>NC_136415.1:32553904-33924737 GCF_051521515.1 Lactuca serriola
TCTGGAGATTGTTGGTGTCACTTCTACAAGACTGACGTTTTCCATAGCTTTCGCATTCATGCATAGCGAAAAAACAAGCAACTATGTATGGGCATTGACTTGTTTGAAATTGACGATTAACGATTCTTTTTGTCCCCGTGTCATCGTCATCGATAGAGATTTGGCGTTGATGAAGGCGTGCGAAGATGTTTTTCCACAAAGTAATCATTTACTTTGTAGGTGACATATATTCAATGATATAACAAAGCATTGTAGGAAACATATCAAATCAGATAAGACTTGGGGTTCTCTTCATCCAATATGGAAGAAATTAGTCGAATCTCAGACACCGAGTGCATACATGCAAGCGTATGCAGACCTTTAATCGTTATTGTCCAAAGATCCAGGTATCATTAATATATATATCCTAAACTCTTAATTTCTTTAACAATTATTATTCATTCAATCATAATAATTTGATTTTTCTTCACATTTTAGTTGTTTTTGGGTATCTTTACAATACTTGGTTGGAGAAGTATCCCGACAAATTTGTATCATTGTGGACCGACAAAAGTACCAATTTTGGAAATTCAACAACAAATAGAGTTGAGAGTCAACACGCTAAGCTAAAAAAACACCTAGCATCTCGAAAACGTGATTTGGATAAATTCATATATGTTATTGAAACAGTTGTACAGTCACAAGACACGGCTATCAAAGAGAGTTTCACAAGGAGCATAATCATTCGTAAACCAAAATTTAAGGATGAGATATTCAATTCACTACGACATCATGTTTCAGAGCATGCTTTGGATAAAATCTTAGAAGAGCTTTGTCGGTTAAAAGGATTTGTACCAACTCCTGAGAATTGTGGCTGTCAACTACGAACATGTTTTGGTTTACCATGCGCTCACAAACTTGTGATATATGTCGATGCAGGTATGTCAAATGTATTGTATTAAATTGACAAGTTTTATATGTATAATCACTTTATAACATTTTGACTTTTTTACTATAGGTTCACCTATTCCGTTGGATTCAATTGATATTTTTTGGAGAATGCTTGATTTTAAGCCTTGTGTATTTGTGGATTATGGAAATCTTAATGTTGATGATCATATGCAAAGGTGGAAGGAAAAATTCAACAATCAACCAGATCATGTCAAATACAGTTATATAAGAAAGATGGAAGAGATAATCGATCCTTCAAAAATTATGATCAATGAACCTTCGGTTAAGAAAAATAACCGTGGACGCCCAAAAGTGAAGCGTGGTCACCATCAAAGTCAAGCTCCTCACCGATACAGTTGTTCAGAATTGAATCAGGAACCACCTAGGCATAGTTCATCATTCTTCGACTTGAACGATGAACCGACTAGGCATGGTTCATCATTCTTCGACTTGAACGATGAACCGACTAGGCATAGTTCATCATTCTTCGACTTGAACGATGAACCGACTAGGCATAATTCATCATTCTTCGACTTGAACGATGAACCGACTAGGCATAATTCATCATTCTTTTACTTGAACGATGAACCAGCTAGACATAGTTCATTCTTCATGGGCATGCACTAGGAACCAATAGACCAATGTTCGTACCAGTTTGACTTGAATGAGGAACAAACATGCCAATGGTTGTACCAGTTTGACTTGAAAGAGAAAGCAGTGAAGGAACATAGTTCATTGTTGAAGGAAATTCCATCAATATTTCATTTGTACATCACGCGTATACAAAATGTAAGGGGTGATGGAAATTGTGGTTTTCGATCGGTAGTTGTTTGTCTCGGGTATGATGAAAATGAGTGGCTTTTCATTCGCCAACAATTGTATGACGAGTTATTGACATCATATGAAGACTATTCTAGAGTTTTCATTGGATGCAATGGAGTACTTGATTCATTGTCTTTCTTCATGACAAATAGGACAGCACCACCAGAACACTATATGCTTATGCTTGAGACAGGTATCCTGATAGCCAACAGGTTTGGTGTGATTGTCCAATTTTTGACCACAGTGGGCCCTATAACCTTTATCCCTCTATGGAGAGGTCCTAGTGAGTTTCAAAATCATCGTGTCCTTACATTTGCACTTGTATACATCAATCACTATGTGATGGTACAGTTAGAAGGAGAGTATCTGATGCCTCCTATTTCAGCACTATGGATCCGCCACAAAGACCCGTCCGCAGCCGAATGGCAAACTATGTATAAGTCACGTCTAGAATTTTATAAGCGACTCAGACCCACGGAAAGATCTTTTATGACTATAGATGATTAGTTGTTGTTTATTTTTGTATCAGATTTTTGTTATGTAATATTTAAAATTAGAAAAAAATGATGAAGGTTTGTTCGGATTTTATTTCATATAATATTATTTATAATATCAATGATATTAGGTTGACGAAAATTTATTTATAATTTATTTTTTTATAATATTATATATGTTATTATATTATAAAAACTATATTATTGTTGTTTTTTTTATCTTAATAAAAAATAAATATAAAATTATTAATATTAATTAAGTTAGTAAAAAAATGTAATTATTAAATAATAATGATTTATAAATTATGTAATAATGAACTAATAATAAAAATTGGTCAAATAATAATTATATTGTGATGATGATTTAAAAAGTAAAGTCAATAATAATTATATGATGATAATTACCATCATTCATCTAAAAAAGCAAACCTAATATATAGGTTGGTGTTTTGTAGAATGGTGTGTCCAAAGTAGGACTCACAAATATACATTAAATCTAACAACCCAAAAAGTCTCTTTAGGTAGACCAATTGATGAAAACTGTTTTCTATTAGAACCATGATTCTTTCTAGAGCCAGGGTATCAACTCTTTCCATCACAATGCCATAAAATTGATAACATCAAGATCTAAAAAAGGTAACAAAGTAATGGCATTTATTTGTAGATCTGAAAACCCTATTGAACATGACGAAAGGTGATACGGTGGTGGTTGAGAGAAAAAAAAGGTGTGTGAGATTTTTAACTAAGATAATTAAAAAATGAAATAATTAAGGGCATAGTACTTGCCATATTTATACTATTGCAACTATTTTCAAGTTTATATTGACCTAGCTCGAAAATACTTTCTTTAATAGTTTCAATAAAATTTGTACTGTTGGAAAATAGTTTCAAATATCGTTGAAAGAAGACAAAATTATGTAAACGGGGGGCCAATGCTATTTATGTCCCAAATATAACATGCATTGGAATTTTATACCTAAACGAGACACTTGCAGTAATATTTAATAGGGATAATTTTATATATGACCTTCTTAAACATAAAAATATCATATTTATCCAACTTAATTTCTAAATATCATATTTACCCTTCATGAAATTTCTAAATATCATATATATCCTTTTTAAACATCAAAATATCATATATGTCTTTCTTAAATATCAAAATATCGTATATGCACTTTTTAAACATCAAAATATCAATGATAATATCTAAAATATCCTCCATATACAACAAGATAATAATCAACAACAACAAAAACTAGGGATGAACATTGGAACCGGGTACTCGCTTTTGGAACCGGAACCACCTCGAAACTGCTGGTTCTAGAACTGAAACTGTCTTAAGTGGTTCTGGTTCCAGTTCCTAAAGTTATGGAACCGCCTTAAACGGTTCCGGTTCCAATTCTCATTTTTTCGGAACCACTACACGCTGGGTATCCGCCGAAACCGATTTATATATATATATATATATATATATATATATATATATATATATATATATATATTAGTATTTCATATAAATATGTGTGTGTTACTTAGACCAGTTTAGAATATATTGGTCCGATTTTGTCCATTTTTGGTCCGAATTGATTCAATTTGGATCAAAATAAGTTGCGGTTTTATCGATAAAAGTTAACAAAGTTAATGTAACCGGGTTACCTGCTCCCGGAATCGAAACCGCCGGTTTCGGGACTCGTTCCAAAAATTTAAGAACCGCCTAGAGCGGTTCCGGTTTTGGTTCCGGTTCTCGCCAAATGAGACGGTTACCCGCTTATGCTCATCCCTAACAAAATCTAAACAATCAAAATATACATTCCGTAGAAAGGATTGGAGATGAATGTTTTTGTCTGTCAAGAGGCCGACATTCCTACAATTTAGAAGTTCGCATTCCATTATCATAGACGCAAGGATAATATGGTTAAATTTCTTAATTATTATAATAATTCTAAGGTATAAAAAATGATTTGGGCAAATATGATATTTTGAAGGTTTACGAAGGGTAAATATGATATTGAGAAATTAAACTGGGCAAATATGATATTTTGAAGTTTAAGAGGGACATATATGAAATTCTCCCTATTTAGTAAAATTAGGGTAAAAAAGAAAGTAAGGAACCTCCCTATCCTTGTAAATAGTTTGTTGGGTTATCTACAGAAACGTCCCAAATTTTTTTCAAAAATTTCAATAAAGTTCTAAAAGTATTTTTTTTTAACAAAAAAAGTCTTAATATTTTGATGTTTTGCCTAAATTAACAAAAAAATACTTTTCTTTTATATTTGAACAATAAATGATAGATTATATGATTTTTTCAAAATATTAAGACTTTTCTGTTCAAAAATTTTTTTAGTTCTTTATTGAAACTTACTTTTTTGTAACCCTTGTTTTGTCACAAATGCTATAACACTGTTCAAAAAAATTGCAAGAATAAACAACATTTTTTATCATTTTTTATGATGTATTTCAATTTTTATACAGAATAACATTATACTTATAACTTTCTAATGATTCTAGCAATGTTAATCTTGGAGAACCAATAACCTATTTTTGAGTTTAGTTGTTTATGTGCTATCCAACCAATGTAGATACAAATACAAAATCAACATCAAATATTGTGGACATTATCTCCATCTTCAAGCACGTTTGCATACTTATAAGACAACTTCTTTCTAACTTCAAAGACGACTTTATATGCCAAGAATTGTTTTTTAATTGTTTGCATCATATTGTGTAGCGCCCATAGATTCGGGCTAGTCAATTTAGAGACGATAAGCGTCAAAAAAGATTTTTTTATAGATGATTATTTAGAATAAATAATCGTAACTAAGTTGTAGTATATGTCACAATGTTTCCGTACATATAAAGAATGTTGAAATCCGAGTTATAACGAAGAAGTAATGACATGTTGAAGTTTCTCGACAAAACCGAAATGACACTGGGAATCGTAAAAAGTGAGTTACGATAAAGTACTTTTTAGCCTTAGGGGTCTAAATAAAAGTTGTAGAGTACGTCTCCACCTACATGTGGATATAAAGAACATCAAAAATGGAGCTCGTATGCAAAAGTTATGACCTTCCGAAGATGCAGCTGTTTGAGAGCATGACACATGTCAGAAACCCTAATCTAACTGGACTCACGATGTGAGGAGTCAAACGGACACTAATCGAGCCTAGAAAACACCTGGGAAGTCTATAAGATGACTCTTAAAAGCTCACAACGTGAGCATATCATTCTCACGACGTGAGAAGTCATTTGGATGCCTTTCGGAGCTATAAACGCAAATTGCGGGTCTACGAGGTGAGCAAGATCGAGCTCGCGACATGAGAATGTGTGGCTCATGACGTTAGAGGCCAAAAAAACCCTATAAATAGAAAGTTTGACCCTAAGCTTCTTTACACCAAAACCTCTTTCCCTTCTCTCGTTTGCTGAAGCCGTTTCCCTTCCTGTGAGCCTGACAACGACGAACCACTGACCGTTTCTAGTTAAATTCTATCCAATCGCGCTACTAATGTGAGTGAATAGTTACTTTCATCTTACACATAGATATGAAGTATTTAATATAAATTATGTGTTATGTGTGCACATTATATGTATACCTGCTATCTATGCTCGATGAACAATTTTATACATGTTTTAATTTATTTAAACTGTATATGTATTTTATATCTACAAATATGTTGGGTAAAACATGGATAGATGAATTAGATGATGTGTGATGAAATAAAAATCGATGAGAGGTCTCGACGTTTAAGATGATCTAGTCATCTAACAGAGTATAGACAACAACCACAAACTATTCTAGACAGTCCAGTGGAACGTTAGCAGGCTCGTAACCTGTAGGAATTTTTGAACTAAGTGTTCACTAGGTGTTTTTGAACTAGGTGTCCATTACGTATCTTTGAACTAAGTGTTCACTAGGTGTTTTTGAATTAGGATTTCATTAGGTATTTTTGAACTAAATATTCACTAGGTATTTTTGAACTAGGTGTTCATTAACTATTTTTGAACTAAGTGTTCACCAGGCATTTTTGAACTACGCGTTTATCAGATGTTTTGAACTACATGTTCACCAGTTGTAATTTAAGAACCCTCACAGCTATGGACTTAGTGCTTTTTAGATAAACTCTGGCAGCGATGAACTTCGTGCCTATTTCTTAGGAATGAATGAATGAAGGACAAATGATTCTTAGGATAGATCTTCAAGAATAAGGCGACAGTTCTTGACAAGTTCCCAATTCTCGTTATAGATGAGCTTTTGGATGAGTTGCATGGGTCGGTTATTTTTTCAAAGTTAGATTTAAAGTCTGGGTACCACCAGATACGGATGAAAAAAGAAGATGTTCATAATATTGCTTTTAGGACTCATGAGGGGCACTATGAATTTCTCGTTATGCCTTTCGGGTTGACCAACGATCCCGCCACATTCCAATCACTAATGAATCAAGTATTCTGACCCTTCTTGCAACGCTTTGTACTCGTTTTCTTCGATGATATTCTCGTCTATAGCAGGTCCCGGGATGAGCATGTGCATCATTTATCTTCGGTACTTCTAACGATGCAAGAGCATAAACTTTTTGCAAATAAAAAAAATGTTCGTTTGCTCATAATCAAATCGAGTATTTAGGGCATTTGGTTTCAGCCGAGGGTGTATCGGCTGATCCCTCGAAAATTGAAGCTATGTTGGAGTGGCCGGTACCGAAAACGCTCCGGGAATTACGCGGGTTCTTAGGGCTGACAGGGTACTACTGTAAGTTTGTCAAGGATTATGGGAAGATTGCAGGACCACTCACGGATCAGCTCAAGAAAGATAATTTTCGTTGGAATGAAGACGCTTTGCAAACTTTTCAGCAGTTAAAGGCCGTGATGACCCGTGTTCTAGTTTTGGCCTTACCGAATTTTACAAAAACATTTGTGGTGGAAATGGATGCTTCAGGTATGGGTGTGGGGGCGGTATTAATGCAAGATTCTCGCCCAATTGCTTATTTTAGTCAAATTTTGGGTGCTTGGGATCATCTAAAATCTGTGTATGAGCACGAATTAATGGCAAATTGTTTTTGCTATCCAAAAGTGGCGACCTTACTTGTTGGGGCGAAGGTTCGTGGTTCGTATAGATCAACGAAGTTTAAAATATTTGTTGGAACAACGGGTCGTGGCTGAAGATCATCAGAAATGACTTTCTAAACTTTTGGGGTACAACTTTAACATCGGGTACTGTCCGGGGCAAGAGAACAATGCAGTTGATGCCTTGTCAAGGAAGAATGGGGCTGAATTGTTAGAGTTGGTATCTGGTTGCACAGTTGATTGGGATAGGTTGTGGTGAGAGGTTGAAATGACCCTGATTTGGTCGATCTCAGGGAACGCGTCATTTCCGGCGAACAAGTACCAATGGGTTTTCGGTAGACAATAAACGACTGTTGTTTAAGGGCCGTTTAGTTTTAAATCGTAATTCTTCTTAGATTCCACGGTTATTTCATGAGTTTCATGGGAGTTCGTTGGGTGGTCACTTGGGAGTTTAAAAAACTTATCAATAGATGGCCCGAGAGCTGTTTTGGACGGGAATGAAGGGTGACATATCGCGCATGGTGGCATAGTATGATGCCTGTCAACGTCAGAACTACCATGGCGCCTAGCGGGTTGTTGTAGCCCCTTGAATTACCTAATAAAGTTTGGTCAGAAGCTACCGTGGATTTTATTGATAGCTTATTGAAGTCAGATGAGTTTTCTGTTATATTTGTGATTGTTGATGAGTTAAGTAAATATGCCCATTTTGTTCCTTTGAAACACCCGTATACGGCTCTTACAGTGGGTTTGACGTTTTTAAGGGAGGTGGTTCAGTTGCATGGTATTCCGGAGTCCATTGTCTCGGATAGAGATAGAGTTTTCTTAAGCTTGTTTTGGCAGGAGCTTTTTCGGTTGCAGGGCACCAAGCTTAAGCGAAGCACGGCTTACCACCCGCAAACGGATGGCCAAACCGAGGTAGTGAATCGGTGTTTAGAAACCTATCTTCGTTGTTTTGTGTCAGATTCTCCAAAAAAATGGGCGAAGTGGTTGTCATGGATGGAGCTCTGGTACAATTCCTCTTTTCACACTTCCACCAACACCACTCCATTTTGGATTCTTTATGGTCGGGATCCTCCCCATTTGGTTTATTATGGCAGCCAACGTACTTCTGTGGGTTCTGTCGATGAGTATTTGAAGAGCAGGATGTCGTATTGAAAGAGTTGAAGGGGTTTTTATTGCGTGCTCAACAATTGATGAAGGCTAAGGCGGACAAGCATCGTAAGGATGAGGAGTTTGTTGTTGGAGATCGAGTTTTTCTCAAGCTTCAGTCGTATAGGCAACATTCAGTGGCGCGAAGGGTGAATGAAAAGTTATATCTTCGTTACTTTGGTCCTTTTAAGGTGTTAGAAAGGGTAGGTCGTGTAGCTTATCGTTTACAGCTTCCAGATTCCTCAAAATTCATGATGTTTTCCATATTTCTCAATTGAAGAAAGCTATCGGGAATCAATTGGTTCTTCCTTAGCTGCCAGCTACCTTGACTGCTGATATGGAAGTTTTGTTGCAACTAGGGCAGGTAAAGGGCCTCCATGAAGGGGTTTCGGTCCCTGAGGTTTTAATAAGGTGGAAGGATTTACCGACTTATGAGGCGACATGGGAGCTGTTTGATGATATGGTGAAGTAATTTCCTGATTTCCACCTTGAGGACAAGATGGTTGTTTGGGAGGGGAGTAATGATACATCCCAAGCTGGAAGATCAAGATTTGGTCAGGTTTATCAAAGGCGTGGCAGGAATATCTCAGTATAGGATAATATTAGTTATTTATGTTTAGTCTTTATCCTTTTATGTTAGTCTTTATATTTCCTAGGATGTGTCGATATTTGTTATTAGAACTGCAGTCAGATTAGGTTTGTTTGTTATGTTAGCAGGGCACTATAAATAGTGCTCCATATGATCTTGTTTGATTTTTGGTGAAATTAATAAAGACCGAGAGGTGTTAGGAGTATTCCTGTGACTTGAATAACAAGTAGGGATCCTAGGTTTCCTGGGACCATATTACATTTGTTAAGAAGTGTGTATTTAGGTTTTAGAGCTGAGGAACTAACTGTAAGGTAAAAGACGAACTGGTTAGAGCTTAGAAGTGGCCTTGTTAGAGGGGAACCAATCCCAATTAACAAGACAAAAGCCACAAAAAGATTAACATATTTTAACTTAAATATATCGATTTTCGACAAACTAACAAAAAGATCAACATATTTTAACTTAAGTATATCGATTTTCAACAAAATTTAACATAAACCCTATAAAACAATTACTCACAAAGCATTTGAAGTTGAGCACAATTTGAAAAGGAATACTAACGACAACATATATGAAGATATAGTTATGTATACATTGATTTGTAGACATGGTAAGGTGAGTTTATTCCCTAATTGTAGTGGTAAGATGTTCCTAATCCTGCCCTTACAGATTTGTCATCACTACTGTAGGTGTCTTCAAAACCGGATGTCCATAAAATCAAATAATCGATTTTTATGTTGGTGTTATCTAGATTCAGTCCTTTTCTTTGACATCATCAACTAAAATTAAACATTTATAGAATCAATTATAATCATATAAACTTAATATGTACAATAGTCGGTAATATTTAAACATATACAAAATTTTCTTAAAGAAATTGTCCTTTGGCACATTTATATACAAAGTATAAGCTTAACATGTATGAGATATCATTTGGAACATATGAAACATATTATTAATGGACAAGATCCATGGTGCTTAATCAAAAGGGTAAATGTCACTGTAACCCAACAAACTTACGTGTTTTGGTTTAAAAGGTCCCTCATCTTATTTTTTTGCTTTCTAAGGGTACAAATTCATGTTTTTAAGATTTAAAAGGTCCTTTTGAAAAAAATGAAGGGGTCATCCGGTGAACCCCTTCCTAGTCAGCAGGTAAAGATTGTGTCCAGGATCTGGTAATCTAAAGCCTTGCTTCTTCTTGTCGGCTCGTATTAGCCTGTGCTTTATTACAGGTAGTCATTCCCCTGTGCTTGATGCTAAAGCTGCCTATTCTCGCTGAGACTCTTGTCGAATCCAATCTTCTTTCTAAGTCAATTGTTAAAGTCTTCCCTCAGTTGACACGGTACATGACTTACAATAACCCTAAATTCAATAACGGTGGCCATGAAATCAACGAAGACTCCATTTGTTTCTCATTTTGTATGAATTACATCACAACAAATCGGAGGTTTAAATAAAAAAAGATAGCAACGGTGTCTCTTTCGATTTCAATCAACATTCTTCACTCTGTTCTTCATCTTCTTTGTTATTGACAGAGTAACCTAATCATGAACATCAAATCTGATCGACGACGGGGTGTGTGTGTTTCTCAATTGAATAATTGTTACCCAGAAACCAATCGCCACCCTCATTTTCCTTTGTTCACAACCAATTTGATTAGGTATCAGATTGAATAATCGTCTTCATTAGATCACTAATATATACAAAATGGGGGGCCTTCGTCTTAATTAGATCGGGAAGGGAAATTGATGCGGACGGAAACAGGAAACGATGGGGTGATTGTTTGTGGCTGATCAGCGAGCATCGGTCGAGGAAGGAAGACGGAAGTAGTAAGCGGTTGCAATCCGTCTCCATCTTCAACGAATGTACATTCGAAGTCGCTAGGGAACTCTGACGTTGGCTGGTGATCGCGAGATGGGGACGGCGTCAATCTTCGACGATTGCTGGGAGGTCATGAGGAGGGGCGTCGACACTCTAGGGCTGCTCCGATGACTTCCTTCTTCTTCTGGTCCGATCTACTGCAACATAGGAGGGGAGGGAAGGTTCATCGGAAATTGAACAACAATAATTGAGGGGTGGTTGTGAGGAGCTCGATCGAGCAAGGAGTGCTTAGATTAATCCCCAAAGTTGTTGACGAGGCAGAAGTCTACTAGGCTCCAAGTATTGCTGACGAGGCTACATGTCATCATTTTCTAATCTATTTGGCAGATCTAACCGGTTATAATGGGTTGTTTACCCAAATTGGCCGGTAAAATACAAGTTGATGCCCTTAGAAAGCAAAAAATAAGATGAGGGACCTTTTAAACCAAAACACGTAAGTTTGTTCGGCTACACTGACATTTACCCTAATCAAAACCATGTCACTGGTGGTGAACAACAGCTATCAAAGTGAGATCCCCAATCTCTGCGTTTGTTGCGAGTAACAATAGCTTCAAACACACAAACAGTCACATACTCATGCTTAGCTAGTCAATTGAGATACCCACATATAAGGTTTCGAGAGTAGCAAATATCAAAATACATGAAGTCTTCGTTTCCCCTTTTCAATGCAAATAAATGAAGTTACAAATACAAGAAGGCAAAGTACATCGACAATAGAAAATAGTCGTTCGCACACACACACAAATCCCCTTGTCAATAACAACGCTTGACGTGTATTAAAAAAACGGTAACCAGATACTCGTCAGTGCCCACCACGATGGTCAAGCAGGTGAAAACAGTAATCGCCGATGATGGTAAAGGAGGGGAGGCCGGCCGAAGGACAGTAATCGACAGTGAAGGGGGAGGAGATATCGCCGACAGTAAATGAGGGTTTTGAATTTGGGTAACAAGAAACCAGAGAGCAAACGGGGAAATGACTTATTAGGGTAATTAACTATTGCTCTTGTACTCAATTGGTCACTTTCCTTTTTTTTGTATCTCATTTACCATTGAAGTTGTTGTAGGTGTTCACAGAAACCATTGAAACCGGCTATTGAAGGTTTCCGACAATTTCTTATCTCCGGCGACTCTCCGGTCGTTTTCTTCGCCGAGCCTCCAGCAAAAACGAGTTTTTCTGGCGGACTTTTCTCGACTACCATCCAAGCAGCATCCACTGCTGGTGTTGCTGCTTAGATTTCTCCACCCTCCCCTCTCTCCCTCCTGTCGATTTGCTGCCAGAAAAAGGAAGAAGGGACGCAAGCAGCAAGCCACCTGCCATCACTGGAACCCACCTGCCACCTCCCTTTTGTCGCCGGTAAACCACCATTACCATCTCCTGCTGCTTGCTGCTGCTATAAGTCATCAAACTGAGAAGACGACCGGAGAGTCGCCGAAAATAAGAAATTATCGGAAACCTTCAATAGCTGGTTTCAATGGTTTCTGTGAACAGCTACAACAAGTTCAATGGTAAATGAGATGCAAAAAAAAAAAGGAAAGTAACCAATTGAGTACAAGGGCAACAGTTAATTACCCTAATAAGTCATTTCCCCTGCAAAGTAAAGTAATAAAGGGGGAAATTACGGGTTTTGCTTAGCGCACGTTTTGTATTGTTAATTATTATTATTTATTTATTCTATATTTTAATAATAATATCCATCTCCATTCTTAATAAACGAAACCATATTACACGTGTCAATCCTCTCAATGCATCTTTAGTCAAATGTAAAATTACCCTTCTACACTTATTTTTTAAATATCAAAGAAAACCTGCGATTTTAAATGATATGCATGAAATATGGAAACGAAATATGATATCTGTAACTAATATCCTTTTTTAATGTGATCAGATTCTTAAAAAACATACCCGATTCATGAAAGGAAAGACTTTATTGCTTACCATATTGATTCTTCTATTTCATTCAATAACTTATGAAACGGTTGTATTTCAAATTCAACTTCAAATATTTTTATAAAATCTCAGCTGTATGAAGATTTCAAATTCAAATACTATAATCAAATCCCTAAATATACGGTTAAATGATATATGTTCCTATTTATAATTTATATTGTATACATATATTTTCAACTTACACGAATTCGAAGAAACCCTCCTCCTGCATCGTCCGACTTCCTCCAAAATATGTTTCTTCACATCTACATATTATACAACAGGAAACAAGTTAGTTTCTTTATACTAAGATTGTTCATTCACCACAATTTTTTATATGCAGTATATTTATCATTCTATTTCTCAATTCAAAAGATTAAATATGCTTAATGAATGTTATTTTATGTGGGTTTAGTGTGTTTCTGTTGTGCTGTGTTTCAAACCATTTTCCAGAATAACAAAAACTTGACAAATAAATTTGTATCAATTGCAAAAATATGTGTGTACTTTCAGGAAAAAAAAAATCAGATTTCTTTAATTTTTGCAGTTAATCAATTCTACTTCAAATTTGAATATAGGTAACCCAAAATCTGTAACGTTTCTTAATTTTTGTTCCAAACTCATAATGGTCTTTTAGATCTCATGAGTATGATAACAGTACAGGGGCGAAATGGTTACCTGTTACAAATAGCTGGAATATATGCATAAAATAGCTTTTTAGCATCAAACTTTTATATTTATTGGATATAAAATATCCAGATATCTAAATTTTTGAAAGTACCTTGCTATTGTATGCATATGTTAAAATGTTTGTTGTCCACTTTTAGGTTTTATGGAAAGTACTTGGATGCATAACACAATAGAAAGACACAACAAAAAATAGGCCTTTAGCATCCAACTTTCATATGTATTACGTACAAAAAATGCAGAAATTAGTATTTGTGAAAGTACATTGCTATTTTATGCAGTGTTATATATATATATATATATATATATATATATATATATATATATATATATATATATATATATATATATATATAAAACTGTAATTGGAAACAAAATTATCATTCAGAAACAATTGCATGTGAAATATCAACTACAATATGTTTAAACCATGAACATCAGGTGTAATTTAGCGGTAAATAGCAATTTAATAAAAAAACCGTATCATATAAAGTAGAATGCTATAATATGTTTATAGTAGAATAATCAATGACAAGGTTATTGGATGTTGTATAAAGACTTTCTCATTTATTTTTTTCCTTTTGGCTTTAGGTCGAAGTTCTTCCTGGTTAGCAGTCATGTCCAATACTACCCATTGAAATTATGTCCTCTCAAGAAAGATACAAACAAAATTTTCAAATTGAATATGATGAATTTTTAATTAAGCACGAGATTAAGAGTATCGTTGACTTATTCGAACCACATGATAATGTCATTACAATTACTGTCTTTCACATAAATTTTCAATACATTAAGATTAACACTCTTTTTTGCCACATGGAAAATCCTCCACTCATTCTTAATATAAGTTAAATTACTTTTATACCCTCCACCTATGCATATCGGTTCCAATAACTTAAAATCAAGAAATCAGCCTCTCAAGATTTTTGGATTGATAAGCAAAATTCTAGCAAATGCAAGTAATCGTTTCCATTGTCAATCTCAATTTATAACATTTGAAATCATCAATAGATCATAATTCATTCTAATTCTTTCTCTTATTTTCTATGTTTTTTTAGCAGCGTATAGTCACCACATCCGCCGAAATTAAATTAAGCAAATCCAGGTGAGCCTTCCATTTTTGTGAAAGAATCCTATACTTTTCCCTCTCTTCCCCGTCTGGTGTTGTAAGGTTATGTAATTTTTGTATGGGATTGTAAATACAACTCCAATGCCATCGATTTCAAGACTATTTCATTGCCGATTCATCACTCCCATTTTCGATTCATGTTTCATCAGTCTTCATTAGGTATGTTTTTTTTTTTTTTTCTGTTTGACGTACCTATTTATGTTTTGTGTATGTGCGGGTGTGTCAGTGTGTGTGTGTGTGACACAATCAATAATCCGCTTGCACATCTATAAGCTATTTATTTAAAGGTATATTTTTATATTTTTTTGTTCTTATGTTTTTTTTGGCAGGCAGAGTGATATCAACTTCATTTGACTATTTTATGTGTTTTTGTGGTGTGGGGTTCTATATGAAGCAAAATAGCCTTTTTAAGTGAACTTGATTGTATGCAGTTGCGAATTCTGAATGCATGAATCTAGATATCTGTGCAAATTGAGTATCGGTTAGTGTTTTTGTTTTGATGTCTGATAAGATGAATATCTTCCTGCATGCCATGTGTTTGATTATTTGTTTGTGTGATAATCTTTAGTGATTCATATGTGTTTTGCTATAAGGACGGTATAGTAGTTGAAAGCTTTCTAGATTATTGAATATGATTCACCGAATTTTGCTTGGTTTGATATATGAAACTTATTTTTATATGTTTTGGGTTTAGTTTCCTCGCTTTCTTGATTTTTGCTTTTAATGTTGGCCTAAAAGCGTTGACAGTATGCCATTAACTTGGTTAATATATAAGCTAGATTAAGAAAATCATCTTACCTGGTACAGGGTGTATAAGTTAGCAAAGCACTTACTAAATATATATGGAAATGCTATATACTCTTTACTTGTAAGCTTAATTTTGGTATTTTGCCAACAATGTACTTCATTTTTACCAATAAAGCTACAACTATTTCACATAATAATATTGTATTTTCATTTCCTCCGCACGTTATGTTAGGTCCAAAATAGAAATATACTTTTATTTCAAATTATACAACAATTTTGAAAAAGCGTACATTATATTTTCAAATCTGTTGCTATATTTATATTTGAGCTTCCTTTAGATCATGTTGTCATTTAAAGCCAGATTTGAAAATTATATGGCTTAAACACCAAAGTACAATGCTAAACTATTTAAAATATGACATGGATCCAATAAAAATGACATGGCTAAATCTTATTAATTTAATAAAATTTTAAATCATCAATACAAAAAGTCTATAAAAATTTAAATCTTATTAATTTAATAAAATTTTATAAAACTTTTACCCTGGTTTCCACGGGTTGTAACCTAGTATAATATATTCATAAGCATCCACATAAAAAAGTTAACACATTCATACCGTATAAAGAAAATTATTTACATGCCCTTACACAAAAAGTCAAAGCACTCACCCATGATGTAGGATTGATTATAAGGTTACATATCCCTTTTAACAAACACATACATTCATCCACTCATATATAAGGGTATAATCACCCTTTAGATTTTACTAAATTACTTATATCATTCAGCATCAGCATCATCATCATCATCATCATCGATTCCACTTCCAAACTAGATTGATCATACATCATAAGTATATGTATACCTTGCATTTCTCCTTTGGCTTTTATTACAGAACAATCCAAATTATGCTCTTCACAAAATAAACATCCAAATCTTAATGTATCACATAGGCCAGAGCTTCATTTCCCATCCGTAATTGCTTCAATAGATTACGATTCTTTTCTCCTATTATCCCTTTATGCTCTTGCTTCTCATATTCTTTCTTTCACCGTTCAAGAAAAGGATACAAAGGGGTTTCATAAAAATGATGTATTTACTTTACTTATTTAATTCTAATTCCTTTATTTGCAAAATGGTCCTCACAAAACTTTCAACATTCTAATGCACTAAAAACTCAAAATATTGAATCTATCTCACTTGTTTTCTTGTATTGCTCAGGCAACGGGCCCAAGCTGTAGTTGAATAACTGTGAGATTAAACCAGAAAATCAAATCTCCCACAAAATACTTTCAATTAAAAATAAAATATAATAACAATAAGGCTAGACATTTGTTCAATGCTTAAGGGAAAGTGTAATATAAACAAAATATGAATACCAAAAAATAATTTAAAAACGAACCAACATGTCCAAATGTTAAACACATCATGATGACAAGAGAGAATGCAGATGATATGCACTAAGAATTGATACTTGACAGGAAACTAAGTGAAGCTTCAAGATTAAAACTGGGAGATGCTGCAGGAGCTTATCTCACGCTCCTCAGGTACTACCCAAACAAGACTGTCAACATACTCCACAACTTTACTTATGGTTATTCTACCCATTTTCTTGAAGTTTTTAGCCTTGGCTGCAATTGGATCATACAAAACAAGACAATCATCATTAGCATCTTCATCAACTTGAAAAAGAAATTCACCACGTAATGTGAATCCATATGGAACTATATCAGCACTAAACTGGGAAAACCCATGATGTTTGACCCATGATTCAGTCACCCCATACTCTTCCATCACCCACACCTCACATTTACCAGCTTCAAAAATGCATGACATCACACAAAGCTTTCCACCCAAAACTCCCATCGCATTGAGGCACTCTTCATGGAGATGTAATATAGAATCTGGAAGAGGTATCTCACGGAATGTCTCTGCACCCAAATCAAATGCCAATATCGTTTGTAACTTCTGTTCCATATCAGTATAACCAAGCCAATGAACATGGCCTTCATGCCCATCTACACAAACTACCTCTTCATCAGAAACCCATTTGATGTTCGCTGGAAACCTTTGACTTATCAACTGCCACAAACCCTTTCTCATACTATACACCTCAACTTGTGATAACATGCTGATTGCACCGGAAAGTTTTGTAAGCTTCACCACTTTGTAATCATCAGTTTTGGGATCATACCCAAATCGGAAATGGTTTACCATCCACTCATCCTTGGGCAAAGAATATGGCGGGAGAGTTAACACCATAGACAGAGAAGGGTTCCAAATGTGAATTGCATAATCATATGATCCGTATTTGAAGCATATTAAGCCATTTACGGATCCAATAATATCACCCCTAGTGTCTTTAGATTGGGGACTTGTTGGGAGTTTGATGAAATTAGTCAGTTCGAGATCCGGAGAATGAGAGGTGTGTGCTGTGAATGGTCTCCGGTCAAAAGAAAATGCATGTCTGAAGAACAACAGAATCTCATCCTTGTGATGGATTGAATGATGGAGGTGGGATTTTATGAAGGAGGATTCGGATAACAGAGCATTCCAAGATTTACAGACACACCTCAATTGAGCAATTTCTTTTGCCAATAACCTGATGAATATGTTTGATAAAACATCGATTGGGAGCTTTTCTATAGTATCTGGGTGTTGAGGTGAAGCCGTTTCGAGTGTCAAAGTAACCTTCGCCTGTGAGGGTCTTCTCCTGTCTTTGTTTTTCCTTTTCAGCAGAAACTTTATTTGATTCCACATTTCCACTTCGAGGTGTATCAAAGGGGTTTAAGAGCTGAAGAGCTGCAAGGTAACAGGTGAACCGGTTAAAAAATGTCCAATTAGAGGAGGCCCGATCCCGATTGACGAGATAAAAAACCAAAAAAAAAAATCAACACATTTTAACTTCAACATATCGATTTTCAACAAACTCTAACATAAACACTAAAAAAAACAGATAACATTTGAAGTTAAACACACCTTAAAAAGGAACCCTATTAACAGCATATTTCAAGATGCAGCTCTGTATACATTGATTTTTAGGCATAGTAGGGTGAACTTATTGCCTAATTGTATGGTTAGAAGTTCTTAATCCCGCCCTTACAAAGGTGAACCACAATGAGAAACATACTTGCCCCATTAGCATCACTACTCAGGTGTTCAAATAGTGGATTTTGATATCCGAAATTCAGTCCTTTTATTTGACACAACCAACTCAACGTAAACTTTTACAGAATCAAATTCAAATGAGAACATTCATAAAAGAATGCGTACATAAGTCAGAACGAAACATATACACATATACAAATTTTGCTTGAAGAATTTGACATTTGGCACCTTAATATAGAAAGATTAAGCTTAAAGTGTATGATATCATTTTGAACATATTAACGGAGGAGAACCATGGAACCAAAAGCATGTCACTGGTGAACAGCTTCAAACTGACAGCCGAAGCTTGCAACAATAGCTTCAAACAGACAAACAGTCAAAGTAATCTTGCTTAACTAATCAGTTTAGAGAGTTTATACAGTAGCAATTAGCAAATAGGCAAATACATGAAGTCTTTGAACACCTCAGCAGTAGAAAATAGTCAAACACACGCGAGTACCCTTTTCAACGCTTGTTGTAAATCAAAAAACGCTAACCAGTTAATCGCCGGTGAGGCCGCAACGGTGCAGGGGAAATCAGTAATCGCAGCCGATGATGGTAAAGGAGGGTGGCCGGGGTACAGTAACCAACTATGGTGACGGAGGTGGAGGAGATATCGCCGACAGTGAAGGTCTGAAGGAGGGCTATATACTTGGAGAAAGAAATCAAGAAACCAGAGTAGAAAGCGTGTGACAAACAAAGCAATGTAAACACGAGTAAAGTAAACGCGAATATCGCTTTTTACTTTACTATCATTCGTCTTTACATGGAAGGTTCTTTTCTGTCTTCTTTTTCCCTTTTCCGCGAAATTTAATGTGCTTCCTTTTAAATGGGAGTTAAGAAAAAACAGTTAGAAGGGGGGACTTATATATCAAACGGGAGTTGGGATATTTCCACTTGCGATTTTGATTCATAAATTTACAAAAATAATACATGCCTAATAAATAATTCACAAATTGGTCCTGTCTTTTATAAATTTACAGAAATGATGTCTGCCTTATAAAGAATTTAAAGAAATTGCACCTGCCTAATAAAGAATTTACAGGAATGGTCCTGTCTTTTATAAAGTACGACAGCACAAATACAAAATCAACATCAAATGGTTTTTGGATACTTCTTCTAACTCTTTTTCTTTAAGGAATGAAAATAGCCTTTAATATGGATGAATAGTGCTCTAATCAGGTAAATTTTTTAGAAGTACAACACTGTAACACGTAGAAATGAAAATATGATGCTCCAACAAACAAAATCAACAAAGTATGTTGTTATTTCTTTTGCTTAACCCTTCTAACTTATTTATAACAACTCCGAAGATTGCGTACCAAACCAGTACCCAAAAATCAAAGTAGAACCAACAACGTCGAGGGTAATGCAGGAGAATAGAAGCAGACATCAATGAGTATCAGAGAAGACAAGTGCCTCGGCCCAATCTATAGATCATTTAATGCAACTTTGATGTTTTCAAACAGTAAGCATTTATGTATCTTAAGTAGGGGTGAAAAATCGGGTCATCGTGTCGTGTTTGTGTGTCTTAAGTAGGGGTGACAAATCGGACCATCGTGTCATGTTTTTGTCTGACACGACACAACAAGGTTTTATGTAACATGAACACGATGTAGTGTTTTTTTAATTAACACGAAAACAAACAAATTAAAAAACGACAAAAACGACACGACACAACAAATAACATAATGTAACAATTAGTTTATTAAATTAATATTTAATCATAGATAACACGACAAACAAGAAAAACACAAAAGAACGAAAAAAACAAATGCTAAATCATGTCAAATTCATGTCAAATTTTAAACACGAACACAACACAACAAAACACGATATCATATTTATACTTGACATGAACACGACACGGACACGAATTCGATTTTCAATTTCGTCCCAAATTCATTTCGTGTCGTGTCCCAATTTCATTTCGTGTCATGTCAATTTCGATGTTCAATTTACAATAATCAAGTAATCCACACATTGTTTAATCGAAGAAATCAAGAAATGCACTGAGCTCGATATTAGTTGTCAGAATTGCTTTAGTAGCTATCACTGCACACACAGTTTAATAATCTTGTGTAGGAATAAGAACCACAACAAACAATTAACAGCTATTTAAACTAGATCCTCTTCCTAATAATATTAGTTACAGCTGTGATGACCCATCCACAAGATGCTCAAATATTGACTTAAAACTATTAACAAATTAACAAAATGAGGTTTTGAAATTATCAACAAATTCACAAAATGATGTTTCTAAGAGGCACATGCTTGCTAATTGCTATAGCTAAAATTAAAAAATAATGGATGTGTGAACTCCATATCCATACCCACATATGCAAAAAACTGTAAGGTCCTAAAACGGATCTTTACCAATGATCAAGCAATCACACAATCACAGAAACAAGAATACGAGTAGAAGAAGAATTGAAACAAGCTTGCACACGTTTATTACTTGAAAACGTCGGAGACAACTTGTTTACACTTGGTCGTGAACTGTCTAGCATCAACAACCAATAAAGACCTACACAACCCCTATTTATAATAGACAATGAACGGAAATAGGACATGGGCCGGAAACTGGGTTTACGGCCGTAAACTCACCACTAACCGTGAACCTTACTTTGCCCCACTGTTACACCAAAAATGCTCAAAAGAACAATTACAGTTGAAAGCCTAGACCAAACCATTAATTGAGCCCTTCAATCTCCCCCTTGGTTTGGGGCTAGTTTGGATTCAATATTTGTCGACCACCGCACATCTGACTTCCCTATTGCTCCGTTCCACATTCGCTTGTTTATAATATCTGCAACCATCGACGTATACTCTTTGGCAGCTTGCTCAAAAATTTCCTCAGCAACTTTAATTTGATGAAGACTCAGTTGATCGATATCCCATTTCCCGAACTTGAACAGATCTCTCCAGTCATATAGACGAATGCATCCATCTTTGAGCTTAATGACCACAGAGGCTGTTGTTTCGTCAAATACCCAATAAAGCATGGAGCTTAAGGATCCATCTGGATAGTTTTGATGTACTGAGATTTGCTTAACCTGACTGGTAGCAGGCCACATCGCAACTTGAAGTGGATGACCAGTCTTGGGATCAATCACATCAGGATAATGCTTGATAATAGACTCTGCAGTCTTCATTGCCGGAAAGCCTTTCTTCACTTGGTCTTCCAAGAAGAGCTTGAAGTGAGTTGCCTTTGGATCTTGTGAGGGATTTTCAAAAGGAGCTTGAGATAACTCTGAAAGATCCACCCTAGTCCATGAATGGAAGTCATGACAGTCTTTGTACAATTCAGTGTTGCCACTATTTCTTCTCACAATCCACATATTCAACGTGTCATGAAATCCCCAAGAAACAATTCCTGACCTATCACCGTATGTATCTCTAAAACGTCTTTCTTCGAGATCAGTAACAGTGATTTTTGGTTGATCTCCAGGTGCATTTAGATCTGAGCTCTTCTTAAACAAAAGTTGTCCCTTCTCGGCAGATTTAGCAAGTCTAGCACGTTTAAGAGCGACAACGTTAGGAGCTTGAACAGGCTCTACCTCAAAACGATCTGCAACGCGGGATGATTGAGCAGATGGTGGTACGACCGGAGGATCTTGAGATGGAAAAAACATATTCGATTCATCAATAGAGGACTTAAACTTGTCACCAAGTTCTTTTGTCAGTTTCTTCTTCAGATCGAAATAACAAGCTATGAGGAGACCAAAGTGAGTCTGAAGATTGGAGATCTACTTGGTCTTTAACGTCTTATCTTCTTCAAGATCAAACACTTGAGTCTTGAGCATGATATTTTCACTCATAAGATCAGCCACCTTGATGTCAAGCTCAATGTTCTTTTGATTTAGCACACTTATTTCCTTTCGGAGCTCAACGATAGAAGGATTGTCTTCTCCTGTGATACCTTCCCTAAAAGAAATTTTTTTGGCTCTGGGGGAAGGCACTTTATCTTGTTCCTGGGCCAAATGCAGGGCCAGCCTTACGGAGGCAACATCAAGATCTGGCCGTGAAGGAGAGAATCTCATTGGAGCAGAAGATCTGCCAGCTTCATGCGAGGTGCTAGGACCTTCACTGAAAGGTTATGTTAAGACAATAACAGGAGTGGTGGTTGGAGGAATTTGAAGTATATCAGAATCAAGAATTCCCTGCCTGGGATCACGTCTTCTTCTTTTCAGAGGAGGTTGAGAGGTTGGGGTTGTTGTATGATCACTCTGAAGTGGTTCTGTAGTAGGAGAAACAATGTCAAGGGGAGGATTCCCTGACACCGTCACCATAGGAGTTGTTGTTTCAACCACTTTTTTGGTAGTAGGAGGCGTTGATTCGAGAACATCATCGGAGTCCCATATCTCCGTTGTTGGGTGAGAAACATCATCAATATTGTCTAGTAGCGAGTTGAGATTTTTAGTTGACAAGTAATCATCATTGCTTCCAAAATTCACCGGAATTTCATCTCTATAGAAACCAGTGAGGTCAAGATCTTCATATAAGTCAGTTTCAGTTACACTCTTTGAAGTCCCTTCATTATAATCACTTTGCATAGGAACTGATGTCAGATCATGTTCCTCAGCCACAACTACAATGGGAACTGTGGTATCTTCTCCTTCTTCGTCATGTTCTGACACCGTGATCACTTCATCTTCTGAAATCATCCTTTCTGAAGAAGCAGGCTCAGAGGATATTTTATTAGACGATCCATGAGACTCAGAGCTCTCGTTTAATTCAGCAAATTTTCCAAACTTTACAAGCGGATGCAATCCTTGGAAAATGACTTTACCCTTGCAATTTTGCTTTATGAGTCCAATAGTATGAGGGCCTAGTGACTTCATATCTAGGGTTTCACCCTCCTTGACCATCTCAGGAAATTGAGTGTTAATAAACATTTGGATGAACCTCGGATACATCAAGAAAGTATCTCGGGTTGTTGCGTTGATGTTCACTACGAACTCGTACAGGATAAACCTCGAAAAGTTGAAGTCTATCCCCGCAGCTAGAGACACAATAGCTCGAGTGTGACAACTGTCAATTTCCAGTCAAGTCAAAGTCAACTAAAGTCAACAAGTCAAACCGGTCAACTCATCTAACCCTTGTATACTAGGGTTTTCATTATGTTTCTTATTAAACAACTTGCACCCTTAATGCAAAGTATCACTGAGAGTTTTCACGTGTTCGGAAACTCTAAACCCTAATCAGGGCAAGTGATGAAACTACTCGATAAAACATTACTCCTTAACCCTCGGGGGCATATGACAGTCATAACAAGACTTAATGTGGTTTACGAACCTTGAATTACAGAGCCAAACACTCAAAAGAAGTCTCTCTCAATTTCTTTCACTCTATCTCTCCCAAATCTCTCTATGTATGAGAAATCTCTTCAAAAATGTGAAATCTCTCCCAAATCTCTCTTTTTATGAGAAATCTCTCCAAGAATGTGAAATCTCTCCCAAATCTCTCTCTGCATGAGAAATCTCTCCAAGAAAGTGAAATCTCTCTCAAATCTCTCTTTATATGAGAAATCTCTCCAAGAATGTGAAATCTCTCCCAAATCTCTCTTTATATGAGAAATCTCTCCAAGAAAGTGAAATCTCTCCCAAATCTCTCTTTGTATGAGAAATCTCTCCAAGAATGTGAAATATCTCCCAAATCTCTCTTTGTATGAGAAATCTCTCCAATAATGTGAAATCTCTCCCAAATCTCTCTCTGTATGAGAAATCTCTCCAAGAAAGTGAAATCTCTCTTTGTATGAGAAATCTCTCCAAGAATGTGAAATCTCTCCCAAATCTCTCTCAAAGCCCCTTTTGATTTATTTTAATCATTTGGGGCATCCCGACACTTGACTTGGTGAAAAACCATTCGAAACGGGGCGATACCTTAGAAAATAGCATTTTAGGGCCGAAGTCTCTCAATGGGGACCAAACCCTCCTTGAGCCGAGGTCCCAAGAAGCAAGGCCGAAGTCTCCATCTAGCCACATCCACCGAATCCGAAGGCCTCTTAAAGGACCGCAACCATAAGACCGGAACTGCTGAAGACCGCAGCTGAGCACCGCACCAGACCCTCGCTTCGGACCCTCCTCGGACCGCAACCCCTTCCCCTTCGGATCCACTTCAGCGACCAAGTCCTCCCTCCGGTTCTAAGGCTGTTGAGATCTGAGACCAGGCCCTGACTTCGGATTTCCCCATTTTTCACCCGGTTTTCGACCACGACTCCGTTTTAAGCCTGTTTTTAATTCTTTTAACGGGGGATTTTCACCCAAACTTATATTTTAACATATAAGACCCCATAAATTCATAAATTCATCATATTTTAAGGAAATCATTAATTAAGAATAAAATCCATAAAGTAAGATGTTGTGGTGGAGTGTTAACTTTGCCATAGTGTTAGACACACGCAACCACCCTCATACCCACTCCATGACGAACCATTGTCCTCCCCACCATCCCTAGTCACTTCATAGTCCTTTCCCACTCATTTTTCAGCCATAATCACGTCCAAAGAGCTGAAAGACTCCCTTTCTCTCTTCATTTCACTCACTTCACTCATTTCCACCAAAAATCAAAACACCACTTTCTCTCAAATTCTCTCACACAAATTCGAGATTTCCAAGGAATTTTCCAGCTTTTCTCCTTCATTTGGTAAGTATCATCACCCTCCTTATGGTTATTACATTTCCTTTTACTCAAATCATTGATTCCTTACACAAACTCCATCATTATTGTGTTAGATTCTCGAATCTTCAAGTAATCCTTCAAGTGTTCTTGAGTTGAACACTTCTCTCCTTCAACATCCATCCACTGAAATCACACAAGGTGAGTTCATACCCCTACCTTTTCATGTTTTTCTTAAGTTTTAAAGGGGGTAATACAAGTTAAAACACTAAGAACATAACTAAGCTCATTTAATAGCCTCTATCAGAAAAGTCTAACTCCATTCACGGACTGTTTTGGCCAACTTAAACATTTTAGTTTTCAAAACTGTATTAGGTGCAAATATTTCAGGTTCATACCTTTAAAATGACTACTTGCACATCTCCATACAATTTTTCTACGATTTATGGTGATTTTTACAAAACAGCCTATCATTTCAGAAACGAATTTGGACCAGTCTGTGAATATGAACATTTTAACACAAGTTAAAGACTTCCAAAAATCATGAATAAACTAGACACATTTTATGAACTCTCAGAATTTATGGATTCAGTTTTTGACTTCGTATGATTTTTCTAAAACAGTGCTGAAAGGCTAAAACTAGTTAACAACTTATAACTTTCATAACACTTTGTATTATGTTGAGCAAAGTGTATAACAATAAGTTCTAAATATTGAATGTAATATCTTGTTAGTTTAACATCATAAACTGAAATTTAATCATTCATGATAAGGTTTACTCATTCATTTCGAACACATATAATAAACTTCAATAAGCATAGTTTATAGATTTTACTACATGAAAAAGGTTTTACCCTCAAAACAAATGGGTTTTTCATATCCTACGTGACAAACTATAATAAGTAATATTTTAAGGAATTTGTATCACTAATTTATTCAGAAAAGGTGATTTTACTTCCTCCACGAAAGAGGTTTTAATATCAAACTATGTGTAAACTAGTTAACTTAGGTTGTGAGGCAATTCTCTACCCGTACGTTCGAGTGCGGGATCCAAATTCTTGTAAGTTATAAGTAGAGTCTCTTGTAGGGAGAGCATGATAATTGTGTATAGATCTATATTGGGTTTGACACCCCACACCTTGCTGCTAGCTACAGTGAGACCGGCAGGTCTACGGGTGACAAGAGTCATAGTATCCTAACGTCTGAAAAACGTTGTGCAGGTTATTTCTAGTCATAGTATGGTTATAGCGACTCACATAGGTAGTTAACAATCTTTCAAGTTTACAAGGAAACTTTTACCTTAAAAAGGGGTTTACTTCTAAATCAAACAAGTTTATGTCGATTTAAACTTACATGAATTATTTTAAGTATGGAAAAATACTTGTTCATTTTCGGTCCTGGGATTTAGGACTACATAACTTTTATAAGAAAAATATTGGATTTTCTTTGGAACATATTCTATTAACACTACATCTCGTCTTGAATTGTTAGACTACAACAAATCATTTAACTCAATTTATATATAACTTATATACGCTGAGTGATCATAGAAGAAATCTAAGGGTTCTTCTAGAATTCATTATCGCATAACATAGGAGCGTTCATTCCACACTTAACTAAGAAAATATTGGATTTTCTGGAAATCATACTCTATCGCTTTACAAGGAAAACGGTTTTTTCGTCAAACAAAACTCTTATGAACTCACCAACTTAATTGTTGACACTTTTTCAAAACTGCTTGTATTCTCAGGAAATCAGTGAAACAGGAAAACCAACAACATTTTGAGGATGGGACGATAAATCGTCAAACAGTACATTTTGTCATCATAATGTAATTGATTTGAATCATGTAAACATAAATTTTGGTGTAACTTATTTAATTATATTTATGATGGTTGTATTTACTTTGAACACTATTATACTCGTTGTTGTTATACTCGTTGTTGTGATACTACATGAGATCTCATCAGTGCTGGACCTCCTCCCAGAAATGCAGCTCACAAAGACATGAGCCAGGAATCTCCAATATGATGGCAAGAGTTTCTTCACTGTGGGAGGAAAAGTGCCTTCGTAGACCATCTTCTTAAGTACCTTCTGAGCATCCTCAATCCCAATTCCAGTCGGAAAATTCGGTTGGTCATCAATCAGCAACGCTTGTCTGTTAAATTGTTCATTAATCACGATCTTGCATCCTTTCACAATTCCATCAACAGTGAATGATCCATTATCATCTCTTTTCATTTTAGCGGTCTGCCAGAACTCCTTGATTATATTCTGCTAAACCATGGGGTTCATAGTGATAGCAGACGCTAAGTAGCATTCCCTCAGCCTGTGGATCATCAACCTGAATTCTCCATGAACAGCAGGAGGATCAGCCAGTACAATTGCCAAGTTGTGCATGTCAGCGAACTTCAAATTTGCCATTTTATCTGCACTAAAACAAGCCAAGTAAGAAAACAAAGATATTTGAGCAATTAATGTTTTAAGTTTTCTTATTTAATCGATTTAATTTTGGCCCAAAAAATTATTTTGGTCAAATTGGAGTTTATGGTCAATTAAGGGTTTACGGCCGTAAACCCATGACAGTAAGCTTATGGCCGCAAACGGGGTTTACGGTTGTAAACTCCTTGGCCGTAAGCTTCGACCGTAAGCTCCGAAAAACCTTTTTCCTTCGATTAAAGCCCCAATATCCGTCGATTTGATTAACAAAACACATTCCCACGGTCGATTTTGTCATACCTTTCAGATGAACCGAACAATTTCACGAAAAAACAAGAATTTTTTTTAGAGGAGAGAGAAAACGAGAGGGTTTACGGTCGGAAACAGAAAAGTGAGGAATAGAAGAGTTTTCGACTGTAAGCTCTCCTTATATACCCTGTTCAAATTTACCTGTCTTCCACACAGTATAAGGCACAGTCCAAATCCTAAATATTTTTCAAAAATAAAACTTTTGAGGATTTAAAAATTAAAATAAATTAAAAATAAAATAAAATAATTTCGAAAATTTATTTCGACAATTTTAAAAATAAAACAAAAATAAATTAAAATTAAAATTAAAATTAAAATTAAAATAAGATTGAATTTATCTAAACAATTGCTTAAAGTAATTTTGTGACACTGAGATCAAAGTTGTTAGACAGCCTTAGTCCACCTAAATTGAGCAGCGAGATCTACAGACAATTTGTAAGAGTTCAATTCTTAATTGTACTAGAACATGTTTCCCGCTTCCTGATATGCTCTAGTAATCAAGGACTTCCAGAATACTACTTACACCGGGTGAGCAGACAATTATTAAGGGAGAGGATAGAATTAGAATGCATATGCTATACACCCAGGTCGGATCTCTTCCAATCACGCAGAGGGTGAAGCATATGACTAACCGAAGTTTTAGAGGGATTGAGAAGAGGAATAATGCATATACTATGTACCAGGTCAGATTGTAAGTCACACAGAGGAGACAGTATATGACTAATAGATAGAAAGAATTGCATAGATAGAAGATGCAGAGAGACAGAGTTGCATATGTCACAGTCCAGGTCGGATCTCTCGATCGCGCAGAGGAGGCAACATATGACTAACAGACAGAAAGAAAGAAAATAATCTTCTACAGACCTAATTTATCGGAAATCCCCAGTCACCCCATCAATACCCCAAAAATTGCTAAGTTACCCCTTTAACCCTAGAAGTTCACAAGTGCGTGCTTCTTGCCTCTCACTCTCCATCTGCTTTCCTCTCATTTACCTCACCAACACTTGTGAGTTCCAATCTGCCAACCAAACACATGACATAATTCAATTCCTTCATATTCCAATCCATTGACAAAATCCAATTCCTTCGAAAACATTCTATGAACCAAGCACCGCTTACACTATGTTCCCAAGTTTGGAGAGAAAAGCAAGTTTAAGGTAGGAGAGTGGATAAAGAAAAAAGAAAAGGTGTAATAATTGTTTTTCACACTCATGTTACCTAGATCGCTAATTAAGTGGTGAACCCCATACCCAATCGTTTCGTACCCAAACGAAAACAGGGACGTCCAAATCGTTGTGTCGGTTCGTCCCGGTACACCAAATAGATCGACCCAACGCATCAAAATCGAAGTTCTGATCAACGCCGATTTCTGATTAAATCGCTGAACCAACGCCAATTGAAACTCGAATTTAAGGGTTGGGGTCGTCAATTGAAGATTAAGCGGTAATTTTTACCGGTCGAGCGTTTCAGAAAAGTGCAATTGTATCCTCGATTCTTCCAACGATTTCTTCTAACGTTCATCTTTTTATACAATCAGAATTCAGAGATGAATGTAAGCTATTTCAATCATCTTAATTTCATCTATCCATTTCTATCTACGATTTCTTCTTTTACTCTTTCTGTCGTCTTCTCTTCTGTGCTTGCCAATTATGGCTTTTGGGAGGAAAAACACTTCTCAATCTCGACCTACTCAATCAAGTAGCGAGACGGAAGGCGCTTATATCAGTGAAACACAAAATGTGATTGATGTTGAGGATGAGGTGCAACAAGGCCAATCAAGAACAACAAAAGCCCCACCCACTCAAGAAAAAGATGCAAGCAGACCACTTGCACTTTTTTCGGGACTGTAGTGGGGAAAAATCCAAAGATTAGACGGTGTCTAGTTATTTCCAGAGATACTCTAAAGTACACTGCTCTTTTTAATAAGGTTAAAGAAGCTGAAAACAATGGTGCTGCTGCCAAGTCATTAAAGAATTCAGTCCTCTCAAAAACTGCATCTTCAAAAAGAAGGATTGAAGAATCATTTGGGATACTTGAGAGGAATGCGGTTGACATGAAGATAATTAGAGGCTTGTGTGCTAATGACATTCCATTTAATGTGTTACAGAACCCACAATTCCTTGAAATGATTCAAGCCATCAAGAAAGCACCAAGAGATTACCCTTCGTATGAAAAAGCTAGAACCTCGTTACTTGATGAATGTGTGAAAGAAGTGGAGAAGGAACTTGCACCAGTGAAAGACACGTGGTCAACTCAAGGAGTATCCATTCTCTCGGATGGCTGGTCGAATGTAAAAAATATGCCACTTATAAATGTTGTTGCACAAAATTCACGTGGTGCAACTTTTATGTATGTGGGGGATTTTTCAGGGATTGTGAAGTCGGGGGATGAAATTTCCAAGTTTCTACAAGGAGCCATTTGTAACACTCTAAAAATTTCAAACAATTTAAACTTTTCAAAAACAACCCGGTTTCATAAATTTATTACAAAAAGGTTTTCAATACAATCATTATCAAAGTCTTCCCAGAACCACATAATAAAACATAATCATGAGGAGCGGTACGATCACGCCTTTGCCTTGCCACGGTCTCCTGAAGAACCTGAAAAACATTAAACCACAACTGTAAGCCTGAAAGCTTAGTGAGATACCCCCAAAATACCAACCACATATACCATACACGCACAACATGCCATATCATAACAGAACACAGAACAACCATGCACTTCGGGTCTACTGTGTGACTGGTCCGCCGCACCGGCCTTCAGTCCACCTGGTCCACCCTCCGAGTCTAGCCATATACATCGAGTCTACAGTGTGATTGGTCCGCCCGCACCGGGCCTTCAATCCACCTGGTCCACTCTATGAGTCTACAGTATGACTGGTCCGCCCGCACTGGGCCTTCAGTCGGCCTAGTCCACTCTCCGAGCCTCGGCACGTCTGGTCCGCCCTCTTAGGGTCTACAGCCTATCCGGACCGCTCGTTGGGCCTTCGGGATAACCGGTCCGCCCTGGGTATGTTGGCCTACAACACAAAGCAGGACCTGCCTCAACCCAACCCCAGTCCAACAACCATGTGCACATAAACATTCAATCATATAACAATTCACATCCAATCAAACCGGTCTAGCAGATCACATAACATAACATCATCCTAACCAGGATACCGACCTTAACCCGGTCTCTAACATATACCATCCTAACTACCAGGATGCAATCATAGCAAAACAATAACATAACAACGATACCCTGATCACAATCCGATAGAGGGCCAGCCTTGGTGCCGTAGACCCTATCGATATAGTGCGGATAACTCACCTCGCAACTGCCGACTGAAAAGATAAGACCGAGATGCTCCGACCACTGACACGATCTCCACCACTGGCCAACACCAACACTGAACTCAAAAAAAATGCCAAGAATTACCAAAATGCCCCTGGATTTCAACTGGTCAACCCTTGGTCAAAGTCAAAGTCAAAGTCAACCTCCTGACTAACTCTACTCGCCGAGTCAACCCGATGACTCGTCGAGTCCCCAAACTCAGAACTTCCCCAATCCGCGACTCAACTCGCCGAGTCACCCCGAGACTCGTCGAGTCCAACAACTCTGAGTCCCCTCACACTCAACTCACCGAGTCCTCCCTTGACTCATCAATTCACGGCTCAACCAGAAGAAGGTTAGGACCTCACGACCAGACTCACCGAGTCCAAGAACAGACTCGCCGAGTCCAAGGCTATCTTCAACCAACTCGCCGAGTTGTTCTTCCAACTCGTCGAGTTCCTGCCCACTTTCACACAACTCGCCGAGTACACTCTTGTGACTCGCCGAGTACCCCTAGATCTTAATCCATACAGAAGCTTTCCAGGCCATACAGATGATCCAAACCATAGATCTACCCTTCTACAACCCATCCATCACGTAAAGTGGCAAACTTTACGTGAATCCAAAGAGATCTAAGCATATAACACTCTAGGGTTAGGGTTTGGGACAAGATGGATTCACCAATCACTCAAGAACAGGGACTTTAATGCACTCTAGACTTTCTCCATTCCAGATCTGAGGTAGCAACCCCAGATCTAACCTCCAAACTCGAAATATCACAAGTTATTCTTTCCAAATACTCCAAAATGATGAATCTAGATGAATAATTGTAAGTCCCTAATTTGCCAGTGTATCAGTCAGATCCGTTTGATGGTGCGGAATCCCAATCAAACGGATGATGTTAGATAAAAATAGAAGAGAAGGAGAAGAAGAATATTATGAATCTTTAATGTATTAATGATATGAATGAAATTCCTTACACAAGATTCACACACACACAAACGTTCCTTTCTCTCTGGCCGTAAACTCTCTAGGATTCATCAATCATCAATCTGTACTCCTCACCCTAACACCTCTATTTATACATGTTGGATATGGGCCGGAAACAAATGGGCCGTAAATGAGTTTACGGTCGTAAGGTGTTTACGGCCGTAAACTCAGCCGTAAACATGGCCATAAATTAATAAAATATTACATAAAAATAATTGCCTAGAAAAGTAAAGTATAAACCATATTTTTGACCCAACAATCCCCCCCTTGGTTTATAGCTTTCTTTTCTTAATGACCCAACAAGCTCCCCCTAAAAAGTAGCTGGCTTTCTTGATAATCTTCATTGGGAACTTGGCTTCAGCATTAATCTTCAAATTCTTCACAGCATCAGGATGAACATATGAATCTTCAATGAATGACTTCATCTTGAGTACTTGAGGTTTTCTTCAGAATTTAGCATTGAACGCACGTTGGGTGAGGAGGTTTTACGCACTGATTCTTGAAGATAGTGCTTTCATCTTGAGAATCTTCAGAGAGAACAAATCTTCTAGATCACTTTAGCAGGTAGAACGATAGCAACAGACTGATTGAGGAGGCTTCAATGCAATCTGTCACATAATCTTCAATTGCAGCTTCACCTTGCTTCTGGGGTTGAAGGATTGAATGTTGAAAGAATAATCTTCATTTCTTGCTCCTTCGAATGCGAATTCTTCGATGCTCATGGACGAGGCTTTGGCTCAGAAATCTTCAACACAAACTCCATGAGTCTTATCTATACCTGAAATCACTTTTCAAGACAAAACAAAACTAAAAGAAACTTAGCACACAAAATAAAACAGAAATAAAAATATTTTTGGATTTTTTTTTATTTTTCTGAACAAGAAATAAAACAGAAATAACATTATTTTTGAATTTTAATTTTTAATTTTTAATTTTTTTTTAATTTTTTTATTTTCATTATTTTTAATTTTTTTAATTCTCCCCTAATATTTAAATTAGAAGAAACTATGACAAATTTAACAAAAATAAAAATGATATCTAACTTTAAGAGTGATTTGGGATCAAAGTTTTTACACAGCCTTTATCCACTTGTCGGTACCTTCCATATTCACATCTTTGTCTGGTCGATCGTCGGTATTGTGGTCCACTTAAACACGAAAAATTTGTGACAGATTTAGGACATACTATTTGTTACAAGACATGATGAACTTAAAAACCTAAAATTTATATCTGATCCTAATTTCTTAGATACTATATCTTAAGGTCCATTCATCTGACGACGACCAGGGATATTGTTGTCCACCTAAATTGAGCAGCGAGATTTATAGACAATATGTATGAGTTCAATTTTAAGTGTACTGGAACGTGTTTCCCGCTTCCTGATATGCCCCAGCCATCAAGAACTTCCAGAGTACTCCTTACACCGGGTGAGCAGACAACCATTCAGAGAGAGAAGAGATCCAGAATTCTATTGCTAACTACTTCAGAGGGGTTGAGAAGAAGGTTGCATATGCTATGTACCAGGTCGGATTAGAAGTCGCGAAAAGGAGACAACATATGGCTAACAGATAAGAAGTATTTCACACACATATATATCCTTCAGAGAAATAGAGTTGCATATGTTGTGTACCAGGTCGGATTATAAGTCACACAAAGGAGACAACATATGACTAACAGACAGAAAGAAAGAAAACGATTTTCTACAGACCTAATTTATCGGAATTTACCAGTCGCCCCATCCAACCGGAATTAAGGACAGAATCCGCACATCAAGGAAAAGTTAAACCACGGTTCCAAGTACGGGTTCATTTAATGTGACGAGTAGATTCCCATATATATCTCCCTGCTCAACCTATCCGAGCGTCGTATTGTCAGGCTGAACATATCTAACTAGGTCAAGATTTGTCAAGTCTATAAATTTCCTAAGTTCAATTCTCCCTAGTCAAGTCCATTTAAAATTTTTCGTGCCTACCGACGCATCAAGTCAGAGCATAGACCCTTCAACTTTGGGTACGTTACGCAGACTCAGGTTGTCTGTTATCACATTATCATATCACTTCCCAAAACAACTCCCTCAATCACATATCATAACCAACATAATTATTTTGATTTTCTGATTTTCTAATGTTTTTGGATTTTATAATTTTATAATTTTTGTTTTGTTTTTATTTCTCCCCCTAAATTTGTGCATAGGAGAGAAACGAAAGTAAATGCGCAAATTTAAACTATCTTAAAACAAAAATTAGTCTTTAAAGCGAATCAGGTTAAGAAAAACTTAGGAGTATAGAGAAGAAAACGCAAACCGTAATTCACCGATTGAATCTGCATCCAGAAGGTCTGAGAACAGCACGCTTAATCTCAGAACTGATCCGAAAATTCTTCATGTCATTAATCACTAACCCTATTTGTGATCTCTTCCTTTCTTCCTTTCCCGCAAAAGGACACATACTCTCAAAAAAAGGTCTGAGTGTTGCACAGTTGAGAGATGTCCCCTATCAAGTGCCAGGAGTAGCCACTACCAACAAACTGAAGTCTGATGATATGCCTCCATAGCTGCTCTAGCACAAAGCGGGATCAGTTGGTCTTTGGAACCCAGTCCATTTTGAAACTGGGTCGACCTTTGTCATCCTTGCATGATACCCTCTCCCATGACATATCCTGCTTGTCACAAACAGAAGATGTAGAAACGTTAGAAGCATTAGGAATTTTGGGAGTTTGAGCCTTCGGAACCCATTTGTAGTTGGGTTTAACCCATTTCTTTTTCGATCCGATGGGTGGCTTGGCACTTGATTTGGAACTTGAAGCCGGTTGCCGAGATAACTTTGACCTAACCGGTCTTGGCTTCACAGGAGCATCTCTTGGATTGGGCTTCTTGGCCGGCATTCCCTTCTTGCCCTTGGGATTCAAATTCTTTGCCTTGTGGGTTGGATGCTTGGCCTTGGGAGTTGAATTCTTGGCCTTCTTGGCATTCCAGTCGTCAATGTCTGATCGTGATCTCAAGGGGTATCTTTTGGAGTGTCTCCCTCTTGACACGTTCTGCCAGCCTTGTGCGTAGTAGGGAACATACGCGCGATTAGGACAATTTCTGGCAATGTGTCCAGGTGTTCCACAGTGAAAACATGTCCTTTTCTTCATTGGGTAGTTGTCTCTTCCTGCCCCTGGTGGCGTATCTTTGCCTCATTTCTTGTTGTTCCCACATGCACACTTGCCATAGGCACTTTGTTGCGCTGGAATTGGAGGCCTATATTTCTCAACAGCAGGTTTGTTAGAAGCAGCCGAGTTCGAATCAACAGATTTAGAGTTCAAGGAGTTATTGGTTTTTTCAGAAGAACTCTCCTTGTTCTCATCCTCTGCTACTTTACCTGCACATGAAGTAGCAACATTAGTATCTTCAAAATTAATAACTCCTCCTGACACAAATCCAGCTGGTTTTCCGTATTTAAGATGTGCCTCCCTGTCAATTTCTTCTTGTTTCATAGGGATGGATGTGTAGTTATGATTGTAAGGAGGAGGTACACTATCATACCCTAGACCCTTGCTTTGATTTTCTTTGAATTTTAACTGGGTCTCATATAAGGACTCGACTGTCTGTCTTGACGCAGTATAATTTTTGAAACTGACATCAGTTTTTCCACACTTAATTTTTAAAGCGTCAAGTTCTTCAGTTACAGCAACAAGTTGACTCTTAACATAATCATAATTTTCACACTTGTTGCTGTACTCTTCCTGAAGTTTCCTAAAGTCCTTGGTTTTAGCTTCTAACTCAGCCTTTAGGGGTTTCAGTCCTTTCCTGAGTTGATATCCTTCATATCTCAGGTCCTCAACTTCTCTTTTAAATACATCAATTTGTTCCCGAAGAAATTTAATCGTGGGTTCACAAGCTGGAGAACATGTAACTTCAGTGACCGGAATACTTTCAGAACTCATTGTTTCTCTACACTTCAAAACATCAAGTTCTTGAATAACATCAGCAAGACTAAGATGATTGAGATCTTTTGTCTTCTTGATGATGGCCACGTTCATATCCCACGATTTTGGAAGTGAATTTAGCAGCTTTTTGTTTATCTCGGACTTAGTCAAGAAGATTTCGGCTATATTCATCTCGGTAGTGAGTGTAGTAAACCGCTGCAACTGAGTTTCGAGCGTTTCTCCAGGGATAAAATCGAAAAAGTTGAAATTTTGTCTTAACGTCTCCTGACGACTCTCTTTCATGTTTTCAAATTCCCTCGTAGACCTTAAAATCAATAAAAAATACAACTAGAAGCTAAAATAAAATTTAAAAGTCCAATTTAAAAAGGCCTTTTTTTTTAAAGTTAACCTTAAAAGTCAAATTTTAAAAATTAAACTCAAAAGTCAAACTTAAAAGTCAAACCGAAAAGTTAAATTTGAAATTTTAAAGGTTAAACGAAAAAGTCAAGGTTTAAAATCAAAGGTCAAACTTGAAAGACAAAATCAAAATTTTAAATAAAAAATCAAAAATCAAAAATAAAAGTTTAAAAAAATAATTTTTTTTAATTATATTATTATTATTATTATTATTATTATTATTAATTTTAATTTTTGGATGAAATTTTTTTTTTTGAATTAAAAGAAATTGAGTTTTGGGGTAAAAAATGTCAAAATTCGAAATTAGGTGCGAAAAAAACGGGTTATATTTTAATTTTCGAAGGAATGTAACAAGGAGTAAAGTAGTTGAGTTGGTTAAGGCGTTGGTCTTCTATGCGGGGGATTCGGGTTCGAATCTCGGCACCCCCTAAAATCGTTGCGCGCCTTCCTAATTAATAGAAACGCTATGCGACTTGCTTAGCCGGCTTCCCTAGCCGAGCCGAAGTCCGAGCCGTGTTCTCCAACCGAGCCGACGCCGTTCTTCAAGCCGAGACCGCAAACACCGGTTCGATCCGCAAGCCGCTCCCGAGCCGAGATCTCCGGAAACCCTAGCCGTAAACACAAACGCGCCGCCGGCCGTGAACTGTTTCCGGCAGTAAGCTCCAGCCGTAAACTCTTCCAGATTACGTGAAAATCAACGATTTTTCGACTTTGAAGCTCCAAAACTCAATCAAAAACCTTTTTTTATGAAAAACACAAAGAACAAACCCCCCCTTATTTTTGCGAGATCTATCCAAAAACGCAGAAATATTACGAAAATAAGATCAAATAATGCCCCAAATAGAGTTTACGGCCCAAGAACTCGGAGTTTACGGCTGTAAGCTTGGACCGTAAACACAGAATATTCGATTCCAAACGAAATAAAACCTTTTGACTGATACAACTTGGCTCTGATACCAATTGTAAGTCCCTAATTTGCCCGTGTATCAGTCAGATCCGTTTGATGGTGCGGAATCCCAATCAAACGGATGATGTTAGATAAAAATAGAAGAGAAGGAGAAGAAGAATATTATGAATCTTTAATGTATTAATGATATGAATGAAATTCCTTACACAAGATTCACACACACAAACATTCCTTTCTCTCTGGCCGTAAACTCTCTAGGGTTCATCAATCATCAATCTGTACTCCTCACCCTAACACCTCTATTTATACATGTTGGATATGGGCCGGAAACAAATGGGCCGTAAATGAGTTTATGGCCGTAAACTCAGCCGTAAACATGGCCATAAATTAATAAAATATTACATAAAAATAATTGCCTAGAAAAGTAAAGTATAAACCATATTTTTGACCCAACAATAATAGCCCAAGCAACGAAATAATACCTCAAAAGGAAGCTCCAACAGAAGAGAAATCCGAATCTTAGCAAAGCCCCTTGCTCCAAGCCTCTTAACTCTCCAAAATCTCTTCTCCAAGGTTCAAATGCACTCAAATCACTCACAAACGCGCATTAGGGTTTTCTGGACTTCAAGAGAGGGTAAAGAGTCTGGGGAGAGGGTATAATGTCCTTTATATAGGGCTCATCCTTCGAAATTAGGGTTTTCTCCACACAGCACCAACTCGCCGAGTCCAGCCGCCGACTCGCCGAGTTGGCCATTTAACACACGACCAGAATCTTGACCCTACTCGCCGAGCCCACCCATGGACTCGCTGAGTTGCTCTTTCACATTTACACTTTGAACCCTGAACTTGCACTCCTGAACTCGAGATGTTACACCATTGAAGAGATTGGACCAAGTAGTGTTCTCCAAGTCGTAACCGATAACGCGACTAATTGCAAGTTGGTTGGATAGGAAATCGAAAAGGTATATAAACACATATTTTGGTCCCCTTGTTGTGTACATACCTTAAATCTTATTTTTAAGGACATGGCAACGACATTTACTTGGCTTTCCAACACATATAGGAAAGGTAAGGGTATTGTCAAGTTTTTTGTAAACCACACACATGCCTTATCTTTCTTTAGAGAAAACTCGAAATTGCAATTATTGAATGTTGCAAAAACCCATTTTGCATCCCATTACATATTGTTGAAAAGATTAACCGAGTGTAGGGAGGCACCTGCTACTACTATTGTCTTAAACTCGTGGTGGGAGTGGATCAACAAAGGGGATGAGAACACTCGAGTACTTAGTAATCAAATTGGTGATACAATCAAAGATGATGACGTCTGGGATGATATTGATTATTTTTTGGCAATTACAAAGCCCATCTTTTACATGATAAAATTTTGTGATGGTGAAGGTCCCAAAGTGGGAGAAATATATGAACAAATGGACAATATGATGGGTCAAATCAAAGAGGCTATGACTATGAGAGACAATAAATACTCATCATATTTGCCTAAAGTTAGAGATATTATTGTCGCAAGGTGGGATAAAATGACTATCCCTCTTCATTGTTTAGAATTTGCTTTTAGTCCTAAATATTATGACAAAAACTATCTTGAGAAATTGGCACCAGGAGACATGGTGTAACACCCATAAAATTCAAGCCAATTTTTAACTTTTCAAAAACATTTAAAACCAATAGTTATTACAATTTGTGTGTCCAAATAGTCTATACCAGAGTTTCCCAGAAATCATAACAAATATGAGGAGTTGTACGATCATGCATTTGATGGGTTTTAGGTAAAACAAATAAACTAGAAAACAATTCCTAAGTTCACATGCAACCTACTTTGGATCTATGTTTTATCTATTGAACATACAACTTTGAATTGCAAAATAAGAACCCTAGAGGAGAGAGGCTATTTTCGAAATCTATAAACTAGGGTTTAGTAATTACATACCTTTCAATTGTTATAGTAAACAATTGACAATTCCCTTGATCTCTATATTGATCTTCTTGGAAGCTTAGCACCAAAAGTGTAATGCCTCTAATGGAATCACACCCAAACTAGCAAGAAGGAAAGTAGAGGAGAGAGGGAAGAGGGAGTATGCAAAATTTCGGCCCTTAGGGTTTCTTCAAAAGAAAAGAGTGACCAAAACATGAACCAGGAGGCTCCTTATATAGCTGAGGGATCTAGGGTTTAGGGGAAACCCTAGTTATCCTTTGCTTAGGGCCTAAGCAAACCCAAGGGCCTTATCCAAGCCCCTATGGACGAAATTATTAGGGTTTCCCCTAAAGATTTCGTCCACCCTTATCCAAGGGGGTTCTAGAGTCTTCCATTCAACTATTAGATAATTGCAAACTAGTCCCTGCACCTTATAATCAATTCTTTTAACCCCAAAATTAATTCTAATTAATTTCTGGCTAACAATTAATTAAACAAAATGATTTCTTATTAATATATTAATCTTTTAACATATTAATAAATTCATTTATATTAATTTATTAATCTTATAATAAATTAATATCTCTCCTTTCATAATTTCCTTGTCTGGTTGCTAGGTTTGAGGGCAACCCAAAAGGACTGTGCTGCTATCAATTCAAGTATATACCAATTATAGTTATGGGCTTAGACACCTAATCCAACAGTCTCCCACTTGGATAAGTCTGTAACTATAATTGCTAGTATGCCTTCTAAATTTGACCAGCAAATTGTAGCTTCCAAAAAGCTGCTGCCGAACTTTGACCCAGTCAGTTATGTGTCCTAAGATAAGTGATCATATAATCCTTCGTTCTGCTAGATATCCCTAGACAAAAGACATGAAAAGCAATCAACCTCTTTGTCCAGAATCTATGTTTCCCGATTCCTGATTTGTGATGATGTAGGACTTCTAATTGAACACATCAATTTAGTCCTGGCTGGGCCCAGCACATAAGTCAACACCAAATCATCGAGGGGCCCACAGATATCGCTTTTCCGGTTAGGGAAAAAGGAACGAATAAACGTTGACTCATATGCTTGTATCTTTTACTCATCAAACCATACATGATAATACGTTTTATAACACCAAGTTACTGATGCATTTTTGTATCACCAATGCATGACCGACTTGTAAATTACAACTCATATATCTTCGTTTTAAGATTATAAGATATTATCATCTCAGTATTACCCGTGATGAATTCCATGAAGTAATACTCTGAGCAAGGTTTATCCAATACTCAATTCTCAATTTCTGAGTACTCATGAACGTTGCAGCAAATCTGTTGCCATGTCTATCCTTAGACAATCTACAATCCAATTCATGACAGTCTTAATTCACTACTTACTTCCAAAAGTACGAGCGACTGTGGAGTTTGAACAATCATATTATTCGGGAAGTAAAACATGCAAAATATGAAACACAACAATAAACAATTGACAAAAGGTAGTAAACCCATAAATAATACTTTATTATTTAATCACCAAAAGTCAATTACATTTACTTTGTTACAAGTTTCAGGACAAAACTAATCTAACTACTAAAACTAATATCATCTTTCAGACCTATGCTTCGAGCATGCTGAATATGCTCAGCCCTACTCAGACCCTTTGTGAGAGGATATGTTGGGTTATCTTCAGATGACACCCTCTTCACTATAAGATGGCCTTCTTCTACTCTATGTCTGATGAAATGGTACTTTCTGTCGATATGTCTGGTTTTACCATGATCTCTCGGTTCCTTTGTCAAGGCAACCGCTCCTTCATTATCGCAGAACAGTTCCATAGGCTCCTGGATGGTTGGAACAACTCCGAGATCCTCGATGAAGTTCCTCAACCAAGCTGCTTCTTTCGACGCTTCACTTGCTGCTATGTACTCTGATTCACAAGTAGAATCAGCCACCGTATCTTGCTTGGAACTCTTCCAAGTAACTGCTCCTCCATTTAATAAGAATACCCAGCCTGACTGAGAACGGAAGTTCTCTCTATCCGTCTGAAAGCTGGCATCACTATAACCATCTACTCTCAAAGTATCATTGCCACCAAGTACAAGGACCCAGTCCTTCGTTCTTCACAAATACTTGAGTATATTCTTCACGGCTATCCAATGAGCTCTACCAGGGTTTCCCTGATAGCGACTGACCATGCTCAAAGCAAATGCCACATCAGGTCGAGTACATGTCATAGTGTACATGATCGATCCGACAGCGGAAGCATAAGGTACACGACTCATGTCATCTATTTCCTCATCTGTACTCGGGCATTGAGTCTTACTCAATTTGGTATTGCTCTGGATAGGTAGCTCTCCCTTCTTGGAATTTTCCATACTAAACCTCTTTAGTACCTTATCCAAGTATGTGCTCTGACTAAGTCCAATTAGTCTCTTCTTTCTATCTCTCAATATTCTAATCCCAAGAATATAGGCGGCTTCTCCTAGGTCTTTCATGGCAAAACACTTTCCAAGCCAAGACTTAACTTCATTCAAGGTTGGAACGTCGTTACCAATGAGTAATATGTCATCGACATATAACACCAGAAAAGTTACTATACTCCCACTAGCCTTGATATACACAAAAAACTCATCTTCACTTCTAGAGAAACCAAACTCTTTGACTTTCTCATGGAAGCAAAGATTCCAGCTGCGAGATGCTTGTTTCAATCCATAAATGGATTTCTCAAGCTTGCATACTATATTGGGAAACTTTGCATCAACAAAACCCTCTGGCTGACTCATGTAAACATCCTCAGCCAACTTCCCGTTAAGGAAGGCAGTCTTGACATCCATCTACCAGATTTCATAGTCATGAAAGGCAGCTATGGCGAGCAATATCCTAATAGATTTAATCTTAGCCACCGGTGAAAAAGTCTCATCATAGTCAACCCCTGGGGTTTGAGTGAAACCTTTTGCAACCAGTTGAGCCTTGAACGTATGCACATTCCCATCCATGTCTGTCTTCTTCTTGAAGATCCATTTGCACCCAACTGTCTTCCGACCTGGTGCACTATCAACCAAATTCCAAACTTGGTTGTCATGCATTGACTTAATCTCGCTGTCCATTGCCTCTTTCCACTTGGAAGCCTCTAGGCCTGCCATTGCTTCCTTATAAGTGACTGATTCATCTAAGTTTACCAGTGTTCTGTCACTTATGAATGTGTCACCATCTGAAGTAAAATGAAAACCATACAACTCAGGTGGCACACTCACTCTAGTGGATCTTCGAAGAGGTAATGATTTATCAACCGGTTCAACAGGAACTGTTTCCTCTGGTTGAGTGCTAGTGTCATATAAGGTTCCTTCATTGGTTGACTCTTGAATCTCTTCAAGGTCAATGGTACTCTCACAGTCCTCTTTGAATATGAGCTCTCTTTCCAGAAAGACTCCTCTTCGAGCTAAAAACACCACGTTTTCACTAGGTCTGTAGAACAAATATCCAAAAGACTGCTTTGGGTAACCAATGAAAACACATTTCTCACTTCTAGCTTCTAGCTTGTCGTGATTCTCTCGTCTTACGAAAGCTTCACAACCCCAGACTTTAATATGTGCTAACGAGGGCACTTTCCCTGTCCACATTTCGTGAGGTGTTTTGGCAACCTTCTTTGTAGGGACAAGATTGAGGATGTGGGTAGCTGTCTCTAAGGCATACCCCCAGAAGTGAATAGGAAGCGAGGTACGACTCATCATAGAACGAACCATGTCTAACAAGGTTCGATTACGCCTCTCAGCTACACCATTTAACTGTGGTGTCCTAGGAGGAGTCAATTGTGAGACTATCCCACATTCTTTCAGATAGTCGTTGAACTCGGTACTAAGATACTCCCCGCCTCTATCGGATCTAAGTATCTTGATCTTTCTGCCCAATTGATTTTCGACTTCATGCTTAAACTCTTTGAACTTTTCAAAGGTTTCTGACTTATGTTTGATCAAGTAGATGTAACCATATCTGCTATAATCGTCAGTGAAAGTCACATAGAATCGATTAGCATCCCTTGTGGTTGATCTGAAGGGCCCACACACATCTATGTGTATGAGATCCAACAGACCTTCACCTCTTTCACAAGACCCTGTGAATGGTGATTTTGTCATCTTTCCCAAAAGACAAGATTCACACATATCATCTGATTTTAGGTCAAATGATTCCAACACTCCATCCTTTTGGAGTTGGGCTATGCGTTTCTTCTTAATGTGTCCAAGACGACAATGCCACAAGCATGCCTTGTCTACACTATTAGACAAGTCAATATTAAGTACACTATTTCCTAAGCTATCAACACAAGTCACTGTTTCATACACACCATCACAAGGTAAAGCTTCAAACACAAAAACACCATTCATATAAACAAAAATTGAACCATTCAAATCATTAAAAGAATATTTAAAACCTTGTCTGAACAATGCATGAAATGAAATAATGTTTCTCGTCATCTCAGACGAATAGCAACAATTTATTAAATCTAATCTAACATCATTACTGAGCAAAAGTTGATAAACTCCGATCTTGGTAACTGGTGAAGACTTTCTGTTCCCCATGATCAAGTTTATTCTCCCATGCTCTATCTCCTCACTTTCCCTTAGCCCCTGCAAATCAGAACAGATATGAAATCCACATCCTGTATCAAGGACCCATGAACGAGAAGATAATGAGTTATTAGCAGAAATAGTGTAAATACCTAGCGAGGATGGCTTCACTTTGCCATCCTTGATATCTTGCAGATATTGTGGGCAAGATCTCTTCCAATGCCCCTTTTGATTGCAGTAAAAGCAAATGGCCTCTTTTGGATCAGAAACATAGGGAGTGGAACCATTGGGCTTAGCCTTCGGGCCATTACTAGATGACACAGCTTGAGCCTTGCTCTTCCAGTTTTGCTTGGTAGGACCTTTCCTCTTTTTCCCCTTTCCCTGTCCAATGGCGAAGACAGGGGCACTTGCAGGTGTGGAGGGTATACTTTTACCCTTCATCCCTGCCTCAGCTGTCTGCAACAAGTTGTGCAATTGGGCCAAAGTCTGCTCAATGTTGTTCAAATGGTAAGTTAAGATAAAGTGACCATAACAATCAAGCAACGAGTTCAAGACCATGTCAATGGCCAATTCCTCATTGAAGTGAATGTTGAGCTTGACCAAACGCTCTATGTAGCGTTGTATTCTTTTCACATGAGATACAACCGATTCCCCTCTTTCATCTTGCAAGCCATGAGTGACTTAACTACCTCAAACTTTTCTTGACGAGCTCGCTTATGGTACTTTTCCATAAGGTCCTTGTTCATCTCAAAAGGCCAGTAGTCCTTATAGTACCTCTGCAATTCTAGGGACATGGTTGCAACCATGATGCATGTCACTTTGGTAGCATCATAGTGTTTCTTGTAGGCAGCATACTCTTCGGGAGTGGCTTTTGACTCATCAAGTTCTTTGACCTCCTTTTCAAGGACATACTCTTTGTCCTCGAATCTAAGCGCCATCTTGATGTTACGCATCTAATCGTGATAGTTGGAGCCATCCATAACGACTTTGGAGCAGATGTTTAGTAAAGAGAAGTTGTGGCTGGAGGATGATGAAGCAGAAGTGTTTCCAGGAGTAGACATCTGAAAAGAAAGATAGTTTTAGTTAGATTCCAAGACACCTCAATATAATAACCCAAAGATATCATATCAAGGTTAGGACCCAACTATGACGATTTACAACTTAGAAATGGGATGCCGAGATCCAAGTTCAAATCTCATAAAGGTAGGTGAATGACGATTCACCAATTCCACCATTAGACAAAATAAACGAAGTGAAATTCCTAATTCTTTTGAGATACATTAATGACATGTTTTAATCTCGGATTATGCTCTAGTATTTGTGACTGGGATACCGAGGATCACAAACTAGATGTGAATAACCATGCAAATGTGCTTGGTAACCTTATTGTCTTTATCATTAACTATTGATGTGTCGGTAAACCATACACGCTCCATCAAAATGATAATTATAAGATACCCATTACTACTCTTTATTAGTGACTTTTAGTGTGCCGGTTAACCACACACGCTCCACTAACGACCAATAAAGCATAATGTGCAATTTCATGGATTAGCATACTTTTCACATTTTTCCTAAAGTAACTAGAGTTGGGATTTTGAAAAATAGTGTTCTAGTACTTTCTTTAATAGCATTATACTTTTAATGGGAAGTAGTTGTCCTATCAAATCCGTTCTGCTAACGACCCTCCACTAATCAAGGAAGCGGTGGGTGAGAGTGGACACCCATTCAACTACCATTTTATAGGCAGTTTCCTTATACCCCCTTATAGACTAGCTTCGTGAATGAGGCATACTAGCGATTTGACTGACCATATTCTTATACATATATAATATTTAACTTTTAATTATAATATATATATATATATATATATATATATATATATATATATATATATATATATATATAAGGTGTGTTTTAAAAACATTTTAAAACTCCAAGGGTTTATATAAATTTTTTCGAAATTTAAACTATTAAATTTTAAATTTAAATAAACCAATTAATTTGATTTAATATTTATCTATTAATTAACTTTTAATTAATTTATTAAATCTTGTAAGGATTATCTAATTAAATTAAACAATTAATTTAATCCTAATCTATATCCCTTCTAGATTTCGAAAATATGGGGATAGGATAATTTCCTTATTTTTCTCAATTATCCAATAAGGCAACTATTATCCAAAACAAAGAAACCCTAATCTTTATAGCATATTTCAAAATTTTCAAGGGAGGAGGCTAGGTTTTCAAAACCCTAACCCTAATTTCGATTAGGGTTCTTTGGAGGCTAGGGTTTTCAAAAACCCTTTGATCCACAACCCTAAAAATCGAAAAAAAAGCCTTTAGGGTTTAATAGCTATAAACCCTAATTTGCAATTCAACAATTATAACAATTCAATTTAAAACAAACAATGGCTCTGATACCACTGATGTGTTTTAGGTAAAACAAGTAAACTAGAAAACAATTCCTAAGTTCACATGCAACCTACTTTGGATCTATGTTTTATCTATTGAACATACAACTTTGAATTGCAAAATAAGAACCCTAGAGGAGAGAGGCTATTTTCGAAATCTATAAACTAGGGTTTAGTAATTACATACCTTTCAATTGTTATAGTAAACAATTGACAATTCCCTTGATCTCTATCTTGATCTTCTTGGAAGCTTAGCACCACAAGTGTAATGCCTCTAATGGAATTCTTCAAAAGAAAAGAGTGACCAAAACATGAACCAGGAGGCTCCTTATATAGCTGAGGGATCTAGGGTTTAGGGGAAACCCTAGTTATCCTTTGCTTAGGGCCTAAGCAAACCTAAGGGCCTTATCCAAGCCCCTATGGACGAAATTATTAGGGTTTCCCCTAAAGATTTCGTCCACCCTTATCCAAGGGGGTTCTAGAGCCTTCCATTCAACTATTAGATAATTGCAAACTAGTCCCTGCACCTTATAATCAATTCTTTTAACCCCAAAATTAATTCTAATTAATTTCTGGCTAACAATTAATTAAACAAAATGATTTCTTATTAATATATTAATCTTTTAACATATTAATAAATTCATTTATATTAATTTATTAATCTTATAATAAATTAATATCTCTCCTTTCATAATTTCCTTGTCTGGTTGCTAGGTTTGAGGGCAACCCAAAAGGACTGTGCTGCTATCAATTCAAGTATATACCAATTATAGTTATGGGCTTAGACACCTAATCCAATAGCATTTGCCTTGTCGTGATCCCTCGATGTACCTGAAACAATAAACTGAAACTGTAAGACCGAAAGCTTAGTGAGTTCCCCCAAAATACTCATATTCACAGCAATACACATAGAATCACAACAGCATACAATGGGTCCAGTCAACCATCGGGTTGAAATACCCCAGGCCCACAACTAACAGGTTGGAATGCCAACATACTATGGGTCTAATCATCCTCGGGATGGAATACCCCAGGGCCACACAACAGGTTGGAATGCCCACATACTATGAGTCCAATCATCCTCGGGGTGGAATACTCACGGCCCAAAACCAACAGGTTGGAATGCCCAGGTCTATTGGCCTTCGCACAAAGCAGATAAGCCTCAACCGCCAAACAAACATGTGCATATATATATATATATATATATATATATATATATATATATATATATATATATATATATATATATATAACATATAATCACATAACAGTCTATAGACAACAACTGATCTAACGGATCATACCACATAACACATAATATTATCCTACCCTCTAGGATACCAATCTAACAGATCATACCACATATCACATAATATTATCCTACCCTCTAGGATACGTCACACTAGCATATTATAATCAGATGACAATCCAAAGGGCCGGCCTTGGTGCCTTAGACCCTTGAGCATAGTGAGGATAACTCACCTTGCAACTGTCGACTGGAAATAGAAAGTTCAACTCTCGAATCATCGCCACGAACTTCACCACCTATATCCCACATCATAAGGTACATAAATTCCCAGATACCCCCAAAAATCAACTGGTCAACCCTTGGTCAAATTCAAAGTCAACTGCGAGGGTCAATAGTCCATGTTGACCTGAACTTGTCGCGTGCAACCGGCCAGTCGCCGAGTTCCTTGCATAACTCGTCCGCTCGCCGAGTCACCAGAGTGATTCGTCAAGTTCCTAAGGTTCGCGGTCGAAACTCCTTGGCCACTCGTCGAGTTTTCCCCTTGCAACTCGACAAGTTCACACGCATCCAACGGTTGGGAAAAACCCTAACCGACTCGTCGAGTCACTCTACTGACTCGCCGAGTCTACGACAATCTTCATCGGGCTCGCCGAGTTATTCATCCAACTCGTCGAGTTCAGGACCATCTTCATGCGACTCGCCGAGTCCCTTCAATCCTTCATCCATACAGATGCTTTTTAAGCCATGCAAAGGCTCCATACTGCAGATCTAAGCTCTTAGGACATGTTTATCATGTAAAGTTGCAAACTTTACGTGCATGCAAGATGATAATGGCCCAAAACAAGCTAAAGGAGTGGCTTAAGGTAAGGGAAAGGTCCTAGCTTGACAAAGACTGAAACTTTATGACAAGGAGGGGCTAAAGGAGTCCAGATCCGAGGTTGCAACCTCAGATCTTGACCTAAATCGGAGAACCACCACACAAAACCCTAAAAAGAGCCCTAAACCCATAAATGAAGAGATCTAACTAAAAGAGAGCCAAGGTAACAACTTGTTACCTCCAAAATGATGCCAAGACAGAGAAGAATCCGGATCTACAACAGCCCGTTGCTCCAAACTTCTTGAACTCCAAGCTTTTTACTCCAAAAATCCCTCTTCCAAGCTAAGAAACACACAAATATAAGGAGCAAACACAAATTAGGGTTTCGAAACTCAAGGGAGGTAGTAAGAAAGGCTAAGGGGGGATAAGTGGTCCTTAAATAGGGTGCAGAACCCCGAAAATTAGGGTTTCATCCTCCAGCTCCTACTCGTCGAGTCCCTTCTTGGACTCGGCGAGTAGGTCATTAAAACACGCGGACCAACCCGCTGCTGCTCGACGAGTAGGGTAGCCAACTCGTCGAGTAGACCTTGAAATCAATACAATTCTCACATAAACCAATACCTGAAAATCGGAGCGTTACACATGGAAAGAAGACCTCCAAATGAAGACAAAGAAGTTATACTTGGTGTTTTGAAAGCATTTCAAAGAATTTCAGAGACGAATGAAGAAGAAAAGAAGTTAAGAGAAGAATTTGCAATATTTCACATGAAGAAAGGAATTTATTCCTTGCCCAGAACGCAAGCCGATGCCGTGACTATGGACAGGATTGATTGGTGGGTGACATATGGAGCGGAGACTCCAGTTTTGGTGGATGTAGCAAAAAGAGTACTCTTTCAACCAATTAGTAGCTCTTTGGCGGAGAGTAATTGGAGTACGTACTCTCATATCCATAGTATCAAGCGGAATCGTTTGAATGGCCAAAGAACGGATAAACTTGTGTTTATCCAATACTCCAACATTAGACTTATATCCCGTTTTTCAGAATCTTATAAATCCGGCCCCAACAAAAAATGGGACATGAATCCGGAAAGTGATTACATCGAAGGTTTAAGTGCTCATTTAGAGGAAATGGTGTGGGAAAATCTTGATAATGAAGGTTTGGAGAATGATAGAGGAAAAAGGCAGCAGGTTGAGTAGAGATGGTGATTAAGCTTGTTACTTTGTTACTTTGTGTCTTGTTTTTTGTTTTGCACTTTGGCTTAATCATGTACTATGTAGTATGTGTTATGTAATTATGTTTTCTGTTTTTAGTTCCTGTCACTTGGTAATCAAATATTCAAATTCAACTATGTTTGCTGTCTTTGTAGTAATTGAGCATGTATTCTGGAAAATCAAGTATGTTTACTGTTTAAGTGTTTTTGGGTTCACTGTAAGTGATTAATTGGGTTCACTGTACCGGACCACAAGGTACACCGTACCCGATCGTACCGGTCCGTACCGAAATGAGCCTACCCCTTCCGTACCTGATAAACTCAATTTAGCAAACCCTGTACTCGTTTCTTGTTCCCGTACCGGAGCGTACCAAGTTTTAGGTAACTATGTTCACGCTCTTAAATTGGAATGAATTGAAAAGAAAACATTTTATTTTAATTATTTTTCATGTTAGTAGTTTCAGTACACATCTCCGGTTGCCAATATATTATATCTCCACCTTCTTTCTTGTCTTGCATTTGACGTGCATTAGATTGTGACCCATTGTTATTCTAGTTGCTAGTATTAATTTCTTGTTGATTAAATACGTAAGCTCTGTAGTATTAAAAGGGCATTATTAATTATTGGTGGTTCTTGCTGATAAGAATCATAGAAAAAGTGTAAGAAGTGTTTTTGAATTGGAATATGTGCCATTTTATGGTTTTCACTCTGTTTGTGGTAAAACGCCAGAAATGGAAGATGCTATTGCTACTGTTCCTCTGTTTATGAAAATTCCTGTTAGAATGTTGGCTGGTGATCGTATGATTAATGGGGTGAATCCAAATCTGAATGATTTGACAACTCATTTCTTTAGAGTACATGATGGTCATGGAGGCTACCAGGTACTTTTTTTTGCCATTTTTTTAGTTTATTATGTAATAATGGCGTCATGATTCTTGATTCGTTTAGATTTCCAATATCGATTCACTATTTATTCTTGATTAAATGGTGCTCAAAAGTGTGTGAAATCACATTCAAAATGATGAAGGGGTTAGTATGTACACACACATAATTTTGCTGTTATGCAAAACTACCTCAAATGGGTTAGTATGCACACACACATAATTTTCTTTCTTTATCATTTTAAAGAAAATGATTTATCCAATGGTTTTTAAAACTTCTTCAAACTACTACTTTGAATAGTTTAGGATGTACATGGTTCAATCATTCAAAAGCAAAATATCTTGAGATTATAGCAAGAATATATGTGAAATTGTAAACTAATATGTCATTTTTATTTTCATTTAATTATTTATTAATAATGTTGTGACATGAGATTGTGATTTTAGCTTAAGGGAGCATATTGAAGGAGCTGACAACAATCCTCTTCTTGTTTACTTGAAGGAACTTGTGTAAATAATCAATTCACTATTATGTTCAAACAGGTACATTTGTTGAGTTACTATATTGCATTTTCAAGATTTTTTTTTTTTTTTTTTTTTTTTTTTTTTTTTTTTTTTTTTTTTTAAGTTTTATAAGAAGTGAACATTTCTTTCTTTTCCACTAAAGTATGTTGTTTTAGTCATATATTTGATTTATTGGTAATTTGTATATTACAAGGTAAATTTAAACTTGTGTCCACTTGTCCAATTGCACTCAAGTACAACAAATTCTTTGTTGTGGAATAGCAAAACGTTGGTATTTTTCTTCCAATTCTTTATTAATTTATTGGATTAATTTATGTTATAGTTTTATCCCCAGGTTTGCAAAAAACCATTGGACTCATATATTACGGTTGATGACATCATGGGTTGTGGTTTGTGATGTATGGTACCTTGAGCCTCAAAATATGAAGCTGGAGAAATAGCTATTGAGTTTGCAAAGAGGTTTGTATTTGTTAAACACTTTGTTTTTGTTAAAATACATGGATGATGTAATACCATAATTACCCCTGGTTTTTGAGGTTATTAAAAATTGTGTAACATTTTATAGGGTTTGACTTGAAATACTCTCACCCTTGCCCCCAAACATAGAAAACATAAGTAAGTTAAAATATGGTGCGAGTAGAGTAGTACTAAACATTCAAACAACAACCACTATTGCATTGATTCTCTAAAGCTTGCCAATGTTGATACACAATTGAATACACTATAATTATTTATTTGTTTTTTTTTGTCTAATATATTAATTTTTTTGTCTCAGTTGGGAGGAAGAATGAATATAGAAAAGTCGAGCGTAATGATGTCCATGAAGATTGGCCAACTTATGTCGTAAATTTTATTTACCAAGTGATATATGTATTTGACAATTATGTTTTGATGAAAGTGGAACACACTTTGTATTTGACATTATGGTTTTTGTAATAGATTGTCTTTTTGTATGTGTGATTTAATTTTGCAGATACTAAATGTGTATTATATATATATATATATATATATATATATATATATATATATATATACTTTGTAGCATACATATAGCACATACTCATAGCAACATATAATCACCCACACATACATATAACAAAAAATCATAGCACCGGATACACAATAGCACACATACACACACCCAACACATGACCACACATACAACAAACATAACTCATCATGGAATGAGGGTCTTCACTTAGATTTCATCATATGTAACTGTAGTATAAAACCATGGATTGTTTAGTCACAGTTAATAACCCAGAACAAAAGAAATGTAAAATAAAGCAACCACTTTCATTTCTTTGTGTTTTTATAATTTCTTACTGTCATTTATTTCCATTGCAACCTTGTAATTTATAAATTATCGTAATAATGCATTGTACTTTGATAAATCTCACAAATTTTAGCATTGTCACTACAAGAAAAAGCACCTATAGGGACGAGATCTATAGGGACGACATTTGTCGTCACTATAGGCTACCTATAGGGACGAGATCTATTGCGACGGGGCTATAGAAACGAAAGCTATAGGGACGACATGTCGCCCCAATCACCTATAGGGACGACTTTTTGAACCTATAGAGACGACAAATGTCGTCCCTATAGGTCTCGTTTGTTGTAGTGTGTACTTACAGATTTTCAAACTATGATGCTACAATAGGAACAAATGGAAGTATAATGCTCTAATTAACAAAACAGTGAAAGTACTCGTTGAATTTTGCATTTAACGCTACAGTCACATGCTTTACTCATCCAGTGTCTGTGTATCTTTTGTAACAGATGACTTCCTTGCAAGCAAAATAAATTTATTATAAAATTTTAAGATATTTACCGAAAGAACACGCATTTTCAAAGTCTATCTTCTCATCTTCTATCAGCTCACCTTTGGGTTTCCCCCATCATGACAATTGAAAAGGAATAAAAGGGGGGTAATAGAGGAAAGCATTGTGTGGCTAAACCGATAATAAATAGTACTTTCATGCCTTAATCAGTAAATACATAAGCAAATCTACACAAATAATGTGTGTTACTGATTTCTATGCATCGAGCCAAGTTGTATCTAAAAAAATTTCCTCATAACAGCAACTTATATCCATTTCTAACAAAAGCATAGAAATGAGTTTATTTTTATCAGGAAAAATGCAAATAATTAGTGGTGTGAGAATAAATCGAAACTGAATAACCAAATACGGTTTTAAAAAGATGAAGAGTATAATTAAAGGGTGTGGATTGTCCCATATTTGTTTTTGGATAAAAGAGATTCAAAATGTGGAAAACTGGAAATTAAGCTACTAATTAGTGATGTAGAGTCCATGTCAAGTTAAGAACCAACAATACTCTGAAGAGTATAAAAGGTATGCATACTCTGCTACTAACTCTCCTTCATGTAAATCTAGAGAAAAAAATAGATCCATCATATTAATGTGAATATTGAACAAATGTAAGAGTGAAGAATTTAATATGCATCTGTTTACATATAACCAAAATAAAAATGGGAAAACAAATATGATTAGCTCTTTGAAACTAAACTATTAACAACTAATAATGAACTTTCCATTAGATAATATCGTAAATAAGAAAAAACTTAACCAAATATATCCTCTTTCCTTTCCATTCTTTTGATCAATCTGGAGCTGCAAAAAAAAAAAAAAAAAAAAAAAAAAAAAAAAGAAAAGAAACAGATGACCGATCTATAATGTAGCATGTCTCTACTTACAACCAAGCCCCTGGTGTTTCAGTTTCACCGGTAGCTTCTCTGAAAAAATAGAACGCCAGAATCAAACAACTACCCATTAACCAATCAAGTTCCAAAAAATTAAATTACAAGGATTTATAATGCAAAAGATTTTAAAAATGATCATCGTAAGCATCAATTCAAGTTCTCCTCTCACCCTTTTTATGGGACAAAAACTGCATTTCTTAAATTCCAAATGTCACAAAAATGATATACTAATCAACTTGAAGATGCTTAAAAGTTTACCTCTTATGTTGGAAGTACGAGTTCCAGGCTCCATTAAGGAAGTACCCAAACCAAGAGATTTGTGTGGGTACCAAAACTAAAACTTTATCATCATGAACACATTTCAAAAGAACAAAATGCATCAAAAACTCTATGCTACAGTGACTTGTAATTTTTGCTGTAAAATTGTACTTTACTACCAAGAAAAGACGATAGATGTGAAATATTACCATTATAAGCACCAAAATTTTCAAACTACTGGATATGTCTATATCTGTTGCAAAAAGAACCATCTCAAAAATCACCTGTAACTGGAACAATGGTGACTGGTTGTAGTGAGTTGATCGTCGTGGTTTAACGCCTCATTTGGAATTCTAGATGTGCACATTCCAATGAGGTACACGTGCCTTCGGATACTGTAAAAATGCAAATATGATTCATCTGTTCATCCTTCTCAATTTAACCAAATTAAAATTTAAAAAAAAAATACTGAAAAAATGCAGCCAAACCACAACAAAATCAGGGATCAATATATTAACCTTTGTTGTTGTTATTGTTCTAAGGCTAGTATCATCATTTCAATAATCAGGTTCTTTCAAACCCTAATACAAAACAAAATAAAATTATATCAATAACATAGAAGCAAATCATCTGAAATAAGTGCAACTTAAATACTCAGAATATCAAAATCATAATTTATCCATTTTTTCATTGATAAGTATTATACATAAATCAAACCAAAATTATAATAATCATAAAATTTGGAACATAAGTTAAATATCTCAGAGAAACTATCCCAACAATAACTAAAACTTGTTTAAAATTTGAGAACTCGTAAACATAGTGGGGTGTAGTTGTCGTATATGGGGGTACAGTGGTTGCACTCCTAGAACATAAAAATAAAGGGGAAGAAGCTCATTATCCAGAAATATCTTTTACCTCGCAAAGATAGGATCGAGTAAGAAGGGGGAAGTGAAAATGTGAATCGATGCAAACCAACAAGCATCTGTTTGCAAAACAAATCTTGAACGACACATGTTCTTGTACCTTTCTTTCATTTTGCAGCATTTCGTTGATAAAATACCTGCAAATCAAACAAAACCTACAAATTGAATTAAACCTAAAAATGAGAAAAGAAAGAGAATGGTGATGGAGGATACGGTGGAAGCTTCAAACATTAGAGAAGGTAGTTTTTAGTATTTTTTGAGGGTTATGCTGAAGGAGGATACGGTGACAGATGGAATGGTGAACCGTGAACCTTAGCATACCTAGAGCAAAAAAGGAATAAGCCCTAAGTTATAACTTCTAAAAAAATCGGAAATGAAGAGAATTAAACATGAAGCTAATGAAGAAATGAGAAAGAGAAACACCCATAACCTTTTCCAATACCATACCCGATTTTATGCTTCGACAATCGTTAACTGAGATGCTTTTGGTTTAAGTTTAAATCAACCCATAACCTTCTATGACACCATTATAAAGCAAAACGGAGGAATGGTGACAATGCAGGATTTTGTGAGAGGAGCATGGTCTCAACTCTCAAGAAGTGAGATAGACTCGTTCAGTTTTATGCTTAAAACGGGGGACCAATTCAAATATCCTAAAAAGCGGAGGAAGAAGCAGATACGATGGAGATCAATAGATAACATCTTAAAGATAAGCGATTTAAAATTTTAATATTATTTTATTCATATGTTGTTGTACTTTAAGCTTAGAAACTTGAACGTCTTAAAAAAATATTATTATTATATTGATTCTATTTTTAGAAATAGTTAGATTTCTTTTATAATGTAGTATATATATATATATATATATATATATATATATATATATATATATATATATATATATATGCACACACACGTAAAATCATGGCATAAAAATGTAAATCGTAAAATTATGTCAAAATTCAGGACATACAATATATGTTGTAATTGTAAGTCGTAAATACAAAAATGTTACGAATTACGACATACAAAGCTAGTCGTAAATGTATGTCGAAAATGAATGTCATATATTTATGTCTTAATTGTAGGTCATAAAGGTCTGTCGTAAATTTTATGACAGGCCAAATGTCTGTCATTTTCCTTTATGACATGACTTTCAATGACAGACATTTGTCTGTCATGTATAGGCATTTACGACAGACAATGTCAAGAAAAACCTTTTTTCTGGTAGTGTTTTCTTCAAAGAACAGGGTTATTCGTTATATACCAAATATCATTTTCTTATATCAAATTTAATTTAAATATATTCCAATTGAACTTTGTTTTATTGGTCTAAAATATTAAATTTGTTATACTAGTCATTCATATATATAAATTTGGTGTTTAAGCGTTTTCCATACAATTTGATTTTTTAACTTTGACTATTTAGTTCTTCATTTGTATAATGATATTTTGTATGTAATATTTTACTTATTTTATTATATTAGGGCAGTGCCCACTATATATGAAAGCAAACCGATTATTGTATTTTGTTGGTATTTCCTATATTTTCCATAAAAAATATTATTTAGGTCTTATCATCCATATTCAAATTCACAAGCTCCTCTTCTCAAACCCAGAACAAAAAGAAAAGATGCAATGATAAAAAGGCTCCTAACTTGGTCATGTTCTTTAGGTGGAATCTATAGACTCTTTGATACAGCTCAAGTGTTGTGAAACATTAAGCAAGTGAATATCATATACCTTTTATAAATATCAAGAGGACAAAAAAGAAGAGGGTATGAACATTTAAGAATTCCTCTGCATGCATAGTTGTGACAATTGCTTAAGCAACTATCACTGCTGAGTTGTGACAATTGCTTAAGCAACTATCACTGCTGACATAGTTTAATTATTTTAATCATCTCGTAAAGAAAAAACTACCATAACGAAGCAACAATATAAACTAGATCCTCTCCATCTATTTTTATTACTTAATTGTAATGACTCTCGTCAAGACTCTCATTATGGGCTAAACTAACTTTTATCAAAATGAGGTATCTAACAAGTTGCCAACAATATAACAGACATGCTAAATGAACTAAGAGATACTGGATGTATGAACTCAGACAAGGAGCTATGTATCCATACCCACACATCTAGAACATCATTGCAAGACCAAGTACTTCATGAACTCCAACATCATTGTCAATTTTTACAACTTTATGAACATATCCAATGATAAAACACTTGCACTCCCAACAAATAATATAGATTAGGTTGCTCATGACTTCAAGTAAAGGGCACCCGATTACAAAAATGGTCCCTATTAGAAACAATATATATAGCAATCATGATCAAATCAGCAATAGAAATCATGAAGAAATACAATAGAACCCAAAGGATGTTTGGAAACATTCAACTGAGGAAAAATCTATGATGCTATTAGCATAATTCTAAATTATAGCTCCACATACAAAATCCAATCTAAAGACTCTACCTCCACACTGTAAACTAATATACATTAGACTTTACCTCCAATCAATAGGAATACATTAAACTCCTCACTAATAGTAAACTAATATCTCTCTCATTAGACTTGAGCCAACCAAAAGTAAATCAAGGAAACAGAAGCATATTCCTTGAATAGCAACAACGCAAGACATTAGTTCAATGCTTTTGTTAAAGAGTAATAAAAACAAACCATAAAAAAACAAGCACCTGAATTTAATAATGAAAAAAAAGAAGTGTAAATGAATCATGGTAACAAGAGTGGGAGTAGATGTGATGCACTAAAAATTGATACTTGACAGGAAACTAATCAAGAAACATAGAATCATGCAGAGTAGATATAACAAAAATGGAAGAAGTAGATCTGATGTGTTGCCTTTTGACATTCCACCATCTCGCTGATATGAATCATCTTCAAAATGTTTGATAAAACTTCGTCTGGGAGGTTCTCCATAGTCGATTTTTAAGTTTCAACAAACTCTAACCACACATAGACACTGATATAAACATTAACCACAAACACAACATTTTAAACAAAACAGTAAACACAACTCGGAAGGAACCCTCCTAACAACAGAACATATGAAGAATTAGCTTTATATGCGTTGCTTTGTAGACATGGTAAGTTGAGTTCATTGACAGATTGTCAACTAGTTCATGAAGAGTTCAAGCTATAAAAAGAGATACCTACTTTAGCCTTGTGTTCTTTTGGATCAAGACATAAAATCTAGTTCATAGAAACATAGAGTGTTGCAGAGATTTCTGCTTTTGTGGAATCTTGTATGGCTATTTGTGATAGTGTTCTTACTTCTACATTTTCAGTTTTGTCATCACTAGTTTTAATTAAATAGCGTTTCTTTGGACATCAATTTGTCAGATTAGTTTTCAGGGTTTTCCCAAATCAATGTTGGTTTTGCTTTTTGGTGACAAAATAGATCATTTGACTGGTTTCCACGTTATATTTCTAGGTTTCACCGATAAAGATGGAATCTTTTAAGGACGATGTTATGTTCTGGTGACACATGTTTTCTTTAATTGCTGGATTGATCGATTTTTTTTTACAAGAACCCTTACAAACTTTTTGTTAACATACAGAGTAAGACTGAGAGGGTGAGAGAGACATACAGCGAGAGGTGGCGACAGCAAAATCTGTGAGATCAATGACATAAATCGGCGGTAAGTGGGGAGATTCCTTGAGACCAATGACGCAGAGCGCGGCGGTAAGTGGCTGAAAGCGGCGGGAAGTGGCTAGACAGCGAGGGACCGTTGAGTTTTTTCAGTTGATCTGCTCACCATTTATAGTTGAGGGCTTGAGGCCTTTAATTAGGGTTCTGAAACTTATTTGCCGGTGTCTTATTTGTTAGCATATAAAGCTCATCGTAACTGTTTTTAAGGGTGCTATGGGTATATGCTTATATATTCAAAATAAATTATGAAAATATTTATTATTTTATCCGTTATCAAGACTAGGGATGAGCAAAAGGACCGGGGAACCGGCCGGAACCGGTCCCGGTACCGGCACCCGATGGAACCGGTCGGGCCGGGACCTATACTATAAATTCGTGATTATTTGGAACCGGGACCCGGAAAGAACCGGCTGTTGGAACCGGCCCAAAACCGGGAACCGGCCCGGCTAGAAAACCCCATGTTGTTGACGTTGGCTGTCGCTTGGACTTCTGCTTCCCATCTAGTTGCACGTAACAAAAAAAAATCGCTCTTGATTTGTGACAGAAACCCACGGCCACGATCCCAACTCCCCAAGTCACGAACCCCTACTGGCTATTCTCTTCATCAATCGGCAATCGGCATCTCTTCATCATCATTCAATTCTTCATCTCCAAGTTCAGTGGCGAATCTAGGACTTGAACTAAAGGGTGTCCAATTCAAATAGAGTGACAAAAAAATTGAAAAAAATATATATTTTATTGGATCGGGTTGTCTGTAATACCTTGGTTATTACCAAATATCAAAGTTAATGATAAAACAAATATCGGTAACAATTATTAACTATATACAAACATTTGTATTAAATAAAAAAACTAATGACCTAACATCACATTTAAAATATTCTATGTTTTTAAATTATGTATTAATACTCATATTTATAAAATTTGATATAAGTTATTAACACGAATTAACATCACTTCTTATTTCGAATATGTCATTGCGTTGAGATTTATAAATAATTTGGTCTAAACTTAAATTTAGTTTCGGTTTAAATCTTTATATTCTTTACATCAAAAACTTTTAAATTATCTAATAAAAATATGGGACATAGTAAAATAATAGGAAATATTAAACCCTACAGTAAAAGTATAGTACCTTTATCAATTGTCGGACAACATGCTTTTTCTCACAGTTTCCAATTTACAGGAAAAATGCTTTTCAAATCTTGTTCACTACTCACTCAAAATCCACTTGCAAGATTTCCAAGAGAAGAAATACTAACAAGCACCACTGACCGGAGAGGCGGAGAAGGGTGTTGAAGCATATGTTAGTAGACGAAGGAGACTATAGAGAGGTAAATAGGGCAGCGACGGGATGTGGCGACGAGCACCAGAGAGCAAGATAGCGGTTGATTGTGGAGGTCAAGGACGGCGGGCAGTGGTGGTGTACGATCCGGGAAACTCAATTTATATGAAAAATTAGTGAGATAGTGAAATTATTCGGTTGTTTGGTTGTTATTTATATTTTTTCTCACTTTCCGTTTCCTATTTTTTCTCACCGTATGGATTATTGTTATTGATTTGGTTTGGTTAAAAATTTCATGGGTGTCATTCCAAAATATTCAAGGGTGTCCTTAGAGAAAGTCTTATATACTGTGTAAATAAAATTTGAAAGTAAGGGGTGTCCAAGGACACCCTTTGAATGTATGTAGGGTCGCCCCTGTCCAAGTTTCCATCGATTACAAGTTTCCATCTCCAAGTTTCAATCGATCTTCAATTCTTTATCATCATTCATTGATTTTCATCTTCAATTGCTTCAATGATTCAAACTATGGATGTTCATGAAGATCAAGTAAGAGCATATATTTATATTTCATGTTTTAAGATTATATATTTCAATATTTGCTTCAATGCTTCAATGATTCGCCAAATAATGGCATGCATGCAAGTTTTTTTTTCTTTGCTTTTGTTGTCTCCATTCCAAATATATGCATTCTTATCACTACTTAATTAAAAGATCTTGATTCTTGATCATAGTCTCATAGTGGAGTACTCCTTTACGGATGAAAGGTTGTACATATAATATATGTTTCATGTTTTAAGCTCCATTTAACAATGTACTTTGTAGACATACATGCAAGATTTTTGTTAGATTAGTTTATTGTTTATAGCATGAATGTAATTATGTAAGATTGTCAAAACTACGAATTTGTTTAGTACTTTTGTTATATAATTAATGTGTAAAATTGACAATGTAGGATTTGGATGGGCTACCAAATGTACCATCATCAAGATACCAAAACTCGGATGTTCATGATGCCAATATTGAAGATGGTAATCCGGCTAATTGGATTGGAAAAGACTTTGATGACCAAGTAAGATTAGCATTTAGCTCATTAGCAATATTTACTTATTTAGCAATCTGTCCAAATTTTGAATTGTTCATAACTCATTCAATTTAACTTGTTTTGACCTGAATATTTTTCCTACATGTAGATTATGATTTGTAGTTGAGTTTAGACTATAAAAGTGCTTGATTTGGTTAAAAATTGAATGAGTTACATGCCCGCAAGGAAGGGTGTCAAATCTGATTTTTTTTTTCTAACAGCAATAAAACGTGATCTGATTTTGTTGTTCAATTGTGCATAACTCATTCAGTTTAACTTGTTTTGACCTTAATCTTTTTCCTACATGTAGATTAGGATTTGTAGTTGAGTTTAGACTATAAAAACGCTTGATTTTGTTAAAAATTGAATGAGTTACAAGCCCCGCAAGGAAGGGTGGCAAATCTGATTTTTTTTTTCTAACAGCAATAAAACGTGATCTGATTTTGTTGTTCAAATGTGCATAACTCATTCAATTTAACTTTTTTTGACCTGAATCTTTTTCCTACATGTAGATTAGGATTTGTAGTTGAATTTAGACTATAAAAACGCTTGATTTGGTTAAAATTTGAATGAGTTACAAGCCCCTGAGGAAAGGATGTCAAATCTGATTTTTTTTTATATTTATTTTTCAGCATTTAAACGTAATATGACTTATTATATGTTTTATTTTGAGAATATAAGATTATGGAGAAGATTATATAGAAGAAACACCGGCATGGAATGTTATACCAAGTGATGAATCAAACCAAGAAGAGGAGCCACAAGAACAACAACCTTCAAAAAAACGAAAATTTGCAACCCTACAAAAACGAAGACAACCAAAAAAACCAACACAAACAAAAAACCCACCACCACCACCACAAAAACGAACACAAGAAAAATACCCAACAAAACCAAAACCCAAAAAAAAAAAAAAAAAAAAAAAAAAAAAAAAAAAAGGAGTTAAGGGACCGAATTAACCCAACCAGACGAGGTGAGGGTAGAGATAATTGTACCGCTCCTGTTTGGAAATACTTCGAGATAGAATGGATAAAGGAGGACGATGGAATTGAAAGAAAGTGGGCCGAATGTAATTATTGTTTACAGCAATAAAACGTGATCTGATTTTGTTGTTCAAATGTGCATAACTCATTCAATTTAACTTGTTTTGACCTAAATCTTTTTCCTACATGTAGATTAGGATTTGCAGTTGAATTTAGACTATAAAAACGCTTGATCTGGTTAAAAATTGAATGAGTTACAAGCCCCGCAAGGAAGGGTGTCAAATCTGATTTTTTTCTAACAATAAAACGTAATGTGATTTTGTTGTTTTTTTTTTTTTTTTTTTGTAGATCCAATGTTTCAGAAAACTGTGGGAAGGGTACCATCACATTCAGATTTTGAGATGATTAAAAAGATGATGGAGTTCCTTGAAAAGTTTAAGAAGAAAACTGAAAAAGTTTCGTGTTCAACAAAGCCTATCTTCTATACCTATACTCAGGAGATCCTAGACATAGAGCAACATCTTAGGAAACATGAAACCAACCCGGATTTTATGTTTATGGTACCGGATATGAAAGATAAATATGACAAATATTGGGGTGACTATGATACTATAAGTGATTATGTCTTCTTTGCGACATTGTTAGATCCTCAATGCAAGTCAAAGTTTATGAAAGTTGTTTTTACCCAAATGCTTAAAGCCAAGAACAAAGATAACAAGATGACTATTGATGAGATAGAATCCAAAGCACGTGCAAAGGTTATTGATATCGAATGCAAACTGGACAAGTTTTTCAAGACATACTTGGAAAGGTCAAACACGACCTCATCGTCTCAACAAAAAACTCCCGAATAAGTTGTTAATTTTGATGACGAAAACGAATTCTTTGGAAGCTATATGACTTCGAGAAGTTTCCCCTCGACTTCGTCAGAAAGTCAATTGCAACGATACTTAAACGAGGACCCAATCGGATTTGATAAAGGATATGATATCCTCACATGGTGGAAAAATAACGCGGTGCGGTTCCCGATCGTTGCTCGAATGGCAAGAGGTATCGACCTTCTTTTACTCTATTTTACATTTTTAATTTATAAATTTGTGTCGTGTATTATACACTAATAACTAATTTGTTTCTTAATAGATATTTTGGGGATGCAAATTTCCACCGTGGCATCCGAAATCCACATTCAGTAACGGTCGTCAAGTAATTACCGACTACCGTACTAATTTGTCCGTTGTGATTGTGGAGGCATTAATATGCACTCAAGATTGGCTAAGAAAGAGTAACTTGCTTATATATGACTATGACGAAGTGCACAATGTGTTAGCTGACGATGACCTCGCTATCGGTAATACACTATTACTTGTTACATCTTATTTTTAACATCTTATTAGTATTTTTTACATTTTAGTAAGTAATAAAGTTTTTCATTTTTTATTATATATAGACATTGTGGATGCTATACACAACTTGAAGCTAATGGGGAAGAGATCAGGGAATTAGTCAAAATATCAAAGAAATTTTGGAATACACATATTAGACTTTTTTTTTGTTGGTGAATGTTTGAATGGTGAATGTTGAATGTTTGAATGTTGGTGAAACTTGTCATTCTTTTTTTTTTGTGAAACTTGAATGTTGAATGTTTGAATGTTGGTGAAACTTGTCATTCTTTTTTTTTTTAAGTCGCTTCCAAAATGGACTAAATGTGTCAAAATACAGCCGGTTCCAAAATGGACTAAATGTGTTTCGTAAAAATTGAAGGTAGTCGGTTCCAAAATCGAAAAACCAGCAAAAACCGGAACCGGTAGAACCGCCGGGCCGGTTCGGTTCTATATTTTGGCCGAAGCCGGTTCCCCGGTCCGGTTCGGTTCGGGCCGGTTCAGTCCTTTTGCTCATCCCTACTTTATTCTCCTTGCAATCAGTATATATATAGGCATAAAAAAAAGAATAGATTCCATGAATTGCAATAAGACTAGAAACTAATTAAATCTCATGGGAAACTGAAATATAAATCAAACCATAAACAACACCAGCTGGTGAAAATGTAAACATAGCACCACGACCTTGAACACATCATACTAATTAACAAAAAGAAATGAAGATGTAAAGCACTAAATAATGAAACTCACCATAAAACTAATTAAGCAACATAGCATGTCATGCAATTCAGATCTCATGACTTGACTTTTGTAGCACATTTGAACCTTACATCTGACCACTTACCTCTTCAAATTTTCAACCGGGAGATGTTGCAACAGCTCAGCTCATGCTCCACAGGTGCTACCCAAACAAGACTGTCAACATACTCAACAACTTTTGATAGTCCATAACCAACCTCAAAACTTTTCGTCTTGGCTGCAATCGGATTATACAAACCTAAGCAATGATCATCTTCATTATCAAAGTAATTGGCAACTTCATAAAGAAACTCATTGTGCAATGTGAATCCATATGGAATAATAACATCATCAAACTCTGAAAAGACATAACGTTTGACCCATGATTCAGCCACCCCATACTCATCCATCACCCACACCTCACATCCATGATACCTAATACCAAACATCACACAAAGCTTTCCACCCAAAACTCCTAAAGAAAATTGAGTGGCAACCATTTGAAGATCTGGAATAGGCATTTCACGGAATGTTTCTTCACCCAAATCAAATGCAACTATGTTTTGTACCTTCCAAAATGAATCGGCATAATCAAACCAATGAACATGACCATCATGACCATCTACACAAAACTCTTTATAATGCATAGCCCTTAAGATTTTGAGATGTGATGGAAACCTGTGAGGGACTAACTGCCAGATACCCTTTCTCATGCTATACACCTCAACTTTGTAATCAACAGTTTCTATACAATCATCGATGTCAAGTGTTAGACATGCAGATAAGGGTAGTTGGGGATCTCTTGTAAACTTAGTAACTTTGTAGTCATCTGATTTGGGATCAAATCCAAACCGAGGAGGAATTCTAAGGTAGTCAGTATCATGTGAGGGAAATAAACTTGGGGGGAGAGTTAACACAACAGAAAGAGAAGGATTCCATATTTAAAAACTGGTATCATGAATGGCTCCATAATTAAAGCATATTAATCCGTTAACAGATCCAATGACATTGCCATATGTTTGTCTGGATGATTAACAGGTAGTTTAATGAAATCGGTAAGTTCATGATGGGGAGATCGAGAGGGGCATGCTGTGAAAGGTCGACCACCACAGAAAGAAAATTTCGATTTGAAAAACAAGAGAATATCATCGTTATTAGAGGCACACCTCATTTGAGCTAGCTGTTTTGCCAATAACCGGATGAATATTTCTGATAAAACATCCCCTTGGAGGTTATCAATAGTCGTTGGCTGTTGTGATGAAGCCATTTTCGAGTGCTAAAGAAAAGTACAAAGGTCGATGAATTTATAATACTTGGCCAAGACTCTTGGAAAGGAAAGCCGCAGTCGTTCAAAGTTCAGGGTAGCAGAAAATTAAACTCACTCTATTCGGTCCCATTCATTTATATTTAACGTAAATATTCTTTAAACTCTAATAACGCCAACTGAATCAGCTTCCCATGTTAAACCCACATTCACCTCATTAGACCTAATTAGGTTACACTAAATTAAAGATATCTAGGAATGTGAATTTATGTATGCTCTGTTTTTTGTTATTGAAATCTTAGGCGATGTATTTGATCACCAAAAATTAAACGATTTCACAAAATGATGCTACATTGCTACTTAGCATCTTTATTTCCATTAAATAATGTTATGGATTATCGTTAATTTAGTAATTATGTATTCTAAATGTGTTGTAATAAAAAAAAAAACGATTGGGCTTGGATAAGTTGCAACTAGTAAAAGTGAAAATTTTGAGGACGTGTCTACAAAGTGGTCTTGATTGGGATGTCCATTAAACAATGACGTTGGTATAGGTAGAGAAACTTGGAAATTGAATTTGGGTACCAAACACTGCATGGTGGACCTTAACAAAATGAGAGGAAAACATATACCATTATAGGGGTAGAATGTTATTGTATCGAAAAAATTTGAAAGATAACATGGGCCACCCTGAACATACACATAGGTCCACTCCAATATCAAATTTGACATACAAATGAAATGTGAGAATTTGTTGAGTTTATTGTACACCGTTTCAATGAAATGTTGGGGAGTAGTAAATAGGGTGATGGTGGAGAACTAAATTCTTTATGGTTTTATGAACACATTTTTTGGATGATGGTTTTATTATTATAAAAATGAAATTTTTGGGACATTACACATAGTATCAAAAATAATAATAAGAATCAATATTGATTCCTCCTTAAGGAAAATGTTTTAACCTTATTTCTCCCCCAAACTCAACATCCTCAAAGAATGTTGTTCTATCCAAAATGCAAGGTCAATATCCATGCAATTGAGAACTAACATAATGCCCTCATTTCATTCCTTAAAGTGAATCTCATTGAGTACATGAATGTGATCAATGTCAACAGATATAATACCATAATTCAAATTTGTTGTTTTGAGAACATAAACAAATCTATTTTTATGTTCATTAATCCATAAACCGTAATTAATATATTCAATTTATGATATCTTTACACAGTATCAACACAACATTAATATCAAGTCTTTGGACAGTAATACTAATTTGCAAGAGATATCCTTGTTTTAGAGATAAACGTTGACAATAAATAATGTAAATTAACAAACCCCTCTTTGGTTGTTATACATGAATTTTATCTCGCTGTCCATTGCCTCTTTCCACTTGGAAGCCTCTAGGCCTGCCATTGCTTCCCGACAATTATGTGGTTCATCAAGATTTACCAGTGTCCTATCACTGATAAATGTGTCGCCGTATGAAGTAATATGGAAACCATATAACTCAGGTGACACACTAACCCTAGTGGATTTTCGAAGAGATAATAAGTTATCAAATGGTTCAATAGGAATTGTTTCCTCTGGTTGAGTGTTAGTAACATCGAAGGTTCCTTCATTGGTTAACTCTTGAATTTCTTCAAGGTTAATGGTACTCCCACTGTCCTCTTTGAATATGAGTTATCTTTCTAGAAAGACTCCTCTTTGTGCTACAAAGACCACGTTCTCACTAGGTTTGTAGAACAAATATCCAAAAGAATGTTTTGGGTAACCAATGAAAACACATGTATCACTTCTAGCTGCTAGCTTGTCGTGAGTCTCTCGCCTTACGAAAGCTTCACAACCCCAGACTTTAATATGTGCTAACGAAGGAACTTTCCCAGTCCACATCTCGTGAGGTGTTTTGGCAACCTTCTTTGTAGGGACAAGATTGATGATGTGGGCGGCTGTCTCTAAGGCATACCCCCAGAAATGAATAGGAAGTGAAGCACGACTCATCATAGAACGAACATGTCTAACAAGGTTCGATTACGCCTCTCAGCCACACCGTTTAAGTGTGGTGTCCTGGGAGGAGTTAATTGTGAAACTATTCCACATCTCTTTAGATAGTCGTTGAACTCGATACTAAGATACTCTCTGCCTCTATCGGATCTAAGCATCTTTATCTTCCTGCCCAATTGATTCTCGATCCCATGTTTAAACTGTTTGAACTTTTCAAAGGTTTATGACTTATGCTTGATTAAGTAGATATAGTCATATCTGCTATAATCATCAGTAAAAGTCACATAGAATCGATTATCATCCCTTTTAGTTGATCTGAAATGTCCACACGCATCTGTATGTATGAGGTCCAACAAACCTTCACCTCTTTCACAAGATCCCGTGAAAGGTGATTTTGTCATCTTTCCCAAAAGATAAGATTCACAGATATCATCTGATTTTAGATCAAATGATTCCAACACTCCATCCTTTTGGAGTTAGGCTATGCGTTTCTTGTTAATGTGTCCAAGACGACAATGTCACAAGCATGTTGTGTCTACACTATTAGACAAGTCAATCTGAAAAACACTATTACCTAAGCTATCAACACAAGTCACTGTTTCATACACACCATCACAAGGAAAAGCTTCAAACACAAAAATGCCATTCTTATAAATAGAAATTAAACCATTCAAATCCTTAAATGAATACATAAAACCTTGTTTGAACAATGCATGAAATGAAATAATGTTTCATGTCATTTCTGACTAATATCAACAATTCAATAAATCTAATCTAACAACATTACTAAGAAAAAGTTGATAAACTCCAATCTTGGTTACTGGTGAAGACTTTCAGTTTCTCATTATCTAGTTTATCCTCCCTCGCTCGACCTCCTCACTTTCTTTTTGCCCGTGCAGATCAGAACAAATGTGAAAACCACATCCTATATCAAGGACCCAAGACCGAGAAGATAATGAGTTATTAGAAGAAATAGTGTAAATACCTGTTGAAAATGGCTTCAGTTTGCCATCCTTGATGTCCTGCAAATACTTTGGGTAGCTTCGTTTCCAGTTCCCCTTGTCATTGCAATAAAAGCAATCAGCATCCTTTGGATCAGAAACATGGGGAATGACAGCATTGGGCTTGGCCTTTGGGCCACTTCCAGATAACCCAGCTTGGGCCTTGCCCTTCCAATTTTGTTTAGGAGGACCTTTCCTCTTCTTCCTTTTTCCCTGTCCAATATCCAAGACAGGAGCACTAGTAGGAATGGAGGCTATACTCTTCCCCTTCATCACTGCCTTAGCTGTCTACAACAAGTTGTGCAATTGGGCCAATGTCTGCTCAGTGTTGTTGAAATGATAAGTTAGGATGAACTGATCATAACAACTAGGTAGTGAGTTCAAGACCATGTCAATGGCCACTTCCTCATCAAAATACACATTGAGCTTGACCAAACGCTCTATGTAGAGTTTGCATTCTTTGTACATGACTAACAACTGAGTCTCATCCTTCATCTTGCAATCCATGAGTGACTTGACTACCTCAAACTTTTCTTGATGAGATCACTTATGGTACTTTTCCATAAGGTACTTGTTCATCTCAAAAGGCCAATAGTCCTCAGAGTACCTCTGCAATTCTAAAGACATGGTTGCGACCATGATGCAAGCCACATTGGTTGCATCGTCATAATGCTTCTTGTAGGTAGCATATTCTTCAGGAGTGGAATTGGATTCATCCATCTAATTGAGCTCCTTTTCAAGGACATATTCTTTGTCCTCAAAGTGAAGAGCCATCTTAATAGTACGCATCCAATCATTATAGTTTGAGCCATCCATAATGACTTTGGAGCAAATGGAGATCAAAGAGAAATTATGGTTGGAGGATGATGAAGAAGAAACGTTTCCAAGAGTAGACATCTGTAAAAGAAGATAGTTTTAATTAGATTTCAAGATACCTCAATATAATAACCCAAATATATAATATTAAGGTTAGGATGCAAATATGAGGATTCATAATTTAGAAATGGGATGCCGATATCTAAGTGCAAATTTCATAAAGGTAGGTGAATGACAATTCACCAATACCACCATTAGACAAAATGAAATGAAGTGAAATTCCTAATTCTTTTGAGATACATTGATGTGACATCCCCAAAATCACGGCCAGAAAAGACCGATTTTGTTTATGCTTTATAAAAATCAGAGTACTTCATTTTATAAAAAGGTTGCGGAATTTGTTCCCAGAAAAACATGGTAAATACGTTATTAAAACATTTTCGAAGAAACGTATTTATTTCATTTTAAAATGTTTGGGATGTCATCGTTAATACCGAAACATAAGCATAAACAGAACTTACAATGATTTACACTAGTGATCTACATCTCTTTTAAATCTCTCAGTGTAATGTCACTTCACTTCGTCACCTGTGATATACATAAACTGAGTGGGTCAGGTTGGGAAACCTGGTGAGTACATAGGGTTTTCAACCCACAATAATATAATTATTATGTTCAATCAAACAATCAACCCAATTACCCATCCCCATTATCTTCTTTACTCTTTAAGGATTTAACCTAAGAGTCATCTATCCTGCATTCGTTTATTCCGAAGTCCCTTACTTCCAGGGTTATGGGACTGGCACTAAATCCATAGCTGCCAATGTTCGTTCATAAAGCACTAATTCCATAGCTGCTATAGTCTATTCATCGGGTACTAAATCCATAGCTACCAGTCTTTATCTAATAGGTACTAAGTCCATAGCTACCAATGTTCAACAGGTACTAAGTCCATAGCTACCAATTCCTACAGGTACTAAATCCATAGCTACCAACGTCTAAAAGGTACTAAGTCCATAGCTACCGGTGTTTGTCCCATAGGCACTAAGTCTGTAGCTGCCAATGTATACTCACGTCATCTTCTATCTCTCATCATTCATCTACCCATCTCATACCCAACATTTTCGTATATATAAAATACGTATACAGTTTAAGTCCTTTAAAACATGTATAAAACGTTCAACCAGCATAGACAGCAAGTATTCAGATAATGTGCACACATAGCACGTAGTTTATATAAAATACTTCATATCTATGTGTAAGATGAAAGTAACTATGCACTCACTTGAGAAGGTGGTGACTCGGTACTCGGACAGCGCTTCGTTTACTTTAAAATAATTTCCTTCGACGAAACCTAGTATTATTACCACTAGATTTTAGTCTAATATTTACCATGACTAATTATTAGTCTTATTATTATTATTATGTAAGCGTTTAAACAATACTTTCCAACCACTATGTACAGACAGGGGCCAGACATAAAACACCGGAGGGCAGGACCATTTTGGCATATAGCACTTCTGAAATCCAACAACCCTATGCGGCCCTTTAAACCAGATTCCCCGTACCGCGAGTAGTTAAAAAGATATTATAACGACACTTATATAAGTCATAATAATAGCTCAAATATTTATTATAAATTTATAATAACAATACTAATTTTAAATATAAACTATATTTAAAATAGGGTAAGCATAACTTACTTACAAGGGGATTTTAGCTAGGAGTCGGGCTCTGCAGGGGCAGAACTTCGTCGCTGAATCTTTCTAAGAAAGATTCGTGCAGCGCTTCAACGCTCACCTTACTATACTAAAACTACAGAAAGAGAAGTCGAATCACGAGGGACCGAAATGCTCGGGGGATAAGGAGAGAAAGACTCTTGAATCAAGAGAATGGTGCAAGAAATATGAGAGCCCAAGCCTCTTATTTATAGTAATTGAATTTACAAAAACTACCCCACATAATTACTTAATGACCTTATAGTTATATAAACAACTAAACACCCCTTTATAATAATATTTTAAATAGATTTAAAGATATTTGTACTAAACTAATGTCGAAAGAACTCAACATTAGTCTTATAATGACCGCATCGTCGATACCTTTCTAATGATATATACATATGTATATATATGTGTATGTATATATGATTTATACTTTATTTTAATACGTAAATATGCTATTATAATTTGTAACTCGTTCATACGAACTCCGTTTTTGACGTTCTTTATATCCATGCGTAGGTGGAGACGCACTCTACAACTTTCGTTTAGACTCCTTCGGCTAATTTTGAATTTATTTTTAAAGTTATATTTTTAACAGGCCAGGACAGGATTGGTCCGTTATAATCTCATAACTTCTTCATCCGATGTCCATTTTCGTCTGTCTTTTTATTGTTACGCTACTAATAATGAGATCTTCAATTCTCGTTTAGGTTGTGTCGGCTAAAAATCGCTCGATCTAATATTCGAATTTCGGACTGTACACTACTAATCCGAAACTTCGAAAAATCGTAACTTCTTTATACGAAGTCAGATTTGGGCGTTCTTTTTATCGAAGTTCTTAGTTTAACATATTCTACGACTTTCCTTTAGAGCGCTAAATCTAAATCTCGCTCTATCATAAATTTACTATTTACGCTTCCCGGCGCCGTGCCGGTTCCGACGCGAAACTTCGACGGGTCATAACTTCTTCGTTATAACTCGGATTTCGGCGTTCTTTATATGTACGGAAACCCTGTGACATCTTCTACAACTTGGTTAAGATTATTTATTCTAAATAATCTTTTTGTCGAAAAGTCGTTTTCGACCCCTATTGCCTCTAAATTGACTAGCCCGGATCTGCGGGCGTTACAATTGAAGCTATTCAATGGCATGTTTTAATCTCGGATTATGCTCTTCTATTTGTGACGGGGATACCGAGGATCACAAACAAGATGTGAATAACCATGCAAATGTGCTTGGTAACCTCATTGTCTTTATCATTTTCTGTTGATGTGCTGGTAAACCACACACACTCCATCAACAATGATAATTATGAGATACCCATCATGACTCTTTATTAGTCCCTATTAGTGTGCTGGTTAATCACACACGCTCAACTAAAGACTTATAAAGTGTAATGTGCAATTTCATGGATTAGCATACAATTCACATTTTTCCTAAAGTAACTAGAATTGAGATTTTTGTATAAAGAATGTTCTAGTACTTTATTAATAGCATTATACTTTTAATGAGATTAACTTTTCCTATCAAATACGTTCAGCTAACAAACCTCCACTAATCATGGAAGTGGTGGGTAAGAGTGAACACTCATTCAACTACCATTTTATAGGCAATTTCCTTATACCCCCCCCCCCCCCCTTATAGACTAGATTTGTGAATGAGGAATACTAGTGATTCGACTGACCAATTCTTATACATATATAATATTTACCTTTTAATATATATATATATATATATATATATATATATATGTGTGTGTGTGTGTGTGTGTGTGTGTAAGGTGTGTTTTAATTTTTTTTAGAACTTTAAGGTTTATATAAATTTTCTAAAACTAAACTATTATTTTTAAATTTAAAATAAACCAAAAATTAGATAGGTAAACCAAATAAACTAGAAAAACAATTCCTTAATTCACATGCAACCTACTTTAGATCTATGTTTTAACTATTGAACATATAACTTTTAATTGCAAAACAAGAACCCTAAAGGAAGAAGCTATTTTCGAAAGATAACTAGAGAGGGTTTTAGAATTACATGCCTTTCAATTGTTAAAGTAAACAATTGATAATCCTTAAATCTTGATCTTCTTGGAATCCTAGCACCACAATTGGCGTGCCTCTAATGGAATCACACCCAAGAGCTTAGTAAAAGGAAACTATAGATAAAAGAGAGGGAGTATGCAACTTTCGGCCATGGTTTCTCCAAAAGTAGGGATTGCCGAAATTAGGAGCTAAGAGACTCCTTATATAGTTAAGGTAACTTAGCCCCAAAGCTAGGGTTTAAGGGACAACCCTAGGATTCCCCTACTTAAGGCCCAAGCTAATCCAAAAGCCTTATCCAAGGCCCTTGGATGAATTCATTAAGGTTTCCCCTATGAAATTCGTCCACCTCCTCCAAGGAGGTTCTCGAACATTCCTTCCAACTATTTGATAATCGCAAACTAGTCCCTGTACTTTATAATTAATACAATTAACCCCAAAATTAATTCCATTTAATTTCTGGCTAACTATTAATTAAATATTATGATTTCTAATTATTATATTGTTCTCATAATACATTAATAAATCATTTATATTAATTTATTGATCTTATAATAAATTAATTTATCTCCTTTCATATTTTCCTTGTCCAATTGCTAGGTTTGAGGGCAACCCAAAAGGATTGTGCTACTATCAATTCAAGTACATATTTATTATAGTTATGGGTTTAGACACCTAATCCAACACACCCATGCCTTGGACTATCGAAGACAGATGCAAGTCAATGATCCTCTCACGGATAACAAATACAATGACTATTGGGCACAAGAGTTGCTGAATTTTCTGTTTACCAAAAAACAAAGTTGGATTCATTGATGGGACAATTCAAAAACTAGAAGACAATTCGACCAACTACATGTAATGGATTAGGTGCGATGCAATGGTGAAAGGATGGTTGAACATGTCTATGTAAAAGAACATCAAAAGTAGTATACAATATACCAACACAACAGTAGAGATATGATCAGATCTTCAAGAGAGATTTGGAAAAGAAAGTGAACTAAGGGCCTATGAACTAAAACACTCTCTCACTAACACTCATCAAGAATGTTTGTCAATTTCATTATATTACACTAAATTACATGGGGTTTGGGATGATATTCAATCAGTTTCACCAACCCCACGATGCACTTGCAACAAATGTGATTGTGACATAGGAAAAAGATTAAACGAAGCCAAGGAAAAGGAAAGATTATACGAGTTTTTAATAGGTTTGAATGGTGATTTCAACACCATCAAGACTCAAATATTATCCATGAAACCCAAACCTACTCTCGGGACTACGTACCACCTCGTTGTCCAAGACGAACAACAAAGGGAAATTTCCACCAACAAAAGAATAGCCATTGATTCCGCTGTGTGTTCCAGACCTTTACACAAAATCGTCGAGAGAATTTCTTAAGACAACAAAGGAACAAGTCAACACATAAAGACATAAAACACAACAATAATAGTTATGTTGAACATTGTGACTTTTGTGGAAGATATGGGCACAATCGTGAGGGATGTTTCAACCGAATGGGGTCTCTAGGAATGGTGGTCGAGTAAAGGAAAGGTAGAGAACACAACGCCCAATGTCGCATGCATAGACACAAAACAAAGTCCAATTGTGGGATTAACGATCGAACAATACCAAAGATTCATCAAAAACTTCACCAAAGAAGAAGGAAACACAAAGAAAAACGTAACGCCAACAGTAAATATGGTCGCTAAGCTTGATTAAAGCGACGAGTGGGTTATTGATTCAGGTGCAAGTGTGTAACATCCGACTAGACGTATCTTTAATTTTGACCCTCGGTGTGAATATAGTTTGCAAATTTAGTCCCTAGGGGTAAAATTTTAATTTTTGGAAGGGGAAACTGTAACATCCAAAAATTCAGGTGCATCTCTTAAACCCTTTTTCTTTTCCAAAATGTCAAATTTAACCCCTATCAGAAAGTTATGGCAAATGAGTATGTTGGGCGTACTGAAGAGTACGTTGCGTGTACTCATGCGCTTAAGTTGGATGCAGACTCGCCTAGGTACACCAGGCGTACTCAGGGTTACGCTGGGCGTAGCGGGCCCATATGCAAACCCTAATTGTGGATTGTGGACTATAAAAGGAATGTGTTGGTTTTGTCCCCCAGCCACCATTCCTCAGAGAAAAACCCTATGAGAGCATATTATCAATCCAAGCTAGTGTGTGAGTGTTCTTGAGCTAAAAAATGCCTTTGTGTGCTAGTGAAGAAGAAGAGAAGGTTCTTGTGAAGGCTAGAAGTTGGACTGCAAGCTTGGATCTGAGTTCTACAGAGGGAGGAGCTTCACTTGAAGGTAAAAAGCTCATAGCTTTCCTTGTTATTATTGATTTGTGTTACATGGACCAATTTTTAGGGTTTTTGGTCCCAAGGTGGAGACTTTATGAGCAAAAGGTCTCCATAATCTTAGATATACTATATTTTAGAGTATTATGAGTTGTGGGTTCATAAAAATCCAATCTTGGACGTGAATATTAAACCATGCATGAGATCTAGGCTTTATGAGGAAAGAGGAAAGATGTTAGAATGATTAAGTGACCTTTACAGCCATGCAAAGGCTTAAAGGTTTCGACTTTATGGATTAAGTGGCCTTAGAGAAGTCAGATCTGAAGTTTGAGTATATGTCTTAACCGTTTAAGACCCAAAAATCAATGAAGTATGAAACCGGGATTTACGCGGGGCGTAATCCCAGTACGCGCAGCGTAGGGGGCCGCGTTCCCCGTTTTTGTGAAGTCGCTGGGTACGCCCAACGTACAGATTTGGTACGCACAGCGTAACCCGGAGGATTGACTTTTGTTGACTTTTAGGGTTTAGTCAATGATTGGATCCTTGAGCCATAAGAGGGGTAAAATCTTTTACCCTTCTGAGAGAACTTAGAGAGGGATTAGTCTAGCCTTTGAGAGTTGTATTGATTAGAGTAATTATTCCATGTGATTAGGCGGAGGCTGGACCAGTATTACCGAGTTCGAGATTTACCGAGTTACCCGAGGTGAGTCTTCTCACTATACTTTACCTAGAGTGGTAATTAGAGTTATGTGACAGAGTATCTTGTATGCTTTTGTATGATGTGATTTCTATGTGATATATGCTATGTATGATTCAGAGTTCACAGAGTTAGGACCGAAAGGTCCACAGAGTTAGGACCAAAGGTTCCACAGAGTTATGGGACTGGAGGGTCCCACTGAGACACATTGACCAGAGGGTCATACAGATTTATAGCCTCGAGTGGCTAATATGTGTTGTATGTGGTATTTTGGGGAACTCACTAAGCATTTATGATTACCGTGTTATGTGGTATATGTTTCAGGTACCAATGAGGATCGCAGGAAGGCGTCGACATGATCCGTACACACTCATGGAGTTTATGTATGGAGATTATGGGATATGTTTTGTTATGATAACATTGGATACATTATGTTTTGATATTATCTTATGAATAAATGTATTTTTTAAAAACGAAAAATTGTTTTGAAAGTTCACGTCGTTACAGAAACGTACGTTGGGTGTACCTCTTCTATGCGGGGCGTACGTAATTAGGGGTCAAACCCTAATTTTTAGGGTTTGGACCCTATTTAAACAACCCTATGCCCAAGGTTTCCTCCTTACCAACCTCCTTAGCCTTATTTGAGTACCATTTCGAAACCAAACCCCTTTCTAAAGAGAATTGACATTTGTGCGTGTTTGGTGTATCTACAAGAATAAGAAGCTTGGTTTAGGAGCATTAACCAAGAAGGAGCTTCTAGAGCCAAATTATATCCATCATTTTCAGCTTCATAAAGGTATAAAGCTTTGATCTATCTCATTCAATGCTTATATCCAGATCTAGTAGAGTTTTGGTCACTTTTGCTCCCATGAATGAGATCTAGTGGGAATTTACCACCCCAGAAGTTGTGAGTTGCTCCTCTTGATATTTCTGAGATCCGTAGTTTATAAATTAACATCTTGACGGTTGAGGATCAACTATGCATGAGTATATGTCAATTTGGTGAAGGTATGATGCTAAATTTAACATTTGAGTCCATTTGAGTCATGCAAAGGCATCAAGTTAGTGACTCTATGGGTTTAGATGTTCCCCAAGGTCTGGATCAGAAAAATAGACGTTCGGTCTTAAAGCATTAAGTGCTTAATGGGGTTTTGGTCATTAGAGGCGTATGTCGGGCGTACTCTAGCGTAAGCTACGCGTACGTGGGTGAAGCCGGGTATGCTTAGTCGCAAGTCAGTACGTTGGGCATACCCAGGTGGTACGCTAAGCGTACTCGATTAGGGGCCTTATGGGCTTTTTGATTTTGGGCCAATTGAGGGAAGGGTAAAATGGTCTTTTACCCTGGGATTCAGGATTAGTTGATTAAGTCCCAATTATGATTTATGACCCAATTTTTAATTGGGATTTTACTTGATTGGTTAATGCGGGGATTCTCCGGTCCAACAGCTCGGGCATCTATTTGATTGTCAGTAGACTGATGTTAGTTTGCTAACTATAGTATAAGACATTAGGGACTGTATGTTCCTGTAGTCTTTGTGACTCATGTTGTATGTGTTATATGCCCAGGGGCGGACCTATGGGGTCCATCATGGCATCGACAACCCCTGATGTCTCCGGCAACAGTGGAAAATTTTTCAAAAATTTTTGATTTTTTTTCTATTACCGTGCAACCCCTACTGTGAAATCTTGTGTCCATCCTTGTATAAGCCTATGTGTCTATTTGCTATATGTATGTGAGGTGAAATAGACATAGTACAGACTTGTACTGACATATGAGTTGAAATAGACTCGGGGGTGAAGTAGACCCGATGGTGAAATAGACCCAGTACAGCCTTGGGATGACATAGTTGAAATAGACTCGGAGGTGAAATAGACCTGATATAACCTTGAGCTAACGTATATGTATGGTATGCGATATTTTGCGGAACTCACTAAGCTTTGTGATTATGGTTTTCAGTTTATGTTTCAGGTACCTCTAATTTGAAGGAGGAGAGTTCGGGTTGATCGCATTGTATACACCATGATTTTCCGCTTATTTGACTCTGATGTACATTTGGGATGTTTATGGGTATTCTCTTAATACTTTATGGTTTTGACATTGGTTGATGATTTATTTAATATAAAAACGAAATTTTTGGTTCTGAGTTTTGGGATGTTACAACAGACAACCTGGTCGAATTGGCTTAAAAACAAAACAAAAAATCCCTTTGAGCTTAGACCCTTGTCATTATTCCCAATGGAGATAATATACCAGTAGAGGGAAAAGGCAATTGTACACTCATCGGTGGTACTAATATAAAAAGAGTCTTACATATATTTTAATTGCAATTTGCTATTTGTCAACCATTTGACTAATTACCTCTAATGTGCTATAACTTTTTTCCTGATTTTTATGTAACGCACAGATTGCAATCGAAGAACTTGATTGTCGCATGTGAGTGCAAGGGTGGTCTCTACCGAATGAGCATTGTGGCAAGTGACAAGAGAGTTGTGATGACAAAGCATTGAATTCGTATTTCTTGTTGTTCTAATTTTTCAGCATAAAAAGGTTAACCCTCGTTCAATAACACCATTTGTGAGTTTACTAAGGTCTAAAGTAGGTCTCAGATAAGATGTAGTCGGTTCTGAAATTAGTTTTAACGGGTCGAAACCAAAATAACTGAAAACAAAATTTGACTAAAGCATTAGATCAATAACCGGACTGATGGTAGGGATACGGTTCTAGTTCCCGATTATTTTGGGTGTAGAACTAGTAAGGACCAAAATGCATGAGTTGCTTGCTTTGGAACAAAAAAGAATTGATTTACGTTATGGAACCAAAAAAAATGAGATTGTTTAGTACAATTTTTTTAGAACATAAACACATCCACTATTCTACTACTAAATCCACACCTTTCACCCACAACATAAACCCTCAATCTTTGGTGAAAGGCACCGTCAACTCTTTATACGACTAGGCCAAAGATCCTTTAAAAATGCGGTTGTTTGGTACGTGTGTGTGTGTGTGTGTATATATATATATATATATATATATATATATATATATATATATAGAGAGAGAGAGAGAGAGAGAGAGAGAGATTAGGTGATTTTTTTGTCTTTGTCTTGTGTTTTAGAATTTTTACCAACAATTCTCATTGTTTGACACGTGTCACTCAATAGAAGCCGGCTTTTATCTGCTAAAGACAAACATAACCCAAAGTAACTCGTCTATAAATAAGGGAACTGATTACTTGTTAGTTGTTACATATATATTTCTCATACTACTAAAGACAATAAAGTTAACAAATTAGCAGCAACCTTTAGTGAGGGAATTTTTTTCATCTAAAAGTGGGATGGATCTAGCAAAAACCTGAATATAAGATGCAAAACCCGATAGCAAAAGCTAAGATCAGCTGCTCATTTTTCAGACTGATACAATAGATATCCTAAACATGAATGCAAACATTAGAATATAAGATGCAAAACCCTAAAATATCAAACAATACCTAGAAACAAAAAGGCTGAAAGTTTTTTGCATTTTCACAAATCACAAGATAGAATTCTTATCATCTAACTTTTTGCATTTTTGCAAGATAGAAGATAGTGATTAACCAAGACTGATACCAAACAATACTCTCCTAAAAACAGTATATACATTCCTCCTGTCAGACTTGAACACGCAACAATCAGGCATAGAAAAATGAAATAGATTCCATGAACTGCAACAGGCTAGAAACTGATTAAACCTTTTGGGAAACTAAAATAGAAATCAAACCCTAAACAAAACTAATAGGTGTATATGTAAATCTTTTATGTATAGATAGCAACAAGAAGCAAACAAAAACACAACATCCTTCACATCATACCAACAAAAGAAACTCATTTTTTGACCTTTTGACCATCCATCTGACCACTGATACCTCTTCAAATTTTCAATCGGGAGATGTTGCAACAACTCATCTCATGCTCCACAGGTGTTACCCAAACAAGACTGTCAACATACTCAACAACTTTAGATAGTCCATAACCAACCTCAAAACTTCTAGTCTTGGCTGCAATTGGATCATACAAACCTAAGCAATGATCATCATCATCATCATCATAGTAATTGGCAATTTCAAAAAGAAACTCATTGTGAAATGTAAATCCATATGGAATAATAACGCCATCAAACTGGGGAAACACATAATGTTTGACCCATGATTCAGCCACACCATAATCGTTCATCACCCATACCTCACATCCACCATCCATAACACCTAACATCACACAAAGTTTTCCTCCCAAAACACCTAAAGAGCGTTCCATGCTATCATCTATTGGAAAATCTGGAAGAGGAATCTCACGGAATGTCTCTTCAGCCAAGTCAAATGCAACTATCTTTTTTGACTTCCACTGTGAATCAACAAAATTAAACCAATGAACATGACCATCATGCCCGTCTACACAAAATTCAGTATAGTGCATAAACATTGAGTTTTGGATATGTGATGGAAACCTTTGAGGGATTAACTGCCAGAAACCCTTTCTCATGCTATACACCTCAACTTTGTATTCAACAGTTTCAAAATCAACATCAATTACAACTCTTTTAGATAATGGAAATAACGTGCTGCCTGGTTGGTGATCTCTTGTAATCTTAACAACTTTGTAATCATCTGATTTGGGATCAAATCCAAACCGAGGAGGAATTCCAACCATATCAGTATCATGGAAGGGAAATGAACTTGGCGGGAGAGTCAACACAGCAGAGAGAGAAGGGTTCCATATGTAAAACTTGGAATCATGAAGAGTTCCGTAACTAAAGCATATTAATCCGTTAACAGATCCAATGACATTGCCATATGTTTGTCTAGATTGGAGATTAACAGGTAGTTTAATGAAATCAGTAAGTTCATGATGGGGAGATCGAGAGGGGCATGCTGTGAAAGGTCGACCACCACAGAAAGAAAAATTGTATTTGAAAAACAAGAGAATATCATCGTTATTACGGATTGAAGACTGGAGGTGCAATTTTATGAAGGATGATTGAGATAAGTGAGTATTCCAAGATTTAGAGACACACCTCATTTGAGCAAGCTGCTTTGCCAATAATCGGATGAATATTTCTGATAAAACATCTCCTTGGAGGTCCTCAATAGTCGTTGGCTGTTGTGATGAAGCCATTTTCAAGCGCTAAAGAACTATAAAGGTCGATGAATTTATAATATTTGGCCAAGCCTCTTTGGAAAAGGATAGACTTAAAAGTTATAAACAAACTAAGAACAGATTTACAATGTGTACAAGAAATCTTCTGAAACAATTAACTGCTTTTAAGGGAAGTTATAACAACAAAATAATTTATCACAACTTGAATGAAAAAACTGATGACTAACAAGATTACACAGCATAAACTTGTAAAATCAGAAAAATTGAGTATAAAACTATGAAAAAACGAAGAAACCCTAACAGGGGCTTGAGTTTGAGAAAGAGTTCAGAGAAGAAACGATGTGTATATTGAGCAACTCTCTCAGCTTTAGTCATTTTTATATCTAGATACTTCGGGTATGACCCAGATGACATGTCGGGTCAAAAAGAGTCCGCGCTTTATACTGCATCTTCCATTTAGTGAGCCGCAGTCCACATGTACTAGCAATCTACAACTTTAGTCCTTCACTTGAAATACTCTTCCAAATCAGCTACCAGCATCAGCCCAATGAATCTATAGCCCATTATAATATTACTAGGTGTGAGACCCATGTATTACATGGGTTTATTTAAAAAATATATATATATATATATATATATATAATTTTAACAATTTGAAAACTTTAAATTTATAAGAAAAATAAGAAATTTTTTGAATTATTAAAATTAATGAGACTTTAATGCATTAGATACATTACATATATAAACCATTTCTAATAAATACCTTACATATATATTACCTTATATATTAAATGTGGATTTTAATTTAATAAAATAAAAAATACAATAAAATGACAAGTGGAAAATAGATAAATTTAAAATTTCTAGAAAATGTCATGTGTCCAAATGAATGAGAAGATGACATGTGGCAAAGTCATTTTCATTTATTATGGTAGATTTGAGTCCGGGATATAGAATACCCCAACCAACCTCACGAGAGATTCAATATTAAACATAATTCAAGGAAAAAAAATACAACTATATGTATAATTAATTCCCCATCAAATATATTCAATATTATTTATAATTAACAAACAATACAATTATATGTATAATTTCTTATGGCATTAGAAATAGTAAAGTTTTTATGTTTCAGATTTTTGATATATATATATATATATATATATATATATATATATATATATATATATATATAGTCTTTTTTGACAATTTTAGTCCATAAAATATTAAATTTTCTTTTCTTTTTTTATCTTTTTGCCTCAACATTTGTCAACTTCCGACTTCATAACTGATTTATCTGCCTTTTATGTTTTTTTACCTCAATTTTCTTAGTCGTCCCCTTTTGCTTATATATTTTTTTTGCCTGTTTTGATAGTTTTAATCCCTAAAATAATAAATTTTCACTTTTGGTGGTTTTTTCCCCCCAACAATTTACAAAACAACCAATAATTAGCAAAAAAAAAAATCAAAATCATCGATCATAAAACTTGTATGTCACAGTTTCCCGACACTAGGCTGTTTCAAACCCGAAACGTAGTGTGGAGTTTTTTACTAGTTAATAAATTACATAAATATTAAGCATAAAAAAATTTCTACAAAAAAGAAAAGGTTGAAATTGCTTAGCTTTTATTTAAGGATTTAAATAAAGAGTTGTTTGTCGTTCAAAGTTCAGGGTAGCAGGAAATTAAACTCACGGTATTAAGTCTCCTTCATTTAAATTAAATGTAATTATTCTTTAAAGAGAAAATGATTAACTTAGTTGTATTGTTTTTCGACGAAGCCGTACGTTTCTTGAAACCTACTCTTTGGAGCTGTAGGTGATTTTAGAAACCTACGGTTATGTTGGCTATTTTGGGCTAAGTGTTAATTGTAACGCTCAGTTAAGGTATTATTCATTTTTGGTCCCTTATATATTAAGTTATTGCTTTTGGCCTTGTTTTGCAAGTTTGAGGGGGAGGAGGGATCATTTCTGCCAAGTTTGGGCTTTTAAATGTGGAGCTCGAACGCAGGGCATTCCCTTGGGGAACACATGGCGTTTACGAGTGGAGCTCAAACCCTAATTTTGAGGGTTTAAGACTTATTTAAACATCTTAAGTCTTAGGTGTTGGCCTCATTTCCAGCTTCCATAGCTCCCAAACCCTAACCTCAAAACCCTAGAGCCTCCAAGAGTGTTGTGAGCTCATTCTTTGTGTTTCGGTGTGTGTTTGAAGCTCATTTAAGGAAGAGAAGCTTGGTGCAAGGTGGTGGTTCAAGTAAGATCTTATAGATCTTGCTTCTCTGCTCTATTTCCAACTCATTTTAGGTATAAAAGCTCTAAGCTTGCTCATTAGAAGTTTAGATCTAAGTCTTTGTGGATTTCAGTCCCTTTTTGGTCCTATAGTTGAGATCTTGTAGTTTGTGATCATTCCAAAAGCTTTGAGTTGCTCCTCTTGGTGTTTCTGAGTTTCCACATTCATAAAGTTTGCATATTTAGAGTTTTATAAGCCTCATGCACGAGATTAAGCCCTTTTTATGGAAGGTGAATGTTATATCTTGAAGTTGGGACCTTTTGGGGCATGCAAAGCCACCAAGTCAGTGACTTTATTGTTCTAGATGTTCTTTAGGACTTGGAACTATATTTTGGTCGTGTGACTTTAATCATTAAGTGCTTAATAATCATTTTTGGCAGTCACCGCACGAACGCCCAACGTTCCGACTAAGGTTCGTGGTTTGTTGGCTGGTAACGAACACCCAACGTTCCACAAAGGGTACGCCCAACGTTCGATCCATAAGTAGGCTTTTTCCTTGGGCTATCTTTTGACCTTTGATCTTGGGCCAATTAATGTAGGTTAGACATTTGGGCCTTGAGGGCAGACCTTAGATTAAGATGTTGGGCCTTTGTCTAAGTTGTGACTCAATTCTAATTAGGGTGTTTTGTATAGTAGTCGTGCAACTTTTGTGTTCAGCAGACTGAGGTGAGTTTCCTTACCGGGTTTAGTGGGTCTAAGGCACCAAGGATGACCCTTGTTGGTTATGTTGATGTGATCATTGTCTGTGTGATAATTGCATGTGCTTGTATATATATGCGAGTGTAAGCGAGGCCCGTATCTCATTGGGTGGGGTCCATTATGTGAGTGTGGGTGGGATTCGTATCTCATTGGGCGGGGCCCATTATATGATATGCTAGTATGTGGTATCTTAGGGAACTCACTAAGCTTTGTGCTTACGGTTTTCAGTTTATGTTTCAAGTACTTCCGATTCTAAGGGCAAGAGCTCGGGTTGACTGTATCGCACACACCATGTGGATTCTGCATTTGATGTTTGTTTCCCCGTGTTAAACCCACATTCACTCCATTGATACCTAATTGGATTATAATAAATCAAAGATATCTAAGAATGTGAATTTGTTTATGCTCTGTTTTAATATAGACATGCCACAAAATGGCTCTACCTAGCATCTTTATTTCCATTAAATAATGTTTTGGTTATCGTTAAATTAGTTATTATTTGATCAAAAGTGTTGTATCACAATTGGGCTTGGATAAGTTGCAACTTGTAGATGTGAAATTTTTGAGGATGTGATGACTGACGATGTGTAGCAGACAAGAAGGTCTACATGGTCTTGATTAGATGTTAGTAGAGTGATATTAAAGGATTCTCTTCTTGTTTTCAAGATATGCATACACATTTGTCTTTTCTCAATTCTTTCAATATCTCAACAACCAAAAATTAATATAAAACAATGACAGTATAGGTAGAGAAAACTTGGAAATTGAATCTAGTTCTAGTCTAAAAGAAATGTTATTTAGATCGTCATTTTATATCAAATTGTGGACGCTTTTATTATAGGTTTAACACACCAATTTGACCTACAAATCAAATATGAGAATTTGTGTTTATTTTACACTATTTCAATGAAATCTTTTTAGTTACTAACTGGACGACTCTTCATTTGTTGAGTCTTAATGGAAGATTATCAAAGGTGATGTGATGAGCTTTGTACACTACAAACATTTTTGGACTTTTGCAAGGACTACTCTTATGCCAAATGGTCTACTGTTTCTGTTTCAGGTTTAATATTTAAAAAAAATCATTTGGCACATCTAAAACCGAAATAGCCTACGGTTTCCTCTCAACGAACTACAGTTTCACCCTTTTTTTTTTTGAAAAAAATAAAAAATAAATAAATAAACTGTTAGTTTTTTGGAAACCTACGGTGTACAACCATTTAATGCACAACATGTGAATTAATTGATTGTACACCGTAGGTTTCCAAAAAACCTACAGTTTTGGTAAAAAAAATTGTTTCGAAAAAAATTTCACAAAATCATAACATATATATAATTGTTTACAGGTTAAAACCATTTTTTAAATGAAAAAAAATCTGTAGAGTTCATATGAAACCTACAGTGTACAAGTCCACATTGCATAATCTGTGCATTGTGGACTTATACACCATAGGTTTCGTATGAAGCCTATGGTTTTACAAAAAAAAATTTCAATTTTTTTTAAAGTTATCCCCATGTACAAAACTACTCCTAATCAAGAATACGGTAAAATTTTGATAAAATATAGACGTACCTCATTGTTTTTTGGGTGCTTCATTGAAAGAAAACAGTAGACAACCCAAAGAAAAAGTAGTAAAAAATAATCTATTCTGAAAATTAATACATTATATACTATGGTCAAATGGGTCACGAAAAAGTAGATGGGCCGAGAAACAGTAGCTCATTTCTCTAAAACAGTAGACTTCACCCGTTCACCGTAGTCAACGCACGTTGAACGTACTTAATGCTGGCTGAACTACTTTTTCGTGGGTTATTTTTGTCTAATTTTGGATAGGTAATTAGGAAAATTGGCTAGTTTAATCATTTTCTCTGTATTCAATATTATTCACAATTAACAAAAATTACAATTATATATATATATATATATATATATATATATATATATATATATATATATATATATATATAGTCTGGATCCGGTAGAAACCCAAAAATTGATTGTAACCGCGACAACTATTCTCCACCAATCATTTCGTCCAATGCATAAACGTTAAACCATTTATTTGGCCGTGAAGTGTTCGCACGTGGCACACATGCATGAAACGTAATACGGACTCGAATGAATAATCATGCGCGACGAACGTCCATGGAACGTCATTTAAATGAATTTTTCTTTTCTTTTTCATTTACTTTGGTCTTTTTTCATTTTTTTTTATTAATTTTTTATTTTTTATTAAAAATTTCAAAATTTTCTTTATTAAATAGATATATGCTCGGTTTTAATCTGTTTATATTTTTTTTCGGTTTTTTTTCGGTTTTTTATGAAATCAAGTTTAGTATCTAAAACACCTTATTTTTAGTTTTTTTACAAAGTCATTAGAATGGTGAGTAGAAGTATTCCTTAATTTTTTATAATTTTTGGACAAATTTTTTCTGGGTTTTTTTAATAAATATCAAAAAATAATTTTTTTTTTCAAATTTTTATGATTGTGCTTATTTTTGTAAGGAATTAAATTTTCAGAACTACGGGTTTTTTTCCAAGAACAATAAAAGTTAGGGCTGAAAAACCAAACAGATGAAAAACAATATAAAAAATAAAAAATAAAATAAAACTTACAAGCCAATAAGGGCTGAACACACTCATGTTGGGGTGGGGGCATGTGTCAGCTCCTGGAGAGGCCACATGGCCGGATTTTCCTTTTCTTTTTTTCTTTCAATATTTTTGCTTTTGTCCCTTGTACCTTTCAGATGAAAGGTGAAAGGTACAATATTTTTGCTTTTGTCACTTGGCTGAAAAACCAAGCAGATGAAAAACAATATAAAAAATAAAAAATAAAATAAAACTTACCAGCCAATAAGGGCTGAACACACTCATGTTGGGGTGGGGGCATGTGTCAGCTCCTGGAGAGGCCACATGGCCGGATTTTCCTTTTCTTTTTTTCTTTCAATATTTTTGCTTTTGTCCCTTGTACCTTTCAAGCAATTAATCTTCCTCGGAAATTATCAAAATCTCACAACTAATTAAAAAAATGTCATATCATCTTGCAAGATTTTGACGATAAATAAAATCAAATCATGGTCATTTATTTTTTTCAATCTTAAGGCCAAAAATACTTCTCGCGGTTCCCACCATTTTTTAAGTTCATACTTTATCCTACTTCTATATATATATATATATATATATATATATATATATATATATATATATATATATATATATACATATATATATATATATATATATATATATATATAGAGAGAGAGAGGGAGAGAGAGAGAGAGAGAGAGAGAATTGCAAAAATGGTCCATGTGGTATGTATTTTTTGGGGTTTTAGTCCAAACCACGACTTTTTCTGGCTTCGCAGTCCTTTTGGACCACTTTGTATGTGAAATTAGTCCCTCCGAAAATTGAAATGACTATAATACCATTGGGGAGTTTATTTTTCATTTTTTTAAAAGTTAATATTTATTTATTTATTTTAACAATTAAAAAATAACAGAGGACCCACCTCTCTTTCTCTCTCTCTGATCATCTTCTTCCTCAGGAAAACCCACACAATTTCACACATAGATACACATTGTAATTACACACACATATACATACAGTTAATGATATGCTTTGATTTGGAATTGAAAAACGATTTCATGTTGTTGGTTCTTGTGCTCTTCTATCTTCAACCTCCATTTCAAGAACAAACCCATATTTGATCTTCATCGTGTTCATCAAAACTCAGGTCCGATCTTAATCTTGTAGAGTAGTTCCTTTTGCAAAACCTCGTAAGTGCTCCAATCTCGTCCTCTCCAGCTCTAGTTTTTCATCCAAATATGGTAGCAAGCACGGTTTTTTCCGATTAAGAAAAAAGGAGGGGCAATGACCGGAGGAAGGAGTGATTTCTGATTCACATACACATATACATTCTTGAAACAATTTCAAATGCATACACCCATATCTCTTAATTCCTGCTTACTGAAAAGAATTTTCCCAAACCAGAAATCGATTCGGACATTTCTATGTTGGAGGTAGTTGTAGGAGGCATTGTTGCTAGTGATCAAGTGCAGACAGGATTTGTGGATGATCATGTAGGGGATGTCTTATCAATGTTAAATCTGGTGGGTTTGTCGAGTTCATTGGAGGATCGAGTTGAGAATTCCACGTCTTCAGGTGTCGTCGCCTCCTGTGGTAAACCTCCATCGTCAAAGAGAGTGTGTGGGTGTCCATACCATAAATCTTTGTATAAACTACTTCTTCCATGACTGAGATTATCTAAAATCTGAAACTGGGGTTTATAAATTTCATATTCTTGCATTAATGGATAGAGATGAGGATTAGGTGAAGAAGATGACCGATCAGGTGAAGAAGAAAAATAAAAGGACAGAGATTGGGATAGGTCTTGTAGCAGGGAGAGAGAGAGAGAGAGAGAGAGAGAGAGAGAGAGAAAGGTGGGTCCTCTATTATATTTTATTGTTAAAATAAATAAATAAATAATAAATTTTTAAAAGATGAAAGGAAAATGCAAAATAAATACACCAAGGGTATTATAGTCATTTCAGTTTTTGGAGGAACTATTTTCACATACAAACTAGTCCAAAAGAACCACGAAGCAAAAAAAAAAAAGCAAAAAAAAATCGTGGTTTGGACTAAAACCCCAAAAAAATGCATACCACAGGGACTATTTTTAAAGTTTTGTCATATATATATATATATATATATATATATATATATATATATATATATATATATAGGTAGGTTCATGTATTCTAACTATTTTTTGTGTGGATGTAGGAATGATTGTGAACCAATTATTTAAAATTTTCTATTAGGGGTATAACAGTAATCTTAGCCACATATAATTATGGTAAATATTTAAAACAGTTAATATCTATCAATAGGGGAATTGGATTCTCAACCCTACAAAGCTATCGATCAACCATCACTAACAAAGCACATCATTCTCCTACTATGCCTCTCACCTGGTCCCAAGACATTCATCATCTCACCGTCGCAACCCTTCGTCAGACCACAACATCCATCTTTCTCTAAAACAGTATGCATATTCGATCATTGACTACCAACCTTTTCTCCCCAACTCCACCAGACAACACATTATTCTCCGTATCGTTGGACGAACCAAAGAGGGCATCCGTGACTAATTACCACTATCGGCCTCGGTTTTACTCATTAAAGAACTTGAGTCGATTCTAAATATATTTATGTTGAGGTTTGTTTCATTTTCTTTCCATTAATTTATGTAGAGGGTTGTGTATAAATCGTAAGTTGATTATGTAAAAATTGCATCTTTTTTCTTACGAATTTAGGTTCGTTTTGGAGTTATAATTCTAATCTATTGAACTCAAAATTCAAATTCTATTTGTCAATTATATAGTTTCTTGTTTTGTGATTTTCAAAACTACAAATGAGCACAAGTAGTTACTATGGTAGTTTTCTTGACTTTTTTTCTTTTCAAAATTCTCTTAAAGTTACAGATTGAGTTTTATAGCCAATCTGTCATATGTTTTAGGGTCATTCTGTTGGATTATTATTTATGGGGAATACCTGCTACATAAACTCCACAGTTCAATGCTTGCATTCGATTTCTAAGCTCAAATATCTATTAATTGAGTGAGATTTTTTTTACTTCTCTTCGTGTTAGTAATATTCACTTGTATTTTAATCCATTAAATGTTTTTGAACACTTAATTATTACTCAGGTATCCTCAATCTCATATAAGCAATGATTTGGATCAGTCTTCTCATCTTTTGACGGTTGCAAAAAGAGAATTGTTTAGTGAGCTTGATAAAAATATAAAGCCAGTTGCACCAATGTAGTTCTTGTTGGGTTTTAGTATACTACAACATCCTATGGTGCACATACAACCCTAAATACCTTGGATCTATGTTTTCACTAATTATACATGCAAATGATTTCCAATGTATTAAACCTATAACTAGCATGCAATTGACGTAAACCATATAAAATATTAGTTAGGATAACATACCTTTTGATGGAACTTGAAGTCTTGATGTATTTGGCCTTAAAGATCTTAGCGTCAATAGTGTGGAAGCCTCAAGTGGAATCACAACACATCATGGACAAAGGAGAAACTTGAGAGAGAATTCCTATGCACCCAAAAACACCACCAACTACAAGAATACACACGTCAGCGTTTTTTAGGTTAAGAGCATGTATTTATATGTTGGGTTTCAAAGGTCATGGGTATAACCCAAATCCATACCCATGGGTTTATGATTCATGGTTCATGTGGCCCAACTCTTTATGTATCCATACATAAACTTGGTCCAACATGGACCATAAGCCCAATACATATAAATGTAACTAGTTAACATAATTAGTCCCCATAGATTTAATTAGTCTCTTTTGATCACCAAATTAGTTCCAAATTAATTCTTGATCAATACTAATCAACTCATATGATTTCATATTAATATATTATAACTTATAATATATTAATAAATCATATATAACCTCTTCTTTCAAAAGTATATCCTAACAAATTTTCCTGATGATATGCAACCCAAATGGACCATGCTACTCACAGGTCAAGTACATACCAATAATAGTTATGGGCTTAGACATCTAATCCAACAGTCTCCCACTTGGATAAGTCTAAAACTATTATTGCAAGTATTAATCCAAAACCCGACTAGCAATCGTAGCTCTTTAGAAGCCGTTGTCAAACTCTGAACAAATCAATGATGATCATATATTCCTCCATTCTAGATACCATATGGACTAAGACATGGATTATAATCATTCTCTCCGTCCATGTGTTGTTTCCCGATTTCCGATTTATGATGACTGACTAACTGAACAAATCAAATCAGTTCGGGCCCAGCCGAGCACTTACGTTTTGTCATCACTAAATCATCGAGGGGCCTACAGATATTGCTTTTATCTCGCCAAAGGTAAAAGGAATGGATAAACTTCGACTCATATGCTTGTACCAACTACTTTTTGAATCATATACAAAGGCACGTTTTATAACATCAAGTTACTGATGCGTTTTCGTACAATCAATGTATAACCAACTCATAGTCAACTACTCATATCTCTAGGTTTGAAGAATATAAGATATTATCGTCTCATGATCACTCGTGATAAAATCCATGAAGCGATTCAAATGAGCGTGGGTTTAACCCAATACTCGAATCTCATTCCAGGAGCACTCATGTATGTTGCAGCAACTTTTGCTATGTTTACACACTTTAGACATATACAAGCCCAATTCATGACAGCCTTGATTCATACCTACTTCCAATGTATGATCGCCTGTAGATGGTTTGAATAACCTAGTTATCCGAGAAGTCAAAACATGCAAAGTGAAACACAAGAATAATGCTAATCCTATATGGCCCCAAAACTCTTTGAGAGAAAATAAAACACCTTTTATCTAAGCACCATATTGATTACTCATTATTCATTCTATAATGTTTCGAATTTATCAACTTTATACTTGAATTAAATCACTAGTTGTGCCATGTTCCAAGCATGCACACTATGTTTTACTTATGGTCTTTTCTTTTGTGAAATAGATCAATTGAATAATAGTTCAATGATGCTTATTTCACAAATCCAAATCCTTATCGTAAATGTAAGAATACCAAAAATCTTGCCATTTATTGTAATCTATTAGATTCAAAACTTAAATGCAATCATCCTCTTGAAATGACTATGCACAAAAGTCACAAAGACTCGACAATAGACATTACAAAGTATTCCAATGGAGAGCAATTCCATGGAAACGAAGTCTCACATTCAAAGTACATTCCTTTGAACATCCTTCTTGCATTAAGTTCTCTAATCTTTCAAAGGACAACTTCCATTTATAGAAACATTTCCATATTCCCATTTTGACTATCACTTCTGAACAAGAGTTGCCTCTTTTCAGAGTATATCAATATGGTCCTTTCCAAAGTTTACACTATACTTCCAATTGTCCATGAGCAACCAATCTTTGGTAAACCTCGTATTGTCCTCGACAATTGCTTAATCATTTTTAATTATATCCAGTTCCAATCCTTTTTCCCTCTCAATGCCCTAGGCATTTGGAAAATTTAGAATTGATGAATATTATAGCACATGTAATCAATCCTATACTCGAAGCATATGGGACACGATTCATGATGTCTTACATAAAGACATGATACTTTACTAGTTTTTTGCTATAAAATTTTTATTTGCCATGTACTCATAATTCTAACTATGAAGAGGGATGTCGTAATCATAATCGATTTGAGAACGCAACATATATAGAATTTCCTTATGTTGAACCATTTCAACATAACATTCATATATATCCTTGACTAAAGTTGATTAAAATCTCAATATAAGCTTTTAGAATTGGAATGAAGTATAATTTCCTCTCCCTTAATTATAGCAAAACAACTTTTCAAACCCAAATTGAAAGTTTTGTTTTTTCTAATTAACATTGCTAACGTGCAACACTTAACATAATAATCATGCTCCCACTAACATGATGATTATTAGCATAATACTTATGCTCCCACTAGCTCTGACATGTATCCAGAAATCAGATGGACTTCTTGAAATCAATACTTTATTGACTTTCTTACCAAAGTTCAGATTTCTGATACGAGATGCTTTGATAAGACTTTATCAAAATCATACACCTTTCCTTGGATAGCTCACATGTATGTGTAAACAATTATGAAGAGGGATGCCGTAATCATAATGTTTAGACCTTTTTCCATTCTTACAAGTCCATGTTAGTGTGCTGGTTAACCACACGCACTCCATTAATGACTTTGAGAATGCAAATGTCACAATTGTTATCTACTTAAGATCTACTTAGTGAAAGTGTTTCCTCACCATCATTTTCATGAATCGGAGAGAAATCTTATGACAGTTAGATTTTTATGGTGTATGTGCTCCTATCCATGTAATTTGTCATAACCTTAATCACAAGACAAGGTTAGTGACAAATCTAAACTCGTGGGCTAGTGATTAACGATACTCTTGATTAGTTGTTGAAACTATCTCAATATCTTTTAAGACTCCCACTGACCTCTTGACATATAAGATACTCTTTGTCAAGAACCATTCCTTGACAAAACAAATATTCAAGAGTTAGTGCGGATTCTTATCAAGAAAAACACTTCACACAATTGGTCTTAGTTGGTCTTTGTTTTATCCAAAACATCACAATTTACCAATTTCAAATGAACATGAGTGAGAAAGCATTTTACTCTACATTTGACAAGTGTTATAAAACTTCCTTAAGATTATGTCACTCAAGTTACAATCTTGGAGTATAACTCTATCGCTTGATTTTGGGACGAAGTATGATTTATCTTCTTGATTTAACAATTTCAGTAATTCATGATTCCTCTTCTTAGCCATACAAATGCACTAAGATGTCCTTAGAGGATCAATTGTGATATGGTTTCATAATCACTAAGATAATCATAAAAGAAGATACTTAAGCACTCTCCCATCTTTTTAGATTGGAGAAACTTTTATCTTTCTGCCTAATTTGATTCTTCTCATCCGTTCTGCCATACATTGAAACCTTTCCAATGTTTTAGAATTACACTTAAACTTGTAAGCATAACCATATTTACTAAACCTTAGTAAATCATGACGAATAAACTTATCATTCCTTGTGGTGGACTTGACCAGCGCACAACCAAGTGTACCTAATCCCCTTGTCCTTCACTTGACACTCACATACATGTGAACAAGGACTTATTTTAATTTCCCAAAGAAGAAAATTCTCATTTATCATACAATACAAGTTGCACGATTCCCAGTTTCTATCCAACTGAAACTTGGGTGATGAGAATCTTTCATTATTTGGTAAACTTGCAGAAAAACTTATCCTTATAATGAAAATACATATGAAAAACATGTTGTTATCTATTCCTAAGCAATCTATTATAACTCTTTAAGCAGCAGCTCAAAATTCTGATCACCGAACCATGCGATTGAAATCCAACTTCGCGATCAGAATCAACATACCCTTTTTTTAGGTTTCCATTGACTCTTCCAAAACATCAAAACGTAATTACATTACATCATGTATTAAGAATATCCAAAAGAGACTTCATAGAGTTTGTAACAGCACGGAATTCCAGGTATCGTTATATTTATGATTTTGGGTGTTTTAAGAGGGGACTCGGCGAGTTGGAGCTCAGACTCGCCGAGTAGGATCGCGGATCTGGTCGCGGGTTCGCGACTGGACTCGGCGAGTCCGGATATGGACTCGGCGAGTACGCGCTGTTTAGCGAAACCCTAACTTTCCAGGTTTGGGACATATATAAAGGGGCCTTATGGCCGTCATTTTTCACCCCAGTCCTTTGAGCAAAACCCTAATTCGAGTGTGAGCATCTGGAGCAAGGTAGAAGACCATTATTGATCTTGGAAGTGTTATTTTGCAAGGAGGAGGAGACTTGGTTAAGGGAACAACAGGAGAAGCTATATTCTGAGAGTTGGGGACACAGAGCAACGTTATTCAGGTAATATTTTCGAGTTGTTCCCTTCTATGTTGATGTGTATATGGATTTAGGGTTTATTGAACCCTTTTGTGGCTAAATCGAGTGCTTCCTTAGTCCCCCAAGCGATTGGAACCCTATATCGGGACCCTTGGAAGTCCAGAGTGTCCCATGCCTGAGCTTTTCGGGAATCAATGGGGGTTTTGGATTGGAATCCTTATGCCTTAGGTCAAAACGCCAATTACGAGTCATGGGGTGTATTATGAGCACCGAAATAAGGACCTTACGTGATGAATCGGTCTAGGAAGGCCAGACCTATGAATTGCCGGAGCAGATCTGACCTTAGAAAACAGTTTGAGCGGTTGCATGGCATGGACTCGCCGAGTCCGATGAACAGACTCGGCGAGTAGCTTGAAGATTGCCGTAGAATGGTCCTGTCCGGGTTATGGGTTGGATCGGTGAGTCAGGGCGAGTTAGAGGGGGTTAACAGGTGGTCTGAGTCGAACTGGGACTCGCCGAGTTGTTCTTCAGACTCGGCGAGTTGAGTCGGGGTGGCCCCGCGATTCTTCCAGGAGGAACTCGTCGAGTCAGGGGGGATACTCGACGTGTAGAAAGGGAATCTTAGAGAGTTGGTGAGAACGTCTAGACTCGCCGAGTCGCCCTAGCGCTCGCCGAGTCCGGTCAAAGTTGACCGTTGACCGTTGACCGTTGACCAGAGTGGACCTGTGTTGACTTCTTAGGGATAGTCAACATTAGAGATATAAAGTGTTAACTAGGGACATATGATGTTATAGGAGGATTAGAGCTCGGAGAATCGGGCACGAGGGATTCCCAGGATTGTGAGATATCGAGACACGCGAGGTGAGTCTTCTCACTATACTTTACCTTGAGTATGTAACCAGAGTTATGTGACAGAGTATTTGTATGCTATGTATGATATGTGTTGTACTGCATTATTTCTATGTGATTTATGCTGTGCCTGTTTGCAGAGTTGGAACCGAAGGGTTCCTAGAGTTAGAACCTGAGGGTTCACAGAGTTGGGTGCACGGACCCATAGAGTTATAGCCTCAAGTGGCTTATATGTGTTATATGTGTGGTATTTTGGGGAACTCACTAAGCTTCGTGCTTACAGTGTTTGTGTTATGTTGTTTCAGGTTTCTTTCAGTATCAAGGGACGGTACAGGCTTGATTGTACACACCAGAGAAGGAGTCATGATTTGGAGGATCCTGGTTTTCTATATAAGTGAAAATGGAGTTCCGTTTTGTAATTTGATAATGAATGAGATTTTTAAACAAGTATATTTAAGAATAAAATGATTATCTTAAACGAAAATTTGTTTTGAAATTTACGGTGTTACAGAGTTAGATAATGAACTTTACCTGAAGTGGAGTCAAACCTTTTGACTTTACCATCCTTATGATCTTTCAGGTAAATTGGGCAGCTTTGCAACCAATGTCCCTTCTCTTGGCAATAGAAACATATGGACTCTTTGGAAATCATACACGAGACTATCTGAGACTTATCCTTTCTCTTTACCATTGGGTCAAATGACTTGACCATGGCCAATCCCTTTCCATTGGGAAGAGAAAGCTTTTCTGGACTTTCAATGTTACCATTTGTAACAACCCAAAGTTGTCCATCGCCGAAACCCGTTCCGCCCGTAAAATCCGCCTTTATCGATTCGTCCCGTTTTCATTTTTGGGATAAGTTATTTAAACTTGTGAGTTTATTTTAACCTTATGAGTGTTCAAATCCATTAGAAGCTCGTGAAAATGGCCCAAAAATCATTAATGTGAAAATTTCTAAATTCAATCCCGCCGGATTACGAAAACTTAATCGGGTGCGACCAAAAGCCCCGTTTAATGTCGGTATCGGGTAGAATTTCACCGTGTCCAAAATTTGGAACCTATTTAAAGAGGTTTAAGCTTCCATTTAAAGCTTTTGCTCTCTCTCTCTCTCTCTAACCTCTCTCCTCAAATCAAGTTTAAGGGTCCAAAATCATCAATTTAAGGCTTCTAATCATCAAGGTACCTTCCTTAACTCCTAGTATAGCATCTTAGACCTTCAAATTCGATTTCAAATCATGAATTAGGACCTTGTTCATGTGTTTACGGCCCTGGAACATGCTTGGGCCGTAAACACATATAAAGGGGGTATTTAAGCCTTTAAACCCTTCCAAAACATCATTGAGGCTTAGATATGACTTGTAGAATTATGGAACTAGACTTGGAATACCTTGAAAATCAATTTAGAGGAGTAAACATGAGTTTACTGCCCAAGAATATGCTTGTGCCGTAAAATCATCTCCAAGGGGAATAAACTCCTTCTAAGGTGTTAAATTGCCATTTATACATCTTCTAAGCCTTGAACAAAAATCTAGAAGAAACCATGAACAACTTAGAAGCCTAAAACATAAAGAAATCACCCCTCTAAGGAGTTCACGGCCATAAAAGGGGGTCATGGGCCGTAAACTCCTAAAATCATGTCAAATGATGCCCAAATTTCACCCCTAGACTTGTAAAATAGCATGGAATCATGTGTGATTAATTATGGACCACCAAGAAAACATTTTGGGCATTTATATAAGAGTTTACGGCCGTAAACACCTCATATGGCCCTTAAATTGTTCAAATCAATTTTCCACACCTTGAAACCAACCCTAGAAATTCCCTCTTAATTGTTTCAAGCCATTTTTGCACCAAAAACACCCCACCATGAGTTTACGGCTGTAAACTCATGGGAATGGTGCATTAGGGCCGAAAACTCTAGTATGAGTTTACTCTTGAAGAGTAAACTCAATATCCAAGCCTCATGTGTCCTCAAATGCCACCCGGGTCCTTCCAAACACTTGTAATGGAGTGTTTCCGCAACTAGAAGTGTATGTCCCTAACAAATAAATTAATCAAGTCCTAATTAGATAAAAATGTGTATCTTTTCATAATACATAGGAATCTTGTGCGTTTGCGAACTCAGAATTGACGTTTAGGATCCAAACTGGCGCGTTCCTCAACCGGTGAGTTCATACCCCTACCCTTTTTCAAATGTTTTCAGGGGGGAATACAAGCAAAAGTACAAGGAAATCTTGTACTTAACTTATTTTCGGTTCAAATGTTTTACTTCATGTATGTTTCTAATATCGAAAATCGTGATAACTAATGGTTCGAATTGCAGGGTAAACTGTTAACTAAAGTCAGATTTCTTTAAAAAGTGTTTTAAACTATATTACATTTTGCAAAAGAAATCATACTAAACATAAACTAAGATTAGTACGAATACGAATACGAATATAACCAATAGGATAGTACGAATACGAATACGAATATAACCAATAGGATAGTACGAATACAAATACAAATACGAATACGAATACAAATATAACCAGTAGGATAGTACGAATACGAATACGAATACGAATAGAAATAGGAATACGAATGCGAAATAACGCCTTTGGATGACACCAAGACTTCGAATATACAGTTAGTGTACGCCTTGAGTGTCACCAGAGTTTCGAATTTAATTTGAAAGTACGCCTCTGGACCTCTACTGAGTTTCGAATACATCCGCCTTAGAATGTCGCCAGAGATTCGCAAATACATCTAATGTACTCTTTTGGAAACCACTAGAATATCGAAAATACTGTAATGTACGTTTCTGAGTGAATCCAAATATTCGAAAATACAACTAAGTTAGTAGATAATAGACATTCGAATGTAGGATAACTAAGATATTAGAATACTTAACTAATACTACAAGTATGGTAATTACTAGTACTTCGAAATCAAACCTAAGAACCAACCTCAACACATAGGAAAATATGGGATTTTCCTGAGATATCATAACAACTAGTAACGAATTTAGAAACGAATAGACAACTCAATACATAGGAAAATATGGGATTTTCCTGGGATAGCATAACCACTCATAAATGAATAAAGTAACAAACGAATAACTAAACTATTAGGAAAATATGGGATTTTCCTGGAATGACATAAAAACCGTTTTCGAATTGGTAACAAAAGATAACTAAACTGTTTTCATAAGAAAATATGGGATTTTCTTGAATAACAACTTTTCAAAAAGGCAAAGGAAACTCGTTCTTTTCAAAAACTAAACCGCTTATGAACTCACCAGCTTTATGCTGATTTTCAAACTGCTTGTATTCTTAGGTCAGCATTAGACATGTACATCGCTATCTTTTGGAGAAGACGGAGCATTCTGAAGACTCGTCATTGCTTTTGTTTATATGATATATGTATATAACACTTGTATAACTTTTCTTTCAAACAGATGTAAACAATATTATGTAATGTAATGTTTTGTGTTTACTGTTTTACTATGTACATTGGATTTGATACACAACGTGGAGTCCGCCCCGAAAATGTTTCCGCCTTTGGTTTTCAGGGTGTGACACCATTACCAATGTCCATGGAAGCATGGAAAGTAGATCTTCCAATCAAATTTGCTTTACCATTGCTCCAAATCACTGCTGATTCAGTTGCATCGAGCAAATATGTAAGATCATTAAGGTTCATGTCATGGTTTGTCATATAGTAGTCCTTAAAGAACTCACTATATGACTTGGGAAGTGATTGAAGAACCTAGTCAATAGTCAACTTCCTTAAGACTTTGACACCCAACTCTCCTGGCTTGCCAATATGTGACTTAATCTCCAAGATGTAAGCATATATAAACTTTGCTTGCCAAATAGGGATTGAGTGACCTGGAACTTGTGGGTTAAGGAAAATTATTAGAGGAGATGGAGGAAGTGAAGTATGATTTCCTGTCCCATTAATGCACAACAAAGGGATTGATCTTTCACCTTGATTGACATGTGGGATATCATCTTCATTAGGAAAGCTTTATCTAAAAGGATAAGGAAGACCATAGTTGTCATAACAAGAAGTCTATGAGGGAGAAATTCAAGTTTAGTTGATTTAAGCCCTTAATATAACACCCAATATGAAATATTAAGGCTAGGACCCAACGCAAAATTTTATAACTTGGAAGAGGGATGCCGTCATCCAAGCTATAAAATATTTGAAGGTAGGTAAATGACGATTCACCAATTTCCACCATGAAAACCTTATAGGGTATTTGGTTTTAATTGGATTAAAACTCCTAGATGCTTTGAGACTCATTGAACTTTTCAATGGCATGTTTAAATCTCGGTTGTGCCTTCTCAAGTTTGTGACTGGGATGCCGAGGATCACAAACACAGAGTGAATAACCATGAAAATTAGCTTGGTATACCCAATGTTTTAACCACCTAATCAATGTGTCGGTTAACCACACACGCTCCATTGATCCATAATTAACATCAAACTAACCTTTGCCAAGCATTGTCAGTCCTAGATTAGTGTGCCGGTTAACCACACACGCTCCACTAGTGACTTAACAAGGTGCAAAGTGTAATTTCATGGGTTAGCACCAAATTCACATTTTCCTAAGTAACTAAGATTGGGAATTTATAAGTGTTTAGTTACTTAGTGTTTATCATTATACTTTTAATGAAAGGAGAATTAGAGTCTTATCCTACCTGTTCGACTAACGACCCTCCACCAGTCAAGGAAGCGGTAGGTGAGAGTGGACACCTATTAAGCTGCCATTTTATAGGCAATAACCTTATACCCCTTATAGACCGGCTTCGTGCATGAGGCCTACTAACAGTAAGACTGACTTTGTTCTTATACACACATACACACACATATATATATATATATATATATATATATATATATATATATATATATATACGTATTAAATTTTAATATTATAATAGTATAAGGGTATATTTTACACATTTAAAATACTTGGTGATTTAATCTATTAATTAAACTATACTCTTAATTTAATTAAACTTAAACCATGTCATCATGGAACTATTAACTCTTTTAATTAGACACTTTAATTAATTTAATGAAGTCCATAAAGTTTGAATTTTAACCTTTTAAAATTCTAAGGGTTTAGAATTAAAGTGTACATGGGGTGACTTTACGAATTCCAAAACTTGATGGCAAGTTTTGAACAATTCAAAAACTTTTGATTTCCATAACCTATGAGTTTAAAGTAGTTTAATGAGAAAACTCTTCAAGTTCCAAAACTTGAGGACAAGTTATGAAAGACTTCAAAAACATTTAAAAAATGAGACTCTTCATTTTCATAACTTATGAAAATTTTAAAAGTTTTAAAATTCATAAATGAGACTTTTCATATAACTTGAGGACAAGTTACAAAAACACATTTTATTAACAACTTTTAGATCAATTTGGATTGAAAACAACTATCACATAATTTTTTCTATTAATCTAAACAAACTCATAAGCAAAGACCATTCATATCAACAATTTTCAAGAACTTAGCTAATCACATAAATTAACATAAATCTTGAAACTTTGACAATTATCCTTTATTTGGATGAGAATAAACAATACCATAGTACCAAAAATAAATTTTATGAACAAAAACACTTTGTGGTAATGATTCTAATCCAAAACAAGCCAAAAAAACTCGAAATTCTGCATTCTAGGAGACCAACTCGTCGAGTTCTGCGAACTCATCGAGTTCATGTCTTAACACATGAACTCGTCGAGTTTTTAGCCAGAACTCGTCGAGTTTATAGTCTGGGCAGATTTTAAGCTTTGGAAAATAAGTTTCATCATGTATAACTGAAAAAAAACACATGGCTCTGATACCACTGCTGGGTTTTAGTATACTATAACATCCTATGGTGCATATACAACCCTAAATACCTTGGATCTATGTTTTCACTAATTATACATGCAAATGGTTTCCAAGGTATTAAACCTATAACTAACATGCAATTGACGTAAACCATATAAAATACTAGTTAGGATAACATACCTTTTGATGGAGCTTGAAGTCTTGATGCATTTGGCCTTAAAGAGCTTAGCCCCAATAGTGTGGAAGCCTCAAGTGGAATCACAACACATCGTGGACAAAGGAGAAACTTGAGAGAGAATTCCTATGCACCCAAAAACACCACCAACTACAAGAATACACACGTCAACGTTTTTTAGGTTAAGAGCATGTATTTATATGTTGGATTTCAAGGGTCATGTGTATAACCCAAATCCATACCCATGGGTTTACGATCCATGGTTCATGTGGCCCAACTCTTTATGTATCCATACATAAACTTGGTCCAACATAGATCATAAGCCCAATACAGCCCAATACATATAAATGTAACTAATCAACATAATTAGTCCCCATAGATTTAATTAGTTTCTTTTGATCACTGAATTAATTCCAAATTAATTCTTGATCAATACTAATCAACTCATATGATTTCATATTAATATATTATAACTTATAATATATTAATAAATCATATATAACCTCTTCTCTCAAAAGTCTATCCTAATAAATTGTTGTGATGATATGCAACCCGAATGGACCATGCTACTCTCGGGTTAAGTACATACCAATAATAGTTATGGGCTTAGACATCTAATCCAACAGTTCTGGATAATACTTTTATTCTCTATAACTCCTATAATATATACTAAAACCGAACATTACATTGTTTTATTTTGGTTTTCATATTAAATGTCTCAACAAAATTCTTATGCTTCCAACAAGAAATTCTCACGCTTAAGCAAATGGTAATGGTTCTTTTTGGGTGTATACAAACATTGTTGAAACAAGGTTTAAGAAGGTTATACATTCTTATGAAGTTATAAATTCTGAAATAAGTAACATCAAGTAAAGAAAAAGAAGCTTGGTGAAGAACGGAAACTCAGTTTGAAGCCTGGTGAAGAATGGAAAGTAAGACAACAATATTCGTTCATAATGCATTATCATTTTTTTCTGTCAGAATTATTAGCAACAATATTCTATCAGAATGTATTAGTGTTTTAGATTTAATTGTTTTTATTTGATTTTTAAGTTTTATTTTTAAAGAATAAATGTAATTGTTAACAATTACTACTTGTATTCTTTCAGAATGAATGTCATTTATGTGTGTTCATTGTTGTATTTGTTAAGAATAAATGTAATTACTGATTTTAAGATATTAAAATTTTTTTCATATAAAATTTGTATTCATTAAAAATTATTAACATTGATAATATATGTTTATATTATTCTATCAGAATTTAATGTTTTTTTCAAGATAATCATAAATACATTCTTTTAGAATGTTCAATTAATATATTTATAATCCAAAAACTCAGATTTTTAAAGCTTAGAGAATTAATTACTCCTTAAAATCTGCAATTTTTCTTTTTTAAAATTATGTTAATTGACTAAAATACCCTTAGAATGAAATTAGATGATATATTTTTAATTATCTTTATTTTAATAATATATATATATATATATATTAATCACTTTCTTAAAATAAGTAAAATGATTGGTCCATAATCATTCCTACATCCACACAATAATTAGTTAGAATACAATAATCTAAGTCTCTCTCTCTCTCTCTCTATATATATATATATATATATATATATATATATATATATATATATATATATATAACACCCATAATTTAGGTCAAGACGTTAAGGGATAATAATAATAAATATTCATTTCATTAAATTATTAAAATTCTCGAATAATATATATATATATATATATATATATATATATATATATATATATATATCATGGTTGCAGAAATCGGGATTAATCGTGGATTAATCGTTTGACGTTCTCCAACCCTTGAGGATTAGGCCATTAATCGGAAATTTATGATTAATCTGGTTTGACGGGATTAATCGGTCTTGGCGGGATTAATCGGTCAACAAAAGTCAACAAAAGTAAAAAAAGTCAATAAAAAAGTCAAAAAATGTCAAAAAAAAATTTAAAAAAATTTCAAAAAACTAATTTTTTTTACTCGAAAATTTTCAAATTTTCAAAATTTCGAATATTATACCAAAATGTTTATATTTTTGTATTTACAAATTACAATTTTTCTTATTTTCTAATTTTTAAGTACTTTTTTTTCTTAATATATATTAATATTTAATTAATTTTAATATTTTATTAATAATCTATGGTCCCCGATTAATCTCCGCTAAGACCGATTAATCCCTTAACATCAGTCGACTGTCGAGCTACCGTCGAGCGATTTTTACAACCTTTATATATATATATATATATATATATATATATATATATATATATATATATATATATATATAACACCCATAATTTAGGTGGGATAATAATAATAAATATTCATTTTATTAAATTATTAAAATTTTCGAATAAGATAATTGTTCGTCGTACACGTTACCGGTTATATAAATACATTAAATGATGAACTCTAGTAGTGAAATAAGATTTTTGTGTTACATCCATTTTTTTAATGATAATTATCATATATATTTTACGACGTTAATTATCGATGATTAACTTAAAATTGGTCATAAAATGATACCGATTTGGAAATAACTCGTGTTAAGATTATATTATATTGATGCGAAATTTAGAAAATTTTATTATTCTAACTTAGACATACACATATATTGTGTATATTTGTAAGTTGTAAATTAAGCAATATATATGTTGTCAAGGCTAATCAAATAGTCTTCATGAAAAAAAATAACGTAAACATAGATGTATGTTTACACCGATGAAATAAATTAAGTTGTGGAAAGAAATACATTATAAAATAAAAATGAAAATGTACAAAGTGATTGGTGCCAAGTTTTGAAAGGTTTAGGTGTCATTGAGAGGACACGTAGCAATGAAAGATTGACTAATATTATCAACAAAAACTAATAAAATATGTCTTGTAATATAAAGGCTTGAAGATACTATCACATAACGGAAGTTTGAAGACGTGTCCGTACCATGAAGAGTGGACGTGTTAATAAGAGTGATACGTGTCAATATTAAGGGATGTCGGAGCTTATGGAAAGCATGTAACGTACGAATAGTGATCTAAAAATTTAGTGTAAATAGAAATGTTGGATTAAACGTTCTCCATAAAAAATAAAAAAAAATAAAAAAGAATGAGAATATTTTTAAATAAATTTAGTATAAAAAAATATGAGTGAAGGATTATAAGAGTTTTTAAGAGTTAGAAATATTAATGGTCGGCATCTTGACGCATATTACAACCAATTATAAATAGCCTATATCGTTGCAATTTTTCGATTAAAATTCCAAACGTTTGAGCGGTAACTCAGAAATAAAAGAAGTGTGTTATGCAGTGGCGGATCTGAATTTTTTTTTTAGGGGTAGCACAATCTTTTTTTAATTATATACTAGTAAAAAATATAAATGAAAACTTACAATACCATTTATATGAAATGGGGATTAAAGGAAAGTAGAAAATGATATATTCAGGGGAGGTAGCTAGATCCAACATATATGGTGAAATAAGAATAAATATGTGGTATCTAAAATAGAAGCGGGTAGACTCACAGACTCACAATAAAAGTAAAAGCAATTTTAGAGTAGCACAAATAGTACTTTAACTTGCTGATTTTTTTTTCCAAAGCTTTTACATTAGTTGGGATTTTTTTGAGGGGTAACATGCTACCCCAGGCTACTAAATAGCTCCGTCTATGGTGTTATGATGCCGATTACGAGAATACGTTCACATAACAGGATTAGGTTTCGGCAAGCTAATAAGTTGTCAAGTAGTGTTGAGGTTCGAGCCACGATAGTAATTAGTTTCCACTAACTAGTCAGGTGAGTGCGTAGTTACTTTCATAAACATGATTTTAATATAAGTATTAATTAAAATATTAAATATTTATTGAAAGTTTATATGTCAATTATATGCTTATTGCCTGAAATATGTGTTATATATATATATATATATATATATATATATATATATATATAATATTATTACATAATAATAATAATAATAATAATAATAATAATAATAATAGAAATATTAGTTCTAAAAAAAAGTAAATTAATACCTAGAACTATGTGTTAAGTATACACTAGTTAGCGTTGTCTAAACGGAGTTGGTATTGAAAATTGATTATAAGCATTGTAGTTTTGCCTAATGATGAGATAAGACTTAAAAATGGATGTTTAGTTCAATTAAGTTTGGACATTGGGTAGCCTCTTATTAAGAGTACGTGCGTGCTGAGATTGATGGTCGATGGAGTACATCCTACGTACAGAAGTACATCTTATGTACAACGTCTTTTTCTAAGCTCCGTGTCTCAGGTGCTACTTGTGTTGGGGTATTATTATGTTCTGGGGTACGAGTCCTACTCGTACCAGGGTACTATAATGTATCATAAGTACTATCATGTATAAAGTCTTTTTTGACACTATTGTGTGTCAGTTACGGGAGCGTGCAAGAGTATTCTATTAGTATTTCCCCGTACTTTTATTTTGAAGAACTTTGGAGTCATAGTTTCTTTTATGAAGTGATCGGACGAGCTTCATGTGTCAGCGTTTCCTTTCACAAAGTAATTGAGGGAACTTCGTAGACTGCCTAATAAAGTGTGTCAGTAATAGACCACTACCATGTATATCTGATGTTGTATTACCGGATAGGGTGCGTCTGGGGGTAAAATACCTCATGGTGTCAGACCACTGCTAGGCACAATTATCTAGATAACTACCCATGACTTAACTGTCTTGTGGTTTTTATGATCGGTGGTTCATGGTGAAACTTATTCCATTCCCTTCATTTGATGTCTTTATTGATGCTTATTTGCTGTAAGGGAATTTCCGAAGCAGTGTTGTCAGTTTGTTGTTCATATTGATCCTTTAGGCTAGATCTCGTAAAATCATTGTATAGGATCAGTACGTGGGGATCGACGGGATGTGATAGATTGTTTTAGAGATATGATATATTTGTCTTAATGATAATAATAGTGGTTTTGCAGGTTTGAGATATACATTATTATCACAGTGTGGGATTGAAAACCCTATGTATCTCACCAGGTTTCCCAACCTGACCCACTCAATTTATGTGCATCACAGGGAGCAGTGTAAGATTACTGAAGACTCGAGTATGATGCCGAGAGAAGACATACAATAGAGTTCAGGACCGCTAGGTGTTTACGTTGTAACATATGTTGTGTATTAGTTATGACATCCCTAGAGTTGTATTATTTTGAGGCAATATTTTGTACTCAAATTGTTTTAATATATCGCGAACTTCCGCAATAAATGATATTATTATTTTTAAAGCATAAAGAATTTTTTTTCTCGATTTTGAAAAATGGGTATATATATATATATATAAATGATCAAATGAGAACACCTAAAAGGTTGAGAACGTGAGAATAGTTTTCGACCGATCAATATATAAGCACATATTAGTAACTGTATATATTTCAATTAAATTAAAATAAAATAAAAATCAATCAAATTCCCTTGAATTTAGGACCAGTTACCAAAAAACAAGGAAATGTTCATTTTTTATTTTTCTTATTAATGGAATATAAAAAAGATTTTTACTCAAAATTATTTTAAATCTGAAAAAAAAAAGTTCTTAAAAAATCATTTTTTTTCCTATTTCACATTTTTGTTTTTCAAAAAAATGAATAGAAATCCACTCCCAAAACAATACACTTGCATTCACAAATGAAATGTTTCTTCAAAAAACTTAATACTACTCCAATCACAAATGAATATACATTAATTTACAAATAATTCAATGACTTTTTCATCAATTGAAAATAAAATTAGTGTAAAAATTATCATTTTTCATAAAATGAATACCTCTAATCATAAATAAATACACTAATTCACATGAATACACTACTATTCATAAATAAATACAACCATTCACACATAAATACGTTGTTATTCACAAATGAATACACTGTTATTCATAAATAACAAATCAATCTCTCTTTAATTGAATGCACTGTTATTCATAAATACATTATTGGATTAAGTGTCTAAGCCCATAACTATAATTGGTATATCATTGATCTCATAGTAACATGGTCCTTTTGGGTTGCCTTCACCTTATCAACTTGACATGATGACTTTGGAGAGAGAGGTTATTTAATAATTTATTAGTATATTATAAGAATAATAGAATAATGGGAAATCATATTATTTAATTAGTATTTAATCAGAAATTAATTTGGTATTAATTTTTGGATTAAAGGAACTGATTAAAAGTAAGGGGACTGGTTGTGCAAATCACTGATAGTTGCAAACTAGGCTGCTGGACTACCTTGAAATGGGGTGGAAAATTTTTTATAGGGAGGCCCTATAAAAATCGTCCAAGGGCCATCTAAATGGAAGTTCATAGGATACTTAGAGCCTAAATAAGGAATTAGGGTTTTACCAGGAAACCTTAGCAGCCACAAGTATATAAAGTCCCCTAGACCTCTTGAATTCGGCAACTGCCTTCCCAAAAAGAAACCCTAGCTGATTTCTGCCTTTCTCTCACTCATCCCTTGCTCTTGGTGTTTGTGATTCCATTAGAGGTGCAACACGTGAGGCACTCAAGCTTTCAAGAGTCAAGATCATCATTGGATTACTTGTTAATACGAGATAACAAGAGAGGTAACAATCAAACCATGGTTTTCATATTAATTTCAAAAATTGTATGCTAGTTTAGGGGTATTGCTTTGGAACTTCTATTTGCATGTATAACTAGAGAAAAACTTATATCCAAAGATATTAGTGTTGCAAGAACACCTAGGAATGTTGTTATGCTCAAAACTCATCAGTGGTATCAGAGCCTAGGTTGTTTTTCTGTTATATTTGATGTGATAGTGATGTGTCCAAACCAAAAAATCAAGCAGATTCGCAATCTGCCTGATGAACTCGACGAGTTGGATGAACTCTATGAGTCTATGCCTGACTCGACGAGTTGACTCGTCTGTTAGTTGATTTTCTTAATTTTTGATCTGTTTTGGATTAGGATAATTATCATAACTCGTTTTTATCTCAAAAAAATTGATTTTGGTGAATGGTAATGTGATTTCTTTCTCAAAATAGATGGATTTGGTCAAATTTTAAGATAATGTCTAATTATATGATTAATTAATTATTTAAAATTTGATCTAGTAATTTTGAAAAGTTTCAAATTGCACATTTTAAGTTTTGGAATTTAAATTTTAATTAAACGTTTAATTTTGAAATATTAAATTCTAAAATCCTAGTATTTTAAAAGTTTTAAATACAACCTTAATACTATGTATGTATGTATGTATAAGATGAGTCAATCTTACCATTAGTATGCCTCATTCACGAAGCCGATATATAAAGGTGGTATAAGGAAACTCCTTATAAAATGGCGGTTGAATGGGTGTCCACTCTCACCCACCGCTTCCTTGATTGGTGGATGGTCGTTAGCCGAACGGGTATGATAGGACATTAATTCTCTCATTAATACGTATAATGATAAATATAAAGTAACTAAATGTTTTTATAAATTCCCAATCTTAGTTACTTTAAGGAAAATGTGAATTTGATGCTAATCAATGAAATTGCACATTGCACTTTGTCAAGTCGTTAGTGGAGCGTGTGTGGTTAATCGACACACTAATTTGGACTAGCAAAGAGTGGAAATGGGTAGCTCGTAAATTATCATTGATCAATGGAGTGTGTTTGGCTAACTGACACATTGATTAGGTGGTAAATGACAACGAGAGTACCAAGCTAATTTGCATGGTTATTCACACCTTGTTTGTGATTCTCGGTATCCCAATCACAAACTTGCAGGGCATAATCGAGATTAAACATGCCATTGAAAAGTTCAATGAATCTCAAAAGATCTAGGAATTTCATTTAATAAAACCTAATTTTTAAATTTCGTTTTTCGTGGTGGAATTGGTAAATTGTCATTTACCTACCTTCAAATAATTTACAATTGGATTATGGCATCCCTCTTCCGAATTGTGAATTATTGTGTTATGTTCTAGCCTTAATATTTCATTTTGGGTGTTATATTAAGGATTCCTATCTAATCAAAACTTGTCCTTCTTCTTTTGTAGATTTCAACTTCAAACAATGTTTCCGCCTCCTCAAACAATAACTCCTCTAACACTTTCTCGCTCTTGAGCATTTGCGCGAAAGTAACATTTCATGGTTCTAATTTCAATGATTGGATCCGCAACATTCGAATGGACTTGCGATTCAAGGACAAGGATTAGGTCCTCGATAATTTGTTGAAGGAGATTGATGAGTCAAAGTCGACTCCCGAAGAAATCGCTGAATATAAGGCCCATGATGTGACCAAAGTGTTGTGCATCATGGTTTCCATTATGACTCCCGAACTACAACGGTTCTACTAGGAATATTGGCCCTACAAGATGTGTCAAGACTTGATGGAAAAGTACCATCAAAGAGCGCGTCAAAAGAGGTACACGATAGTCACTTAATTTATCATGACCAAGATGAAGCATGGAGACTCCATCACGATCCACTTGCAACGAATGTAGAGATATGTGGATCATCTACTCAAGATAAACGTGAACTTTGACGAAGAGTTGGCTGTTGACATAGTCCTACAGTCTTTTCCTCCCTGGTATGATCAGTTCAAGATGACTTATCACTTGAGAGAGGACAAAGTCACCTTGAGAAAACTTTAGGGTCTACTGAGAGCCGCTGAAAGTGGTTTAAAAGGGAAAAATGTTGTTCTCACTCCAACTGCCGCTCCTGTCCTACCTATTAGACAAGGAAAGGGGAAGAAGAGGAAATCTGCCTCTAAATCGAGCTGGAAGGGAAAGTCCCATGAAGGGTCCTCTAGTGGATCCAAAGCAAAGTCCGGTTCTGCTCCTCCCTATTCCGATCTGAAGGAAGTAATGTGCTTCTATTGCCAACACAAGGGGCATTGGAAGAGAAGCTACCTGAAGTACTTGCAAGACATCAAGGATGGGAAGATAAATCCCACCTTTGCAGGTATTTATACTATTCTATCTAATAACTCATCACATGCTAGTTCTCGAGTCCTTGATACAGGATGTGGTTTTCACATTTGTTCTGATTTGCAGGGACTAAGAAGAAGTAGGGATGTGGAGCATGGGAAGATGAACCTGATAATGGGAAATAGGAAATCATCGCTTGTTACCAAGATCAGAGTTTATTCTTTAGTGCTTAGTAGTGGGTTAGGATTAGATTTGAATTATTGTTGCTACTTGTCAGAAATGACGAGGAATATTATTTCTTTTCATGGTTTGTACAGACAAGGTTTTAGATTTTCATTTAATAATGAAATTGGTTCTATTAATGATTATTATGATGGTTTATTTTATTTTGAAGCATTTCCTTGTAATGGTGTATATGAAACTGTGATGGTTGTAAATAACTTAGGAAATAATGTGTTGCATATTGATTCGTCTAATGGCTTAGACAAGGCATGCTTGTGGCATTTTCGTATTGGAAATGTCAACAAGAAGCGCATAGCCCAACTCCAAAAGGATGGAGTGTTGGTGTCATTTGACCTTAGGTCTGATGACACGTGCGAGTCTTATTTACTTGGGAAGATGATTAAATCACCTTTGACTAGTACTTGTGAAAGAGGTGAGGGACTGTTAGATCTCATACACACATATGTGTGTGGGCTCTTTAGATCCACCACAAGGGATGCTAATCGTTTCTATGTGACTTTTACCAATGATCATAGCAGATATGGATATATCTACTTAATCAAAGAGTTTAAGCAAGAAGTAGAGAATTAATTGAGCATGAAGATAAAGATGCTCATATCCGATAGGGTTGGTGAGTATCTTAGTATCGAGTTCCACGAATATCTTAAGGAATGTGGAATTGTTTCACAATTGACACCTCCTAGGAAACCTCAGTTGAATGGTGTAGCTAAGAGGCGTAATCGAACCTTGTTGGACATGGTTCGTTCCATGATGAGTCGAGCTTCTCTTTTGATATCATTATGGGGTATGCCTTAGAGACTGCTGCCCATATCCTTAATCTAGTCTCGACAAAGAAGGTTGCCAAAACCACTCATGAGACGTGGACAGGGAAAGTTCCCTCGTTGGCACATATCAAGGTTTGGGGTTGTGAAGCTTTCCTAAGACGAGAGACTCACGACAAGCTTGACCCTCGAAGCGAGCGGTGTATTTTCATCGGCTACCCATAGAAATCATTTGAATATCTTTTCTACAGACCAAGTGATAATGTGGTCTTTGTAGCAATTAAAGGGGTTTTCTGCGAGAGAGAACTCATATGGCAAGAGGATAGTGGGAGGACAATTAATCTTGAAGAGCTTCAAGATTCAAGCGATGAACGAACCTTTAAAACTAGCGCTCAACCAGAGGAAGATATTCTTGTTGAACCGATTAACGAATCATTACCTCTTCGACGTTCCACTCGAGTTAGAATGGCACCGGAGTTTTATTGTTTCCATATTACTACGGAATGTAATACGTTTATCAGTGATAGTACACTGGTAAATTTGGATGAGCCTACTAACTACAATGAAGCCATGGCTGGTCATGAGTCTGCAAAATGGAAAGAGGCTATGGACAGCGAGGTCCAGTCCATGTATGACAATCAAGTTTGGAAATTGGTTGACAATGTACCAGGTCGCAAGATAGTTGGGTGCAAATGGATCTTCAAAAAGAATACCGACATGGATGCAAAGGTGCATACGTTCAAGGCGCGAGTGATTGCGAAGGGCTTTACTCAAACCCCATGGCTTGACAATGATGAGACCTTCTTACCAGTGGCCAAGATCAAGTCTATTAGGTTTATGTTAGCGATCGCTGCGTTTCATGATTATGAAATTTGGAAGATGGATCAAAAATGCTTTTTTTAATGGGAAGCTGGCTGAAGATGTTTACATGTGTCAGCCAGAAGGTTTTGTGGATCCTAAATACTCCAATAGATTGTGCAAGCTTGATAAGTCCATCTATGGATTGAAGCAAGCATGTCGCAGATGGAATCTTTGCTTCGATGAGAAAGTCAAAGAGTTTGGTTTCTCTAGGATTAAGGACGAGTCCTATGTGTATGTCAAAGCTATTAGGAGTATAGTTATCTTTCTAGTTATGTATGTCGATGACATACTGTTCATAGGAAACGACGTCCTAACCTTGCAGGAGGTTAAGTCCTGGCCTGGGAAGTGTTTCGCTATAAAGGATCTAGGGGAAGCTTCTTATATCCTAGGGATAAGGATTTTGAGAAATAGGAGTAAAAGACTAATATGACTTAGTCAAAATACTTACTTAGACAAGGTGTTAAAATGTTTTAGCATGGAGAATTCCAAGAAAAGGGAGTTACCAATCCAGAGCAATACCAAGTTGAGTAAGACTCAAAGTCCAAGTACCGATACCAAGATAGAGGAAATGAGTCGGGTGCCATATGCTTCCACCATTGGCTCGATCATGTACGCTATGACGTGTACTCGCTCTGATGTGGATTTTGCATTGAGCATGATAATTCGATATCAAGGGAACTCGAGTAAAGCTCACTGGACAACATTTAAGAACATTCTTACGTATCTACGAAGGACTAAGGATTGGGTATTTATACTTGATGGAAGTGAAGACTTGAGAGTGACATGGTATATTGACGTCAGTTTTCAGACCGACTGAGACAACTTTCATTGTCAGTCAGGTTGGGTGTTTACCCTAAATAGAGGAGCAACTACTTGGAAAAGTTCCAAGTAAGAGACCGTGGCTGATTCAACATGCGAATCAGAGTATATAGATGCGAACGAAGCGTAAAATGAGACAATATGGTTGAAGAACTTCATTGGAAACCTTGGAGTTGTGCCAGCCATAAAGGAGACTATGGAAATTTTCTATAATAATGAAGGAGTGGTTGCCTTAACCAAGGAACCAAGGGATCATGGCGGATCTAGGCATATCGACAGAAAATATCATTTCATCAGATATCATGTAGAAGAATGAATCCTCGTGGTCAAGAGGGTATCGTCAGAAGAGAATCCTACAGATCCCCTTACAAAGGGTCTGAGTAGGATTAAGCACGTTCAACATGCAAGGAACATTGGTCTGAATGACGATATTATTAGATATATATAGTTAAAAACTTGTAACAATATAAATGTAATTGACATTTGATTGTTTAAGTAATGGAAGATTTATTTATGAGTAAATTTACTATCTTTTGTCAATTGTTTATCTTGTGTTTCACTTTTGTATGTTTTACTTCCTCAATAATTAGATTGTTCAAATTATCTACAGTCAATCATACTTTGGAAGTAAGTAGTGAATGAAGATTGTCATGAATTTGCATGTAGATTGTCTAAGTGTTTAGACATAGCAAAGGTTTGCTACAACATTCATGAGTACTCTTAAAATAGGATTTGAGTATTGGATTAAACCCACTCTCATTTGAATTACTTCATGGAATTTATCACAAGTGATTGTGAGACGATGCTATCGTATAATCTTTAAACTGAGATATATGAGTTGTTGTTTACGAATTGGTTGTACATTGATAATGCATAAACACATCAGTAACTTGGTGTTATAAAACGCATTGTTGTGGACGATTTGATGAGCAAATAGTACAAGCATATAAGTCAAAGTTTATCTGTTCATTTTATCCTAAGGGGTAAAAGCGATATCTTATGCCCATCGATGATTTTGTGTTGACTTATATGTCGGGCCCGGTCAGGACTAAATTGACGTATTCAATTAAGTTCTATGTCAGACAAATCAGAAATCGGGAAACAAACTTTTGGATATTGAGAATGATTTTGTTCCATGTCTTTGTCCACATAATATCTTGTAGAATGGAGGATTATATGATCTCTTATCTAAAGGACGTGTCATTAACTAGATCAGATTTCGACAACGGCTTTTGAAAGCTACGATTGCTAGTCAGATTTTGAAGTTATACTTGTAATTTAGTTATTAGACTTATCCAAGTGGGAGACTGTTGGATTAAGTGTCTAAACCCATAACTATAATTGGTATGTACTTGATCTGATAGTAGCATGGTCCTTTTGGGTTGCCTTCATCGTAGCAACTTGACAGGATGACTTTGGCGAGTGAGGTTATTTAATGATTTATTAATAAATTATAAGAATAATATATTAATGGGAAATCATATTATTAAATTAGTATTTAATCAGAAATTAATTTGGTATTAATTTTAGGATTAAAGGAACTAATTAAAAGTAAGGGGACTGGTTGTGCAAATCATTGATAGTTGCAAACAGGGCTGTTGGACTACCTTGAAATGGGGTGGACGATTTTCTATAGGGATGCCCTATAAAAATCGTCCAAGGGCCATCTAAATGGAAGTCCATGGGCTGCTTGGAGCCTAAGTAAGGAATTAGGGTTTTACCAGGAAACCCTAGAAGCCACAAGTATATAAAGGCCCCTAGACCTCTTGAAATCGGTCACTGCCTTCCCAAGAAAAAACCCTAGCCGATTTCTGTCTCTCTCTCTTACTCATCCCTTGCTCTTGGTGTTTGTGATTCTATTAGAGGTGCAACATGTGAGACACTCAAGCTTTCGAGAGTCAAGATCATCATTGGATTACTTGTTATTACGAGATAACAAGAGAGGTAACAATCAAACACTAGTTTTCATATTAATTTCAAAAATTATATACTAGTTTAGGGTTATTATTTGGAACTTCTATTTGCATGTATAACCATTCACACATGAATACACTGCTATTCGTACACTTTGATATCCATCCCCACTTCTCAAGACATTTCTTTGATAATTTTCAAAATAATCAAATTTGACCAAACTTGAGAACTATCCAAATTCATTTGAATCTGGACACTTCATAAGAACACTAACTTTGACCATTTGCATTTGACTTTCAATTCAATGCTTCGATGTCTATTGGAACAACTACAATCATTTGATAAACAACTAAATTCTTCTTCCACAACACCCCAACTTTTAATTCGAAGAACATTTTAGATCAAGATTCATACCAATAAAAAATTTCATGTTCTTCAAACTTAAAAAAAAAAAAAACAGATTTCATCATTTAAATCAACAAAATCTCCAAATTGATTCATCAACAGCACATCAATCTTCTTCAAATCAACTTACTGATCAAATCAACAATACTCTCTGAATCGTCTTTAATCCCAAACACATAAAATTGAATGGATATAATCAGGCGATTGAGTCAATTTCAACTTAACGATGAAAGGAATCGAACATATATCATCAATTAAAGAGATAACAAGAACAAATATCATTTTTGGAAAAAAAAATTGTTAGTCGAGAATGACAGAAAATATGAATTTTAGTTTCCATTGGAATAAGATGAACCAAATACTTGATCAACATTCAATTATTATCCAAAAACGCATCTGTTTCATCGGATTCAAGGATGCAGGTCTAGAATCTCCAATGAATACCAATGAACTAAAATCGAGTTGTAGGAGACCGATTGGAGATCGAGTTGTAGGAGACCGATTTTGGCGTTGAAGCCTTAGAGGGTTTTGGTTATGGCGAGGTCTGATGATGATAATAGTAGTGTGGTGGTGTAGGGATGAGGCAGTGATACGATGAATATGTCATTGTATGCTCTATGAGATTAGGTCAACGAAATAGAGAGGTAGAGAGTAATTATAGGAGTTTACAAAATTAGGGTAATGCTTATTTACCTTAATAGCCTTTATAATTTTCTTTAATTTAAAATTTAAAAATTAAATGTATTAATAATTAGAAAAATAACAATTAATCATAGCCACACATCTTAAAAATTAGATGGTCCAGATCTATTCTCGTGTTCTCAGCCTTTTAGGTGTTCTCGTTTGATCTTACTCCTATATATATATATATATATATATATATATATATATATATATATATATATATATATATATATATATATATATAGAGAGAGAGAGAGAGAGAGAGAGAGAGAGAGAGAGAAAGAGAGAGAGAGAACTAGGTTCATATGTTTTCAATAAGTATTCTATGTCTCTAACAACCAATCAGAATTAAGCAAAAACAAATTCAATAATAAATAAGAAAAGAATATAATAGTAATCTTGGATACACTTAATTATGGTAAATATTTAAAACATTTAATATTTGGGGAATTTGTTTGTTAACCCTACAAAAACATCGATCCTTCGTCGCCATCAACACTCATCGTATTACTTGTTTCCTCTAGGAGGAAACCCTGCCCCTTTATAATGTGTACGATTCTGAAATTTAAAGACACCTTAGGATGCAAATGCTAAGAGCAGCAAACAACCACTTTCAATCTCTCGTCTTCATCGAGAGAACAAGAAGGAAGAGATACGGTGCTCTACACTTCAGACTCGATTTGGTAAACAAACTAACAATCCTTTTATCTTCTTTGATAATTTTTCAACTTCTTATTTCTTGATATTTCTGTGTAAGCCCACTTTATATATTGAAGGTTTTTTTTTATTATTTTAACTGAGTTTTTGACTTGGAACTTGATTTGGTAAAGAAACGGTAACTCTTTCGTCAAAATCAAAATGAACAATTTGTCATAGCAATATTTTAAACGTCTGACGAAAATTGCATAATTTTCATAGCAATAATTCAAACTTTGTTAACTATTCAACTATTTTAATTATTGTTCACGATCAATTCTGTTGATTTTTATCAATAATGTTGAGTATATTAGTATGTTGATTTTGATTTTGAGTTTTTGGTCGGTTTTTTGTTTTTGATATATAGCGAGAAAATTAATTTATAGTAAATTAATTTATTAGAGGATTCTTAAATAATGACCCTTCATTATTTGTGCATTTACGATTGAATATTTGTATAAAGAATGGTTTGTGTCTATAATCCTTGTATTGTATTTCTTTTAACCTTCTGGTATGAATGATGCCGTCTGGATGCTTTCTTTATAATTCACATATACATTGACTTTGTGGTTGTATTTATCCCCCCCCCCCCCCCCCCCCCCCCTCCCTTTTTTTTTAATATGGAAAAATTATTTTATTTACTTTCAGTTTTAATCAATCTCTTTACTCCTGTTGTAAATATGATATAGTGTATTCTGTCAGAATATATAAAACGATTCTTAATAATAATATTTTTTCAGAATAAATTATTGTTTATGTTTGATTTTGAGGTTCTTTTCCCTTTTTAACCATTGTTAGGTCTTCATCTGGTCAAATAGGCTGGCCCCAAATGTATATTTCTTTCATAATAAACTAGTTCAATTATTTATTAGATTATCAATTTTTGAAAAGTCGACATTGATGAAATTTTTTTGGGGAAAATGTACATTCGATCAGAATGATATTTAGAATGATGTTTTCATGATGAACATGATTTGTTGTTTATTAGTTTTTAAAATTATGTAAGTATCTATACAGTGAATTCTTACTTTTTGTGTATTCTAACAAAATGTATTATGCCAGAATGTATATAGCAATAATATTCTTTCAAAAGGGTTAAGCTGTCATTCTGTCAGAATTTGCATGAAAAAGGTTAAACTGAGGATTTTTTTTTTTTTTTTTTTTTTTTTTTTTTTTTTTTTTTTTAATATTAGAATGCAAACACATGTTCATTCTATAAGAATATAAATATTACGTAAAACATATATTGCTAGTAATTCTGACAGAAAACATTTATACATGTTTTAGAATGTTTATGCATATAGAAGAAAAGACTAAGATTTAAGTGCATTTTGTAATGTATTCTTTTAGGATTTATTTATATAAATGCGTTCTGTTAGAATATCTTTGAGAATGTTTGTTAACAACAAGTATATTTGTTTAACTGGTAATACTAATGAGTAATATATCTTATTCTTTCAGAATTGCATGGAGAAGGAATTTAATATTTGATCATAAAAGATAAATACTTGGAATCGAGTTCAATAATAAGTATATATATATGAATATCAAGTTGATTATATGGACCATTGAAGATGATCAAGTGTATTTGTTCAATAATTTTATATTCAAGAATGCTATTTTTTAAGAATTTTATTTATTTTTGATGATATTTTGTTAGAATATGTATAAAATGTATAACAATATTAGTCTGTAAGAATATGTATGAATTTTTATTTAATTTCGGATTAAGAATAAAATCATAGACCGAAATTGGATGTATATGAATAATATCTTATTGTTAAATCAGGTCAATTATCAAATATAACTGCATTGGAAATGTATTCTGCAACAATAAAATCAAAAATACATTTACTAGTTTATGGTTGGAATTCTGTCATTCTGATAGAATAAAATCGGATTTTTAAATTTGAATTAATATAAAATATTCAGATTTTTAAAAATAAAGGAATTAATTATCCCTTAAAATCCAAAAATTTTCTTTTTTAATATAGGTAAATTGACCAAAATACCGTTATGCTGAAAATTGTTTAATTATATGGTGCATGTTACCCCATTGTAATATCATATACTCTCAAATCATGACCTTTGAATATATTTAATTCGGTGGTCCAGATCTTGTGCATTCTGATACACAATAGTTTGTAGAAAAAAAATAACCTAAGCATATATATATATATATATATATATATATATATATATATATATATATATATATATATATATATATATATATATATATATGTAATTTCTTATGACCTTAGAAATAATAAAGTTTTTATGTTTCTGATTTTTGCTATATTTTTGGTCCGTTTTAACAATTTTAGTCCATAAAATAATTTTTCTTTGTGTCTTTTTGACTCAACATTTGTCAACTTCCGACTACGTGACTCAGTCATCCGCCTTTTATGTTTTTTTACCTCAATTTGCTTAGTCATTAACTTTGATCCACTTTTGCTCATATTTCTTTGCCTGTTTGGATAGTTTAGTCTCTAAAATAATAAAATTTTATTTTTTGTGTTTTTTGTCTTAACATTTTACATAACAACCAGTAATTAGCAAAAAAACAAATCATCGATATAAAACTTACATGTTACAGTTTCCCGACATATTAAACTGTTTCAAACCCGCTACGTGTTGTATATCAAATTAAAAGACACACAAGGAAACCGACAAATAATATTGTGAATTATATGTCGATTAGTTGCGAATAATAAATTCAATTATTATTATTAAATTTACCAAGTTTCGTCCAGAAACCAGATCTATCCTTCTCGACTAGATCTGATTATAAGAAAGGTAGAAGAAGACTGTCCTGTTATTGGACGAATTAAACACAAGATAGCAAAATAAAACCGACTTGTTGATAGCTGACTTGATCTTGAAGCAACTGCACGGATCAGATTCCTGTCCTTAAAGGTTTCTACTTCGCTTGTATAGGCTGTAAGCAACAGAGTAAAACCCCATGATTTAATGCAGCTAGATCGATATTCCAACAGCACTGGAAATCGACAAACACAAAGCGACTACTCGGAAACTAGAAGAAAAAACGCAGAGAGAGGGAGAGAGCTTTGAGAATTCGTGTGTGTTCTGAATGGCTCCTAGGGGGCTATATTTATAGGTATCGAAACCCTAGAAGGCATAAAACGGGCCCCCATAGGCCGGCCCCAGAAACCCTAGGGCGACGACTTGCTCTCTAAGCAAGCCATTTCCTGATCCTTCTAGAATGCCCCGATGACTTATCCTTCACGAAGTCAACGTCGGTCAACCATTTGACCGGGTCGGTCAAACCGGCTTGACTCGAACTCACCAAAAACAAAAGCTCCTCAGCTCCCGATGCGTCGTGCAAAGTGCGCTTAAATCGCGCACTCGCGGCGTCGGCTAGTGCTAGGCTAGGCTAGGCGCGCGTGGGCTTGGCCCAATCCTTTGATCTACTAAAGCCTTTGAAGGCTTACCAAAGGAATAGGCTTATAAACCCTCAAAAGTTTCTTCTCTCCACCAATGTGGGATACAAAGGAAATTGCCAACTTGCAATTCCTTTATATATAAAATTCCAACACTACGTAGTACAAGGTTTTTTACTAGTTAATATAAGTTACATAAATATTAAGCATAAAAATTTTATACAAAAAAGAAAAGGTTGAAATTGCTTATCTTTTATTTAAGGATTTCAATAAAGAGTTGCATAAACTCACAGTATTAAGTCTCGTTCATTTAAATTAAATGCAATTATTCTTTAAAGAGAAAATGATTAATCTAGCCATATTGTTTTTCGATGAAGCCGTATGTTTCTAGAAACCTACTCTTTGGAGCCGTAGTTATGTTGGCTATTTTGAGTTAAGTGCTAATTTTTGGCTAAAAAGTGAGAAACTACTAGGAAATATAGCTAGATTAGTCATTTTCTCTTCTTTAAACTCTAATATATAGTGAAAAAAATCAGCTTCCCCGTGTTAAACCCAAATTCATTCCATTTGGAATGTGAATTTTGTATGCTCTGTTTTAATATTAGACGATGTATTTGATCACTCAAAATTAAACGATGCCACAAAATGGTTCTACCTAGTGTCTTTATTTCCATTAAATCATGTTTTGGATTATTGTTAAATTAGTTATTATCTGATCTAAAGTGTTGTATAACAATTGGGCTTGGATAAGTTGCAACTTGTAGAAACGAAATTTTTGAGGACGTGACAACTGACAACGTGTAACATACAAGAAGGTCTACATGATCTTGATTTAGATGTTAGCAGAGTGGTATTAAAGGATTCTCCTCTTGTTTTAAGATATGCATACACATTTGTCTTTTCTCAATTCTTTCAATATCTCAACAACCAAAAATTAATATAAAATAACTGCGGTATAGGTAGAGAAAACTTGGAAATTAATCTGGTTCTAGTCTAGAAGAAATGTTATTTAGATCGTCATTTTATATGAAATCGTGGACGCTTTTTTATAGGTTTTACCGTACCAGTTTGACCTACAAATAAAATGTGAGAATTTGCTGAGTTTATTTTACACTATTTCAATGAAATCTATTTAGCTGCTAACTGGAGGACTCTTCATTTGCTGAGTCTTAATGGGAGATTGTAAAAGGGGATGTGATGAGCTTTGTCAAACACTACAAACATTTCGGGACTTTTGCGAGGGTTTGCCGCTCATCCTTTATCACCCTTGTCCCGAAGACTAGGGACCCTCATTTTACCTTGGGAATCACTAGAAAAGCATTAGGATTCTTGTTCATTTGGTGTTATTTTGAGTATTATCAATCGATACTAGAAGCTTTTGGTTTTTTTTGGGTCAATGAATTTGTTTACAAATTACAAATCAATTCATAGCAAACACAACCTACTATAGGCCAATTACTTACTAAAATCCATTGTTGTCCTATTCTACAAGCAAAAGTCTTGGCCATATATACCTAAGTCAAATTATATGCAGAGGATTAAAAAAAAGGAAAATGACTTAAAAGACCAATTATGTTTTCAACTCGTTCAAAATATCCCAATTATCTTTCTATCGTTCAAGAAATACCAATAAAATTGTGGTTTTGTTTAAAAAACCAAATTAAGTTATCGGTTTGTTCACTTGTAATTAAGAGGAATCGACAACTGTGGGTTAAAACCTTTTGTTAACCGGGAAATGGAAGTCAAGAAAAATAAAAGATGACATGGCTTTGTTTTGTTGATTACGTGGAATTAAAAACACCCACCCTCACTAAATTACCTGGCGATCTAGGGTTTTCACTCACAGGAGGTAAAATCGATTTCTACACAAAGGGAAATCGACAAGTGCAACAAGCATGTCAACAGATGGTGACTCCCTCACCATTGATGTCTACTGTATTTTGTTCTAATCCCTTCGTTTACTTCCATCATAAGAAAGTATCTGTTACAAATCTAGACTTATGTAACATGGATTTCAAGGTCTTCAAAACCTACCTCCAAAAATTGATCAATATGTTGAGAATTGTTATCGAGAATTAAGATGTGAAACAATAGATTTGAATCATGAATGATAAAGAACACACGAAGTAAATAATAATCAGATCTCGTTTTATTAAGACTGATTACAGAATAAGCTGAAGAGAGTTTTTGTGTTTCGATATCCTCTCTACTTCAAGCCTACGTCCCTATTTATAGGGAACTTACAAAAAGTATACTAAGTCTAATACATTGAAACTTCGCATGTTGCACTTCGCATTTAACATAGACTTAGTAAAATACATACAAAATGCGAATCATTACAAGACACTATTCGACTTTTACAACTAAACACCTACACAATAATAGATGTCAGGATGTATATTACTGTCGTAAAAATCGGTCCCTCGTGGATGGGTTGAGGGAGCTCAGAGATGAAGAACTGTTGGTAAGGTAAAAAAAACATCTTATTCACGATCCATTTTGCCCCTGTTATTCAAACTATGTAAAAATAGACCATCTTGCCCCTGCTATTAAACCTGTTCTTAAGACTGTGTAAAATTGGACCATTTTTCCCCTGCAATTATTTTATCAGTGGGGACATATGTTTTGGTTAATGGTTAACAGTCGCATAAACATCCGTTTTGTTGTTCATTAAACTTTAAAAGGAAGTTGTGTGGCCTTTGCTTTCTACCAGAAAACCTTTAAAAAAACAAGCTGTGAGACTTCAAAATACGCGAGGGGAACCCACAACCACAAGGGTAAGAATCCTCAAAAACCTTATTGTTCTTCCAAATATTGGAGCTTGAGCTTGAAGCCATCACAGACCAAAAGAACCAAAAGAAGAAGAAGAAGAAGAAGAAGATGAACCACTAGAAGAAACGCAGGAGAAGAAAAAGTGGCCTTCCTATCAAGCCTACTTCCTATTCATTTTAGCCCTAATCCCATTTTAAATAAAGATGCCATGTCACGCACGTCCATGTCATCAATTGTTTTGCCAACTCGTCAACTTTTAATCGAACTCCTACTTCACCCACAAGAACCGGTTACCACCCGGTGTTATTTGAACAAAAGACAATCTTTGTTGGTGTTTCTTGTACGATGCCGTACTTGGTTGTTATTTCTTGAACGATCAAAAGATAATTGGGGTATTTTGAACGATTTGTAAACTTCATTGGTCTTTTAAGTCATTATCCCTTAAAAAAAATTACAAGTGTATTTTATTAAACTCGACCTCTTAAAAAGTTTCACGATATTTTTAGTGTGATCTTAAGAAAACGGGCTCGATTGGAATTTTAACCTGAGCCGAAAACTGAAATATGTAACCAAGCCTAGTAAAAAAATCTTTAAAGGCTTATAATTGGTCCTTCATAAATAATTATTAGCCCAAGCCTTTTTAATTGATTTTTTGTATTTTTTTTTTAAATGTTAATAAATCTGCAACAAATATTTACTAATGTATCAATTAATAAAACTGTTATTTCGCTTTTTTAAACCAAACCTTCTCAACCGAACCCTTACCCGGTCTGGTTTCAAAAACGCCTAACCAAGCCTTACATAACCGCTTACAGGCTTAACCCGGCCTAAATCGGTTAAGGAGTCCCTTTGCCCACATCTTGAGTTTTTAAGTGCCTCTAAATACACATTCAATGCAACCCAAACATAAATTGAGGATACATACAATAATCCAACTCAAAGACTCTACCTCCACAACTAAGATTAGGGACTAATCCAAAAGCCACCTCCTTCTATTCCTTGATACAATTTAACTAACATCAAATTATGAACCCCAAATGCAAAAGCCTGAAAATTCAAACACAACTCGAAAGCATAGAGTCTGCAAGCCTTTAGTGTTTCCAGAAGATACGAGTTTACAGTAACGGAATTTATTTCATTAGATTTCACCTATACTACATATATATTGGTCTAAGAAAATTAAACATGCTCCTTGAATAGAAAATAAGGTTGTACACTAAAGTTAAGTACTTGACACAAACCTAATTTCGAAAAATATCATCAGACAAATAAATATAAGAAAAGATAGTATATAATTAGCACCAATGTCTTGGTTTTTATTTCCCTTGTACCATTCACCATCGTGTTGAAGCCTCTTTTCAATTTTGCAAAGTGATCAGAGATGTTGAAACACATGATCTCACGCTTAACAGGTGCTATCCAAACAAGACTGTCCACGTACTCGAGAATTTTAATCATGCCAACATGTGTAGTCGGAGTACCTATGCTTTTAACCTTGGCTGAAATTGGGTCGAACAAAGCTAGACCACAAGGATATCCATAAAAAACAAACTCACTGTGTGATGTGAATCCAATTGGAATTATACCACTAAACTGTGAAAAAACATGATGTTTTACCCATGATTCAGCCACCCTATACTCTTCCATCACCCACACCTCGCATCTCTCACCTTTAGCCCTTGACATCGCACAAAGCTTTCCATCCAAAACTCCTAACACACTGAACCAGTAATGTCCATGGTGATGTAGTTTAGAATCTGGAAGAGGTATCTCATAGAATGTCTCCACGCCCAAATCAAATGCCACTATCGTTTGTGCCTTCATCTCCTCATCAATATAACAAAGCCAATGAAGATGACCATCATGGCCATCTACACAAACTGCAGCTTGAGAATGAATCCTTATCACGCACGATGGAATCCTTTGAGTGATTAAATACCAAGAACCTTTTCTCATGCTATAAATTACAACTTGTTGCCAATCTTGAATGAAATATCCGTTAGACCGGCTACTACTGGGTTGTCGGTGAACACCCATAAACTTAACGACTTTGTAATCATCGGTTTTTGGATCAAACCCAAACCGGATTTGACATATGTTGGAATCACTATAACAATGGGAAAGAATAGAAAGTGGGGGGATATTTAACATGGCATTCAGAGAAGGATTCCAAATGTTAACATCTGATGCGTCAGAAAAAACATATTAGGCCATTAACTGAACCTATAACTCTATAATATATTTTCTGGAGATTAATCGGGAGTTTGATGAAATTAGTGAGTTCGAGATGGGGAGACCGAGTGGAATGTGCTGTGAATGGTTTTCTGTCAAAAGAAAATACGTCCCTGAACACCAATATAGTTTTATCGTTGTTATGGATGGAACGATGCAGGTGAAATTTTATGAAAGAGGGTTGTGATAAGAGAGCATTCCAAGATTTAGAGACACACCGCATTTGAGAAAGCTGTTTTGCCAATAACCTGATGAATACTTCTGATAAAATTTCTCCTGGGAGGTCATCATCCATAGTCGCTTGCTGCTGTGGTGAAGCCACTATCGAGTATCAAAGGATTATGGTGGATGAAGTTTTACTTCCGTCGTTCAAGCACGAGATGCCAGAGTGTTTTTCAGTTTTGGATTGTTAAGGATGGAGAGATCTCTTTCCTTTTTATTTAGATTTCTTGATACACGTCTTAGTAAAAGAAAATTAATTTTGGAAAATAAGATCAAAGATGGTGACAGATGCTAACAACCCCATTGTAGCGAAAACAGATTTAAAGTGATCATCGCCTCCTTTTGCCAAATACAGTAATACTCGAAAGTCGTTCAAAATCAAAGTCAATATTCATTAAATGGGAAGTATGCCATATAACTATATAAGTACATAACTGATCAAGTGTATTGTAGTAAACATGGCTAACCTTTAATTTCTTTCAATACTTCAAAGTGATCGTATGTATGTATGTATGTTGGTAAGATCACAACTATAAGTTTTTTGCAAAAACGGGTCGGTTTTTTTAAATATTTGTAAAAATGAGTTAAAAAAAAAAAAAAAAAAAACCGTTTGCACAAATACGGCTCTTAATTGGCCCGCTCATACGTAGATCATACATTTATAGAAATGGTCCCTTAAAACTTACAACATTCACCCCTTATCTTATATAATATCTTATACTTATATATTTATTTATTTTTGTTGTATCTTTAATTTTTATTTTCGACTTTTACATACCGAATCTTTATTTTCGACTTTAAATATTTTTACGATTAAAGATGATCTCATTTATACCTTCAAATCAAAATTTTTTTTTGAATGTTATTATAATTATATAAATACAAAGATAAACAACATAACTCACAACATGTTATTAAAATTCAAAATTTACAAATTATTATATATATTAAAACAAAAGTATTATCTTAAGTACAACTGATGAATGGAGCTGGCACTTGGGAGTCCTCCTTGGATAAAGATGGAGCTTTCAAAATATATGATCTAAGGTGGAAAGTTGATGATCAATCTGGAATAACTCAAAATATTCCCATAATCAAATGGAGTAAGTCCCAATCAAGGTTAAGTGCTTTATGTGCCGAGCAATTCAACAAAGGATTGCTTCAATGACGGGTCTGAGAGCTAGAGGTATCGAGACTCAAACTACTATGAGTGGTGCATGCATAAACGAAGAAGAAGATGTTGATCATATTTTGGTAAGGTGTTCGTTTGCAAAAGATGCGAGGGATAAAATATTTAATTGGTGCGGCATACAAAATCAGTCATTCAATAGCATTAGCAAACTACTCAGATTTGCTGCAAATTGGGGGAGGAGTCCTAAAATGAAAGCTCGATTCCATACCATTTGCTATGATCTAGTTTGGAATCTATGGAAATATCACAACGATCGGATGTTCAATCAGGTGTTCATTAGTCCTTCGTATGGTGTAGAGCAAATCAAATCAGTTCTATATATGTGGGTTAAATGTAGGGGTAAAGGTGATATCTGTTCATGGATAGAATGGTCATCATCGTCTTTTTGTATTTGATAACTTTTATACTATGTTTTTGTTGTTTGTCTTCTTCCTCTTGATAGTTACTTACTAGTAGGGGGGTTTTATTTTTATAAACAATATTTGCCATTTCAAAAAAAAAAGTAGTTATGAATATTATAGTATATGATTTTAGACTTTGGGGACAAAAAGTTTCTTATTTTAAACTTTGGCACAAAGTATAGTTTTAAGGTTTTACACTTTGACAACAAAAGTTTGTTATTTTAGACTTTGTCCGCAAATGACCTTAAACTTTAGCTACAATTTTTTTTTATTTCAGACTTTGGCCACAAAACTTTTTATGGTGCAGATTTTGTCCCCACAATTTCATATGTTTGCACTTTCCACCCTATTACTTTGTTGAATGCCACTTTCCACCTTCGTATTTTGTAGAATATTAATTTTACCCCCTCAATTTTAGCGCCACCATTCCCTACCTTTTACCTTTTTTGTGTTTTCGCATGTTTTCAAGTTTGTCATGTTTGGTCCCTACATATAACATAAGTTAAAAGAACGGTCCTTTTAATTTACGGAATAGGTCCCTATGAAGAATTATATTTATAGCAATGATGCATATGTTTTTCAAAAGTTACATAAATGACCTTCACTAATAATGAATTTACAAAAGTGAGGGTTGGTCCCTACATAGAAAATAAAATTGTAAAACGGTCCTAATAATTTACAAAAAGGGTCATTGTGCATTTTTTTTTTACAAAAATGGTCCATATATTTACAAGTTTACAAAAATGGTCTCTCATAATATACAAATTACAAATTATGCCTTCCCCCACCCCCGTAGAGTAGGTATAATATCACCTTAGTTAAATATAAAATTACAAGATCAACTAAAATTGAATTCATAGGATAATTAATAAGAAACATTGTTTACGTCACATTAAATATTAATTGAGAATTTAAACAATTTTTCAAGGTCATAAATGACCTGGTTGGAGGCATAGTCAACATTTTCGAGATTCATCAAGATGACGAATTTTCATCTCATTGTGATTTTGGTTTGCACGCCTCTAACATCGAGAAACATTATTTTTAGTAATCCGCTTCAATTGTCCAATCTAAATCCGCCCAATAAGCAACATCATGAAGTGATAATAACCCAACATTATATTCTCGTATGCACGTCACTATAATGTTCACATTATTCACAAATGAAAATAGGCTTATCCCTTTATATCTAAAAACTTCAAAAGCATATAAATATGAAAGTGTTTCCATTTTCCACTTACCATATGATATGATATTTAATTTTTACATATTCTTTGTTTTATTTGACAAATCATATGTTAATGCTATATATTTATTTATTATTTATATAATTCTAACAATACTTATATATTTCTTTATTTATGTAATTATAATAATATTCATTTTTGGTGTTGATTTAAAGGTATAAATGAGATCATATTAATGGTAAAACTATAAAAAGTTATATATAAAATCTAATAATATATTTGAGCTAAATAAGATTATACATATAATTCATAAATAGATAAAAGGTTAGTTTTTAAGTTTTAAGATACCATTGCTTTAAATGTCTAGGAAGGTTAGAATGGGCCAACAACCTTATTTAACCCAATATTTTAAAGGTTTTGGAAAAGGACTAATATTATAAAAGCCCTAAATTTTTAACACGTAATTGGAAAAAACTATAATATATTTTTTTATTATTTCTATAGTCACAACTTTCTCGTAGAATTATCGCTCTAACCCATTTAACGAGTTTTATGGTTAACTTGGTTAACTTTTTGCAAAATCAGTCCTAAAAAGTTCAAATTTGGTCCCTGAGGTTTGCAAAAAATTACACCACATGATTGTTTAACTTTATTTTTCATTTTTTGTATACTTTATTTATTTTCAGGTTTTTTTTATAAATATACATACATTTTTTATTTTCTTTTTTTAAATATACTATATTTATTATCATTTTTTTTAACTTTTTAACAATTTGATTTTTTTTACCTTTTGTTTTCTATTTTTTTAGTGTATATATATAGTATATTAGAGTTTTTTTTAGGTTTTTTTCATTTTTCTTTTCGTATTATATTTTAAATTTTTTCATCTTTTTATTTATTTTTTATTTTTTTCTAATTTTGTTTTCCATTTTTTTAACTTTTTATTGACCTTTTTCAAAAAATGTAAAATGTATTAATATATTAGAGTATATTACAATTTGACAAAATTGCAAGAATGGTCCCTGTGGTATGTCAAAACTCGCAACTTTGGTCCAAAATGAGTTTGGCTCACAAGGATGGTCCAATAGTTTCTTTTTGTTGCGAGTTTAGTCCAAAAATTTTAAAACTTTTTATAATGATGGATTTGCCCTTGGTATTTTCCTTTTTTCAATTTTTTTATTACAGATGTAAATAAAAGAAAAAGAAAAAAAAGAAAATCTCTCTCTCTCTCTCTCTCTCTCTCTCTCTCCAATTTCAATACCTAAAGACACAATCCACCATCAACTTCTTCAATACCCTCGTCTTCTTCATAAAGTCCAACTCCTCATCACCATCTCTCATTCCAGCTACCATAAATCAACCACCAACACCACAATCAGATATCAAGGTTTGTGTAATCATCCTTACTCATGCTCAAATCAAATATATCAAAAGCTCACCATCAGTTCCTCACTGCCCCTTTCTTACAAATCTGGAATGTCGCTCGCCTTTGTAGTGGGTATCTACATTTCAAGAAGGTTCTCCTAATTGTTTCCTTCTTTGAAATCCGATTTTCTGCTTATTATATGTAATAAATCGATGGAGGTTTTCTATTAAATGGGTTCATCCACCCTTTGATCTCTATGAATCGGTGATTAGGGAAGGGTAGGGTATCGGAAGCCATCAAAATCCAACATCACATGTTGATTTTGTTTCTAAATACATACACAAACAGATTTTTGATGTTGTTTCTAAAACTCAAGAACAACCTAGCTTTTTGGGAAAAGCTCCAGAATAACCCTTGATTTTGTGTGTGGTTTTCGTTTCTAGAACCAAAAAAACACAGAAAACAAAATCGAAGCTCTAATATATACCCAAATATGGAGAGGTTATCCAGATGTGGACATGATGTTCAATTACATGACCAAAACTCTAATTGAAAGAAGCGAATTGAATATACCTCTTATTGTTTCCCGAATGGTCTCTTGCGGTCTGCTAAGAACCCAAAAAGTGAAGCTTCTTCATCCTAAGAAATATATATGTGTGTGTGTGTTTTGTTGTAATGAGTGTTTGTGTGTTTGTTTTGTTTCTTTGGATCATTCATTCTCAATTCATGTATAATCGAATAGGGGATAGAGAAAAACGATAAACATTTGGTGATGGGCGTTTGTTTAATTCTATATCTGCAAGTTTGAAGTATGAAGTAAACTCTTGATTTGTAGGTTTGAATCAAGAAGAAAATTGTTGGTGTTTGATTTGGAGGTGTGAAAGTGATAGAGACAGAGATGGTGTTCAAGAAGAAAGCACCTTCTATTTGCAGGTGAAGGTGATGGAGATGGGTTCGACTGCTGAGAGAGAGAGAGAGAAAGAGAAAGAGAGAGAAAGATTTTATTTTTGTTTTATTTTTATTTTTTTTAATTGTTGTAGTAAAAGAAAAATGGAAAATAAAATAATAAGGGGCAAATCCATCATTATAAAAAATTTCATTGGAAATTGGACTAAACTCGCAACAAAACGAAACTATTGGACCATCCTTGTGAGCCAAACTCATTTTGGACCAAAGTTGCTACTTTTGACATATCATAGGGACCATTCTTGCAATTTTGTCTTACAATTTGGATAATTTATAGTTTTTGTAACTTTTTTATTTTTATTCAAGTAAATATAATATTTATGTTTATATTTGTAATTTCGGTCCAACTTAATATCTTTTTATTCTTTTTTTTCTTTAGTGTTATTATATCTATGTTACGAAAAAATGAAAATTAAAAAAAAAATAGCTTGTTTATTGAGAATTAGTGTTTCAATGTGTTATTTAACTTGCAAAATTAAATCATATTTCTATATGTGATATCAATAGTTTAAATTCAAAATAATATTTTTCAATTTGATAATAAACTAAAAGAAAGAACAAAAAATATAATAATAGTCGTCTCTATAAAAAAAAACTTGTTATAGTAATTTAAATTAAATTCAAGTTCGTTTACTTGAATCAAAATAAATAAAAATATTAGAAAAGCCATAAATAATTAAAATAGAAAAAAATAGAAAAGAAAAGGTAAAAAAACAAATTGTTGAAAAAATAAAAAAAAATGTATATATATATATATATATATATATATATATATATATATATATATATATATATATATATATATATATAAACGAAAATAAATAAAGTTTAAAAAAACTAAAAATAAAGTTAAAAAGCCATGTGGTGTAATTTTTTTGCAAACTCAGGGACCAAATTTGAACATTTTAGGACTGATTTTGAAAAAAAAATTAACCAAGTTAACCATGAAACTCGTTAAATGAGCTAGAGTGATAATTCTGCGAGAAAGTTGTGGCCATAACAATAAAAAAAACATTAAGACTTTTCTCAATTACTAGTCAAAAATTTAGGGCTTTTATAATATTAGTCCTTTGGAAAACTACCAATTTATTGCAAAAACTCTAAAGTATACTAAAAATACAAAATACAAAAGAATATAATAATAATAATAATAATAATAATAATAATAATAATAATAATATATTCTATAAGATAAAAGGTCATCGTTGTAAGTTTTAAGAGACCATTTCTTTAAATTTGTAAATTATGAATGTTTTGTTTGAACGGGGCAACACCCTTATTTATGCAAACGGTTTCAAAAGAACCTAGTTTATCCTAGTTTTATAAAGGTTTTGGAAAACTATCATTTATTGCAAAAACTCCACAGGTATACTAAGATTTCAAATAAAATAGTTTTTTTTAATGCTCTTAAAGTAAATATGCAAATGGAAAAGATATTTGATAGTTTGATTTATATTTATTATAAAAAATATTTTTTTGGATATTTATAATTAGTTTTACATTTAATACATTAAAATATTTTTTAAATGTTTTAAAAGATAGTTTATTTGATATTTTGATATAGGGTTTGCATTTCACATCATATATACATTAACAAATTAGATAATTCAAAAAGTCAATAATGTTAATTAATTTAAAAACCACTTATTTAGTAAAATTTCAATTATTATATAAAAAAACTTTTTAGATGTTTTTTCAGTTAATTTTACATTTAAAACATTTAAAGCTTTTTTCTATTTTAAAAAGTAGTCTATTTTTAAATTTATTTAATATTTTGATTTGGATTTTGCATTTAACATCATATTTAATTTAATATTATATTTATAATTCAAAAAGTCTAACATTAATATGTTAATAACAAATTTAAGTTAATAAATAAAATATAATAGGTTGAAAAAAAAGTGTTAGATGAGTTACAAATCAATATGATAAAACAAAAATAAATACTTCTATAATATATATATATATATATATATATATATATATATATATATATATATATATATATATATATATATATATATATATATATATATATATATATATATGAAAAATGGTCGACGAGGGTAACAATTTTTTCAGTCTACTTAAACACTTCATTGATTTTTTTTTCTTGTTCATTATATCATCAAACTTGTTAAAATGTTCAAAAAATATCATTATCACATAAGTGATGTTTTCCATAAAAATCATTTTTGACTTTTTATTTTAAACTCTCTCTCTCTCTCTCTCTCTCTCTCTCTCTCTAACATATACATATACATTAATTCCTATTATGGTTAAGGTAAGAGTCTCTCAGAACATTCTGATGTCTACCAACGTTGCATCAAAACAAGTTACAAAAAACGAAACGCAAAAGCTTTGTTTGTGCTTATTGGCAAACATCTTCGTTGAGGCCAACAGAACAAAATTAACAAACCCTCAATTACATGTCCAATATGTAATATAAAGAAACACCAAGTTTTTCTACTACGACTATAACCTTATCCATCCCAAATGTTTTGTAAAACATGTAAAAGGTATTGGACCAAAGGGATGCCCTACATAATTTCCAGAAAGAACAAGAAGAAAAAGTCTATAATTTACCATGTCAACATTTATCCAATGCTCCAAAGTGTCAAGCTAAGAAATATGAAACATCAAAATCAACTATTGATCTTGTTACCGAAGAGGGGACGATGAAAAAGGGTTGTTGATATGCCAGATAAATATTAAGGGTATTGATCTTGTTTATTGAATAGTGGCATTGATGTTATGTCAAGGGAAATAAGAGCCATATATGAAGGTTGTCATGTCAGATAAATAAAATACTATAAAACGATGCTTATATGATAATCACACACTATCATCAAATCTACAGTGTCTCATCAAATCAACAGTGTTAAATTGGAGATTCACCCAATGTTTTAAAAACCGGTTTGAACCGGTCAGTCGAACCGGGAACCAGGGCAGGAAGCGGTTCAACTGTTATCGGTTTTATGTTGATTTCTAAATTGGATTGAATTGACCGGTTTTTAGAAAAATCTGAGTCAAAATAAACTAGTTAAACCGGTTAAGCCAAATAAAAACACATGGAAAAGAATCAGTTGCATAATAAACTTTCGTATTTTTTTTTCAAATCTATTTGGTTTTCTCTAAATAAAAACATATGGTAAATGTTATAAATTTTTTTAATGTGTTTGTGTTCATCTAAAACTATACTTTGTTTCGGTATTATATATTTTTTTTTTTGACGTATATGGATTGAATTTAAAACAATAAAATTTATGATATGTGTTATTTTAATTTATTTGGATTAATTTACAACTTATTTTTATGTATATTTTTAACGTTTGAACTTGTAAACGCCAAATCCATCATTTATATATGTATGTATGTATACGAAAATATAAAAAAAGATGAAAATTATAGAAACTGGTTGATTTGGCGGTCGAATCGATTGAACCGGGAACCGGTTACCATACCGATTCAACTAAAAAACCGGTTTTTAAAACACTGGATTCACCTCAACAAGAAAATATCAATTTTTACCGGAAACTAAAATGGTGATTTGATCTATTTTTTGATTTATAAATATCATGTAATTTTTGGACATAATATAGATTTTTTAAAGAAAATTTTCGATATTGTTTAATTTTTCGAAGGACTACCCCAAAATCACTATGAATTTTGTTCGGTAACTTCGGTTCGCGAAATTATCATTCCTCACTTTTCAAAAAAAAAAAAAAAAAAAAAAAAGCACACGGACCCGACCCGGCTGACCTCTTTCGCTTTTTCTCCCTCTTCTTCAACAGACTTCCCTCAAAATTCCCTCCGACTCCGATCGAATTTGACCACCAATCTCCTCCTATGACTATGATGACTCCTCCACATGTCGATGCAATCTTAACAATAATTCTCTCAGACCCACGCACTCTATCAACACTCGTTCACACACATGTATTGTTTTTAACTTTCGCCTGCTCGATTGCTTTACTACACTTAGTTGGGCTATCCAGTTTCGATATCATCAACGATTTCTTTCTGATGTTTAATATGACATAAAAAATGCCCCACTTTTGTCTCTTGTTTTTTTTACTATTTGGGGAATGCTTAATTTCTAGGATTTCGAATTCTACTTGATCACAATGAAATTTTGTCAGATCGAATCTGTTTATATTTAGACTTCAATGCTGGTCCCACATTTTGATTTGGCGGCTACTGAATGACCTCAACGAATGGAAGGTACTACTGGTTACCTCTTCTTTATCATTAATTAGTTTCAAATTCGTCAAATTTTTATCTGTTTATGCCTTTCTTGTGTTTGTAATTTGATCAAATGTACTGCAGGACACTTTTAGTTTTTCTATTTTGAACTTCATTAATTTGTATAATGCTTGCTCTCTTTGTTGGTTGCACCCACAGAAGCTGCCAATACACTAATGACCTACACTATTAGAAATGGTGATAGTTATATGCCACTTCTCACCTTGCAGATATACAACACCAGTTTAATGCTCGAGAAAGTGATTGGGGTTTCAAAGGTAAATATTTTATTCCTTTTATACCATCAATAATTTATTTAAATAGTGTTTATTTTTGTGGTGTGATTTATTAATGTCATTGTCATGTATCAGTGGAAGTTTGCATTTCTGTCTTTGGGTCGCCCCACATACCTTCAGGACTCAGATATCATCTCCACTTTCAGGTCTATAAATTTCTCTATTTCTCTTTCTTCCAAATCCACTTAATCGTATGTATGTATTTTGTATATATAACATATATCTCAACGAGGTTTATTGATTTTTTTTTTTTAATGTTTTTAGAGAAGAGATGTTTATCGTGCTTGGAAACGTTACTTAGGATTAGAACACTCTGATAATACACACCCAAAAGGTCTTATGCTGCAAATCAGGTACATGTTTTTCTTTTTGTTACTTTCAAAATCCTATCTACTTTAACCTACTTTTGCCACATAAAAAATTGTTAATGATTTACAGAACCGACAGACTTATGATAAACCACTAAGAATCTACAACTAAGCAATTGATGAAGTTTATGCGACAAGTGATGTTTTTGAGAAATTATTAATCATGGTCGTGGTAGATAGAATAGATGTATATTTTTTGTTAAAAAAGGTACGTAGAACAGATGATAATAGAAGCGTTAGTGTCCAGAGCATGTGTGTGGATGTATTGAGGTATATAGATTTGTGTTATGCTTTTATAATCTTTTCTTGTTCCATTTTTGATGTTTTGGGTTTTGTACTAGTGCCTTGTGTTCTTATTGTAGATAAGTGTATAAAACGTTGCTAGCCAGAAAAAAAAATGTTGAATCTTAGAATTGCAAAACACGTACCATGTTTTGTTATTTTGAATACACTTGTTAACAACTTCAAGAATCAAGAGTGTTTGAGCGTCTTAATGTTTTGTTTTAAGATTTAGGCGAAGGGTTCTTGAAGAAGAAAGAAAAAAATTTGTACGCATAGTTAGTTACTTATTATTCATTAAGTAAAACCTTTGAAAAATAGATAAATAATACCCGAAATCAAAACATACAAAGATCACATACGTACTATGTTTTGTTATTTTGTAAGTACTGGTTAACAAACTTGAGGGTGTTCATGAGCGGCTTAATGGTAACAAAGCTAGCATCTTCATTCGCCTCATACTCAACAGTAACTCTAAGGATGCATGATGACTTCTCATTTTCTTTCTCCATGAACTCTAAAGTAATTCGATAAGAAGTACACCCCATGTCAAGATACCCTCCTTCAATTATCTCGATTTCTTTCACCCTCTTTTCATGATCGATCTTTGTAAACCTTTCCTTGAACGCTGGTTTCACCGACACCCCTGATATATGTATATATCTCATACCCGGAATCAAAAGCATGTTATAGAAATGATGGATTTCAATCACAAACATTAATTCTGTTTTTCAGAAATTCATCTTAAAAGATCTCAAGATAAATGGATATTGAACTGAAACAAGGTTAATTTACCTGGACGAGGGGTAACTTTGATGATAGTGCCTACACCTCCATCACCTTCCAAGATGTCGACACCATAAAGATGTGGAAGCTCTGATTGTAGAATCATTGCAAGCTTAAGTGTGCTGTAAACCTCCCAAGCTTCGGATATTGAAACCTTCACCTCCACTTCTTCCGATATCTTCCCGGACATTTCTGTTTGTTATCGGAACTTTGACTTTGAGTTTATTGTTTTATTTTTCTAATCATAAAAACTAAAGTCATGCTCTATCAGGAAGCATATATGTCTATAACTTTATGGGCGAGAGGGCACAAATCATGTAGTAGTATGATAATTGATGGCCGTTGAATTATTTGATGGTGTGAACTTTTTAGTTGTTGAATTATTGCTTTTTTTTTTTTTTTAATGTTTCCTTTTTATAATTTTAATAGTTTAAATTATTGCTTTTTTAAAAATGTTTTAATTATGGCTTCCTTGCCTATTACAACATTATGCTCACGTCATAAGCAACACCAAACAATGCACCAAAAATCCAACCAAATTATCATTGATAAATTAAATATCTCTTTATATTTTCTTTCGTATTTATACTTATACCCGTTGAAATGATGATAAATATCAAGTTAATTATATTTTAAGACATTTGTAATCATTTTACATGGATAGAAAAATATATAAACAGAAAAATAAATTAATATTTAATTTCTCAATTATCATAGTTTGCCTCGTAAAAGGAGACATATCTAATCAACCAATAATAAAACTACCAACAAAATATCATTAGAAATTTTACAAAGATTGCATTTTTTTTAAAGACCTTACTTACCGCTTTTCCCTTTGTTACACGTATCGTTGTTCACTATTTGATTAAAATCGAATTGTCCGGTCGGATAATTTGGATTATATTATTTGGTTTGGATGTTCAGATTTTTGGATTAATTTTAAATTAAACCGAATTATATTTTTGAATTTTGGATTGGTTTTTGTTTATAAAATAAGAGCCGAATAGTCCAAAAAAACGAATAACGACTTTTATATATATATATATATATATATATATATATATATATATATATATATATCATTTATAAATTTACTAGGTTAGGTTTTTAATTATTAGCTTTCATCCAACATAATAGCTTAATATATATTTCTTATCAAAAGTTTTTTGTCAATAAAATATTAAACTATAATTAATTTTTCTTAATAGTTGTTTATAAATTATAATTTATAACTAAAAAGTTTATTTAGTTAATTTTATAGAGTTGACTAATATTTAGGTTATATATTTTTTAAATGTCTCGTCTCATAAAAATCGAATTGTAAAATCCAATCCTAACGAATTGTAGTTTGATTGGATTGGATCGGATTTGAATTTAGTTTGGACTATTTAGATCAATGTTTTGAAAACCGAAATCTATTTGAAGTTAGTTGATCGGACCAGATCTAACTGATCCATCCAAATAAACACCCCTAATCACACACCATTGGTTATCACTTCAGTGTGAACTCATTTTCATTTGCAGGAGACTATTTAAGGGAATCAGAGTATAAGATACATACATTTACATTAATTAATGTGCTCCTATATTTTTTTTTAAGGAAAATGACCTTTAAGGGTAATAAAGTGTTCCCCTTATATTCATTAGGTCCTTTATCTTTTTTTTTTTTTTATTATACCATTGAACTTAGTATTCCTGCTCACCAAAACCATCGCGACCAGTTATCACCTATTTTACCGGTTACCACATTTAATTAGAGATGACATGTCATATTACGTGGATTTAGAACACATTTAATACATGTATCTCTCTCACCCCCTTTCTCCTTGCAGTTAGGGATCGGTAAATTGAAGAAAACAGTTGAATTGAAGAATACGGTTATGAAATTGAAGAGAACTGGTGAATGCGAGTGTTATAGTGAAGAAGATAGCCTCCGATTCCAAACAACGTAAGTATTTGACAGTTTATATACATTATAATGTTTTATTCGCACCAAAACCATTAGTGTACTTGAACGTTGTTGTTGTTTCAATATGTGATGTCGATTTTGGTGCAATGGATCTCAAAGAGTTTAAGTTGTTCATTGCAAAATTGATTGAAGGCAGTTGCAATAATGTATATTATTGCACTAGAAATGAACCATTGGCAGAGGGTATTAGGAAAATTGGGAATGATGCTGACTACTTTGAGTTTATTGAAACGAGTTATAATGATGAAGCCGGTCTAAGAATAAATGTTTATATAGACCATGAAAATGAACTTGTACTTGATTGGGCTGATATAGAAGTAGTAGAAGATGATGAAGGGTATTATTCTAAGGTAGACCCAGATGATGATAATGATTCACAACTTTCTGATGATATTCCATATGAGCATGAAGCAGATGATTACATTCCTTCTCTTGACAAGACTATTGGTGATGAATTCTTACATCGGGTGTCAGGTATGTGTAAGGATATAAATGATGAGGCTGAAACTAATGAGGTTGAAACCAAAAATGGGGATGACAAACCAGTGTACCCTGTCTATAATGAGAACCAGAAATGGGACAAAATGGTGCCATTTCTAGGTATGAGATTCTCTAACCCTATGGAATTGAAAATTTGTTTGACTAACTATGTAGTGAAGAATGGGTACAATCTTTATTATGAGAAAAATGATAGTCAGAGGTTATTAGTGAGATGTTATAAAGATAGCAAGAATCCCTCTTGTCCTTTTATACTGTGGGCTTCCTAGATGAGTAGTGAAAGGTCTTTCCAGATTAAGTCCTTAGTTGATGACCATAACTGTTCAAGAGTCTTCAAACTTGGTTCCATTGTAACATATAAATGGATTGGAAAGCATTTTAAGAATCAATTTTTGAAGAACCCCAAAATGAGCATAAGGAAAATGAAAGCCAAAGTGAGTACAAAGTTTAACTTGATTGTTAGTGTGACTCAATGTAGAAATGCTAGAAGATATGCTTTGGATGAGATAGAGGGTAGTTTGATAGAACATTATGGTAAAGTATGGAGTTATGGTGTAGAGATAACGAGGACAAATCTTGGTTCAACGTTAAAGATAGATGTGAATGTCATGCCTGATTCCACCACTTACTTTTCTAAAATGTATGTTTGTTTTAAGGGTGTGAAGGATGGTTGGATTGCAGCATGTAGGAGGGTAATAGGGGTAGATGGTTGTTTTTTAAAGGGTATATGTAGAGGCCAACTGTTAGCAGCTATGGGTAGGGATGCAAACAACCACATCTTCCCTATTGCATAGGATGTGGAGGCAGTAGAAAATAAGGAAACATGGAAGTGGTTTCTTGACCTCCTACTGGATGACATTGAAATGGGAATTGGTCATGGATTGACCCTCATATCCGACCAACACAAGGTATATTTTCTTTTATGTTTTGTTTGAGTTCAATGTTTTTTGTTATGTCATCCATTTCTTGTTTCTTTTAAGGATTGGTAGAGGCTGTCAATGAAAGAGTTCCAGCAGCAGAGCATAGACAATGTGCTAGGCACATCTATGCTAACTTCAAGAAAAGATTCAAAGGTGAACAATATAGGAAGCTGTTTGGGACAGCTACTGCTAGTACTACTTAACCTAAATTTGAGGCAGAAATGAATTCCATAACAAAAATTGACCCTTTAGCTTATGAACACCTCATGGAAAGGGACCCTAAAAGTTGGTGCATGACATTCTTTGAAGTGGCCAGGGTTTGTGATGCTTATGAGAATGACATATCAGAAAGTTTCAACTATGTTATTGATCTTTCTAGGAAGAGACCACTCCTCACCATGTTGGAAGACATTCAGATTTATGCAATGGAGATGATGTATAAAATGCTGCTTGAGGGACAAAGTTGGGGTAATTTAAAAATATGCCCATCTATAAGATTAAAGATATCAAAGTTAAAGAAATAGCAAAGGTATGATATAACTTGTATTTTATAAGTATTATTATGTCATCTAGTAGATTAATAGAACTTGTTATTTTTATGGATAGATTTTGGGGAGTTATACCTTCTGGGGTACAAAAATATGAGGTTAGGATTGGAAATGATGGATATGCTGTGGAACTTACCAACAACACGTGTGGATGTAGATCTTGGCAAGTATCAGGTATCCCATGTGTGTATGCAGTGGCAGCCATTTCATACCTCAACAAGAATGTAGAGGATTATGTTGCACCATGGTTCCATACAACCATGTTCTTGACTTGTTACAACCATACCATTAATCCACTTAATGGTAGTTCCATGTGGCCTGAAGCTTCCTACATGAAGCCATTGCCTCCTAAAAAAAGAAGGTTATTAGGAAGGCCAACCCTTAAAAGGAAAATGGATCAATCTGAGAGGGAAAGCAAGGGGAAAACAAGGCATATTATCTCAAAAGCAGGTGCAGTTAATAGATGCACTATTTGTAGATAAAAGGGCCACAATAGATCAACATGTCCTACTACACCAGTAGATGTAGCATCCACTTCAAGGCCAAAAAACAAGAAACCTAAAAAATGTAAAAAGGAGAAAAGTATGCTATTAAAATTAAAACAATATAATTAAATTGCAACAACCAACTCATTAACTACACCTTTGTATAGCAGGTAAAGTGGAACTAGTTCAAGTGGATCCAGTTCAAGTAAATCCAGCTCCACATGTTGAACTAGTTGATGATCTAGCTCCACATGTTGAACCAGTTCAAGTAGATGATCCACATCCAAATGTTGATGCCCAAGTAGATGATCATGTTAATGATGTCCCTGCTCAACCAGTTGCAACTAGGCAGAGGATACAAAAATACTCAGAAAGAATTACCAAGATAGGGTTGAGGAGGAAGGTTTTGAAGAAAGAAGGAAGCAGTGATCACCATCCAATGGTGCTGGAATGATTTTATGTTTAAATATTTTTAGAAAGACAAAATTTTAGTCTTTTAATTATGTAATTGGGAAAACTTTAAGAATCATGACACATGGCACATCTTTTGACATATTAGGACAACTGTGGGCATGACTTTTAAAATGGTGCACATGCTGATGGAATATTACAACTTTGTCTTTTATCTATATGCTTTGGTGTTTGTTTATTTGCATATAGATTTTTTAATCTTATATTATCTATCATTAATTAAGAAATGTTTGATGTTGTTGTTGTGGTTAATCTGGACCATTTTACCCTTAGATCACATCAAGACAATAACAATTGATTATTATCAAATTTAATCTGGACCATTTTACCCCTGCATCATGTCCAATTCACTAACCTGTTAAACACATTAATACTTCTTTGAAACCACTCAAAACATCAAACTATCATTAATCAAAAAGATTTTGTCTTAATACATTAAGAAATGCTTGATGTATCCAATGTGGTCTTTTACCCTTGGATCACATCAAGACATTAACAATTGATTACTACCAAATTTAATCTGGACCATTTTACCCCTGCATCATGTCCAATTTACTAACCTGTTAAACACATTAATACTTCTTTGAAACCACTCAAAACATCAAACTATCATTAATCAAAAAGATTTTGTCTTAATACATCAAACAAATTACAACATTATGAGTTTTTCATTTGATTACAGCTAAACTAACTACTTCTTAAACACAAACAACAGAAACAACACAATCATCACAGCTTTATGAGTAAATAGCTTCCATTTGAGTTTTTCAAACTCTTGTCTAACAACAAAATTTTCTTGTTCCATCTTCATCTTACATATGTTGATCTCGTTTTCCAGTATAGAAACTTTGAGGGTTAAATTGCACAGCTCTTTTTTGTCTTTCCCAGAACTGACTTCATTTTCAGGGGTTTCAGGCTCCAACCATTCCCAAAAATTGCATTTTGGTCCTTCATTCTTGAAAAAGTAATCCCGAAATTGGTTAAAGAAAGAAGATTAAACGAAAATTAAAAAACATTTGTTTTACCATGGAGTTAGGGCACAATCTGAATTTTTTTCCTGGATTGTCTTTAGTTCGTGAAGTTCGTACACGAGATGGTAACCCACAGTAACAAAGATTCTCAGGTTGAAATCCAGCATTTCGTTTGGAAGAAATAGAAGAAGAAGAAAAAGAAGCATCCATGTCGGTCTAGGGCAAGAATGATGCCGTACTGCAGCTTTGCAATTAATAAGCCCAGTTTATGCCACATAATGCCATGTAATATCCACATAAGCAGTAACCTACAACAACCGGTATCGAGGGTTTTGGTGAGCAGAATTATTAAGTTCAATGGTATAATAAAGAAAAAAAAGATAAGGGACCAAATGAGTACTTATCGAAGACTTTATTACCTTCAAAGGTCATTTTCCCATTTTTTTATGTCGCCTTTCTACGAAAGTAGCTATATATGGTTGTTGACTCCTTATCTTCCTGTTATACATACATTTACAATTATATCATACTTTTTAAGTAAACATTCTAAAAATATTAAGAAAAATATACATAAATATTACATTGACCTAAGTGATCTAGACACCTAATGACATGTTTATTATATTATCGTTGTTCAAAAATTATATACTATAAAAAAATTTATTGTTTGCATAATTGGTATAGTGGTAACGAGGTGAGAATATGTACAAAGTCTTAAGTTCAAGCTTGAAAATCACTACAACACTGATGGTAGAAAATTTTAAAACCTTTTATGACATTTAGTCATATCTTACCAAAGTTTGTCCCATAAAAACATTTTAAGGGTGATAATATGGCTTAGGGGTTACAATGTCATATCAAATACGATCAAAGTGAAGAAAAATATATAAACACAAAAAATAATATTCCAAAGTATGTACTTCATCTAAAAAGCTTCATGCCATCTAGAACATCAAAAGAGTGTCATCTAGTCATCTAAAAAGATCATTTTCTAAGAATCATATTTTTTTATAACTTTAAATATGAAACTAGGATGCATGACATTTAAAACAAAATACGTAAGACAATAATGTATCATTAGCTATATGGGTTTTAGACACAATAAACTATTGAAGCATTTGATGAATGTTAATCATAATTCATGCAAGATGCAATGCATTTAATGCCGCAATGATTAAGGACATAGTTTTGATATTACTAAACTAAAGAAACAATCATTGAAATGGTGGATTAATCTCAAATAATTGATTAGTGGGCATGTCTTGAACAATTTCATGTAGGAGAAACTCAAAGAAAAAAACTCTATGAAGGATGAGATCTAGAAGCTATAGAAAGATTTCATTAGATCGAAGAAAGATAAGATGACAATCATGAAGTATATCATAAAGTTTCTATATTTTTTTTAACGACAAAGAAAATTAAATTGAAAAAACTAATGAGAAGTTGGACAACAAACAAAAGCACATTAGTCCAAGATACAAAAACACTACAATGCACCAACATATGTGTTCATGTGTATAGACATATATGTACATATTCATATGTCTATTTGTTTGTGAACATATATATATATATATATATATATATATATATATATATATATATATATATATATATATATATATATATATGATCATATGTTACCTATACTTATTGTGTTACTATTGTAATTCTTACTAGAATTTCATATTTACACGTCTATTTAAAAAGAATGTAATTTTAATTTTTGGTATTTAAAAGAATACACATTTTTATAGACTGTGCAAATTTATATAATTATTATACAAACATTTTTAAGCCAACGTGGACGAATAGAAGTGCAAATATGAAATTCTATAAGAATTGCAATGGTGACACTGTAATACAATAATTATAGGTAACAAATGATCATAACCCACAATTATATATATATATATATATATATATATATATATATATATATATATATATATATATATATTGGATTAGTGTCTAAGCCTGTAACCATATTTGGTAAGTACTTTACCCGGTTGTGCATTGTCGTTTTGGGTTGTCTTTACCATAGCAACTTGACAGGGTGATTTATGGAGAGAGAGAGAGAGAGAAGATATTATGGTTTATTAATATATTATAAGAATAATATATTAAAAAGAGAAATCATATTATTTAATTAATATTAGTCATAAATTAATTAGGAATTAATTTGGTGACTAAAAGAGATGAATTGAATAAATGAGACTTAAACTGTCAAATGTGTGATAGTTAAATTTTGGGGTGGGAAACCTAATGGAACAAGGGGTAAACGAAATTAAGATGGAAGCCCATCATATTTTCGTCCATGGCCTTTATTCCAGAAGGTTTGATGGGCTACTAAGGGTTTAAGCTGTCCATTAGAGTTTTGACTGAAACCCTAGTTGCTCACAGTATAAATAGGACCCTATGCATGTAATTTTCGGCCACTTGATTTCTAAGAACCCTAGAGCCGATTTTGTGTGCCTCGTCCCTCTCTCAAATACTACCCTCTTGCTATTGGTGTTTGTACGCAATTAGAGGAGTGACATTTGTGACTCTAAGCTTCAAAGACAAGAAGATTCAAGCAAGCAACAAGAGGTAATGATCTAGATCTGATTTGTTTTATATAATTTCGAATTCTTCTCATTAGATCTAGGGTTTATAAGCCTTAGATGATTTCATGTACAATTAGTAAAACCTAGATCCAATCATTAGGGTTTGCATGAGCACATATGATGTTCTTTTGGCTCAAACACATCAGTGGTATCAGAGCTTTGATTGGTTTTAATTGCATTTGATGCTAATATGTTCGTTCATTGCTTGATATGAAAATCGTTTTTCTGAAAATACCCAGCTCACGACGTGACTCTCTGAGTTCACGACGTGAGCCCAGTCTGTCTGAAAGACTCGACGAGTGCAGTAGGCTGCTCGACGAGTTTGTGGATCAGATGGCTCCAAACTCGGATTTTTGACTAATTTAGTGTTTGGATAATTACCAAAATTGTTTTTGAATCATAAAATCCAAATTTTATATATATGGTATGATTATCCTTACCAAGTTAAAAGATAATTGCCATTTATTTGAATAATAAATTCATTATATGATAATCTTTAATTATTTAATTTATTTGGTGAATTATCTTGTAAATAATCTTGATTAGGTCAAATTTAGATGATCATTAGATTAATTGTTTAATTTAAAATTATTTGCTATTTGATCCTTTGTGTTTTGAAAAGTTCAAAACTTGCCCTCAAGTTTTGAAATTTAAATTTTTGACTAAAAGGTTTATTTTGAATTATTTAAATTTCAAACTCTAGTATTTTACAAGTTTAAAATTCACCCTATACTATTATATATTACAAGATTTATATATATATATATATATATATATATATATATATATATATATATATATATATGTATGTATAACTTAAAAATGCTAGTCTTACCATTAGTAGGACTCATTCACGAAGCCGATCTATAAGGGGGTATAAGGTTATGGCCTATAAAATGGTCGTTTAATGGGTGTCCACTCTCACCCACCGCTTCCTTGATTGGTGGAGGGTCGTTAGCCGAACGGGTAGGATAGTGCAAACCCTTCCTCATAAAAAGTATAATGAATTTGTAAAAGTAACTAAATGTTTTTCAAATTCTCAATCTTAGTTACTTTAGGAAAAAGTGAATTGGTGCAATTTCATGAAATTACACTTTGCATCCTTGCTAAGACGTTAGTGGAGCGTGTGTGGTTAACCGGCACACTAATTGGAATCTAAGCATAGGTGGCAAAGGGTGACCCATTGTTTGTCATAGTTCGATGGAGCGTGTGCGGTTAACCGACACATTGAATAGGTGACTGTAACAATGAGGGCACCATGTACATTTGCATGGTTATTCATACCCGCTTTGTGATCCTCGGCATCCCAGTCACAAACTAGAGGGGCACATCAAGATTGAAACATGTCATTGAAAAGTTCAATGAACCTCATAAGATCTAGGAGTTTTCAATACATTTAAATCTTAACTCCCTAGCAAGCTGCTGCACCTCAATAACAGGTGCGAACTCGGCCCTGAACCTGGTCGTGAAATCACTCCAGGTCATAGCATCCAATATAGTGTCATCTCTAATGGCTCTCTCGACCTCCTCCCACCAGTCACGTGCCCTTCCCTTCAAAAGGCAGGATGCCAATCTGACCTTGTCCCCCTCAGGAAATCTGCTAGTGCGGAGCGCGTTGGCGACATCCGCCAACCATCTGGTACTCGCAATGGGGTCCCGAGCCTCATGGTAGTCGGGAGCTCCACAGGCTCTGAACTCCCTAAAAGTCAATGTGCACGATCCTATCATGGCTGCCATTTCGGTACGAAACGTGCCCAGCTTCTCATCCAAAAGCTCTAAAATACTCTCCTTGACCGAACCAAGGATCACAGGAGTCTGCTCAAGTATGCTACGCATGATCTCTGAGGAGATGAACTCTCTAGTCTACTCATCTAAATGCTCAACTCCATAGCCTGAACCTGATCCCTCCCTGACACCTGAACTGTCGATTGCTGGTCTAGGATGCAAAACCACCATTCTGAAAACACACAATGACAGATGTGTCACACCCTCGAACCGGACGGTGGAAACGTCCGAGGGCTTGCGTGACTAACAATTGAATACAATAACAATGAATATACATGAAACAAATACATACATCACCAACATTACATAGTACAACTTACATAGTTCACATCAAGTACATTGAACAAATATTACATCATCAAAAGTATATTGTTTGAAAGTTACAAAACATGAAGTCCTATTTAAGCATGATAATCATCTTTTGCTTATCTGTTACCTGAGAATACAAGTTATTTTTAAAAAAATGGTCAACATATGAAATGTTGGTGAGTTCATAAGCATGTTTGATATAAAACGTTTCATGTTGTTGGTAAAACCCAGAAAATCCGATATATTCTGTAAGTAAAATTGTTTGCGACATGATGTGATGATCCAATAATGTATAGATATGTGTAATTTCAGAACTAATATATATGGCTTATTAACATTAGTATTTCTCATATAGCAGTTGGAGTGTGATATAGAAATGATGTTGAGTCCCGGAAAATCCGATATTTTCCGATATAAAACAGTGTGATAGTTTTGTGAATTCGTATAAATCTCATAGTACGACCATATGTATGAAGTCAATTTCCCAAATAATAGTGAAATGGTAATGGATCTCTATGTGAGACGTTATAAACATGCATGATAAGAACTATTTCGCCTGCCTTCACATTTTTGCAAACGTCGGTTTTGATCAAGATTTTGTCACCCTAGACTGGCCGAGTCTAACTATAGCGAACAACTCAGGTGTGGGGGAGTCACCCCTGTATAGATCTATACACAAACTCTCGCGCTCCCTCCAGGAGATTCTGGTTATAACTACAGGCTACGAGCGACACTTATTGGTGCCAACCGCATATTTCTCACTAATTTCAATTATTACCCCGAGAATTTGAATAGTATTGATCACAATCCATTTATTGATTACATGAGTATGAGTAAAGCCCAAATAACACGAATAAGGACAACTGTGGTCTACTAATCATGTATGTTAATTTAGGCTATCGAGCACATGAGTAAGTTAGACCTTACTAGCAATGCAGATGGGCCACTAAGGCCCAATAGCATTTGAAGCCATTGAGGGTCTATCAAGTATGTAATTGGGTCACCAGAAGCCCAATAAACATGTATTGTTGTTATTGTTGGGCCCAATAATTATGTTAATGGGTCACGAAGGCTCATTAAGCATAATTTACAAATATTAAGCCCAATAAATTTAGTGTTTACCCGTTTTGTAGAGTATAAAAATCGGAAGCTTTGTTTAAACGAATTGTTCAATCGTAAAGTCCCAAAAATAATTGTTTGCCCATTCAGTCCCTTTTCTAATAAAAATGGCAATTTTAGTCCCTTTTTATGAAAAATTACATTTTAGGCCCTTAGATTATTTTTCTTGACATTTTCGGCCCAAATACTTATCCGAATAGTATTTTTAGCCCAAAATATGGTTTTGGACAGTTTCAACCCTTTAATTCAAAAGATTTACAATTGTAGTCCATATTTTCGAAATTTTTACAATTTAAATCCAAAAATCCAAAAACATTACATTTTTAGTCCTTTCTTGTAATAATTACATTTTCAACCCCTGAAAATTGTTATTGATGTTTCTAAAACTCATATTTTGATAAATATACAATTTTAGTCCTTAAAATCACATTTTTCGCAATTATAGGCCTAAAAACCAAAAGCCCAAATTTTAGCCCATTAAGCTAAAATTTGCATTTTTAGTCCTCTAAAAGTCATGATTTTTATAAAAACTCATATTTTAACTAATTTGGCCTTTTTAACCTTTATAAAACCAAAAATGGTATCATTTTACCCATCTTTTGCTTATTTGTAAAAAAATGGCCCATAAACAAGATTTGTGTTTTGTTTTGCTTATTTCAAACTTGTAAAACACTTTTGTCTTGACATTAAGATGTATAAGATGTCTTAGATCACATATTTTTCCTATTATAGTTAGAAATTTTCGAATAGATCACATATTAGCACATATGTATCACATAAACACAAGAAAACACACATATCATACAAATACACATGGATATGCACATTTCACTTGTATTCTCCCCCATAAATCATGTAAAACAGATAATAAAGGGGTATGAACTCACCTTGGAGTGGATCTCGAGCTTATGAAGCTTCAAAAGGTGTGATCATGGAATAAAACTATGTAAGAAGGGGTTTTCATGTTAAGAGGAAAGAAGATGCTTGTATTTTGAAAAGAACTTACCAAATATTGAAATGACTTGATAAAGATCCTCAAAACTCTAGTAAAATTTTCTAGATTTTGGAAGATGATGAAGGTTCATCTTTTAGAGGGTTGGGAGAGAATTTTGGAAGAGTGTGTTTGTGTGTGTGTGTGTGTTTGAGGCTTATGGCCGAGAAGAAGAAGAAGAGAGAGAAGAGAAATAGATGAGGTGGTGGATGCATGGGGAGGAGAGAAATCTAGCATGGATATACAAGATGTAAAAATGATGTGTCTTCCTCCCATAAATCCACATTTTTCTTTTATTATTATTATTATTATTATTATTATTATTATTATTATTATTATTATTATTATTATTATCATTATTATTATTATTATTTTCTTTCTCATTGGGCCGAGTTGGGCTAAAAGAGGGGGAAAGGAGTCATTTTGGGCCCATGCTCGAATTTATGAGGCTCAAATAAAAATTTTCGGCCCATTGGGCCTCTAGGGTGTCTCACGGCCCAATTCACTTAAAAGAATAGGTTTTATGGCCCATAATAATCAAATTAGGGTAGTTATGGCCCAAGAAGACCCATTAGGGTAAACCATTTCATTTTAGGCATGTTATGGCCTATAATGTTAAATTCCATGTTAGTGGATCCATTTAGGGTCCATTTAGAAAATTTAAGCCCAAAATAATCAAATTATAAGCTTATTGGCTCATTGGGCCCAATAAGGGTTTCCTAGTCCAAAAATGGACTTAGACTATAGTCCTTAGGGTTTTCAAAACCCTAAAATGACTTTTCATAATGTTTTGTATAAATTTCGGGCTTCATGATTTGATCTTGGTGAAAGTTTGTTGTTGTTAAATAACATAGTGCTTTATCAAATTGCTAGCCCCCCCCCCCCCCCCCCCCCCCCGTTAGAGGGAATTTCATCCCGAAATTCTTTTGAAACTGGGTCTGAGAGTGCAAGAAGCATTCGGGCATTAAGTACACATAATCAAGCATATCCTACTCAGGCTATCACCCTGACTAATTTGTACTAGCATGCAGTTCTCATAAAGCTGAATCACATATAACAGGCACATAAGGCATCATCCCTAGATCGTTAGTGCTAATCTAACATGTTGATATCATAATATAACTTGTATGGGTAATTTGGAGTACTTACTTGAGCTCGGCTAATTGCATACACCACACCTTCTTTTCTTTTCAAAACCATTTCCAAAAGAAAATCTTTTTGCTTTTTCTAAAGCCCTTTTCTTTTGAAAACATTATATCATTCCCTTAGTTTGAGTTCAGATATACCCGAAAGTGTGCCCGAATCCCTCAAACCAAGGCTCTGATACCAACTTGAAACATCCAAAAAATATAAGCAAAAAAAATTCATTTTTAAAGTAATATAAAAATTATAATAATCCATATTCAATAAGAAAACTACGTGTTATGTATCTCAAAATCTCATATCAAATACTGTTTCAAAACAACTAAAATAAAATCAGAGTCTCAAACAAATCCCAGGCTGAATATTGTGGTGTGTGTCATGCGATCATCCTGAGCTCTTCCCTTTGTTAGCTAATGTACCTGAAACCAAAACTGAAAACTGTAAGCACGAAGCTTAATGAGCTCCCCCAAACTACCACATACCATACAAAAGCACATATAACAAATACTGGGCCTTGCCCACTGCATTGGGCCCCGCCCGACATCAGACCGAAATCTGGAATAACTAGGCCCCCGCCCACTTCATCAGGCCCCGCCCACTGCATCTGGTCCCGCCCGACATCAGACCGGATTCTTGAATAAACTGAACATAACATAAACATAAACATATAACATAATCACATATACTGCATCGGGCTTTCCCGACATCGGACCGAAGTCCGGAACATATAAGTCATAACATAAAAATGCATGAATCACAAAGACATCAAGTATACAAAACTACTTCTCGGGACCACCCCGACATCGGACCGAAATCCGGAACAGATTGAACATATAAACTACATCAGGCTAACCCCGACATCGGGCTCACCCCAGTGTATTGTAACTACATAAACGGGCCAACATTGGTGCCTTAGACTCGTTCCTAATGGAAGAGGACTCACCTCTCAAATATGCTGAAAATCATGTGGGTAATGTCTGTTGCTCCAATTACTCCGCGACTATCATGACCAAATAAACACTTGTCAAAAATTGGAGATTCTCTATGGGTAAATGACTATTCTACCCCTGCTATGATGTGGGTCATATCCAAGCCCCAAATCCCTTTAACATTTCCAAGCCCATTAATGGTCCAACTAAAGATCCTCTAATGGCCTAATTTTCTAAATTAGGCCCAACTTCTCAAATGGGCCCATCGCATCCCAATGATGTCCATAGCCCATAAACAGACCCATGATGGCCCATTAAGGCCCAAAAGATAATAAGTCCAATAGTTGGCTAACCCGAGGCCCAACAAGGTAAAAGCCCAATATTGTTGAGTCCGCGGGGCATACTCCTCTATACGTAGGGCGTACTCGCTGCATGGTCTGTACGCTACGCATACATGCTGGTACGCCCAACATACCACCCTGTTAAGCTATACCTTCATTAAGCACTTATTACTCCACTTAACCAGCTATAATATAGATCCAAGTCCTTATTGATGTCTTAACACCTAAAGTCGATCACTTGGTGGTTTGCAGCCCACCAAGTGAGCCCAAACATGGAATAATAGCAACTAACCTCATAAGAGGGGCTAGATCTCATGCATGGCTTCATAAGAGCCTCAAAGATTGGGACTTTACTGCTAAAGGAATGTTTTAAGCCTCAAGGATGGCAATCCCAAGCTCAAAAACGGAATGGTATGATAAAGGTCCATCCTTAGGACCTAAAAAGGTCCATCCTTAGGACCTAAAAAGGTCCAAAACTCCATGTTCTTAGATCTACACTTCTAGGAGGAAAGTTTAGAGCTTTATACCTCCTTTGTGATCCTAAAGAGAAAATAGTTCCAGATCCTTGAGCTCCTTGCACCTTGGTTCTTCTCCTTCAACTTCTCTTCACTTCTTCCAAGCCTTCCTTTACTCAAAACAAGCTCAAGAGGTCAACACACTTATCAATGGAGAAGGAAAGGCGTATTAGGGTGTGGCTATAATGAGGAATTTATATACCTTAAACCCTAAAAATTAAGGTTTAGCTCCTACTCATGTACGTTGCGTGTAAACCTGGTACGATGCGCGTACGTGTGCGCACCCCCAAATCCAATGCGCATCTCTACGCTCAGCGTACATCTTATGGGCGGCCCAATTTTCTTAGTCCATCAATTTAGATCCAAACCAAAAACCCTTTATCCCATTAGGCCCAAGATAAATTATAAAATAAATAAATAAACTAATACCTCAAATATCGGGTGTTACAACTGTTGACTTGGACCATTGACTTTAACCTTGACCAAAAGGTTGACCAATTGACTTCTGAGGGTATTTTGGTAAATTAGGTATTTGGAGCCGTATTTCAGGAGTTTGACATTTCAGTTTCTGATTGACATTATGAGGTGAGATGTCCTCGCTATACTTAGGGTCGAAGGTACCAAGGCCGGCCCATTGGATCTGACATCCTAGTAATTGATGATATGTTGAGTATGAGATAATTATGCATGCTAGTTTTCTATGTCAGTTGGTAAGTCTGTATGACTATCTGCATTACTGTTTGATTATCTGTATGTGCATTTAGCTGTTATATGTCAACATGTTGTGTGGGTAGGGTTGAGGTTACACTGCTTCCTGCGGTGACCAACAAACCTTGGAGTATGACAGATATGAGATGAGGGCCAGGAAAGCATACCAGACTCATATTGAGGACTCCTAGGCATTCCAGTTGCAAGCTGAGGGCCAGGGGAGCATGCCAGACTTGCACTGAGGGTGGGCTCGAGAGAAAACTAGACTTATGTTGTAGGCTCGGGGGAAGCCAGTCATAAGTTGTGGGCTCGAGATCAAGCCAGGCTTATGTTGTAGGCTCGGGGGCAAGCCTGATGTGAGCTGTGGGCTTGAAAGGCAAGCCATACTCACACCGTGGGCTCAGGGGTAATCCAGATTGTAGAGCTGTGGACCCATTGCATGTTGTTATTTGTATATGTGTTATTTGTTATGTATCAGTATTTTGGGGAAACCCACTAAGTTTCGGGCTTACAATTGTTGATTATGTTTCATGTACCTCTGATGATCGCGGGAAGACGAAGGCGTGATCGTGCACCTCTTTATATTTTTTATGATTTGGTTCTGGGATATTCTAACATTAAACCATTTTGAAAACCAATTTGTAATAACTATTGGGTTTTTAATGATTTTAAAAGTTTTAAATTGGCCTGTTTTGTATGGATGTTACACTAAAATTAATTTTCCGAAAAAAAACTATTTACACCCATCGTTTGGCGCGAGTAAACAGCTAGTGTGTGTATGTATATATATATATATATATATATATATATATATATATATATATACACACACACACACACTAGCCTTTTACTCGCGCCAATCGACAGATGCAAATAGCTTTTTGAGAAATTAGTTTTTAGAGGCGATTCGTTCTTTTGTGCAAATGGTTTAATACATCTAAACAATTATCAATAAGAGTTATGCTAGCAAATATGAAATTCGTAAGACTAAAAAATGAAGAGTTTGTATTGTTTACAAATATGTACAAACACATGATTAATTGTATTTTATTAATTATGCTATACTTTTTTATACGCCACATTTGATAGCTAAACTTTACCGCCTTTGAATTGTTCGTTAAGCTTCGCTAATACTTATGCAAGTTAAATATAAATGGTGTGAGGGGAATGAGATATGTTATTCCCTATAGTAATTATGGGAAGATTAGTTTATTATAATCAGAGGCGAAGTCAGGATTTTAGAATAAGGGGGACTAAAATCGTAAAAAAATGTTAAAATGTATTTATATATAAATAACACACACACACACACACACACACATATATATATATATATATATAATTAAAATACTAGCTCTTCGATACTTATGCGTATTTACTGAATGAATTGTCCAGTTGGGGGAGGCGCAGCATCCGGCTGCCTCCCTACTGGCTCCGCCACTGATTATAATGTTGTTTTAAAACTTAAATATCAGTTCAGTATACAATCGGGTTTGTTATTACTTAACGGTTGTTGGGTGTTTACTTAATACTTACATAACATCTTAACAAGCTAAATAAGAAAAGATTGTGTTTATTTATTGAAACGTGTAAAAAGACCTTTCATTAGTGTATTAAATAAATATGTTAATTTGAAATAAGTTTTAGATTTAGTAGTTTGGCGGTATACAATCGGGTTTGTTATTACTTAACGGTTGTTGGGTGTTTACTTAATACTTACATAACATCTTAACAAGCTAAATAAGAAAAGACTGTGTTTATTTATTGAAACGTGTAAAAAGAACTTTCATTAGTGTATTAAATAAATATGTTAATTTGAAATAAGTTTTAGATTTAGTAGTTTGGCAATAGAGAAATTAGAATAAACATCACAATGTCAATCTCAAATCGACTACTCAAATGAATTGTTAATCGGAAACTTGATTTATTGTTTGACTTATTTTATGTTTTACCTAGGGATGAGATTTAGAACCGGAAAATCGGACCGGTACCGGAACCGTTAGAACCGGAATATGTAAAACCGGTCCGGGTCTCGGGTTTAAATAATGGCTCTATCCGGGTTTCGGGTCCTTCGGGTCCGATTAAACCGGGTTTAAGAACCGGAACCGTGTTAGGAACCGAAACTGGTTTTAGGGGCCGGAACCGGTTTATGTAAAAAGTTTAAAACATGCATATCTCATTTGTTTGAAGTTGGATTGGCATGAAGTTTTTTCTTTTGTGTAGTTTATAGTTTGTACATGATTTTAGACTATAATTTTGTCATTTTTGGGTTTATATTCATTGAATTACAGTGTCTCAAATTCGGGATATCAAAGCTAGAAATTTTATGTTTTTCAACTTTTTTTTTTTGTATTCTATGATTGTTTTAAAACATGCATATCTCATTCGTTTAAAGTCGGATTGGCATAAGTTTTTTTTCCAGGGTATAGTTTATAGTTTTTACATAATTTTAGACTATAATTTTGTTATTTTTGGGTTGTTATTCATTGACTTATAGTCTATCAAAGTCGGGATATCAAAGCTGGAAATTTATGTTTATCAGCTTTCTTGGTATTCTGTGATAGTTTTAAAACTTGCATATCTCATTCGTTTAAAGTCGGATTGACATGATGTTTTTTCCAGAGTATAGTTTACAGTTTGTACATGATTTTAGAATATAATTGTATTATTTTTGGGTTTTTATTCATTGACTTATAGTCTCTCAAAGTCAGGATATCAAAGCTGGAAATTTTATATTTTTCAGCTTTCTTTGTATTTTGTGATAACTTTAAAACTTTCATATCTCATTCGTTTGAAGTCGGATTGACATGAGGTTTTTTCCAGAGTGTATTTTATAGTTTATACATGATTTTAGACTATGATTTCGTTATTTTTGGGTTCTTATTCATTGACTTATAGTCTCTCAAATTTCGGGATATCAAAGCTGGAAAATTTATGTTTTTCAGCTTTCTTTGTATTATCTGATAGTTTTAAAGCATGCATATCTAATTTGTTTGAATTCGGAATAGTATGCGGTTTTTTACAAAGTGTAGTATAGAGTTTGTACATGATTTTAGACTTTAATTTTGTCATTTTTGGTTTCATATTCATTGATTTATAGTCTCTCAAAGTTGGGATATCAAAGCTGTGAATTTTATTTTTTTTCTCAGCTTTATTTTTGTATTATGTGAAATTTAAAAACATGCATTCAACCCACTTTATCCGGTTCCGTGGGTTTTTCGGTTCTAGACCCACTTTACCCGGTTCCATTTGACCCACTTTGATCTTTCCGGGTTTTCCGGTTCTAGACTCACTTTACCCGGTACCTTTCCCGGAACCGAACTAGAATCGATTCTTATATACTGGTCGGGTTCCCGGTCCTAAAAAATCTCCTTAACCGGTTCCCGGGTTTTCCGGGTCCGGGCCTACCGATCCGGGTTTGGACCCACTCACATTCTAGTTTTACCTTTATGGATAAAAAACATATACATTATATGTAGCACCTGGTTCTTGGTATGTATTCTGTTATTAAATCTTCCTTTATTTTTGCATTTTTGGCCTTAGACTCGGCGAGTCGAAGGACTGAATCGCCGAGTAGAAGCGGGATGAGGCGCGGGGTTTAAGTTGTGGACTTGGCGAGTCGAGTCCCGGACTCGGCGAGTAGCCGCTCTTTGGACAAAAACCCTAATCTAGGGGTTTGCACCCTATTTAAACGACCTTATGCAGCCTCCTTTCCCCCTTTATGCTCCCAAACACTCCTCATAGCAAACCCTAGCCGTTTTTGTGAAGATCTAAGGCTTTTTGAGTAATTCTTGTGAGTTTTGGTCTCAAGGAAGAAGGAAGAGCATAGAAGGATCAAGAGGGGACTGAAGGATTTGAGTTTGGTTCATCATTTGCAGTCTTTGGAAGGTATAAAGTCTGAACCTTGCTCATTCTTTTTTTAGATCCCTCTTTGGGGTGATTTAGGGCTTTTATAAGCCATTTTTGGTGGCCAACCATGTTTGCAAACATGGTTAGGGGTTTGGGCTTCTGTATCATGTCATTTTATGAGCCACATGTAACATCCCGGAATATCAAGAGTAGAGTTGAAGGGCTAAAAGTGTAAATGGGAAAGGGCAACTCGGCGAGTCCACGAGTGGACTCGGTGAGTAGGGTCACGACTCTAGTCGCGTGTTAAGTGACCAACTCGGCGAGTAGTATGGATGGACTCGGCGAGTTGGTGCTGAGTGGAGAAAACCCTAATTTCGAGGATTGAGCCCTATATAAAGAACATCATATCTTCTCCCCAGCCTCTTTACCATTCCTTGAGTTCCAGAAGCCCTAAATTTGTGAGGAGACCCCATTGTTGAGTGAATTAGAGCTTGGAGAAGGATCTTTGGTGCTTTAAGCTTGAAGATTGGAGGCTTGTATCAGGAAGCTTGGGGAGATCAGGAATCTAAAGTTGGTTGGGCTCATTCCAGGGGCAAGGAAGCATTTCCTTAAGCTATTTTCTTCATGGGTTCATGTGTGGTGGTTGATATGACATCTAAATTGAGATAGAAGCTTGGATATAAGGATGCTACTTCAGATCTAAGCTTGTGATGGTCATATATGTCATAAAGTCCCGATTCTTGAGTGTTTGGTGAAGCTCTTTTGTCCCAAACCCTAGCCCTAGAGTGTAAAATGCCTAGATCTCTTTGGATCCACGTAAATCTTGCCACTTTACGTGATGGATGGCTTGTAAAAGAGTAAATCTATGGTTTAGAGCTTCTGCATGGCTTAGAAAGCCTCTGTATGGTTTCAGATCTAGGGGTACTCAGCGAGTCACAAGGGTGTACTCGAAGAGTTGCTTGAAGATAGGCTGGAACTCGACGAGTTGGAAGAACAACTCGGCGAGTTGGTTGAATATGGGCAGGAACTCGGCAAGTTGGAAGAACAACTCGGCGAGTTGGTTGCAGATAGTCTTGGACTTAGCGAGTCTGTTCTTGGACTCGGCGAGTCTGGTCGTGAGGTCCTAACCTTTCTTCTGGTTGAGCTGTGAATCGGTGAGTCAAGGGATGACTCGGTGAGTCGAGTGTGAAAGGACTCAGAGTTGTTGGACTCGGCGAGTCTCGGGGTGACTCGGCGAGTTGAGTCATGGATTGGGGAAGTTCTGTGCGTGGGGACTCGGCGAGTCATCGGGTTGACTCAGCGAGTAGAGTCAGTCAGGGGTTGACTTTGACTTTGACCAAGGGTTGACCAGTTGATTTCCAGGGGCATTTTGGTAATTGTTGGCTTTTGTTTTGAGTTCAAAGTTTTGGTGTTGACCAGCGTTGGAGATCATATCAGTGGTCGGAGCAGCTTGGGTTTATCTATTCAGTCGGCAGTTGCGAGGTGAGTTATCCTCACTATATCGATAGGGTCTACGGCACCAAGGCCGACCCTTTTATCGGATTGTGATCGGGTATCGTTGTTATGTTTTATTTGTTGTGTTGCATCCTGGTAGTTAGGATGGTATATGTTAGAGACCTGGTTAAGGTCGGTATCCTGATATATAGGATGATGCTATACTAGTGACCGGTTAGGTCGGTATCCTGGTTAGGATGATGTTATGCTATGTGATCCGTTAGATCGGTTTGATTGGATGTGATATGTTATATGATTGAATGTTTATGTGCACATGGTTGTTGGACTGGGGTTGGGTTGAGGCGGGACCTGCTTTGTGTTGTAGGCCAACATACCCAGGGCGGACCGGTTATCCCGAAGGCCCAGCGAGCGGTCCGGATAGGCTGTAGGCCCCAAGAGGGTGGACCAGACGTGCCGAGGCTCGGAGAGTGGACCAGGCCGACTGAAGGCCTAGTGCGGGCGGACCAGTCATACTGTAGACTCAGAGAGTGGACCAGGTGGATTGAAGGCCCGGTGTGGGCGGACCAATCACACTGTAGACTCGATGTATGTGGTTAGACTAGGAGGGTGAACCAGGTGGACTGAAGGCCGGTGCAGCGGACCAGTCACACAGTAGACCCGAAGTGCATGGCTGTTCTGTGTTATGTTATGATATGGCATGTTATGCGTGTATGGTATATGTGGTTGGTATTTTGGGGATATATCACTAAGCTTTCGGGCTTACAGTTGTGGTTTAATGTTTTTCAGGTTCTTCAGGAGACCGTGGCAAGGCAAAGGCGTTATCGTACCGCTCCTCATGATTATGTTTTGTGATGTGATTCTGGGAATACTCTGAAATAATTGTATTGAAAACCTTTTTGTAATAATTTTATGAAATCGGGTTGTTTTTGAAAAGTTTAAATTGGTTGGAATTTTATGGTCGTTACACCACAAGTCAGATCTAGATTGCTTTTTGCACCAAGGAAGGCCCCATGCAACAAAAGAACCATTTTAGAGCCTTTTAAGCTCTAATGTCCCATGCATGAACGTAAAGTTTGTAACTTTACGTGCTAGATCGAGTTTAGGGGCCTGGATCTATCATTTGGTTAAGTATTATACACCAGAAATCGAAGTTCTTAGTAAGGAATGTGATAGACTCGGAGAGTCCATTTCCTGGACTCGGCGAGTCCAAGGGTTTTGGTCCCATATCAGTGAGGGTCATAAGGACCGGTTGAGTGTGGAAAGGTTTTAGGAGTCCCGAGGAGTGACCCAACGTTCTGGACTAAGCAAAGTGTTCTGGGAATTCATGGTACTCGACGAGTGCATGAATGGACTCGGCGAGTCCAAGACAATCTTCATGGAACTCGGCGAGTTGTTCATAAACTCGGTGAGTCGAGATCAGAACGTGTTCATAGGATGAAGAGTAACTCGACGAGTTGTTCATACAACTCGGCGAGTCAAGTCAGGACATGAGTATCAGTTGATGATGAACTCGACGAGTTGTTCATACAACTCGGCGAGTCGGATGTGGATTCAGTCAGTGTTCGTTTAGAAGGAAAACTCGTCGAGTCATCGCCTAACTCGACGAGTAGAGACGGGTATGAGGTCTGATGGAAGGATAGGGACTCGGCGAGTTGACGAGTCAACTCGACGAGTCAGGTCAACTGGAAGTTGACTTTGACTTTGACTTTGACTTTGACCTGGTCAAGGGGTAAAATGGTCATTTTACCCTAAGGGTAGATGTCAATTTCTGACTAAGTGTTTTGTGGGAATTTTAGCCGGAGGATTTCCGAAGCAGCAGTGGCAGCAGTCAGAGGATTCCTGCGCAGTTCAACAGCTACGAGGTGAGTTACCTTCCAGTAGGGGTGGGTCTAAGGCCACAATGTCGGCCCACCATTGAGGAGTATTTAGAAGATAATTGTCTTTGTGATAATTTATTTTGGTCTGGTATGTGTTTGGTTATGAGTTATATCTGTACGATATGTTGCATGATAGGGATAGTTTCCCTGGTAGTGGTCCGTAGGACTAAGGGGTAGGTTAGTACCCGGAAATGTCTGAATGTGTGCTTATATCTTGCTATTGTATGCTAGTGGTAGGGGTGGAATAGTCCCCAGTTACCGGTTGAAAGATACCGATGACGATTACCGGTTGAAAGATACCGATGGTATTGTATGGTATGTGGTATGATGGGGGAACTCACTAAGCTTTGTCCTTACGGTTTCAGTTTTTGGTTTCAGGTACCTCTTCATCCAAGGGGAAGGAGCCGGCGGCGTAGCATGGCATCACACACACTCACATATGATTTCCGCACGGTGTTTTCTGGGATTGTACTCTGATATGACATTTGTTCATGGTTGTGGGTTTCAAATATGATACTTGGTTTTGAGATGACGTGTTCATACATTATTTTCTAATGAATGTTTTTGAATTAATTAATCAAAAATGAAACTTTTGGACTTGAATTTTGGGATGTTACATTATACATACGACTTCAAAATGGCGAAAAAAATTAAATAAAAAAAGCATGTTAACAGCATCATATTACCCTTTTCCGCAACATTTTGACAATAAAATATTAAGATTTTCAACGACATATTTGCATTTGATAACACATAAAAGTTAAAAGGCATAAAAATGAAAAAAAAAAAAGTATAATTTGGCATCAACTTATTTTTATTTTCATCAACATATTTACATGTTCTAAGGGATTGTTGTGAAATTGATTTACAATTATACTTTTACCGATGTAATCATATTGACCCCCCACCCCCAAATGCACCTGCTCAAAAGGATGCATCTCAAAAAACAACACAATTGATTAAACATTCCACAGTACCTCCCTACACCAATATTAGTCGATAACATGTATAAGCATACATAAGATCCAAGGGCAAAATCAACCCACATAGCAATATAAACAAGGTTGAGAGGCTACAAAAGAACAAGGGAAAAATCCACCAAACAGCTTATAAAACCACTCCAAAGGTGTCTTGATACAAGTCTTAACCGGGAAAAAAATAAACAAAAACGTAGATTATTAATTAAAAGAAGAGATATAACTTTACCTGGGAAGTACGGTCTGTTTCTCCACCAATAGCCATTAAATGGGAATTAACTGTTCTTCTCACCACAAGTCCATCTGATGAGTTTCCTATACCATAAATCTCACCTTGCATGATTGCCATTTGTGATGGAGCCTCGTAGATCATAGATACTCAAATTTCTTTGGAAAGGGTCTCTAACTAACAAAATTCAATAAAAACATATATTTTCCATTCTAACATTCTATCATAAAGCATATAGTATTTTAATAATAATAACTTAACAAACCAAAGGTGTTGGGATTGTACAGTCTCTAATATAGCCTCCGATGTTATGCCCATCAAGCAATATTACTTTCCATGTTTAAAGTACACAAAATTACTTATGATCCGGTAAATGGTTTATAACTAGGTCCTTTTTATAGCAAGTGCATATTGATTTGTACATTGACATTACCTTATATGTAACTTTGTGACATACAATTTCATCAAACTAACAAAAACAACATGTAGTGTTGACCTATAAAACATCATATGAAGCATTAGTCCTAATCCAACAATCAGATGTATTATCGTAGATCAATAAAAACCAAATAAACAAAAGAAAAAAGATACCTAAAAAAAAGTTTCATGTAGCAGATAAAAGAAATACCAATATCACTTTCCGGTGGTGACATCCATGTTTGTGCATGGTTGGTTGAAGGCGTCTTTTATTCAAAGACCCAAAAACAAAAAGAAGGGTGACATCCACATTCTCAAATGAGGGCTGGATAATGAGAACTTAAAATAAGATTAGGAGAAGAAAAGTTGAGATCTTATAATGAGACAGGGAGTCGTTTTCACCTGTCTTAGGTTGTTTTCTCCGACCACCATACACAACCTAGGATCTTCCTCTACATCTGAAAAACCCAAAAATGCACCTTTAGTCAAGATCATGTTCATGTGACATTTAGATCAAAAGGAATGAAATTTAAGAATGCTTTGTAGCAAAAAGTGATTAATATTATGGTTCATTAGCAATAGTTGCTTATAAGAGCAACAAATTAAACTAATAACTAAAAACAAACAAAAAGCTTACGAAAAATCGAGCCTTCATCATCTTCATCTATTTTAAATGAATTTGCATCCTAGTGATTAAATCACTTGTGATCAAGAACAAATAAAAAATTAAACAAAAAGCAAATAAAAACCAAACAAAAAATGAACCCTAATCTTCTTTAAAATCCATGTTGTTCGGGAGGGGTCTGTTGGGATAACTCTAGGAAAAAAGATTGACAACGAAGAAAACTAAAACAAAGGTGAAATCATGAAATTGTAACAAAAAATGGGAGGAGAGAAAGACGGTGGTGACTGGAACAGAGGAAAAGAAGAGAAAGAAAGTAATCGGCTAATAGTGGTGACAAATTGAAAATCGCAATCATTAAACCTTAGTAGCATAAGAAGCCCTAACTCTCAAAAGCGAGATTGTGAACATCGATAACATACAAAACAAAATAAAATCAGAAAAATGAAAAAAAAAAAAAAAAAAAAAATAAGCATACCTCCCTTATTGTTTCTTTCTTCCCTCCACAACCTCTTTCTTTGCACAAATCATTTGTGATTTAAGTGGGTGATTATTGATCGTGACTCATATAGGGTTCTAACGCAAATAAATGCTATATAGAGTTTATCTAGTTGGCCGATTAAATTTGCTGGAAATACAGGAATATTGAGTCTAACTTTGACTAATTTACTTCCTTAATTTTCTTTAATACTTAGTGTTAATGGAGGTTACATGTTAGGGAAAAGAGGGGATAGGAGTAGTGGTGGTGGTTTTGTTAACAGATGATGGAGATGACGTTTGTTTTTGGAGAGAAAATATGAGACACAATGTAACGTCTGATTCCTGGTACACATTTAATTATAATTTATTCATTTTCGTAGAGCTACTCGACGAGTTGGAAGCCCCAGACTCGTCAGGTAGAAACGAGATTGGCCGCGGGGTTTTAAGCAATCTACTCGACGAGTTGAGAGCCCTCAACTCGGTGAGTAGGTCTGCCAGAGTGAAACCCTAATTTCAGGGTTTTGCACCCTATTTAAGCATCTTAATACCCATCTTGTGGCCTCATTTCAGCCTCCAAGTCCCAAACCCTAACCTATGAAACCCTAAAGCATCGTGTGAGTGTGTGAGCCATTTTTGAGTGATCTTGTATGATTTGAAGCGTATAGAAGAAGAGGAAGCTAGAGGACTCCAAGAGAAGATTGTAGATCTAAAAGCAACATCTCATTCCCTTCACTTTCTAGTAATCAAGCCTCTAACTTGTCTATTGGTTTATTAGATCTCCTTATTTCCACTTTATTGGGTTCTAGGTCCAAGAAGCTTGACCCTTGAGATATGGACATCCCAAGCAAGGATCCCTTCAGATCTTGAATCATTAGGGGTTGTTATGGCATAAAGGTACAAACTTTATGCCATTGAAACCCCCATGAAAGTTATAATGTGTTAGTTTGGCCTTTTAAGCCCAAAAGGCCATGCGTGGAAGGAAAGTCTGAGACTTTATATGTTCATTTGGTGTCTGGGATCTAGATCTTGATTTTCATGCTTTGGTTTGGAGTAGTATGGATTTTAGACAAAGATCTATGTCCTAAAGAACTAAGGTTTTAGCTAAACCCATTAAGAAGGACTATTAGTGGGTAAAGTTGGAGACTTTACCCTTAAAAGGGCATTTCCAGTGTGTAGATGAACTATGGGGTTTGGATTTGAAGAGTAGGGGATTAATCCTTTAAGATGGACGAAACATATAGAGGAACCCGTCCAGTCCATAAAGGAACTCAACGAGTTGAGTCGTTTTGTCCTGTTTTTTATTATGGTAGAACTCGACGAGTCAGAGGATGACTCAATGAGTTGATTCACTAAATCACGACTATTAGTAGCTAGATAAAACTTGACGAGTCGGGTGGATGACTCGGCGAGTTGGATCGCGATTTCAGGATTTTTGAGTTATAGAACTCGACAAGTTGATAGGTCAACTCAACGAGTTAGGTCAACCCACAATGTTGACTTTGACCATAATGTTGACTTTGCTAGGGGTAAAATTGTCATTGTGATTATGGTATCTATGAACAATTTAAAACGAAAATTTTGGACTATAATTTTGGGACGTTTCAGACGAATAGCACCTGATATAGTGCAAAATGACCAGCATTGAAAGATTTTGCCTGGATTTCATGTAAGGATTAAATGACAAAGTCAAAAACCTGCGAGAGACAAGGAAAGGTATATAATTTGACTTTTTCAACATTTTATCAAATAAGATAAAATATTTTTGGAATGCATCAAGTTTTTATATATGGTGCTTTAAGAGTTGTACCTCTTAAAATTTAGCATTTAAGGCTAAATGCTTATTAAGTTATATATATATATATATATATATATATATATATATATATATATATACACACACACACACACATACATACTCACACACACAAATATATATATATATATATATATATATATATATATATATATATAGGTTAAAATGTGGATCGACAACTATTGTGCGAATATATGGACAATTCTAATCTATGAGAATTACCAAGAGGATAAGTTATTTCGTATTGTGAATACATTCAACCTCACACAACTATTGTCATTTTCTTGCATTCTCACTAATTTTTATTCATTTTTGTTCTCAAGTATCGTTTTTCACTCATTTTTATTCTTACAGAATACGACTCAATAAACATTATGACAACATTCTGACAAAATGAAAATAATAATAATAAAGTCTTTAATAACTTTATAGAATATTTAATTAATGAGAATGCATAATAATGACAATAGTTACGTAAGATTAAACGTATTTACATTATCAAACAACATTTTTTATTTGTAATTCTCATAGAATTACATTATCCACATGTTCTCATAATACATGTCAATCCATATTTGAATATAGTTCTCTCTCTCTCTCTCTCTCTCTCTATATATATATATATATATATATATATATATATATATATATATATATATATATATATATATCATACTATACTTATAAAAGATGCATTTTTCCTAGCATCTCATGCATTTGAAACTCCCACTCCTTTTTTTCCTAGCACCTCATGCATTTGAAACTCCCACACCTCTTCAACTTCAAAATAATTAATCAATAATGATTATTGATTTGAAACTTCTATGTTTTTTCATATTCTCCAATGACTTTTCAAATGTATTTTAATAATGATTATTAATTACCTTTACATCAAGCATATTATATAAGTTGTTACATGTGATTTATGAATCTTTGTTTCTCTCTTTAGTTCTTGGTTTTCTAAGCGTCTCACTTTGAGTGAAATTCTTTCTGCATCTTCTTAGTTTATAATGTCACCAACTTGGAACATTTCAGTTTTAACAACATTGCACTACACTTCTCCAATCACTCATGCAAGAAGAATGTTGATTACATCGTGTTTTATGTAGTAAAGGCAAAATATGATTTGTTGTGCTATGGATTTAAAAAAAATGGTGGTTTCATATTGTATATATTTAATTGTAGTGGATGTCTAATATTAGGATTTGGTTCGTAATATTCTTTTTCTATGTTAATATCTTTTATTATGTTATATGAAGATTATTGTGCACTGTGGGTTGTTTTGTGGTAACTTTATGTTTGTATTATATTATAGTTTCCTTTTATGGGTGGTTGTAATTATACTTTATATTCGTAGTTGTATTTTAGTTTCTGTTTATGGTGAAAAATATGAGAATGATCGATACTTTGATTGTAGGCGTTTTTTTGTTGTATGCATCATATCCACGTTAAACATAGATGAACATTTAACCTTATGGCTTATGTTATGATAGAGTAAAAAAAATTATATTTGTTTTATTTAGGTACCTTTATCTTTGTGTTGAAAAAATCTTACTACTCAAGTTTTATCTTTGCTCCACTCATTTAGAAGAAATTCTAAGATGTTTACCTTTTTTTTATTATTGGAATGTGATTGTCCTTACTATTTTTTCCCTTTGGTGTATGGCACAAATGAACACAAGTAAGATTTAAAATAATTAGCATTATTAATAGTTTTATTTATAAATAAGTTAAAATTTCATCCAGTTGTAGTATGTGAAGTATTTTCAACCAAATATTTAATTTCCTTAACAATTAAATACCAATAGATGTTTATAATTCTCATTTTATTAACAAATATTGTTTTTTCTATGATTAGTAAATAAAATTGTTATAAACACTCTCTTAAAGTTTTATCTTTGTTCCACTTATATAAAACAAATTCTTAGATGTTTTCCTTTTTTTTAATATTGGAATGTGATTTTCCGTTCTATTTTCGCCCTTTATTGTACGACACGATTGAAGACAAGTAAGATTTAAAATAATTAGCATTATTGGTAACTTTATTTATAAATAACTTAAAATTCCATCCAGTTGTAGTATTTGAAGTATTTTCAACCAAATGCTTAATTTCATTAACAATTAAACACCAATAGATGTTTATAGTTCTCATTTTATTAACAAATATTGTTTTTATATGATTAGTAAATTAAAATTGTTATAACTATTCTCATAAATCAACATGATAACAATAATAGCTTAAACAGCGTAAAATTAGAATATATATATATATATATATATATATATATATATATATATATATATATATATATATATATATATTATGATACATTGGAAAAACGATTAATGTTTGAAATTAATCATAAATGAAATAAAAAAATGTTTAAATAAATTGTTTTCTAATCAACAACGTCAATAGCTAAAAATATATCAAATAAAAAACTACATTTAACTAACTAAATTCACACACAACATATAAATGGATTCCATTTAGATGATATGATCCTAAAATACACCTATCTAAATTGATTGACCATAAGTAGATGCTATTATAATGATTTGGATTTAATATATATATATATATATATATATATATATATATATATATATATATATATATACACACACACACACACACACACATTAGAGTATATTTAAAGTAATTATAATATTTTAAAACATCTTAGAGCAATATTCATTTGAAACCTCATATTTTAATTAATACCACTCAAAATTTTTCTTAATAATGACTTAAACACTCAAAAGTTTTATAACATATATATTATGTTTAATATGCATTTAATGAAAACATTACAATAAAAAGGTGAATCTTTTGTATAGACACACATATAAATAACATACAATTGACAATGAATACAATCATAAAACCTTTTGTGTTGGGTAGAAAACGTTTTTGTGTTGGTTAGAAGTATTTTGACTATTTTTGGAATTATTTTATTATGGTAGAGCTTTTACCTTATGTGTTTGTTATATCTATATATATATATATATATATATATATATATATATATATATATATATATATATATATATATATATATTGTAGTATTCTTTTATTACAATTGGTGTATGTTGTGGTTAAATCGTTAATGTAACTTATATTGTATACATGTTGTGATCATATATTATATATGTTGTTTCAAAAAATAATTAATTAAAATTTATGTATATTCTATATTTTTTAAGGGTGTATGGGTCAATTTGGTACTGTTATAGGCCAAAACCAAACCATAATCATTGCAATTGGTTAACAAATTTTGATAACCAATATGTATTGGTTAACATTTCAGTCCATTAATGGTGTTCAGTTATCGATTAATATCGGTTAACGACAACGGTTCAAAATGAAATGCAAATAAAAAATACATTACTATAAAATATGAGAAAGAAAGAAATAATTGCTATAAAAAATACATTACTATAAAATGTGAGCAACAAAAAATAATTGCTATAAAAGTGAAAAATTAGAAAATAGGTTGCTAAAAATAAAAATGGTAAATTAATGATGATTAACTAATACCAAATTATATAAGTAAATCTAACTCAAAATTAAGTACTTGATAACCATGACATGATTACTCTTCAAATTCTCAGTTTCCAATATAATTACATATTATATACATTATAATATATATGTATTCGGTTAATAAATATTATAAATCACACCGTCTTTTAGTAATGGTTCGATTATAATGGTTCAATTATATTGGTTGATTTGGTTTTGGTGTGGTTTTTCAGTTAATATGTTCACCCTCAATGTTTTCCGTATAAGTCTTTTGAAATTCAAATCGATAATCTTATCATGTTATACTAATCTTGCGCAACACGCGGGTATACGCCTACTATACTTATAAATGAAACATTTTTCCTTTCACCACATTTATTTGAAACTATCATGTATTTTTCTTTTCACCACATTCATTTGAAACTCCCATAAATTTTTAATTTCTTTATAATAATGATTATATGTTGGTTAATAAGGTTAAATAAATATCAAACCTAAAGTGTAATCATATATAAACTAAATTTTATTATTAAAAGAATATATATTTTCTTTTACTTATAAAGTTATGTTTTTAACTTTTAACCTATTATACTTTATTTATTAGGTCTAATATGTCGTTGTATGTTAACCATTATCATTTTAAAGTTACAACTTTTGAACAATTTGTAAAAAATACTTCAAATTTTAAGTTAAATATAACGTTACAGGATCAACTTAAATATAAATTTTAGTTCAACTTAAACAACCCAAAGAATATTTTATAAATATTTAAAAGTGATAAATTGTAGTGTCTTTCTAATAAAAATTATAAGGTGGCTAATAAGGTTAAATAAGTATCAAACCTAAAGTGTAATCATAAATAAACTAAATTTCAATATTAAAATAATATTTTATTTCTACTTATAAAGGTATGTCTTTAACTGTAACATATTATACTAATTTTATTAGATTTAATATGTTACTGTATGTAAACCATTATCAATTTAAAGCTACAACTTTTGAAAAGTTTGGACAAAATATTTAAATTGTTAATTTAAATATAACATTATAGGGTGAACTTCAATATAAATTTCAGTTCCACTTAAAAAATTCAAAAAGTATTTTGTGAATAGTTAAAAGTGATAAATTTTAGTACTAAATGAAAAAACTAAATTGTAATATTAATTTAACTAAAATTTTTTCTAATTTTTTTTATAATCGTTAAAAGTTTTCAAATAAATAGCTTAAAATAACTTACAATAACAATAGTTAAAAATAACTCTATATAAATGATTATATTGTTATATTTAAAATAAAAAAAAAATGTTTGAGGTTTTTAATAATTAGAATGATAGAAATTAAAACGTTAAGCAAATAAATTTAAAAAAATAATTAAAAATTACAACTATAAATAACATTAAACCGTATATTATATTTAATATTATTCATGAGTAACCCGCGGGCAGGGATCGTTCAAAAGATTGAGATTATGCATTTTTAATAGATCTATATATATTATCATTTAATTTAAAATAATCAATATATTATATCAACTTAGTATAGGAATTATTATATCAAATTTAATACCAACATTATTGTTATATTTTAAAAAACATATATTTGTAAAGATTTCAGATATATAGATGCTTCTGCGCAACGCGCGGGCATTCGCCGTGTGTATATATATATATATATATATATATATATATATATATATATATATATATATATATATATATATATATACATATATATATAGGAACTCAAAAAAATGATAGAAACCACGAAGACTATTTTTGGCCTTAAGATTGAAAAAATAAATAACCAGGATTTGATTTTATTTATCGTCAAAATCTCGCGAGATGATATGACATTTTCGTAATTAATTACGAGATTTTGATAATTTTCGGGAAAGATTACTTGTTTGGAGGGTGCAAATGAAAAAATCGAAAAGACTAAAAGAAAAAGGAAAAAAGAAATGGAAAATTCAGACATGTAGCCTCTTCAAGAGCTGACACGTGCCTCCATTCCAGCATGACAAGTATCCAATCCTTATTGACTAGTGAGTTTTTTTTTTTTTTTGACGCTCTTTGTTTTTCGGCCATAACTTTTTTTCTTCAAAAAAAAATCTGAAAATATCAAAGTTCTTAAATATTAATTCTCTACAAAATGAGCACAATAATGAAAATTTGAAAAAAAAATTTATTTTTTATATTTTAAAAAAAAAAACCCTAGAAAAAAAATTCTCCAAAAATTTTAAAAATTGAAGGAACACTTCTACTTACTATTCTAATGACTTTGTAAAAAATAATTTAAAAATAAGTTATTTTAGATACTAAACTTGATTTTAAAAGATTAAAAGTTTTTAAAAAATAATGTTGAACATAATATTATCCAAATAGAGATGATTCAAAATAATTATAATTCAAAAATATTATGATTCAATATGTTTATGATCTAAAAATATTTTGATTCAAATATTTAATGATCCTTAATTATTATATTTTTTATGATTCAAAATTAAATGATTCGCAAATTATAATTATCCAAATGTTGTATTGAACAAAAACTTTATTTAATTCAATATATTATGATCTAAATTAAAATGATCTAAATTAATATGATCCAAAAATATATGATGCATAATATCGTTATGATTCAAAATACTATGATTCAAATTTTCATAATAAAAAAGTAAAAAAACATGTTTTGCTAATATAAAACAATTTCTCATGTATCATCGATTATCATCGTATAGTTCAAAATTTAGATGGTTGTTGTCCAAAATATAAGGTTGATGTGGTAAAATCTCATATGTTTTTATTGTTTTCACGTTTTCGCAAATTATTTGCATTTTCGCATGAGCCCTCCCATATATATATATATATATATATATATATATATATATATATATATATATATATATATATATATATATATATATATATATATATATATATATATATATATATCCGTGTAAAAGTGGACATGGAACACATGCATACACATAAAAAAACCGTGATGTATTCAGGCTGACCTTATAATGGAACATGCATATATGCCCAAAAAAAGTCGTCCTGTATATTTATATGCTTATGAAGGTTGACCTAATAGAACACGTAAGAACAGTTGTGATAATGTATACATATGATCGTGCATTAATATCCAAGTTAGATATCTATTAAATCAAATTTTTTCATATATATAAAATTGAATGTGTCCATCCATGTTATCGTATGTTATTGTATTTCTTATACAATTTCTTAACGACGATAACATAGTATTCTGATGTTGTTTAGTTATTACGTTTTTGGATTATGATATTATTTAGATGCATTGTTATTTTGATTTAGCTTCGAGTAGTTAAAATGGCAGTTACGTTGTAGAACTGGAGCACACCTCCAATCATTTTCATTTTAGTGTACATACTTACATATAAAACATCTAAGTTCTATATTATAAGTTTATTATTATATAGTGAAGACACCCAACTGCCAAAAATCAATTTCTATTTTCGCTTCATTTTATCATTAAATTTTTACATATATTGTGAATGATGATTCTGGAATATAATTTCTAAACCAGCTGAAAATAGACTCGTTTTGATTTTTATGTGTAATAAGTAAACAATGAAAGTTGGTTACGTAAATTATCGAAAATCCCATAAAACAAATCATCATTAAACGAAAATATTTTTTTCTTTATTACAATAGAAGTAAATGCATATTATTGATGGAAATATACTTTTGGCCATGAATGTTATAATTCTCACAATCATCTAAAAGACGTAGGGAATAATGGCTTTAACGTCCTTAGGGAACATGTGCCCGAACTTTGATATGTACCATTTCCGTGTGGCGTAACTCCTCCCCGTCAAGTATAGAGCTGTACCCAAAGTGAAAACGAAAGCATACAACGTTTGTGAAATGCACGAGATCCCTAAATATTCAATAATCTCGAACATATAGTGTGGACATATAACCAAATCAAACAACCCGCCTCGGGGGATTTTGTACTCTTTGTCCCCCTCTTTCCTTAGATTAGCAAGAATATAATGGTGGTAAAAGTTCCCAATTATTCCTACTACGAACAACCCAATTCCAACGTATTTTAGATCCACTGAAGGCTCGGGAATGTCCCTAGATAGATATTGAGCATAAATCATTGTCGTGGTGGAGAAGGTATAGCTCATTGGGATGAGTATTGCCGATTCTAGCGGCATGTAACCACTATACTTGTGAAGAAAGAGTACCTACGTACGTAACAAAGTTGAAATAATCAAAACCAACAAAATGTACTCAATCTAATTTCAAATGCATCAACATCCAAACATATATATATATATATATATATATATATATATATATATATATATATATATATATATGGTGCTCGTAGTGGCACCGGCAACGTCTGATATTTCTGTACACGGTGCAAAAAATACCGCCTGATATTTCTGTAGAGAGTGCAAAAAGTTTCAAATTTTTTTCTACTACCATGCAATTACTTAAATTTCCGTGCCATCCCTAAAGTCTGCCGTGACACTACCTCGTCGAAGCCCGCATCATGTGATATGTTAATTAGGTACACAAAAGTGTGTTTAAGAGTTCCATGTATACAAGGAACGTAATCCGTTTTGGAATTGAAAAATCTCACATTTCTTATTGCCATCAAACTCAAACCCTTGTCTGGTTTTGCAAAGACATGCTATGACCTGGAGGCAAAACACATAATATATCAGAAATTGTGTACTTGGAAATGTACCTCAAGCACTCTTTTGAGGAAATGTGTAGTGAGAGCCGAAGCAACCAACACAAATCTAAGATATTGATCGGGAAACACGAGTAAAGAACCCAAACCCACGAGAAATGCGGGTGTGTACACTAGAAGCATCCCGTTTCTACTTGACAACTTCATATCATCTTTTTTCTTTGCAAGACCTACGTTCAAGAACTTGGAATACTGCATATGTTTGCCTTTGAGCTCCATGTACCCCGCGTTCATTAATGATGCAAGACCAACAATCGACATCATGGTGACAAACAATGATGATGGTGGTGGAAACAAGAAGTTTAGCAAAATCGAAGGAATCGACATTTTGAGTCAATCTGCTTTTGGTGTTTTTGAGTTTGGTATAAATATTCTAGTGATGTATATATAGATCAAATGCAATGAGGTGAATATTAATTTGCTACGGGCACAAACGTGTAGTTGTGGTTCCAAGTCCATATTAAGAAAGGGACACAGGCGTTGAATTATAAGAAAACAAAATTCGAGAATGTCGTTTAATGTTTTAATATCAATATAATATTAGTTTTTAAGATATTAGAAATAATTAATAAAAACGATATTCTCGACGGCATATAAAATAATTAGACTAAATTACAAATTTCGTCCCTATATTTTTGATAAGTTATGACTTCAGTCCAATTACGTTTGATTTTTTCTTCGGTGATCGATTTTTGAAGCATAGTTTCCTTGCATTTTTTGTCTATAACCTATGGCATCAAAAGATGGATATTACGTCTAAGTAAAATTATTAATATGCCCCATCTTCACATCTTTATATTTTTCAATGAAAAGTTGAAAACCCTAATAATATTATTGATCGTCTTCATCTTAAATCTTAAACCCTAGAATCAAACCATAATAATAATAATAATAATAATAATAATAATAATAATAAAACTCAAAATAAAATTAACCAAAATTCAGATCCAAATCAAATCTAAAATTACTTGAAAGGATACCATATAAATGTTCTGGAAGCCAACAATACACAGCCACCTCATCCTCATATGATATTGTGGTCAAATCGCATTGATGAGGACCGATTATCAAAATTGTTGACAATTTGCAATTATGCGTTTCATTTAATTATAAGTTATAACGACTAATAATTTCTTAATTGGTAAATATAAAGAAACTGAATTTTTTCATCCAAAGGTTTTGATTATTATAACTTTAACAATTCATGAGAGCATAATCCAAAACTCGACGAACTCAATGTAAACAAAGGCATGGCCGTATGGTTGAATTTAATTTTGCTAGTATGAATTTGAAAAAGTAAAATAAAGAAAGAAAAAAAAAATTCACCAAAATATAAGGTAAGTTTGAAGGAAATGACCATAAAAATGAATATTTCTGAAAATGACCACAGGTTCTGCAGAGGGGTTCTGCGGAACCATAAACACGTCTGCGGAATGTGAACACCTCTGCGGATCTTATTTTTTTTCATTTTTTCGTTTTTTTTTCGTTTATTAATATATTTTTTTTAATCAAATAAGGTATAATCTGATTATTATGTAAAAAAAATTTGTTTTCGTTTTTCATTTTTCTTATTTAATTACCCGTTTATAAAGTTGTGTGTTTAATAAAAATTATACCAATATTCTATGTTTTTTATAAAATTACACATACCGGTATTTTGAATAATAAACATACTTTAAGTAGGTTACAAACATACTTTAGAAAACATAAACGTACAACCTTCATAATAAACATACTTTGAAATAAACTTCATTTAAGACTTTGCGGATCCTATATAGCACTGCAGAATCTTTGTTTTTTAATTTTTTTTAATTTTTTTTGCATTCATTTTCGTTTATTATATATATATATATATATATATATATATATATATATATATATATATATATATATATATATATATATATATATATATACACTAATACCTTATGTTTTATGTAAAAAATTTGACAAAAAAAGGTTAAAAATAATGAACTTATGTTTAATAACAGTCCACAGAATTGTTTGAGAATCCACAAAACTGTTATCAGCGGATCAGTGTACATCTCTGTGGATTAATGTACACCTCTGCGGATCTGTGTACACTTCTACGGATCAATTATAGAAGTTATAGACGTATTTTAGTGAGTTTTTGTGAGTTTCAATTACCAGAAGTTGTTTTTTTATTGTGTTTGTGGAGAGTGATTTGTAAAATGAGTTTTATTATTTTTAACTTTTCATTATTTTTAACTTTTTTTTTGTCAAATTTTACATAATAATCACATAAGGTGTTAGTGTATTTTAAAAAAATTAATATTAATATACGAAAATGAACAAAAAAAAAAGAACTAAAAAACAAAAATACGAAAAAAAAATTTAAAAATAAAAATACTAAGATTTCGTAGAGCTGTAGAGGATCCGCAGAGACATTAATAAAGTTTATTTCAAAATATGTTTATTATAGAGATTGTATGTTTATGTTTTCTAAAGTATGTTTTATAACCTATTTAAAGTATGTTTATTATTCAGAATACCGGTGTGTGTTGTTTTATAAAAAACATAGAATATTTGTATAATTTTTATTAACTTTTATAAACGGGTAATTAAATAAGAAAAATGAAAAACGAAAACAAATTTTTTTTACATAATAATTACATTCCGCAGAGGTGTTTATGGTTCCGTAGAACTCCGTCTTCAGAACCTGTGGTCATTTTCTAAAATTTTCATTTTTATGATCATTTTCTTCAAACTCATCCTATATTTTGGTTGAATTTACTCATAAAAGGGTTTTAAAACTAACTAGGACTACTTGTAATCAAACGTTCTAATGAGGAAATTTCTAATTTAGTCAAACTATTTTATGGTAAATAAATTGTATTTTACTATTTTACGATAGGGAAAATCGCATATTTATGCAACATCCTTTTATATTTTTTCCAAATCATTTAACAAGATTTTAGGACTATTTGTGTCAGAAATCAAACTTCTAATGAGGAAATTTCTAATTTAGTCAAATTATTTTATGGTACATAAATTGTATTTTACTATTTTAAGATAGGGAAAATCTCGTATTTATGCAACATCGTTTTATATTTTTTCCAATTTATTTAACAACATTTAATTTTATATAACACATTCAATATTGCTATAAAACATGAAAGAACCTCAACTAACTAGTCTTATACTTGTGTAATTGACGGTTAACCAATGTAAAAACGATCATTATATTCTTGAAAAAAAGAAATGTAGGAACCCAATTGCAATCCAAGATAATATTAAATGTGAAACAATTTTACATGAATTCATAGAAATAAACAAAACACTCAAAAAATAAATCTAATGTCCAAAAGAATGTCATAAAACACATTATAACTAAGTTAAAAGGCAATTTGAAATATCGTCATCAGACTCTTCATGAAATAAGAGAACTCATTTGTGTCAAATCTTTATGTGTGGCGTAGTTAAGGCTATGATATTCGATTTGTTTGAATGATCAGCTTCTATATTAGCACAAACATCATAATTATAAAAATCCAGAAAACAATAATAATAAACATAATTTAACAGAATAGCCAAAAAAAAAGTTGAATGAAAATTATTTTGTAACGCCCCGTTTCTAGTATGTTATTTAATATTATTATTTATTCAAGTTTTAAGAGGAACTCGACGAGTCAGTAGCCCGACTCGTCGAGTAGAGACGGGATTTCGAGCACATTTAAGTTGGCGACTCGGCGAGTCCATCGGTCTGAATGAAACCCTAAATCCCCGGGTTTTGCACCCTATTTAAACCATGTTATGAGCCCCAACCTCGTCCCCTTCACCCTCAGAGCATCATTTAGCAAACCCTAACCTTTCCTTGAGCATTTTGAGCACTTATTGTGTGAATCTTGAAGTTTTGGAAGAGAAGAAGGAAGCTAGATCCAAGGGAGTAGAAGGAGATCCAAGATCTTGCATCTATTACAGAGTTACTGAGGTAAAAATCAGATTCCCTCTGTTTCTATGTTTGATTCTCCATTTTTGAATCACATTTAGACCATTTAATCCGTTCCTTAGCTTATTTATGGTAGAGAGATCACATTGGGGTGATTGGCCTTCGGGTCTAGCCATGTTTCAGTCTCTAAGTCGTGGAACTAACACCTTTATGGAGCCATTTTGCATGAAAGCCCTAGATCTACTCTTCTAAGTTTCTTTTGAGCCTTTAAATCCCTTTTCATGCATGTGTACACGTAAAGTTGGAAACTTTACGTGGTAAACAAGTCTTAGGAACCCAGATCTATAAATTGTATGCAGTGGTTTTGAGCAGAATCGATTGTATAGAAGTTGAATGCAACCGACTCTACGAGTCGTTCTTTAGACTCGACGAGTCGGGTCGCGAGTCCTTGATTTTTCCCCTTTCGAGTATGCTGAGTAGGTACAGTGAGCCATAAGTGGACTCAGTGAGTCGGAAGCCAGACTCATTAATGGAGGGACTTGGCTAGTCAATGCCCTGACTCGGCGAGTCCAAGGCAATCTTCATATCTCAAGAGCAGACTCGGCGAATTGTTCATACAACTCGGCAAGTCCCAGTTGGAGTGTTCATGTGATGAAGGAGAACTCGACGAGTTGTTCATACAACTCGGCGAGTCGGATGCAGATTGACTAAGGGTTTGTGTCAAAGAGGAACTCGTCGAGTCTATGCCAAACTCGACGAATAGTAGCGAGCAGAATTGAGAAATGAGAGTAGGGACTCGACGAGTTGGTGGGCCAACTCGACGAGTCGGGTCAACTGTATGTTGACTTTGACCAGGGGTAAAATAGTCATTTACCCTCAGTATAGTTATCAGTATTTGATTGAGTGTACTTATGGAAATTGTAGTCGGGGTGAAACCGAAGCAGCAACAGACAGATTCCAGAGCAGTTCCTTCAGCAGCTAGACTACGAGGTGAGTTTCCTTCCAGTAGGAACGGGTCTAAGGCCACAATGTCGGCCTGTTTAGCTAGCAATAGTTTCCGGACTTCGGTCCGATGCAGTAGTTAGTATGTTTGATGCCTTCGTGGCTCAGACAGGATTTATGTGTTATGTGTTCCGGGCTACGGCTCGATGCAGTATGCAGTTTATGTGTTCATGCTAGTTGATATGTTTATGCTATGCTATTTTATGCTCAGTCAGTTCTTGGACTTCGTTCCGATGCAGGGGACAAGGTCCCAGTCAGTTTTGGATTTCGGTATGTTGCAGTTAGTTCCGGATTTCGGTCCGATGTAGGGGCAAGGTCCCATTCAGTTCCGGTATGTGGTAGTTTGGGGGAGCTCATTAAGCTTCGTGCTTACAGTTTCAGTTTTGGTTTCAGGTACTTCCGCAAGTAAAGGGAAGAGCTCGGGATGATGACATCGCACACACCACAACTTCAGTTTGTCCTGGGAGTTGATTTAGCATTTCAATGATACGATTTGATTCAGTCTTGATATAGTTTTCTTGTGATACTTGTTATGGTTTTGAGATATTGACGTACGTGTTTTATTTTTATGGTATTGACCTAATGATTTTAGTAATGATTAAACAAAAATTTTTGGGTCGTATTTTGGGATGTTACATATTTTCATACCATTAGAAAATTAGATAATTTAAATCATACGTTGTAACTTACGTCATTGTCTTCCTCATCTTTTACGTTAGACATAGATTTTTTAGATACATCATCTTCAATATTAGCACAATCATCCTAATCGTGTACATTGAAAACAATAATAAGAAACATAAATAATAAAGATTTCCATATCGTAAGAAAATTAGATAATTTAAACCATATGTTGTAACTTATATCAGTGTCTTCCTCATCTTTTACCTTTGACATATATTTGTAACGACCCAAAAATCGGAGGTAAAATTTTCATTTTTAATATAAATTAAACATAGATATCATTTATTCCAATCATTCCAAAACATTGTTAATTAGAAACATTTATCAGAGTTCATCCCAAAATCCTTCATTGCAGAAAACATAGGTGTGTGCGCTGCGATCAAGCTGAGTCCTTCCTTTCCAAAACAAAGAAACCTGAAACCATAAACAAAACTATAAGCACAAAGTTTAGTGAGTTCCCCAGAGCATACCCACACACAAACACGTACAACATATCATGCTAGCTAAACAGCTATACAGAACACATAAGCCATGCAAAACAACACATAAGGAAGCCATGGAAACCCTCCAGGGTCTTACTCCGGGTGCCATGGGAACCCCCACATGGTCTTAGCCCAATGCCTCGGGAACCTCCCAAGGTCTTTGACCTAGGATGCCAAGGAAACCCTCCAAGGTCTTACATCGAAGTGCCTCGGGAACCCTCCGAGGTCTTGACCTAGGATGTCAAGGAAACCCTCTCAAGTCTTACACCTAAGTGCCTCGGGAACCCCCCGAGGTCTTCCATGAAAGTATCACAAAGACCACTAGCATATCACGTAACACAAAATCAATTAGCATACCACATAATCACTAGCATTCTCCCTATCACATAACCAACTAACATACCACATAATAAAACTTCAGCTAGTATATCACATATCATAAAATGGGTCGGCATTGGAGATTCACACATGATTTCTCCAAGATAGTCGTACCATTGACCAGGCTAACAAGGAAGGTCGTGGTCTTTCGTTGGGGGCCTGAGCAGCAGGCATCATTCGAGACACTGAGACAGAGATTGTGCAAGGTACCAATCTTAGCCCTGCCAGAGGGCATAGAGGATTTTGTTGTATACTGCGATGCGTCCATCTCAGGTTTGGGCGCGATATTGATGCAAAGAGGGCATGTCATCGCCTACGCGTCGAGGCAGCTGAAGCCTCACGAGGCGAATTACCCGACGCATGACTTGGAGCTGGGGGTTGTTGTGTTCGCCCTCAAGATTTGGCGTCATTACCTCTATGGGGTTCGTTGTACCATTTACACGGACCATAAGAGTTTGAGGTACCTCATGGATCAGCCGAATCTGAACATGAGGCAGCGTCGGTGGTTGGATGTGGTAAAGGATTACGATTGCGAGATTCTTTATCACCCAGGGAAGGCCAATGTGGTGGCCGACGCGCTTAGCCGTAAGGCAGCGCCGATCCGAGATATCTGCCTACGGATGAAAGTAGTGACTCCGATGTTGGAGCAGATTCGGGAGGCTCATCAGGAGGCTATGAATGAGGAACATCGGAAGAGTGAGCGGATTTTGGGACAGGTTTCCTCCTTCGACTAAGATAGCTGAGGGTTATTGACTCTTCACTGTAGGGTGTAGGTCCCTTATCATGGAGGCGTGCGTCAGGTTCTGATGGAGGAGGCACACAAATCCCGGTTCTCTATTCATCCCGGGGCGACGAAGATGTATATGGATCTTCGTCTAGACTATTGGTGGCCCTGCATGAAGCGGGATGTGGCTTGGTATGTTGAGCGGTGTTTGAAATGCAGGAAGGTCAAGGCCAGGCATCAGAGACCGCACGACAAGATGCAGCCGTTGGACATCCCATTGTGGAAATGGGAAGATATTGCGATGGATTTTATCACGAAGCTTCCCAGGACCGCGTGAGGAGTGGATTCGATATGGGTCATCGTGGATCGATTGACCAAGAGCGCCCATTTTATTCCAATTCAGGAGAGCATATCGGCCGAAAAGTTGGCCGACATCTATATCAGGGAGACAGTGGCGCGGAACGAGGTGCCAATATTCGTGATTTCAGATAGGGATGTGCGTTTTACTTCCAGGTTTTGGAAGAAATTTCATGACGAGTTGGGCACTCGTCTGCATTTTAGCACCGCCTTTCACCCGCAGACAGATGGTCAGAGTGAGCGGACCATCCAGACTCTTGAGGATATGTTGCGAGCATGCATGCTAGACTTTGGTGGCAGTTGGGATACCTATCTTCCTCTAGCTGAGTTCTCGTACAACAACAGTTACCACACGAGTATTGATCGACCTCCATTCGAAATGTTGTATGGAAGGAGGTGTCGGACCCCGATATATTGGGGTGAGGTTGGCCAGAGGGTCATGGGGCGCACCGAAGTGGTGCTCAAGACGACCGAGAAGATTCAACAAGTTCGGAGCAGGCTTCATACTGCACAGAGTCGACAGAAAAGTTATGCCAACAAGCGCCGTTCAGATTTGGAATTCCAAGTAGGGGTTATGGTTCTTCTAAATGTGTCGCCATGGAAAGGCGTCATCCGATTCAGAAAACAAGGCAAGTTGGGCCCAAGGTACATCGGGTCATTCAGGGTTGTAGCCCGGGTGGGCAAGGTGGCGTATAGGTTGGATCTGTCAGCCGAACTCAGCCAGATCCACATCACTTTCCACGTCTCTTAGTTGCGGAAGTGTTTGGTGGACGACTCGGTAGTGGTGCCTTTGGAGGATATTCAGGTCGATGAGAGCCTGAATTACATCGAGCGGCATGTGGCAATCCTCGACAGGAAGTCAAATGATCTGAGGAACAAGAGGGTGGAACTCGTGAAGGTGCAATGGCAGCACTGGAAGGGATCGGAGTGGACTTGGGAGCCGGTGGAAGAGATGATGGAGCACTACCCCGAGCTATTTCAGGATCGAGCAGCAGACTTCGAGGACGAAGTCTAAAATAAGTGGGGGCGATTTGTAGCACCTGGTTCCTGGTACGTATTCCTTGTAATTAATATTTCGTAATTAATGCAATTTTCCTTGGACTCAGCGAGTTGAAGGACCAACTCGCCGAGTAAAAGCAGGATGAGACGCGGGGTCTGAGCCTCGGAATCGGCGAGTAGGCCCTGTTTGGGCAAAAACCCTAACCCGGCTGTTTGAACCCTATTTAAGCACTCTAACTCGGCCTCCCTTGTTCCTAACTCTTACAGAAGAGCTGTAGAGCGAAACCCTAGCCCCTTTTTGTCCTTGGGAGTGATTTTTGGCCTTGTGAAGGAAGTTTGAAGCTTAAGAGAAGAGGAAAGAGGTGGAAGAGTGCAAGGAGGAGAAGTAGATCCGACATCTACCCTGCAAGAGGCTTCCATTCAGGTAGAAAAGTCCCTACCTTGATCACTAGTTCATTAGATTCCCTTTTGTCCCTAATTGGTGGTTTTCAAGCCCTAAAACACCAAACTCCATGTGTTTCTGTTTTATGACCCGAAAGGACTTCAGATCTAGACCTTATGGACGTATTATAAGTATAAAGTTTATGTGGTTGAATTGATTGAGGTCCCCATTGAGTGTATGACCTCATAAAGAGCTTGGATTTGCCTTTTGGAGCTTGTAGGGCCATGCATGCACGTAAAGTTTGCAACTTTACGTGATAAGCATGCCCTAGGAACATAGATCTATGGTTTGGAAGCGTTGCATGTCTCAGATTTGGTCTATATGGGAAATGGGTCGAAGGGACTCGGCGAGTCCCAATGTGGAACTCGACGAGTTCTATGAAGATGGCCTTAGACTCGGCGAGTTGGATGAACAACTCGGCGAGTCCTATGAAGATTGCCTGGAACTCGACGAGTTGTTCTTCAAACTCCGCGAGTCACATGAACTGTTACTAAGTAAGAGGGGTTTAGGTGTTGACAGTCCAACCCTTTGTATCCGCACGCGGAATTAGCAATTTAATGTGTAGCAATAGTCCCAGAAACCCAAATCCTCATAAAGGATGCTCTGGTGAGGATTTGGAAGCGAGTAGGAGATCTGCTCGTATGGACTCAACGAATTGCTCTTGGACTCGGCGAGTCAGATCGCGAGCCGGTTCTATCGTCCCAAGTGGTGAGTTAAGGGTGACTCAGTGAGTGGGAAGAGGGACTTGTAGAGTAGGACCGGGTTAGTGGGAGAATGACTCGGCGAGTCGCTGCCATGACTCGGCGAGTCCAGTCAACTGGAAGTTGACTTTGACCAAGGAGTTGACCTTGGACCAGGGGTGGGTCAGTCATCTGACCTAAGGGTGTTTATGAGTGGTTAATCTATGTTTATGATTCATAGCCGGAGGATTACCGATTCAGCAGTCAGGCGCTTAGCAAGCAGACTTTCAGCAGCTACTTTTCGAGGTGAGTTACCTTCCAGTAGCAGTGGGTCTAAGGCCACAATGTTGGCCCACTAGTAGGAGTTGTATGATTAGATGATTGTCTCTGTGATATTCATCTAGGGTTGCTACTACCTGTGTTATGTTTATGTGCTAGTATGATATGATGCTATGTGCTAGTGACAGTAGGGGAGATAGTCCCTAGATTAGCGGTCGATAGGACCGAAGGGGCAGTCATGCCCAGCCATGCTAGATAGATTATGTGATACGCGATATGTGGTAGTGGTAGGGGTGAAATAGTCCCCAGTATCTGGTCGAGAGGACCGAAGGGGAGGCCAGCACCCAGGTATGCTAGTCAGCATCCGGTCGGGAGGACCGAAGGGGAGACCAGCACCCAGATATGCTAGTTAGTATCCGGTCGAGAGGACCGAAGGGGTAGGTCGAGTACCCAGATATGCCTAACAATATATGTATGTTATGTGATTATTTGGTATGTGGTACGGTGGGGGAACTCACTAAGCTTCGTGCTTACGGATATAATTTTGTTTTCAGGTACCTCTTCAGCGAAGGGGAGGGAGCTGGCGCGGTAGCGACACATCATACACGCACAATGTTTTCCGCACCATGAGTTATTCTGGGATTTTGTACTCTGATATGTGATTGTTTTCATATTTTGGTTTTCAGACACGATGTATGTTATGAAATGGTTTGATCAGACAATGTTTTATTTACAAATGTTTTCTAAAGTATTGATTTAAAAACAAAATTTTTGGACATGAAATTTGGGTCGTTACATTACCCTAAGCCCATCAACTTATACTAGAGTCCATATGATTATTCTTGGATAGCCCATTGATAATCAAATAGCCAAAGCCCAATGGAAAGGTCCAACTCAAGGCCCAAGTGAAATTAGGGTTTCACGTAAAATGATGATTAGGATTAAGTTTTCCTACATAACCCATTAAGGACTTAATCCATTAAATCCAATATTGACTTAGGTTGGTTGCAAATGATTATTAATTGTTATATTAAATTCATTAAATAAACCTGATGCGGTCCCGATAAGTCCCAAATTAGGGTTTCATGGCTTTAGGGTTTTACAAACCCTAATTAGGGTTTCTAACACATCTTAGCCCAATAGGCCCAAAACCAGGTCCTTAAGCCCATTAGGGTTTTCCTTAGGTCAATTAGGGTCCATTAGACCCATTAGGGTTTCACTAGGCCCATTAGGGCTTCATTGGGCCCACTAGGGTTTCATGCATCCCGAACGAATCAAACACAAATAAACACACCACCACCCAACGCGGCGGCTGGTGGCAGCAAGAGGCGGCAGCCACCACCTTACGGTGGTGGTTTTGAGTTACTTTCATTATTCCTTTGGCTTTTTACAATTTTTACAATGAACTCACAAAATAACACACACTACACTAAATAAACACACACACGCAGCCACCCTTGTAGTGGCCGGCGGTGGCACGTGGTGGTGGCTGTTCTTCAAGAATTTCGGCTAGACAACACCCAAACACCACATAACTGCAATAGACACACACACACAAACCTACGTTTTCTATTGTAAAACGAACTCAGCCACCCCCCAGTGGCGGACGACGGCGGTAGCAGCGGTCTCACGATTGCAACCACGCAACCGCAAGCAGATAACTCGCGAACCCACAATGCTAGTCTTCAAGGAAATAGTAGCAGTGAAGCTAATGCCCGGAGAGAAAATAGGGGGAGAATAGAGGCGACATAGCACAAGAAGGAACGAATCACCGGCTCCCGTCGTTCATCGCCCAAGCATCTACGTTTAAGGCTTCAACTTCGGTGGCCCTCTTTGGTTATACATGACGTCCGGTGATGGTGCTTCGATGACTGGCGGCGCCAGAGGGAGATGCAATATGGGTGGCGCTCCAGTTTGCGAAGTGGCTGGCGGTGGGTGAAGCCTCACGTGGCCGCGACTGAAGGAAGGAGAAGGAGGAGATGAATGGAGATCCGAAGGCATTGTCGTCAGATGCTGATCGGAGACGTCATAGCGGCGGTGCCGGCGATGGGTCATAACGATGGAGGGATGCGGCTGTGATATGGCCGGTTAGGGTTAGAGTTTGATCACTATATATCCGACGCCCTTAAGCATTTTTCCATAATGTCACAAACAGTCCCTCCCTTCACATTTCTTTTCAAAGTCAGCCCATATTTTACCCTTTTAACCTCATCCATGTAAATCCTTTCCGAATGAAGTCCGAATTTTATTAAAACAGCCCCCAGCATTCCAAATCCATTTCAATTTAAGTCCAATGCTCAAACTTCATCCATGTTAACATTTTTAGTCCCTGCCTTCATAGATATTTACGAATCTAATCTGAAACTTTACACTTTAACCCCGACTTCTAACATTGTAGCCTTTTGCTCTCGGAAACCAACACCTTGCTATATAATTATTGATTTTAGAGCTATTATACAATCATTTATTTATTTATTTATTAAATAAATGGTTGTTACAATATTTTTCAAAACATTATCTTCAATATTAGCACAAACATCCAAACTGCGTTGAATGATATGTTCAACATTATCTACTAGGCTATTACACATGGTTTTCTTTGATTGTTCTTATTTTACAGTATCTTGTCTCTTTAGATTGAGTGATTACTATGAGAAAATTGAAGCAATTGTAGCTAACTTGGCTTTGCATGTGGTGCTTATATTTTCATTTCTTATCTTGGTGTATCATCCCAAAAATTCAACCATAAATTCTTAAAAGAAAATAAATGAATTAACTAATCGTATTAATAAGTGAAAACAACACCAATACCTCAACCACAACCAAAATTCGACAACATAATAAGAAGTAACTACCTGAATCAAAACAATCGTAAACGAAACAACCCTATAAAAGAAAAAAAACAAGCTAAAACTAGAAAGAAAGTTATAAAAAAAGTCTAAACTAGAAGCAGCAAAATTTATCCATCCTGGTCCATGTAACAACACATCCGACATAAATCAACACCATATGCGTAAAGTAGTTGTGTAACTGAGATACATAAATAAACATGAGGCTTATACTAACGGGTCATTGAATGCCTACACTAAACGACTGTTTCTATACTAATTTAGAATTGATCAATGAATACCTACACTAATCGATCATGCCATCTTGTACTAGTATGTTTGTTGCATATAAATCTTAATGAGATGTAATCACCATGCATGTCTCTTTAATTTTTCCGATCCTAATCAACATTATGTTGCTATGCTTGATGTCCATATTTACCCTACATAGAAAGTACAAAATATCAAACAATTTTTTAGACTAGAATTAGTCATAAAATAAAATAGGTCACATTTCACCACTTATGTTGAAATTAGGCAACCTCAAGTTCCCTTGTCTACTAACTCATAACCATCACAAATCAAAGAGGACAAGGATTGCAATCAAAGAACATAGAATACAAAGATGGAGACAAAATTCAATGGAAAACAATTCATTAATCCTCATAAGATGAAAACGATAATATAGAAGACACAAACTTGTAACTTCACTTTTAAGGAGAAGTCAAAACACACTACAACCTTAAGAAAGGAGAAGGTTGCAATCAACGTATTTAAATAAAAAAAAAATATGTAATTTTGTAGATGTGGAATTTCCAAGTAATTATTTTATAAGGAAATTAAAAAGATAAATGTTGATAAAACTAGAAGAATGATAATTGAAAATCTCAAAAATTATGAAATTTTCATGAAAAACAAGGTTTAGTACAACTGATTTACCTGAGAAACGAGGTTGTGAAAATTTGATGAATTTCGGTTTTGTTAATGAACTAGGTGTCGGACCCGTGTAGTACACGAATTTATTAAAAATAAAAAATTAATATAAATTTGTAAACATTACGTATTTTTTAAAGTAATACTTTTACATAAATAAAAATGATATAATCATGAATAAAGTAAGTAAATCAATATATACTAATAAAAAAAATATTAACATATTTTAAAAAATGAAGTTGAAAATTTAGGTGTAAACATTAAACATTTTTTTTAAAGTAAACTTTCGAAATAAATACAAACGAAATAATAATAATTAGGTAGTTGAATGTATATTAATAAAAAAAAACTTTTGACATATTGACATGGTGGACATAACATTGAACTTCTTTTATCTAAATATAATTTTATATGTTTGTGTTTGTCTTAAGACTCGCTTGAATCCATATTATATTTTTATCTTTAAAACAATAATAAATCCTAAAATAAAATTACGATGCAAAAATGTTATCTAAGTTTTAAAAGTTCAATTATTAAAATGGAGACATTATAAATTTAAATGTATAACTATAAAAAGTATTGTTAATCATTACACATTTTACATGGCTTGAGTTTGTAAAATGTAAATTCACTTTTTATTCATTGCTCCTATATGTATTACATGTATAAAATATTATATATATATATATATATATATATATATATATATATATATACTACTTAATTGTCATATAATGTATAAAAAATATTATAGATAGATAAAATACTTAGTATTTTCTTAAGTATATCTAGAAAAATATAAGAAATATATGTATATATAGGTAAATATAAATTTATATTGAAATAAAAGACATTTACCTAAATACATGACTTAAAAATGCTTACTGGGAGAAGTGTGTTAAGTAGCTACCATATATAAACATGAGAAAATTGCAAATTTAGCCAAATGTAGTAATTACTTTGTGTAAAATAGCAAAAAAAAAAAAAAAAAAAAAAACCCAAATTACAAAATTAGCCTTTAAAATTGCAGATAGATTAAGCCCATATGAAACAATCCATCTGTGATTTTGTACAATCCATCTGCGATTTCGTAGCTATTTTGTATAAAAACGTTTTTTTTTTCATTTTTCACTATCTTTTTTTAGAGAAACTCTCTTTCTTTCCAAAGAGAGTTTTTAGATACGTTTTAAACAAATTTTCCAAAGAAATAACAATAAAACTGATAATTTTTTGAAAAAGTTTATATATAGTAAGGTTATTTCATAATCAAACCCTATCAATTTCGTAGTCAAAATAATAATAAAAAAAAAACATAACTTCGCAGGTGAATTGAGAGGAAATCGTAGATGAACATAGTCCATCTGTGATTTTAGGCTGGAAAAGGGGGTATATGTACAGCGAAAAAAAACCATCTGCGAACGTACAAGTGGCTAAAACACGTCTGTGCTTTAGCCACTTGTACGTTCGCAGATGGCATGACGAAATCACAGATGGATTATACCCATCTGCGATTTTAGTTGCTAAAAATGTAATTCTCATTTTTTTTTTTTTGCTATTTTCCACAAAATAATTAGTGTATTTGGCTAAATTTACAATTTTCTCTATAACCATTTACTAAGGAAAGAAACAGATAGAGCATTTATTCTCAAGATTAATAGAATTAATGTATCTACTATATATAAATTGTTACTAAAAAGTGAATTTTAAAATTTAAAAACTGAAAAACATAAGAAAATGACAAGTGAAAAAAAGAAATCCAAAAATCTTAGAAAATGACATATGTCACCGATAAATCCACCGCTGCAAACATGAGACTATGTGTCACTGCAAACGAACATACATGACCACATGGGCTGAGTAGTACCACAATTTGAACATTGATCAATAGGTTATCCACCATACATTCCACATGTCTTACCAAGTCACCACAACCCAAGTGGTTTCATTAGATAATGTTAAGTGTGATAAATTTGGAAAATTTGTAAGGATTTTGCTTGAAATCAACATTTGGACTTGGGTGAAGAAAGATTTATAATTTAATACAAATAATCAATGATTTAGGAGGAAGAATTAATGATTTTGAATGGAGAATTAATGATTTTTTGTGAAGAGCGTTTTTTATGAGTAATCAATGATTTAGTCATTTAGATAAAACAATCACTAAATGGTCAATGGTCTAGCGGTATGGAGTGATTATCTCATATGAGAGGTCAGGGGTTCAAGTCTCGGTGGAGACATAGGTGATTATTTAGGAGTAGATTAGTTAGTTTGCTGTTTAAAAAAAAAAGACATTAATTATGAATGTATAAATCATTTTTTAATTAACTAGGATTTTGCCACGGGCATTGCCGTAGAGCTAATCTGTTTTGTAAGTTGAATTTTGACGATTGTATTGATAAAATTTAGGTATCACTGCATTTGTTGGTAGATAAGTATGCAAAGTCGATATAACTAACTAAATCCAATATATACCGTCAAAGGAAAATGTATTATAAATGACAAAATTCATACTTTGGAAATATACATAAAAATAAGCATGAAAATGTAAAGAAACTGAAAATTATACTAACATGTACATAAAAATAAGTACGTAAGTTTTTTTAAGTTAACAAACAGATGTTCAAATAATCAAAAACATATTATACGTAACCTAACTCATATGAAGGAAATGTCCATAAAAATAAGCATGAAAACGTAAAAAAAAAAAAATTACGTCAAAATGTAGACAACTCGAATTTATACTGATACGTACATAAAAACAAGTAAATTCTAAAAAAAATTAACAAACGAAAATTCTAAATTTAGGTCGAAATGTTGACCTACTCGAATTTATAAAAGTAAGCACATAAAAAGTTGTTTTTTTATGTTAACGAACAAAATTATTAAAAGATTATATATATATATATATATATATATATATATATATATATATATATATATATATATATATATATAAGGGGTAAACAAGAAACTTTTTAAAATAAAATGTGTAAAAATGATATTTTACAAAGTTCAAAGTCAAGAGGGTCAAAATAACATTTTAAAAAGTTCAATGGTGCAAAATAACATTTTACAAAGTATTTTAAAAATAGAGGGTCAAAATGAAAATTAAAAAAGTATATGGTGGAAAGTATCATTAATTAAGGTAGATTTTAGAAATTAAAAGGTGAAAACATTCTTTAAGGTTGTAACTATGCGATGGAAACATTCGCTGACATTGCAAATTAATATAAATATAATTAAAACAAAACTTCTAAAATGTTTTCGGTTTTGGTCTAAACCCTATTTTTTTAAATTGGTGGTCCTTTTAACCATGTTTTCTTGTGATGTTTGTTCTTTGGAAAACTGAAAAGATTAAAATATATATTTTTTTTATGTTTTTTCTATTTAATTTAAATGAAAAAAGAAAATAAATAATTAATTTGGGTCTCGCTCTCTCACACACACACTGAGTAGCATTACACATACATGAACATCACTTTTCCTTTTTCTTTCTTCCTTCTTAAAGTCACGCGGGATAATGTCGTTGTAGCACATGAAACTTTTTCGATTTGACTAATTTGGTCATTAAAGTTTTTTTTGGTACATTAGACCATTAAACTCTGTTTTTACCTTTTAATTACACTATTATCTAAAAAATTAGAAGGTTTACCGGTTATAATGCTTATGTGGTATGCTGATGTGTCCATTAAGCTTACGTGGGATACTGATGTGTCGAAGAAGTCGAGTTGTCGAACAAGCCTTATTAATTGAAACCCTCAATCAGACCTTCATTTAAGTGTTTCTTACCCTTTTATGACATGGTGGAATCCTTTCCACTAAGTATTTCCGTCCTCAAGAACAATGTCTTCGAGCTCATCCACTTCAAGGAATCAGCTACAAGTGACTCGTGTTCAAAGAGTAAAGCACTGTGATTGTGGTGTTCCAGCTAAAGAACGAACGTGCTAGAAGATAACTAACCCTGGGAGGCGTTTCTGGAATTGTCAAAACAGTTTGGTAGGTCCAAATAATCCTGATCTTGATAAATTAGTATTTTAGGGTTTGCTGTGGTGATCGTGTAAAGACGATCATGGTCGATTTGTGTTTTGTAAAAAACCCTAATTTTATTTTCTTCTTGACGATTATTTGTGATTGTGAATCAAACTCATTTTGTTAGTACATTAAAGGTAGCTGATTTTCTTAATGTTTAATTACTATCCAATTCAAAGCATTTTCATTTATTGATGCATTGGCTTTTTACATACTAGGTTGAATAAATGTAGCTTCTTTGAATGGAAAGATGAAGAACAGGAAGAAGGGTACTACAAGAACCTTCTATATTCTCTGAAGCAGAAAGTGGATGCTAAAGAGGATCTATCTGAGATGAACAATTTGAGGAGAAGGATTGTTGAAGTGGAGTTCCTGTTGTCACAGGAGCAGTATAAGGTGGCAAAGAGTGAGAAAGAAGTTTATGATGCAAGGAAGGCAATAAGCAGGTACAAGATGATAGTTAGCTTGTTATTTTCTTGCTTGGTCTGTAACGTCCGCAAATCCGGGCTAGTCAATTTAGAGGCAATAGGGGTCGAAAACGACTTTTCAGCAAAATATTATTTAGAATAAATAATCTTAATCAAGTTGTAGTATATGTCACAAGGTTTCCGTACATATAAAGAACGCCGAAATCTGAGTTATAACGAAGAAGTTATGACTCGTCGAAGTTTTACGGCAAAACCGGCACGGCACCGAGAAGCGTAAATAGTGAATTTACGATAGAGCGAGATTTAGCCTTAGCAATCTAAACAAAAGTTGTAGAATATGTTAAAATAAGAGCGTCGATAAAAAGAACGCCCAAATCTGACTTCGTATGAGGAAGTTATGATTTTTCTAAGATTCGGCTTAGCAGTGCACGACCCGAAACTCAAATTTTAGTTCGAGCGGTTTTTGGCTTACGCGGCCTAAATGAGAGTTGAAGATCTCATTAATAGGAACTCAACGGTAAAAAGATGGACGGAAACGGAGTTCGTATGAAGGAGTTACGAATTCTTCGCGGTCATTTAACAGTCTAAACGCCTCCTACTGTTAAATTTGAGATCGGTCGAGGGTTAGCCGACGGAGTCTAAACGAAAGTTGTAGATTTTGATTTTACGTCGAAAACGGAGCTCGTATGTGAGAGTTATGATTTTTCTAAGTTCGAAGGCTGATACGCGATAGGGGGTGACGTTGCACCACCAGAATTGGACACGTGGCACCACCAGAAGGCCACCACATGGACCAACTCGACGAGTAGGTCCCCCTACTCGGCGAGTCCATCAGATATTTTCACTATAAATAGAGGTGCCGGGCATTCCAACTTCCTCACCCCTCAACCCTCTTCTTTCTCTCTCTAAACTCTCTCTATAAGCCTCCCTAACCCCCTAAAGCCTAGGGTAAATCCCCTAGCACCCGAAGGAAGCCCCGAGGCTCCCGAAGCCTCGAGAAAAGAGCCTTTCGGCTCTGGAACGCTGCTCCAGCGAAACCCGGTTTTGCGAAAAACCCGCTGTAAGTGAGTTGTACCTACCCTATCTTTAGTATAGCTTATGTTTTAATATAGTAACGTTATTAGGAACTTATAATGAGTATTTGGGCTATTATTATGAGTTATATTGAGTGTTATTTAACGCTTATATAATAATAATAATAGCTAGACTATTAATTTGTCACGGTTATCGTTAGACTAAACCCTAGTGGTATTGGTACTAGGTTTTATCGAAGGAAATTGTTTTGAGAGTATCGAAGCGCTGTTCGAGTGCTGAGTCACCACCTTTCAGGTGAGTGCATAGTTACTTTCAGCTTACACATAGATATGAAGTATTTTATTATAAATTACGTGCTATGTGTGCATATTGTCTGAATACTTGCTGTCTATGCTGGTGAAAGATTTTTATACATGTTTTAAATAATGTAAACTATATAAAGTATTTTATATATACAAAATATGTTGGGTAAAACATGGGTAGATGAATGATGAGGGATAAAAGCTGAAATAGAGGAACATTAGTAGAATGGACCTAGTGCCCTATAGGTATACATTGGCAGCAGTGGACCTAGTACCCTATAGATGAGCACTAGCAGCTGTTCCACAACCCGTAGATGTTTTAGATCTACGGTAAACGTCCTAGCAGCTGCGCTCTAAGGACAGTATTGGCAGTTGCGCCTAATAGGGAGCCTTATGACCATGACAGTAGTGTTTAAAGGTCAATACCGACAGAAGCGCCTCATAAAAAATGTCCCAATTCTGGCAGTTGCACCTAAGTGACAAGATTAGCAGCTGCCCTTGACCAATGTGTCATTGGCAACAATGGACTTCATGTTGTTTCCTTAGGATGATCCTTAGGAATGAATGAATGAGAAATAGTTGATTCTTAGGGTAGATCCTTAAGAATAAAGAAGATAATGGGGATGAGTAATTGGGTTGATTGTTTGATTGTTTAAACATAATAATTATATTATTGTGGGTTAAAAACCCTATGTACTCACCAGGTTTCCCAACCTGACTCACTCAGTTTATTTATATCACAGGTGTTGATATGAAGTCACATTACACCGAGAGATTAAAGAGATGTAGATCACTAGTGTAAAAAATGTAAGTTCCGTTTATGCTTATGTTTCTGTATTGACGATGACATCCCAAATGTTTTAAAAGTGAATAAAAATATATTTCTTTAGAAATGCTTTGATAACGCGATTATCATGTTTTTCTGGGAACAAATTCCGCAACATTTTTATTAAAAGAGATACTCTGATTTTTATAAAGCATAAACAAAATCGATCTTTTCTGGCCGTGAAAATGGGGATGTCACATGGTCTTTTGTGTTTTGAAGTTAGGGGGTGATTGTACTTGATTAAGGTGGTTGTTGTAAGCTTTTGTATTTTTTGTAAAGGCATACTAGAAAGTCAGTAGTAATGGTCATTTTGTATGTTTTGAAGTTGCTTTTAGTTACAAGTTGGGGCTATCAACCTTGACGTGTTGATGTTGTAAGTTGATAAGTCCCTAATGAAAGGGCATATAATAACTAATGTAAAAAAAATATTGAAAGTCCCAATTGTAGGGCATTTTGTATAATCAGATGTTGATGTTATTGAAAATGTTGATGTTATGCATGGCCTTTATTCCCAACAATTATATAAATTAAATTGGTTATTGTGCATGTTATTATATTGGGAACAAATTAGAAATTGGTCCATGTGGAAGTACACAATATGTATGGGGACCGATTGTAGTTAATAGTCAGTGGGTGTTTACTTAAAAAGGTAATATCCGGGACCATATAACTCATTCACATGCATGCACATTATTCCAAAATTTTCCATGCGGAAATATCCAAAGCCATATGTCATGAGTTTACTTAAAAAGGCAACATACTTTCATAAGTGAGTAAAATATCATTTCATGTCAATAGTTTACTTAAAAAGGCAACATACATTCATTAGTGACCAAAATACCCTTTTCTGTCATGATTGAACTTAAAAAGGCACCATGCATACATAAATGACCAAAATACCCTTTTTATGTCATGATCATAATTAAAAAGGCATCATGCATACATAAATGACCAAAATACCATTTTATGTCATGAGTGAACTTAAAAAGGCACCATGCATACATAAATGACCATAATACCCTTTTATGTCATGAGTGTACTTAAAAAGGCACCATGAATACATAAATGACCAAAATACCCTTTTATGTCATGAGTAAACTTAAAAAGGCACCACACATACATAAATGACCACATCATATGTATTCAAATACACATACTTTTAATCCAAACAAATTACCATCATCCTAATACACATACTTTAAATCCAAACAAATTACCATAATCTTAACACGCATATTTTAAATACAAATAACACAAAGGAAAAATCAACACTAATCAATTAGAAGAGATTTTCCCTTAGAATTTCCTGGATCATCATCACCACCAATTCTCTTGCCTAATTTCAGCTTCAAGATTCTCTCTGACTTTCTTCTCCTTATCCTCTTCAAAATCTCTGAATTTGGTATAACCCTTACCTGCTGAACTTGAATAATAGGAGCAACCTCCTGAATTTGAACATTATCAACAACTTAGACATTAGGAATTTGAACATTACCACCCTCCTCAGCTTCCTTACCCACAACAGTCTCCTTACCCACAACATTCTCATCACCTTTATAACTTCTAGGTGGAATAACTTGCATAGGCTGATTAAATTCCCCTGCACTACCGGATTCAACATCAGTAGGAGTAACTTGCATATCATTTTGAGTAGTATCCATCTTATTTGGAGTCATTTCAACCTCTTAATGTTTTTGTGGTTCACTTGTACTACCCTATATGATATGATATAATTATGTTAGTGGCAAATCAAATGTAAATAACTTTTAATTTTAAATGGTTTTACTTGTCCTGTATTTTGCTTCACACAAACTTTTTGTTTCTTCTGTTTCTTCACATTTAACTTTTGGGGCCTTCTCTGTGGACAAGTGGTCTTGTTGTGACCTATCTCCTTGCATATACTACATCTAATTTTCTTTCCAGCCTTAGAAACCATGTGTGTTCCTGTATTTTCTGTAGTGGCTTTCTTCCTATTAGTAGTTGGCATACCAAGCGTCCTTCTACTAATAGGAGGCAATGGTGGAGTATAATTTGTCTCTAGCCACATGTCACTGCCATTCATGAGGGCAATTTTGTAATTGTATGCCTTCTTAAATGTGGTGGTGCTAAACATGTTGTCTACATAGGCTTCTACATCCCTATTAAGATAGGATATGATAGCTACATAATGAGCACATCCATATCCATTTAATTGCCACAACCTACATGAACATGTTTTCCTTTCTAAGTCCACTTCATATGCATCTGTTGCTCCCCTTAACTCAAATTGGTTTAATCCACTAGGTAGTACCTGGTAATGCCTCTGAATTTTTTTAAACAAATTCACATTGTCCCCTTAATTCCATGTTGTACATTTTGTCCATCATGTATAATCTTAACTCCTCTAACATGGTTATTATGGGCTTCTTCCTGGCATCAACTATTACATCATAAAAACTTTCAGAGAAGCCATTTTCAACTGCATCACAACACCTTCCAGCTTGAAAGAAAGCTCTTGGCCATGTTTTAGGATCTTTCTCTATGAGATATTGATGGGCATATGGGTTCAATGTCTCAATTTCCTTCATCACAACTTTAAGAGCATGCTCAGTTGTGGCTTTAGATGCTCTCCTAAACAAGGTATGATATATGGCACCAGTGGATCTCTTCTGCAAATTCTGGCAAATATGTCTCGCACATTGCCTGTGATCTACATATGGAAGCAACTCTTTAACAGCCTCTATCAAACCCTAAATTAAGAAAAAGATTTAAATCAGATAGTATAAAATAAATATAAATGAATTACTATGTAAAATACTAACCTTATGTTGGTCTGACATTAAACTGAAGCCATTGCCTAAATTTAAGTTTAGATCATCAATGAGAAGCTCTAAAAACCACTTCCAATTTTGCTTGATCTCCACACTAACCACTGCCCAAGCAATATGATATATCTTGTCATTTACATCCCTCCCAATAACACAAAACAATTCCCCCTCACAAACACCTTTAAGAAAACATCCATCTAGTTCTATTATCCTTCTACACCATTCAGTCCAACCTTGTTTAACTCCTTGAAAACAAACATAGAACTTGCTAAATTATTTCTTTCCATCTGGACCATCCTCCACATCTAGTTTCACAGTTGACCCATGATTTGTCCTTAAAATCACATGACCATATGACCATAGCTTACCATAATGTTCAACAAGGCTACCTTCAACAAGATTCAATGCATACTTCTTTGCTCTCCTACATTGGCTCATACTAACTTGGATACCAAACTTGGTCATTCACTTTACCCTAAGCTTCCTTACACTCATTTTCTGACTTTATACGATCTTTTTGGTATAGTGACTCCCAATCCATGCATATGTCACAAATTATCCAAACTTGAAGTTCCTAGCACAATTATGATAAGCTTTTAGTGACTTGATTTGGAAGCTCTCTTCATCACTAATCCAAGAAGCCCATAATCTAAATGTGCAAGCACCCTTGTTACACCTCACCAAAAGTCTTTTCCTATCATTTTTTTCAAAACACAATTGATATCCGTTAGCCACAACATAGTTGCACAACATTAATTTTACTTGCCCTAGACCCTTAAATCTCATTCCTAGAATTGGTTTTTATTTTTTCCAGTGTAATAGCTCATTAAATATGGAATGAGTTTGGATGTTAGGTTCAACTTCTCTCCCATTATCATCATCTACAATTTTGTTATCCTCCTCCTCATCAACATATAACTTACTCAAGAAAGGATCATTTGATGTCCTATTTATATGCACTACATCCTCATTAAATTCAAATGCAACATTCTAAGTTCATCTATGTTATCTTCATTTTCACCATCAATACAAGACTCATGTTCATCATCATTATTATCTTCATCATCAAACCACCCATCAACACCAACCACAATATGATCCACATAAACCGAAATTACACCATCTGTTCCATAAGCATCAAAAATAAAAGCAGCATATTCCACATCATAAAATGGGATTAAGCCCTTCCATCATGGAATTGCCTGATTCACAGTAGTAAAACTTTTTACACTCTTCATGCATGAAATATTCACAGAAGGTCACAAACTCAGAATAAGTCATAAAGGAAAAGTCGACATTAGTGAACATGGCTTTCACACCACCAGTGTAAGAGAAAGGATTTCGATTAAATACCCCTTGGTAGTTGAGTTCCACAATCGCAAACACTCCATTAGGTTCCGACTGTGCCATTGATGTGACTTCTTTGGTTCTTCAACTCGATCACAAAAATGCTTCACAAACCCTAAATCAGTTTCCTTTACAACTGAATAATGAAGACGGGTGAAGTTCGATAGCTGAAGACAAAAGGCTTTAAGCTTCATATATCATTTATTGACGTGGTATATTTCACGTGGCATCATATTAGCCAAAAAATATATATTAATTGACATATATAAAATATCAATCGGGAAACCACTGAAAAGTATGGAAAATGACTAAAGTAATATGTCATATACGAGTTTAATGGTCTAACGTACCAAAAAAAAATTAATGACCAAATTAGCCAAATCGAAAAAGTTTCATGTGCTACAGTGACATTATCTCAACTCACACATATGATTTTTTTTTTCTGGTTTATAACTGTCTCACAACACAGACAACACGTTCTTTTCTTTTTCTACTTTCATCCATCGATATATCATAAACGCACATGTAGATTTGTTTCTTGATCTCATACCCTCTTTCATGTAGATTTCTTTCGATTGCATCTCGATAGAAAATGAATTTTCAGGAAGTAGGGATAGATATTGAAGACCCCCCCCCCCCCCCTCTTCCGATTTCACATAGGTTTTCAGTGATTTCACTATGTGCATGTATGTATTTTTTTTTTTCATTTTATGAAATCAATTTATGTGTGGGTGTTAATCTCATTAATCGATTTGCATTTGCATTGGAGACCTCAACTCTCTCTCTCTCTCTCTCTCTCTCTATATATATATATATATATATATATATATATATATATATATATATATATATATATATATATATATATATATATATCATACGTGAAGAGGTTTGAACCGACTTGTGCTTTTTCCCACCACCATCGTGGTGGATAAAAAAAAACCCTAAATCAGTTTCATCTAGAAACGCAGGGAGAGATCCTGATCAAAACCTAGAAGAATCCCCAAACTATGAGGGATGAAAATGATAATGATGAATATACATATGTTAAGGTTGGATTTGTACTGTGAACTGGAACTATGGTTTTTGATTTTACCTTTCCGGTGGAGATACCATGATCCATTATGAACTGACAAGTGGTTAATGTTGAATTTGTAATGGCTAAATCTGCATCAGAAAACTCAAGATCATATGAAGTTTCTTTTGGGGGAAAAAAGGGATGCATGTTAGCTGTGTTTGTGTTCGCTGAAATGCTTAACCAAGAAATCAAACCCATGTAGTCACATACATACATACATACAATCGATTCGTGCACTAGGCATGGAATAAGAGAAAACGGATTTGGGTTTTTTTTGGATGGATGGTTGGAGAGAGAGAGAAAGCTCAAATTAATTACTTATTTTTTTCCTTTAAATTAAATAGAAAAAACAAAAAAAATATCAAAAGGACATTTCCGAACGACCAAAATCAATAAATATGATCAAAATGACCAATGATTTAAAAAAATTAAAATATAGACCAAAACAAAAAAAAAAAAAAAAAAATACATACAATGAAAGACAATTGCATTTTTGTCTATAATTACTTATCCATCATTTTAAATACTTTTAAACGTTCCCCCACGTTTCTTTTACCTCAGCTTTACCATCCTGCCATTTAAGACCTAAGCCCCCTCCCCTCAATATTTTTACCCGCCTACTTGTTCCCAAAAATTCTAAACCAAAACCCGAGCAACTCTGTTACCGCGTCCACTTCTCAAGTTTGCAGGGTTTTTTTTTTTTTTTTTTTTTTTTTTTTTTAAATATTTAATTACTTCTCCTGAGATGCTTCCCTGATGTTTCTTCTTCCCTGGAGAATTGGTTTTCTGAAAAGAATTGATTTGGTGTAATTGGTTATACCCGTTCTGAACAGGGGCTGGATAAGGGTTTGTTTGACATCATATTATGTAAACAGGGGATATTAGAAACAAAGATGCTGGAGACCTGGGGTTCGTAAAATTGATTGATTTTAAACAAATCTGGGACAAATTGATCTTCATATCTTGAACGGCATCATGAACTCAACCGATGAGAAACAAGAATTGGGAGAAATTGAAGAGGAAAAAAATCGTTAGAGTTATGAGGGGACATGATTCTGATCATAGGATACAAAAAGGAAGAAGACAACAAGAGTGGTTTATAATCATGTTTCCATCTAAAATAGTTCCAGCTTGTCTTGTGTTTATGTTAGGTGATTTTTGGTGAATATACTTACATTTATGTCGATTAATAGATTTATGGTGGTAAAATTGAATTTGATGGAGAGAAGGTTAAATATGTCATTTACTTGAATTCAGATAGGTAATTCAGTTTTTTTTTTTTTTTTTTTTTTTTTGTCTTTTAAATTAAAAAAAGCAATCATTTTTATACAATATTTTTTTTGATACAAACATCATTATCAATTCACTAATTAATCCATAGAGGACTAATAATAATAATAATAATAATAATAATAATAATAATAATAAATAGACATAAGGTTTATAATGTCGCCCCAATATGCAAAACTGATCTTATATTCTTCTGGTAGGTAATTGCCTAAAAAATGTAAGGAATAAAAGCCTTAACATTCTTAGGGAACTTATCCCCGAACTTTGATAGGTACCATTCCCGGGTGGCGTAACTCCTCCCTGTCAAGTATGCAATTGTGCCCAAAGTGAAAGCAAACGCATACAACGTTTGTGAAATGCATGAAATCCCTACATACCCAAGAATTTCAAATAGATAGTGTGGGCATATGACCAAATCAAACAAACCACCTTGTGGGATTTTGTACTCTCTTTCCCCATTCTTCCTTAGATTAGCGAGAAGATAATGGTGGTAGAAGTTTCCAATTATTCCGACTACAAACAACCCAGTTCCAATGTATTTTAGATCTACCAAAGGCTCGGGAAAGTCTTTGGATAGATATTGAGTATAAATCATTGTCGCCGTGGAAAAGGTATAACTCGATGAGATGATTATTGCCGATTCTAATAACATGGAACCACTATACTTGTGAAGAAAAACGACCTACATCATGAAGTTGAAATACAATCAAAACCAAACACGTTTATTCCATTAAAATTTCAATTGAATCGAGATCCAAACAAATAACATTTGTTTTTATCCTGCCCATCCAAGGGAGCATCAATGTGATATTGTGATTTGTACGATTTGTACATCCTCATCCGTATCAGTAGGTGGGCAACATGGACGATGGTCAAAGGCCTCCAAATTTCTAGGGCCAATCTTTTATCTATCTACATATATTATTATAAGAAAAATAAAACATTTGGTATTAAGTCGGCAAAAAATGAAAAAACGTGATTGTAGCTAAAATTGATGGAGAAGACAAAAAGATTTCAATAGATTCTTCGAGAATCTAAGCAATTAATCATTTTCTACTTAAAAAATTACTATTAAATGCATTTTTTTTGTCCAAGCCTCAAAATCGGTTTGAATCGGCTCTGTGTACATCAGACACATATTGACATAGGGGTGACAAATCGGGTCATCGGATCGTGTTTCTGTCTGACACGACACGTTTTTTGTAACACGATGTCGTGTTTTTTTTTAACTAACACGAAAACGAACCAATTAAAAAACGACAAACATGACACGACAAAGATAATAATATAACAATTAGTTTATTTAATTAATATTTAATCATACATAATCGCAAAAACACGATAAACACGAAAAACACGACAAATAAATGCTAAATCGTGTCAATTTCGTGTCGAATTTTGAACACGAACACGACATGAAACGACATCGTGTTTTTTACACTTGACAAGAACACGACACGAGCATGAAATCAAATTTCAATTTTGTCCCAATTTCGTTTCGTGTCGTGTATTTTTGCCGTGTCGTGTCAACAATTGCCATAATAAACTCAATCTACATTGGAACTAAAACTCTAGCATTGTTGAGGCCCAAACCATTGATTGTTTCCTCAAAGATACCACCATCTAATTAAGTATTGTTATACGCGCCCCAGAAACAAAACACAACATATTTTAGTAGTCGAGTATTGGATGTACCTCAAATACCCTTTTGAGGAAATGAGCGGTGAGAGCCGAAGCAAGCAACATGAATCTAAGATCTTGATCGTGAAACACCAATAAAGAAGCCAAGCCCACGAGAAACGCGGGTGTATACGAAAAAAGCATACCGTTTCTACTTGATAACTTTGTATTATCCTCTTTCTTTACAACGCCTACGTTCAAGAATTTGGAATATTGCATATGCTTGCCTTTGATCTCCATGTACCCTGCACTCGATAACGATGTAAGGCCGATGACGGACATGGTGGAGACAAACAACGAGGGTGGTGGTGGAAACAAGAAGTTTAGCATAACGGAAGGAATTGCCATTTTGATTCTGTCTGTTTTTTTTAGCTTAATATGGTGTATTATAGGTCGAGGTGTAATGGGGTAAATTGATGAGCTTAATATGGTGTATTATAGGTCGAGGTGTAATGGCGTCATTCATACAAGTAAATTGATATCACTTGTACTAGTAGTTGGTGTCGTTTGCAACATGGATAAATGTGTGGTTGTGATTGTAAATCAACATTGAAAGGGATAAAGCGTTTTGAAAGTAAAAAAGAAAAATCCAGAACAAATGGTTTATTGTTTTACAATATTATTTTCAGCTATTACAAATAATTAATAAAAACCATAATTTGAATATATGGTACAAAATTTATACTTTAGGACGTGTTTGATATGATGTTTTTAAAATCTTAGTTTTTAAGAAAAAAGCTTGGAAGAAATGAAAAAAAAAATCATTGGCTTTTAGTTTATATTTTAAACAAAAAAAAACTTTTAATTTAAAAGCTAATTCAAATAGTTTTTGAATTTTTGAAATCCTTAGTTTATAGTTTTTATATAGTTTCACATTTAAAAGCTAACAATTATTTTTTTCGAAAACTTATTATGTAAAAATAAAAGTGACACCTTCAAGCTTTAAACAACCATTCTTTTCTACCAAACTACCGGCTATTAGCAAGTTTGACAAACACGTCCCTGATTTATTTATTTAAGATTCAAAATTTAAAATAAGTTTTTCCTACCTGCATGGAGCTGTTACTACTCACATGGAAAAGTAAAATAACTTAGAGCTACTATCAAACTTAAAGGTGACAGCGATCTCATTTCCTTAATTCCTTTTTAACATTATTATGTTTTACAAAACTACCTTTTTTTAATATGACTTTTTGACTACCTTTAAGAGACCACTTAATACATATACAATGAGAATCCCCTCTAGAAAATATATATATTGAGGTTATTAAAATGGCGATCCTCTTCGTAGGCTCGTATCCTAGATAAATTTGTTCGGATCTTACTTAGATTGTTTTTCGATAAGATCAATGGTAGAATCGTAGGATTGGATCGTAAGATAGTAGGATCATTACTATTTTTTAAAAGAAATAATCTAATATTTTTTATCGGACTAATTATGTAAAAATTACCAATTTTGAATTACTTATCATTGAATGATGTATTAGATATGTAATTTTTATGTTTTAAACTATTTATTGTTAACTGAATGGTTAACCGGTGGATGCAAATCTATTTTTTATGTTTAAAAATGATTTTGGTAGGCATTTACGATTTGATTCGATCTTACAATTACGATATTGCAAAATGGAAAACGATCATATATACCGATTTTGACAACCTCGGTCTATAAGACCTGGAATGAACTCTCACTTTCTTTTTCTTCCCTCCTCTCTTTTCATGCCCATTTTAGTTATTTTACAATTATAAAGTTTTTTGCCACCACAAAACTAATCCAAACACTTTTTAAAATATAACGTTTTGCGGTGATCAAAGTCAAAAGTGTAAAAAAAAGAAACAAAACACAAAGTAATAGCCTTCCACTGTCTTCAAATCCTTCAACCAGAAAAGTGAATGGAGGATCATTAAAGTAGTCACCTTTGTATGGTTTCCCCTCTTTTATACACCTGTTTAATTATACTCAATTTTTTTTGAAGAAAATCTCAAGAGCTTTTTTACATGAATCATCTAATTCTAGACTATGTGTAGTCAACAATTCAACCATCAAAGTCGATGTATACGCATTTGCTGCAAAACCACAATCACGCATTCTTTCAAGCATTGAAATCGCCTTCACCATTTCTTTGTGCATTATAAATCCCTGAACTATTATATTATACGTAAAACCATCTGGAAAACAACCACTATCAATCATCTTTAAAAGTAACTCATCTGCTTCATCAAGTTTACCCCTTTTACAAAGCCCATTCATCATAATATTATATGTCCTAACATTAGGTTTCAACCCTCTAGCAGAAAGTTCTGAAAACAATTTATTTGCTGCATCAAGTTTCCCATCTTTACACAAACCATCTATTAAACAATTACAAGTGACTATATTAGGCATCAACCCAACATCATCAATCTTTGCAAACATCTCTAATGCCTCTTTTACTCTCTTATGTTTACACAAAGAATCCACCAATGTGCTATAAGTAACAATATTCGCTTTCAAACCACAAGTTTTCATCTCATCAAAAAGTATCATTGCATCCTTGAGTCTCCCATCATGACACAAACCACTGATAAGAGTACTATACGTTACAACATTAGGATGAATCCCATTTCTTGACATTTCCTTAAAGAGACTCAATGCTTCATCAAGTCTTTTACTTTTACAGTACCCATTAATTAAAGTGTTATAACTTATAACACAAGGTGCACAATTATGAATCATCATGTGATCTACTAAATTTCTTGCATCGTCTACCCTGTCAACCAAACAATACCCATCCATTAATGAATTGTAGGTTACAGTATCAGGTGATTCACCTTCTTTAATAATGGATGCAAACAGATTGTGTGCTTCTGTTGCTTTCCCTTCTTTACATAGTGCATCAACTAAGATGTTAAATGTTTGTACATCGCGTCGGATATTTTGAGCAAACATGTCCTCTAAAAGTCTTTTGGCTTTGTCCCATAATTCAGAGTTACACACACCTTGAATCAAACAATTGTAAGTTATGACATTGGGTGTTATTCCTCTTTCAATCATCTTATAGAAGAGTTTTAATGCATCGTTTACCTGTTCATCCTTGCAAAGACTATCTATGACTGTACTGTATGCAACAATGTCAGGCTTACAAACCCTAGATCTTTCCATCTTCTTGAGCAAGATCATGGCAGAAGAAGTGTTTCCCAATTTACAAAGCCCATTAATTAACGTGTTATAAGTAACCACATTAGGTTCAAACCCATTCTTTACGATTTGGTCAAAAAAGCTGACTGCTTGATAGAGTTTATCATCATTGCATAGACCCCGGATCAATGTATTGAAAATTGGGCAATTTGGTTCGTAACCCAGCTTCATAACATTCCCTAAAACTGAAAACCCGAAACGCACTTGATTTGAATGGCAAAAACAGTTTATTGCGATGTGGAACGTATATATATCAGGCTTCACCAAAGGGTTGAGACCTAACAGCCCTAATCGATGTATCATAGACATAGCAGTAGAATATCGCTCGAATTTGACGACAGTGGACATTAATCTGGTAAAGTTTTCAATTGAGGGAAGAGGTCGTCTTTGAAGCATTTTATCAAACACCGACAGTGCGCCACCTAGAGCTAGGTCGCCTGAATGGGAACTATACTTTTTTGAACATCCTTCAAGATTTCTGGGAGATTCAGGGCGACTCGAGTAAAATGCACAGCTGAAATGAAGACACTTGCTCAATTTGGAAAGGGCAATAGCAACCGCCTTCATCATCACCAATAGAGCAGGTAGTGACCGTGTTCTGTTTCGCCCACTCGGGAAAGGGTTTAATTTTTGCAACCACTTCCGCCCATATGCACTTCCGATCGATGTGCTTGAGAAAAAAAAGTCAAAATTTTGGATTTAACTTAAAAAAAATTAAAAAAAGATACATAAATATAAAAGTAAATTACACCATGCTCCGTTTAGGATAATTTTTAAGGTTGGTCCTAACCTTTTTTTGTTTTTAAATTCGGATTGTAATTGTTTGGTTTTATTTCGTGCTTACCCCTATCATATCTGAATTTACAATTATACCCTCTTTTTCTTTTTTAACCTTTCTAATTTTTGGTTTTAAAGTTTCAATAAAACATAAAAACGCTAGGAACCATTTCTATAATTAAGTGAAAAAAATATTTAATTTTAGTCATACCCGTTATCCATTTCTTATATATTTTTCTGTACTTTAATAATTGTAGGTGCACCAAATATGTCACCATTGGCGACTTTCGCCACTTGAAAACTTCATAGTTGCCCCATCAATGCTTGTTGGATATCAGACCATCATCGGAAATCTCTTTTCATCCCGGCCAAATTTGAAGACGGAAACCATGAAGACTCTCTCCAATCCCACCAAACCACCTCGCAGAAACCCGTGAAACTTGTGACTCGTTGCATTGTCCCCCACTACATGATCTTGTCATCGCTTCATATCACCATCGACGACCCTTCTGACGAAGCACACTTGTTCGCAATCCCGTTTCATCACCACCGCCACCATTGTTAACTGTTTTATAAATCCCATGAATCGGGACCCTTCCTATGATTCTCACATCATGTCCGAAAATCGTTTCAAAGACCTCATGAATCATTTTATTTTTATTTTCATTTCATACGTCAATATTTCTATATTGGATTTTGATTTTCATCTAGATGATATTGTTGTTCTTTGTTTGCATGTAGCTTTTTAGATCTAGAATCAACTTCATAGAAACTCTTAGGAAAACACCAAAAAAGGAAATGATGATGTTGTCCTAGGTCCTTTAATTTTGGACCTCCATTAATTCTCCAAAAAATAAGTAAAAAAATTGGATAAATAGTATTTCATCTTCAATCCTAATTTACTTTTTATTTTATTTTTTATCCCAAAAAAAAATATTTTAGAATATCTCATTTTTGTAATTTAAATAGATTGTCAAACACATACTTGTATTAATTAGCTTTTAACAAATCCATATTGTCTTTTAAGTTTTTTTTAATATGTATTTATGTTTTTTTTTTATGAATTTGATACATAAATATTAAGGATATATACAGTAAAGTCCCAATATTTTCATCGATTTGACAAGAAAGTCCTAAACTTTATTTTTTTGACAGTAAAGTCCAAATTACCGGCAATTTTTGACACTTTTACCCTTTTTCCCCGGTTAGCCGGTAATTAAGACTTTTTTGTCAACAAAATAAAGTTTAGGACTTTCTTGTCAAATCGTCAATTAGGACTTTACTGTCAAAAAAATAAACTTTATGACTTTTTTGTCAAATCGTTCAAAATATTGGGACTTTAGTGAATATATAATTTTTTTTGTTAGAAATTTAATGGTATGATACTCTTTAAGCATAAGAGTTATTGAAACATTCTCTAATCAGCTAGATCCTATTGAAATCCTTTACGTTTGCTTCTTGTTAAATCGTTTTTTTAATCTCAACAAACCGACATTGAAAAAAATTGAGATAATCAAGAAAGAAAGAAAGAACCAGGGTTGTGTTGGCTTTTTGCAGTCTCAAAAATAGAGAAATTAGAAACCTAAAAAAACGAAATTGCCCTAGCTTTATACAAACACAAACAACACATGCCTAGTCAAAAGGGTGTGAATGTGGAGAAGGGAAAGAAGGGCAATTTCGTTTTTTTCGGTTTCTTATTTCTCCATTTTTGAGACTGCAAAAAACCAATACAACCCTGGTTCTTTTTTTCTTTCTTGATTATCTCAATTTTTTTTCAATGTCGGTTTGTTGAGATTAAAAAAACGATTTAACAAGAAACAAACGTAAAGGATTTCAATAGGATCTAGCTGATTAGAGAATGTTTCAATAACTCTTATGCTTAAAGAGTATCATACCATTAAATTTCTAACAAAAAAAATTATATATTCACTAAAGTCCCAATATTTTGAACAATTTGACAAAAAAGTCCTAGAGTTTATTTTTTTGACAGTAAAGTCCTAATTGACGATTTGACAAGAAAGTCCTAAACTTTATTTTGTTGACAAAAAAGTCCTAATTACCGACTAACCGGGGAAAAAGGGTAAAAGTGTCAAAAACTGCCGGTAATTTGGACTTTACTGTCAAAAAAATAAAGTTTAGGACTTTCTTGTCAAATCGATGAAAATATTGGGACTTTATTGTATATATCCCTAAATATTAAACTTTTCATTTATGATTAATTAATATAACTTAATATATATATAACAAGACATTACAAATATTAAATATTACATTTTAAATTATAACTATTAGATAAAAATAAGACAACTTCATAAATGGTCCATGTGGTATTTGAAAATCTGAAGTTTAGTCAATAAGTTTAAAAAACCTCACAAATGGTCAATGTGGTTTCAAAACTTTTGATGTTTGGTCTTTATGCCTCATTCCGTCAGCTTCCTACCGTTAAGTGAATGACATTTTCGTCATTTCATTACCCTATGTGACATCCCCATTTTCACGGCCAAAAAAGACCGATGTTGTTTATGCTTTATAAAAATCAGAGTACTTCATTTTATAAAAATGTTGCGGAATTTGTTCCCAGAAAAACATGGTAAATACGTTATTAAAACATTTTCGAAGAAACGTATTTATTTCATTTTAAAACGTTTGGGATGTCATCGTTAATACAGAAACATAAGCATAAACAGAACTTACAATTATTTACACTAGTGATCTACATCTCTTTAAATCTCTCAGTGTAATGTCACTTCATATCAACACCTGTGATATAAATAAACTGAGTGGGTCAGGTTGGGAAACCTGGTGAGTACATAGGGTTTTCAACCCACAATAATATAATTATTATGTTTAAACAATCAAACAATCAACCCAATTACCCATCCCCATTATCTTCTTTATTCTTAAGGATCTACCCTAAGAATCAGCTATTTCTCATTCATTCATTCCTAAGGATCATCCTAAGGAAACAACATGAAGTCCATTGTTGCCAATGACACATTGGTCAAGCGCAGCTGCTAATATTGTCACTTAGGCTCAGCTGCCAGAATTAGGACATTTTCTATGAGGCGCTTCTGCCGGTATTGACCTTTAAACACTACTGTCATGGTCATAAGGCTCCCTTTTAGGCGCAGCTGCCGATACTATCCTTATAGCGCAGCTGTTAGGACGTTTACCGTAGATCTAAATCATCTACGGGTGGTGGCGCAGCTGCCAGTGCTCATCTATAGGATACTAGGTCCACTGCTGCCAATGTATACCTATAGGGCACTAGGTCCGTACTACTAATGTTCCTCTATTTCAGCTTTTATCCATCATCATTCATCTACCCATGTTTTACCCAACATATTTTGTAGATATAAAATACTTTATACAGTTTACATCTTTTAAAACATGTATAAAAATCTTTCACCAGCATAGACAGCAAGTATTTAGACAATATGCACACATAGCACGTAATTTATATTAAAATACTTCATATCTATGTGTAAGATGAAAGAGACCATGCACTCACTTGAAAGGTGGTGAGTCGGCACTCGGACAGCACTTCGTTACTCTTAAAACAATTATCCCTTGACGAAACCTAGTATCATTACCACTAGAGTTTAGTCTAACGCTTGACGAGACTAATTTAATAGTCTAGCTATTATTACTATTATATAAGCGTTAAATAACACTCAATATAACTCATAATAATAGCCTAAATAATTATTTTAAGGTCCTAACAATGTTACTATAATTAAATAAAATCTATATTAAATATACTATAGGCGTAGCTCACTTACAGCGGGTTTTTATTAAAAACCGGGCTTCGCTGGAGCAGCGTTTCCAAGCCGAAAGCTTTTCTTCTCGGAGCCGTCGGGCGCTCCGGGGATTTCTTCTCGTGCTAGGGAGGTTCCGTAGACTTGGGAGGGGTTTAGGGAGGCTAGAGAGAAGTTAGAGAGAGAAAGAGAGGCTTATGGTGTGAAGAAAATATGAGGAGTTCACCCTTGTATTTATTGGAGTGTATAGTAAAGTAGTCTCCAAGCTTCGTCCGTAACTTCTGCATACGAGCTCCGTTTTTGTCTGTCTTTTTACTGTTGAGTTCCTATTAATGAGATCTTCAACTTTCATTTAGACCTCGTTGGCTAATTCTCATTCTATCTCGTATTTACGAAACTGTATCGAATTCGCCGCGCTCGAAAAGTAGGGACTAAGCTTCGTCCATAACTTTCGCATACGAGCTCCATTTTTGTCTGTCTTTTTTACCGTTGAGTTCCTATTAATGAGATCTTCAACTCTCATTTAGACCTCGTTGGCTAATTCTCATTCTATCTCGTATTTACGAAACTGTATCGAATTCGCCGCGCCCGAAAAGTAGGGACTAAGCTTCGTCCATAACTTTTGCATACGAGCTCTATTATCGACGTTCTTTATATCCACGCGTTGGTATTTACGAGTACTACAACTTTCATTTAGATCCCGTCGGCTAAAAATCGACCGATCTAAAATTCAGATTTCGGGCTGTGCACTGCTATGCTAAATCTTAGAAAAATCATAACTTCCTCATACGAAGTCAGATTTGGGCATTCTATTTATCGATGTTCTTAGTTTAACATATTCTACGACTTTCGTTTAGATCGCTAAGGCTAAATCTCGCTCTATCGTAAATTCACTATTTACGTTTCCCGGTATCGTGCCGGTTCCGTCGCGAAACTTCAACGGGTCATAACTTCTTCGTTATAACTCGGTTTTCGGCGTTCTTTATATGTACGAAAACCTTGTAACATACTCTACAACTTGGTTAAGATTATTTATTCTAAATAATCTTTTGTCGAAAAGTCGTTTTCGACCCCTATTGCCTTTAATTTGACTAGCCCAGATTTGCGGGCGTTACAATTATCTCCCCCTTAGGATGATTACGTCCCGGAATCATCAATGAAACAGGGTCGTATAATGACTCCATACGTCATCTCTTCATCCTAGGTAATAATTATAACTTCTACATTCCTTCAATTCTATCTCTTAAACTCATTGACTGTAAGAGTACTCGATCGTGCACCTGCTCTCTACCTCAGGTTAGACTCCAAATTATGACCTTCAAGTCACAATCTCGATCCTTGCTGGATACGGACTTGAGATAAGTTCTTTTATTACTACTATAGATCGATGTGTCATATTCTAATGACCTATCATCGTATGTTGCAACACTTAGACTTAGGTCTCTTAGAGTTAAATTCTAAAACAGACTATGCCTTCCTTCATGTTCTAATGTGATATAATCACACTTTAACATTAGGAATTTCTAGCCACTAACTTCTTTAACAACGAGTGCGATACTTCTATTGATCGCTTTGATTTCAACCGTTTGGTTTAAGTCAGACGCTACATCAAACTTGGTTCTCTGAACCACACAACATACTCATCGTAGTCGGACTCGATTCGATATGACCACTAGGGTCGGAATATCAACAATCTTCTTAGTCATTACCGAAACGATGGTAACAACACACTTGAATAAAACGAAATCAATTACTAGCTTCTTGGTAACCTTGTGACTTTCCCTGATCCAAGTGTGAGTCCTGTGCTTCCGGTAGTATAGGCCTCTACTACCATCCACACCTACTCATACCCGTCCCAAGTATTGTCTCGCAGTTTTCCAAGTCACCATACAAGAAAATCACATAACAGTTTAACACATAAAATATCAAAACGAAGGTTTTATATTATTCCTTAAAATGTTTACATAGGTGTTCAAGTTCACCCTAAACTATGCCCCTAACAGGCTACATCGCGAGGTACTATCTACACGATTACTCCATAACTCGATCCTTGGATGTCAAGCGTTAACTCCTGAATCTTCGCATTGTCATCTGCTTCGTCAAGAATCATTTGAAATGTTCTCGCCTTTTGCTTTGGCGGCACATATGGCTTTGTAGCCCCCTCTCTCTTTGGGTAGTCTTGCTTTCCTTTTTGGACCTTGAAGATCCTTCAAACTTCCGCTTCTCTCCTGACTTATCTTTTTCTAGACCATTTTCTCTTACCTGGGCCTCTACGTTCTTAGCTGCCCTAACAGTTGTTTTCAAGGTAGTTGCCATTTTGACCATTGGGCCAAAGTCAGTGGGCAGTCCGTTAGCAAACCTATCAATCTTGGAGAGTTTAGAAGGCACCAAGTAGGGGAATAGCTTCATCCTCTTGGTGAATGCGGTGGCATACTCATCAACACTCATCTTCCCTTTCTTCAGGTTCTGAAACTCGTTGTTTAGGTCTATCAGATCTATCTCCGAGCAGTACTGCATTTTCAACTGTTCCAAGAACTCTTCCCATGACATCCTTAAGGCTTCTCCTCGTGGCATCGTATCTGCCAATAGTTTCCACCAGCTCAAGACTCCAGTTTTCAGTTGTCTTACGGCGAAGACATTCTTCTGTTTCTCACTACAGTCGCAGCTCTCAAACACCATTTCCATCTCGGAGATCCAATCCATAATCTCAACAGGCTTTGGGCTTCCTGAGAGACTTGGTGGTTTCGCACCCAAGAAATTCTTGTACATTCGCCCATCCTTGTCGTTTCTCCTCTCCAGGCCATCTTGAGTCCCCACTTGACTCACTTGGCGACTGTAGTTCCCTTCCTCCGATTGCTCGGGAATCAGCTCGGGTTGCTCATTGGGCATAGTAGGTTCGTCCCTATTCGACATCCTCCTCATTTCTTCCCTTTATTCAGTTCGCATAGCCCGAATCATGGCTTGAACTCTAGCCATCGTGACTGGCTCAGGTGCAACTTCTTCTACAACAGGTATTTGCTAAACCACTAGGGGTTGGTTCCTATTCTCATTTGCATTCATGTTTCCGCTACGGGTCCTTGCCATCTTGATCTATACACCGAATAAGGTGAATCTAGACCTTTACTTAGGATTGACGTTTAAATCATCCTTATCACTCCGAAACGTTTACATGCTAGTTCTAATATCGTAGTCGTACGTTTAGAATCCTAAACATATAAGGTTTCCAGATCCGGTCGGCAACAGACCATAGATCCGAATAAATAACAACATATAAGGCATAAAGCATTTAGCACATAAAAGCATTTTAGGCATAATTCCTAAAATAATCTAGTGCTCACACCTCACAATCATCGCTTAGCATTCTAAGTTTAAGTCTAGAAATAAATCCATATTCCTAGTTCGCTTAAACTAATGCTCTGATACCAACTGTGACATCCTCATTTTCACGGCCAAAAAAGACCGATGTTGTTTATGCTTTATAAAAATCAGAGTACTTCATTTTATAAAAATGTTGCGGAATTTGTTCCCAGAAAAACATGGTAAATACGTTATTAAAACATTTTCGAAGAAACGTATTTATTTCATTTTAAAACGTTTGGGATGTCATCGTTAATACAGAAACATAAGCATAAACAGAACTTACAATTATTTACACTAGTGATCTACATCTCTTTAAATCTCTCAGTGTAATGTCACTTCATATCAACACCTGTGATATAAATAAACTGAGTGGGTCAGGTTGGGAAACCTGGTGAGTACATAGGGTTTTCAACCCACAATAATATAATTATTATGTTTAAACAATCAAACAATCAACCCAATTACCCATCCCCATTATCTTCTTTATTCTTAAGGATCTACCCTAAGAATCAGCTATTTCTCATTCATTCATTCCTAAGGATCATCCTAAGGAAACAACATGAAGTCCATTGTTGCCAATGACACATTGGTCAAGCGCAGCTGCTAATATTGTCACTTAGGCTCAGCTGCCAGAATTAGGACATTTTCTATGAGGCGCTTCTGCCGGTATTGACCTTTAAACACTACTGTCATGGTCATAAGGCTCCCTTTTAGGCGCATCTGCCGATACTATCCTTATAGCGCAGCTGTTAGGACGTTTACCGTAGATCTAAATCATCTACGGGTGGTGGCGCAGCTGCCAGTGCTCATCTATAGGATACTAGGTCCACTGCTGCCAATGTATACCTATAGGGCACTAGGTCCGTACTACTAATGTTCCTCTATTTCAGCTTTTATCCATCATCATTCATCTACCCATGTTTTACCCAACATATTTTGTAGATATAAAATACTTTATACAGTTTACATCTTTTAAAACATGTATAAAAATCTTTCACCAGCATAGACAGCAAGTATTTAGACAATATGCACACATAGCACGTAATTTATATTAAAATACTTCATATCTATGTGTAAGATGAAAGAGACCATGCACTCACTTGAAAGGTGGTGAGTCGGCACTCGGACAGCACTTCGTTACTCTTAAAACAATTATCCCTTGACGAAACCTAGTATCATTACCACTAGAGTTTAGTCTAACGCTTGACGAGACTAATTTAATAGTCTAGCTATTATTACTATTATATAAGCGTTAAATAACACTCAATATAACTCATAATAATAGCCTAAATAATTATTTTAAGGTCCTAACAATGTTACTATAATTAAATAAAATCTATATTAAATATACTATAGGCGTAGCTCACTTACAGCGGGTTTTTATTAAAAACCGGGCTTCGCTGGAGCAGCGTTTCCGAGCCGAAAGCTTTTCTTCTCGGAGCCGTCGGGCGCTCCGGGGATTTCTTCTCGTGCTAGGGAGGTTCCGTAGACTTGGGAGGGGTTTAGGGAGGCTAGAGAGAAGTTAGAGAGAGAAAGAGAGGCTTATGGTGTGAAGAAAATATGAGGAGTTCACCCTTGTATTTATAGGAGTGTATAGTAAAGTAGTCTCCAAGCTTCGTCCGTAACTTTTGCATACGAGCTCCGTTTTTGTCTGTCTTTTTACTGTTGAGTTCCTATTAATGAGATCTTCAACTTTCATTTAGACCTCGTTGGCTAATTCTCATTCTATCTCGTATTTACGAAACTGTATCGAATTCGCCGCGCTCGAAAAGTAGGGACTAAGCTTCGTCCATAACTTTCGCATACGAGCTCCATTTTTGTCTGTCTTTTTTACCGTTGAGTTCCTATTAATGAGATCTTCAACTCTCATTTAGACCTCGTTGGCTAATTCTCATTCTATCTCGTATTTACGAAACTGTATCGAATTCGTCGCGCCCGAAAAGTAGGGACTAAGCTTCGTCCATAACTTTTGCATACGAGCTCTATTATCGACGTTCTTTATATCCACGCGTTGGTATTTACGAGTACTACAACTTTCATTTAGATCCCGTCGGCTAAAAATCGACCGATCTAAAATTCAGATTTTGGGCTGTGCACTGCTATGCTAAATCTTAGAAAAATCATAACTTCCTCATACGAAGTCAGATTTGGGCATTCTATTTATCGATGTTCTTAGTTTAACATATTCTACGACTTTCGTTTAGATCGCTAAGGCTAAATCTCGCTCTATCGTAAATTCACTATTTACGTTTCCCGGTATCGTGCCGGTTCTGTCGCGAAACTTCAACGGGTCATAACTTCTTCGTTATAAATCGGTTTTCGGCGTTCTTTATATGTACGAAAACCTTGTAACATACTCTACAACTTGGTTAAGATTATTTATTCTAAATAATCTTTTGTCGAAAAGTCATTTTCGACCCCTATTGCCTCTAATTTGACTAGCCCAGATTTGCGGGCGTTACACCCTAGGGACTATTTATGATGTTTTCTATTAGTTATTATAAAACAGAAAACAAATCTCTAAATATTATTAAAAGGGAACCTTAAAATCTAAATTGAAGAAACAAGGGCCCTTGATTGCATTTCACTTTCAGCTCTCCACCTTTGGATCGTTTTGCTAACAACATCTTACACCAAAATACGCATACTCATCGCATTGTAGCGTCGTTCTTGCATTTCATTCCTTCCTAGGTTTTCCTCTCCACATAGTTAGCAGCGAAGAGCATATATCAACATTAAGTCATTTTCTTCTTCTTTTTCCCTTTCTATCTCCAATCCATCAATGGATGTAGCTGTGTTCGAAAAGGTGAATACATTAACGCTCCTCAATGGATTGATTTCACCAATCATGATCCTCGTGTTTATGATGAAGCTTTGGGCATTCACAAACATCATTGAATTTTTGGGTTTTCTATCCACCATTTTCCTGCACCACTTCTTCCATCGATTTCTAGAAGAACACCTTTTCTCTTTGTCCATCCACAATCATATTTTAGTTAATTTTCTAATCCGCTATTGGCCTACAAATACACACTGCTTTTCTGCTTTGTTCTCTAACTCTACAACGATCGGTCTTTGAAGGAGGCATCACCATTAATCAGGATCGGAATCGACTTTGTTGCCGAAATTTGATCACCCCTTTCTTATATTATCAGATTTAATGTGTTTTCTTGTGTGTGTCTGTAGTTTTGTGTGACTGGGAAGGAGCGAGATGACATAATTCCTTTTCTATTTAATCAGGTACCTTGCGTATTCCTTTTCATTTGCTCCTAGCAACCACCAATTATTACAAACGATGGTCCCACTAATCATATGGTTATATCAAAATAGCCAGAGAAAACCCATACAGACATCCTCTATGATGCTAGACCAACCTGCTACAAGGTAATTATTAGTCACACATCATCTGATTATGTTTAACTAGACGAATTCTTGTGCGTTGTGCGGCGAAGATTAAAAATATATTGTTAAAATATTGAAAAATATATGTTTAAAATGGTTATGTTATTGAGATTAATCTTGAGATAATATATATATATATATATATATATATATATATATATATATATATATATATATAATCTCTATTATTTTTAACAATAATATTCATTGACATCAACCCACATTCCTCATTAATAGAATTAAATATAATTATCTATTTAGTATTATCTTTAACAATTATTATTATTGATTAATTATATTTTTACTTAGGCGATCATTTTCTAATTTCAATAATGAAGTTCATTTAAAATACAATTTATTTATAACTAAATGTAATTTATAATTTGATATTATTATCATTTAAAATTGTTATTTGTTGGGTGCATTTTGTGCACCCCTTTTTGCACAACTTTTAGCCCTTTTTCTATGTATATCCTTAGCATAATTTCGTTGTTTTTATTTCATTTTAGCATATATAGGTTAATGTATTGAACAACCTTATTTGCACTCTTTCATGTCATTTTCAGGTGAACCGGAGGTTGGAGCGCAATTTTGGAGGTGCTAGGGAGCGTTGATGAAGATTGCGGGACGATTGGGCGAGAATCAGAAGAATTAGAAAAATCAAGTTTGGACGAGCATCCAGAGGGCAACACAGGGCGTGCTAGGTTTGCCTCAGAATCAAACACGGGGCGTGTTTGGCTATCAAACACTTATTTTCTGACTTCGATGAACACGACCCGTGTTCATTTAGCCTGTATGGACACGGGGCGTGTTGGGCTACCTGGGCATTTTTGAGCATCGTACTTACACTCAACACGACCCGTGTTGATTTGCTCTATTTCGACACGGGGCGTGTTCGACATAAAAACTGTCTTTTTGACAGTTTTTCCTCTTTTCTTATTTCGGGAATGAGGTCATTTTGGGGGCAAGCAGAGCAGAGAAAAAAGCATTTTTGAGGAGAAGGAGTTGAAGTTTTTAGCAAGGATTGCCCGTTAAACATTTGGAAACATTATTTGTAAGCATTTTGATTCTTGATTTCATCTTCTAGATTTTTGGTTTTGTTCTAGTCATGTGTGGCTAGAACTCTAATTTCTCCAACTCATGTTTTGACCTTCTAATTGTGAATCTAATCATATGACTTGATTTTTGTTCTTAATTTCCATCTAATGAATTTGATTTTGCTTCAATCGAATGTTTGATTCTAATTGTGATTCTTATTGGCCATTTGAATTAGGGTTAGATCATTCCAGTTATCTCTTTTACAAAATCCATAACTGTTTTGTGAAATTGAACAAGTAACAAGCATTAAATTGAGTTCTATTGAATGAATTTAGTGTAAATCTTATTCATACACTTTTACACTCCCGAGCTTAGGAGGAGTATTGGGTGTTGTTGGGAACATTCACATAAAGCTTCATGCAATCTTTCAATCTAATTCTAAGAGCTTGTTTAGATTAGGTTAGTAAGGTTAGGATTAATCAAGGAGCTTGTTTTGGTTAATTATTGTGGTGAATGGAAAGTGTTAGAGCTTGTTAACATTTTCTAGTACCAACTTAGATAGAATGAAACAAAGGTCTTGTCATCTTGGATTCACATTGTTGAATTGTCATACATGAAGTTGGAGTCTTTATAATATCTGAATTTAATTTACTCATTCAACCAATTACTTGTGATTTTACTTTATTTGTCTAATCATTGCAATCAAACCCCTTTTTCTTTCATCTTTTGTGAACAAGTACCTTACGCAAAAAGGGCATAGACTAATTGTCTCGTGTCTCTGTGGATCGACCCTACTTGCCTTGTACTACTTTTTAGTGCATTAGAGTAGTGTTACTTTGGAGTATATCGTACCCCTATTATTTGTTGGGTCTGACACGCCTAACAAATTGGCGCCGTTGCCAGGGAGACGGTGTTACTAATTGTTTATGCCTAGCTCTTTTCGTACAGGTACACCATTGCCAATTGATTCGGAGATAGAGAAGACTGCAAAGAAGTTAAGGAAGCAAGCCAAGCTTTGTAAGAGGCAACCGGTTTCTGGTACTTCTTTATCATCCAATCCCCTGGTCATCAACATTTGGGAGGACATACCCCTCTCAAGTGTATCCGCATCAGAAACAGACAACCCATCACTCTCACCACAACTAGCCTCACCCATAAATACCACTCCACCCTCTTCACCTATTCATAATATCCTAAACAGTTCACCTACAGAAACAACACCCAAATCTCAAGCCATGGCACACAACCTTGGAGGGAATCAAGATCCTCCAAACCCACCACCCGAACAAACTCTCCATCAGTGGTCAAGACAAGAGGTTACTCAACAACCTCTTTGTATCACATACCCAACTGCCACCAACTTGGAACTCAAATCCGGACTCATTCACTTACTCCCAACATTTATGGGCCTAGAGAATGAAGATCCTCACAAGTTTCTTACAGAGTTTCATGTAGTATGTGTGGGTATGAAACCACACAATGTCACGGAGGATCAGATCAAGCTTAGGGCGTTCCCCTTCGCAGTATTTTCCCGAGATGAAAGCTTGTGAGGTAATTTTGATGCTACACTTCAAGTTTTATATGGAATCGACATCAGAAGCTTGTCACCACAGATGATTAGGGCGATTAGTAACAAAAACTTGCAACGAAATTCCAAGGCCAAAAGGGAAAAAAGAGCTTTCAACGCTGACCTGAAGAATAAAACCCCAATTGAGAAAAAAAATCACATCTCAAATTGATTGGAATAATAATGCTCTCTCCACTGTTAACCTCCTCACATGTCGTATAAATTATAAAAAAGTGGAACATTTTTGCATAAATTGGTAAAAATGGAACATTGTTATATAATTAATTATTATTATTATTATTATTAATATTATTATTATTATTTGTAGGTGTGGGTTCTTAGGATTACTCCACAAGGATGTTTTCCATCAACGGCTTGAGCAATTTTCTTCTTCTTTTTTTTTTTTGGCTTTTAAAAAGGGCAAATTACATAAAAGCCATTACTTTTAACAATCTTTTAGCTAAAATGCAATTATGATTTTTTTTCTTCATTTCAGCCATTATTGACCTACCAAAATTGGTTACCATGTTTAATTGGCCTTACATGGACAAATTTTAATGAGGTCACATTTGATGTGGCAAGGGAAATATCCACATAAGCATATACTGATGGACACCTTTTTGACATATTAACACTCTTATATGGACATTTCTATTGCCACATCATTAAAAATTGTCCATGTAAGCAAATCAAATCTCTTAACCGGTTTTTTAGGTCAATCCTGTCTGAAATGGAAAATTATAAACTTACTTTTATGTAATTTCATCATTACAATTCTTTTCTTATTTTCTATGATTTTCATTTTTAGGTCAATACTGTCTGAAATGGAAAATTTCTTTTTATAAACTTACTTTTATGAACAATTGCTTCTGATGTTACAGGTAACATATTTGCAAAACTCTAACAATATTTTTTCAATTACAGTTATAACAATGTACTTTGATTTATGTTAAATATGATACAATAAATAAATACCTCTTGGGTCAATTCCAAAATAATTTTCACTTACGCCATATCTTGAAATAACATTGTACTTTTGTTTATTTTTAATTGTTAGCGTCCTACTTTGATTTCCTTTAAACGGGACAAAAAAATGAAAATGCGATGGAACTTTATCCTAAAAAATGAAAGTGCATTGGTTTTACTAAAAAATTAAAATGAAAAGCACTAAGAAATAGAAATTAAACTTACATATAGTGCTTCAATTAAAAATAAAACAAAATGAATTAAAAAAAAATAGAAATTAAACTCACATACAGTAGCACAGCCACATAGTTACTAAACTAATTTCAGAAATTATTTGCTATTTTGGTCCCTATTCCATGTTCTAACAAACTTATTACATACATCATAGCTTGAAATGGCATTGTACTTTTGTTTTTTGTAATTTTTTTAGCATTTTACTTTCATTTTTTTGAAAGGGACAAAAAGAATTAAGTAGCCTCATCAATATCATCATATTGCTATTTGTGCAATAATTTAGCGTAGTAGTTCAATAACTTATAGCATTATACTTACATTTTTTTGGGTTAAATTGATAAGTACAATGCTATAGTTGGGTAAAAATGTATTATGTAACAAATAGAGTTATCTTTTTTATTAGTTATAAAAAAATAGAAATCAATTTCATAATATTATTAATTACCAATCGACTTTTTGTTGCATCTCAATACATATGACTTTCTTATCTTGTATTCTTGCTTTATACTTATTATTAATGTTGGAAAATTTTGTTGGGGAGATGTGAACATCCGAATTACAGAAACAACGTGGACTGAAACTGAACACTTTGGAACCAAATTCAAAAGCCACAACAAAACCGACAAAGCAAAGTCATACAAAACCAGTCACCGAACATAGAAGCATATTCGATGCAAATAGCTGGTATTGGAGCCAACTTCAAACTTGCTACAGTTGCTTAGTCTAATCAAGATAGAGAATTATTGGTATACACACATACAAACAGAGTAAAAGACAAACACTAAAAAGGACATACACTGATTTGAGTTGATGTTTTTTTGCCTTCAATTTATGCAAATGATTTATGAGAGATCGGACGTGTGAATGCAATGTTGAAAATAGGAGATATTATGTTTCAAAGTTTATTAAAAATAGGATATATGATATATGAAATTTTCTGTTGTAGGTTATAATTTTAAGGGATAATAAGAATTACCGATTTTCAACCAATTGAATGGTAATCTCTTATTATAGGTGGCATATAAGATCATATAATTGCCTAAAAAATTGTATTACTTTCGGATTTAGTGGAGATAATTAGATTGTTTGAATATTCATATCTTCTATTTCTAAATAAGATTTTAATCCAATTAAAAGTTACCATATAATTGTTATTTGAGTGTAGAGAAATTAAATATCCTCCTACTATTTTCTTCCTACAAATCCTCCTACCCAATTGAATAGTGCATGTGTATCATTTAATGCTCATTTAATGATATTTTAATACATTAATATCACAAATGTCATCTTCTAATTAAGTAGGAGGATTTGTAGGAATAAAAGTAGGAGGATATTTAATTTCTCTTAAGTGTAAAACACTTCAAACCATCTTATAAACAGTCGCATTGCCCTCGCGTATTTCTTTACTTTTTCTTCGTTTCCAACCTTCATCCCTGATAAGCATCATATCTGCCAAGAATTCTTTCAACATTGCACATAAGTAAGTATGTTAATATTCTTTCTTCCACTTCTTTAATCATTGGCAAGTAATTATTGTTTCTTAATATGCCAAAACTTTGATTTTTCTTGAGTTGTATCTATCAATTGGAAGTTGGAAATTGGTAATGCATTCTGTTTTTATGTGGTAATATTTGGTATTGTTTACGGTCTTTGACATATCTGTACTTACGATCTTTGAAGAAATTGTTTTTATTTTACAAACATCGTACCTGCCACTTCTTTGTCAAAGAGTTATTTAATCTTTTGTTATTGAGTAAACATATATGTTTGTGCGCAAAAGAATTACCTTCGATAAGCAAGACATATTTAAAATATCCATGCCTAGGGGCGGAGCTCTTAAGAGGACATGCGAGGCCATGCCCCCCTGTTTTTTTTACAACAGTTTATAGTACTCTTATGAAAGTTATTATAAGATGAAGATTAGTGATTAAGGATGCTTGGGGTAAAAACAGATCTAGCATGATCCTAATAGATTTGACAAAATGAATCTTTTTTATAATCAAATAATTTCTCTATCACTTACGACCATTAAATCTAAGAAAAAGTAAAAATGAAAGAAAGAACACATAACAAAATAAAAAAGACATTCTGTCTATAGATAAAAACGGAGGGAAAGACTTGCACAAAATAGAGAAGAAACAATGAAAGTCAAATTATTAAAGAGGGAAATAATAAATGATTTACATAAAGTAAAAAAGAAACGGAAGAGGAAGAATGTCGGAGAAGCATCGCCTTCTACTGCCGTTGCGCAGTCTCGCTGTCATCAAATCTCCTTCCTCCCTCTCCATTAGCGTCTAAGTGCTTTCTCATGTTCTACCATTTGGGATGAAGATAAATGGAACTCTTTCATAAAGTAATGATTTTTTATATTTATTTGTTAAAAAAAATACTGTTAACTTATGTTTATATATATATATATATATATATATATATATATATATATATATATATATATATATATATATATATATATATATATATATATATATTCCATAAAAATAGAATAAATCAAATTAATATTTGTGTTGATGATGATTTGTAATTGTCAAAAACTACAATATACGTTGATAAGCTTGTTTATTTAAAAACTAATTGTGGAATAAGTTCTAGGTAAATATTTATATTATTTAATTTTGGTATTAAACTATGATTTGTACAAGTATGTTTAGTTTTTTGAGTTAATTTGCTCCGTATAGAAAATTTTCTAGGTTTGTTCAATCTGGTAAACAATAATGTTGTTAATTAGATATACATATTTCATATTAGTTGTTTCTTTAGATCTTTGATAAACAATTTAAGAATAACTTTTTATTAATTATTTTGTTTAAACATTTTATATACAATTACTTTGAAGCTAATTACATGCGATAAGTGTTTCTATTAAAAATTATGTATATGGATGAATTGTGTTGATCCAATAATCATGCACTTGCATTGATTAGTTTGCATTGATAACTCTCTAATAACTCTATGTAATAATTTGACCATGTTATTCAAGCACCTAAATAATCAAGCAACAAAATTCTTTGGTAGCATTATTATGAAATAAAAATTAATAAAATAAAAATAAAATTTAAACATTCGTGCATAATCTTAAAACCCCTTTGATTGGTTCAAACACTAAGAACTATCGACCATCAACTTGCTTGCAATAATTATTATGAAATATGAACATGAATATAAAAAAAGTCTGCATCTCACGTTTTTTTGGCCTGTTTGATGATTTATAACTATAACAAGACAAAAAAAAAAAATCCATCTAAAGTTTAGGCATAAATTTTGTTTTCACAAAATGAGGTCACATGCAGAAAGATTTTTTTTTTTTTTTTTTTTTTTTTTTTTTTTTTTTTAATATAGTTTTATGATTATACTTCGTAAACCATTAACTTGAAACAATAATTATATTTTTTATAAAGAGATACATGACTGATGATTGCTAATTCTAGCAACCCTTTTCCCTCCACAATCTATTCTTAAAATGAAGACTTCCGTCGTAAGTTTAATAATTTCCAGAATATTGTTGATCTCCAACATGCACTTGAGGTTTATATATGTAACTTTCATATATAAAATATATATTATGTGAAATACTTTTTGGAATATTTTTATATTAATCTTTCATTATACTTTTTTATAATATAATTTAAAATTATATTAATATTTTGCAGGAAAAAATATTGATTGTTGTCGGTACGATTAAACGTTTGTGTGCTTATGCGAAATGGTACAATTTTGCTTGTACTAAATGTCAACCTAAGGCTAAAAAAGTCATTTATATGCATAAGGATCAACTTCAAGATAAAGAAGTTTTTGATTGTTACACGTCAACTTGCATGAACAAAAAGATATATGTTGTTCCAAGGTTGTCAATAGTTCTTTTATATGTATTATTATAATCTTCGGGTAAACTTTCTAAGTTTATATTACTGAATTTGTTTATATCAGTGCTTTTAGTTTCAAAATCACCATTACAGTACAAAACTTTACCGGTTTGGTGTCACTTACGTCATTTGATCGTGACACAAAGATACTTTTTGTAAAAACCGCAAAAGAGTTGCTTGAAAATTTTAATGAGGTTATTGATATTATCTTTATTTACACAAAACTAATTTTAACTTTTTGTCTATCTATTTTTATAACCGTTCATTTTTTTAAGGTAAGTAGTATGGACATTTATCCATCTGCTATGAATGTACTTTTGGATTAAAAATTGGCGTTCAAAATTCAAATTTCAATTGATAATTTGAAGAACAAACTTGATGGTTATGCAATCTTAAAGTTCACTTGGAAAAAAAGTAACATCAAACAGGTAGCATATGAATTTATTTCTACATTAATGATGTTTTTTTTGCTTATTGTTTTTTTGTATTACTGTTCTCATCATTAGACTCTGAGATAATTATTGAGGATAAAATCAAACGTAGTATTTTACCACCACCGAATCTTTTGAGATTGTTACCGTCAACAACTACTTCGGTCAAGCAGCCTATTGAGATTGTTACCACCACCGAATCATTTGAATGGTCTCTTTGAAAGATGGTGTTGCCGCTCCTTCTTTAAAGATCTAAAAAATGAAAAGGCTCGAATAACTTTAAGTCATTCGTCATTATTTGACATTTTGGTTTGAAGACTTTTTTTTATTAGTTTTTGTTGTTTTCTTATGGATTTGTTTGACAAATAATTTGTTTTGATTTAAAAATTTATGTTTTTTTTCATCTGTTTCCCATAAATTTTCTTTTTTTAATTATTATGTGTTCCCCGCGTTTAACGCTGGTTATAATCTAGTAAAATATAATTACTCTCTCTCTCTCTCTATCTCTCTCTCTCTCTCTCTCTCTCTCTCTCTTGTAGTACGCTAACATTAGATCATCTTCATCCTTCACCTTTATAAACCAGCAAACCAAGCTACCAATGAACAACCATCATGCACCAATCAACCACCTAAATTTCTAATCTTTTTCCTCTCTAAAGCTCTGTATATATGTTTCTGTTATAGATTTGACCTTGATTGTAGCCATAATATGCTTGAATATTCTTTGGCAATGATGAAGATTGAAAATGAAGGCAATGAATCCAGGCTGATGATTGAGGTTGTGACGATAATAGACTCCGAATCTTCCCTATGGTTAGACCTTCTCTTTCCAGGGACTCCTTTAATCGCCAATGCCTTCCATCTAATTCACTGTCGTTTGGACCATTGTCTTCCCAGATCGGGATGCCAAGCGAGACTGCTAGATAGATTGGGACGTTTTGAGGCAAATGAGAGATTAGTGGGTTCCTATAATGGTACTCAATTTATCAAAATTTGATTTATCAGCTTCCGACTATCAAGTATTTTGATAATTTGAACTTCGCTCATGTTTCAGTGGTTCCATGAATCCCATCGATTGAAATTTGTGAGCACATCTAGTTTGATAAAAAAAACTATATAAAGATTCAGAGTAGAAAGAGGCGGCGAATGGTTGGATTTGCAAACTTATTTTAGAGTATGAACATATCACCGGAAATCGCACATAATAACCCAAACAAACTCATAACATCTGATACAAGTTACAATAATGATGAATTGATGGTTGGAGGCTCATGTTTATCGGACCAAAGTCAAGATCTCATAAACGATGGTGAAAATACAGGTGGATCATGAAAGACGCCATGGCAACCTTGTACAGTATCATCGAAGCTTTGTTCTTCATGTAAATCAACTTTTAACAATCTTAATTGATCACCACCTCACCGTAACCTCAAGAAATGGTCATAATTCACTGAAACTTCCTAACATTCAATATTATTAACCTATAACAACATTCGATTTTGGAGGAAAGGGGAATACGAACCAGGATTCCTAACAGTGGCGATCAAGGATTTGAAATGCAAAAGCAAAAACCCTAAGTTAGGATCGTTTGGGTTTTTACATTGGTAATGAGGAAGCTATCGATCAAACTTCAACAAACTTAATTTTTGAAGAAATTGTAAAACAAATTTGAGTGAGGTAGGTTTATAGAATGTAGCCAGAGGTTGTTGATGCACAATTTTGATGGGATTTTGATTTTAGTTTGGTGCATTAATGTTTAACTTCCATAAATGATTTTTTAATCGACCGGTAATGAGCGACGGTAGTGCTAAGATGTGTGTGTGAGAGAGAGAGAGGTGGGACCATTTTTTATTTTGAGTAAATTACTAAAATCGTCCCTATGGTTTAGTCAAAATTATACATTTGGTCCCTAACCTTTTTTTTGCACTCGGATCGTCCATGTGGTTTGATTTTGTTAGCTTTTTCGTTATTATGGTTTGATTTTGTTATGTTTTTCGTCTTTATGGTTTGGTGAAAATTACACGTTTGGTTCCTAACTTTATGTATGTAAGGGACAGAAACCATAACAAAATAAAATCATAGGGACCATCCAAATGCAAAAAAAAAAGGTTAGGGGCCAAACATGCAATTTTGACCAACCCATAGGGACGATTTTAGTAATTTACTCTTATATTTTATATTTTTATTTTTTTAAATAAAAGAAAACATCATAAATGGTCCCTAGGTAGTGAAATGACAAAAATGTCCTTCATTTAACGGTAGGAAGCTGACGAAGTAAGGTATAAGGAACAAACATCAAAAGTTTTGAATTTACATGGACCATTTGTGATATTTTTTAAATTTAAGGACCAAACTTTAGATTTTCGGAAAATAAACTACAGATGTATAAAATAAAAAAGAAACTAATATTGACAACTAGAACTTCAACTCTATTTTTATAGAAATGAATAATGTAAGTCGCTATATATATTTGGAATAATACTATGTAATTTAAAATAATAATAATTAAGAAAGTGAATGTAGTATGTTGATTTAGCATAAATCATAGCTTAAGTATTTGGATATTGATATGGAGAAAAAATAATATGTTGTTGAAAGAATATTAATAGTTAGCTATTGGCTACAAACTCAATTAATTAGCAAATACATGTTATCTAATTATACAATATATTAAATTTCTCCTTGCTTAGCTACAATTAACATGGGTTACTTTTGGCAGAAATGATCCTTTGGTGTTGCAACTATTTTCCATTTTTTTAAGGGTTATTTTATGTCATTTCATATATTGTTTTGTATACGTGTTGTATTTAATTGGCTTCACCGCTTTATTATCCAATCAGATTCATATTTGTGGCTTCTCAGATCCTTCCCCACCGCCTTTCTTATTGTATATCTTCCCCACCGCCTTCGTGTTCGAACAGTCCCGGTTTCCCTGTGATTTTATCGCCACACCATTAGGTTAATCGACGAAGTTTCTTCCTTCTACCGCTTCTTATAGTCTGCAACATTAGCAACGAACCTGATTAGCAGATAGATGAAATCAAACTTCAAAACATACCTGAATTGCAAGGCGAGGCTGGTCGAACGACGGTGTGGTTGGGGGTTCGATGTTGTTTCTGCTGTGTGGTATGCAAGAGATACGGGAGAGAAAAGGGAAACATGAAAATCAAATGGAGGCATTGAAGGTCGAGCGAACGACGGTGGTGCGATGGTTGGGGGTTCGATGTTGTTTCTGCTGTGTGGTATGCAATAGATACGGGAAAGACAAGGGAAACATGAAAATCGAATGGAGGCATTGAAGGTAGAGTCGCATGGAGGTGTTGTGGTCTCTTCTTCTTCTGAGGGCAAAACCCCGAAATCAATACGCCACTGAACCCCTCTCAAGTCCCAAAAGCGGCGATTATTATCCAAATCACCTCTCTTCGGTGACGACTCGGGGGTTTCTGAAGATTCCGGTAACATAGAGTTTACAGAGTAACATAGATCTTATCAAATACAAAATTCGAGAGGAAACCCACACCGAAACTTATGAAAGTTATAGACAGATCTTCAAGGAGTTATCCAACAACACAATTATCCTAACCGTCGGTGGCTGCTGCTTTTATACCTAATTTTGGAAGTCAATTACAAAGATTCAAGATGCATCGTACTCTATCTTCTCCACCGAAATTGCAGAAGTGGTTGATTGTCATCGGTTAACTCCACTGTTGATTCTTTGTAAGGCTTTACTATGTCTTTGTTTAGTTCGGGTTTCCAGTTTGTTCGCCCTTCATCTGCTCTACTGTCATTTCGTGTTTCTACTTTGCTTCGTATGTGATCTTTTTTTGACTTCATGGATTTGACCTACTTCCCAGGAATGATGAAGGAATTGTGCCGGTGGTGGAGATTCCCAACAACAGTATGTATTCATACTTTTTATGTCTTCCTGTTTTTATGAGGTAACCTTTTTTTGTCACCTTACTGGACGTTCGATTTATGTGGTTTCGATTTATGAGCAAATATGGATTTGATTTCGATTTATGTGGTTTCCATTTGTTATGTGTTTGATTTCGATTTGCTATTTATCTGATTCCGCCAAGTGATTTCCATTTGTAGTCATATTTTATTCAATTTGAAATCACACATTTTTAGGTCTTAGAAACTGAAGTCAGCCTTTCAGATGTTGTATGTGCGATAAATCCTGAAACAACTCCAAACTCTGCAGCTCTTAATTCTAACCTACTTCCTAACCCTCGGGGTGCCCCTTCTGGTATAAAAGACATTATAAACTTCACATTCAAGACTTTTTTTTTTATAACAATTATCTTATATCTTTGTATGTTGAAAATGATTAGGTGGTTTTCAGCCAACAAGGGCACCAAATGTATCTGCGTTAGGTTGTCTTGGTTTACCAGGGGCAGACAGGACAGGTGGCATGCCGGACATTAGGTAGATGTTGCAGAATCCAACTGTTTCTCGGATGATGCAAATCTTGCTTTCAAATCCCCAATATATGGAGTTGGTATGTTAAACATGATATACACTATAGTTTAGGTATTGGAGTTTTTATAAATTCTTTTAATGGTATTGGTGATGTGAATTTGTAGATTGTGAGTCAAAACCGTCAACTTAGCATTATGTTCGATTTTAACCCTCAGTTGAGGGAGATGGCGCAGAATCCAGAAGTGCTTCGTCAGTTAACTTCACCTCAAATGATGCATGTATACAAATTGTTGAGTAATTTTTGTCTGTAACTTTGACTGTTGGAAATTTGAGTTTGATGATAAGTTGATTTATTTTATACAGCAAATGATGTCTTCACAACAGCTTCTACCCCGACTTAATCAACAACAGCCAACTTTATAAGTGGAAATGCAATTTTTTTTACTGTAACTGATTTGATTTAAGTGCCAAATGATCCAATTAAGTTGGCATTTATGTATTAAGTAAAAAAGAATCACTTGAATATATCTATCATTGGTAAAGTATTTGAATGGATTATATTGTCTGTTTGAATAAAGTATTGTATACAACTATACATGAGGCCTATTTCTTTTCTAGACTGAATAGATGGTCTGGATGAGAGACCAAATGATCATTTTAACCTTACATTTCAAAAAACAAATTTCACAATATTCGTCAGTTTTACATGCTCAACCCATTAAGTTTTCTGTTTCAGGAATCCTACTCAGGTGCTTCTGCAGGTACTAACTAGACATTTCCATTGTTAATAATTTTTATAAATCATATGCCATTTTAGTATTATTTCAAGTTTTAAATCTACATGATGACAAAACAATATGGGATTAGACATGTTGATGAGTATGTTTGGTGGACTTGGAGCTGGTGGCATGGGAGTCCCAAATGTGCCTGATGGTAAGTCAAGTTCTTTTGTAAATTTACGTGTTTACCCCTGAACTTTTATTTATGATGATGACGATGATTATTGTTTTTAATTTGTAGTGGCACCGGAGCGACTTTATGCAACTCAACTGTGTCAACTTCAGGAGATGGGGTTCTTTGATGTGCAAGAGAATATTAGGGTTTTTAGTGCTACTTCAGGCAATGTTCATGCTCTGCTGTTGAGAGGCTTTTGGGGAACTTTGGTCCATGATGGTGATGATGTGGCATTCTTTCTGTTTTAATTAAGGATGACCTGTTGGCATGTAATGTTAGTTGGTTTTTTATTTAAAGTATTCAAATCATTATGAAAGTGACCAGGGGCATTTCGGTTGAGAGACTTTTGGGGAATTCTGGTCTTAATCGAAACCCTGCGTAGCAGGGTTTCTCCACTAGTTGATCTTTAACTATAGAGAAAATTATTAAACTATCTATAATTCCTAATTACTTATCAATTTTAGCCAAAAATGAACATTTATCCCATAATAATCATTAAAATCGTAGGTTTTCTAATTTGCCTATTTTTTTTTTTTTTTTTTTTTTTTTGCCTAAAACCTATGGTTTCAATGAAATGTATATAATTTTTTTTTTTCATTTTCGAAATATTAACCGTAAGTTTTTATAAACCTACGGTTTTCTCTCTAAGGTTTACGTTCTCCCAATGAGTAGTTTTTGAAAATACTACAGTTTCATCAAAGAAACATATGGTGTACAAACATTCGATGCACAATCTATGCATTGTCTACTTGTACACTGTAGGTTTCGTATGAAGCCTAAGATTTCATTTTTTCCGGTTTTTCTTTTAAAAAAACTATATGTATAAAATCTAGTCCTAATCAAGAATACTTCAAAATTAAAGTAAAAATCAAAAGTTACATGGTTGTTCTTTAAAGGCTTTATTAAGAGAAAATAGTAATCACCTAATTTGAAAAAGTAGTCAAAAGGAACAAATGTCAAAAGTAAAACTTTATATACTATGGGCCTACGGGCCCTGAAAAAATAGACCCCCTACAAAACAGTAGTCTATTATCCGAAAAAGTAGTCAATTTCTTTTTTGTTACTTTGACGGTAGGGTTATTATGACTCATTTAGTAATTTTCTTTTAACTATATGTTTTTTTATATGAACTTTTAGTTATCATCATATAACGAGAATGCAAACGGGCAATAGATTGCCCCGCTAAACCCTTTTGTACGATAAACCAATTCTTTTGAACTATATGTTTCTCTTGTTAATTTTGTTTTCATTTTGTATCTTTTTAGTTAATTGTTATACTGTGAATAAATTGCTAATTATGTTAAAGAACGGCTGATGGAGGGGCAGATGCAAGGTGGGAACGGATGTCAAAAATGACCTTCACATGCATTAATTAGTCTCGTGATTAGGGTTACGTACATTATGCATCAAATGTCATAAAAAAAAAAAAGGAAAAGAGGATAGACGATATAATTGGGTTTTTATTTTTTTATTATCTAAAACTGAAGATGAACAAACCTAACACGTATTTATACTCGAAGACCATATATATTAATTTCGAGATAAAGAGTACATATTATTAGGAGGACGGATTCTCTTGCTCATGTAAGTTGTAACCCACACACCATCACCATTATCATGACTTTATTATCTTAACGTCCCTTCTCGCGGATAGCACGTGGTGGTAATACCGGTCTTCGCACTGTTTTTAACAAATAAGAAATATGAGCAAACATGCATAAGAACAAAATAACGATCACATGATAAAAAAATATTAGTTGAAAGGGAAAATTAAGTGAGTAAATAAGAAGGATGGTCGTTTTTATAGTTATTTTCAACTTTACAAATCATTAATTAGAATTACCTCTTTTCTTGTCGCATAGGCGGTCACCCCAACAACTCCAGCTGCCGCCCCAATTTGCGACAGCCGGTGGTGGCGGTGGAATGGACACTACACGTTCTCGTTGCGCTTCGACTGTTACCATGCGAATGAGCGTAATTGCATAAAGAATAACCAAGAGAAAACCCATACCACTCTCTAATCTCATCTTCACAAATTGTCAAATGATAAGTTACCATTTTTGTTTCATTTATATAAATGTATATATACTCTAACAAAGTCAACTTTAAATATTTGGGCTCACATGGACACTTGATTCAGATTCAAATATACTTCAATACAAGTACCACGAAACATCGATATACAATATTGCAATGAATTAATTAAAATAGATCATTGAAACTAAAGACGTGCAAAAAGATTGTTATGATTTTAACTAAACTAGATTATAACTCGCGTTAAACGTGGGGAACGCATAAAAAGTACAAATTATTGAAAGACATATTTATAGATAACTTTTTATGTTAAAAAGAATTGGATGCATTAATGGGTTAAAATGAAATTCCTCAATACATATATTAAACTAAATTATATCATAAAACAAAATAAGAAACAAGTTAAGGATTGAAAAATTAACGCTACCTTTGATATCTTTTTCATTAGCCACTTATTATCCCGGTGAATAACATCTTTAACATGATGGTCAAACAATACAAAAGAAGTAGACCCAATATCATATAGAACACAAATTACGACCCTGGCCCTAATAATATAAAATGATACTTTAATGGAAAATGAAATAAAATTGGAAACACTGGAATATAGATTAATGACATAAGAATTTTACAAATGTAAAATTATATAGAAACTCAATCACAACCATCACAAGTAAATGGTTCGATATTAGTATCATCATCATTCGTACTTACTTTATTTGAACAGTCACGACAATAAAAAGAATACCAACATTCGTCTAAATCAAAACCGATGACAGTAGCAATGATGGACAAACCAATTTCCTATTTCATAATTTTTTTAAAATTTATGCGTCATTAATATATAAAGCTAATGGAAAAATATTAATATTGTTAAGTATACCTCATTATAATTTGAAATATCATTAATGTTCTTGATTGGAAAACGGAGATAGTAATCCTCTTTCTTGGCAACTACAGTATCGGTGTTAAGTTGTGTAATACTAATGAAAGACTCAACATTCAAATCTATATCAGCAACACTACATATAAGAAGAAAAAAAATGAAGAACTTAAACAATATAAACAATTAATGATTAAGAATAAGGAAAAAAAACATTGAGCTATTAAATAATGATAAAAGATATACACTTTTTTGAATTCTGAAATATGAGACATGTCATCATTAATATGAAATATCGACCCAGACAAACAATTACCCACTTGAAACTGACCTAGAAATAACAATTAAAGTTATAAATTAATTCATCTTATAAATAAAATATTAATGTAATGACATGAATATTTATAATAAAAAATATTCTTACCACTCAAAGTTTTGAGCTTTGCCATACGTAGGAGGATGATAACACCTGCATTACCATTTTGATGTAAGCAAATCATTTTACAACAAGTATGTATAATAAGGCAATATCAAAAGTACATTGCCTTTTTTTACCTTTGGACAAAAAAGAATATGTTGACTGAGAAACATAGAGACAAACATATATTAAAGAAATATATGAATCATTCCCAAAAAAAGTAGGTTTTAATGCAAAGTAAATAATTCATTTTGAAGAAATAATATATATAGACACTAAACCTTTCCTGAATGTACTCCACTTTTACGTTTCTTTATTTCTATTTTCATCTTATCCAAACATAAAATCAAATCCAAACACATAACTAATTAAACTGAATTTTACATCATCAAATACAAACACATAATCTAATCCAAACACACACACACACACACATTGAAACACAAACAAACACACACAACAAAGGGTAAATAGGTCATTTTACAACAAGTATGTATAATACGGCAATATCAAAAATTACATTTGCCTTTTTTTTTTTTTTACCTTTGGACAAAAATGCATATGATGATTGTGAAACACAGACACACACACACACACACACACACACACACACATATATATATATATATATATATATATATATATATATATTAAAGAATATACGAATCATGCCAATTAAAAGTAGTTTTTACAACAAGATTAAATAATTCATTTTGAAGAAATAACATATGTAGACACTAAACCCTTCGGTAAGGTACTCCATTTTTACTTTTCTTTATTTAGTTTTTCATCCAATCCAAACACATAACTCAATCCAATTAACACAGAACTAATTAAACTGAATTTTACTTCATCCAATCCAAACATAGAATCTAATCCAAACACACACACACACACACACACACAGAGAGAGAGAGACAGAGAGAAAGAGAGAGAGAGAGAGAATATAAAATCCGCTTATCAAAAATCCACTAATAAGATATTGATTCATATACTAAACACATAAATTATAATTAGATGTAAGAAATTAATTAGTAAATAAAAAAAAAATTGCTAACCTTATGAAGCTGGTATTCGAACATGATGGTGTAAAGTTCAGATTTCAAGAAATTATGATAAAAACTGAATGAGATTATATTTATACATAATTTTGATCAACGATTTTGAAAAGGATATGAAGAAATTAATACTGTGATTCATATAATATTATTTTGAATTCTTTAATTTCAAATTGTATAATTATGAAATGTATATACAAATTACTTGATTCTAAAAAGGAAGGAACAATATTTATGTTTTGACAATTATGATGACATTTATTTCACTTCAATACATTCCAATTAAGAATTTTAGTTATCATTAATAAATTTTCAACTTTCGAAATGTAGTTAAATTAATTTTATTTTATTTTATGATGACATCATCAAAATGATCAAATAGTTGAAATTAATAAAAAATCTACAATGAATGACCCTGATTGTTGAATATGATGTCATCAAGTTTCTTTTTTAATATATATAAAGATTACGCTTGCTTAAAAATGAGATCGTTTTAAATTAATTTTACTCACAAATTATGAGTTTCACATGGATTGAGTCATGGTTGAACCCAAAATCTCGTCATGCTTGCTACAACAATCGACTTTCTTAATACGCAACGCATATGTTTGACCACAAATTGCTTATGAATTCTTCCAACTTTTGTTGAAAAATGCATCTATACCTAATAACATATATAAAAGTTTTTAATAAGTTAGTAAATATCAAAATGTAATTTGAATGAGATAAATCAATGTAATGTTTATCTTAAGCCGATAGTCGAAGATATTGAACTGTTGACATTAATTAGTTTATCACTACGAGAAATATCTCGTCATGTTTCAGAATTATCATTGTAATTTCTGCGTCATTTTAAATTTCATGGATGACAAAGTTTAACAAAATGGCTAAGGAATCAGGTAAACGCATACTTGTGCTGAGGAAATGATTATGTAATGAGGATAGACTTAAAAGTCATGTAAATGATAGGTGACCTTCATAAAAGTCAAACAAGTAAAGTATACGTTTGGAGTTGATATCTTTATTATATGCGGTTCCAAAAAAATTTATTATATGTATGTAATTCGAAAAATCTTGAAAATACAATGACGTTTTTATCTATATATTGTTAAAGATTATTTTATTATAAACTACTAACATTAATAAGGATATTATATGTTTAATAAAAACATCTTCAATGATTATAAATTTTTCAAATGCTATTATTATTTGAAAAAACATTTAATTTTTGTTAACTATTGGAGTATTTTGGTCCAGTTTATCAGTGGTAGATCCAGGTTCAAAGTAAAAGAGTATTCCAAATTGATGAGTTTGGTTTCTCAGTTTTTCAAACTCGGTTTCGAGTTTAAACCCAAAACCATTCGAAAGTTTAACTTGTTGAGAATTGAGAAGTCTGTGTTGCTTATATAACAGATGTATAAGAGCTATGTTTCATGTATGACCGATTTGAGACAATTTTAAAATTTTAAAAAACAAGTTGAAAAATTGATAAACAAAATTAAATACATCAATGTAGTAGCCAAGATTCAAAATAAAGACCTCAAACTTAAAAGTTCAACACTTTAAGCTATATATAAGGAGCTACAAAAATAAACACCTTAACCATCTACACCAACTACAACTCGTGTTATTATCACGCTAAACATACTAATATTATGTATATATACACTACATAAAATGAAATTTCTCTAAAAAAATTATAATTATGATTTTTTTTAGAGTTATACTGGGATACCTCGGGATCTATTGTAGATCCGTCCATGCAGTTTATTCTAACCACTTAAAATTTTCTAAGACCAATTCTAATGGATACACAAAACTAGTGTTTTTATATGAAAATATATTTCAGTAGACCATTAAACTGAACACAATAATTGTATGATTGAATAGAGACTTCTATATTTAGTGTAATACTATTCATCACATCTAAATATTTTTTTGAATTGTTTAATACTATTTTGGTTAGTTTTTATAACTTTTACAATTTTATTAATTGTTATAATTTATATTATTATATTAAAATATGTTTTTTGTGTAAATTTTTAATGTCTAGTTGGCATAGAAAAAATGTTTTGCTGTTAAAAGTACACAAATTTAATGTTTTTTTAGTGGTATAGTTGGAGTTGTTTTAAGGAAAAAGCAATGGTCATACATTTGCCACTCTGCCGCCATATAGGCACCGCATAATATTTACGACAACTAAAATATTTTGTCATTTAAGAGGTGGTTTGTCATGCAACAAGAATTTTCTTTTCTTTTATTTAAACAAGCTAATTTATATAAAACTGACATTTTGACATTTTCATTAACTGAAATGAAATTTACAATAAAACTTAAACACTTAAAAATACAACGATGTGAGGAAGATAAGGTCACGACGTAGCAGATGTAAGACCGTGACTTGAGAGTCACAAGGTGAGGAATGATCATGGCCACAACTTGATTATAGATGGACCACAATGTAAGGATTAAATTATGTCTAAGGCTGGCTTTCAGCTAAATGACTGGTTTTGGATGATAGGCCATGAAATTATTATGTACGGTTGATTGATGTTTAGTATCTATCTTTCAACTGTGTGAGCTAATAATTATTGATCGTGTTTGTGATACAAGATTAGAGCCACAATGTGGCAGGAAATTACGAAGTTAAAAGTGTGTTGGAGTTATGATGAATTTGGGAGACGTTAGGAGAAATGTTTTCAAGATATGAACCCGATAGAAGAAACCGATACTTCAAATATGAATTTTGGAGGTAGTAATATTTTTGAGATGAGTAGTGAATATGAGTAAACTTTGTTTTACTTAAAAAATTTGGATTCATATATTTGTCATAAAGTGGCAATGACATGAAAATGTTGGTGTTTGAAGTATCCTTAGAAAAAAAATATGGAAATGAATGTAAGGAAAACTTCAGTATTAGACTTATCATGTGAACTGAAAGGAATTTTAGTGTTATCTCGGATTGGAGATACCACAAAAATGGAAATACGTACACATACATACATATTTTTGATTTGGTGGTTATCTTGGTTTGGAGATACCACTAGTACAAGTATGATTTGGTGGTTATCTTGGTTTGGAGATACCACTAGTACATGTATGATTTACTGATTATCTTGGTTTGGAGATACCACATGTACGGGTATGATTTGGTGGTTATCTTGGTTTGGAGCTATCATTCGTATGGGTATGATTTGGTGGTTATCTTGGTTTGGAGATGCCACTTGTACAGGTATGACAAAATGGTTATCCTGGATTGGCGATGCCAATGGAATGTGACTGGTATGACATGATAGTTATCCTGGATTAGTGATACTATTGGAGCTTGAAACGATATGGTGGTAATCTATATAGTTGAAAATTTTAAAAATATATGTTTTCTTAAATATAACAATAAAGTTGTTAAATTTGATATAATAATTCGTATACTATATATATATATATATATATATATATATATATATATATATATATAGAGAGAGAGAGAGAGAGAGAGCTACGTGGATACAAACTTAGACCAGAGAGAGTGGTGCGGCCTGGACCACACTCCCTTTGCCACATAAGCACGAACATCGCCGCCTGGGTGCGGTCTAGGTGAGACCTAGGGTGCATTGCGGCCTTCAGAGGGAGCGGTTGATGGGTGATTTTGATTGGTTGATGCATTTACTGTTGCAAACGGTTGAAATTGGGTTTTTAATTTTTTTTTCTTTTAAACTTTATCATCTATTTAAACCATTCAACCATTCATATATATTTTTTTATATTTCTACTACATTACCTCTCAAAAAAAATCAAAAAAATGTCTTCGTCGGATTCTTCTGAAGAGTTTGATGTTATGTTCGATGTTTTTGTCGTGGCTGCTAAATTTGCATAACAAACGTATGAAGCGGCATGCAGTAGGGCATCCGACAGTGCTGAACAGAGAACACGGAGATATATTTTTAGAAATCGTGAAGATGCAAACCAACGTCTGATACACGACTACTTTCAAGAAAATGTCACTTTTCAAGGATACTACTTTAGAAGGCACTTCAGAATGTTCAAACCATTGTACGAACGAATAGTCAAAGATGTAACGAGGGAGTGTGATTTTTTTTCGAGTAACGTCCCGATGCTAGAGGTACACATGATTTCACCCCTTTACAAAAATATACAGCTGTACTTCGTCAATTAGCATATGACACACCTCCTGATGCGTTGGATGAGAGTTTTAGGATGTCCGCTAGGACCGCACGAGATACTCTACACTATTTTTGAAAAACTATTATTAAGTTTTATGGTCCAAAATATTTACGTAAGTCTATACGCAATGACATCATGAAATTGCAATCTCATCATGCTAGCGTACATGGCTTTCCTGTATTGTTAGGAAGTTTAGATTGTCTACATTGGACATGGGAAAATTGCCCTGCCTCACACCATGGTCAATTTACCCGAGGTGATCATGAAAATCCAACGGTCATACTTGAAGCGGTGGCATCACACGATCAGTGGCTTTGACATGTTTTTTTTGGTTCTCCTGGATCCCTCAACGACATTAACGTTTTTAATCGTTCACCTATATTTAACAACATATATGACGGATGTGCACCGGATTCTTCTTTCCAATTGCGTGGAACACCATATAAATATGGTTATTATCTAGTTGATGGGATCTATCCTAAGTATGTAGTTTTTGTTAAATCGTTTATGTGTCCGAATGATACTTGTCCAAACAAGTTCAAGATAGCTGAAGAACGAGCTAGGAAGGATGTCGAGCGGGCTTTTGGAGCTCACAAGAAACGTTGGTTTATATTGAAAAAACCGACAATTTTTTTCAGCGAGGAAAAAATGCTTGAAGTCATGTATACATGTATAATATTGCATAATATGATTATCGAAAATAAAGGAAGAGCGATAACCATTCTCGCGACACAAGCAATAGAAATTGGGGGCGACGAGTACATTGAAAAGAGAGTAGATGTTCGTTGTAATGAAACATTTCATAATCTTCGTATGGATTTGGTGGAACACATTTATGAGATGCAACATATTAACCTCAATTTGGATCCGAATGATGACCCAGAAGACGAGTTCTCGGAGGACGACTTCATGTAGTGTGTTTATTTTAAATCGTTTAATGTATGTTTTTTTGAGCTTGTAGGTTTAAAATTTCTAGTGGTGTTTTTTTTGAAGTTTGTAGGATTTTTATTTGGACAATGGAATGTAACGTTATTTATATTTTGAAGTAATGAAATGAATGGTTTTTATTAAAAATATAGTTTTTATTTAATTATAAAAAAACAAAAACAAAGTGTGGCACCACTCCTTGGGTGTGGTATGCGACCACACTTTTGTAGTAATGGGTGAGGTGGCGCCTACATGTCACAACGGTTTCATGAAAGAGCACCACACCATTCCTCGGGTCTTAATTACTGGTTAGCAATCTATAAAATACATGAGGAGGGGCAAATACAAAGTGGAACGGATGTAAAAAATGATTTTCACCTCACGCTCCCTTGTGTACAATGCTCTCACCATCTCATCTTCTTTTGGCCTTGATTGCTTGAGCCGTTGTTACTCATCTACACCTCCGCATGTCCGCCGTTCAGTCGGCATATGTCGATTGTCGGTCGTCTCTAGCAGGTCATGGTTCCGTCCGCGGTTCTGCCACTCATCGTTCATCAATCGACTATATGATATGCCTCTTCCTGTATCGATTATTGTATGTCTCGTCCTTGCTTTTCTTTTTTCTTTTTCGTTTTAGAACTTCTTTATGTGTTTATAACTGGAACATGAAATGGAGTGATTATTGTCTGACAAAAAGATAGGTAATGGTGCTTTCTCCGATAAAAAAGAAACTAATATTGAATTCGTATTTTTAGAATTTAAAGAATATAACAAACACCGTTGAGTGTTGACACATCATATGTGTAAAATCTCATTATCTTGTTAACTGCCCATTGTTTTATGTTATTGTTTGTAAATTCTTGAACACATTTAAACGTCAAGACCACAAACTGTTTTATGTGTTTAGTTCTTAAAGTTACTAATTTTTCTATGTTTTTAACAAATAAATATATCTTATAATTTAATTGCTATGTGACATGTATGGAGAATTTATGCATTCATGGTCATAAATATACATATAATTATAAATATATACACATTGATACTAATAAAAGTACAAATTATAAAGAAACTACAAGTTTGGTTTCGGCCCCTCCACTTTTAGTGTTCGTGTTCCGCCACATTGATACTAATTAGCCTCGTGATTAGGGTAATGTTATGCATCAAATTAATGAGTTTAAATAGAAGGAAAAGAGGTTAGACGATATTAATTATAAGCACAATTTTAAACCATGAAATGTGTTTGTTGGTGAGACTATATTAGCAGTTCTGAAGAGAAATTAGGAACGAAGATGAAAGTTTCAAAATGAAAAGCTAAAGTACTAGAACAAAATAATTTGTTTTATTATCTAAAATTGATGACGAACAAACCTAACACAAATTGAATACTCAAACGACCATATATATTAATTAAAATTTGAAACTTAAGTATTCAAAGTAATGTATTCAAATTTCGAGATAAATAGATATTATTTGTAGAGGACGTATTCTCTTGCTGTATCCCACACACCATCATTACCATGCATGACTTCATTATCTCAACCTCCCTTCTTTTGGATAGCTTGAGGTGGTGATACTGCAGCTACTGATGCTGTCCCTGTTTTTTAACAAATAAGAAAGATGAGCAAACATAAGAACGTAATAAAGATTTCATGATAATATTACTTGAAAGGAAAAATTAAGGGGATAAACAACAAGGATGATGTTTTTGTAGCTATTTTCAACAAATTATTGCTTTACAAACCATTAACTAGAATTACCTTTTTTCTTGTCGCAGACTTTGTCACCCCAACAACTCCAGCTGCCACCCCAAGAACCAGTTTCCGTTGGTGGCGGTGGTATTTTTGACACTACTCCTAATCGTTGTGCTTCAACTGTTATCGTAGAAGAAATGAGGGTAAATGCAAAAAGAACAGTCAAGAAAATAGCCATACCACCCTCTAATCTCATCTTCAGAAACTGTCAAATTAATGATATTTAGCATTCTTGTTTCGTTTATATAAATGTACATATTCTAACAAAGTCAACTGTAAATATTTGGGTTCACATGGAGACCCGATTCGTATTCAAATATATTGCAATACAAGTTCCACGAAACATCAATATAAATCCCCAATTTTCTATTTGAGTGGATGGAGCTAGTTGGATATAGGTGGCTATTCTCTACATCACGAGCGACACACGACACAAAGTTAACCGTTTTTTGGTTGAGTTTTTGTTACCCGCCAACTCGTTTACTATCCGGGTCGTCTTCGGTTTTGCAAATAATTTCACGGGTTGAGTTTTTCTTACCTACGAACCTGAATCTGCCTCAGGCATCTGAATCTGACTCACGAACCCATATAATTAAACAAGTTACACGAGTTGATCTGTTTATAGCGAATCCGGATAAGAGTTGAGCAAAACGGCACAAATATTTATATGTGTAGTGTCTGGGTTCAATTTTAATTACGACCCGCCAACCTGAACACGACACATCTGCCACCCCTACTCCCCTAGTTGGATATTTGGAATCTGGAATCATATACAACCCATTGAATTACCGACTGAGCAGCAAAAAGGTACTTACTAAATGCATGGATTTTTCAAATTTAAAAGAGATCACTGAGATTAGAGATGAGTAAATTAAAAAGATTGTTACGATTTTAAGAAAAAATACGATGTTCAAAATGAGATCGTTTTAAATTAATATTAATCACAAATTAAAAGCCTCACACCGATGGTAAACCTGCAGGAAAAGTGGAAAACTGAGTCATGGTTGAACCCAAAACCTCGTCATGTTTGCTACAAGCATCGACTTTTTAAAGATGCAACGCATGTTTGACTTCAAATTGCATATGAATTCTTCCAACCTTTGTGGAAAAATGCATCTATACCTAATATAAAGACATATATAAAATATAAAACTTTTTAATATGTTAGTAAATATCAAAATGTATCTTGAATGAGATAAATCAGTGTAATGTTTTTCTTAAACGGAAGACTCGAAATGCCTTACTCGAAGATATTGAACTTTTGACATTAATTAGTTTATCACTACCAGAAATATCTCGTCAAGTTTCAGAATTATCATTATAATTTCAGCCACATTTTAAGTTTTATGGATGACATTAAGTTTAACAAAATGGTTAAGAAGTTCAGTAAGCGCTTACTTGTGCTGAGGAAATGATTATGTAATGAGGAAACTAGATATAATTAAAAGTCATGTAAGAAAATAGGTTACCTTGACAAAAGTCTAACTAGTAAAATGTACGTATGAAGTTGATATATTTTGTTTATGTATGTAACTGGAAAACTTTATGAAAATAGTTATCATCTATATATTCGTGGAGAACTATTAAAAATGAACAAATATGGTGCATAATTAATAATTAAACAACCGTAATTTATTTGACTTTATGGGTTACAAGACGGATACATTATAGTAACACATGCTTTATATTAGTTAAGAACGGATTGTATCATTGTAATTCTGCATATTATTTAAAGAATGGATACGTACGTCTCTAGCTTGTTATGAGCCATATACTATCATTATATTTATACGTCATGTAATTCAATAACAATTTTGATTGGATAATTAGAATTTTTACAACATTGTTTCGGAAAAAACCGCATTTAAGATGAACAAAAAAACAGTGTAAAGTCTGAACGTAAGAAATTTGATTATTTTTTTAAACAAGTTTTAACCACTTAAACCATACCGAATATATGGTCAAGGCGGTGGAGTAGGTGAGACATGGCCACTTTGACTTCTTGAGCGCAATGTGTGTGTGGCCTTAATAAATTAATTGTATGAAACTCGTACGCTTGACCACAACAACTCATTATGATACTGGTTTTTGTTCATAAAAGTTTCTTGAATTTGTGAAGAGAGAAATTTATGTATTTAATACATGCCAAGTGTAGACTTATGAATCATTTTTTTTAATCGTATAAACTATGAAGTATATATTTGTAGGTGTACAATGTAAATGGTACATTCTTTCATATCGAGTAGCAAGTTAGCAACATCTGAATTGATATGCTCATATGAATGTTCCTTTTAGATATCTTGTTTTTATCTACACTTGTCTAACATAACATCAAGGAAAATCACCGAAACTATAACGGAGAGATTGCGCTAACTTGGTTACCCTTCAAATCATCGTCGAGCTTTGCTAACCCTGTTAAGCAAACTATAAGATTATAAAAATTACCACACTTTGTGTATTGTATTGACCTCTATAAATAATACATTTGCTACAGAGATAAACAAGAGATAAGTACAAGAAACTGACTTCCTAATCTATATGATTTACATTATCTCGACTATTAATACCCCCTCCAAGTTGAATGGTGGGGAACCAACACAAAACTTGGCTCTGAAATTTTGAAAAATATAAATGGTAGACATTTAATGAAAATTTCAGAGAGTTGGAGTTTTGATGGAACAAATCTAGTTTACAGACGTCTAGAAGGGACGGGCTTGGGAACAAAATGATAATCAATGTCTATGAGATACATGATTTTGACTTTAAAATATTGCATTACCATTATCTGAATATAGAGTAGGACATCGAGAAGGCACAATAGACAAGTCACACAACATATTAGTGACCCAAACGAGTTTTGATGTAGTATTAGCCATAGCGTAATATTCAGATTCACAACTTGAACGAGAGACAGTCGACTGCTTTTTATCCCTCGTTGAAATGAGATTTGCGCCAAAATAAATAGACTAACCATAGGTTGTGTCACACCTTCCTCGGCCGCTGGCGGAAATGCCGAATAGTAACGGTACATAGATTACCCAAATCACAGAGCACAAACCATAACTATAGACAAAACCCATCTATCTTCAAGCTGATAGACCTTCATTGTCTTGATCCTTATTCCATCATAGGAACATATACGATTTTTGGAAACAAAAAACTGATGTTGGTGAGCTTACATGTTTTGAGATAAACATAATAAACTCTTTTGAAAACCTTTTAGAAATTCTTACAATTCTTAAAATTACAGGTTTCCTATGTTTTATTACATTATCTCTTATCTTTTTAGGATATCCTACCAAACTTAACTTACTAATCCTAATTTACTATCTTGTTAGGATACTTTACTAATCCTAGTTTATTATCTTTGTAGGATATCTAACGATCCTATCTTATTCTCTTTTAGGATATTTCATTAATCCTAACGTATTTTATCTACGACTCTATGGTGTCCCTCTTTGGTAGTCGGATCTCAAAGGCGGTTGTAATGTATTACCATGAGCCCCCATAATCGATGTTGTTTGACTAGTGATTTCCCCGACACGACGCTTCATCGGACGTCTAATAGTGAATAATAAAAAAGTTATCTTGTCGGGATCATAATTGGCAATCGCAGGTGGGGATGTCAATCCCCGTATAGATCTATACATATCTTTCTAGCTCTCACAAGATTAACGATTACAGGTTCGGGGTAGCCAGATTTAATCAAGGATGTTGGATGAATATTAACAGCTCACTAACTCATTAACCTTAGGTATTTTATCTTTTAACTTTCTTATTGAGTGATTTCCTGTAAATATAACAATATAAAACCCTTTAATTTAATATTTGATAATTATATCTTTTAGATCTCATTATTATTATTATTATTATTATTATTATTATTATTATTATTATTATTATTATTATTATTATTATTATATATCTCCTAATTATGTGTAACATCCCAAGTCCAGGTATACCTTGTAACCCTTGATCTTTTAAGTACTTGTCCATTTTAGCCCTTTATTGAGAAAATGTGGTGAATGAGTACGCGGGGCGTACGCGAGTGTACGTTCAGCGTACTCATGTGCGTGCTTTTGACGCGGAAGCCACCTAGTACGTTTGGCGTACTAGGCCCATAATGAAAACCCTAATTTAGGGTGAGTCCCCTATATAAAGGATATGATTGCCTTATTCCTGGCCATTATTCTCAAACAATAAACCCTCTTAAACCCTAACCCTTTGTTCATAGAGCTTGTGAGTGTATTTTAGAGCCTTTGAGTGATTTTGTGTGTTCTTGGAGTAAAGAATAAGCTTTGGAGAAGAAGGAGTGAGAGTCCAGGCCCTTGGATCCGAGCATATCTGAGTTGGGAGCTTCATATAGAGGTATAAAGCTTCAAGCTTTTTCACTCTTTTGATTTATGCATCATAGTAGAGTATTTTAGGGTTTTGTCCCAAAAGTTGGAGACTCTATGAGATATTGAGCTCCACAGACTATGATCAACCCCCTTTGAGTGTATTCAGTGGTGTAGTATCATAAAAATCAAGACTTGGACGTTGGAATCAAGCCATGCATGAGATATGAGCATTTTGAGTTAAGAAAGTGAGAGTTTTGTGTGTTTGTGACCTTATCAGCCATGCAAAGGCTTAAAGTCACTGACTTTATGGAGTAAGAGCTATTAGAGAGTCCAGATCTATGATATGAGCCAAGGTCTTAACTGATTAGGACCAAACGAGTAGAAAGAGTGAAACTGGGACGTACGCTGGGCGTAATCCCAGTACGTGCAACGTAGGGGTCGAGCATCCCCGAGTCGAGTACACCCAACGTAGAGAGCTGGTACACGCAACGTACGCGTTATCGTTGACTTTTGGTTGACTTTTAGGGTTTGGTCAATTTGTGGACTATTAAGGCCACATAGGGGTAAAATGGTCTTTTACTCTTCTGTGAGTTTGTAGAAGGGTTGGTCTAGCTTCATTGAGAGTCGTTATTAATTAGGGACAATTATCGTATTGTGATAGGCGGAGGCTAGACCGGTGATTCGAGTTCGAGATTATCTGAGTTCTTACGAGGTGAGTCTTCTCATTATACTTTACCATGAGTGGTATCTATATGCGACCGGATGGTCTTTTGTGCTTATTTGAGTTATGTGATATTATTCATTTTGTATGTGTGATATACATGCTATATTTTGTGTTTACTGAGATCGGACCGGAAGGTCCAACCCGAGTTGTGGGACCGGAGGGTTTCCACTAAGACAGGACCGGAGAGTCCATATCGAGTTGTGAGACCGGAGGGCCCTTATTGAGACACATGATCAGAGGGTCCACACCGAGACGCATGAGACCAGAGGGTCCATGCCGACTTATAGCCATGAGAGGCTTATTATTTGTGTATGTGGTATTTTGGGGAACTCACTAAGCTTCGTGTTTACCGTATTATGTGTTATGTGTTTCAAGTACTTCTCAGGATCGCGGGAAGGCCCTGGCTTGATTATACACACACCCGCATTGGAGATTTATTTTTTGGAGGGTCTTGGATTTGGGATAAACAATTTTTGAAATATGCGTTGATAATTGATAATTGAGATTTTTGTGAAAATGTGACATGTGTTTTATTGTGTTTGAAAATTTACGGTGTTACATTATGGTTATTTGAAAATAGGATATTTGAGCATAGTAACGATTAGGTACAATGCATATCATTATGTTTGACCAGCATTACTTCTAGATACTATTTTATCCTAGGAAATTAGTCATTATAACATCTAGGTAATATCTCTTCCTAGACTATCGAACATCATTACTCTTAGACATAATATCATAGGTTACAACTAGGTATAGTATCTATAGCTACATTATCCTAAGGTTTCATTCTTTATAAATCGATTTATATTTATAGATATAAATATATTTTGATAAACCAGTTTGATAAGAATGTATCCCCCCCCCCCTCGGTAAAACTTTTAAAATAGTAAAATGGGGTCGTGAACTCACTCTAGTAGCGTAGTCTAAAGCATCCATGTTATTGTATCCGAAGCTTCGCGCCAGTGAGCACCTTTATTTATAGTGCTTGTGTGCGCGACTCACTTCATGCGCGACATGCACTCGACTCGTGGCTTCATCAAGGGTTTGCCACATGTCACACTTCTGATGGTCCACATCTCTCTAATCTCGACGAATCTGGGTGTCAAACGTACACGTCGAGCATGGCGCACACTTGGCGTGTACCTCTAAAGCTTTTATAAAAATCCATATATTTCTTATATGAATCTTGTTTCTTACCCTCTTTATATATTTGTGTAGCTCTCTAAGAGTACTACAACTTTCATTAATGTTATGTTGCCAAATTTTAACTTTTGTTTTTAACTCGTATTTCACATTTTTCTAAAAATCGTATATTCTTCATACAAACTCCGTTTTTGACATTTTTTTTTTCTTTTTAAAGTCCTTATCTTTCGGAGTACTACGATTTTCCTTTTAGTGACATTAGCCGAAACTCAACTGATTTATTTATACCATTTTGACGTTAATAGTGTTATTTACATGGTTGGTTTTTATTTTTTTATGAAATCATAAGTCCTCTAATCGGAGTCAGATTTTCACAAAGTTTATATCTTTGAGGCCGCTCCGTTGTGTACTTTCCAAATACATTGATCATTATAAAAAGTGGTGTAACTTTTTGATCACTCGTTTTTTACTCTATCATTATCATTATTATTATCGTATTTTTCTTGAAATATAAAACTTTCTATTATCATTATCTGTCGATGCCAATATTTGGTGACAGGAATTTCCCAATTGTCACAGGTTGATCGTCTTTGTTTCGGTGCAACGAGCACAATCGGCAGTCGGCATCAGAGTAGCCAATGAGAGAGGGAGAAGAATGCTCATTCCCATGCTCCACATTCAACAAGTCTTTTGGCTCGTTGGTCATTAACAAGTCAATTAGTAACTCGTATGCCTAAGCTCTACTACAACAAAACGAGCATCTAGCAACCTTTTAGAAACAACATTTTTAGGGTTTAGCCGGATGGAAACTTTGGATTTAGTCTGAAAGGTGATGAAAATTCTAGCTTTTTTCATGGTCTCATTAATTGGAGAAAAAGCTAACGGGCACTTTTTTTGCTAATAAGTTTGATAATTCGATGTTAGTGAGACCGAATCCTATGATTGGCTCTTTTAAATAGATTTTCATGTAAAACAAGATCTTCCTTAAGATGTGTTTTTGCAACTTGAAAATAAAAATTAATTAAAAATTGAAACTTAAGTATTCAAAGTAATGTATTCAAATTTCGAGATAAATAGATATTATTTGTAGAGGACGCATTCTCTTGCTGTATCCCACACACCATCATTACCATGCATGACTTCATTATCTCAACCTACCTTCTTGTGGATAGCTTGATGTGGTGATGCTGCAGCTACTGATGTTGTCCCTGCTTTTTAACAAATAAGAAAGATGAGCAAACATAAGAACAGAATCAAGATTTCATGATCATATTTCTTCAAAGGAAAAATTAAGTGGGCAAGAAGGGTGATGTTTTTGTAGCTATTTTCAACAAATTATTGCTTTACATACCATTAACTAGAACTACCTTTTTTCTTGTCGACTACTTTGTGACCCCAACAACTCCAGCAGCCACCCCTCAAACCAGAATTCCCTGGTGATGGTGGTATTTTTGACACTACTCCTAATCGTTGTGCTTCAACTGTTATCGTAGAAGAAATGAGGGTAAATGCAAAAAGAACAGTCAAGAAAAAAGCCATACCCTCTAATCTCATCTTCAAAAACTGTCAAATAATTAATGATATATTTAGCATTCTTGTTTCGTTTATATAAATGTACATATTCTAACAAAGTCAATTGTAAATATTTGGGTTCACATGGAGACCTGATTCATATTCAAATATATTTCAATACAAGTTCCACGAAACATCAATATAAATCCCCAATTTTCTATTTGAGTGGATGGAGCTAGTTGGATATAGGTGGCAATTCTCTACATCTAGAGCGACATGACACGAAGTTAAACGTGTTTGGGTTGAGTTTCTTTGATCCGCCAACTCGTTTACTATATGGGTCGTGTTCGTTTTTTCAAATAATTTCACGAGTTGACCCACGAACCTGAATCTACCCCATGAATCAAAATCCGACTCACGAGCATGTACAATTAAACAAGTTATACGAGTTGACATGTTTATGGGTAATTCGGGTCAAAGTTGAGTACGACAGGAATATTTATATGGGTAGTGTCCGGGTTGAGCTTTTATGACCCGCCAACCCGAACACGACACAACTGCCACCGATGACGGAGCAGCGAAAAGGTACTTACTAAATGCATGGATTTTTCAAATTTAAAAGAGATCACTGAGATTAGAGATGCGTAAATTAAAAAGATTGTTATGATTTTATGAAAGAAAAATGTTCAAAATGAGAACGTACGTTTTAAATTAATATTACTCACAAATTAAAAGTCTCACACCGATGGTAAACCTGCAGTAAAAGTGAAAAACTAAGTCATGGTTGAACCCAAAATCTCGTCATGTTTGCTAGAAGCATCGACTTTTTAAAGATGCAACGCATGTTTGACTTCAAATTGCATATGAATTCTTCCAACCTTAATTTGTTGAAAAATGCATCCATACCTAATATACAGATAACATATATAAAACTTTTAAATAAGTTAGTAAATATCAAAATGTATCTTGAATGAGATAAATTAATGTAATGTTTTTCTTAAACCGAAGACTCAAAATGCCTTACTCGAAGATATTGAACTTTTGACATTAAATATCTCGTCATGTTTCAGAATTATCATAATTATTTCAGCCACATTTTAAGTTTTATGGATGACATCAAGTTTAACAAAATGGGTAAGAAGTTCATACTTTATGCTGAGGAAATGATTATGTAACGAGGAAATATATATATATATATATATATATATATATATATATATATATATATATATATATATATATATATACGGTTAGGTTATTTTGTTTTCACTATCTATTGTGTGCCCGTATGACTGATTCTGGACCAATCATTTTAGTTATTTTAAGAAAAGTAATTAATGCATATTACATGTTGAAGATATAATAGGTATTAATTACATCTTCAGCATTTAATATGCATTAATTACTTTCTTAAAATAACTAAAATGATTGGTCAAGAATCAATCATACGGGCACACAATAGATAGTGAAAACATTTGAACCTAACTCTCTCTCTCTCTCTCTCTCTCTCTCTCTCTCTATATATATATATATATATATATATATATATATATATATATATATATATATATATATATATATATATATATAGGTCTAGTTATAATATGGATGATAATTATTGTGTGGATGTAAGGATGAATGTGGACCAAGAGTTTAAAATATATATTCTAATAGAATACATATTCTTTGAATGAACATTTTGAATAATAACAAAATTTTAAACCATGAGTTGAAGGATAACAAGATTCTTAAAGAATATTCATCTTTTATTAATATTATTGAAGAATCTATGGTCCAAAAACAATATTTACTATCACATTCTATAAAAATACAATGTCATTTTTTGCATTTTTTTTGTCACATTCTATAAGAATACAAGCTTTATAGTAAGTCATTCTTGAAAACAATCTTCATTTTATAAGCATACAATTCATCAAAGAATCTTCATTCTCATTTTTGTTTCATCCACCATTGTTGTTCCAAATAACTTTGCTACATTCCGAATGGTCCTGAAAAAAAAAACACATACAAAAAATGAAGTTCAAGAATATAAATACATACAACTTGTTGCCTCCATATACATCATTCTTGATACAAACTTTTTCTTGACCGGTTGAGATTCAAAATGTCATTCTTGAAGAAGAAGAACATTCTTTAACTATCATTTGAAGAAGATGTGAAGTGCATCTTATAGAATAACATGTAAAACAAATTATGAAATGATCAATTAAGCATACTGTTAACCAAAATACTCATAGGTAAAATGAATCTAGAATTGCAGGAAGAAAACTTTGAACAATTGAATTGACAAAAAAAAAAAAAAATTAAAAAACACTGATTTAGATTGAGGGATCGAACAACATTCCGATTTTGTGGAATCGAGAACTCACTTGGGAGAAATTGATGATGGCTAAGAGAATACGGTCGGTTGAATTGATGAAGCACACAGTGGTCAGGAGGGCAGCAGCCTCCTTCGCATCTCCCCAGATTATGTGTTATTGCTGCTTGACTTGACCCTCTCGGATCAGACTTCTCCCTTCCCTTCACATTTGATTGTCGGAGTAGACCTTGCGCTGCTTTTCCCCTTCGGCCTCGCCAACCCAAGAGACGACGACCTCCCCTCTTCCCTCTATCTCTTCAACCTCTTCGAACCCCGGAAACGATCTCGATTAGTCACGATAACCGGAATGGAGAACAACGCACCTGAGAACTTCCCTCCGACGATCTTGACATCTTTAATGGAAGCAAGAGGCGATTTTGTGTCGACGATCTTGACATCTTCGATGGAAGCGGGAGGCGATTTTGTGGGTGTGGATGAAATAGGCAGTAGGGTTTTAAATAAAGTAATTTTCCTAAATTAAAGGATGAAAGATTTAATTAATTATTTATTAAAATTAAATAATATTTGGCACATATTAATCCCTACATCCACACAATATTTGTTAATCAATATTTGAACCTATATATATATATATATATATATATATATATATATATATATATATATATATATATATATATATATGTATGTATGTATACTTGTAAAGGAAATATTTTTCTTTTCACTATAGTTATTTGAAACTCCTATGATTTTTCAGTATCTTTGTAATAATGATTATAAGTTAGTTAATAAATTTAACTAAATATCAAACCTAAAGTGTAATCATATATAAACCATTTGAACCTATATATATATATATATATATATATATATATATATATATATATATATATATATACTTGTAAAGGAAATATTTTTCTTTTCACTACAGTTATTTGAAACTCCTATGATTTTTCAGTATCTTTGTAATAATAATTATAAGTTAGTTAATAAGTTTAACTAAATATCAAACCTAAAGTGTAATCATATATAAACCAAATTTCAATATTAAAAAATATTTTTACTTCTACATATAAAGTTATGTTTTTTAACTTTTAACATATTATACTTAATTTAATTGTTGGATGTAAACCATTATCATTTTAAGGCTATAACTTTTGAACAATTAGTATAAAATACTTAAATTATTAATTTAAATGTAATATTGCAGGGTCAACTAAAATATAAACTTTAGTTGAACCTAAACAACTCAAAAAATATTTTGTAAATAGTTAAAAGTAATCAATTGTAGTGTCTTTCTAATAATTATTATAATTTGGTTAATAAGGTTAAATAAATATCAAACCTAAAGTATAACTATAAATAAACTAAATTTCAATATTAAAATAATATCTTTATTTCTACTTATAAAGTTATGACTTTAAATTTTAACATATCATACTTAATTTATTAAATTTAATATGTTGTTGTATTGTAAGGTCCTGAAACGGATCTTATCAGTGATCAAACAACCAAAACAATGAATAACAACGAAAAAGAAGTAGAAACAGAAATCAAAACAAGCTTGCACATGCTTCTATTGATAAAAGACGTCTAGTACAACTTGTGAATATCTACCGTAAACTCTGAGGCATCAACAACCATCAAATGACCTAGCTAGCATCTATATATAGTGGACCTGGGCCAGCCTTAGGTTTACGACCGTAAACTCATCACACGACCATAAACTACACACAAACTAACAAAAGTTGCATATTGACTCAAAAGAACCTAGTACAAACGAAAGCCTAGACCAAACCATTAACTGGACCCTTCAATCTCCCCCTTGGTATGATGCTAGCTTGAAGTTAATCTTTGTTTACCACCATCACATCTGCCTGTCCCATTGCCCCGTTCCACATGCGCTTATTGATAATCTCGGAAACCATAGACGTATACTCTTTTGCTGCTTGTTCAAAAAGTTCCTCGGCAACTACTATTTGAAAAGCACTCAGGTGATGAATGTCCCACCTCCAGAACTGGAACAAATCCCTTCGATCATACAGATGAATGCACCCAGTTTTAAGCTTGATAACATCAGACGCTGTAGTCTCATCGAAAAGCCAATACTCTATGGAGCTTAGAGATCCATTTGGGTAACTTTGAAGCACAGGGATTTGTTTGACTTGATTGGTTGCAGGCCACATCACCACTTGAAGAGGATGACCAGTCTTGGGATCGATGACATCAGGGTAATGCTTGATAATAGACTCAGCAGTCTTCATCGAGAGAAAACCCCTTTTCACCTGGTCTTCTAGAAAATGTTTGAACTAAGTTGCCTATGGATTATCCGAGGGATGTGAAAAAGGAGATCATGACAGCTCTGATAAATCCACCCTAGTCCATGAAATGAAATCATGACTGTCTTTGTAGAGCTCGGTGTTGACACTCTTTCTTCGAACAATCCACATATTAAGAGGATCATGAAATCCCTAAGAAATGATCCCAGATCTATCACCATACGTATCTCTAAAGCGAACGGCTCCAAGATCCGTAACAGTGAGTTTTGCTTGATCTGCGGGTACATTCTTATCAGAACTCCTCTTAAACAAGAGTTGTCCTTTTCTTAGCAGCTTCAGCTTGTCGATCACGCATGATTGCCTCAACATGGGGAGCATGAACGGGCTCCTCTTCGAAACGATTAACAACCCGTGAAGTCTGAGCGGTTGGCATGGTAACAGGAAAAGCTTGAGCATGTAGATTAATCTTATACTCATCTGCAGATGTTTGGTATTTGTCACCAAGATCACTTTCAAGCTTTTTCTTCAACTCAAAATAACTGGAGGTCAGGAGATTAAAATGGTCTTGAAGATCAGAAATCTGCTTTGTCTTTATTGCTCTATCATCCTGAAGATCAGACACTTAAGACTTCAATTTAGCATTCTCATTCAACAAGTCATTGACTTGAATATCAAGTTCAATGTTCTTTTGATCCAGGATACTGGTCCTCTTTTGAAGCTCATAAATTGACGGTTTGTTTGATCCTTGACGACCTTCTTCGAAAGAAATCCCTTTGCCACACGAAGAAGGATCTACATTTTCATACTGAGCAATATGCACAGCTAATCGCACAGATGCATCATCAGGATCTGTCCTAGGAGGAGAGAATCCTGGTGGAGTAGAGGAGCCACCGGCTTCAAAATTGGTGCTAGGACCTCCATGAAATGGTTCAGTTGATACGATAGCAGGTGTAGTAGTTGGTGTAATCAGCACATCATGAGACAAGTCAAAATCCAAAGGCCCAAACCTAGGATCACGTCTTCTTCTTTTAGATGGAGGCTGCAAGGTCTGGTTTGTTGCATCATCACCCTGAAGTGGTTCAATAGTAGGTGAGACAACGTCAAGGGGAGGAATCCCTGACACTGTCACCATTGGAGTTGTAGAGACAACCACTTGTTCTGAAGTTATGGGTGTTGATTCGAGAGCGTCTTCTGTATCCCTTCTCCCCGTTGTCGTGTGAGCAACATCACTGAGATTATTAAGCAACGAGTTGAGGTTGACATTAGACAGAAAGTCATCATTAGTTCCAAAATTAGTTGGAATCTCATGTCTATCGAAACCTGTGAGATCAAGGTCTTCATATTGATTAGGCTCAGCAGTATTCTTGGAAGACCCTTCATTGTCATCTCCTTCAACTTGGACTGTTTGTAGGTCATGCTTCTCAGCTACTGATACAGCAGGAGCAACAGTCTCTTCCCCTTCTTGATTTGATACGGTGATCACATCTCCTTCCGAGATCACCTTTTCTGATGAAGTGTGCTCCGATGATATCTTATCTGAAGATCCGTGGGACTTGGTTGCTTCATTCAGCTCAACAAATCGTCCGAATTTAACCAATGGATACAGTCCTTGAAAGATCACCTTCCCTTTGTGGTTTTGTTTAATGAGCCCAATAGTGTGAGGTCCCAAATACTTCATATCAAGCGTTTCTCCCTCATTTACCAAGTCAGGAAATTATTTATTGATGAAGAGTTGAACGAACCGAGGGTACATTAGGTAGGTATCCCGAGTGGTGGCATTATTGTTGACCACAAACTCGTCCAGGATAAACCTAGAAAAGTTGAAGCCACTCCCCGCAGCAAGAGAAACAATAGCACAAGTGTTTCTCAGGGATATTTCATCCGCACTGGACCTTCTGCCGAAGATGCAGCTCACGAACACGTGGGCTAGAAATCTCTAATAGGGCGGCAGAAGCTTCTTCATTGTAGGAGGAGAATCACCTTCATACCCCATCTTCTTTAATATCTTCTAAGCATCTTCAATACCAATCTCCGTGGGAAAGCTCGGAAGGTTGTTGATCAGCAATGTCTTTCTCACAAACGGCTCATCGATCACAATTTTGCATCCTTGAACAATTGCGTCCACAGTCACAGCCCCATCATCATCTCTTGTCATTTTGGCAGTCTGCCAGAACTCCCGTATGATTTTCTGATAGACAACAGTGTTCATGGTGATGACTGAGGCCAAATAGCATTCTCGTAATCCATGAATCATTGATTTGAAATCTACATGAGCCACTGGAGGATCAGCGAGAACCATTGCCAGATTGTGCATGTCTGCAAACTTTGATGCTGCCATTTTGTCTGCACTAAAACACACCAAGTAAGACAAGAGAGAAATTTAAGCAAATAATATTTTAAATGATTTAATTTCGAGCCCAAAAGAGAATTATTAATTTTTAAAATTAAATTTCAAGTCAAGGGGAGTTTGCGGTCAACGGGGGTTTACGGTCGTAAACTCGTGACCATAAGCATGTGGCCGCAAACGGAGTTTACGACCGTAAGCTCTTCACGGCCTTAAGCTTGGGCCGTAAATCTCGACAATCCCTTTTTCGTCGATTTTAGGCTCAAAACTCGTTTAATCTCTGAAATAAACGCATATCCATGGTCGAAAACATGATACATTCGAAGTGATTGGAGCAATTTCACAAAAAACGAGAAATTTTTTTTGAAGCGAGAGAGAGAGAGAGAGAGAGAGAGAGAGAGGAGGAGAGTTTGCGGCCGGAAATGGAATAATGAGGGTGATTCCGGCTGTCAACTCTATTTATACCCTTAATCCTTTTACCTGTTGACTACACAGTATAAGACACAATCCAATATTTTCAAAAAATTTCAAAAACAAAACCTTTTGAGGATTAAAATTAAAATTAAAATAAGATTAAATAAAATAAAATAAAATAAAATCAATTTGTAAAAAAATATTTAAAAATTAACACTTAAATTTTAACAATTAAAAATAAATAAATAAAATAAAATAAAAATAAAGTAAATAAAAATAAAAAATTAAAATTAAAATTAAATAAAATAGAGTAAAATATACAACCTAAAAATTTTAATTACTGAGAATAATTTTGTGACATTGGGATCAAAGTTGTTGGAAAGCCCTATTCCACTTGTCGGTACCCTTATTTTCATGTCTTCGTCTGATCGATCGTCAGTATTGTGGTCCACTTAAGCACGAAACATTTGTGACAGAATTTGGACAATTGACGAATGATATGACATTTTAGCCCTTATTCTTAAATATATTTCCTATGGACCATTTAGCTGACGACAACCAGGGATATTATTGTCCACCTAAATCGAGCAGCAAGATCTACAGACAATCCGTATGAGTTCAATTTTAATTGTACTAGAACGTGTTTCCTGCTTCCTGATATGCCCCAGTAGTCAAGGATTTCCAGAATACTCCTTACACCGGGTGAGCAGACAATTATTGAGAGAGAAGATAGATTTAGAATGCATATGCTATACATCCAGGTCGGATCTCTTCCAATCATGCAGAGGATGAAACATATAACTAACTGAAGTTCTAGAGAGATTGAGAAGAGAATGATGCATATACTGTGTACCAGGTCGGATTATGAGTCACGTAGAGGAGACAGTATATGGCTAACAGATAGAAAGAATTACATAGAGAGAGAAGATGCAGAGAGATAGAATTGCATATGTTACAGTCCAGGTCGGATCTCTCGATCATGCAGAGGAGGCAACATATGACTAACAGACAGAAAGCAAGAAAATAACCTTCTATAGACCTAGTTTATCGGAATTTCCTAGTCACCCCATCAAAACCGTAATTAAGGACAGAATCCACACATCGAGGAAAAGTTAATCCACAGTTCTAGATACAGGTTCTTTTAATGTGACCGGTAGATTCTCATGTATATATCCCTGCTCAACCTATCCGAGTGTCGTGTTGTCAGGCTAAACGGATCTAAGTAGTTCAATGTTTGTCAAGTCCTTGAATTCCTTAAGTTCAACTTTTCCTGGTCAAGTCCATTTAAAAACTTTCGTGCCTACTAGCGCATCGAGCACAGAGCGTAGACAATTCAATTTTGGTATGTTACGCAGATTCAGATTGCCCGTTATCACTTGATAATATCATTTCTCATCACAACGCCTACAAACAAGATTGTTAGCAACATTTTTAATTTTCTGGAATTTTATTGTTTTTGGATTTTTGGATTATTTCTCCCCCTAAATTTGTGCATGGGTGAGAATGAAAATAAAAATGAAATAAGATGCGCAAATTTAAACTAACCTATCTACAAAAACAAAAATAAAATAAATAAATAAAAAATAAAAAATAAAAAATAAAATTTAAGAAGAATAACGAAAAACTTAAAAACAGGAAAAAGAAAAACTTAATCCTCAAAACGAATCATTTTCAAAAATCCCACAAGCACATCGAAGCGAGCTTTGTTAAAAGGCTTAGTGAACAGATCCGCCACATTATTAGCAGTGGGAACCTGTTCCAGCCGGATGAGTGAACGTTCATAACAATCTCTGATGAAATGAATTTTAATATCGATGTGGTTTCAGAATGTTGGACAAGATTTTTGGCAATTTTAATAGCTACCTCATTATCACAGTAAATGGGGGTTTCTAAGTAATTCAAACCGTAGTCCAACAGCTGATGTTGGATCCAGATAACTTGAGAGAAACAAGAAGATGCAGCAACGTATTTTGCCTCCGCTGTTGAAGTTGAGACAGTGTGTTGTTTCTTGCATTGCCACGACACTAGCCTGTCACCAAGATATTGACACCCTCCTGAAGTAGATTTCCTGTCAAGCTCACAACCTCCATAATTACTGTCAGCAAAAGCATATAAATCAAATTCAGAATTCTTTGGATACCAAAGACCCAACTTTGGGCTGCCTTTGATATACCGACAAATTCTTTTGACAACAATAAGATGCGAAAGTTTAGGATTATCCTGATAACGTGCACATTAACAAACTGCAAACATGATGTCAGTTCGGCTTGCAGTAAGATACATCAACGATCCGATCATCGATCTGTAGTGGGTCTGATCTACGGACTCGCCATCAGGATCTGGAGTCAGAAGAGGTCTCTCAGCCATCGGTGTCGATGCAGACTTAGCGTCTTTAAACTCGAACTTCTCAAGAATATCTTCCACATACTTGGCTTGATGTAGTAGGATTCCGGTTGAATTTTGTTTGACCTGAAGCCCCAGAAACATGGTCATTTCCCCCAACGAACTCATCTCGAACCGCTTTTTCATAACACCTTCGAATTCCTTGCAAAGCTGTGGACTGGTCGACCCAAAAATAATGTTGTCAACATAGATTTGAACCAGAATCTGATCATTACCGACATGCTTGATAAACAAATTTTGATCGATAGTGCCACGAGAGTATCCATGCTCGAGCAAGTGCTTTGTTAGAGTCGCATACCACGCTCGAGGAGCTTGATCTAACCCATACAATGCCTTGTCTAACTTATAGACATGATTAGGAAACTTCGAGTCAACGAACCCAAGGGGATGATCAACGTAGATTTCTTCCTTCACCTTGCCATATAAGAAGGTTGTCTTGACGTCCATTTGGTAAACAGTGAAGCTCATGTAAGAGGCATATGCAAGGAAGATACGAATAGTCTCCAAGCGAGCTACATGAGCATAAACCTCAGTGTAATCAAGACCCTCGACTTGTCGAAACCCGTGAACCACCAATCTAGCTTTATTTCACACTAACCCCTAAATCATCTTGCTTGTTTCGATAGACCCATCGTGTGTCAAGAGACTTTTTGCCCTTCGGTAACTCAACCAACTTCCAAACCCCGAGTTTCAAACTGATGTAACTCTTCATGCATAGCATCTACCCAGTTGGGATCATTCAGAGCCATTTCAACATTCTTGGGCTCTATTTGAGAGATAAAACAAGAGTAAAGACAAGTATTGACGTCTCCACTCTGGCTTCTGGTTTTAACGTCTTCGCCCAACTGACCAATGATGTTCTCGATCGGATGATCGCGTTGAATTATTGAGGGTATCTCTTGGCTGATATCATTAAACGAGACAGGAAGATTGTGAACATTGCCACCTCCTTCATTTGTTGATTGTGCCGCACCAGATGACTCTGCTACAAATTCATTAGAAATGTTTTCAGGAAAGAGTAATTCCATAAAGGTTGAAGTGACAGCGGAAGCACCTTTAAACATGAACTCTCTTTCTATAGGAGTAAGTGGTGTAGTTTTAGCATCAAGAGTATCATTCTGAACCAGAGATTTTGGACTATCAAGTTGTGCATATGACTCCCCCTCAGGAGCAGCTGAAGACTCCCCCTCAGGCGGTGAAGAGGATACCGTTGGGGGTCTGTAGACAACTTCTTCGTCTTCGTCTTCAGAAACATTCTTCGAACCAGAGACAGATCCAGATGAGCTACCCGAAGACACATTTATGGACTTGAAGAGCGATGTGTAATCAAACAACCAATCCGGACCCACTCGAGCATCCGTCTCATTCTCCTCCAACCAGCGCACGTCATAAGATTCCACAACCTGTTTTGTCTTTTTATTGTAGACCCTATATGCGGTGCACATAGCATACCCTACGAAGTAACAATCATCGGCTTTGGCATTAAACTTCGGGTTGGTCTCTAGGTGAAGAAGGGTGCAATGGCAGCCAAATACACAGAAATGACTGACTGAGGGCTTGTGACCATATAGAATCTCATACGGAGTCTTCATCTGAGATTTGTTGATCAATACACGATTCTGAACGTAGCAGGCAGTATTAATCGCCTCGCCCCAAAAGAAAACTGGTAGCTTGGAGTCACACAACATTGTCCTTGCAGCGTCTTTTAAAGTTCTATTTCTCCTCTTAGCGACACCATTTTGTTGAGGGGTGTGAACGGAGCTGTATTGATGCATAATACCCCTTTCTACGCAAAAATGATCTAGAATAGAGTTATTGAACTCTGCTTCATTGTCGGTACGAAGCGCCTTCACTCGGTTGTTAGTTTGGTTTTCAATCAACATAATGAATTTCTTAATTAGATCAGCAACTCCAGCTTTGTTGGATAGAAAGAAAACCCACGTAAAATGGAAGAAATCATCAATCACAACCAGACAGTATGAATTTATGTTAATATTGAGAACGTTGACTGGTCCAAACAAATCCATATGTAGCAATTGAAGCGCCTGACTGATTGAGTTAGCCTGTTTTGGGAAGTGTGGTTTTTTGTGATGTTTACCCTGGGCACATGACACACACTTTTCAAAAGTTATAAAGTCTTTGAAAGGCAAACCACGGACCATCTCATTCTTCGAGAGACGATTCAAGTTTTTGGCGTTAGCATGACCGAGTCTTCGGTGCCACAGCATTGTATTTTGTTCATATATCTTTGAGAAGAGGCACGTAACTTGTTCTGGAAGATTGCTATTCATATCAATGATGTAATCATTCCCATCCCTTTTTGATTTGACAAGAATCCACTCTTCTAGGATGAAAAAGCCTGGCTTGAGAATCATACATTCCTTGTCAGTGAAATGTGTAGAATAGCCTTTGTCGCATATCTGAGACACGCTCAACAAACTATGCGTTAATTCGGGAGCAAAGTTGACATTCTCGAAACTTAACACCCCATTTGTGACGGTTCCTCTCTGAGTGATCTTGCCACCTTCTCCACCCACAAAGGAAACATACCCCCCATTAAAAGATTGAATGGTGTTCAGTTGGGAGATATCTCCTGTCATATGCCGGGAGCAGCTGTTGTCGACGAACCAAGGTCTGACGACATTCCCCTGCAACTGTCCCTGCAAAATGTGCGGGTTTATTTAGATTTGGGAACCCAGGTCATTACTTTCCTAGGTTGTCTCGTTTCCTTTTCAGATTTATCATTATTTACAAATTTTTCAGAGGATACACATGATGGATTGGAGGTTATTTTGGGAAACCATTGATAATTAGGTTTTCTAATAGTCCCGGATGGTTTTGAAATATGATTTTTGTCAGTTTGCTTTGAGCACTTAGGTTTTCTATCTGAATTGGTTGAAGACCCATTGCTGCTTCTTAACGAAACCGATCTTGGCTTGACCTTGTTCGGTTTTGGCAAACTGTTTGGGACTTTGTTATGAAAGACCTTTTTATGCTTTTGAAACACAGCCCTTTTCTACTACGATCGTCCTTCCAATCATCATTCCGAGAACGAATTCTAGAGGACTTTCTAGTTAAAGAACTTCCTCTATATTCATTCTCTCCTCTTGATGACTCAAAATGTACAAACATTCTATTAGGACAATTCCTAGCTATATGACCACCAACACCATATAGTTGAAACAAATCTGTTTGTTATTGTTAAAACCTGTACTGCATTTTTCAGATTTGTTTTCCATACCAACACGATTGCTTTTCTCACATGAATATGAACAAGAATTAGGTTGTGAGACAAGTGAGGGTGTATCAGATGGAAAAACTTGTGAAACTGGTGGTTTTTCATTAGTATCAGCATAAACATTAGAATTGTCAACCACATCATCAAACACTTTAAAAACATTCAAACCAGTATCAGAAGGTGCAGTAAATTCACAAAAAAAACATTGTCACTTTCATCATCAGAAAAATTGAAGTCTTTATTTAAAACTAAAACTTCAGGTTCAGACTCAGTTTTATTTTCAGAAACAGATCCTTCAACTTCGTGCTTTGACTGATTTAAGGATTGATCTGCAGGAGAAGTAGAAATGTTAGTACTTTCAACATTAATAAATCCTCCCGAAACAAAACCAGACGGTTTGCCATAAACCATGAATGGTTCATTGGCAATCTCCTCCTTGGACAAAGGTTGAAATTGAGATGAATGGTGGAAAAGAGGAGGCACTTTATCATACCCTAGAACCTTTGACTAATCATGTTTAAATTGCATGTAGTGGTCTATCATATTGGAAACTACCTCACTTGAAACATCAAACTTTCTGAAATCAAAATCAGCAGTTTCAAATTTGCCCTTTAATGTTTCAAGTTCAGTAATTAAATCGGTATTCTGTCTCTTTATGTAATCATAATTTTCATATTTATTATTGTAGTCTTCCTGAAGTGTTCTAAAGTCCTTTATTTTAGTTTCTAACTGGGCCTTAAGAGGTTTTTGTCCTTTTCTAAGTTGATAGCCCTCATATCTAAGGTCCTCTACTTCTCTACGTAGTGTTTCAATTTCCTCATGAAGAATTTTAACATAATCAATACAGGCTTGAGAGCAAGAAGGCAAACTTACCTCATTTTTCTTCAGTTCAGAAGTTGAAGATACCATCAATGCAAACTGCAGCTCCATCATTTGATCTTCAACTGCAACACTCTCTGCGGAAGCTTCACCACCAACTTGAGCCAAATGAGCATTTTCAGGTCTTGATATATTCAGGGCCTGCGTCTGACCCTCCCAGTCAAATGACTGAGCAACCATGGCCTTTTCACTATTGACCTGAGCACCGCTTCGATTGTTCCCTACTGTAACCATTGTCCGGTCATTGTTCAATCTTCTATCCAGCTGCGGGCACTCACGAGCAAAATGACCTGGCTCGTGGCAGTTGCAACAATGCAGCTTTCCCTTGCTGAACCCTACCTTTTTATCAGCACTCATCCCCAGTTATTCTTCCCGGTCTTCTTCGCAAACTGCTTTTCCCTGAAAACTGCCATGGAAATTTGCTATGTAATATCCATTTCTTCGACGTCTTCTGGATGTATCTGATCAAGATCAGCAAATGACAGTTGTGGCAGAAGATCTCCAGCTACAAGAGCATTGTAGCAGTTAACAAGTCCTGTAGCGAGAGCAAGATTTTCATCACCCTCCTTGTTGTTTGAGGAAGAGGCAACAGTTGAAGGAGAAGCAACTTGAGTAGCAGCGAATGATTGGTTCTAAGAGAAAGGCATGGCTGATGCAGCGGGAAGTGAAGTAGTTGATGGAGTGGGAAAAAATTGAATCTGAGCTTGCTAAGCAGCAAAGGGCTGACCTGCAGAAGAAAAGGTGAAAGATGAAAGAGCATTGTTAGATGAGATTCCAAGGTTTGCAGTTGAGTACGAATTCACATGGTTTATCTCCCGCTGTTTATCATCAATATCACACGCCTTGATGATAGCCATCACTTCAGCGAGAGTAAGGAGATTTAAGTCTTTGGTCTTCTTGATAAATGCTACATTCATGTCCCATGACTTTGGAAGGGAATTTAGTAGCTTCTTGTTTATTTCAGACTTTGTCAAAAAGATTCCAGCTATGCTCATCTCAGTGGTGAGAGTTGTGAATCGTTGAAGCTGTGCCTCCAGGGTCTCACCAGGAATGTAATTGAACATGTTGAACCTTTGACGCAACATATTCTGGCGACTCTCCTTCATATCTTCATTCCCTTCATATACTTTAATTAGGGCTTCCCACAAGGCCTTTACTGAAGTATACTCCCTAAAACCTTGAGCTATATCCGGAGAGAGGGCCATGGTTAGAGTGGCCAAAGCCCTTTCTTGCTCTTCAACCTTCTCAAAGGCTTCATCAGTGTAATTCTCAATTTTTTTTTGTCAACCACTTGCCCTGCAACAGTGGTGGTTATTCTGACAGGATCTTTTACGATGCTTCTCCAAATTTTAAAGTCCTTCATTTTGATATACTTCTCAATCCTGTACTTCCATTCAGGAAAACCTTCAGTAAACAGCAGTCTTGGGATTCGAGTTATTGAGCCCATTACAAAGTACAGCTCATGGTGATGTGTTTAACTTTGTGAAACCATTTAAATTTAGTTTAAGTAGAAATTAAGTTATTAATTAAAAAGAATTTGAATTTCCGGTCAAACAATAGTTCACGGTCAAAAGAGTGTTTACGGGCATAAACTCTGTTCACGGTCAGGAGTTTATGGTTGTAAAGAGTTTGCGGTTTCAGTTTACGGTCTAAGAGTCCAAGTTTCTGGTTGTTGAAGAATCCTTATTCACGGCCTAAGAACAAATTTACGGTTCAAGAACTGAGTTGAGATTGCGGCCGTAATCTGTGTTTACGGCCGTAAGCTCTGGCCGTAATCTCCCAGAAATTCGAGAAAAACGTAATTTTTGAATTAAGCTTGAAACCCTTTTGCAGCAAACACCAACTTCAGTCGTAAAAAATGAAGAATACGGTCAAAAATTCGATTGTACGATGCTTTGACACTGGTTTTGCTCTGATACCAATTGTAAGGTCCTGAAACGGATCTTACCAATGATTAAACAACCAAAACAATGAATAACAACGAGAAAAAAGTAGAAACAGAAATCAGAACAAGCTTGCACACGCTTCTATTGATAAAAGACGTCTGGTTAACTTGTGAATAACTACCGTAAACTTGTGGCATCAACAACCATCAAATGACCTAGCTAGCATCTATATATAGTGGACCTGGGTCGACCTTGGATTTACGGCCGTAAACAAGCTTACGGCCGTAAACTTATCACACGACCATAAACTACACACAAACTAACAAAAGTTGCATATTGACTCAAAAGAACCTATTACAAATGAAAGCCTAGACCAAACCATTAACTGGACCCTTCATGTATGTAACCATTATCATTTTAAAGTTACAACTTTTGAACAGTTTTGACAAAATACTTATATTGTTAATTTAAATATAACATTATAGTGTAAACTTAAATATAAATTTCAGTTCCATTTAAAAAACTCAATGAATATTTTATGAATAGTTAAAAGTGATAAATTGTAGTGTTAAATGCAAAAATTAAATTGTAATCTCAATTTAACTAAAATATTTCCTAAAGATATTTTATAATCGTTAAAAGTTTTCAAATAAGTATCTTAAAATAACTTATGATTACAACAGTTAAAAATAACTTTATATAAATGATTATATTGTTACCTTTAGAATCAGAAAACCTGTTGAAGGTGGTGCCTTGCCCTCGCTGTTGAACAGAGAACTGATCCACGTTGTGGCCTCTTTCCCTGGATCACTAACCCTCCCCCACTAGGAGTCTGAACGCTCGCTATTTTTTGCTCGCAGTCGATCGCTGCCGCATTGGGGGCTCAACCAATCCATACCCACTATAACCTTGTTCCCTCGCAGGGGAATTGGTACCAGATCTACTGAAAATTGTTGATCGAATAACTGAACAGTACATCCTCGGTGAACCCTTGCAACCCTGACAGCCCTATCATGAGCTATCTCAACATCAAGTGGGCAATCAAGCTCCCCCGGAGCTCTTGTAAATCGCTTGCTAAGCGCGAGCGACACAAAAGATCGGGTGGTACCCGAATCAAACAATACCAACGTTGATATACTGTTCACTAGGAACGATCCTATAACAAAACATATAAACATAAGTAACAATCAATGTAAATAAAGAGATAAGAAGAAGATACATACCCGTAACAACATTAGGTGCTGCACGTGCCTTCTCTGCTGTCAGCTGGAAGGCTCTACTCTTCGTCACTAGCGCCTTAGCACGGCCCTGTCGGCCATCTGTAATCCTCAATGTAGCAGGAGCGAGTGCTTCCACCTATCCTACTGATGCCAATCTTGGACATTGGGACCACTTGTAGCCCCTCTGATTGCATTGGAAGCAAATCAGATCAGATGATGTAGTGGTGGTGGTTGTACAATCGCTACTCACATGACCCATTCGGCCGCACTTAAAGCAGCCCGAACTACCCGCCCTACACGGCCCATCGTGCCCCCTGCCATAATTGTCGCAGCGGCCTCGGCTCTACTGGCCCTTCCCTCAAGAATCTATCTTAGGGTTTTTGCCCGAACCCTCCATACCAGATGCCGCATCTGGTTTCCTATTCCTCTCCATCTCTAAGTCAATCTTTTTCTCTCTCTAGCTCTGGCAATCATATCCTCCAGTGTTTTACAGTTGGATCGGCTCACAAACTGCTGAATGTCACTCCTCAACATCTCATGATATCAGGGCTTCTTCATTTCCTCTTCCTCTACATACTGCGGAACAAGAAGGGCCCTCTCCCTAAACTTAGCGGTGATCTCCATCACCATCTCAGTAGTCTGATGTAAATCGTGGAACTCCCTAGCAAGCTATTGCACCTTTATCACATGTTCAAACTCGTGGCCGAGAAGTCACCCCATGTTATCGCGTCCAACGCAGCATCATCCCTAATAGCATGCCCGACCTCCTCCTATCAGTCATGTGCCCTATCCTTCAGAAGACAGGACACTAGTATAACCTTGTCCCCCTCAGGACATTTGTTGGTGCAGAATGTGTTGGCGACATCAGCCAACCATCTAGTACTCGTAGTGGGGTCCCGAGCCCCATGATAGTCGGGAGCTCCACATACGCTGAACTCCCGAAAAGTGAGTGTGCGCGACCCCATCATGGCCGCCACCTTAGTGCGGAAAGCACTCAATCTCTCCTCCATAAGCTCCAGGATACCCTCCTTGATCGAACCAAAGATCACAGGAGTCTACTTAAAGAATATTGTGCGTGATCTCTGAGGAGATTAACTCCCTAGTCTGCTCATCTAGCTGCTCAGCCCTAGAGCCTGAGCTTGATCCCTCACTGACACCTGAACTGCCAACTGTTGGTCTAGGGCGTAAAACCACCATTCTGAAAAGAACACATCATAACAAACATCAGAATACTAAACATAACTCGAGGGATCTCATACACTACAAGTTCCCTGGATTCATCCAGCCTTCCTTGATTCGAGTACGGATCCTCTGCTTTCAATAGTACAGGCCTATACAACCTTCCACATCTATCCATACTTTCCTCAAGAACTGCCTTGACTCCACCAAGTCCCTTCTACTGCTATTGTTCTCTGTTACTCTCATCCTAGGCTTGTCCTAGGGTAATCACCATCCCACTCTCTGCCATCAGCTGCATAAGAATTCCATGCAATCTTCCCCTAACTAGCTTGCGAATACTATTACATATCACTAAGACTAGATAATTCTTTGAATGAGAGATCCTACCCTACAACGGTTGGAATCAAACAAGAGTTGTGAAATAGAGCTAGACCTAACCTTCTTAAATTATTTAGTCCTTGCAATATGTAACTTAACATATTAGTTTACTAGTTAGTAAAAGACAACTAGAACTCCTAAAAGCACAAAGCAATCAGCATTCGAGCATTGAGTAAACATAATCAAGCATATACTAATCAGGCCATCATACTGACTAATCTGTACTAGCATGCAGTTCATAAAGTTGATACACATATAACAGGCACATAAGGCATCCTTCTTAGATCTTTATCCCAAATCTAGCATGCAGTTCTCATAAAGCTGATACACATATAACAGGCACATAAGGCATCCTTCTTAGGTCCTTAGTCCTACTCTATCATGCAGTTCTCATAACATATCTTAACATAAACTTGTATGGGTAATTTGGGAGTACTTACTTGAGCTCGGCTGATTGCATGCACCACACCCTTTTCTCTTTTCAAAGTTCTTTTGCCTTTTCAAATTCTTTTCTCTTTTCTAAATTCTTTTTATAAAAATTATTTCCTTTTGAAAATTTTCATACCAAGTCCTTAGTTTGAGTTCAGACACACCCGAGAGTGTGCCCGAATCCCTCAAACCAAGGCTTTGATACCAACTTGAAACATCCCAAAAATACAACCTAAAAACTTCGTTTTTAAATCATTATTAAAACCATAATAACATCGCCATAGTATAAAATCATAAAACATGTGTCTCAAAATATCATAATATCTGTCAACATATCAAAATCTCATATCAAATATCAGAGTAAATCTTCCAGGCTAAAGACTGTGGTGTGTGCAATGCGATCATCCCGAGCCCTTCCCTTTAGTAGTTTAAGTACTTGAAATCAAAACTGAAAACTGTAAGCACGAAGCTTAATGAGGTACCACAAAGTACCACATACCATACAAATAACATCAACTAGGAGATACGGGCCAATAAAAAAAGAAAAGATCATCATCAAAAAAACCTATCGTTCCTAGGTTTAATATGATCAAATGCACACTTGTTTCTGAAGTTAAAGTTACAAAGACACCACCAAGCGGCAGCAACAATATAATCCAAAATTGACTTTTGAGCCATAGAAAGAAAAATTGAATCAAGAAACTCCCCTAATTCAGTGATAAAATTCATGTTCAAGAAATCAACATTACACCACAAACCAATTTTGCAAAAAATAGTCGTCGCAACTTTGCACCTCACAGAAAAGATGATTAACATCTTCAATGTCTCTGTCACACACACACACATACACACACACCTATATATATATATATATATATATATATATATATATATATATATTTATATAGCATGGTAAACTCAATACATCAAATTAAATTTGGAGGGAAGTCGATCCATAAATAACCTCCAACAAAATGTATTGACTTCGATTGGAATCAAAGTGTTCCATTTAGTTTGAAAACCAGATTTCAATAGAGAAATAACATCGATGTATACGGGTCTCCTTGACCATATACTCCACATTAGTAGTCGGATCTCATTTCCATCCATCATTACGATCAGAAATGGATACAGAATTCAATAGTTCCGTCAATTTCGAGAATTGAGTTTGTTGAACTCCCCCTCTTGGTTGATGCCTCCAATTCAAAATCCAAACTTGGTTTTGATATATATATATATATATATATATATATATATATATATATATATATATATATATATATATATATTTGTGTGTGTGTGTGTAATCAAGCAATTAGGATCATTTTACAAAGCAACAAGCCTTGGAATTTATCTTGAAGTGAAACTTCTCTTAACCAAATTTCTTTCCAAAATTGTATATTGCTACCATTCCTAACCACTCTCTTAAGAGTAGACAAAGGCATAATTTGACACTAATGGGGATTCAAAATATCCTTTACAATCCCTAACCACACCTTTGTCACCCTAAGTCGAGAGCTCCCTTCAAAACCACCTGACTCTCCATGTATCGATTTCAAAACTTGAACCCATAAAACTATAGGATTGTTAACAAATTTCAATCTCCATTTAAGTAATGAAGAGTCATTGAAAGCCACAAGACTTCCTATTTGTAGCCTTCCAAACTTCTTAGCCACCAAAACTGAATTCCATTTAACCCAAACAATTTTCTTTTCTCCTATCTTAGTTCCCCAAAATAACGAAGCTCTTGTATATTCAAGAATTTTGTTAATTTTAGTTGGCATGTTGAATAGAGAAAAGGAGTATATAGCCATCGAACCAACAACCGGACGAATAAGAGTGTATCATCCACCTATATACACCATCTTAGTTTTCCACACATGCTGTTTCGAATATAAAAATTTCAGAATTGGCTCCCAGTTTACTATTCTACACAATGTAACAAATGGTAAAAATATGTCAACGTTCACAGGTCAAACAACCACAAACACCATTCTAATGGGGCCTATTGTATAGTATTCCTTGTCTTTTTATTGCAATTGAAGTTATATACTTAGAACTGCAAGAAGAATACCCTAGTTGTCTCCAAATTTTGACGATCGTTAACAAACGAAAAACTATTCACAAAAATAAGTGTTATTAATACATGAAAAATAAAAAGTTTGTGTGTTAAGCATGCTTAAGAGCAATTGACATTGTAATTGGATAGTACTTGTTAACACAACTTTGTGCATATAAAGATCGTCGAAAATGGATATCGTATGCAAAAGCTATGCTCTTTTTAAGAAAACAAATCAGTTATATAACTGATTTTTCCTGAAAAGAAAAATCGAATTGATTCGTAAGGATAGCTACTCGATTCGTTAAGTGTCTTTTATCATGTTTTTTTAACTCGGGCTATTCCATAATATTTGATTTCATTATCAGAATATTTTTCACTCAGAGTTATATCATTTTCGCGAAAAACATTAATCGCGAGAAGTTATAAATATAACCTATGGGTAACTTTGAACGCATTTTAAACCTAGTATAGTTTTTGTTTTGAGAATTTTGATTATAACTAGGTGAGTGACCCCGCGTTGCGCGGTCAGATGTCAGATGATTTGTTCGATTTATTCTCTGTAAATATTGTTTCATGATCTATTTATTTATACTTTGAACACGACATTAGGTTAAATAGGGTGTGTGGAAAATTCCTCGAGATTGTGTGTGCTCCAGATTGTGTGTGGAACATTGAGGAGATCCGAAAGTGGAAAATCTGTATACAGTATATTATCTATCAATTCTGTTTGGTATTTTTCAAATTTAACCAAAATGTCCTTTTGTAACGACCCAAAAATCACAACTAAAAATTTCTTTAAAAACATTACTAAATCATATTTATAAAAACTATATCATAAGTCATAACATAATTTTCGAGTATTAATTCAAAACATATCATCATTATCAGAGTCAAACATTCCCAGGCTAACTGTCTATGGTGTGTGCACTGCAATCTTCCCGAGCTCCTCCTTTGAAACACTGAGTACCTGAAACCAAAACTAAAAACCGTAAGCACGAAGCTTAGTGAGCTCCCCCAACCTACCACATACCAAGAACCAAAAAGACTGAGCTGAGGGGAAGCCCTATGACTCACTGAAACGACGGCAGGAGACCATACAATAACATATAAAGCACATACTGGGCCTTGCCCACTGCATCGGACCGAAGTCCGGATACTGACTGGTACCTTGTCCCCTACATCGGACCGAAGTCCGGACTAACTGGGACCTTGTCCCCTGCATCGGACCGAAGTCCGGACTAACTGGGGCCTTGCCCCCTGCATCGGACCGAAGTCCGGACTAACTGGGACCTTGTCCCCTACATCGGACCGAAGTCCGGACTAACTGGGGCCTTGCCCCCTGCATCAGACCGAAGTCTGGAACTAACTGAACAGAACATAACATAAACATATCAACTAGCATGAACACACATATACTGCATACTACATCGGGCCGTAGCCCGGAACACATAACACATAAATCTTGTCTGAGCCACAAAGGCATCAAACATACTAACTACTGCATCGGATCAAAATCCGGAAACTACTACTAGCTAAACGGGTCGGCATTGTGGCCTTAGACCCGTTCCTACTGGAAGGAAACTCACCTGAGACTGTTGAACTGATGCTGCTAATCCTTTTGACTGCTACCTGACCTCTGACTCCGAACTGCTGCTCCACTAGCTCCTCGATCTTCAAATGTCAACTAGGTCAACTCTGGTCAAGGTCAAAATCCTGGTCAAAGTCAACCTTCCAGGTCAACCCTACTCACCGAGTCCACCTAATAACTCGTTGAGTTCATATGCTCAGGGTCTTTCTATTAGAGACTCGACTCGCCGAGTCAGTCCATGACTCGTCGAGTCAACTATTCCCGTGTCCTGACCTGTCCAACTCGCTGAGTCTCCACCCGACTCACTGATTCGAGTTTCAACTCGAAGGGTTTGGGGTTTCGTGACCTGACTCGCCGATTCCAAGAATAGACTCGCCGAGCCCAAGGCAATCTTCAACCAACTCGTCGAGTTGTTCTTCCAACTCGCCGAGTTCATGCCTAACTTCATCCGACTTGACGAGCTGTTCATCCCACTCGTCGAGTTCCTCCTCATCTTCAAGCTACTTGCTGAGTCCACTCGAAGGACTCGCCGAGTCCAATCAGATCTACATACATGCAGAGGACTTTAGAGTCATGCATGGACTCCAAACTGTAGATCCACTCTTCTAAAGCCTATTCCTTACGTAAAGTGGCAAACTTTACGTGTAGCTAACGAGATATAGGCTCAAATCATTATAAACTAGGGTTTGAGACAAAGGGGATCAACAATCAACCCATAGACTGATTCTTTATGATTCTCTAGGCCAAGATACACATAGATCTGAAGTAGCAACTTCAGATCTGGGCTTCTAACTCGGAATAGCTCATAAACTTGTCCCAAAAGTCCCAAATCCCAAGATAAAGGTTGATCTATATGCAAAAGAGGGAAGGTAGCGACTCATTACCTTCAAATGCTCTGGAAGACCTCACAAACTCTGGATCTACTGCCAATTCTTGAATCCCCAGTGAGTGCCTTCTTCCTTCTTCCTTCAAATCACCCAAAATGGCAAGAAAGCTTGAATGAGCAACAATGGAGGCTTAGGGTTTCTGGTTCTGGACTATAGGGCCGCAAATGAGCCCTAGGAAAGAGAATAAGATGCTTAAATACGGTACCAAGTGCCAAAATTAGGGTTTCCTCGTTCAGACCCAACTCGCCGAGTTCACGAGCCGACTCGCCGAGTTGGTCACTTACTCGATCCCCCGGATCCCGCTCCGACTCGTCGAGTTCCTCCCCGGGCTCGACGAGTCCACTCCTTGACTTAGGGTTTCTTTCTTTTTCTTGGCCTTTCTGATCTTGGGTGTTACAACTCTCCCCCACTTAAACTAAACTTCGTCCTCGAAGTTTGCTATGGCCAACTGTCGTGCGAACTGCCTCCAACTCTCTGTCTGGGAAAGCTAACACCCTTTTGTCCCTCACTCCAGCCACTCACAGCGCTGGTCACTACTGTTGGTACATACTGAATTCTTCTCTTTTCCATAATTTCCCCAACGTTACTTCCTCTAATTGAAAATTATGTTACCCCTCAACCGCCTACCGGATGCACTGAGACCACCCTGGTCCAACTATTCTGTCAATATCTGAGTTACCGGACTCCCACCAGGCACTACACTCCATCGCAATCTCCTAGTCGCTCCCAGCGACTCCGGAAGATACTTCGACTATCTATAATTGTTCTATCCATTCTGTCATCCATGCTGAATCGATGCCGCTGGAACCAGCCTGCTTATCTCTCACCTGATTACTCAACTCCTACTAACTCGAGCCTTTCATCCGGAAAGAAAAGCTACCTGCCTAGCTATCCTTACATATCACTTATACTTGGCAGAAGGGCTCAACTGATCCTGCTGAGAGGGATTTGTCGTTTCCAAACCAACCAACTATATTGTCAGCACTTTCATTCAACCACAAATACTAATACTGTCCAAAACTCTGAAACCATCCAAACACTGAACTGTCTGCAATACTGAACATGCCTGAAACTCTAAACTGCCTGAAACACTGAGCTGCCCGAAACACTGAACTACCTGATACACTGATCTGACTGAAACACTGAGTTCCAACTCAACTGTGGAGTCAAAGGACTCCTTACTTAGTCGCTCCCCTGACTTCTGAACGAAATCTTTCTCTGGAACTAGTTTCCACTAGTTATCCTGTCACTGTGGCTCTAACAACCTCCCGATCCACCGATCAGGTCCTTACGTCACATCCTGACATCATCAATTCCACAACTAACAATATGATGGCTCCCAGACTGACAGTAGCCCTTAACATACCCGAACCCCAATGGTCCACTGCTACTCTGATCTCATAACTGTGGCGACGATCTACTGACAAATCGCCGACTTAACCATAACTGAACCATTTGGGAAATCCAGAATCTAACTCGTGGATTCCTATATCCTCACTACTGCACCCGAACTGGTGGGTACTACTGCTTTCCCGCGTCCAACAACGCGCTCATGCTGCCTACCAATCTGATAAAGGCTACGGCTACGCTCGCGGACTTACAACTCTCTAATACTATCTGGCTGCTAGTGAATGCTACGGCTACCCCCGCAGACTTACAACACCACTACTACTATCTTTCTGCTAGTGAATGCTACGGCTACCCCCGCAGACTTACAACACTCTACTACTATCTAACTGCTAGTGAATGCTACGGCTACCCCCGTAGATTTACAACACCACTACTACTATTATCTGAGGACATCCTGACTATCCCTAGTCCTGCTAGTGATTCCTCATCCTGATTTCTCAAAACCAGCCTTCAGTCTTTGAATACTGCATCATCCTCGACATCTTATATCCTTGATATACTTAGCGCTTCGTCGAGGAACTCTTCGGCTTGGTTCCCAAACCAACCGTCTACTAATCCGGATACAAGAAGCTATTGTTGGGAAGTTTCCAAACTCCCAACTCCTGAATCTACACAATCCTGCATGCTGACTCTGTCACTGGCTACTAATACGAAAACATCTCTTGTTAACCGTTCTCAGGATCCTCATTCCGACTCACTTGAGCCCTACAGGTGGTCCTCCAATCCTGGATTCCCAACCAGCTTCTAACCATCTCGATTACATGATTTAACTGTTGGGAAGGTCCTCGAACTCCCAATTCTGAACTTCTCAATCCATCAATCACTGTGCTACTATCATTTCTTCTCAGAGGCCGCACACTCATTCTGGGTCTACGTGGCTCTTATCCTTGTATACTCGAAGGGTTCTCCCCCACTTGGATTCGGCTAATTCCTTACTGCTCACTGGTCGAAAGGATTTCCAACCTTCCTTCCATTAAAAGGGCGATATGCTGTCCGCCGACGTTTACCCTTGCCAGCGCTCCAACTAACTCTTACCAGATCCGCACCCTTCTTGCTATCTGACTAAGCACCCTTCGGTCCTTAACTGTATTTGCTTTAGGGACTACATCCCGAGAACCTGCGTTTGGGGTGCACATCCCCAACCTACTTCCTTACTGACCGCTAGCTACTCCACTAAAAACTCTAGGTTATCACTACTGAAAATATAACTGATCATTACCTGACTAACGCCTTTCGCAAGTAGTAAGGCACTACTGCATCTTACACATACATGCTATAGTTACTGCATCCGAAGTAACCTGATCCAGAGGGGACGACCTCCAATTCACCATTCTAATTCCAAGGTATGTAGATGGCATAAAACTCAGTCACAAGCAGGTAGTATAATACCCCAACACTTAAGCTTATTGATAACAATGCAACAACATAACAATAATATCACAAATAATAGTTGACAGAAAAGTAAAAGATACATACCTCCATCACTCAGTGCTGCCCGAATCCCTGTTGAAATCTACCGGAAAACTCAGCTCCGAGCCGTGGGCGCCCTTGCCCGGCCTTGATGTCCGTTGGCGGCTCTCGAAGTCCCAGGGGCAGGAGCTGGCACCTGCCCTGCTGTATACAAACTCGGACAATGGGCCTTCTTGTGGCCCCTCTGACTGCAATGGAAACATAACGGATCAAGTCCCTGGGCGATGGTAACAACACAGTCTCTGCTAAAATGACCAATCTGGCCACACTTGAAACATCCAGCGGCTCTGATAGTTCCTCGTCCTCAAATCCGAACCCTTGGGCCTCTTACCCGAACCTGTGGCTACCTGAGTCTCATCCGTTTTCCTCTTCCTTTCCGACTCCCTGCCGGTCTCTCGCTCCTGTGTTACCCCATCGACACTGCCCGTCGACTGAACAACATCTGTCTGATCCTGGAGCTTCGCGATCAATCTATCAGTGATGCTCACGACCATGTCGGGCAGATCCTCGCGAATGGCTCGCGAAACTTCCTCAACTATCCAATCATGCAGAGGTCTCTCTTGGAGACAGGATGCCCCACCCACTCCTGTCTCCTGATAGCAAAAACTAGAAATGGGATCTCCCTCCCTGATAGATCCCCGAACTCCATAAGAATCGGGACCTAGACGAGCCCCAATCTGTCCTGAAATTATCCCGGCCTTAAAGGCCTCAAGATGACTGCCCATGAGCTCCACAATGGCCTCTCTAACCGAACCGAAAATCACTGGAGTCTGATCAATGATGTTGCGCATAATCTCTACGGAAATGAAATCCCTCATCTGATCATCAAGCTGCCCGGCTCCAAAGCCCGAGCCAGATCCCTCCTCGACGCCTGAACTGCTAACTGGTAGCTCGCGCAATGGCACCATGCTAAGAATATAACAATTCCTGATCAATTTACACACTACTGCTGCGGAATCTCTCACACACTCTACTAGTTCCCTGGTTTTTGCCTTGGCCCCTCTTGAATCGAGTACGGATCCTCTGTTTTTAGTAGTACGGGCCCATACTACCTTCCACATATATCCGTACTTTCCTCAAGAGTTACCTCAACTCCACCAAGTCCCCTTTACTCTTCTACTGATCTCTGCTACTCTCATCCTAGGCTTGCCCTAGGGAACCTCTGACTCTACCCAAACAGTCCTCAGCTGCTGAAGGCCTCCTTGTAATGCCAATTAGCCACCACCTGCTTACCATCACATGCAATGAGGCTCGGATAATCCTTCGAGTAAAAGTCTCGTCCCTACAACGGTTGGACTCAGACAAGAGCTGCGCAATAGGGCCAAATCCAGCACTTTGAGATTATTCAACCCTGATCACATGTGATGTGACGTATTCACCTAATGGCTAACTCCCATCACTCAGAGTCCCACAAAGCACAAAGCAAGCAGCATTTGGATAAAGGAAACATACTCAGGCAAAACTATTCTCATAACAAGAAACTGTACTAGCATACAATGCTAAGCTCATACTATCAGGCATAACCTACACATGCTATCCTACTACTGTCTACTCATTACTAGCATGAAATTCTTATCAAGTTGAAACACATAAAGCAGGCACATAAGGCATCATCCTAGATCCTTAGTCCTATTCTAGCATGCTATTCTACTGAAGCTGAAACTGAAACTGAAAATGAAACTGAAACTGATACTGATAATCATAACATAACTTGTATGGGTAAATTGGGAGTACTTACTTGAGCTCGGCTGATTGCATGCACCACACCCTTTTCTCTTTTCAAAACTCTTTTTGCTTTTTCTAAAACTCTTTTCTTTATACTTTTTCTAAAATTGTTTTCTTTTCTCAAAATCCTTTTGTAACCATGGTTTTTCTCTTGAAAACTCTATACCACTTCCTTAGTTTGAGTTCAGACACACTCGGGCGCCCGAATCCCTCAAACCAAGGCTCTGATACCAACTTGTAACGACCCAAAAATCACAACTAAAAATTTCTTTAAAAACATTACTAAATCATATTTATAAAAATTGTATCATAAGTCATAACATAATTTTCGAGTATTAATTCAAAACATATCATCATTATCAGAGTCAAACATTCCCAGGCTAACTGTCTATGGTGTGTGCACTGCAATCTTCCCGAGCTCCTCCTTTGAAAAACTGAGTACCTGAAACCAAAACTAAAAACCGTAAGCACGAAGCTTAGTGAGCTCCTCCAATCTACCACATACCATACAATAACATATAAAGCACATACTGAGCCTTGCCCACTGCATCGGACCGAAGTCCGGATACTGACAGGGACCTTGTCCCCTGCATCGGACCGAAGTCCGGACTAACTGGGACCTTGTCCCCTGCATCGGACCGAAGTCCGGACTAACTGGGGCCTTGCCCCCTGCATCGGACCGAAGTCCTGACTAACTGGGACCTTGTCCCCTGCATCGGACCGAAGTCCGGACTAACTGGGGCCTTGCCCCCTGCATCAGACCGAAGTCTGGAACTAACTGAACAGAACATAACATAAACATATCAACTAGCATGAACACACATATACTGCATACTATATCGGGCCGTAGCCCGAAACACATAACAGATAAATCTTGTCTGAGCCACAAAGGCATCAAACATACTAACTACTGCATCGGATCAAAATCCGGAAACTACTACTAGCTAAACAGGTCGGCATTGTGGCCTTAGACCCGTTCCTACTGGAAGGAAACTCACCTGAGACTGCTGAACTGATGCTGCTAATCCTTTTGACTGCTACCTGACCTCTGACTCCGAACTGCTGCTCCACTAGCTCCTCGATCTTCAAATGTCAACTAGGTCAACTCTGGTCAAGGTCAAAATCCTGGTCAAAGTCAACCTTCCAGGTCAACCCTACTCGCCGAGTCCACCTAATAACTCGTTGAGTTCATATGCTCAGGGTCTTTCTATTCGCGACTCGACTCGCCGAGTCAGTCCATGACTCGTCGAGTCAACTATTCCCGTGTCCTGACCTGTCCAACTCGCTGAGTCTCCACCCGACTCACTGATTCGAGTTTCAACTCGAAGGGTTTGGGGTTTCGTGACCTGACTCGCCGAGCCCAAGGCAATCTTCAACCAACTCGTCGAGTTGTTCTTCCAACTCGCCGAGTTCATGCCTAACTTCATCCGACTCGACGAGCTGTTCATCCCACTCGTCGAGTTCCTCCTCATCTTCAAGCTACTTGCTGAGTCCACTCGAAGGACTCGTCGAGTCCAATCAGATCTACATACATGCAGAGGACTTTAGAGTCATGCATGGACTCCAAACTGTAGATCCACTCTTCTAAAGCCTATTCCTTACGTAAAGTGGCAAACTTTACGTATAGCTAACGAGATATAGGCTCAAATCATTATAAACTAGGGTTTGAGACAAAGGGGCTCAACAATCAACCCATAGACTGATTCTTTATGATTCTCTAGGCCAAGATACACATAGATCTGAAGTAGCAACTTCAGATCTGGGCTTCTAACTCGGAATAGCTCATAAACTTGTCCTAAAAGTCCCAAATCCCAAGATAAAGGTTGATCTATATGCAAAAGAGGGAAGGTAGCGACTCATTACCTTCAAATGCTCTGGAAGACCTCACAAACTCTGGATCTACTGCCAATTCTTGAATCCCCAATGAGTGCCTTCTTCCTTCTTCCTTCAAATCACCCAAAATGGCAAGAAAGCTTGAATGAGCAACAATGGAGGCTTAGGGTTTCTGGTTCTGGACTATAGGGCCGCAAATGAGCCCTGGAAAAGAGAATAAGATGCTTAAATAGGGTACCAAGTCCCGAAATTACGGTTTCCTTGTTCAGACCCAACTCGCCGAGTTCACGAGCCGACTCGCCGAGTTGGTCACTTACTCGATCCCCCGGATCCCGCTCCGACTCGTCGAGTTCCTCCCCGGGCTCGACGAGTCCACTCCTTGACTTAGGGTTTCTTTCTTTTTCTTGGCCTTTCTGATCTTGGGTGTTACACCTTTACTCAAAAAATCACCTAATCACCTCCTAATAATAAAGATCCAATTACTGTCCATACCTTTTATGATCCACTTGACAAATTTAAAAAAAAATTACCAATATACAAATTGAATGTCTCCCAATTATACATTTGACTAAAATACCCCTTCATCCAAAATACAAACAAATTTGAACCTTCTTTATAAATATGATTTATGGAGCTTCCTTTTTTCCACTGCAGAGAGATCACCAAGATACAAACATAATACATTAAATTAAAACCATTTATAATCTTTGACAATCAAAGTGAACAAAATGGCTTCATATATCCCATTATCCACTTTAACAATACCTTTTTTCTATGAGTAAAACGAACTTACATGTGGAAAAACTATTGCAAACAGTAACAAAATAAAGAGTCTTAACGAAATCATAGTTACCTGAAAATTAAACCCAGTCAAATTAAAGGAATACCATATTGAAAATCTCATTGTATATTGTATTATTGTATATTCTCATTAAGCCTAAGAGCTCATTTTAATTTGGGGGTTAAGGATGTGATTTTAATACTATTTTTTTCCTTTAAAACAGAAATAGTTGTCATGTCGTGCTTATAGAATTATGAAAAACTTTTGTGTATTTGAGAAAGCTTCATCCCCTGCATATTAAAAAGGGAAAAAAGTTTGTTTATCACACAAACACCATATAAGAGAATATCATATTTGGTTCTTCTTCTTTTTTATTAATAAATTTGCAGACATTATTGACATGTATGTGACTTATGGTATGTTTACGAACGATTTCCCACTTGTTTTCATATAGGCGATAAAATCATAATGTCATTTAACAGATTATGAGAAAATAAAAGTACCCTTTCGATAAAATCATTTAATTAGGAACTCACAATTTTCAGTATTTTATCACTGTTGGAAAGATGTCCCACTTGTTTTCATAGGGGTGATCCATATACAAAGTTGTTTATTTATAATGGGTCAAAGAACCACCCGAATCACTATAGCAATCTTACCAGAACATGAATTTGGGTTGTCAGAAGAGTCATGAAGATCTATGTTTTTCTTCAAGATCTGAAAAGGGAATTTTATATAAATAGTTACAACCCATATAAATCAGAAAATCCATGAAGATCTATGGTTTTTCTTAAAGAACTGAAAAGGGAATTTTGTATAAATAGTTACAACCCAAAAAATATAAAACTTATCATATACTTATGTAGAAAAATGGAATCTTGCAAACATGAAGCCAAAAACTTTCCAAATAGAAATTTGAACAATTAAAACAATATAAAGTAATCTTTGAATATAACTGACCTACACCATATCCTAATTCTACAACAGAACATCCTTGTTGTTTCTCAAAAATTTGTTGTACAACAAAAGGTAGTAGTCTGCTTAATGATGTTTTGAAAGATACCAATGTAAGACAATGATAGTATGCTTAATTCATAACAATTTCAACAATAATCACCACAAAGATCAAAAAAATATACATAATAAAGGGTATATTTGGAAGATCACCTTGATCATATAGGTCATTGGTTTCAACTCTTTGCTGATGTGGACTAACTTCTGTTCCTCTTTAGTCAACCGCGTGGGAAGATTTAAATCGCCTGTTAACTCGACAACATAAAATTCCTTCTCCAGATATAAATCGAACAACAGCAGCTAGTATGAGAAAGAAGATCTCAGATGCAACAGGTAAAGCACATGATTTTCGAGGGGAAGTCTGTGGTCAACAGGCTGTACTGATAACAACATGGTGTTGGTGTGCAGGCTATGCGATAAACCCTAAAATCATTCGACGACCAGCACACTCGGCCACCTACTCATCGCCTTGCAGAAGCCCAAAAATTGAGAGCGGTGGCTGGAGAGAGTAAAGATGAGGTGTTGAATTGGGAAAGTCTAACACAAAAAGGGAAATAATACCTGGCGCGTTGATTAAATTTTTCTTGAACCCAGGATCAAAGCATGACTGAAAGTGAAATTGATACCCAATCCAAATATGAACAATAAAAACCCAATCCAAATATGAAATTTGTTAGGGTTACCTTTTCGACCAACCCAACAATCCTCGCCACCATACGTCACATGTTCATAACAAAAAATAGAAAATTGAAGTTGAAAGTTATAAGAAGGAAATCGAAAAAAAAAAAAACCCTCATTGTTCAGATACGGGAATCGACAACAGAAAAAAAAAAATCGAAGTTTAAAGGGTATTTCCTACCGTTCGATAACAGAAAAAAATCTATGGAATTTCTAATTAGATGAACAATAGAACAACTGTAAGTACATAATTAGTTAGTAAAATTTGAAATTGAAGGATCACTACCTTGATAGAAGGAATACGCGTATCAAGGTTACCATCCTAATTAGATGAACAACTGATCCAATTTGTAATACTGGTCCTCACATGGAAGAGTAAGAGGATCGATAAGTAGCTCCAAATCACATACAGTCTGAAGGTAGTCGGAAAACTGAGAAAACCAACCTAAGTTGGAGCCATAGAAAGCAAACAGAAGAACGACGGAAAGAAATTGGAAGAATCGGAAATAAACACACCCAAATCGGAAAAATTATGGACTTCATGACTAACCTACCTTACAGTGCAGCAACGTCGGCAACAAACAACAAAAGGAGCAGATGGAATTTAGGAGAGCGAGCAGAGTCGGTGAGAAATGATGGAGCGGTTGACTTTGATAGAAGAATTTGAGAAAATCAGAAAGAACGGTGAATGACGGTGCAACCGGAGATCTTCAGACTTGGAATACATTGCAGTCGGTGTTTCCCTCTAAACGCCCGAATGGAGACGTTTGGGGCTACAAGTCGTTGCAGACATAGTTCCGATCGGTGCCTTCGATCTCCGCACACCACCAATTGTCAGTTTGCAAGGTATCTGGGAATACCTATTTGATCGATTGCAAGTATGAAGACCCAAAGCGACAATTACAAGACCGTCCAGTACGGACATCCAAAACCCTAATGTCGTTGTCTATGACCACCTTAACAGTCGTAACATCCTCCACCACTAATGGTGCAGCGACAGACGCCAAGAGAAAGAGCTAATCGGAGATGCAAGCGTCAACATAAAGGATCAGGCAGTGGTTGTGGTGGAGGGAGGAAAGAGTAGAAGAAGAGAGGAGGGTCGATTTGTGAGGTGGTGGAAGGATCGTGAAGCAAACAGAACGATAACAGATAAACATCAAATACTGAGAGACCGACTACGATGACCAACACGTGAGTGAGTCGGTGTTGCAGTCTCTTGTAACCGGAGGCGATCACACGTAGCAATTGATGTCAGGAAGCCGATGACTCAGTAGCAGCAGAGGCAGTGTGAGATCTGATCGTCAAACTTTGGTTGAGTCACAACTTCGGTTATAGGCTCACGATAGACCCCGGGGTACACTCTAAAAGAAAACTCATATAGAATTGAATAAGAATTCACATGTAGCTAGATACTCGTATGTAATTGAATAAAAGTTCATGCGTTGCTAGGAACCTCGTATAGAATTGAAATAGGATTTATACGATGTTGTGACTCGTATGTAATTGAATAAATGCATATCGTATCTTTACGTATTTTATATAAACTGTTTATCATTAAAAGTTTATATGTTTTCTTATTTACATCAAGTTTATTTACATTGTTGTTAAAAATGACTAGATTAAGTTATAAACTTACAATCACTAATAAAACGTAAAGATCACTAGTTTTTTTTGTCTCAAAACGACCAAAAACTATAAATTTGTTATGTTTATAAATATTAATACTAATTTATTTGTTTATAAACGTAACGAGTAAAGAAAGTCGTTCAGATGTCAATTTCATATATTTTTTGCTTTACTTGACTTATACATTGCTTTGTTTTAGTTGGTTTCACAATGGGTGAAACCTGATTTTAGTCACAATACAGTCGTTTATATGCTGCCAATTTTTGTTAGAAACTTTTATTAAGTTTATGTAACAAACAAACCACAAATCTAATAAACTTTTTAGGTTAAAGTTTAAAAGATACAAACTCACATTTAGAATGATTTGAATTTAACAACAAGGAATAGTTTAGTAAAATTTTTAACTAAAGTTTAGGACACAATTGCACACAATTTTAGATACGTTAAACTCGGGATTCCTATGTGAGTGGTACTCTTCATCAACTAAGAAAACCAACTTAGTAAAGCCCTATGTAACTATAATTGTTAATCTTAAACAAGCGATGAAAGTTGTGTATAGATCTATACGGGTTGACACCCCCGTCTATGGTTGCTAGCTACACCCCTTGCCTGACGGGAGAAATCAGGCAATAAAATTCAGTGACGTCGATGAAGCATTAGTGGTGTTTTTCGCACGGCGCATTGTTGTGCTAGACAGAGGCTCGTAACTAGTCAAATAGATCGGTTATAGGCTCACGATAGACCCCAGGGTACACTCTAAAAGAAAACTCATATAGAATTGAATAAGAATTCACATGTAGCTAGATACTCGTATGTAATTGAATAAAAGTTCATGCGTTGCTAGGAACCTCGTATAGAATTGAAATAGGATTTATACGATGTTGTGACTCGTATGTAATTGAATAAATGCATATCGTATCTTTACGTATTTTATATAAACTGTTTATCATTAAAAGTTTATATGTTTTCTTATTTACATCAAGTTTATTTACATTGTTGTTAAAAATGACTAGATTAAGTTATAAACTTACAATCACTAATAAAACGTAAAGATCACTAGTTTTTTTTGTCTCAAAACGACCAAAAACTATAAATTTGTTATGTTTATAAATATTAATACTAATTTATTTGTTTATAAACGTAACGAGTAAAGAAAGTCGTTCAGATGTCAATTTCATATATTTTTTGCTTTACTTGACTTATACATTGCTTTGTTTTAGTTGGTTTCACAATGGGTGAAACCTGATTTTAGTCACAATACAGTCGTTTATATGCTGCCAATTTTTGTTAGAAACTTTTATTAAGTTTATGTAACAAACAAACCACAAATCTAATAAACTTTTTAGGTTAAAGTTTAAAAGATACAAACTCACATTTAGAATGATTTGAATTTAACAACAAGGAATAGTTTAGTAAAATTTTTAACTAAAGTTTAGGACACAATTGCACACAATTTTAGATATGTTAAACTCGGGATTCCTATGTGAGTGGTACTCTTCATCAACTAAGAAAACCAACTTAGTAAAGCCCTATGTAACTATAATTGTTAATCTTGAACAAGCGATGAAAGTTGTGTATAGATCTATACGGGTTGACACCCCCGTCTATGGTTGCTAGCTACACCCCTTGCCTGACGGGAGAAATCAGGCAATAAAATTCAGTGACGTCGATGAAGCATTAGTGGTGTTTTTCGCACGGCGCATTGTTGTGCTAGACAGAGGCTTGTAACTAGTCAAATAGATCGGTTATAGGCTCACGATAGACCCCAGGGTACACTCTAAAAGAAAACTCATATAGAATTGAATAAGAATTCACATGTAGCTAGATACTCGTATGTAATTGAATAAAAGTTCATGCGTTGCTAGGAACCTCGTATAGAATTGAAATAGGATTTATACGATGTTGTGACTTGTATAGAATTGAAATAAGATTTATACGTAGCAGATACTAATACGAGTTGAAATAGGATTGTATGTAGCTTGAATACAAGCACACTGATTTGTGAGTATCAACATATTATCTAAGTACAACAAATACTTAATAATACGTGACACAAACTATTATTGTTTAATAACTTAAACTTAATAAGTTACATGACATAAACAATAAACACACTTATACGGGGATTAGGGGTGCTCAAAGGGCGGTTCGGCTCGGATAATAATAAAACTTGTGAACACTGATCACTGGGCGGGTACCTTACATGCACTAACAAAAACTAAACCAAATTCTATAAAAACCTTAATCGAATTGAACCGTTTGAAGGAGGGTAACCACGGTTCGGTTCACAATTACCTGCTAAATATGAAAAATACATAATTAATCAAAAAATACAAGCTACATTTAAGTCAATTGTAAAACATCCACTTAAAACAAAATCATCCAAAACAAAATATTTCAACAAGAGACAATTTAAAAGTGTTTAACGATAGTTTGACATCACAAAAAACATCCATAGTCCCCTCAAAAAAAAAAAAAAAAAAAAAAAAAAAAAAAAAAAAAAACACTTACAACACCAACTCATCTCAAAATCAACACCAAACCTACAAAAAAACTACATTTAATACAAATAGCAAAAAAAACATCACACAAAATAGTACAAAAAAACTTAAAAATCAACACAAAGCAAATAAAAAAAAGCACAAAACAAACCCAAAAAAACTGCATAAAGCATCATAAAAAAAACTTGACAAAATAACAATAAAATCTGCACAAAACAATAGTAAAATCTACATAACAGCACCAATTAACAGTAAAAAAAATTGCACAAAAAACATTTAAATATAAAAATTTACCATTTTAAAACATTAATCATCTACCCTAAGGATGGATATTGCTCGAGGCCTTTACTTCTGAAACAACAAAAATTATACATTAGATTGAAATATAACTTATAAAAAGAAAGTCATATCGGCTTCATAGTTTTCAAGAGCTTCAAAACTTTCATCAATATCAATAGGAACATTTTTGGACCAAAGCCAATTTTGAGTACATATCAATGTTTCAATCGTTGTGGGGGTCAATGAGCTACGAAATGCATCAAGAATGCGTCCCCCGGTACTAAATAGAGATTTTGAGGCTGTAGTTGAGACGGGAATTACCAAAACATCCCTAACAATTGTCGCGATGACCATAAACCTTGCTTGATTTTGCTTCCACCAACTAAGTAAATCGAACTTGTTGTCAAAAGACTCACATTGCTCACCCAAATACCAATCCAACTCACATTTTGCAACTATAATTATCACAAAATATTACAATAAACAAAAAATCAATTATGTAAGTACAAATGACAACTAAAAGAAATACAACTTGTAAATTACCTGTACCACTTGATTTCTCTTCAAACAATCTTTTGTATTGGTTTTTCAAGAAATTTGTTGGATCATCATCAACATCAATAACAATCTCTTCTTCAAAATGTATGGAACTAGTTGTCAGATTTTCATTAATAACTCCAACTTCATGTGAGTAATGAGCATACAAATCTAACAATATTTTCTCTACTTAATCACACCAAATTATTGGCTTTGTCTTCATCATAACTTTGGCTAATAATAAAGGAAACATAACCTAACTTGTATCGTGGATCAAGAATTGGAGCAATAAATAAAAACGCATTTATGTTAGAAGAACTGCTCCAATACTTATCATATTTCTCCTTTATTTTAGCAGCCATCTTTTTAAAACCGTCATCACTTGTTATCATGTAACATCCCAATGATGATGTACTTCTATTATTGACCCTATAATTGAATTATATTGCATTTTGGTCCGTAAGGTCAAGAAAGAATGCAAAAATGGCCCATAGTGGCATTTTGGTAAATTGGGACTTTAAGGAGTACGTTGTGCGTACGTGTGTATGCTGAGCATACTAGGGCGCGCCTTAGTACGCTGGGCGTACAAGTCGTACAAAAGGAGTACGTGGAAAGCATGAAAACCCTAATTTTTAGGGTTTTGGCTCATATTTAAGCCTCCTTAAGGCCTTACATTTCATTCTTACCCAGCCTCCTTCTTTGACATCGAGCCCCAAGAAATCCTAAGAGCAAAAGAGAAATTTTGGAGCCTTTAAGAGAGTTTAGAAGTGGTTTTGAAGAAAGAAGAATGTGGTGAGAAGATCTTGGAGTTGAGAGCACCTTGGATCTATGATTTCTTCCTTGTTTACAACCTCTAGAAGTTATAAAGCTTGCAACTTTACCACCCATCTTGTAGATCTAGGATTTTGCTTTTTTAAGTCACTTTTTGGTCCCAAAATGGTAATTTGAATGGTATTTGAGAAATTGGTCTTTTGGATGAATATGTGTCAATTAGAGCGGAGATTAGGAGTCAGGACCTCATCAGCTATTGTTCAGACTGTGAGATGAGTTTTTCTCACTATAGATATGGGTCAAAGGCACCAAGGCTGACCCATTGGATTGATATACTGTTATACATTGATATGTTGAGTATGGAATAGATCTGTATGATTACATGCTAGTTGTCGATATGCTTAGTTTGGTAGATCTTTAGGACTACCTGTGATTCTATCTGCATGATTATCTGTATGTTAATTACGTTTGTTATCTGTTATATATCGACATATTGTGGTGGGTTGAGGTTGTATTGTTGTGTGGTGTAGCCAACAAACCTGGGAGCAATCTAGATATGAGCCGAGGGCCGATTGGCATGCCATACTCATACTGAGGGCTCGGGAGCATTCTAGATACGAGCTGAGGGTTGGTTGGCATGCCAGACTCGTATTGAGGGCTTGAGGGTATTACAACCCGCTGACTGAGTGGACCCAATGTATATTGGCATTCCAACCTAGGGTATTCCATCATGAGGATGACTAGACCCGGAGGTTGATTGGGCATGGGGTAGTCCAACCCGATGGTTGATTGGACCCGACATGTTATTGTATATGTTATATGTTTATGTGTTGGTACTATGGGAGGAACTCAATAAGCTTTGGCTTATGGTTTTTAGTTATTGTTTCAGGTACTTCTGATCAATGCGGGAAGGAGAAGGCATGACCGTTCACATCCTCTGTTTTATGTATTTTTTGATTTATGGGATACTCTCATATGGAAAAATACTTTGGAAACAATGATTTTGTAAACATTCTATGATTTGCGGTTGTTTTAGAAAGTTTAAATTTCTTGTGATTTTTATGGATGTTTCAAGTTGGTATCAGAGCCGTGGTTTGAGTGAATTGTAGGAACACTAGTGTGAATCTAGTCTCAAATTAAGGAAAAGGTTTTAAAAATTATTTTCAAAGTGTTTTCAAAATAATCAAAAGAGGATGTGATGTGTACGATTAGTCGGAGCCACTAAGTAGACCCCAAATTACCACACTGTTATTTGATATTGTGATATGTTAGAACAACATACTAGTGATAGGCCAAGGATCTTCAAGAATTACATGATAGAATTGCCTGATTATATGATGCCTATTAGCCTAGGGTTTCTTTCTTATATGGAATTGACATCATAACTGTAGTTGCTTAGTATATGTATCATAGTTATACATAACTAAGATTCTATAGCTTGAGAATGCTTAGTTTAGCGTTATTTCATGTTCTTGTTTGATGAAGGGCTTAGGGTATAATCAAGCATTCGATTGTCTATAGGGTCCAGTGTTATGTATGATTAGCATACACAAGTGTTGCAGGGTTGGTAGAAGTTTCATGGATGAGTTGTGTGAGGTCAGCCCACCAGTTGCGTAATGTTTAGCCTTCCTCTAGGAGGAGAGGATAGAGTGTATGTGTATTCTAGTGAGTATTGTTAGGGTTGTTGTGATGATCCTCTGAGACAAATACGGGTAGGTGTGGAAGGTAGTATGGGCAATACTATTGGAATCACAGGAACCGTATGTGTAGCAGGGAAGTCACAACACTTAGGGTTTTTTTTGGAATTGGTCCCCATTGTGTTATATGGGTTTTATCTGATATCTCCTTGGTTTATTTTCAATATGGTCATTACGAGGCGATTTGACGCAGGATTCGGATCAGGATCAAGATCACGTGTCCAGAACCGAGTTAAGGAGACCATTCAGGAGGAGGTTGTTTCCCTCTTTCAGGGATAGTTACTAGAGATACACTGCACTTTCTGATAATGTTGCTGCTACAGCCACCGCAACCATTGCTGTTGTCGGGATTGGTGTTGGGAGAGCCTTCCAGTACGGGGACTTTAACAATATGAAGCTCTCGATATTTGATGGAGTTCAGGATCCGATCATATCCATGAGGTGGATTTCTGACATCGAGGGATGTTTCTTCACTTTCTCTTGCCTAGCTGACCAGAAGGTCAAGTGCGCTATGAACCTTCTTCAGTCCAAAGCTAAGGATTAGTGGAGACTTGTTACTATCTCATATTCTCCTGAGCAGAGGGCTGTCGTGACTTGGGAGTTGTTCTCTAATATGTTCTGTTCTAGATATGTTCTACTAGTGGAGCAGGTGATATTGGTACAAGAGTACTTGGACTTGAGACAGGGGACTGATCGGTGATGGAGATCATCAATATGTTTACGGAGAGAGCCTTGTTTTGCCCTGAGTTTGTTGCTTTTGAGCAAGCTCAGATGACCCGGTACATGAGCATGCTCAAGACGGACATCCGACACTTTGTGTCCACACAACACTATGGTTCATTGGTAGATGTGCAGGAGGTCGCTAGGTGGTGGGAGATCGAGATGGAGCTCCAGAAGAGGGAGCAGAGGCAGGCCCCAGTGCAGTCTCAGCCAGCGTTGAAGCAATTCAAGGTATCTGATGTTAGATCTAGGATTCAAATGGGTTGAACTTGTAGAAAGTGCAGCAAGATTCATGATGGTGCTTGTCGATCTTCTTTTGGGTGCCACAATTGTGGCATGCATGGCCACGTTGTGAGGGATTGCCGTCAGCAGGCTCCAATACCCAGCACTAGAATTTGCTATCACTGCGACTAGGTTGGCCATGTGAAGGCCAACTATCCCTTGTTTCCTGGTAGTCCGGCGCAGGCTCCAGCGCCGACTACTCGTAGGATCACAGATTGGAGCCAGGGCAGGGTGGAGCCCCCAAGGGCTCGATGTCGTGCTTTCCAGCTCATGGTGGAGGAGGCCAGGGCGGAACCAAACGTCGTGACCAATATGTTTCTATTTATTATCTTGTTGATTATATTTTATGGTATGCTCATGTATATGATCCTGATAGGTATGTCCGTACTGAACTCTTTGCCTGCTCTTTTTTTATTTGACTTAGGCGTGAGTCGGTCCTTTGTGTCTTGATCATTTAGTAGGGAGTTTGATATGCCTATTGGGGAGTTAGAGTGTCCGTTGTGGGTTTATATCGCCAACGAACATGGGGTTTTTGCATCTAATGTGTATCAGGGTTGTGTATTGAAGATCTTCAGGGTGCCTTATTCAATTGATATGTTCCCTATCCCCATGGGGGATGTATGCGTGACAGTGGGTATTGACTGGATGAGCAGGTTTGGTGTCATGATCTATTGCGAGTGCCAACGATTAGTAGTTCGAACTCCAAGTTGGGGAGAACTGGTTATCCATGGAGAGGGCACCAGTTTTGGTTCGGGGTCTTATTTGGTAGCTAGGGTTCGACAGTATATTCAACATGAGTGTGCAGGTTATCTGGCTTATGTGGTTGATACTCGGGTTAGGGAGAAAACTTCATTTTTAGAGGTACTAGTTGTCAGGGAGTTTGCCGATGTTTTCCAGGAGGAGTTACCCGATGTGCTTCCCGATAGGCAGGTTGAGTTTAGGGTTGATTTAGTGCCAGGTGTGGCTCCGATTGCCAAGGGTTCGTACCGCTTGGCACCGCCCGAGATGTAGGAGTTGTCCTCTCAGTTTCATGAGCTGTTAGGAAAGTAGTTCATCAGACCTAATAGTTCTCCATGTGGAGCGCCGATATTGTTCATCAAGAAAAAGGAGGGTTCACAGCGGATGTGCATTAACAGGATTTGAGCAAGTTAACAGTGAAGAACCGTTATCCCTTTCCGTAGATTGATGACCTCTTTGAGTAGTTTCAGTGTGCATCTTGGTTCTCCAAGACGATTTGAGGTCTGAGTATCATCAGGTGAGAGTGAGAGAGGAGGACATGGAGAAGATCGCATTCCGAACTTGTTATGGTCATTACTAAAGGGTTTTGAGCATTCTAACACTCCTAAGGTGTACATGCAACCCTAGAAACCTTGGATCTATGTTTTACTAAGATACATGCAAATTTGATTTTTCCAAGGTTCTTAACCTAACTAGCATGGCATGGGGAACTTGAAACATAAAAGCTAGTAGAAGAACTTACCTTTCTGGTTGCTTGGATTCCTTAATAACTTTGTCAGCCTAGCACCCCAAATGTGATGCCTCAAGTGTTTCACACAACACCACAACTCTTGGAATAATTTTGAGAGAAGTACACACACTCAAAATCGGCTAGCCATCTTGTTCTTAACTTAGTGTCGATTTTGGTAGCCCTTGGGGTCCTTTTATAGTTGTGTCAAAAGTAGGGTTACACCATGTAAACCCCAGTTGACATGGATTTTCATTTCCTCCATGATCCATGGGTTTTAACCTCCATGGACCATCCATGGAGCACCCTATGGATTTTAGCCCAATTCAATAAACCATGGATCATTAGCCCACTATATAAGAATGGATGATTTACACAATCAACCCCATATATTTAATTAGTCTCTTTTGATCACCAAATCAATTCCATATTAATTCTTGATCAATACTAATTAAATAATATTATTAATATATTAGAACTTATAATATATTAATGAACCATAAGTGTCCTTTTCTCATTTTGTCTATCCAAGTGTCAGGATGCCATGCAACCCAAATGGACCATGCCAATCGGGTCAAGTACATACCAGAATTAGTTATGGACTTACACACCTTATCCAATAGTCTTCCACTTGGATAAGTCTAATAACTATAACTGCAAGTATGACTTTAGGAACCGATCAGCAATCGTAGCTCTTTCAAAGTCTCGCGAAACTAAGATGACGTGTCATTTGAGATAAGTGATCATATAATCCTCTAGTCTCAACATATCATCCGGTCAAATACATGGAACAATGTCATACTTATTGTCCAATAGTTTGTTTCCCGATTTCCGATATGTTTGACATAGAACTTAATCGAACACATCAATTTAGTTCTAACCGGACCCGGTACATAGGTGAAAACAAAATCATCGAGGGGCCTAGATATCGCTTCTAATCCTCCAAGGACTAGAAGAAGCAGATAAACTTCGACTCATATGCTTGTTCTACTACTTGTTGAATCATACACAAAGGTAAGTTTTATAACATCGAGTTACCAATGCGTTTTCGTAAAATCAATGTATAACCAACTCATAGTCAACAACTCATATCTCTAGGTCTTAAGACTTATATGATATTACCATCTCACGATCACTCGAGATAAATTCCATGAAGTGATACAAGTGAGCGTGGTTTGAATCCAATACTCGAATCACTATTCCAGGAGTACTCATGAACACTGCAACACCTTTGTCCCAGACAAACTGCAGACCATTCATGACAGTCTTGCCTCATTACATACTTCCAAAGTATGATTGATTGTGGATGGTTTGAATAATATGATATACCATAACATAATTATTTTGGAAGTCAAAACATGCAAAAATGAAAGATAGTAAACGATTGACAGAAGATAGCAACACTTTACTTATAAATAAACAAATTTTATTTATCATCAAATGTCAATTACACTTTACAAATTTCAAAAGGCTATCTAATTTCTAAAACTAATATCATCCGTTAGCCCAATGCGCCTCGCATGTTGAAGATGCTTAACCCTACCCAGTCCCTTCGTAAGGGGATCTGTTGGGTTCTCATCCAATGATACCCTCTTTGCCATGAGGAGTCCTTCTTCTATTCGATGTCTAATGAAACGGTATTTTCTGTTGATGTGTTTGGATCTCCCATGATCCCTTGGTTCCATGGCTAAGTAAACTGCACTTTCACTATCACAGAAAATCTCCATAGGCTCCTTTTATAGCTGGAACTACTCCAAGGTCTCCAATGAAGTTCTTCATCCATATTGCCTCCTTTGCTGGATCGCTTGCTGCTATGTACTCTGATTCGCAAGTTGAATAAGCCAATGTCTCCTGCTTGGAACTTTTCAAGGTAATTGCTCCTCCGTTTAAGGTAAAGAACCAGCCTGACTGAGAGCGGAAATTATCCCTATTAGTCTGGAAGCTAGCATCACTATACCCTACTACTCTCAAGTCATCACTCCCAACGAGGGTAAGGACCCAGTCCTTAGTCCTCCGCAGGTACTTGAGAATGTTCTTTACCGCAATCCAGTGAGCCATGCCAGGGTTCCCCTGATATCTGTTGGCCATGCTCAATGCAAAGGCCATATCAGGACGAGTACAAGTCATAACATACATGATCGATCCTACAGCGGAAGTATACGGTACTCGACTCATCTCATATATCTCAGCTTCGGTACTCGGGCTCTGAGTCTTATTCAGTTTGGCGTTGCTCTGGATCGGTAACTCTCCTTTCTTGGAATCCTGCATGCTGAACCTATTCAGAACCTTATCCAAGTAGGTACTCTGACTAATTCCAATTAGTCTCTTACTCATGTCTCTCAAAATCATTATCCCTAGGATATAGGCAGCTTCTCCAAGGTCCTTCATAGCAAAACACACCCCAAGCCAGGACTTCACTTCCTGCAGAGTTGGGATGTCATTTCCTATTAGTAGTATTTCATCCACATACAGTACCAAAAATCTAACTATACTCCCACTAACCTTGACATATACACATGACTCATCTTCGCTCCTCGAAAAACCAAACTCTTTGATTTTCTCATCAAAACAAAGATTCCATCTGCGAGGTGCTTGTTTCAATCCATAGATGGATTTCTCAAGCTTACACACTCTATTAGGGTACTCTACGCTGACAAAACCCTCTGGCTGACTCATGTAAACATCCTCATCCAACTTTCCATTAAGGAAAGCGGTTTTGACATCCATTTGCTATATTTCATAATCATGAAATGCAGTAATGGCTAGCATAACCCTAATAGACTTAATCTTCGCTACTGGTGAAAAGGTCTCGTCATAGTCAACTCTCGGAGTTTGAGAAAAGCCCTTTGCAACCAGTCGCGCCTTATAAGTGTGCACATTACCATCCATGTCGGTCTTCTTCTTGAAGATCCATTTGCACCTGACTGTCTTACGACCTGGTACATTGTCAACCAAGTTCCAAACTTGATTTTCATACATGGACTGTATCTCGCTGTCCATAGCCTCTTTCCATTTAGCAGACTCGGGGCCTGCCATGGCTTCTGTGTAGCTGTTAGGTTCATCCAAACTTACCAGTGTACTATCATTGATAAGTGTATCACCTTCCGCAGTAATATGGAAACCATAGTAATGCTCAGGTGCATTCCTAACTCTTGTGGAACACCTCAGAGGTATAGACTCGTCAATTGGGTCAACAGGAGTTTCCTCCTTAGGTTGATTGCTAGGGTTTGAGGTTCCTTCACCACTTGACTCTTGAATTTCTTCAAGGTCAATTTCCCCCCTCCCCCACTGTTTCCTTGGCTTATGAACTCTCTCTCACGAAAGACTCCTCTCCTTGGCACAAAGACCACATTATCACTGGGTCTATATAAGAGATAACCAAAGAATTTCTGTGGATAGCCGATGAAAATACACCGCTCACTCCGAGGTTCGAGATTATCATGAGTCTCATGCCTCACGAAAGCCTCGCAACCCCAAATCTTGATGTGGTCCAAATTGGGAACTTTCCCAGTCCACATCTCGTGAGGTGTTTTGGCAACCTTTTTGGTAGGGACTAGATTAAGAATATGGGCAACAGTCTCTAAGGCATACCCCCAAAATGAGATTGGTAGTGAAGCTCGACTCATCGTGGAATGAACCATGTCCAACTAGGTTCGATTACACCATTAAGTTGTGGTGTTCTGGGAGGTGTCAATTGTGAGACAATCCCACATTCCTTAAGATAGTCAAGGAACTCTGTACTAAGATACTCACCCCCTCGATCGGATCGAAGCATATTAATGTTCCTGCCCAGCTGATTCTCCACTTCCTGTTTAAACTCTTTGAACTTTTCAAAGGTTTCTGACTTATGCTTGATTAAGTAGACATAACCATATCTACTATAATCATCAGTAAAAGTCACATAGAAGCGGTTAGCATCCCTTGTGGTGGTTCTGAAGGGTCCACACACATCTGTACGTATAAGATCCAACAAACCTTCACCCCTCGCACAAGTACCAGTGAAGGGTGACTTTGTCATTTTTCCAAGTAAACAAGATTCACAACTATCATCTGAATTTAGGTCAAATGACTCCAAGACTCCATCCTTTTGGAGTTGTCCTATGCGTTTCTTGCTAACATCTCCAAGACGACAATGCCATAATGATGCTTTATCTAAGCCAGTGGAAGAATCAATACACAATACATTATTTCCTAGGTTATCTACAACCGACACAGTTTCATATACACCATCACAAGGTAATGCTTTAAAACAAAGAAGATTATTATAGAAAGCATTAATACCATCACATTCATTATCAAATGAAAAAGTAAATCCTTGTTTGTACAAACCGTGAAAAGAAAAAATATTTCTCGCCGTTTCAGACGAGTAACAACATTTATTCAAATCTAATGTTAACCCACTACTTAGAAACAAAGAATAAACTCGAATCTTGGTGACGAGTGAAGCTTTCCTATTCCCCATGATTAAGTTTATCTTCCCATGCTCCACATTTCCACTTCTTCTTAGTCCCTTCCAAGGTTCTAAAAAGCTCGCCATGGCTCCGCCATGGTGCGCCACGACTCCAAGGCTTGCACTTGCCGCCAAGCTTTGCCAAAACACCGCCTTAACTCATATATGTGTATAAAAAAGAATAAAAGTTAAAAATACATATAAAAATATTAATTATATAGAAAATTGCTGCCTTAAGTCACGCCTTACAAACATCATGACTTGCCAAGGCTCGGAAAAGCTTGAGGCTTGACATTGCCGCCAAGTCACGCCTTACGTTATTTAGAACCTTGGTCCCTGCAAATCAGAAGATATGTGAATACCAAAACCTGTATCAAGTACCCAAGAATTAGAATAGGGTGAGTTATTAGACAATATAGTGTAAATACCTGCATGGTTAGGTTATACTTTCCCATCCTTAACATCTTGCAAGTACTTTGGGCAGTTTCGCTTCCAGTGCGCCTTTTCATGGAAATAGAAGCATTCAGCCTCTTTAGGGTTGGCAGAAGGAGTGACAGAACCACCTTTGGTTCTACTTGAAGAGGAGCCATCAAGAGACTTTCCCTTGGTACCCTTCAAGGGGCTCTTCCTCTTCTTCCCTTTACCTTGCCTGATAGCCAGAACAGGGGCGGTGGTAGGAGTACGAGTGGTAACAACCGATTTACTTTTAAGACCACTTTCGGCGATCTTCAAAACTCCTTGAAGTTTTCTAAGTGTGACCTCCTCCTTGTTCATATGATGGGTCATTCGGAATTGATCATAACAAGAAGGTAAGGAGTGCAATATGATATCAATAGCCAACTCCTCGGGGAACTTCACATTCAACTTCAGCAGAAGGTCCACAAACCTTTGCATTTTCTGCATGTGGTCCGTGATGGGTTCACCATCCTTCATTCGGGTTGTTATCATGGAGGAGATTATTTCATATCGCTCTTGACAAGCACTCTGATGGTATCTGTCTATCAAATCCTGGTGCATCTCAAGAGGATAAAAGTCCTCATAGGACTTTTGGAGCTCGGCTATCATTATGGCCAACATGATACATGCCACTTTGGTAGCATCTCTCTCATGTGCCCTAAAGCCAATGATCTCCTTGGGAGTAGCAGTAGACTCATCAAGATCCTTCAGCTCCTTGTCGAGGACATATTCCTTATCCTCATATCGAGTGACCATCCTTATGCTCCTAATCCAATCATTGAAATTAGTCCCATCAAAGATGACTCTCCCACAAAGGTTCATGAGAGTGAAGGAGCCTGTAGGGTTTGAGCCAGAAGCAACATTGTTGGAAGACATCTGAAAAGAAGAAAGACAAGTTTAGATTAGATATAAAGATAGTCCTTAATAAGACACCCAAATGTAATATTATGTCTAGGACCCAACACAATATTTTTATAACATAGAAGAGGGATGACGTAATCCAAGCTATAAGATATTTAAAAGTAGGTGAATGACGATTCACCAATTTCCACCATGAAAAACGAAATGTATTATTTGGTTTTAATTAGTTTTGAAACTCCTAGATTCTTTTGAGATTCATTGAACTTTTCAATGGTATGTTTCAATCTCGATTGTGCCCTTCAAGTTCTGTGACTGGGATGCCGAGGATCACAAAACAAGGTGTGAATAACCATACAAATTACTTGGTACTCTTAATGTTTATCACCTAATCGATGTAACAGTTAACCACACGCGCTCCACCGATCTATGATAAACCTTAAGCCACCCTTTGCCAACCTTGTTAAATCCAAGTTAGTGTGTTGGTTAACCACACACGCTCCACTAACGACTTAAGCAAGGTGCAAAGTATAATTTCATGGGTTAGCACCAAATTCACATTTTCCTAAAGTAACTAAGATTGGGAATTTAAAAAACATTTAGTTACTTTATAATCATTATACTTTTAATGAGGATTGAAGTCATTATCCTACCTGTTCGGCTAATGACCCTCCACCAGTCAAGGAAGCGGTGGGTGAGAGTGGACACCCATTAAGCTGCCATTTTGTAGGCAACAACCTTATACCCCCCTTATAGACTGGCTTCGTGAATGAGGCCTACTAACGGTAAAACGACTTGTTCTTGTATGTATATATATATATATATATATATATATATATATATATATATATATATATATATATATATATTATTAACTTATAATATTATAAAGTATAAGGGTTGAATTTTAACTTTTTAAAATTCTAGGGGTTGGAACTAAAGTTTTCTAAAGTGACTTTACATTTTCCAAAACTTGAGGGCAAGTTTTGTAACTATTCAAAACTTTTCAACTTCATAACTTATTAGTTAATGGTTTATTAAAATGAAGACTCTTCATTTAATGTAAACTATGTGTTCTTTAATGGACTTTAAAAGATAAAATTTTGGTAATCGATAACTTGAGGACAAATTATGGATTTCATTAAAAACATTTAGATCAAAGATTAAACTAACAAACAATTTGCAAATAATTCCTATGATCTACCAAACTCATAAGTGTATGAACATTCATATCAACAATTTCAAGAATCATAAAAAATATATATATATAAAACTTGAAATGCATGGATATATGGATATATGCATGGACTCGTCGGGTCCCCCTATGGACTCGGCTAGTTCACTCAGCAGAATGAAGAAATTTCGACTTTCTTCAACAATTTGCATCAAGTATCAAGAAAAAAAGCCTAGGCTATGATACCATTGAAGGGTTTTGAGCATTCTAACACTCCTAAGGTGTACATGCAACCCTACAAACCTTGGATCTATGTTTTACTAAGATACATGCAAATTTGATTTTTCCAAGGTTCTTAACCTAATTAACATGACATGGGGAACTTGAAACATAAATGCTAATAGAAGAACTTACCTTTCTTGTTGCTTGGATTCCTTAAGAATGTTGTGAGCCTAGCACCCTTAATGTGATGCCTCAAGTGTTTCACACAACACAAAAACTCTTGGAATATGTAACGCCCGTAGATCCGGACTAGTCAATTTAGAGGCAATAAGTGTCGAAAATGACTTTTCGGCAAAATATTATTTAGAATAAATAATCTTAACCAAGTTGTAGTATATGTTACAAGGTTTCCGAATTATAACAAAGAAGTTATGACCCGTCGAGGTTTCGCGACGGAACCGGCACGATACCGGGAAACGTAAATAGTGAATTTACAATAGAGCCAGATTTAGCCTTAGCGATACAAACTAAATTCGTAGAATACATTAAACAAAAAGCGTCCATAAAAAAGAACGCCCAAATCTGACTTCGTATGAGGAAGTTATGATTTTTCGAAGTTTCGGATTATTAGTGTACAGCCCGAAATTCGAATATTAGATCGAGCGGTTTTTAGCCGACACAACCTAAACGAGAATCGAAGATCTCGTTATTAGTAGCGTCACAATAAAAAGACAGACGAAAATGGACATCGGATGAAGAAGTTATGAAATTTTAACGGACCAATCCTGTCCCGGCCTGTTAAAAATATAACTTTAAAAATAAATTCAAAATTAGCCGACGGAGTCTAAACGAAAGTTGTAGAGTACGTCTCCACCTACGCGTTGATATAAATAACATCAAAAATGGAGTTCGTATGAACGAGTTACAAATTATAATAGCATATTTACGTATTAAAATAAAGTATAAATCATATATACGTACACACACACACACACACACACACACATATATATATATATATATATATGTATGTATCATTAGAAAGGTATCGACGATGCGGTCATTATAAGACTAATGTTGAGTTCTTTCGACATTATTTTAGTGCAAATATCGTTAAATCTATTTAAAATAGTATTATAAAGGGGTGTTTAGTTGTTTATATAACTATAAGGTCATTAAGTAATTATGGAGGGTAGCTTTTGTAAATTCAATTACTATAAATAAGAGGCTTGGGCTCTCATATTTCTTGCACCATTCGCTTGATTGAAGAGTCTTTCTCTCCTTATCCCTTGAGCATTTCGGTCCCTCGTGATTCGACTTCTCTTTCTGTAGTTTTAGTATAGTAAGGTGAGCGCTGAAGCGCTGCACGAATCTTTCTTAGAAAGATTCAGCGACGAAGTTCTGCCCCTGCAGAGCCCGACTCCTAACTAAAATCCCCTTGTAAGTAAATTATGCTTACCCTATTTTAAGTATAGTTTATATTTAAAATTAGTATTGTTATTATAAATTTATAATAAATATTTGAGCAATTATTATCACTTATATAAGTGTCGTTATAATATCTTTTTAACTACTCGCGGTACGGGGAATATGGTTTAAAGGGCCGCATAGGGTTGTTGGATTTCAGAAGTGTTATACGCCAAAATGGTCATGCCCTCCGATGTTTTATGTCTGGCCCCTGTCTGTACATAGTGATTGGAAAGTATTGTTTAAACGCTTATATAATAATAATAATTAGTCACGGTAAATATTAGACTAAAATCTAGTGGTGATAATACTAGGTTTCGTCAAAGGAAATTATTTTAAAGTAAACGAAGCAATGTCCGAGTACCAAGTCACCACCTTCTCAGGTGAGTGCATAGTTACTTTTATCTTACATATAGATATGAAGTATTTTATACAAACTACGTGTTATGTGTGCATATTATCTGAATACTTGTTGTCTATGCTGGATGAACATTTTTTTATACATGTTTTAAATGATTTGAACTGTATACGTGTTTTAGATATACAGGTATGTTGGCTATGAAATGGGTAGATGAATGATGAGAGATAAAAGATGATTTGAGTAAACATTGGCAGCTATAGACTTAGTGCCTAACAAATAACATCGGCAGCTATGGACTTAGTGCCTATTGGACAAACACTGGTAGCTATGGACTTAGTACCTGTTAGGAACTGGTAGCTATGGACTTAGTATCTGTTAGGAATTGGTAGCTATGGACTTAGAACCTATTAGATAAACACTGGTAGCTATGGATTTAGTACCCGATGAATAAACTATAGTAGCTATGGAATTAGTGCTTTACGAACGAGCATTGGCAGCTATGGATTTAGTGCCAGTCCTATAACCCTGGAAACAAGGGACTTCGGAATAAACGAATGCAGGATAGATGACTCTTAGGATAGATCCTTAAGAGTAAAGAATATAATGAGGATGGGTAATTGGGTTGATTGTTTGGTTGTTTAAACATAATAATTATATTATTGTGGGTTGAAAACCCTATGTACTCACCAGGTTTCCCAACCTCACCCACTCAGTTTATTTATATCACAGGTGTTGATATGAAGTCACATTACACTGAGAGATTAAAGAGATGTAGATGACTAGTGTAAATAAATGTAAGTTCCGTTTATGCTTATGTTTCTGTATTGACGATGACATCCCAAACGTTTTTAAATGAATAAAATACGTTTCTTCGAAAATGTTTTGATAACGTATTTATCGTGTTTTTCTGGGAACAAATTCCGCAACACTTTTATGAAAAGAAATACTCTGATTTTTACAAAGCATAAACAAAATCGGTCTTTTCTAGCCGTGAAAATGGGGATGTCACAAAATGGGGATGTCACAAAATAACTTTGAGAGAAGTACTCTAATTTTTACTAGTTGTCAGGGAGTTTGCCGATGTTTTCCAGGAAGAGTTACCCGATGTGCTTCTCGATAGGCAGGTTGAGTTTAGGGTTGATCTAGTGCCAGGTGTGGCTCCGATTGCCAAGGGTTCGTACCGCTTGGCACCGCCCGAGATGTAGGAGTTGTCCTCTCAGTTTCATGAGCTGTTAGGAAAGTAGTTCATCAGACCTAATAGTTCTCCATGTGGAGCGCCGATATTGTTCATCAAGAAAAAGGAGGGTTCACAGCGGATGTGCATTAACAGGATTTGAGCAAGTTAACAGTGAAGAACCGTTATCCCTTTCCGTAGATTGATGACCTCTTTGAGTAGTTTCAGTGTGCATCTTGGTTCTCCAAGACGATTTGAGGTCTGAGTATCATCAGGTGAGAGTGAGAGAGGAGGACATGGAGAAGATCGCATTCCGAACTTGTTATGGTCATTACTAAAGGGTTTTGAGCATTCTAACACTCCTAAGGTGTACATGCAACCCTAGAAACCTTGGATCTATGTTTTACTAAGATACATGCAAATTTGATTTTTCCAAGGTTCTTAACCTAACTAGCATGGCATGGGGAACTTGAAACATAAAAGCTAGTAGAAGAACTTACCTTTCTGGTTGCTTAGATTCCTTAATAACTTTGTCAGCCTAGCACCCCAAATGTGATGCCTCAAGTGTTTCACACAACACCACAACTCTTGGAATAATTTTGAGAGAAGTACACACACTCAAAATCGGCTAGCCATCTTGTTCTTAACTTAGTGTCGATTTTGGTAGCCCTTGGGGTCCTTTTATAGTTGTGTCAAAAGTAGGGTTACACCATGTAAACCCCAATTGACATGGATTTTCATTTCCTCCATGACCCATGGGTTTTAAGCTCCATGGACCATCCATGGAGCACCCTATGGATTTTAGCCCAATTCAATAAACCATGGATCATTAGCCCACTATATAAGAATGGATGATTTACACAATCAACCCCATATATTTAATTAGTCTCTTTTGATTACCAAATCAATTCCATATTAATTCTTGATCAATACTAATTAAATAATATTATTAATATATTAGAACTTATAATATATTAATGAACTATAAGTGTCATTTTCTCATTTTGTCTATCCAAGTGTCATGATGCCATGCAACCCAAATGGACCATGCCAACCAGGTCAAATATATACTAGAAATAGTTATGGACTTAGACACCTTATCCAACAATTACGAGTTCATGGTGATGTCATTTGGGATCACTAATGTGCCTGCTGTGTTTATGGTTTGATGAATCGTGTGTGCAGGCTGATGATCGACTGATCTGTCATTGTGTTTATTGATGATGTCTTGGTGTATACCAAGACCAGAGAGCAGCATGAGGAGCACCTTCGAGATCTTCTAGGAGTATTGAGGCGAGAATGGTTGTATGCCAAGTTCTCGAAGTGTGAGTTTTGGTTACAAGAGGTCCAATTTGTAGGGGCACCTTGTTAACCAAGATGGGATTTTGGTCGATCCGGCCAAGATCGAGGTTGTGATCCAGTGGGAGGTTCCGAAATATACCTCAGATATCAGGAGTTTCTTAGGTTTGGCGGGATACTATCAGAGATTTATTCAGGATTTCTCCAAGATTACAGTACCCCTCACTCTTCTGACAAGGAAGAGAGTAGATTTCCGGTGGGGCCCTGAGTAGCAGTCGGCATTCGAGACTCTTTAGTGGAGGTTATGTGAGGCCTCAATATTGACCCTTCTGGGGTGAGTGCAGGATTTTGTGGTATTCTGTGATACATCCATCACTGGTTTGGGGGCGGTCCTTATGCAGAGGGGGCGAGTGATTGCTTATGCTTCACAGTAGATGAAGTTGCATGAGACACGATATCCTACTCATGACCTAGAGTTAGGAGCAGTGTTTTTTTCCCTCAAGATTTTGAGGCATTATCTTTATGGGGTCCATTGTACTATCTACACGGATCACAAGAGTTTGAGATATCATATGAATCAGCCGAACCTGAACATGAGGTAGCGCAGGTGGGTGGAAGTGGTCAGGGATTATGACTACGAGATCCTTTACCATCTGGGTAAAGCGAATGTGGTAGCAGATGCTTTGAGCCACAAGTTGGTTAGGTCTTCGATTAGGGAGGTATGTATGAGGATATATGTTGATTCTCTGCTTTTGGGATTGATCAGAGAGGCACAGACAGAGGGAGTTCGGAAGGAGAATTGGAAACATGAGAGGATCAGGGGAAAGATCGACATATTTGTCACTGATAATCGAGGGTTGTTGACTCGATGCGATCGAGTTTGGGTCCCAGTTTCGGGAGGGTTCAAGCAGATTGTGCTGGAGGAGGCTCGTAAGTCTCATTTTTCTATACACCCAGAGCCACCAAGATGTATCAGGATTTGATATTAAGCTACTGGTGGCCGCGTATGAAGAGGGAGATAGCCTGGTATGTCAAGAGGTGCTTGACTTATAGGATGGTCAAGGCCGAGCATTAGAGGTCGCATGGCAAGCTGCAACCTTTGGAGGTTCCCATGTGGAAGTGGGAACAAATCACCATGGATTTTATCACCAAGTTGCCAAATACGGCCAAGGTTTTCATGCTATTTGGGTTATTGTGGATCGATTGACCAAGAGTGCCCACTTTTTAGCTATCCGGGAGAGCTCTTCGGCCGAAAAGTTGGCCTATGTGTATGTCCGGGAGATTGTTGCTTGTCATGAGGTTCTGGACTCCATTGTTTCTGACCGAGATGTTCGGTTCACTTCATGATTTTAGCAGAGGTTCCACGAGGAACTGGGCACGAGATTACATTTCTGCACCGCGTATCATCCGTAGACCAACAGTCAGAGCGAGCGAACCATCCAAACCCTTGAGGTATGTTGCGGGCATGCGTCATTGATTTCAGTGGGATTTGGGATTGCTACCTACCTCTTATGGAGCTCTCCTACAACAATATTTATCACTCCAGCATTGGTGCCCCACCTATTGAGCTCTTGTATGGTCGGAGATGTCGCACCCTGGTATGTTGGGGAGAGGTTGGTCATCGGGTAATAGGAAGGAACAAAATAGTCCTTTAGACCATAAAGCTTATTCAGCAGATCTGCCAGTGACTATAGACAACACAGAGTTGACATAAGATCTATGCCGACCAACACCGATCTGAGTTGGAGTTTTCAGGTCGGTGATATGGTATTACTGAAGGTCTCACCTTAGAAGGGTGTGATACGCTTCAGGAAGAGAGGGAAGTTGGGTCCCCGATATATTGGACATTTCCGTGTGATCGCTAGGGTAGGCAAGGTGGCTTATCGATTGGATTTACCGAGCGAGCCCAGTCAGATCAACAACACTTTCCATGTCTCTCAGTTGCTGAAGTGTGTGTTGGACAGTGAGGCAGTGGTTCCGGTAGATGATATTCAAGTCGATGAGCGCCTGAACTATATTAAGAGGTCGGTGGCTATTATGAAAAGAAATATTAAGGTCATGCGCAACAAGGAGATATCTTTGGTAAAGGTTCAATGGCATCATTGGAGAGGCTTCGAGTGGTTTTGGAAGCCGGAGGCTGAGATGCGGGAGCATTATCCTGAGTATTCGTGATGGTTTATAAGCAAAACATCATTCCTATGGTGTACATGCAAACCTTAATAGCTTTTGGATCTAGTTTGTCTAATGAACATGCAATTGGATATCCAAAGCTATAAACCTTAGATCTAGCATACAATTAATCATATTAACATATGATTGGGGTTTAGCTCTTACCTTGATTGTTTTGTAGCAATAACAATCTCAAATCCTCCTTGTAATGGCTTTAGAAAGCTTAGATTCACAAGTGTCACTCCTCTAATGGCTGACAAACACCAAGAGCAAGAGGATGAAGAATGATAAGAGATGGGGCACCCAAAAACGTGTAGAAACCCTAAGTAATACCTTCACCACGTTTTTGGTGCTCTAGGGATCCTTAAATAGTGAGGCTATTAGGGTTATCTAACAAGGAAACCCTAATTTGACTGCTTAGGCCCTAAGCAACCCATGGACTCCTTCCTTAGAGGCCTTGGACGATTTCTAATGGGTTTCCCCATAGAATTCGTCCACTCCATCCTTTATGGAGTCCATTAGCCCAATATTCAACTATCACACAATTGACAGTTCTAGTCCCCTTTATTTAATTAATATCTTTTAGCCACAAAATTAATTCTTATTAATTCTTGACTAATATTAATTAAGCAATATGATTTCTCCTTTAATATATTATTCTCATAATATATTAATAAATCATAATTAATCATCTCTCTCCATAATTCATCCTTTCAAGTTGCTTTGGTGAAGGCAACCCAAAAGGACCATGCACTATCGGGTCAAGTACATACCAAAAATAGTTATGGACTTAGACACTAATCCAACAGTCTCCCACTTGGATAAGTCTAATAACTATTTTATGTATGACTTCAGATCCTGATCTGCAATCGTAGCTTTCAAAAACCGTTGTCAACTCTGATCTTATCAGATACGCGTCCTTTAGATAAGGGGTCATATATTCCTCCATTCTAGATATCGTATAGATTGAGACATGGATTTAAATCATTCTCTCATCTATGTGTTGTTTCCCGATTTCCGATTTATGACGACTGACAATAGACTACAATTGAACACATCAAATTAGTCCTGGCTTGGCCAAGCGCTTAGGTGCGATCACTAAATCATCTAGGGGCCCACATATATTGCTTTCATCCCACTTTGGATTAAAGGAACGGATAAACTTTGATTCAATGCTTGCTTGCACTCACTCACTGAATCACACACAACAATATGTTTTATTACACCAAGTTACTGGTGTGTTTACATATTATCAATGTATAACCAACTCGCAAGATACAACTCACACATCTCGGTTTCAAGAATATAAGATATTATCTTCTCACCAATCACTCGTGATAAAATCCATGAAGTGATCCAAGTGAGCGTGGGTTTAATCCAATGCTCAAATCATATTCATAAGAACTCATGAACGTTGCAGCAAACATTTGCTTATGTCTAATACACTTTAGACAATACACACACCAATTCACGACAGTCTTCATTCATACCTAGTTCCAACATATGAAAGATTGTGGTCCGTTCGAATAATTTGATTGTTCTGAACCAATTTAATTATTCAGGAAGTCAAAACATGCAAAGTGAAACACCAAAATAATACTAATCATGTATGGCCCCAAACTCTGGGTATAAATAAAACATTTTATTTAATCATCATATTGATTACTCATTATTTGTTGTTTCGGGTAATCAACTTCTTACTTGAATTATTACTACACTTGTCCCATGCTCTCAGCATGCACACAATGTTTACCTACGGTCCTTACTTTGTGAAATAGATCAAATGAACACATTTCCAATCATACTCATTTCACAACTCCCAATCCTTATCATAAGTACAAGAATATCAAATTCTTGTTACTTATGCTAGATTCTAACATTTTATGCAATGATTCTTTCGTAAAATCATAGCTCAAAATCATCAAGACTTGGCTAATCTCTATCATAAACAATTCTATAGATATGATGTCTCTCACTCAAAGTACATTCCTTTGAACATCCTTCTTGCGTAAAAGTTTCTAATCTAGAGATAGATTCTCAATATCCAACTCCCAATATGGAAGCATTTCCATATTTGCCATAAGACAATTCATTCTTAATAGAATCTTATCTATTCATAATAATGTCGATATGGTCCATCCAATACCATACTTCCAACTACTCACAAGCAACCAATCCTCAACAAGCTTTGGATCGTCCTTTGATAGTTGTTTAATTATCTTAGTCAAAAACGGATTTTTGTCCTTTTTCCATCTTAATGCGCTAGACATTTGGAAAATTTTAGAATGGTCAAATTTTATAGCATCTGCAATCGATCCTTTACCCGAAGCGTATGGGATACGATCCATAATGTCTTACATGCTATGTATCCTTGACTAAATTTATTAACATTCCACAACCTAAGCCTTTAGATTTGAAATGAAGCATAATATTCTCTCCCTTAATTATAGCAAAGAAAGTATTCAATCCTTACAACTTTGCAAAGTATAACTCTTGTTTTCTATAATTAATATTGTTAACTTGCAATACTTGCCTTAATAGTCATACAAGCACAACATTTATGCTCCCACTATCATGATGATTATTATCATATAAGCATAACACTTATGCTCCCACTAGCTTTGACATGTATTCAGAAAACAACTTAACTTCCAGAAAACAATACCTATTGAATTTTTTAAGTTCATATTTCTAATACCTAATGCTTTGATAATCCTTTATCAAACTTATACACCTTTGCCTTAGATAGCTCATATGTGTGTCTAAACAATTCAGACTAATTGCCAAATCTCACAATTCGAATTATGGAAAGGGACACCGTAACCATAATTGAATTCGAGGATACAATTTTCACAATCACTATCTTCTTAAAATCTCTCTTAGCGAAAGCATTTCCTCACAGTCATTTTCATGAAGGAGGGAATCTTATGACACTTAGATTTTAATGGTGTATGTGTTCCTATCCATGCGATTTTGTCAAAACCAAAGCTTCCGATAAATCCAAACTCATATGGACCGAACTTTCTTAATCTTGATTTCTTGCCTTATGGTAACACGAGTGCCCACCATGTCTTCCAAGTAGTTAAGCAGCTCACCCTTTCCTATCAATGTACTTTTCATTGATCAAGGTGCTTGCCTTTTATGCGTTCAAATGAGAACTCATAGAACTCATATGCATAATTAACTCAATTGGAATGGCACAGAAACGAAATAGTGTCAACACGATAGGTTGTAAACCTCAAGTCGTGTGCTAGTGATGATTGATAAGGTTTATTCTTGATTAGTTCTTGAAACCTTTCAAGACCATTAAGACTCCCACTGACTCCGTGACATATAAGATTCTTTTGTCAATAAACATTTCTCGAAAAACAAATATTCAAGAGTTAGTGTAGCTTTTATCAAAACACTTCACAAAATTGGTCCTAGTCGGTCTTTGCTTATCCAAGACATCACAACTTTCCAATTTAAAATGTGCAAGAATAAGAAAACCTTTTTCCAAATTCCACATTTGATGAATGTTATAAACCTTCTTGAGACTTGTCACTCAATTCACAATCTTAACTCTGAGACTTGTTTTTGGAACGAAGTATGATTGACTTCTTGATTTAACCATTTCTTCAATTTTTGATTCCACTTCTTAGACATACAATTATACTAAGACTCACTTGGAGGATCAATTGAGATATGGTTCTTAATCATTAAGACCTATCATAAAACATAATAAAAGGTACTCTCCCTTCTTCTTAGAATAGAGAAACTTTTATCTTTCTACCTACTTGATTCTTCTATATTCGTTCTGCTATTTATTGAAACTCTTTCAATCAACTGAGAATTACACTTAATCCTCATAAGTATAATCATATTTACTTAACCTTAGTAAATTATGACGAATATCTTTGTTACTATTGTGGTGGACTTGATCAACACACAACCTTGTGTACCCAATCTCCTAGTCCTTCACTTGACACTTTGTCAACGAATTAGTCTAATTTCCAAATATGAAATTTCTCATTCATCATGCAACCAAGTTGTATGATTCCAAGTTTCTGTCCAATTGAAACTTGGGCGATGAGAAACTTTTCCTATTTGGTAAATTCTTGACATTTCCACAAATAACATACTTGAGAATCAAATCCATTATTGCTAATAATAGAAACTTACAAACATCAATTTTTCATACACGCCATTGCAAGGATAAATAAATAAATAAAATCAAAATTTATTTTATTACGGAAAAATTTGTCCTTACAGTGCAATTCAACTGAAAAACTATGTTGTTACATATTCCTAAGCAATCTATTCTAACTCCAAGTAGTAGCTTAAGAATCTAATCTTCAAGCAACGCGATCGAAATCCATTTCTTCACGATTAGATTCAGCTCACTTCTTCCCTTAAGCTTCCTTTCTTTTCTTCGATCCTACAAAACATTAAAATATAATCTTATCACATCATGTATTAAGAATCTAGAATAGGAACTTAAAAAAGTTAGTTAATGGATTTTACCTAAAGTAGAGTCATACGTTTTGACTCTCCCATCTCTAAGATCTCTTAGGTAAATAGGGCAACTTCGTCTCCAATGCCCCTTCTCTTGGCAATAGAAGCAAATAGATTCTTTTGGAATGGCACAAGGAACTATCTCAGAATTTACCTTTTCTGGATCTCCAATGTCACCATTTTCAATGTCCATTGAAGTTTGGGAGTTTGATTCACCAGACAAAGTTGCTCGACCAGCTTGCCAAATCATTGTTGATTCAGCAGCTATAAGCAAATAGGTCAAATCAATGAGGGTCACGTCATGATCCATCATATAGTAATCTCTAACGAACTCACTATATGATTCAGGAAGCGACTGAAGAACCCAGTCAACAGCCAGCTCCTCATAGACAACGGATCCCAACATTCTTAACCTATCAATGTGCGACTTCATCTCTAAGACGTGTGCACACACTGACTTTCCTTCGTCATGTCTACTTGCCGAAAGGGCTTGAGTGAGCTTGAACTTTTCAAGGCTTTGAACTTGTGGGTTAGGGAGAACAATAGGAGGAAGTGGAGGAAGTGAAGCATGATCTTGTGTTCCTCGATCGAATTGTGGAATATCATCTTCATGTGGAAAGCTTGTTCCACGAGATTTGGGAGACCATAGTTGTCATACTTTGACATCTACAAAACGGGAGAAAATTCAAGTTAGTCGATTAATTGAGTCCTTAATAAATCACCCAAATGATTTATTAAGGCTAGGACCCAACACAATACTCTACAACCTAGAAGAGGGATGTCGTAATCTAGTTGCAGAATATTTGAAGGTAGGTAAATGATGATTTACCAATTTCCACCATTAAAACGAAAAAGAAATTTAAGTTTTAAATATATTGAAAATTCCTAGATCTTTTGAGATTCATTGAACTTTTCAATGGCATGTTTAAATCTCGATATGCCCCTCGATTTGTGACTGGGATGCCGAGGATCACAAAACAGGGTGTGAATAACCATGCAAACTTACATGGTGCCCCCAATGTTACAGTCACCTATTCGATGTGTCGGTTAACCACACACGCTCCACCGAATTATGACAAACAATTAGTCACCCTTTGCTACCTTTGCTTAGAACCATTTAGTGTGCCGGTTAACCACACACGCTCCACTAACGTCTTCGCAAGGGCACAAAGTGTAATTTCATGGAATTGCATCAATTCACTTTTGCCTAAAGTACCTAAGATTGGGAATTTTGTAAAAGCATTTAGTTACTTTTGTACTTCATTATACTTATAATGGAAGGTTTCTGTCCTATCCTACCCGTTCGGCTAACGACCCTCCACTAGTCAAGAGTGCGGTGGGTAAGAGTGGATACCCATTCAATCGCCGTTTTATAGGCAATTTCCTTAAACACCCCTTATAGACTAGCTTCGTGAATGAGGCCTACTAACGGTAAGACTGACTGTTTACTCATACATATATAATACTAGACTTTTAATGTTATATATAGTATAGGGTGTATTTTACACTTTTAAAATACTAGGTGGTCTAATTTAATAAATTATACTTTTAATTTAATCAAATGTAATGTCACACCCCCAAACCAAGGATGGCGGAAACGTCCGGTGGTGGAGGACATCATGTAGAGTATCACAACAACGAGTATAATAGTGCTCAAAGTAAATACAACCATCACAAATATAATTGAAAAAGTTACATCAACGTATATGTTTACATGATTCACATCAATTACATTATGATACAAAATGAATTGTTTGACGAATTATCGTCCCATCCTCAAAACGTTGCTGAATTCCTGAGAATACAAGTAGTTTTGAAAAAAAATGTCAACACAAAGGTTGGTGAGTTCATAAGAGATTTCGTTAGAGAAGTAGACCGTTTTCCTTGTAAAAGCGATAGAATATATATCCAGAAAATCCGATATTTTTTTAAAAATCTGTGTAAAGTAGTCTTATAACTGAAGACCAAAATGTATAAGTAACCTCTCTCACTACTAGAAAATGATATGTGTTTAAATCGACATAAACGCGCTTGAATTAAATGAAATTCCCGTAAATTCTTATGTTTGTTAATACTTTATGTATATGTATTCCTAAATCCCAGGACCGAGAAATAACAAGTATTGGCCATACTTAAAGATATAAATGTGGTTTCAAATGAGGTGTAGTCATAATTACCAAAACCGAATTTTTTTCACAGTAATATCTGTACTTATTGAGATATAAAGTGATTTTAAATCGACATGAAAACCCATGTAGGTTTTATAAAAAATCCTATAAACTTTATGTATTGTTATATCCCTATGTGAGTCGCTATAATCATACTATGACTGAATGAACCTGCCACGACGTTTCTCAGGCGTCGTAAAACTGAAATGACATTTGTCACCCGTAGACCTGCAGGTCCCACTGTAGCTAGCAGCAAGGTGTGGGGTGTCAAACCCAATATAGATCTATACACAACTATCACGTTCTCCCTCCAGGAGACTCTAATTATAACTAACAGGAATTATATCCCGTACTCGGACGTACGGAAAGAGATTGTCTCACAATTGAGGTTAACAAGTTTACGTGTAGTGTGCGTGAGTGTAAAACCTTTCTGTATGAATGTACCCTTTTTATACGAGTGTGTTATGTGATGTATCCTAAAGTATACCTATTATAGTTTTATCCAAAATGTTTGTAATATATAAGAACTCTTTTATGAAAAAGCGTTAGTGTTATGAATCCATTAAACTATGCTTATTATAGCTTATATACGTATTCTAAATGAATGAATAAACTTATCATGAATGACTTAGTTTCAGTTTATGATGATACACTAACAAGGAAACACATTCAATATTTAGAACTTATTGTTATACACTTTGCTCAACATAATACAAAGTGTTATGAAATTTATATGCTGTTAACTAACTTTAACCTTTCTGCGCTGTTATAGAGAAGTTATAGAAAAATCATACAAAGTCGAAAACTAAATCTGTAAATTCTGAGAGTTCCCAAAGTGTTTCTAGTTTACTCATAATTTTTATCATGATTTTTAATGACCTCCAACTTGGGTGAAAAAGTCCATAATCACAGACTGGTCCGGATTGGTGTTTGAAATGATAGGCAGTTTTGTAAAATTCACCATAAATTGTAGAAAAATCGTATGGAGATGTGCAAGTAGTCATTTTAAAGCTAGAAACTTGAACTACGTGCACCTAAAACAGTTTTAAAAACTAATATGTTTAAGTTGACCAAAACAGTCCGTGAATGGAGTCCAACTTTTCTGATGAAAGCTGTTAGGAAATTTTAGTTATGTTCTTGGTGTTTTAACTTGTATTCTCCCCCTTAAAACTTAAGAAAACATGATAATAGAGGGGTATGAACTCACCTTATGTGATTTCAGTAGATAAGTGTTGAAGGAGAGAAGTGTTCAATCCAAGAACACTTGAAGAATCACTTGAAGATTCGAAGATCTACAAGAATGTGATGATGTTTGTGTAAGGAATCATTGATTTGAGAGTGAGGAAAGTGTAATAATTATGGAGAGAATGAATTATTCTTACCAAGAGTGTGAGAAAGCTTGATAATCAGCCTTGAATCTCGAATTTTGATGAAGAATGTTTGAGAGAAAAGTGGAGTTGAATCCTTGGTGAAATGAGAGCAAATGAGAGAAGTGAGGAGAGAGGGTAGATGTTCCAGCCCTAAGAACGTGGGAATGGTTGAAAATAATGAGAAAGGACTTATGAAGTGACTAGGGATGGGCTGGTGGTGAATAGTGACATGGAGTGGGTATAGGAGTGGTTGCTTGTGTCATAGAATAAAGGAAGTCAACACTCTACCTTTGTACTTCACCCACTCTTTTGGATAAGGTTTTATCCTTAAAAACATGATTAATTAATAATTAAGGGTCCTTATATGTTAAAATAAAGTTTTGGGTGAAAACTCCGTGTTAAAACAATTAAAAACGGGCCTAAAACGCGAAATTAGTCGAAAACCGGGAAGAAAGGCATTCCCAGCGAGACCTCTCGGTCCTAGGCCGAGGTTCGGTCCCTAGGTCGAGGTTCGGTCCTTGCTGGTGCCGAGCCGGAAGCGAAGTGCGAACCAGAAGAAGAGGCGAGGGCGAGGGCTCGGTCAAGGGCTCAGAAGCGAGGATTCGGTAGGTCATCAGAAGCGAGGGTTCGATAGGTCATCAAAAGAGGAAGTGGTCAGACCCGAAATGTGCCGAACGTTCGGGTTCGGGTGAGGCATGCGAGGTTCGGGCCCGAGAGGACCTTTCGGGTTCAGTTCAGCAGCCTTCGGCTCAGAAGGGTTCGGTTCCTAAGAGGGCTTTCGGGTCCTAAGAGGACTTTCGGGTCCTAAGAGGGGTTTCGACTCCTTAAGTCCGTTTTTCACGTAGACTTCAGTTTTTGGGCTGTTTTCGCCAAATTCGAGGGTCGGGATGCCCCGAGTGATTATAGAAAGTTGAGAGAGATTTTGAGAGAGATTTGAGAGAGATTCCACATACTTAGAGAGATTTGGGAGAGATTTGACATACTTGGAGAGATTTCACATACAAAGAGATATTTAGGAGAGATTTCACATTTGTAGAGAGATTTGGGAGAGATTTGACATTCTTGGGGAGATTTCTCATACAAAGAGAGATTTGGGAGAGATTTCACTTACTTAGAGAGATTTGGGAGAGATTTCACATACAAAGAGATATTTGGGAGAGATTTCACATTCTTAGAGAGATTTGGGAGAGATTTGACATTCTTGGAGAGATTTCTCATACAAAGAGAGATCTGGGAGAGATTTCACATACTTAGAGGGATTTGGGAAAGATTTCCGATAAGAAGAGATGGAGTGAAAACGATTGAGAGCGGTTTTGTGTGTGACGAATATGAGTGTCCGGCTTCGCAGTGCAAGGTCCATAAACCCCGTTAAGCCTTGTTTAAGGATCTTGCATACTCCCGATGAGTATGTAACATTGTTTTATCGGTTTGGCTCTCCACGTACCACCGTTTTAGGTTAAGGAGATCTAGATGTACGCACTTTTCGATTTATGATCTCTCATTAGAATAGAGAGTTGTTTAGAAATTACATAACGTAAACTCTAGTACCTACGGGCAAATTGAGTTGACCGGTTTGACTTGTTGACTTTAGTTGACTTTGACTTGACCGAAAATTGACGATTGTCACATGTAAACCAAAACTTTATGGGTTTATTAAATCCTTTAATTATACACTTTAATTAATTAATAAAACCATAAGGGTGTGATTTGAACTTTTCAAAACAATACTAGGGTTTTTAGAATTTAACATTTCTAAATTAAACTTTTAATCAACTTTTAAATTCCAAAACTTGAGGGCAAGTTTTGAAACATTTCAAAACATTAGGGTTTAATTTATTTAAATTTCAAAAACAAAACTTTTAAGTTCAAATTTAAACTATAAAACCTAAAGGGATTAATTTGAAACTTTTCCAAACTTTATCAAGAATATTCTAGATCACAAAATTCAAATAAGGCAATTAACAATTAATTGGTGGTTATCTAACTTGACATAGGCCAAATTCTTGTAAGATAATTCACCAAATAATCCAAATAATTAAATCTAATCATATAAAGAAATAATTATCTAACTAATATGAATCTATCTTTAATTTTGGCAAAGATAATCACCCAATATCATAAAAATCTGATTTATATCAATAAAAAACGTTTTGGTAACTATCCCACAGCCAAAAGAGCACAAAATCCCAATTTTCCCTCTTTTTGACCAGCTGACTCGGCGAGTTCATCTATGGACTCGGCGAGTTCAGCCCCCAGAAACCCTAAATTTCGAATTTTAAGCAAGGATAATTCACAATAGCATCAAATACATCAAACGAACAGCCATGGCTCTGATACCACTGATTGGTTATAAGCAAAACATCATTCCTATGGTGTACATGCAAACCTTAATGGCTTTTGGATCTAGTTTGTCTAATGAACATGCAATTGAATATCTAAAGCTATAAACCCTAAATCTAGCATACAATTAATCATATTAACATATGATTGTGGTTTAGCTCTTACCTTGATTGTTATGTAGCAATAACAATCTCAAATCCTCCTTGTAATGGCTTTAGAAAGCTTAGAGTCACAAGTGTCACTCCTCTAATGGCTCACAAACACCAAGAGCAAGAGGATGAAGAATGATAAGAGATGAGGCACCCAAAAACGTGTAGAAACCCTAAGTAATACCTTCACCACGTTTTTGGTGCTCTAGGGATCCTTAAATAGTGAGGCTATTAGGGTTATCTAACAAGGAAACCCTAATTTGACTGCTTAGGCCCTAAGCAACCCATGGACTCTCTCCTTAGAGGCCTTGGACGATTTCTAATGGGTTTCCCCATAGAATTCGTCCACTCCATCCTTTATGGAGTCCATTAGCCCAATATTCAACTATCACACAATTGACAGTTCTAGTCCCCTTTATTTAATTAATATCTTTTAGCCACAAAATTAATTCTTATTAATTCTTGACTAATATTAATTAAGCAATATGATTTCTCCTTTAATATATTATTCTCATAATATATTAATAAATCATAATTAATCATCTCTCTCCATAATTCATCCTATCAAGTTGCTTTGGTGAAGGCAACCCAAAAGGATCATGCACCATCGGGTCAAGTACATATCAAAAATAGTTATGGACTTAGACACTAATCCAATAATTCGTCACAGACGACTTCGAGGACAAAGTCTAGTTCAAGTGGGGGATAATTTTAACATCCTAATGATGAGTTACTTCTAATTTTGACCCTATAATTGAATTATATTGCATTTTGGTCACTAAGTTCAATAAAGAATGAAAAAATGGCCCATAATGGCATTTTGGTAAATTGGGACTTTGAGGAGTACGTTGTGCGTATGTATGTACGCTAAGCGTGCTATGACGCGCCTTAGTATGCTTGGCGTACACCTCGTACGTAGGGCATACGTGGAAAGCATGAAAACCCTAATGTTTAGGGTTTTGGCTCATATTTAAGCCTCCTTAAGGCCTCACATTTCATTCTTACCTAGCCTCATTCTTTGACATCAACCCTCATGCAACCTTAAGAGCAAAAGAGAAATTTTGGAGCCTTTAAGAGAGTTTAGAAGTGGTTTTGAAGAAAGAAGAAGGTGGTGAGAAGATCTTGGAGTTAAGAGCACCTTGGATCTGTGATTTCTACCTTGTTTGCAACCTCCAGAAGGTATAAAGCTTGAAACTTTACCACCCCATCTTGTATATCTAGGTTTTTGCTCTTTTAAGTCACTTTTTGGTCCCAACATGGTGATTCTTGAGCATGGACTATTCTTGACCCATTAAGTCATCCTTTCAGACCTTAGAAATGGTCTTGAATCATAAAAACGGGGTCTTAATGGTTGGTTTTGCTCCATGCACTCTCTAGAAGGTCTTTATCTATTAAGACCTTGAATTAGGCACTTAATAGACATGCAAGGTCATACAGTTGGAAACTTTATGACTCTTAAGGATGATTTAGCCTCAGATCTGAAAATGGGATGTAAGAGCTTATGAAATTAAGCTCTTAATGAGAGATTGGGAAGAATGGGTTCACGCCCTACGTAATCTGAGTACGCAGTGTGTACATGGTCAACCTCCCCGATGGTGGTCAAAGCGTGAGTAGTTTGGCTATGACTTTAACTTAGCTGGGTTAAGTCAGTTAACTTATGGATTTTGACTAGTTTGACTATGACTTTAACTAATTTTAACCAAGGGGTATTTTGGGTAATTTGAATGGTATTTGAGAAATTGGTCTTTTGAATGAATAGGTGTCGGTTAGAGCTGAGATTCGAGTCGGGACCTCATCAGCTATTGGTCAGACTATGAGGTGATTTTACTCATTGTACTTACGGGTCGAAGGCACCAAGGCCGGCCCATTGGATTGATATCCCGCTATAAATTGATATGTTGAGTATGGAATAGATTTGCATGATTATATGCTAGTTGTTGATATGCTACTTGTGATTCTGTCTGCATGATTATATGTATGTTGCTTATGTTTGTTATTTGCTGTATGCCGATATAATGTGGTGGGTTAAGATTGTACTACTTTGTGTTGTAGCCAACAAACCTGGGAGCAATCCAGATATGAGTTGAGGGTCGGTTAGCATGCTAGACTCATACTGAGGGCTCGGGAGCATTCTATATACAAGTTGAGGGTCGGTTGGCATGTTAGACTTGTACCGAGGTCTTGAGGGTATTCCATTCTGATGACTGAGTGTACCCACTATATATTGGCATTCCAACCTAGGGTATTCTATCTTGGGGATGACTGTCCCAGAGGTTGATTGGGTCTAGGGTATTCCAACCCGAGGGTTGATTGGACCAAACATGTTGTTGTATATGTTATCTATCTATGTGTTGATACTTTGGGGGAACTCACTAAGCTTTGGCTTACGGTTTTTAGTTATTGTTTCAGGTACTTCTGATGAACGCGGGAAGGCGAAGGCGTGACCGTACACATCCTCTATTTTGTGTACTTTTGATCTATGGGATACTCTGATATGGAACAATACTTTGAAAACAATGATTTTGTAAACATTTTATGATTTGGGGTTGTTTTAAAAAGTTTAAATTTCTTGTGATTTTTATGGATGTTTCATATCACCTTTTTTTTATCATTGCTTTGATCCCAAAGACTTCAAAAAAGTAATTGTTGCTAGTTACATACAAATAGCCGTAAATATGTAAGGTAGATGTATAAAAACCTCTCAAGAAAGGTAACATACACCTAACATTCTCCGAATCCTCTTCCTTGGGCATCCCCTTTAATGATAAAAGCTCGGACATGTACTTATTATCTTGCTCCTCCAATAAATCAAAAGGATCCTGAAACTTGATGGCACTTTCTAGCATCAAGTATGTTGAATTCCACCCTGTTTCAACATCAAGACAAAAAAGGCTTTTACTTTCAATTTTCAATTTCTTAACACATCCCTTAAAGAGTTGGAGCCTAGCTGGAGAAGACCTCATATATTTCACAAATGATTGAATTCGGGCAATAGTTGTGTTTACAACTTTTAAACCTTCTTTAGCAAAAGACTTAAGATGTAGGCACAACATCTTACATGCAAATGTTACTATCTAACACACTGTGCTTCCATGTATGCAGTCTTCTTTTTAAGTATTGAAGACAAAGGTCATTTGAACTATAATTTTCAATGGCAACCATGAAAACCTTGTTAAATCCCCAATCAAGTAAGTTCTTCTCCACATATGACCAGAAACGGGATAATAGTTTATTATCCTTTTATGAATGGTCCAATATTTATTGATAAAATAAGTTGTCAAACACATGTAACTAGGATTTTGCCTAGAAGTCAGCAGATCGGTTGTTAAAGAAACTCGTTGTATGTTCTTAGCAAAATATTTCTTTAACTTTTCCGCTTCTGACTTATATATCTCCAAACAATCATTGGTAATAATGGTTTAAAGGAATTTGAAATTATGGTTGCAACATCTTCACAAGGTCACAGAACCCTTCATGTTCGACCGTCTTGAAAGGTAATTTGTCAATAATGATCATTCTAGCATAGAAATATCTACACTTGGTTTGGTCAAATTTCAAAGGTATAAATGTAGAAACAATTTCTCCATTTTCTTGTACAAAAGAATTGTTTTGAAATATCAATAGTTTTTGTTTTTTATTGATTTTATGAGGGTTCTTAGTGCAATGTGCGCAATGAGTCCGCAGAGAACTAGTTCCATTCCTACTAGGACAATGCAATCGTCTAGTAATATTCTTACAAACAAAGTAATCAGGATCATCAAGATCTGTAACGCCCGTAGATCCAGGCTAGTCAAATTAGAGGCAATAGGGGTCGAAAATGACTTTTCGACAAAAGATTATTTAGAATAAATAATCTTAACCAAGTTTTAGATTATGTCACAAGGTTTCCGTACATATAAAGAACGCCGAAATCCGAGTTATAACGAAGAAGTTATGGCTCGTCGAAGTTTTACGGCAAAACCGGCACGGCACCGGGAGCGTAAATAGTGAATTTATGATAGAGCGAGATTTAGCCTTAGCAATCTAAACAAAATTTGTAGAATATGTTAAACTAAGAGCGTCAATAAAAACAACGCCCAAATCTGACTTCGTATGAGGAAGTTATGATTTTTCTAAGATTCGGCTTAGCAGTGCACGACCCGAAACTCGAATTTTAGTTCGAGCGGTTTTTGCCTTACGCGACCTAAATGAGAGTTGAAGATCTCATTAATAGGAACTCAACGGTAAAAAGATGGACGAAAACGGATTTCGTATGAAGGAGTTACGAATTCTTCACGGTCATTTAACAGTCTAAACGCCTCCCACTGTTAAATTTGAGATCGGTCGAGAATTAGCCGACGGAGTCTAAATGAAAGTTGTAGATCTTGATTTTACCTACGCGTGGATATAAAGAACGTCGAAAATGTAGCTCGTATGCGAAAGTTATGATTTTTCTAAGTTCGAAGGCTGATACGCGATAGGGGGTGACGTGGCACCACCAGAATTGGACACGTGGCACCACCAGAAGGCCACCACATGGACCAAATTGGCGAGTAGGTCCCCCCTACTCGGCGAGTCCATCAGATTTTGCACTATAAATAGAGGTGTCGGGTCTAGCCTTCTCTTCACACCTCCCAAACTCACTTTCTCTCTCTAGTTTCTCTCTCTAGCCTCCCTAACCCCCCCTAAAAGCCTAGGTAAACCCCCTAGCACCCGAAGGAAGCCCCGAGGCTCCCGGAGTCCCGAGAAAAGAGCCTTTCGGCTCGGGAATGCTGCTCCAGTGAAGTCCGGTTTTCGAGAAAACCTGCTGTAAGTGAGCTACGCCTAACCTATCTTTAGTATAACTTATGTTTTAATATAGTAACATTATTAGGAACTTATAATAATTATTTGGGCTATTATTATGAGTTATATTGAGCTTTATTAATGCTTAATAATAGTCAGACTAATTAATTTGTCGTTGTTATCGTTAGACTAAACCCTAGTGGTATTGGTACTAGGTTTTATCGAAGGAAAATCGTTTTGAGGGTATCGAAGCGCTGTTCGAGTGCTGAGTCACCACCTACTCAGGTGAGTGCATAGTCCCTTTCATCTTACACATAGATATGAAGTATTTTAATATAAATTACGTGCTATGTGTGCATATTGTTTGAATACTTGTTGTCTATGCTGGATGACTGATTTATACATGTTTTAAATGATTTAAAGTGTATATTTATTTTATATCTACAAATATGTTGGGATAAAACATGGGTAGATGAAATAGTTGGTGAGTGATGAAATAAAATAATGAGAGATAGGTGATGATAATTAGGTGAGGATAGATAGGTGATTATGAATCGGTGATGTAAGATACTACAACCTTGTCCGACAATTTGGAGATGTAGTCATCTACCAGAGTATAGATGGCGACCACGAACTATTATAGACAACCCCGTGGAAACACCAGCAGGCTAGTAACCTATAGGTGATGAATTACGAGTTCAAGCGATGTTGTAACTACGTATTCATGCGATGATAGTCTAACCCTTATTATAAATTACGAGTCCAGGTGATGTTGTGGCTACGTATTCATGCGATGATAGACTAACCCTTATCATGATTTACAAGTCCAGGTGATGTTGTGGCTGCGTAATCATGCGATGATACCCTAACTCTTGCTAGACATATATTGAGGGAGTAATCCCCGGATTAGTATTGTCTATGCAATGTAGGCGATGATCCTTAGATAAAGTTCGAAGGAACAATCATATAAGGAAATACGATGTAAGGAGATGAGAAGTAAATATGATATAGGAGATGACTCTTGAGATAATATCTTTAGGGAAGACTAAAAGAAGATAATGGGGATGGGTAATTGGGTTGATTATTTGATTGTTTAAACATAATAACTATATTATTGTGGGTTGAAAACCCTATGTACTCACCAGGTTTCCCAACCTGACCCACTCAGTTTATTTATATCACAGGTGACGATATGAAGTGACATTACACTGAGAGATTTAAAGAGATGTAGATCACTAGTGTAAATAATTGTAAGTTCTGTTTATGCTTATGTTTCTGTATTAACGATGACATCCCAAACGTTTTAAGATGAATAAAATACGTTTCTTCGAAAATGTTTTAATAACGTATTTATCGTGTTTTTCTGGGAACAAATTCCGCAACATTTTTATGAAAAGAAGTACTCTGATTTTTACAAAGCATAAACAAAATCGGTCTTTTCTGGCCTTGATTTTGGGGATGTCACAAGATCTCTATTAAAATGATTCCATGCTTTAGAAGTATCCTCTTTTTGCTTTCTTTTTTCAGAATTTTTCCTTTCATCATCTTTCTTGTCAGTTTCTATTGTAGGTGAAGTATTAACACTTTCATTTGAACTTCCACATTGTTGTGTTGGTAAAGAATCACCATCAACCTCCATTTTAGCCATTTCTTTCTGAAAATCAGTAGGTCATAGTCTCATACAAGTCAATTGTTTTTTGTTAAAGTTCAAACAATATACATTATCTCTTATATAACTAATAAACATGATGAAAGCTGATACATAGACATAGACATACATCAGATACCATACATTGATACAAATACGTTTAACAGAGGTAATAAATCAGATACCAAGAAATGTAATGCAGGTACCAAAATTTTGACAGAAAAATTGAGAAATCGAACCATACAAGCATACATTGATATAAATACATTTAACAAAGGACATACTATAGAAGATTAAGAGTTACGACATGCATAATCTAAAGTTCTAAATAGATAGTCACTCAGATACCAAAAATTTGTGAAAGAAAACAAAAGAGAAGGGGCAAAGTCGTGAAGTGATGCAGGTACCAAAAATTTGACAAGAAAAATTGAGAAATCGAACCAGGGAATACCGAGTACCAAACAATGGCGATGGAGACCAGAGAGAAATTATGTGTTGGGGCCTCTGCCTTCTCGACTCTCGAGCTCCTATAACAATGTCATTGGCGAGAACGATGGTGGAATTCCGGTGAGGCGGCAAGGAATGGTGTGACTGAGTCGAGTGTTGTGACGATTTGGCTGATTCGTTGCTTGAATTATTTCCCTAAGCGAGAGAATGAGTAGAGTAAGAGACGATTACAATGCCGATCTAAGAAATGAGTTGCACAATATATGGGTTGTAACAAATATTTGTAGTTAAAGTTGTATAGCCTGTTTTTATATTAAATAATATAAAAATTATATATACATATAAATAATATAAAATGGTTCGATTCGGGTATCCACGAATATCTAAATATCCAAACCGAAACCGACCTGCATGCGCCTGGGTTTTTTCGGTTTCGATTTCGGTTTTTTGGGTTTTGGATCGACCAGATCGGCTCGGTTTTTTGTTTTACGGTTTTTGCAGACCCCTTACAGGGAAACAAGCACACTCACATGTACATAAGTTAGGTAAGTACTTATACTATGGTCATAGAAAAAGTACGATATTCATATAATTTGGTAATTGATCTTTTTTACAAAATACACCTTGATCATCGAAACACCCTGAGTCAAATCCTCTGGAATTCATCAACAATTTTGTTGACGTATTTTAAAACGATTGTATTCTCATGAAACTAAAAGTTGGAGTTCACACGTTATTAAATAATGATAGTATGTTATCCATCACACGTTCAACGTTTTTACTGTTTCCTATCTGTTCAGGTACTTTTGTTGCATTATGTTACGTTTTGCTAAACTTATACTCTTTTTATTTTACTTTTGAATTTCTGAACAATGTAACCACCTTTGATTATCAATAGAAGTATGTAGTTTTTATTATCAGTGTTGTGTCGTTCAATGTGTGTGTTATCTGTGATCAACGTTATGTTGCTCACCCTGACGTTTCTGATGCTAACCGGTGGTGTGACAACATATTAGATCCAACAGGCAACAGGAACCATGAGATATTTAAATGGAAATTTATCAGCTTCACACCCAATCGCCAAAGCATAACTTTAAACCTCGTTCTCAGTAACACATACCCCAAATAACTTTGATTTTTGCAAATTAGTTTGCTAGCCCAAGACATCATAAAAACATTTCAAAATAATAATCAAGTTGTCAATATTCCCCTTAGTGTTGGAATAGTGTCTAAGGCTGCAACTATATTAGCCAAGTATTTGACCCGGTTGTGCATGGTCCTTTTGGGTTGCCTTCACCATAGCAACTTGATAGGATGATTTATTAAGAGAGAGTAAATATTATTAATATATATTATGGGAATAATATAAAGAATAATATATTGTTATTTGATTAATATAAGTCATAGAATTAATTGGAATTAATTTGGTGACTTAAAGAGATTAATTAAATAAGAGGGTATAAACTGTCAATTGTTTGATAGTTAAACTTTAGACTGTAAATCCATATAGATATACAATGGACGGATTCTAGAAGCTAGGATAGCTTCAAATCGTCCAAGGGGATATTTATGGAAAGGATTTGGATAGCCTTAAGAGAAGATTATCCAATTAGGGTTTAGGTTGTAACCCTTAAGGAGTCTACAAGTATAAATAAACCCTATGGCTAAGGGAAATCGGCACTTCATCAAAAGTAAGAGAACCCTGGTCGATTTCCTCCCCTCTCCTCTCTCCCAAATCATCTTCCTTGCTATTGGTGTTTGTAAGCCATTAGAGGAGTGACAATTGTGACTCTAGAAGCTCCAAGACAACAAGATCAACAAGGAATTCAAAAGTATGATTCTAGATATGTTTCAATATTGTTATTACACCTAATTATCCATTAGAAGTCTTGGATTCAAAGCATGTTTAATTAGAAAGCCTAGATCCAAGCATTAGGGTTTTGCATGCGCACATAGGAAAGTTCTTATGGCTAAAACCCATCACTTAGAACATTGTCTTACAAAAAGAGCATTGTCTACATAAAGTAAGTGAGAAACTTGGACTTATGCAGCTCCCATAATAACTAGTTTAAACAACTCATCCTCAATAGCATCACCCATCACCATATTTAACGCCTCTATAATGAAAAGTAAGAGAAAATGAGATAACAGGTTACCTTGTCTCAGACCCCACTCAAGACAGAATTGATATGTAGGGCAACCATTCAGAAGAATAGAAGATCCAGAAGACACGAGAAAAACTTTAATCAACATCACCCATCTCGGATAAAAACCCAAAAAAATACATAATTTGAAAATGAAACTTCCACAACCGGAGTCATAAGCCTTCTCAAAATCAATTTTGAGAATCATACCTTTCTACTTATATTTCTTACACAAAGATATCACCTCATTAATAAGGAGAGGAGCTTCAAAAATTGGTCTTCCTTTTATGAAAGCAGACCGTTCCATTCAAATAATCGATCTCGTAACCCTTACTAATCTATTAGCAAGGGTTTTAACAATAATCTTATAAAACACTTTTTTTTTAATTTTTTTGTCTTAACTATTTTACTCCCATACGAAACTGGAAAAATCGAAATGGAAAATAGATTCAAGGAACCGAGAACCTAAACAATTTACATATTCGGTTTATATACGGTTCAGTTTGGTTCATGTTTAATTGGTTCCTGAACCGGGTCAAACCAACCTGGAACCGAAAAAACCAAAACCGGTAAATAGAAATTCAAGGAACTAAGAGCCAAACCGATTTACATATTCAGTTCTAGTCTGGTTCGGTTCTGTCGGGTATTTTGTTCATCCCTACTCAAAATGGTCTTATGTTGGTCAGATGCAATTACAAATATAGTCTAAAACTTTATAAACAAGTTTTTCATGGCCTCTAACACCTTTCAAAGGTGTATATGTTTCATCAAACAAAATTTATTTCATATACTATGTTTTGTATAAAAAAAAATTACATGACATCAGTGTCCTCGTGATTTATAACAAAAACATGAGATTAATGTAGTTTTTTCACATAAGTAGATATGTGCCCTTCAAAAAAAAAAAGTTAATATCAAAACCTCTTAAGCATGTAGAAAATAATATTTGATTCTTGTTTTACTAGTTACTGAGTTGGTATGAGGGACGATTCACTTAAAATTAAAAAAAAAATAGAGATCTTGATATTCAACATCAGTCATATATTTCTTATTTGTCGCTCTAATGCTCTAGTTTACTGGCAACAACGGAGTATGTCTAATCATGAATGATTATACATATATGTATGTTCATAGATTGAGTAATCATATATGATTATGACAGTTTGGGGTAGAAGAGATGGTAGTGATAGATGTGGTGGTTATATGAGTAACGGAGGTGACAATGGTGGGGTTGGCTGGTGTCAGAGGTGGTGGTAGTGGTAGTGGTGGTGGTGTTTATGGTGGTGGGGATGGTAGCAAAGGAGAAAGGAACGAGCGACGTTGTATAATAATTTATTATTATATACTAGGTCTGCCACACCGATATGTCGGTGGGTTAGAGCGACAGATGTGAAATATGTGGCTAAGGCTGAATCTTAAAATCTCTATTTTATTTTTAATCTCAACGAAATCTACCTCTCTCTCTCTCTCTCTCTCTATATATATATATATATATATATATATATATATATATATATATATATATATATATATATATATATATATATATATATATATATATATATATATATATATATATACCTTCTTAATAAAAGAGTAGTATGCCATTTATCATTTTTTTTTTAATTTTTAATTTTTTTCATAGCTCTTCTAAAAATTACACGTGTCCATCTTATATTCACTTTGATATTTTTTTCCCGTTCAATTTATATTCTCTTGGAGGTTTCTTGTTTTTTTATTAATACGGATCCCATAAAATCAGGAACAATCTTCGCCAAATTTAAAACCAAGTCCCTTAAATTCTCGCCAAACTTCAAAACTGAATCCTCTAGATCTTGATTAAACTGTCACACGCTCTTTTAGACCCATACAATTTGGAAAACCCTACTGCCTCCCATGAAGTTTTTGAAGCTAAAGTCGCGTCCACGCCTTCCAGAATCACCATATGCATCGATTTTGAAGTACATCGACTTTAAAGGTAAATCTCTGGATATGCAGATCAACCAGTTGCCTTCACCGTAACCTTGGTTTCAGGTATGCTTCATGATCAATGGACCTAAGTTACCATCTATGAACCCTGTTCATCCTTCATAATTTCTTTGAAATGAATCTGACATTAAAATTCAAAATTTGAAAACACTCTCATCTTTTCTCTTTCTTAAAATTCTATCCAGATTTTGATTCTTAGTTGCATCCATTGATACCGGTTAATGTTTCATTCGCAATATAGTAGAGAACGATTTTTGAAAAAAAGAATACAGGTTCGATTTCATTCGCAAAAGGTTCATTAGCTTTTTTTCAGCTTTTTTTTGTTTAATTCATAAGATTTATGATCTGTTTCTTGGTGGGTCTTTTTTGGGACTTGTTACAACTGCTATTGAATGAGGGTAATTCTACTATGATTAAATTTTATTTTCTTCATGGCTTCATAGTTATGTATTTTCTGATTTTGATTTGATAGATTTGAATATCTGCAATTGATGCGTCACACGAAGGTAATATCATCAATGCTTGCTAACATCTACTTGTCATTTTTATGGGTTTTGCTTCATCGAACCACTATTGACAGCCCTCACCATAACCTTTTGTGTATGTTTTTTTGTCCCCCACAATCGCATTATCACCATCAGGTATTTTTTTTTTGTTTTACTTTTCCTCATTTTCGATTACAATTTTACTGATACCATTAGAATTGTAGGGTTTTTTTTTCTAAAGAATATCTAATGAAATTTCTATGAAATTGTTTGTAACAAAACTTGGAACTAATTTCTCATTACATCTTAAATAATACTACTTAGTTGTTTGTTTTGTCTCTTCCCAAATCGATGCACATAATGGTTTGCCACACGACCCCTAAGGATCAATATCCGATAAAAGGTTATGCATATCAGCTGTTTGACCTAATATCTGGTAAAATGTTATGCATATCATCTGTTTGACAAATGTCATGCCTATTTGATTTATTATTTTTAGTCCTTTTGATCAATACTAAATTTAAAATTAGACATAAACCTAGATTTGGAAATTTGATTTCAAATATTAGTTTTTCTTACTTTTATTGATGACGGATAGTGATGAATCAAATGTGAGGGGGTCTAATCAAGAGGAGACGTCTTGGATTTAATGGTTTTGCAAACTAATTGGGAATGAATTTTTCTGTCAAGATGATGAAAATTATACAAGATGATTTCAACAACTATTGTTTGAGCAACCAACTTCCTTATTATGATCTTGATTTGATCCTTAATGTTGAATCCTATCACGGTAAACCTTTTAATTATATATATATATATATATATATATATATATATATATATATATTCATTAAATTTTTTCACCAAATTTGTATTCCAAATTTATGAAAGATGATTCAACCTCGCTTGTTTGAGCAGCGAAGTTTCCTCTTAGGATTTAGGAGAAAAATGCAATATTTCAATGTACATATTTAACCGGTTGGGATGTGGTCATATAATTCTATATAGTTGTGTGAAATGTCTTGTTGGTCTTCTTCTAATGCTTATATTTTTGTGTTTCTTTTAGAGTCACTATTACTCAATTTGGATTTGACCGGAGGGGTTTCCACACAAAAAACAGGTATATTTCATACCTTAATAGATTTCAAACATTGTATTAGAATTGTTTAAATAAAGTGCATCAATAACTACATGTTTGTCTCTTTAAAGGTGATAATAAGAATGGAAAATAAATATATCAAAGTTTACATACCTTAATAGACTTCAATAAACATTTTTAGGTTTTATTTTGTGTAATCAAACCCGTGGGTAAAGTTCTAGAATGGACGATCTTTCAGTAATTCCATTCTATTGATTTTTGCAAATAAATTAATTTGTTAATGTAAGATATCTTTTTTATCGAATGTCATAAAATTACCCCCTTAAATGTCTAAATGAGAGCTTTTTGTATGGGTGTTTCATAAAAATCATCAACTACTTGTTTATGCTCAGGTTCAGAAACGTAAGGTATGATCTTTTTATGTTATATGTATCTATTTGGAAACCATCTATCAATTTTCTAATAGTAACATCTATGTAAACATGATGATCCGTATATGAGGAGTTATGTCATGAACATCTAAAGTTTTTTCACTAATTTCAGCAAATATAGTTTTATATTCAATCTTTTACTATAACTGATTAATAATTATGATTTTTTACTATAAAAATTATATATTTTTGTAACCATGGTTTCTACAGGTTATAACCTAGTTCTCTAATAAATAAAAATAATTTTGCCACATGTCATTCTCTCATACATTATGTCACTTGTCATTTTCTCATAATTTTAATATATTTATTTTTCAATTGTCATTTACTTTATTTTTCATTTTTCAATATATCTTTAATTTAGTTTCCATAAATTAAAATACCATAATGATTATATTAATTTCAAATTTCAAATTTCATACTTCAATTTCAATTTTAAATAAATTTATATTTTAAACCTTCGTATTTAATATTTTTGTTATAATTAACGCGTTTAATACACGGATCTGACAATTAAACACACAATTTTAATTTTTTTTTCATGTTTTTTTTCATAATTTTTGTTTCTTTCAAATTTCAAATTCAAATAAACTTTCTGTTTAATCATTTGTATTTAACATTTTCTTTTAATCAACTCGTATAGTATAAGAGTGTCACAACTAGTATACATATATATATATATATATATATATATATATATATATATATATATATATAAAGAGAGAGTGAAAGAGAAAGAGAGAGAGAGAGAGAGAGAGAGAGAGAGAGAGGTACAAATGTGGATTAACATTTATTGTGCGGACGTGTGAATAATGCTATTCGGTGAGAATATGTTGTTTGATAATATGAATACATTCAATCTTACATAACTATTGTCATTATAACATATTCTCACTAATTAAATCGTTTATAAGGTTATTATAGACTTTTTATTATTATTCTCATTTCGTCAGAATGTTTATTGAGTCGTATTCTATAAGAATGAGAATGAATGAAAAACGATGTGTGAGAACAAAAATTACTAAGAATTAATGAGAATGGATGAAAATGATGATAGTTGTGTGAGGTTAAACGTATTCACATTACTAAACAACTTATTCTCTTATTAATTCTTATAGAATAGCACTGTCCACACGTTCGCACAATAGTTGTACATCCACATTATAATATATATATATATATATATATATATATATATATATATATATATATATATATATATATATATATATATATATAGAGAGAGAGAGAGAGAGAGAGAAATTTTCAAAAAAGTCCCAATATTTACGGAAAAGTTATACTTTAGTCCCAAGATTTTTTTGAACAAAAAAGTCCTGAAAACCGGCAAAAATTTAATGTTTCACCCTTTTTGACCGGTTGAAATTGGTACCAAATTAATTTGGGACTATTTCGTAAACTAACCAAAAATATTGAGAATTTTCTGTAAACAAAAAATATTATGACTTTTCTGTAAATAAAAATATTAGGATTTTTCTACAAACAAAACCCTTATTATTATTATTATTATTATTATTATTATTATTATTATTATTATTATTATTATTATTATTATTACTATCTTTATTGTTATTGTTATTGTTATTGTTATTGTTATTGTTATTGTTATTATTATTATTATTATTATTATTATTATTATTATTATTATTATTATTAAAAATATAAATAAAAATATTATTTTTTGAACTTGTTATCATTAATATTTTTATTAATACATATAAATGCATTTAAATGAACAAAATAATAATATTAATGACATTGTTTAAAGGTAGAGGTGGAGGAGATGGTGATGCTTTTAGCATTGAAATCGTGAATGTTTGCTTGTATATTTTTACTTTGTATATGGTTATTTCATATTTGTTATTATTGTTTTCAATTCGGAATATTAATACTTAAGAATTTAAAAGAAGTTGCATATTTATAAAATTGTTTATAAATAGTTTAAGGTAGATGGGTTTCTCACTTTGTATACAAAATTGTTTAAGGTAAAAGAATTACTTTCCAAATCCAACAAATCCACTACAAACGTCTACATAGGTAACCCATATCAAAATTCAAAATTATTAATTAGAATATCTTGTTTAATAAAAAATAATAGGTAACCCATATCAAAATTCAAAAGTATTAATTACAATATCTTGTTTAATAAAAAATAATATAAATAATTCAAAGTATTAATCAAAATTCAAAAGTATTAATCCAAAAAGCATGTCCTATTACTTTTTATTAAACAAGATATTATAATTTATTACTTTTGAATTTTGATATGGGCTACCTATGTAGATGTTTGTAGTGGATTTGTTGGATTTGGAAAGTATTTCATCTACCTTAAACAATTTTATATACAAAGTGAGAAACCTATCTACCTTAAACTATTTATAAATAATTTTACAAATATGCAACTTCTTTTAAATTGTTAAGTATTATTATTTTGAATTGAAAACAATAATAAAAATTGTGAAATGACCATATACAAAGTAAAAATATACAAGCAAACATTCATGATTTCAATGCTAAAAGCATCACCATCTCCTCCATATCCACCATTAAATAATGTCATTAATATTATTTTTTTTTATTTAAATGCATTTAAATGTATTATTAACAATATTAATAATAACAAGTTCAAAAAATAGTATTCTTATTTATATTTTTAATAAAATAATAATAATAATAATAATAATAATAATAAGGGTTTTGTTGTAGAAAAGTCATAATATTTTTGTTTACAGAAAAGTCATAATATTTTTGTTTACAGAAAAGTCATAATATTTTTTGTTTATAGAAAAATCCAAATATATCGGGTTAGTTTACGAAATAGTCCCAAATTAATTTGGTACCGGTTTCAACCGGTCAAAAATGGTCAAACTGCAAATTTTTGTCGATTTTCAGAACTTTTCGTTCAAAAAAAAATAGTGGGACTAAAGTGTAACTTTTCCGTAAATATTGAAATTTTTCTGAAGATTTCTTTATATATATATATATATATATATATATATATATATATATATATATATATATATATATATATATATATATATATATATATATATATATATATATAGGGAAAAGTGAATATACATTTAAGGGTATATAAGCTTAGGTACTCAAACCCAATATAATTAGCCGTTTTGTCTGATATATTCATTATAATGCTATTAAACTTCAAACCCTAACTTTATTTATTTTGAAGATTTTCGAAATTTCATTATTATCTTCCTCTTATATCATATCTTTTTGCGGAACACTTACTAGACTATATATATATATATATATATATATATATATATATATATATATATATATTATATTTGAAAATGAAAATTATGTAATAGGAAGATGAATGTGAAATTTATATAAATCATAGAAGTAAATCAAGTTAGAAATTGAATTATTAAAACATTGGACAATTAAAATGTATATATATGATGCAAAATAATATAATATGATGAGTTTGGGTACCTAAGCTTATATACCCTTAAGTGTATATTCACTTTTATCCATATATATATATATATATATATATATATATATATATATATATATATATATATATATATATATATATATATAGGTTTAGGTTCAATGGAAAATGATTAATTAGGGCAACATATGCTGGAACCAATGATCAAGTGACACGTATCCATTTCTTTATTCATAAGCAATATACTATGGAAGTTATTTATGTAGTTATTCCAAAGTGATGTGTTGTCATTCTTTTATTGGTTCCAACATGTGTTGCCCTAATTCTTTATTTTCCATATAACCTTTCCCTATATATATATATATATATATATATATATATATATATATATATATATATATATATATATATATATATATATATATATATATATATATATATATTTCTGTTTGGGCTAATGGGTCTTTAAATGTATTAATGCATAGAAGCCCGCTGGATTTGCAGGTATTGTACCAAAACCCTAAGAATGGGCTTTAGGGTATACTCCCGGCAAACTCTGATTCTCTGATCCAGCCTCCGCCAAACGACACTGCGACACGGTGAATTCGACAACGACTCCGACAGGCGACATCAAGTCAGCCACACCAACCGTTAACGTCCTCACCCCACCATCTCTGGTTCGTCTTGAGATTACTTGTACACTTCGAGAGTTCGTCTAAGGAATTTTTTGCTTACTATTTGTCTTTATAATGTGTATAATCTCGGGGATTCATTACTGTTTGTCTGTATAATGTCTTTAGCCTCCTTAATGCTGCAAAAACATTAATGAAGATTATTTGTGTGTATTTTATATAACTTAACAAAAAATGTGTTTTCATGAGCATGAGTGTTACCTTAATGTCCTGATGAAGAAGTTCTGTAATGTGAAGAAGTTCTAACCATTGAGGAGCTATATTTGCAGCTGCAAAAAGACAATGACACCCTTTATATGTCATGATAAGATCATATGGGATCCCGTTATCTTGAAAGGAAATTGCTTGAAATTAGGCAAAATTTATTTCTTTAACTTAGTAAACCATTTCATATTTGAGTACAGCAATACCCATAAATTGTTCTGATCAAGTTTGGTAAAACTCAGATCCCTCAAAACTTCAAAAGAAATTTTCCATGATTAGGCAAAATTCCTTTTCTAATTTACTTTGCTACCCAATAACATTTCCATATTGTAGTGCTGCAAGATTTAATACAATATAACTGTTTACTGTTTCTCTGTATAACGTGTATAATCTAACGAATTTTGAACTTTGTGTCTGTGTGTCTGTATATTGTGTTTAATTTCTGTGGCTTTTTAGCTTTCAGCAAGGAAATGGAGGTTGATGATGACTTTTTAGTTTTCAGAAACAAATGTTTAATTTCTGTGACATTTTGTGTCTGTGTGTCTGTATAATCTGAAGACCTAGTTGTGATTTCTCATTGAGTTTTTCTGATCCCAAGTTTCATTATCATTTACTTTTGGATAAATATTGAAGTGATGTTGGCTCTGTAATGCTTCAAATTTAGTACAAAAATTCTATATGATTTTGTACCCTTTGAAGTATAATTTTGGTGACAAAAACATATTTGTGCCTTTTTTTTATAGTCATACAGATTGAACTCAACAAGAATGGATAAGAGGAAGATGATGAAGCGAGGAAACAAAGAGGAAGCAACTTCTACATTCATGGATATGAAGTCTCAGAGGATGGACATAAATTCAATATTGAAAGATATTGAAGATATTGGTAATAATTTCTTCTTGTAACTTGAATTCATTCAATTGAAAATAATGTAACACAATTACTCATTCTGTAATTTATTTGCATATATTATACATCCAGTACCCTCCCATATGACATGGAAAGAAAAGAAGGCTTTGGAAAACAAGAAAGTAGTTTCCCTTGGTGGAAAGGTGAGATTCATACATGTATTTATTATATTTTTGCAACAATTGATATTATTTATTCATTTGTTTCATTTCTTTTAAAATGTTACAATTGTTGCAGCCTCCCAAGAAGCAGAGATTGCCTCTAAGTGTAGCTCGTGTACAAATGAAAAAACAGAAAGAAAGGGATCAAAAGATGTTACAACAGGTTTTTAATTCTCATCCAATTCCCACGTGTTTCTTGTTCCCAATTTCTATGTCATATAACTAAAATTGGGAGTTGGAACTGTTTTTTTTATATATAGAATATGATACTTGGACAAGTTGGAGGGAAACGTGGAAGCCGAAGCAAACGGGAATCGGAATCACGTAAGCCGGAGGATAGAGTATTGATGTCAACTGCTGGCCGATTCAGGAATGGAATCCTTGATGTCAAAGATTTGTTGAAAACCGGTGCACCGTCTAGGGACCGTGGTTTTTCCGGCAGCCGTGGGACTGGCGGCCTTGGGTTGGGTGATGGTGGTGGTAATAAGAAGAAGGGTGGTGGTGGTGGTGGGAAAAAGAAGCATGGAAAGAAAGGTGGTCGCCGGAAAGGCCATCATTAAGTGCTAATATTTGTGTACTTAACTTTTGATACACATTCAAGAAAAAAAAAAGTTGTGTTTCTTATGGAAATTGTTAATTGTGAAAAATAAGTAAAAAAGTTGATCAATTTAATATGAAATGAATTGTTGTAAAAAGGTAAAAATAGGTGGATCAAATTATATGTTTTGGCAAAAAGTCACATGGAAAGAGCGGACTTGAAACATTATTCCAAAGAGCAAGGACAAAGTACAATGAACATAATTGATTCAAACCTTCAATGGATTTCATGCGTCAAATTGGTAAAAATAAAATGTGTCCAAGAAAGTAAAATTGTGGATAACGTTTGTCAAAATATTCATTTATTCCCCTTTATTCAAAGGCAAGCACTTTATTATTAGCAAAAAGACACTATAAGAGCGCAATAGTTAATATCAAGGATAGAAAACAAATTATTTCATTTGTTTAAAATTTAGTCATTAATGTCAAATTAATTTCTGGAATGATAACCAACTTAATGTTTCGTTCATATTATACCAATAACCGGATACTAAGTAAAATTAAAGATGGAACCAATTCATGAGATCTTAAATCTTAAATTTTAAATTTGACATCTAGATATACATATTTTTTTAGACCGAACAATTACATATCCGATCTATATTTTCATAAGCGTTTTTTTTTCAACTAGCAAATCATGGCATCGTTCAAAAAATCATTACTTATTTTGTTACGCAAATCCGCCTTCAAAAACTTCATCGTGGAAAAACATCTTTTGACTGTTGCAATTGCGAAACTAAAACCAACTTTAACAAACCTATAAACCATAGGCTAATAACGATGTTTCACCGTTTCCACCTTCGTACGAGAAGGGTCAGAAATTCCCTTCAAACTAGTGAATCAGTCGTCTTTACGCAAAGAGTGATAATATATCTCAACTTCACCATCTAGTTGCATCGTCTCCAAATCATCAAAATCTTTTTTGTACAACTCATTCAACTTCAACAACTTTATTTTGTCAAATCTAGCAAATGAATCACAAGGACTTAAAGTCTCCATGTATTCTAGTAATTGGTGTGAAGTTCACTAAATCGATTCCCTAATTCTATAATTTACATATCCACAACCTTATTGAAAATTTCAACTTCGAAATGAAATTGATTAGTAACTTTGGTCCTACAACCTCTCGGAGTGACATAATTTTCATTCATATCCACAATATTAATATTATGTCATTGACAAAAAGAGAATACTTTGGATAAAACTTTATCAAACCTCGTGTCTCTTAAAGACTTTAATGCATTCATTGTCCCTCTAACCAAAGAAGACACTTCTAAAATGTCTTGATCCTTTTTTGAAGATGCTTTGACAATACGTTTGTGATGTGTAAAACTTCATACATCAAATGTAAGTAAAACACGAAATCCAGTGTCTTGAAATAACTTAAGATACCAAATGTTTGATTTCCGTTACTTAAAGTGGATCCGTCCTCTTCGACATAAGCAAGAACAAGAATAACCTCTACAAATAAGTTCATTAAACCTGTAATTGTTTTGTAATGTGAACCCCATTTCGTATCTCCCTCTCGAATAAGAGAACTCTCTTGATTTAACTCTCTTCGGTTTCAAGTTCACCATTTCCAATTGCCTTTTGCACCCTTTCTCTTTGACTCTCCTATAACATGCATGGTATTTTACATGAACCACCTACCACATTAACCACCAAAGAAATTTGCTCAAAGAAGTCTTCAACACCATCATGCTTCTTTGCTACATCCACATTAACTAATTGAAGTTGGTGTGCAAAACAATGAACATAATGCGTTGAATCATTATCTTGTAATAACAAAGCTTTTATACTGTTGAATGCACCTCGTATATTGCTTGCCCGTTGTAACCTTATCCTCTTACGTGTTAATAAAGAAATTAGACATTAAAGCGAATAATATTCAATTAAAATTCATAATAAGAAAAAAAATTAGTTACTAGAGTCCTACTCATCTTGGCTAATCGTTCATTTTTCGCTTTATCACAAGATTCATCAACCAATAAAACAAACACATCATTACAAATTTCTTTGTGAATACTCAAATTATGTTTGTTCAAAACCATTTAACAATTTGTTTTTGAGTCCTCGGGGACATCACTTGATTATTTTGAGGAACATTTTCTAAAGTAACATTGTGAACGCCTTCATTATGATCTCGCATGAAAGATAATAACTCAAAAAAAGCCCTCTGTTAAGAGAGTCACTCTACTCATCATGACCATGAAACGTTAAATAATTTTCAATAAAACCTTTCAACACCAAATCAAAACACATAATCGAAGTTATAGTTACCCTCCTCAATTTTTCTTTGCTTCTTGAAGGCTACCCTAACAAATTGTTTTTCTTTCATTAGAAATTGATATTTTCCTTTTGCTTTGTTGTGAAAACTATAAATACCACTCATATCAATCTTCATTGCTTTTTTTATTCTAAGTTTCAAAACATTGTCTAACAAATGCATCTCTCCCTCTTTGGTGTCCTCTCATGTCTTCACACACATAGCAAAATAAACAATATGATTTTTTCTCTTTTATTATATGCTCTAACCAATCAAAGTCATCAAAACAATTAACAACAAACATATATCTTTTTTACCTGTTTTCTTTGAAGGGAATGCATGACCCCTTGGTTGACAAGTTCCTTGAAGCAAACATGTCATCCTTATTTCATCTCTTTGATTTGGATTGTAAGTTGTAATCTTTGGTCTATCTCAGGATCTTTTGGAAGTTCCTTCAAATCAACACTTGTACTTGGAGTAGTTGTAGGTTGTGGATTTACACTACAAACCGAAGGGGATGATTGATTGGAGCATGGTATTTTAGAGTATCCTTTAAAGCTTGAATCATTGGAGCATGGTCTTTAAGACGATCCTTCAACACTTGATTCATTGGTGCTTGTTCTCCTAAAAAAAAGACTCAATTTTACCCTAACAATTTAATACGAACAAGTAAGCAATGCAACAACTCAACAACTTAGAAAAACAATCAATAGAAACAAGTCTAACAAGAAGTCTAACAACTAATTTCAAGGTAAACAACTACTAATTTCACCTAAACAATAAGTAATTTTCCACAAGAAAACAATAAGTAATTTCGATAGATTTACATTGTGAATTTGACGTAAAAAAATTGAATTTTATATCATTGAAAAAAGGATAAAAAGTTATGAATTTCTGTATTTTTAGTTTTTTTTTTGATAAAAAATAAGTTTTAAAAGTTGAAAAAAAGATTGGTTCATTGGTTAATTATGGTTCTCTATTGAACCTCACCTTTTATATATATATATATATATATATATATATATATATATATATATATATATATATATATATATATACACACTAATAAAAGAGTAGTTCTTTTGCCATATGTCCCTGTATTAAACATCTTAATTAATGTGTTGCCACTTATCAATGTATTAGTTCTCCATTTTAAATTTATTAAACATCCTCATTAATGTGATGCTATTTTCAATATATTTAACTATTTATTCTCCATTTTAAATTAAATTTTAAATTTTATATTATTGTTTTCATTAATTCACAAAAAAAGTCTAATATATTTTAAAAATTATTTTTATATATTTATTTGAATCAACGGTTATAATTTCACATAACTAATAAAAATATCTCTTAATTAGTAATTTATTTAAAATAATTGATTAATAATTTTGATTTTTTTATTATACAAGTTTAATTATTTTTATAACTGTGGTTCCCACGGGTTATATATATATATATATATATATATATATATATATATATATATATATATATATATATATATATATATATATATATATATATATATATATATATATATATATATGGTTTATGGAATTAGTTGCTTTTTTTTTTTGTTGAAAAAATTAAACTTGTTAAGTATTAAAATTAACGAGGTTGTAACGATTTGATATCAAAACAAAGTTTTAGCGCACCACACAAATTTTTGTTTTCTCAATATCCAAGTTAACTTTTAGTCCACACTGAATCTACAATCTAATCACAAGTCAAATAAGTTAGACAGTGAAATTGTTTTGCGAGAAACTTAAAATACATGAGGCTGACTCATTTAGAGTACTACAACTCAAACAACCAAAAGTAAGGGTATATAAACCCATATTTGAATCCAAGAATGTTAAACATACTAATGCAAACCTTTACTAGTAAATTCATACCTCATAATTAGAAGGAATTTGGCTCCAGCAATCATCATCAGGTCCCAAAACACCAAACTTTTCACTACTTAAAATAGCCAAATGGCCTATGTGGAAATTATGGATTTATCATTTTTTTTCCAAATATTTATTACGTCCTTAATAAATATGCATCAAATTATGAAAACACTTATAATACAAATCTAAAATACAGTAAAGAATAATAATAAGATAACGAACAATTTTATTGGAGATAAATAAAAATTATACCTTTGAACAATCAACAACTTCCTTCTTGTCTTCTCCTAATTCTTTGTAACATGAAGCCTTAGATTTTTTTTTTTGAACAACACAACTAGATAAAACTAGAAAAAGGAAAAGACCAACCGTTGACCAAAATACAATTACAAAAAGGTTAAAAAACAACAAATAACAACACCAAGAAAATATTACAATATAACACTAGTAACAAAGAATTAAGGAACAAACAAACTTAGACAATAAACTTCCAGACTAGACATCAACATCAACATCAATGCATTTTCCCCTAGCTTGAAAAAAAAATATCCAGACAATATAAAATCCTCAAGTCAATAAGAGCAACACAAACACTTTCAATATCAAAATAAATCTTTAAGAAAAATGCACCAAAAAAACATTGCAACAGAAAGATAATGAAGAGATAAAATGATCAAGAAATAAATATAAACTGAGAAAATAACTCAACAGGGCAACAGATAATGAAGAGATAAAATGATCAAGAAATAAATATAAACTGGGAAAATAACTCAAAAGGGCAATGAATTTTTGATTTTTTCACATTTAGTCACTTTATTTTTTTTGTACACCATATACCATCAACCTTGTTGAAAATTTTCACATTTTACCCTTGTGACCGACTTCTGCAGATTGTAAGGGTAAAATGTGAACAGTTTCAACAAGTTAGATGACATATAATATACAAAAAAAAGATTAAATGTGAAAGAAAATTAAAAGTTTTTTTAGAACTAATATTTGTGTGAGAATTTGAGATTTTTTTTCTAGTCAATTTTTTTCAAAACTAACACCATCACACCATCCCTAGTGCATCGTCTAATCCAATTGCACCATAATAATAAAAACCGACCTTTTTGTAATGTGCATAAACAAATAAGTAATTAAAATGATGAATAAAACTCATACATACATTGATAACCTAATCTAACCGTAAGAAAATGACCCCCCGGGTAACTTGTTACCCTTTTTTGTTTACTTTCATATGATAAAATAAATGAGAATCAGAATTTAAAAACTATGTGTTCTTTTATGTTTTATGTGTTAAACGAACGATTTAGTTCTGAATCACGAAATAAGAAAAAACATGAAAACTATAAATATACATATATGAAAATTACAAAAAAAAAAAAAAAAACAAATTTTTTTATTATGGTGCGATTGTCTTAGACAATGCATTAGGGATGGTGTGGTGGTGTTGGTTTTGAAAGAATTTGGCTGAAAAAAAAAATCGCAAGTTCTCACACAAAAATTGGTTCTGAAAAGAATTTTTAATTTTATTCACTTTTAGTCCTTTTTTTTACATCATATACAATCTAACTTGTTGAAGTTGTTCATATTTTACTCTTATAACCTGCATCAACCAGTCGCTAAGGTAAAATGTGAATAGTTTCAACAAGTTTGACGGTATATGGTATTTATAAAAAAAGGAAAGTGACTAAATGTGAACAAAATCAATAATTTGTTACCTTCCTAAGTCATTTTCCCATATAAACTCCTTCAACAGTAATGAAAAGAAACATCAACCAGGAGCAGGAGCACAAACGCAACCACAAAAAATCACAAAAAAGACTAAAATCAAGCAACACTATCAAACGAAAAGCACTAGAATATCACCACACCAGAAAAAGCCAATACGTAAAAATGTGTAACATCCCAAAAATCTAAGTAAAAACTTCATATTTAATTCAAACCAAATACTATCAAATCACATATCAACCACTCAAAAGTATGTGATAGTGAATTAGTTATCAGAGTACAATTACCAAAATCAGAAATGTGTGGAAAAACATAGGTGGATGCGTTGCGATCAAACCGGGTCCTTCCCTTTTAAACAAGAAGTACCTGAAAACATGAACATAACTGTAAACACATATCTTAGTGAGTTCCCTCAAAATACCCCATACCATACATACAAACGGGCACCACCCAAACTGCATACGAGCTGTAACACCCGATGGTTCCAAGTTATTATTTATTTATTTAATTATTTATTTTATTATCAAAGCATGTAAGTTATGTTGGGCTTAGAGGATTTGGGCCTCTTTGTGTGGGCTTAGCTGAGGTCGTGCACTAGGTGTAAGTGTGGTGTACATGGGGTGTAAAGGGATCACAAAGAAACGCGGAGGCATGCACGTACGCGCAGCGTACAAGGTTCTACGCACATCGTACGTGGCCAGACTCAAAACCCTAATTTCTAGGGTTCAAGCCCTATATAATGTCATTAAGTCCCATGTGTTAGCCTCCTTATCATCCTCTATTGTCCGAAAACCCTAATATTGAACCCTTTATTATCTTGGTGCGTTCTTGACCTTATGGAGTGCATTTTTGGTAGTTTGGGGCCTTTAAAGGAAGAAGAAGAAGTTGGTGAAGGACAGTTGTTGGAGTTTTAGCTTGAAGATCCGGGTTATCATCATCATTAGACATTCATTTGAGGTATAAAGCTCATAACTTGCTTTATTAATGGTTAGATCTTCTTTGTTTGAGTTTTTAGACCTTTTTGGTCCCATGGATGAGATCTTCTGGATTATTGTCATTTTGAAGCTTAGAGTTGCTACTTTTGGTGTTCTTTTGGTCCTAGAATCATAAAGTTGCCATGTTTGGAGATTTAAACCACCCATGCATGAGGTTGAGTTCATTTTATGGAAGTAATGTGTGATATTTCGAGATTGGGTTCATTTGGGGAATGCAAAGCCACCAAGTTCATGACTTTATGGTTTAAGATACTTCATATGACTCTGATCTATGATTGGGACCCTTATTCTTAAGGATTTAAGAGCTTTTTGGAAATATGATTAATGAGTGAGTACGCTGGGTGTACAAGCTCGTACACGTAGCGTACAAGCCATGCAGACTGTACGCTTAGCGTACAATTGAGCACGCCCCGTGTACTCAATGTATTGGGCTTTGCGTCTTCTGAGCCTCGTTTGGGCTACTTCCATGGACATTGTTGTTTTGGGCCTTAGTAGACATCTGAAATCGAACCTTTGGGCTAGGGGAGCATTATTGGGCCCTGGGCTATGGCCCATGTGAAGGGATTAGGGCCTAATTGGAAATCGGGCCATAGTTTGGGCCTTGATGGATTATTTAACTTATGGGCCCATTGGAATGTGGTTAAGGGCTTCATTCTTGGACCAAGTTATGTTGGGGGGTAAGATAGTCTTTTTACCCCAAGTAGGGATATTTGATTATGATGTAAATCCCAAATGTTAATTAGCTTTTATTTGGAAATTGATAGCTCGGGGAGCTGTAGGACCAACAGTTAGGGATCATTCGTTTCATTCATGCTTTTCGAGCTGAGTTTCCTTACTGGGTATAACGGTTCTAAGGCACGAAGGCCGACCCTTGATTGGTTATGTCAATATACTTGTTGTCTGTATGATACTTGTATGTGTTTGTATATGTATGTTTATTTGGGCGGGGCCCGTATTGCGAGTGTGGGCTGGGCCCGTACCTCTTTGGCAGGGCCCATTATGCGAGTGTGGGTGGGGCCCATTATGAGAGTGTGGGCGGGGACCGTATCTCATTGGTCGGGACAAGTTATATGAGATGTTTGTTATATGGTATATTGGGGAACTCACTAAGCTTTGTGCTTACGATTTTTAGTTTATGTTTCAGGTTCTTCCGGTTCTAAGGGGAAGAGCTCGGGTTGACTGCATCGCACACACCATATGGATTCTGTTTATAGGACATACTCTGATTTTTATGATGATTGACAATTTTATTCGATCGGGATGTATGAAAAATGTTTTGGAAATACTGCTTTTACTTAAATTAAAAATGAAATTTTTAGATGTTTCATGGGCTCCACCCAAATCGCATATGGTCTCCGCCCAGCACATAACGGGCCCCACCCACAATAGTATATAAACATACATACATATGCAAGAGTCACATAGACAATAAGCATACACATACATATCAGCAAGTCTCACAAAAACCACTATCATCATACAAGCATGATCCAGTGGGCCAACATTGGTGCCTTCTATCCACAGATATAGTGAAGAGACTCACCTCAAACTGAAGATAGACAAATCGAACTCCCGGACTGCTACTACCACAACTCCTCACATTGAACATTACAATTAACCCTAGTAAGTACTCCAGGTAATAACCCAAAAAAGGACTAGACTACCATCCAACGTGCTAAGGGGTAAAAGACCATTGTACCCTTCCCTTTGTGGGCCTCTCAACCCATGGCCTAAGCCCAAAAGACCTAAGGCCCAGAAAGTCCCAAGATACCTAAAGCCTAATAATGGCCTAAAGCCCCAAACATCCTAAAACCCAAAAAAGGTAACTAGTGAGTGTGCTAAGTGTACCACCAGTACGGCCCATGTACTAACTTTTGCCAAAGGAAATCGAGGACTCAGGCACATACGCTCAGCGTACACTTACATACGCCCGATGTATGACCCATATAGCTAAAAAAACCATTAAGCACTTAATGCATTAAGTCCACACGTCCATTTTTCAAATATGGTTCTTTGGGGGATGTCTTAAACGATAAAGTCACTAACTTGATGCCTTTGTATGGTCAAAGAGTCTCAACCCTTATATTTAGCAATCTAATTCCACCAGATGATCATTAGCTCATGCACGATTGATGTATAACCATCAAGATGCAAACTTTATGGACTAGGAATCCCAGAAACATCAAAAGGAACATCTCATAACTTCTGGAGTGACATTTACTCACAAGAACACATCCATGGGACCAAAATATATTAAAATCTAAACTAGTTCTAGATCTAAGCATAGAATAACCAAGGTCAAGACTTTATACCTTGAAGAAGTTTAGGAAAATGAGTAAACCCTGGATGTACAAGCTCCAATTTGATCAATGCTCCTTCACCAAGCTTCTTCTTCTTCGAGATACACCAAAACACACACAAGGATCAACTCTATTTACAAATGGGTTAAGGTTTCTTAATAGTGCTTAAAGGGGCACTGGAGGCTGATAATGAGAAAGCCTTGGGACATAAGGTGTTTAAATAAGGTGAAAACCCTAAAATTTAGGGTTTGTGTAACAACCCAAATTTTTATAGTAAATTTTAACTTTTAATTTTATTAATAACAACCACCATGTGTCCAAAAATCCCATTACATAGCCATAGTGTTTTAAAATTCAGAGTTGGAAACTAAATGTGAAAACACCAGAGAATGCACGCCGCACCATCAAGCCGTGCCCTTGCCCTTATCGCAAGAAGTACCTGAAAATTCAATAAAACTATAAGCACAAGCTTAGTGAGTTTCCCAAAACATATCAATCATATAATCATATTATACCATGCACACATATATACATATAAGTTTGCCATGGAATCCCTCCATAGTCTTTATTGGAATGTCATGGGCTACCCCCATGGTATTATATCCCCGAGCAATGGGCTCTTCTTATGTTCTTGTCATGTGTCATGGGCTCCTCCCATGGTCATCACATAAATCCACATATAGATCAAATAACCACAATCACATACTCCATTACTAATCATCTCACACATATCAATTAATGGGTCGACCTTGGTGCCTTCGACCAATGAGTGTGGTGAGAAGACTCACCTCAATCTGCTAAACATAAAAGTTGCTCGCTTAACAGTCTGAAACCACACGTTGAACAATAATACAATTAACCCTAAATTAGGATTATACACAACCTGATCAAAGAGTTTAAACACTTAAGTCTAAGTCCTTTCATAATGGCCAAAAAGTATCCACTTTGCTAATGGGCCTAAGGCCCATGATAAAGACCATTAATGGGCTGCATGGCCCAATAAGGCCCTACCAAAACAACTATGGTCCAAAACAGAATATCAACCCAAAACTCTAAATGGAACCAGGCCCAAAATTGAATAAGGCCCAATAAGCTTACAAGCCCAAACCTAACTGAATGTGTACACCCTGCATACCACTCTAGTACGCTTAGCGTACTAGCCCCTTAAGCACTACGTGCCGCGTACACGATACTATGCATGGCTTACAAGCCAGATATATAAAATTGACCATTAAGTACTTAATACTTGGGATTTCAACGTCAAACTTTAGATCTGAGTCCATTAAGATGTCCTAAGGAATAAATTTGGCAACTTTATGCCCTTTCATGTCATGAGTGACCCCTATACTTCATGCTTCTCATTAAGACCTCATTTAAGACCTCTAACTTATGCATGAGGTCAAAACCACCTCCAAGATGGCACTTTTATGCATCAAACATGCTCAAAGAGCTTGGATCTAGCAATCCTAATATCTGGAGTTGCTCAACTCACAAGAGATGGTCCAAAATCCCGAAAGGGACTCCATAACAAAACCCTAGCTCAAATAATCAAAAGAGATGACAAGGTCACGACTTTATACCTCCAGAAGTTCTTCAAGATGAACTTGATGTAGGATCTAGAAGCTCAATGACACCCAAAGCTTGTTCACCACCCTTTCCTTCTTGAATGCTCTCTAAAATGGCCACCAACACACGTTCTAAGCTCAAAAATCACACTCACAAGGAAATCTGAGGTTAAGGGACAAAATGAGGCTATGGAGGCTGATTAGGGTTTGGTCCAAATAACTTAAGAACGTTTATATAGGTCTCAATCCCAAATATTAGGGTTTTGCCCATCTGCCACGTACGCCCCGCGTACCAACTTGTACGCCGTGTATACGTGGTACACCTTCGCGATCATTCCACCTCGGTACGGTAAGCATACCCATAAGTATGCCAAGCGTATGAAAGGGACCAATATTGTAAAGAAAATGATTTCAAGGTCTTAAAGGGTAATTGCCTGGATTGGAGTGTTACAACTCTCCCCTACTTGAAATAGTCTTCTTACTCGAAGTCCGCAGTCGCAGACAGATCCAGGTAATGCTCTCGCATCTCGTCCTCCGACTCCCACGTCCATTCGGAGCCTTTCCAGTGTTGCCGTAGCACCTTTACAAAACTTCACTTCTTTATTTCGAAGAACTTTAGTTTTTCAATCTAACACTGCAATGGACTTCTCAACATAATTCAGGCTCTCATCTACCTGAATATCATCCAATGAGATAACAACGACCTCATCAGTAACATACTTCCGGAGCTGAGACACATGGAAGGTGTTATGGATCTGACTGAGCTCATGCGAAAGGTTCAATCGATAAGCAAACCTTCCGACTCAGGCATGAATCTTGAACGGAACAATAAATCGGGATCCCAGCTTTCCCCTCTTCCGAAAACGAATGACACCCTTCCAAGGTGACACCTTCAGCAAAACAAAATATCCCATCTGAAACTCGAGATCTGAACAACGTCGGTCATCATAACTTTTCTGATGACTCTGCGCGACCCGCAACCTGTCACGCACCTGCTGAATCAACTCGGTGGTCTTAAGCATCGCCTCAATACGTCCCATAACTCGATGCCCAACCTCCCCCCAACAAACTGGAGTCCTACACCTCCGACCATACAACATCTCAAACGGGGTTCGGTCAATACTAGCATGATAACTATTGTTGTATGAGAACACTGCTAGTGGAAGGTGAGTATCCCAAGTCCGTCCAAAGTCTAATACACATGCCCGAAGCATGTCCTCGAGCGTCTGAATCGTCCGCTCGCTCTGTCTATCGTTCTAGGGGTGGTAAGCAGTGCTGAAATGCAATTGAGTACCTAACTCCTCATGAAACTTCCTCCAGAATTTAGAGGTGAAACGAACATCGCAGTTCGAGACCACAGATACAGGCACCGTGTGCTTGACCACCTCCTGCCGCACATAAATGACTGCTAATTTCTCGGCGGAGATACTCTCGAAAATCGGAATAAAATGCACAATCTTAGTCAACCTGTCCACAATAACCCAAATGGAATCCACACCCTGCATCGTCTTAGGTAGTTTCGTGATAAAATACATGGTGATCTCTTCCCATTTTCACATGGAAATAGGTAGCGGCTGCATCTTGCCATGAGGCCTCTGATGTTCGACTTTGACCTTCCTGCTGTTCAAACACCGCTCGACAAACCAAGCGACCTCCCGCTTAATGCAGGGCAACCAATAGCTCTATCTCAGGTCTCGGTACATCTTTGTGGCCCACAGATGAATAGAAAATATGGACTTATGCGCCTCCTCTAAGATTATTTGCCTCACACCCCCGGATACTGGAGCCCAAACTCTACCACACTGAGTTAATAACCCCCGACTATCTCGAATAAACAACGGAATTTTCCCCTGAATCCGCTCGATCTTCCAATTCTCCCTTTTTAAACCCTCCACCCGTGCCTCCTTAACCATATCCAATAAATGTGAAATCATGGTCATCCTCAAGCAAACATCTCGAAGCGGGGCACTTGCCGTCTTACGGCTCAAAGCATCGGCCACCACATTAGCCTTCCTGGGATGGTACAAAATCTCACAGTCGTAATTTTTCACCACATATAACCACCTCCTCTGACACATATTCAAATTTTGTTGATCCATCAAATACTTCAAACTCTTGTGATCAGTGCAGATGGTACATCGTACCCCACCGAAAGGTCACACTGTTCTTAGTTAAACGGGTCAAGGGTTCAAAAATTTTGGAGAAATCCTGGATGAATCTCTGATAATAACCCGCTAATACTAAGAAACTCCTGATCTCGGATGTGTTTTTTTGGAACCTCCTAATGCATTACCACCTCAATCTTGGCGGGATCTAGCAAAATACCCTCTTAGTTAATGATGTGCCCCAAAAACTGCACCTCACGCAACCAATACTCGCATTTGGTGAATTTGACATAAAGCCTCTCCCTGCTCAAGGTCTCTAACACCTCTCTCAAATGACGCTCGTGTTGCTCCTTGGTCTTAGAATAGACCAGAATATCATCAATGAAAACAATCACAGAACGATCCAAAATCAGTCTGCAAACCCGGTTCATGAGATCCATTAATACTGTTGGAGCATGATGGGTTTTGAACACTATAATATCCTTATGGTGAACATACAACCCTAATGCTTTGGATCTAAGTTTTCTCTAGTTATACATGCAATTTTTATTTTCCAAAGCATGATGCCTAACTGGCATATAACATTGATATTTGAAACATAAAATCGAGTTAGATGATTACCTCTTTGTTGTAGCTTGTAGAACTTGGCCTTACAAAATGAGGGATATTAGAGTTTTGTCCAAATCATTTAAGAACATTTATATAGGTATCAATCCCAGATCTTAGGGTTTGGTCCATCTACCACGTACACCCCGCATACCAACTTGTATGTCGTGCGTACGTGGTGCACCTTCGCGATCATTCCACCTCGGTACCATAAGCATACCCATAAGTATGCCAAGCGTATGAAAGGGTCCAATAATGCAAAGAAAATGATTTTAAGGGCTTAAAGGGTAAATGCCTGGATTGGAGTGCTACTGTTTGCCCCTGACTCTCGTATACCCATCATACCAGGGGGGTTAGCTCCATCTCCAACATCCTTCGATGTATGCCCAATGTACCTCATGTACGCCCAAAGTATGAGGTCTTCATGCAAAATCAATAAACAATTTATAAATAAGAAATTTACCTGAAATACTGAGTGTTACAACTCTTCCGCCCTTGAATCAGACTACATCCTCGAAGTCCGCCTCCACAAACAATTTTGGGTAGTGCTCCCACATCTCCTCATCAAGCTCTCATGTCTATTCTGAACCCTTGAGGTGCTGCCATTGTACCTATCCTAGAGCCACAAATTTGTTTCACAAAGTCTTCGTCTTCTTGTCTAGGATCACAACCGGTCTCTCTTTGTAATGCAGACGCTCATCCACCTGAATGTCCTCCAAAGGAACCACTGCAAAGTCATCAACCAAACATTTAAGCAGCTGAGAGAAATGAAAAGTGTTGTGAATCTGACTGAGCTCCTTGGGTAGCTTCAAACGATACACAAACCTGCCCACCCGGGCAATAACCCTGAAGGCACCGATGTATATGGGGCCCAACTTGCCCCATTTCCTGATCCGGATGACACATTTCCAAGGTGACACCTTCAGTAGTACCATGTCCCCAACCTAAAACTCTAAATCTGGATGCCGCCTATTAGCATAAATTTTCGTGTGGTTTTTCACAGTCTGCAACCTCCTGCACACCCATTGGATCAATTCAGTAGTCTGAAGCACCACCTCTGTGCTACCCATGACTCGCTAACCGACCTTCCGCCAACAAGTTGGGGTCTGACACTTCCTCCCGTAGAACATCTCAAAAGGAGGTAGATCGATACAGGCAAGGTAACTATTGTTATTCGAAAACTCTGCAAAATGATGGTACGTATCCCAACGCCTGCCAAAATCCAGTACATATACCAGAAGCATGTCCTCCAAATTCAGAATGGTCTGCTCACTCTGACCTTCAGTCTACGGGTGATCCAAGAACCTAGAGGTAAAACGAACATCCCTATCTGAAACAATTGAAACTGCACCCCATGTCGTGCCACAACCTCCCGGACGTAGATGTATGCCAACTTCTCTGTAGAGTTTCTCTCCTGAATGGGAATAAAATGAGTGATCTTGGTCAATTGGTGTAAGATGACCCAAATCGTATCCACTCCCCATGCTGTACGAGGCAACTTCGTGATGAAATGCATCGTGATATCCTCCCATTTCCAAACAAGAATACCCAACGACTCCATTTTGCCTTTAGGTCGTCGGTGCACGAACTTGACTTTCCTGTAATTCAAGCACCTCTCCACATACCAAGCTACATCCCGCTTCATGAATGGCCACCAATAATCGAGTCGAAGATCCCTGTACATTTTTGTTGCACCTGAATGAATAAAAAATCTTGACTTGTGTGCTTTTTCCATCAAGATCTGCCTCACACCCCCAAAGTGTGGAACCAATAATCTCTGTTGAAGGGTCAACAATCCCTGGGTATCATAATCAAAAGAAGCCACTTGGCCCACTATGCGCTCACTCTTCCGGTGCTCCTCCTTCATAGCCTCAACCCGAGCCTCTCGAATATTCTCTAAGAGTGGGGTAATCACGTTTATCCTCATACACACGTCCCTGATCGGGGCGGTAGCTATCTTTCGATTGAGAGCATCGACCATTATATTGGCATTCCTCGGGTGATAAAGAATCTCACAATCATAATCCTTTACCAAATTAAGCCACCTACGTTTCCTCATGTTCATATTTAGTTGATCCATCAGATACCTCAAACTCTTGTGGTCCGTGTAAATGATACAACGAACCCCATACAAATAATGTCACCAAATCCTGAGGGAAAACACCACCGCCTCCAACTCCAATTCATGAGTGGGATAATTCACTTCATGAGGCTTCAGCTGCCTCGAGGCATAAGTTATCACACGACCCCTATGCATCAAAACTACACCCAATACCGTAATCGATGGATCACAATATACCACGAAAATATCCACACCCCCTGGAAGGGTCAAGATCGAAGCCTCACACAACTTCTACCTCAATGTCTCAAATGTTATCTATTGTTTCGGTCCCCAACGGAACGTATTAGACTTCTTCGTCAGCCTAGTCAACGAGACTGCGATCCTGGAGAAATTCTCGATAAACCTCCAGTAATACCCAACCAACCCAATAACACTCTGAATCTTGAATGGAGACCTCAGAATCTCCCATTGCATAACAGCCTCAATCTTGGCCGTATAGACAAAAATACCCTTCTGGTTGACAAGGTTTCTAAGAAATTGCACCACGTACAACCTGAACTCCCACTTGGAGAACTTGGCATACAAACTCTCCCTCCTCAGAGTCTCTAGAACCTGTTGCAGGTGATCCTCATGTTGCTCCTTTGTATTAGAATAAACTAAGATATCATCAATAAACACAATGACCGACCGATCCAGCATCGGTCTGCAATCCTGGTTCATGAGATCCATGAATAGTGTTGGTGCATTGGTGAGCCCGAATGGCATCACCACAAACTCGTAATGACCATAACGAGTCCTAAAGGCCGTCTTCTGAACATCCTCATCTCGAACGCTCATCTGGTGATAGCCTGAACGTAAATCAATCTTGGAGAACCAAGAGGCACCCTAAAGTCGGTCGAACAAATCATCAATCCTTGGAAGCGGATAGCGGTTCTTCACTGTCAACTTGTTCAACACGAGTTAATCAATGCACATCCTGTGGGAGCCATCCTTCTTCTTGACAAACAATATTAATGATCCCCAAGGTGAACTACTCAGTTTGATAAATCCTTTGTTTAGCAGCTCCTGCAACTGTGTAGACAACTCATGCATCTCTGGTGGTGCTAACCGATAGGGTACCCTATCTATCGGAGCCACACCTGGAACTAGATCATTACAAAACTCCACCTGCCTCTCCAGAGGCTCTCCAGGTAAGTCCTTTGGAAACACATCTGGATAATCCTAAACAACTAGTGCATCGTCAATCACCCTCTTGTTTTCCTCTCTGGTATCCAATACATAAGCCACAAACCCGGAACAGCCCTATTGTAAATATCGATGATCCCTCGCGGCTGAACATAGATTCAATCCATGTTGGGCAACCTCACCATGGATAATAAGTTCTCCCCCACTTGGGTCGAACTCGTACTAGCTGGTGTCTGTAGTCAATCATCGCCTCATTAGGGCTCAACTAGTCCATCCCCACAATGAATTTTCTCTCGCGCAAAGGAATAGGAACCATGTCGATCGGATACCTCTCTCAGAAAAGCTCAAGAGTACAACCCTGATGAACTCTCAATACACTCACTAAACGACCATCAGCTATCTCACCTCCAAAGGATAATCCATCTCCCCAAGAGCATCAACAAACCTCTTGCTGAGCGTAAGAGATACAAAAGATTTGGTAGAGCCCGTATAAAAAAGAACCAAAGCAGGCAATCCGTTCACTAAGAACGTCCCTATACATCACAATATAAAACATAAGCATAAAAATTAATGAAAGCGCATAAATGAATAGAAAACATACCTGTAACCACGTCAGGAGTCGCACTTGCCTCCTCGGTTGTCAGCTGAAAAGCCCCACTCTTTGCTACAGGGTCCATCTGCTTACCCTCCCAGCCATCAATGATCCCCAATGTCGCTGGAGCGGGTGCTGCAACCGCTCCCGCTGTCAATCTCGGGCAATCGGCCTTCTTGTGGCCCCTCTGATTGTAAAGAAAGTAGATCGGACCTGAAACATGGGTGGTGATGGTGGCAGTGCAATCCCTACTCATGTGCCCTGTCTTGTTGTACTTGAAGCAGCCCGAACCACCCACCCTGCAAACCCCGTCATGCATCCTGCCGCACTTGCCGTAGTGGCCCCGACCCTGCTGGCCCCTCAATCTAGAATTGGAAACCTTGGGTTTCTTTGGTGAAACCCTAGTCTTCTGTACCAGCCCATCTTTCTTCCTCCCGATGTGCTCTAAATTAATTTCTTGCTCACGGGCCCTAGATATTTTGTCCTCCAATGTCGGATAGGCTGAAAAGCTAACAAAATCCCTGATATTTGATCTCATCATGTCATGGTATCTAGTCTTCCTCATCTCTTCATCTATAACATACCGGGCTACCAATAAAGCTCTCTCTCTCTCTCTCTCTCTCTCTCTAACTTGGCGGTGATCTCTGCCATAGCCTCAGTCATCTTCCACATATCCAGGAACTCCCTCGCCAGATGTTGCACCTCAACAACCACTACAAACTCCACTCGGATCCGGGTCACAAAATCCGCCCAGGTCATGGCCTCAATGGTTGGGGTCCCCAGAGCATGGCTAACCTCCTACTATCAATCTAGGGTTCGCTCCCTCTCACATCCCGCATAAAACCTCACCTTTGACCCATATCTACTATACATCATCTGGCTGCAATGGGGTCCTTCTCCCCACAAAACTCTGATGCCCCACATCCCCTGAAATCCTTGAAGGAGAGAGTGCAGGATCTGTACTGATCAATAGCCAGATCGGCTCGAAAGGCCAGGAAATGCTCCTCCATCAACTCGATGATACCCTCCTTGCTCGACCCGAACATCACCGGGGTCGCCTTAAGGATGCCTATCATAATCTTAGACGTGATGAACTCGTGTAGTCCCTCATCAATTAGCTCGGTACCTATGCCAAAACCGGATCCAGATCCTGAACCTCCTGCTCCTCTGTGTGTCACCACCATGCTGAAACATAATACATAAACAATTAGTACACGCATAAAGAGGTTCACACTCTCGAAGTTCTTGAATTCATCAAGGTATTCCTTGTCTCGGGTATAGATCATGTGCTTTCACTAGTACGGGTCCAATACCACCTTCCAAACCTATCTATACCTTCCTAAAGGACTGTCTCAAATCCTCCAAGTCACTTCCTTACTATTCATTACTTCTCTCATATGATAGAGCACCCTACACGCTAAGAAATATCCTAGGCTCTCCTAGGATTACCATCACACCACCCTCCGCTATCAGCTGTAGAAGGAACTCCCTCCAATACCATCTAAATACCTCACGAATACAATTACATATCATCGATACTAGATAATTCTTCGAATGAAAGGTCTCACACTACAACGGTTGGACTCAAACAAGAGTTGCACAATAGAGTTAAACCTAACCTTCTAAGATTATCTAGCCCCTACAATATGTAATCAAACACATTCGTTTACTAGTTAGCTGATATTAATGACTACTCCTAATAGCACAAAGCAAGCAACATTCGAGCATTGAGTAATCCGAGTCAGTGCAGAACCTAAATAGGCCATCCTATCAGATATTTGATTCAATACTAGCATTCAGATCTACAAGGTCATACAAAGGAACATAAAGCCATATTTCCTAGCATTCTATCACACAATCCTGAGTTGATCCTTAGCCCTAATCTAACATGCGATTCTCGTATCAAAACATATAACATATAACATGTATGGGTATTTTAGGAAGACTAACTTGAGCTCGGTCGATTGCATGCACCACACCCCTTTCTTTTATTAGAAAACCATTTAGAAAAAACATTTTCTTTTATGAAAAACTTACCAAATCCTCAGTCTGAGTTCAGAGACACTCGAGAGTATGCCTGAATCACTCAAACCAAGGTTATGATACCAAATTGTAACATACCAAAAATCTACGTAAAAAATTCATTTGTAATTCAATCCAAATACCATCAAATCACATATCAACCACTCAAAAGTATGTCATAGTGAATTAGTTATCAGAGTATAATTCCCAAAATCAAAAATGTGCAGAAAAACTGGATGGATACGCTGCAATTAAACCGACCCTTCCCTTTCGAACTGGAAGTACCTAAAAACATAAGCATAATTGTAAGCATATAGCTTACTGAGTTCCCTCAAAAATACCCCATACCATACATACAAACGGGCCCCACCCAAACTACATATGGCTCCCACCCACAACATAAGTGGGACTGCCCACATCGTATATGGGCCCCTCCCATAATACTATATATAAACATACATACATGGAAGAGTCACAAAGACAACATGCATACATATGCATATCGAAAAGTATCACAAAAACCACCATCATCCTACACGCATGATACAGTGGGTTGGCATTGGTGCCTTCGACCCATGAGTATAGTGAAGATACTCACCTCAAACTGAAGATATAGAAATCGCCCTCCCAGACTGCGACTACCACGACTCCTCACATTAAACATTCCAATTAAACCTAGTAAGTACTCAGGGTAATTGTAACACTGAAATTTGCTAAAACAAAATTTTCATTTAAATTCGCTTATTTCTTTAACACATTTCATAAAATCTCATTTTTACTTAAATTAAAAATCATGACTCTTTTGTTCAATTAATGAATAAACCAGGATCCTCCAAAACAAACGCTTCCTCTGGTGTGTACAATCGAGCTGGTGCCGTCCTGTGATTCTGAGGAAACCTGAAACACATAACACAAAACACTATAAGCACGAAGCTTAGTGAGTTCCCCAAAATACCACTCTAACACATATTAGCCACTCAAGGCTATAACTCTATTGACCTTCTGGTCAGTGTGTCTCAGTGGGACCCTCTAGTCCCAACTCTCTATGGACCCTCTGGCCCTAACTCTATGGACCCAAGGGTCCTAACCCTGGTAACTCTGAATCATGCACATCATATATCACAAAAAATCTCATAACATAACTAGCATACAAATACACTGGCACATAACGCTAATCCTAACTCTGTGGACCCTCTGGTCCTAGCTCTGTGGAGCTTCCGGTCCTAACTCTGATATACACACAACATAAATCACATAGAAATAATGCAGTGCAACACATCACATAATAGCATACAATAGCTCTGTCACATAACTCTAATTACCACTCAAGGTAAAGTATAGTGAGAAGACTCACCTCAGATGTCTCTGTAATCTCGCACGCGGATACACTGATCTAGCCTCTACCTAAATACATAAACAATTATCTCAATCAATAACGACTCTCCAGGCTAGACTAATCCCTTCCATGTTCTCTAAGAAGGATAAAAGACCATTTTACCCTTCAAATGGTCCACATGACCAATTGTTGACCAAACCCTAAAAGTCAAAAAAGTCAACTCAAGTCAACGGTCAACACTGACCAGACTCGTCGAGTACACAAGGGTGACTCGGCGAGTCCATGCGTGTCTTTTGACTCTTCCACGGCCTCACTCGACTCGTCAAGTGAACCTTCCACTGGATTCGAATCGCGGGCAACCCGACTCGACTCGTCGAATCTCCCCATGGAATCGACGAGTTGCTCCCATGCCAACACTCATCTGACATTCTGAGGTCAGATATGTTCCTCTAATCCATAGATCTGGCTTCCCTACGAACAATAACCACATAAAGGTCGAGGCTTGACATACATGCAAAGCTCACAAGGCTTTCCTTGGATAAATGGCTCCAAGAATGGCATCAAAGTCTCATTCTCTCCATGAATCAACATAAAGCATATAAAATAAGGCCCTATGGACCTCTATGGGTCCAGATCTGGGATCTCTCACACAAAGGGACCATATACTCATCACTACAAGCCATAGGAAGGTGTAAAAACCCTAAAATCACCAATCTCACCCAAAACAGAAAAGGGAAAACGATTTGTTACCTCTATAATGAAGATATAAGCTCAGGAACTCTGAATCAACAACTCCCTTGACCTCCCCTTGTTGGAAATGATTTCTCCCTTGCAAAATAACACCAAGAAATGCTTAGAATGGCTTTATCTCTCTTACTCTTCGCTCCAGCTCTCTAGGGTTCCTCTCTCTGGACTGATAGCCGCACAAGAGGGATATAAGGTCCTTTAAATAGGTCTCAAACTCGAGCAATTAAGGTTTTCCTTAACAACACTGACTCGGCGAGTGCAGATAACCGACTCATCGAGTCCCTTCATTAAACAGATCACCAAGCCGCGATCCTACTCGACGAGTTGAGGCATCAACTCGCCGAGTCTCTTCATATTCCAATATAAAATACTCAAATTTCCAAGCCTGGATATCCGCATGTTACAATTCTCCCCCACTTGAATTAAATTTCGCCCTCGAAATCACTCCTTAACCACTCATAGATTGAAACTAGCAACCCGGAAGGCACTACTGAAAAGGTCTTCCATACTACACCAATATCTTTCTATATGGACACGCGAAACCACATAAAACTTCCAAACCAAAATTTAAACCAACTCTTTCATCGCTAAAATACTCCTTCCCAACACCCAAAACTCTAGTGGCTTCACCCGCTGCCCGACCGCCTACTCGATAAATCACTATGATATTCGTTCCTCGAATATCAACCCCGCTACTCACTAGCTCTCTGATTCTCATAAGACCACATCCAACAACCGGCTATCGTTCCTTCAAACCAATCATGATAAATCATACAAATCACGCCCCTTAACTAAAAGGGTTCACAATCCACCGGGGCACATCTATTAAACTGCTATCAGAAACCAACCGAACAAAGAATCCCAACACTCTGCCCTCAGACACAAAAGCATAACCATGCTCGCTCAGAAGTGTCCTGAAACATCACATTCGTAAATTTCAACTCCAAATTCCATATCCCTTTTTAACACCACACGAGGTATGAACGTCATCTATCTGCATAACTCTTCTGACGGCTCTGGGCCGTCAACAACCTCTATCTGACCTGCCGAATCTGCTCGGTCGTCTAAAGCACCATCTCTATACTACCCATCACACGCTGTCCTACCTCTCCCCAGCAAATGGGAGTCCAACACCTTCTCCCATACAACAACTCAAAGGGTGGCATACCAATGCTCGAATGATGGTTGTTGTATAGAAAAAAAAAACTTAGCCAAGGGTAAGCACATGCCCCCAACTCCTTCTAAAATCAAATACACATGCCCGAAGCATGTCCTTGAGCGTCTGAATCGTCCGCTCACTCTGCCCGGCTCTCCGCAGAAGAGCTCCCACTGACTTCCCCTTCGCATCAACTATCTCGGCCCTGTAACACACAAGTCACAAAATTCTCAAATGAAAACTACAATCCAACCGGAAATCAACTTAGCCCTGACAGAGACGGAGACACCAGTCTCACCCCTGGTTCAACCACCAGGCTCCAAAAACTCAATACTAAGGCTACTCAAGCCTAAAACTCTTCTGCATCATACACTGATCGGAGAACACTCCAACATCACACTCTCTTGCCGTCTAGTGAGTACTAAGGCTCCTTGCAACATCACGATCGCCTCTGACTAGTGAGTACTACGGCTCCCCGTAGCTCCATAACACCAACTGACTAGTGAGTACTACGGCTCCCCGTAGTACCACGACTCCCTCTCTCTGACTTGTGAGTACTACGGCTCCCCGTAGCATCACAACACCCTCTGACTAGTGAATACTACGGCTACCCGTAGCTTCACCCTTTACTCTCATTCTCATCACAACGCCGCACTACGACCACTAACTCATGCTCTGAAGACTATCATAGACAGCTACACACACTTGACCCATATATACATCACAGAATCTGGCGGTAACCGCTATAACAAAATACCTACCTCTGTGGAGATCTACTTTCTTAAATAATCCCTCTTGATGTCAATACCCGAAGGGCTCCCACTGGAACTATAGATACATGATACGCCACTAGTCGTCTCAACTCAAGATTCTAAATATCTCCGAAATCGGGACATTATACCCGGATGCCACGGAACACCATTACAGAACATCACGATGTCCTGCCTCAACCATTGATCTCCTACTCTCAGCACCATACAGATACAACAATACATTTACTCTAAACCCCATAAATAATTCTTCATTTTACCCAATACGCAACTTCAGTGTATCCAAACACTCAATTGGAATACAAAGAAAGCGCTAATGCTTCAGAACACACTGATGATCCTCCGAAACCCTTTCCCCTACTGCTCAAAATCCAAGCAAGAATACACATACCGGCCCGGGAGTTGGCTGCTCGATAATCCTCTATCCACCCCAAAAAGGGCATATAGAATCCATACTTTGACCCAGAAGTTCTCAACTGCCCATACCATCATTACGAGTCTTCCACTTGAAACGAACCTGACCACCACCAGATTCCTGACCATTGGCCACCTGCCGTGGAGACACCCCTCCTTTCTCAGATACATACCGCATGCATTAACTCGCTCTGCACCTTTCCTTGATCACCAATGACCTTGGTCTCATGAATTCGAGCCGCAGTTTTCTGTATCCAACCCCTAACCGCTCTTGAACAAATCTCTGGATCCCTTAATAAAATACTCGGTTCTCCCCCACTGAGGGTTCGAACCATCACCAGTTGACGCATCAACACTCTACCCCACAGACGGTTTCCTCCAGAAACATCGCACCTACGCTTGGAAGGTGCCATACAACACCCAATGATCTCCCCAAGTAGAGATCAAGAAACCTCAAATACCCTAAATCTCCGAAGAAATCCTCAGGTACTTCTCGTCACGACTGTCTCTAGCCATTCGAAGTCTCATACCATCCCAATACTGAACATCCCAACTATTCAGTACTATCACTGACTCTTAGACTAAAACAATAAATCTGATGAGTTTATAAAACTCTTTGATCGATTAGATCTTATAACAGGCGAATCAAGAAAGTAATAACAGTAAGATAAAAACACAAGAATGGATCTGAATGAGTCAAATGATTCAATTAACTCAATCCTTAGTAGAGCACGATGAAGAACTTCCGCTGTAGAGGATATTAGGGTTACAAAAGAATAAGAACGTGAACGCTATAAAAATCTCTATCAAATCTTACGTTCTAGAATGCATGCAAACATTTATAAATAATAAACCCTACAAAATAACTCACGGATGGACAGGCCCATACCGGAGACAAAACTGGACTAGCTAACGAGCCCAAGACGCAACACTAACTGGACCTAACAATCTCCCCCTTTGCGTCAATTGGAGCGAGACTATTACTTCTTCTTGCTGGGTCCAGCTGCCGGAACCTTCTTAGTGGTATCAAACAGACGAGGGATAATAGCGAGGATTGTCTGTCTGAAGCGAATGTACCACTGGATCATATCATCGAAGTACTTCTTGTCATCTGCTGAGTTTTGCTTGCAACGATGAATGATACTCAAAACATGTTCCAGGCATGCAGTGGTGTATAGATGTTTGTCTGCCAAAGCGAACAGGCATTTTTGGCCTTCGTTTCTGGTAAACATAACATAATTTCTTTTCGGGTCTATCTTCCCCATCTGCATCATGTTCAGATCACTGCAGAGCCAACAGGAGAAATAGTGGGCTTTTTCTTGAAGATACTAGCAATCTCCTGATCCATCTTGGAAACTTCCATTATGTAGCAGACAAGCATCCTCTTGAAGTGGTCAATGATCGGACCATACTCTGCTTCATTTGTGAGAAGGATGTTGTGCAAAATAATCCAATCATGTGGATTTAAGTTGGGAAGATCAGCTAGCGAAATGGCATGTTTGGTCTTGGCAGAACCTCTCAGCACCTTGAACCAAACGTTCGTGAAGTTCCCTTCTCGATACGGCTTGAGGACCCGAACGTTGATAATCTTCTGAGCACTCCATGTTTGATACTGTGGTTGAGCAGCTCTCAGATAGAACTCGACAAGATCCCTGTCAACCTTAGGATGAGGATGAGGGATATCTGCAACGTTGTCAAAGGCATGGAAAATGAAGGCCTTTCGGGTCAGTGGCATGTCGAACTGAGAATGGACAGAATTGATACGATCTAGTGAGATCACCGGTTCGAGCCACAAGATACTTGGGGTTTCAATCGCTTCTTTCAGCAACTTCTCAAGAGTCCATGGAGGAAAAAGAGTTTTCCTACTCTCAAGAAGGTCGTGAGCCTCTTTCATCTTTCTTTCAGCTTCCTCAGCCTCTCTAGCAACCCGAGCACTCATATCAGCGTCCTTGTCTCGACCTTGCTTTTTCAAGAGATCAACAATCGTCTCTTTGTCGTTGTCACTATCTTCAGCAATTTGTTTCCCTTTGTCTTTGACACCCGAACCTGAGGCTTGGCCTGTTGGAGGAGGTTTGGTTGTTTTTATTGTTGTAGAAGTGGGAGGCGGTTGAGATACATTCTCTCCCCCTTGTTTCGGAATGGACACGAACTCAAGGAGCCCTTCAATTTTGCTCAGGAGAGAAAGGGCGGGAGCAAGCTTTTCCGCAAGAGTACGCCTCACTGAATAGTTTAAAATTGGATCATGTGCTTTAAGGATGTTTGAAAGGGCTGCGTGGACATCCGAAACACACGATGAAATCACCTCTCTTTCAGATCGAAGAGACTCAATCTCCTTTTGAGAATTAGAGAGTTGAAGATTCTTGACCTTAAGAGCAGTGGTCTTTCTAGCGAGAGCATCCATGAGGGAGTTCTCAGCAGCTAGATCTTCATGAAGCTTGGTGAGGCGCTCCTCAATGGTCGCCTTAAACGCTGAGTTGTCGTCAGTGAGAGTTTGACGAAGAGTGGCGAAAGACGTCAGTTCTGAGGCAACTGAGGTAGCTAGCTTGTTGACAATCGGGTCAAGCTTCGTTTTGGTGGCTTCGGCAGTTTCCTGTAAAGACTGCAAAAGAGAGGAGGCATCAGTAAATAGTTTTTCGACTTTTTCGGTCGCAGCAGCACAGGCTGTGGTGGAGGCGTCAATGGCGGCAGTAGCTGAGCTAACGGAGGCTTCGCGAGCCTTAGAAAAAGCATCAACAATCTTCTAAATAGCAGCTTCAGAAATGGTAGACTGTGATGAAGAAGAAGAGGAAGCGATGAGAGAATCAATCTTCTCGTGAAGCTCCTTGAGATGCTTTTTGGTGACGGGAGCATCATCATCATCGTCACTCTGCACCTGATACGGACTGTAGTAGACCGAATCAAATGTCATATTCTCCCCACCAAGAAATGGTTCTTCATCCTCTGCGGACGGAGCAGGTGATGAGGGTGGAGGCTCGGTTGTGGAAGTAGGTTCGGGTTGTGATGTATGTTCGGTAGTGGCAGTGGGTTCGGGTGCTTTAGTAGGAGCCCCCGTATCAGATACGTTGGTTCTTACTTCAGCGGTTGTTGTGGTAGCTTCAGTAAAAATGGGAGGGGGTACTGGGATAGAAGTAGGTGGTATTTGAGTGGTAAAGGTTATGGGGGGAATGAAAATAGGAATGGTGATTGGTGGAGAAGAGACAGGTGAACTGGAGAAGTGTACTTCTGGGGTAGGCGATCGTGGAGGAGTGTTACCACGAGGAGACTCGTCAAAGTCTGAATTTTCTTCCTCAGATTCGTTGGAGGAGGAAGCGAGTATCAGTTTTCGCCGGGGTTGGGTTTTTCGCTTCTTCAGTGGAGGAGATGGAGCAGCCTTGGTAGGTTTTCGTTTCTTGGGAGAAGGGCCTTTCGCTCCCTTGCCAACCTGCTTGTCTTTTCCCTTTTCATTCTTCTTTCCCCTTGGAGCTGGCTTATCAGCTTCGTGGATGGATTTGATCATCTCAGGAGTGAGCTCTCTAGGACCAGAGCGACGAAACTCCTTGTATGTTCGAATGATACGGCTTTGGGCAGGAACATCTCCAAACATTGACTCAGGGATGGAGCCAATAAACTGAAATTTTGATGCATCGAAGACTATTATCTTCGTGGTATGGAAAGTACCTATCGAAGAGAGTGGAGAATCAGCAACAATGGGGACGTGATACTTGTCCATCACCCATTTTGTGACTAGAGTCCAGAATCGATCATAGGAAATCTCTGAGTGTCGAGACGTGGATGCAAGGCTCTGGATCAGTTGCTGCCATAACACCGACCCATAGTCGAGGTTGATTTCGTTGTATACCCCATAAAGAATCGTGATGAACAGACGACTAGCTCCGTCTGAACCGACACTGCGTTCCGATAACCCCTTGAATAGCACCGTAAATAACCCGTTCCATTGAGGAGGCAAGCACGATTTCTTGAACTTGGTGACCATCGTCAGAACCTCTGTGTACCCCATGTTATAGAACATAGAAAACAGGTGACCCACCGGAATGGATTCAGGATTAACCCTAGATGAATCGGGTTCAAACCCTAAAAGTGAGCAGAATCGTTGCTTGGAGATTGATGCCTTGTGATCAAGAATGTCGAAGAAGATCCTATCGACAGACTTATCATAATGAGCAGTGGCAAAGATTTGGGATAAACAATCCATTGGAACAGCTTCAGCTTTAGTGAGAGCGGGAGCAAGCGGCGAGTATTTGAGGCATTCGATGATCGGGAACATGAAGGCATCATAAACATGTGGAGTAAGATTGATGATCAGACTCTGTTGAGGACGAATCGGCAGGATGTGGGAAGTGGCATGAACGGATGATGAATCCGCCATTGAAGTAAAGAAGTTGGGAGAGTTGATGAACAGTAGAATTCTCAAAGCTTTTCTAACTCTCTGAATTTTGGGTGCAGTAAAGAGGTAAATAATGGTCAAGATTACCTTTTATACTGTGGCTAAAGGAGAGAGAAGAATCCGTTCCCAAATCTTTGAAGGAAATACGAAGGGTTTTTCGGAGGTGATTGATGCATGACAGTTGGTAGCCCCGATGATTACGCAGGAGAGAGAAGAACTGTCCCGATTCACGCGCCTTCCCATCAGGCGCCGTTTAGACAGAAAAACGGTTCCACTTCGCATGCCTGTCAGTCAAGCGCCATTTGAAAATCAAAGCGATTGGACTCCCGCCTGAGTCAGCATCTTATCCCTTTAGAGGGAACGCCATCTTAAAGCAAAATGACCACGTGTAACAATGTGAGCCACATCTCTTAAAAAAAATTGCCTTGTAAGTAATGAAACCAGAATTATGGAAAATCAAAAAGATTTTCGTGCTGAGTGTGTAAAAGAAAAAGAAATAAAGCAACACATATGTGGGAAATTGTGATGTAAATAAAGACACGAAACAATGGATCCTGGGCACGAATCTCTTCCTTCAAAGTCAAGAGAGACCTTAAAGTGATTGTTTGGTTTCCCGTTGAATAACGATCAGACACTTATTAAGAAGTGTTGAAAGGCTTCTTTTAATCAAGCTAATTTGGGTGGCTTTCGCTTCAGTTTAGAATTCCTGATCTTGACATAAGACAGAAATCTACCGAAGTACTTGTGGGACCAATGTAATCTGTTGAACAAGTAGGTTTGAAAAGAATCTAAGTGGCATCGTGAAAATATTTTATGTGAAATCTCAAAGAAAAATAAAACGGGATTCCAAGGGAAGAAATGTTATGGGATTTAACAATTTCATAGGAATCACACAAAAAGAAATTAGAGATTTCATGGTACATCCCCATGGACAAGTTCGTCAATTCGTTAGTGAAAGCTAGAACAAAGTTGATTGTTCACCGTCAATGCATAGTAGGTATTGAATGGTGGATTTCACTTAGCACGTAGTGACACGAAGCTAAGATCATGAATGCAGAAATTGTGTAACCATAAACCTCAGTGGTAATTTCTGAGAGTCTCAAGGGTTACGTTTATGAAGCGAATGAGATGGAGAAAAGTAGTGTAGAGGGTGTAAAGAAACCAAAGTACCTCTGCTATTAAAATAAGGACCAAGCAGAAAACTCTTATCTCATGTGAAAAGAGAGTAAGGTAGCTCATGATTAGAATAAATATAAAAGCCTAATTGGGAAGACAAGGTTTGTATATACCAAGTCAGTAAGGCTATTATTTAGAATCGAGTGAGGCTTTGGACACATACAACAACATGCTTCTAGGGACACTTAACTAATGAAAGAATTTCCACACAAATAGCCACACAAAAAAAATTAACGAACACAAAAATAAAAATTGTTTTTGGAGTTTTTGATTGAGAAAAAAATAATAATAAGAAAAAGATTTTGGAATTTTTGATTTAAAGAGAAAAAAAAATTTAGACAAAAAATATTTGGAACTGAACCCGAGCGTTCGGTCTATTTCGGTTGCAAAAAAAATAAACTTGAAAAAGAAAAGAACTTTGAAAAAAAAACTTTGAAAATAAGAGAGATGAAATCTGAAAAAGATACAAAAGGTTTATAGCCAAAGAAACTACCTTTGAGTGATAAGCGAAGATAAGAAAATAGGACCGAACCCGAGCGTTCGGTTCATTTCGGCACACACGTGAACCGAACCCGAACGTTCGGTTCATTTCGCTTCCAACTTTTAGTTTTGAGAAGTAGTTTTTGGTACTGACTCCGATTCCATCATTCCTAGCCCTAGTAAAATTTTATTGAAACTCGCTTCAGGAAGAGCTTTGGTGAAGATATCGGCCAGTTGATCGGTGGTTCGAACAAAGTAAATTTCGATGTTTCCATCTTCCACATGATCCTTTATAAAGTGATACCTCAGTGCTATATGCTTGGTCTTGGAGTGTTGCACTGGGTTATGACAGATCCTAATTGCACTTTTTGAATCGCAATAAAGTGGGATCTTTTTCATATTGAGTCCATAATCACGAAGCTGGCTTTGAATCCAAATCACTTGAGATGTACAGGAGGCAGCTGCGATGTACTCTGCTTCGGCTGTAGACAGAGAAACACATGTTTGTTTCTTCGATTGCCAGCTAACCAACTTCCCATCTAGAAATTGGCAGCCTCCAGTGGTGCTTTTCCTGTCTAAACCACATCCTCCAAGGTCTGCATCTGAGTAGGCTTGAATGAAGAAACCTGAGTTTGATGGATACCAAAGACCGAGGGAGGTCGTTCGTTTCAGATACCGGAGTATGTTTTTCACTGCAAGCATATGTCGTTCACGAGGATTCGCCTAAAACCTAGCACAATAACACACAGAGAACATTATATCAGGCCTGCTAGCAGTGAGGTACATCAAAGAACCAATCATCTGGCGGTATAACGTAATGTCGACTGCCGGTTTTTCCAAGGATGGTGTGAGCTTGGTGCCAAACGCCATTGGAACTTTAACCTTTGAGTCTCCCATCATGCCAAATTTAGCAAGAAGAGTCTTGGTGTATGCTTCCTGGTTGATAAAGATGCCTTCGGGTCCCTGTCTAATATTTAAACAAAGGAACAAGTTAATCGGACCCATTGAGCTCATTTTAAATTTAGTCTCCATCAGCTTTCTGAATTCAGCTGTTAAGCTAGGATTCGTTGAGCCAAAGATGATATCATCGACATAGATTTGAACTATCATAAGGTGGTTACCTTCCTTCTTACGAAAGAAGGTTGGGTCAATCGAACCTTGTTTGAATTTTGACATCTTTAAGAACTTAGTTAGCGTTTCATACCATGCCCTAGGTGCTTGTTTTAGACCATAAACTGCTTTGTCCAGTATATAACAGTAATTTGGGTACTTTTCATTGAAAAAAACTGGAGGTTGCTCAACGTAAACTGTTTCTTCAAGTTCTCCATTCAGAAAGGCGCATTTTACATCCATTTGGTAGACCTCAAAGTTCTTGTGTGCAGCATAGGCCAGAAATATTCGAACAGATTCCAGTCTAGCTACCGGAGAAAAAGTTTCTTCGTAATCAATTCCTTCTTCCTGGAAGTATCCTTTTACCACGAGACAAGCTTTATTTCTAATTACATTACCTTCCTTGTCCATTTTGTTTCTGAAAACCCATTTGAGACCAACGACTGAGGCATCTATAGGAGTTGGAATGAGGCGCCATACCTTGTTTCTTTCAAACTCATTTAGTTCATCTTGCATGGCTTGTACCCAATCGGAATGATCAAGAGCTGTGTTGACAGTCTTAGGCTCAACTTTGGATACGGAAGAATTATACATGCAGAACTCTACTTTGGAGAATAGAGATGATTGCTTTGCCTTCAGTTGAGATCGGGTCAGGACTTTTCAGAGACATTACCCACTATCTGAGATACATGATGATCTCTGGTCCATTTAATAAGAGGAGGATAATTTGGATCATAAGATGGATCCAATTCGGCGTTGACCATTTCTTCTAATTCAGATTGACTATCGTCATCGAAAAACATGTCGGAATTCTCCCCCTCGACTGATGAGCTCTCAGGTGCAGCAGGACTCTCAGGTGTAGCTGGACTTTCTGGTGCTTCAGGATTCTCGGGTGTAGCAGAGCTTTCGAGTGCTACAGGACTTTTGGGTGTAGCAGATCTTTCGGGTGCTACAGGACTTTCGGGTGTAGCAGGAATAGAATTCTCCCCCTGAAAGTGTGAGTTCGGTTGATTTGAAGGAAGTGGATTCTCCCCCTCGACTGAAGTACCTTGCTGAGGAGGTTCGTTTGGAACTTGTTCTCCTTCACCCATTTGTTTGGCTGCATCTTCGACGATTTGCTTTAGATGGTCGATTTTGTTGTCTGTTGCCTTGGCTTCTGAGAGAGTAGCTTTCTCAGGTTCATCGAATAATTCCACAAACTGATCAAACAAATTAGCAATGGTGGCCGTGACTTGACCTGTTTGAGAGAAAATCTCTCAAATTTCTTCTTTAGCGGCCTTTAGCTTCTTGACGTAGGTATCATCGAAAGTCACATAATATGTTTCTTCGATCTTCCTAGAACACTTGTTTAAGACCCAGTATGCTTTTGAAGTAAGAGAATATCCCAGAAATATTCCTTCATCAACTTTAACGTCAAACTTGTTACGATGTTCTTTGGAGTTGAAGATGAAGCATCGTGAGCCGAACACATGGAAGAATTTTACGTTCGGCTTCCTGTTATTGATGATCTCATAAGGAGTAAGAGAGAAACGCTTGTTGAGATAAGACCTGTTCTGCGTAAAACACGCTGCAGCAATAGCATCAGCCCAGAAATATAAAGGAAGAGAAGCGAAACTTAGCATAGTTCGGGCCGCCTCACACAAGGATCGGTTTCGTCTTTCGACAATTCCGTTCTGTTGAGGCGTGTAGGGGGCTGAGAAGTTGTGACTGGTTCCTTTTTCTGCCAAAAATTCTTCAAGTTCTCTGTTCTTGAACTCCAGTCCATTGTCGCTCCTAATATTGTGAACGACTTTTCTCAGTTGCACTTCAACCTGCTTGATGAACATCTTTAGCTTAGGAGTAGACTCAAATTTGTGCTTCAAAAAGAACACCCATGTAAAACGTGAGAAATCATCAACAATAACAAGAATATACTTGCTACCGCCAATGCTTTCGATTGATGATGGACCACACAAGTCAATGTGAAGCAACTCAAGTGGTTCAACAACTTTTGTGTTTATGATGGATGGGTGACTTTGACGACTTTGTTTCCCCATTTCACATGCAGCGCACACGTGTTCTCGATCAAATTTGAGCAATGGAAGACCCCGAACATGACCTCCGTTGACAAGCTTGTTGATGTCTTTGAAGTTGAGATGTGAGAGCCTTCGGTGCCACAACCAGCTTTCGTCAGAATGAGCTTTGGACAAAAGACATATAGCTAGATTTCCTTTGATTGGTTTGAGATTGAGAGGAAACATTTCGCCTTTTTGGTCTGATTTAAGAATGACCTTGTTGGATTTCTTCACTATAATCTCTGAACCTTCGTCGTCGAATGAAACCTTGAGACCGGTACCGCCCACCAGTTGAGATACACTGATGAGATTATGCTGCAGCCCTTCAACGTACGCCACCTTTCTTATTGTAAAGTCTCAATTGGTTATCATCCCATAACCCTTTATCGTTCCATAAGAGTTGTTTCCGAACTTGACATTCCCACCATTTTGAAGAGATCGAAACTTCCTTAGCTCTTCCTTCCTTCCTGTCATGTGACGTGAGCAGCCACTGTCAATGTACCATTCTTCGTCGAACTGCTCGTCACTTATAACCTGCAAAAATTAAGCAGATTTAGGAACCCAAAGTTTCTTGGGTCCACGTGAGCCTTTCACAGGAACAGGAATAGTAAGAGAAACATCAACAAAATATGTTCTTTTTATTAATGTTGTTTCATCTTTCCTCTTAATAGTGAAAACTTTGATTTTGTTAGGGTTAGTTATAGACGTTTTGGTTTCAGATTTTGGTGTTTGGGTATTAGTCTGCTTTCGGTCTTCCTGGACTGAGGAAATCTTCGATCTTCCTTTCAAGTTCGTTGATGATTTTGAATTTTGTGCAGGAACATAATAGGGTTTAGAAGAGAATTGAGAATGAGAAGAATTAGAATGGGAGTTTTTCCTGACTTGAGGTTCTAAATGACCCTTTTGTTTTTGGTCATTTGAGGGACCGAACCTGGACCTTCGGTAGCTTTTGCCTTCATGACCGAACCTATCCTTTCGGTTGCTGTTGCTCTCGGGACCGAATCTGTCCTTTCGGTTGCTTTTGCTTTCAGGACCGAACCTAACCTTTCGGTTCAGATCCTCATGCGGCCCGAAAGTCTTTTTCTCTGACTTTGAATTTCTATCATGATAAGAGAAATGAGTGTTTTGAGAGCGCCAAAATTGCTTTCGCTCTGAGAGATTCTTTTTGTATCTTAGGTTTCTTTGCTGCTTTTGATTTTTCACCTGTTTCGGTTGTCTATGGATATTAGCCTTTTGCTTTAGCTTCTTGACAGCCAGTTCGCTCTTCGTAGATGAGGTTTCGCTTGTGGAGTTGACTTCTTCTATAGGTATTTCTTTTGTGCCACTTGTGCTTGGCACGTCAAAGTTGTCAGGCTTATTCAGCGGCTCTGGTACATATCTTCCTTTGGTTTTCCAGGACGTTCGCTCTGACAGACCGACCGTTTCGTCTGCATTATCTATAGGAGCAGACCAGAAAAACTCATCACAACCATCTGCGTTGTCTTCGTTCGCTATGGCAGTGAGTTCGGCTGTTTGATGTTCGGTTACTCCTATGACCTTATATACTTGATTCGGAGTAGTTCTCACCTTTTGGTACACAACCGCCTTTTCTTCAAGAACCGGGGACTTATTTTTGGACAAACGAGCGAATTCAATTGAATTTTCAGAAATCAGATTTTTGTGATTTTCGGGTTCGCTCTTGACAAACTCAGAACAGTCAACTTCAACCTCTACAGAAATTTCACTCATGTTATCGTCCTCATTAAGTTCAGATGCGTTTTCAACATTAATTTTATTTTCTGAACTTAACTTGGCACTCAATGAGTCGAATTTTTGTATGGTTTCGGTCCTTAGTTTTAGCTTATCGTTTTCATCCAAAAGATTTTTCAGCATGTCCTTATGGTCTTTGGACTTTATAAAAGATTCTAGTTTGTCCATACCATACATATAAGTAGGATTCACATCATCAGACGATACAACACTTTCACAGTTGTATACTTCAACATTGATTTCATCCTCCTTAAACTCAAGGAAGGGTAAAATCATGCGATGTATTTTCTGCCCTATTTCACAATTCAGATGCAGTTGAGTAATGTTAGCATAAAGTCTTTTAGCAATCAAACAAAAAACATTTCTTTGTTTTAAAAGTTTCAAATTGTCTCTTTGCAAATAAATGTATTCATCCTTAGACTTAATCAGCTCCAACTCCTTCTGCTCAATCCACATACTTCGCTCCTCACTCTTGGATGACACCCTGCTTATTTGGTCAGTTAGGTTAGAATTGGTGACCCGTGTTTGAGTTAAACAACTATCCAGATTTGAGATTCTTGAATTTAAGTTATTTAATTCCTTTTCATATGATTTCTGTGGAATTTTGAACAAATAAAAATAGATTGTACCTTCTTGATCAATTCATCAATTTCATTGATCTTCACACTGAGAGGTTTTGCTGTGAAGGATAAGTCCTCGCGCTCCTTAGTGTCCTCATTTCCACCATCTGTATTGTATCCCCTCATGTGAGATACGTCAGTCACCATCATACACTTTCCACTGCTTTCACCACCTCTTGCGACATATGCCTTTCCATGCGAAAGCTTTCTCACCTCATCATCTTCTGAGTCGGTCGACCACACCTGTACGCCACCAAACTCGTCATCCTCTGTCGAACCCTGTACAATAAGAGCATTCATAGAAGGATTAGTAGCAACTTTCTTTCTCTTAATCTCTTCTAGCTTTTTCATCAGGATTGCCTCTTCATCTTTCTCTTCATATTTCTCTACCATTTTCTTCAGAACACAATCTTTGGCATAATGATTCTTTCCTCCATAGTAATAGCAGCTGACACCAGAATCTCCTTCAACCTTTGCCTCTTTCTTTGGTTCCTCAGTCTTCGGCTCCTCCCTTACTTTTTCTGAACTGTAGCTTCCCTGCCAATTTCGATTCTTATTGGTAGGAAACCTCTTCTTGATGAACCTTTTTGGATTGGACACCATCATAGCATAATCTTCTGAAGTTAGATCGTAGTCCTCCAGGTTCAGATCTTCATCTTCTACTACATTCTTGCTTTTAGACAGGAGGGCCAAGGACCCCAAATTTGAGACCACACTCTTCTCTTGCATCACTATCTTTTCTTGGGATTTCAGAATTCCCACCAGTTTCGCCAGCGAATATGACTTGAACTGCTCGTGAGCTTTAACTATAGACACAACCGCTCTCCATTCGGATCTTAAGCCATTCAGAAAGGTGACCTTCTGTTCAATCAGCTTCCTTTCGATATCATGTTTGATCATCTTGCTGAGAAGATGATTGAAGCGATCAAACGTCTGTGTAACAGACTCATCAGAGTTTTGCTTGAACTCACCAAACTCAGACAAAAGCAAGGTCTGAATTGAGTGTTCCAAATCTTCATCTGTAGAATACAACTCTCGCAGCCGATCCCAGATTTCTTTAGCTGTACTGCAGGAACTCACCAACCTAAACGTGTCAGACTGAAGAGCGAATTGGATCAGTCTCAATGCTTTGATGTTGCACTGAAACTTCTCCTTTTCGTCTTGAGCAACGTCTTTCACATCTTTTAACAGATCATTATACTCTTTCTGAGTTTTAATGATTCTGGATGTTCCTGAATGAGCAAATGGTCCAGACACAATAGCTTTCCATATAAGATACCCATTATCTTCAGATCCGATGACATAGTCTTCAAAGTGATGCGCCCATACCTCGTAATCTTGAGTGTAAAGAATTGGAATCTTTTTTGTTGATCCAATATTGTTTGAGATGTTGATAGGATTAGATTGAGAATCGTCCGTGCTTGATCGTTTAACCTGTTGCAAGATAAGACTTGTAATATGTAATATTAGGGCAAAACGAATAAATAATGAGATACGTCAATTATGGAGTGACGGCTCAATAAATATCAGTTAATGCGGAATAACCCTAATCACTTCTTTCACAGAAGAGATGTGTATGAATTACACAGCCTCCTACTCTGATACCAATTGATGAGTTTATAAAACTCTTTGATCGATTAGATCTTACAACAGGCGAATCAAGAAAGTAATAACAGTAAGATAAAAACACAAGAATGGATCTGAATGAGTCGAATGATTCAATTAACTCAATCCTCAGCAGAGCTCGATGAAGAACTTCCGCTGTAGAGGATATTAGGGTTACAAAAGAATAAGAATGTGAGCGTTATAAAAATCTCTATCAAATCTTACGTTCTAGAATGCATGCAAACATCTATAAATAATAAACCCTACAAAATAACTCACGGATGGACAGGCCCATACCGGAGACAAAACTGGACTAGCTAACGAGCCCAAGACGCAACACTAACTGGACCTAACAAAATCATCATACTCCTCCTCCTCGACTTCTCAACCCCCGCTCCAACACGTGAATCATCATGAGAATATGGACTCCACTACCATACTCAATGTCCATCATAGACAGAAGAGCCACCGCTCTGGTATACTTGACTGGATTACCCGCTGATACCGCTACCACACGCCCTACTATACTCAATTAGGGTGTAATGTGGTCCTTGACCATCTCAGTCCCCACTGAATACCTGCTCATGGTAGATCATTTCCTCGCGGCAGACAAGTTGCCTAATACTCTGGTGGAAAAATCAACATCAATGTCAACCCGTAGGGTTTACTCCTAAACCCAAAACTGAAATCTCACGCCTCTCCTACTTCTCATAGGAAACATAAATAGCACCCAACAAGTCACAGAAGGTGACATCTCTTCCATCGGCTGATTGGTCACTCAGACCGCAATCCCTCATAAAAGCCTCCTCTACTAATCCCTGAGTATTGCGACTACATCTGTCATCTTACCAAGGTACTCTGAAATGATCTCAACCTCCCCCTCAAGGGATGCCTTTTCGAACTCAATCATGGCCCTTAGGCCTTAAACCCCATCGCATCCAACTCCACCAATCAATCCTGATCGGACAACCGGAGGATCACAAGCATACTATGCTAAGAACCATGATACTCAGCCCCTGACATATCTTCTCAATCTCCTATAATGCATGGCACTCGAATCTATAACATCACCCCTCAATATGCTAAGATGCATGGTACTCGAACGATGGCATCACTTTCCAATCTGCTCCGATGTATGGTACTCGAACCATAACATCACTTCCCAATCTGCTCCGATGTATGGTACTCGAACCATAACATCACTCCTCAATCTGCTATGATGCGTGGTACTCGAACCATGACATCACTCCTCAATCTGCTACGATGCATGGTACTCGAACCATGACATCACTCCTCAATCTGCTACTTAGAACCTTCATAATACTCCCTGTATTGAGTATGGGTCCTCTTCTTTCGGTAGTATGGGCCCATACTACCTGCCACATCTACCCATACTTTCCACATGGACCATCCCAGAGCTCCTATGTAACTGCTCAACCTTGTCATTCACCAATTCCGTCATGCGTGCTTGCTCCTCAGCGAATTGCTATACTCTGCCAGCGCACTCATCTGGCCAAGGTTACTACCTAAGCTCTTTCTTGGTTCTACCACTTCTCCGCCATCAGCTGCTGAAGGACTCCTAATGATGCCAGCCATCTACCTCCTGAATATCGTCATATTCACTTAGTAGCTGACTCCCATCATCGAGAGCTCCACAAAGCACGAAGCAAGCAACATTCGGGCATCGAAGCATCTCCTTCAGCACGTAAAACCTCCCAAGTTTATTATCCACTCGCTTTCCTCACACTCGAAGGATATCACCGAACTCTAACATCTTCGCCCCACATGGCCTCTGGCTACCCTTTCGGCAGACTCCTCATATGCTCATATAGATACCTCTCTTAGATTACTCTTCTACGCGAATCCCCTAAAGGATTCCTGCTGAATACTCTCACTTATCTCATACTCAAAAGCACATCACATACAACAGCAACTCCTAGGCTAAGGCATCACAAATCAGGCCACTCTAGTCCTAAGATATGAAATACCTAGCCTGTCTCTAGCATGCATAATATCTCATAAAATGTATCATAAATATCTCATAACAAAATAAGGGTATTTTGGGAAATCACCGTTCGGGCTCTGGCTGATTGTACACACTGCTCTTTCTCGCTTTCTCTTTGAACTCTTATTCACTTTTAGAAAATCATTTCTTTGAAAACTTTTCTTACTTCCTCAGTTTAAGTCCAGATTTACCCAAAGGTGCATCCGAATCCCTCAAACCAAGGCTCTGATACCAACTTGTAACACCGAAATTTTCAAAAACAAAATTTTCATTTAAATTCGCTTATTTCTTTAACACATTTCATAAAATCTCATTTTTACTTAAATTACAAATCAGGACTCTTTTGTTCAATCAATGAATAAACCAGGATCCTCCAAAACAAACGCTTTGTGTACAATCGAGCCGGCGCCGTCCTGTGATTCTGAGGAAACCTGAAACACATAACACAAAACACTGTAAGCACGAAGCTTAGTGAATTCCCCAAAATACCACTCTAACACATATTAGCCACTCAAGGCTATAACTCTATTGACCTTCTGGTCAGTGTGTCTCAGTGGGACCCTCCAGTCCCAACTCTCTATGGACCCTCTGGCCCTAACTCTATGGACCCAAGGGTCCTAACCCTGGTAACTCTGAATCATGCACATCATATATCACAAAAAATCTCATAACATAACTAGCATACAAATACACTGGCACATAACGCTAATCCTAACTCTGTGGACCCTCTGGTCCTAGCTCTGTGGAGCTTCCGGTCCTAACTCTGATATACACACAACATAAATCACATAGAAATAATGCAGTGCAACACATCACATAATAGCATACAATAGCTCTGTCACATAACTCTAATTACCACTCAAGGTAAAGTATAGTGAGAAGACTCACCTCAGATGTCTCTAGTAATCTCGCACGCGGATACACTGATCTAGCCTCTACCTAAATACATAAACAATTATCTCAATCAATAACGGCTCTCCAGGCTAGACTAATCCATTCCATGTTCTCTAAGAAGGATAAAAGACCATTTTACCCTTCAAATGGTCCACATGACCAATTGTTGACCAAACCCTAGAAGTCAACAAAAGTCAACGGTCAACACTGACCAGACTCATTGAGTACACAAGGGTGACTCGGCGAGTCCATGCGTGTCTTTTGACTCTTCCACGGCCTCACTCGACTCATCGAGTGAACCTTCCACTCGATGGGTTTCCACTGGATTCGAATCGCGGGCAACCCGACTCGACTCGTCGAGTCTCCCCATGGACTCAGCGAGTTGCTCCCATGCCAACACTCATCTGACCTTCTGAGGTCAGATCTGTTCCTCTAATCTATAGATCTGGCTTCCCTACGAGCAATAACCACATAAAGGTGGAGGCTTGACATACATGCAAAGCTCACAAGGCTTTCCTTGGAGAAATGGCTCCAAGAATGGCATCAAAGTCTCATTCTCTCCATGAATCAACATAAAGCATATAAAATAAGGCCCTATGGACCTCTATGGGTCCAGATCTGGGATCTCTCACACAAAGGGACCCTATACTCATCACTACAAGCCATAGGAAGGTGTAAAAACCCTAAAATCACCAATCTCAGCCAAAACAGAAAAGGGAAAACGATTTGTTACCTCTACAATGAAGATATAAGCTCAGGAACTCTGAATCAACAACTCCCTTGACCTCCCCTTACTGGAAATGACTTCTCCCTTGCAAAATCACACCAAGAAATGCTTAGAATGGCTTTATCTCTCTCATTCTTCGCTCCAGCTCTCTAGGGTACCTCTCTCTGGACTGGTAGCCGCACAAGAGGGCTATAAGGTCCTTTAAATAGGTCTCAAACCCGGGCAATTAGGGTTTTCCTTAACAGCACTGACTCAACGAGTGCAGATACCCGACTCGTCGAGTCCCTTCATTAAACAGATCACCAAGCCGCGATCCTACTTGACGAGTTGAGGCATCAACTCGTCGAGTCTCTTCATATTCCAATATAAAATACTCAAATTTCCAAGCCTAGATATTTGGATGTTACAGTAATAACCCATAAAAGGTCTAGACTACCATCTAACATGCTAATCGGTAAAAGACCATTTTACCCTTCCGTTAGTGGGCCTCTCAACCCATGGACTAAGCCCAAAAGACCTAAGTCCTAGAAAGGCCAAAGAGACCTAAAGCCCAACAATGGCCCTAAAAGGCATAAGGCCTGATAATGGCCCAAACATCCTAAAACCTAAAAGGGTTACTGGTGAGTACGTTAAGCGTGCCACCAGTACGCCTCACATACTAACTTTCACCAAAGTAAATTGAGGACTCAGGAACGTATGCTTATCGCATGCTTACGTACGCCCGACGTGTGATCTAGATAGCCAAAACACCATTACACACTTAATGCATTAAGTCCACATGTCCATTTTGCAGATTAGGCTCTTGGGGGACGTCTTAAATGATAAAGTCACTAACTTGATTCCTTTGTATGGATCAAAGAGACTCAAACCTTCGATTTAGCATTCTACTTCCATCAAATGATCATTAACTCATGCATGGCTGATCTACAACCATCGAGATGCAAACTTTATGGACTAGGAACCTCAGTAACATCAAAAGGAACATCTCATAGCTTCTGAAGTAACATTTACTCACAAGACCTCATTCATGAGACCAAAATATGCTAAAACCTCAAATAGTTATGGTCTAAGCATAAAATAACCAAGGTTAATACTTTATACCTCTAAGAAGCCGAGGAAGATGAGTAAACCCTGGATCTACAAGCTCCTACTTGATTAATGCTCTTTCACCAAGCTTCTTCTTCTTCAAGATACACCAAAAATACACCAAAACACACACAAGGCTCAACTCTCTCTAGAATAGGGTTAGGGTTTCGAGATAGTGCTTAAAGGGGAAATGGATGCTGATAATGAGAGAGCCTTGGGACATATGGTGTTTAAATAGGGTGCAAACCCTAAAATTTAGGGTTTGCCCCTCGCTCTTATACACCCAATGTACCAGGGGGTTAACCCCATGTCCAACATCCCTTATCTAAGGACACGTAACTGACTAGGTCAGAGTTCGACAACGGCTTTTGATAGCTACAATTTGCTAATCAATTTGGTAGTTACACTTGTAGTTATAGTTACTAGAGTTATATAAATGGGAGACTGTTGTATTAGGTGTCTAAGCCCATAACTATTAGTGGTATAAACTTGAACTGATAGTAGCAATGTCCTTTTGGGTTGCCTTCAAACATGGCAATTAAATAGGATAAACTTTTAGAGAGAGAAAAATGATTTATTAATTTATTACTTGGTTAATGAATTAATTAGAAATCAAAATAAATGATTTATTTATGTGTTAAGGAAATAATATATTGATTAGAAATCATTTTGTTTAATTAATATTTAATCAGAAATTAATTTGGAATTAATTTTGGGATTAAAGGAATTAACTGAAACTGTATGGACTAAAGGTGACAATGTTTAATAGTTGAGCATTGGGCAACTCTATAACCTCCCTAAAAGGGGGGGGGGGGGTTTGAACGAAATCTAGATACCCCTAGGGTTTCCTTGGGCTCTAAGGGTGCCTTGGATGCCTGATATTGTTGATATGTTGGGTATGGAATTGTTATGCATGCTCGACTTGATATGCTAGTCTGGTAGATTTGTAGGACTACCTGTGATACTGTATGTTTATCTAAATATGTTATTAACTGTTATCTGTCGACATATTGTGTGGGTTGGGTTGGGGTTGTACTGCTCCGTGCTGTAGCCAACAAAACCTGAAGCATATCAGATATGAGTTGAGGGCCAGGGAGGGCATGCCACACTCATACTGAGGGCTCATGAGCATTCCATATACGAGCTGAGTGTCGGGAAGGGCATGCTAGACTCGTACTAAGGGTTAGTGGTATTCAATCAGGGGCCTGATCAGGCCCGGGAGCAAGCCAGACATAAGTTATGGGCCCATGGGGCAAGCCAGACTTATGTTGTGGGCTCAGTGGTAATCCAATCTGTTAGCTGTAGACCCATTGCATGTTATTGTTATATTCGTGCTATTTTTTATGTATCGGTATTTTGGGGGCACTCATTAAGATTTGGGCTTACAGTTATATTCGTGCTATTTCTCTGATGTTGAACTTATTTTGAAAACAATTTGTAAACAATGATGATTTTTGGGTTTGTTTAAAAGTTTAAAATTTTTAAGAATTTTATGAATGTTACACCTTTTTAGCTAGTTTTTTTGGTTTTGGTCACTCAGAAAACTTAAAAGAGTAAAATGACATTTATTTTTATTTTTACAATTTTTAATAATTATTTTTATATTTTATTAATTAAAAATTAAAAAACAAGAGAGGACACATCCATCTCTCTCTCTCTCTCTCTCTCTCTCTCTCTCTTTCTCTCCCTCTCTCTCTCTCTCTCTCTCTCTCTAAATAGTCAACCCCATGTAGCACATTGTCATTGAGTCAACCCCTCCATGTTTCACGATCTCCATATTGAAGCAACCATGTATCTCTTGACAAAATCCCCACTTATTTATTGCTTCATGTAATTCAACTCCTTTTCTTAATGATGTTGACTTTTTTTTAGTTCATACAGCTGACCCATCTTTAATTTCATCCCCCCCACCCCCACCCCGCTCACATAACACCTTCAAATTGAGGCAACTGTTCCTTCAAAGATCTTGCAAACCCCATTCCTCAAAAACTTAAATTCCAGTTTTAATCCAAACGAATTATCATCAATCAATCAAGACTCAACAAAACTCTGCCTACCAATCTGATCCATCAACCTCTGGTTTCCTAATATTAGCCATTGCAACACTCTACTACTACTTTTTCGTCACCAGCGGCTGCTTCAACTGGCAACAAGCGAACCCATCAAGATGCTTTTCCATGTCACGAGAATGATGGAAGGAGGTCATTTCTCAGATTCCTTAAATAAATCTTTTTAGTTTTATGAGGGACAAATAAAAAAAATAGCTCAAAAGGTCCTCAATCCAAAAAAATTGAGGTTTTGACCAAAGCTCAGAAAAAAATGCATATCATAGGGACCATTTTTGCAGTTTTGTCAAAAACTTATCGTGGTGGATTATAAAACGCTGTCAGCGATAAAGACTAAGGTATTGTTTGTTTTTTTATCTGCAGATCTTCTTGGTCTCTTCTGTCTGCGTCGTGTAGACCATGCCCAAACAGTAGGGTTTGCAGACTGTTTGTTTTTTTGAAGACTATAGCTCTAAAAAGATATGTACGTCATTTTCTTGATACATATGTCGACCAGAGTCTTCAAACCTCTTTTAAACCTAAAAAACACATAAATATTTGTTTTTATTTTTTTAAACTTAAATTTATTTTAATTTTATTTATGATAAACAATTTGGAAAAAAAGTTACAATACTTAAAGAAATAAGTTCAACGACACAATCATGACATTTGAGACAAATTTATGATTTAATTACAATAAAAGTCATTAGAGTTGTTTATATACATATGAAAAAAAATCATACTATTGATTTATATTTTTGTGACAACTTTTATAAAACATTATTTAATGCAATACCATTCATTTCTTGGGAAAAAAAATATTTATGGTCAATTTTTAATTGATTTAATTGAAAAATAAAATGAAAATTTTGAAAAGTTACATTTAAAATAAAAGTTTGTTTAAATATATTTTGTGTATTAATTTTCTTTATCTCTAATTGCAATGTTTAGTTATAACTGTGTGACCATAATTTGTTGTTTTTATCAAATATACATGTTGATTTGTATCATTTTATTTTCACTTTTTATACAATAATACATAAAATCAATTTAGTTAATTTTTTTGTTTATTATAGCAGCCTGCAGATATTAAAAAACAAATAATTTTTTTCAGACTATAAACATTTAATCCACCTTTTCTCGTGCATAGATACACAGATGTGGTCCAAAAAGTATAAATATTTTTTTAGAAAAAACAAATATCACCTAATAACCTCAAAGAGCTAAATTGTGATTTACTATATAAATAATAATATATTTAAAACTATAGCTCGCAAACTTTTTTTTTTCTTCTCAAAATATGTATCTCAATTATATATTTTTTTCTTCTAAATTATTATATGGACATTTTTATGTGTTTCGTAGTTCACCAGAAAAAACCTCGTTTTACACCGATAAGGAGCCAGCGGGACAGCACGTGCTAAAAAGAGAGTGTGGCATGAACAAACGGACAACAACGCGTGGGTTGAAAGTTTCAAAAAAAGAAAAGATGTGATCCCTGTGTGACGTAAGTTACGTAGATAAGAGAGTAATCAATCAGAGCAGTGGTTCAAAGTCCGAAATACATTACTTACATCTTCAGTCCCTCCATTTTAATAGCTTTCATAAATCAGACCACAGTCATTTATTCCATGCAATTCACTGCTTTATCTAGAGAAATAAAATAAGTCCATGGACCATGGTTTAGTTACTTAATTATGTAAAATTACAATAGCTAAAAAATATCTGATATTCGGGTTTTTTTTGTTTAAGTCCAACTTTTTTTTTGTTTAAATCTTTTTATATTTTCTTTATTTTTCTCATTTACTCTCGGGTTGTAGTTAATCTTTCGGTAATATAAAAGTTTTTTTTTTTTTTTTTTTTTTTTTTTTTTTTTTTTTTTTCTAAAAAAGACCATTGTATTCGTCAATTTTTCCCGAACAATTAAAATATCTAATTTTTTTAGAATGTCATCATCACATGGTTATATACAACACCAATAACATTCTCTAAAATAAGTTTCATTATATATATATATATATATATATATATATATATATATATATATATAGTGATGGTTATATACAACACCAATAACATTCTCTAAAATAAGTTTCATTATATATATATATATATATATATATATATATATATATATATATATATATATATATATATATATATATATATATATATATTATTAAACATATTGCCTCTTTCTTGAAAATTAAAAGGTACAATAGTATTACCTCATGTACAATAATATTAAGTTTATAACCACATCATATATGTATTACATGGTATTACCTTACCCTAATTTCCTAAACACACACGGTATTACCTTACCCTAATCTCTTAAACACACAACAACCTGCCATCAAACCAATTCTCATCCGTCTCTGTTTATCTCTTCACCCTCACGACGTTAGGTGTTCTTCCTTGACTCCGACAAAATCACACACAAGCAGCGCACCACTACATGTCTCCACCAAAGATGCAATCGACGCCCTGGAAGTCCACCTTTTCCATCACACACAAGTAGCCCTAACCCTATCTCGCCGCCATGATCAACCACAATCAACGATTTGGGGGAACAACAAGTAAATTTGATCTGGGTTTGGAGCTTTTAGTTCTTATTCTCGAAGATCTCTCCGGTCGGCCGTTAGTTCATCATCTGCAACCGGATTTCCAGCAATGGAAAGGGCCACGATGTGCCCATCTGAAGTTTTGGTGGCGATGTACAACCTCAATGATGCATACAGTTTCTGGGATGTATTAAACACTTCCCTTGTTTGGCAAGATCGAATTTTTCATGCTCTTGCTGCTCTCTATGGTATCGTTTCCATCGTCGCGCTGGTGAGTTTCCATTTACTTTGTTGATACAATACGTTTTTGTATAATAATATTAAGCTTATAACCACATCGTATACGTATTACACGGTATTACCTTACCCTAATTTCCTAAACACACACGATATTACCTTACCCTAATCTCCTAAACACACAACAAGAAGCCATCAAACCAATTCTCATCTGTCTCTGTTTATCTCTTCACCCTCACGACGTTAAGCGTTCTTCCCTAACTTCGAAAACATCACACACAAGCAAAGCACCACCACCTGTCTCCACCAAAGATGCAATCGACTCCCTGGAAGTCCACCTTTTCCGTCACACAAAAGTAGCCCTAACCCTATCCCACAGCCACGATCAACGATTTGGGGAGACAACAAGTAAATTTGATCCGGGTTTGAGCTTTTAGTTCTTATTCTCGAAGATCTCTCCGTTTGGCCGTTAGTTCATCATCTGCTACCGGATTTCCAGCAATGGAAGGGGCCACGATGGGCCCATTTGAAGCTTCGGTGGCGATGCACAACCTCAAAGATGCATACAGTTTCTAGGATGTATTAAACACTTCCCCTATTTGGAAGGATTGGGGTTTTCATGCTCTTTCTGCTCTCTATGGCATCATTTCCATCGTCGTGTTGTTGAGTTTCCATTTACTTCGTTGATACAATACATTTTTGTACTGTAGTGTCTCCAATCTTCTGTTTCTAGGGTTTATATTTGAACCTAACGAGCTTTTAGGGACATAACATGTGAGGTATTTCCAGTGTGTGCATGTAGACAATAACTTGGATTAGCTGCATCCCATATTCGTACAGATTGATCAAGGGGATGTGGTTCCAAACTGGGTGGAATTTGGTCTGAAACGAATATCAGTAATTAAGAACTGATGTTCTTCAGGGGTGGTCTCTGTTTGTAGGTGTAGGGTATCCTTTTTTCATAGAACTGCCTTTTTTTCATGGCCAACACTAGCTAGCAACTTCCCATATGAAGAAAAATGACAACACAAGACCTTTTTTCTTGTCCGTATACAACTAACTTCCCCAAAGGAAAAACCCTTAGAAGAATAAGACTTTGTCTTGTGTTGTGTCATTGCACCATAAACTTGTCTTTCATCTCCTCCTTCGTGTTGCAGAAAGGATTCCACATTATTATCCAGGGAAACATCCCCAAAATGTTCAATGTCATCAAGCTGATTGGTTGAGGAGGCAACGACAGCTGTTCCCTAATCATAAGAAGCATATATGACGATGGTTTTGGGTAGATGGTGGAGACTGGTAGTAGTTGTTGTTATTCCATCATTAGTTCCTGCCCATGGTGTGTGAGTTGATGTTGGGGAGCTTGGTGAAGGGTCTGTTGTATTCCCTGTGTCACTGCTGTTGGCTGCCCCAGAAGAAGAATGTTGAAACAGTCTCAAATTACGATGAAGTAAAGGATGTTATTACAGAAAAGGTAATGTTAAGTGTTAATAATTAGTTAATAGTCTTTTATTTTATTGGTCAATTAAAGTCTCTATGAAACATTTATATGTGCGGCTTGGATCATTACGAGATGAACCTACACGTGAAGAATATCCTCTTATTTATCATTTTGATGTTGCTGCTATGTATCCCAATATTATATTAACAAACAGACTTCAGGTATACACACCAATCAATTTTTTAGAAATTTAAATAAAGGATAGTTTGCTAGCCTATTACTCATAATTTACCATTTAAAAAAGCTGATATTTTACCTAACAAATATTGATGTGTCATGTTAGCCACAATCAATAGTTACAGATGAGGTGTGCATTGCATGTGATTTCAATCACCCTGGGAAAACTTGTCTTAGGAAACTTGAATGGAAGTGGCATGGAGAGACATAAACAACAAAGAGAAGGCACATTATTTACGGATTTACCCCTTTATTGTAGCTTAATTTACTAACATCTATTTATTGATTTTAAATTTGGGTATTAGTGATTACTATCATTTGAAGAGGCAAATTCAATCCAAAGTTGTTGCCGTTGATGGATTCAAATCAAAGTCTCTCCTTGATCCGCCTAAAGTGGATCAACAATTGAAGCTGAAAGAACGTTTAAAGAAATACTACCAAAAGGTTTATAATTTTTTATGTTATAAACTTTAAATTTTATGTGACACGACATGTCAGCATTATTTACATAGCATTTTGTGATGTGTGTTACATGCGTATAAACGAGTGCTTGAGAAGCAACTCCTGAAACTAGAGAAGCAAGAGTTACAAGTAACATGCACTTGTTTGATGCAGATGGCATGAAAAAGAAGTATGGCACCCCTGAACAAAATAAGAATATCACAAAATGCAATAAAGATTGATGTTTATATGGTTTATTGACTGTTTTACCCTCTGTTAAGGTTCATGGTTAAGTAAATATACAAGAAGTGATTGTTTTAGACTTTTTGGTAAATTTGAGAATTTCGGTTATTCTTTTTTTTCATTTAGATGAGTTAAGAATGAACAAAAAGAACTTTATAACGATATGAAAGTCTTATAACACAATATATAATTATTTTTGGAAAAAAATAACAGTGTTGACTTTCTTTGGTCAATTTGCCAATTTTTATGATAATAACAATAATATGATTACGTTTCATATGATTTGAAATATTTTTGGTAGGGATTTCGACAGTTATTATATTCATTTTAAATTTTTTTGAGTATATTTGTTAAGTTTGTATGATTTTAAATATTTTTGGTATGGATTTTGACAGCTATTATATTCATTTTTAAATTTTCAAGTATATTTGTCAATGTTAGTATTCATGGTAAGATTTTAATTTGATTAATTTTGGAATGATTATCAATATCCAAAAATACAACATTTTCTATTCTATAATAGACTATTCCACCTATAAATTTAATATATGTTCTTCATTTCTAACTCTCACAACACAATTTGACAGTTTGGGTTTTGGGACGATTGGATCATTGATTTGGAATCGGGTTGACTGCTTCATTGCATTGCATTTCGTGACACGAATCCAGGTTCTCTTACTTCTTCTATCTGTTATAACTTAAAGTGTTTCTATAACATTTTATTTCTTACTTCTTCTGTTTGAAGTGATAGACTTTTTTTTGTTTCAAATGATAATCTTCTTCTGTCTTTTGTCTAAAGTGATAAACTTATTCTGTTTGAAATGATAAAATTATTTCGTCTCAAATAATACATGTATATAATATGTATATATGTGTGTATGTACTTGTCTGTGACATTGTATATATGTGTGATTTGTATATGTATATGTTAGGACATTGTGTTCTTCTGTTTTTGAGTTTGAGTGAATGTGTCTTTCTGTTTTTATGATTGTAATAGTAGAGACTTCAACAAATTTTTTGTGTATGTGCATTTTCATTTTTGGCAATTAATTTCAGTATATACTTCAAGAGAATATACCTTTTATTCATTTTTACTATATAACCTTTTTTTATATATGTAAAATTAAAAAAAATCAAAATATTAGACTAAGGTGTATGTGGTTTTAAAACCGCATGTAAATAAACAGGAAAAAAACGGTGGTTTAACCTATAACCGGTCTAAATCAGTCTGGTGCAACCAGAAAAAACCAACGGTTTTTAAAAAAGTATATATATAAAACTTGTACCGAGTGAAAAGTAAAAGGGACCCAAGTTTTAATAGGAGAAGCCCACTTTTGGTTTAGAGGATTGCTTAGACTCCACTCCCTTATATAATAAAGACAAAATTGCAAAAGTGGTCCATGTGGTATGCAAATTTTTGGGGTTTTAGTCCAAACCATGACTTTTTTGGATTGGTGGTCCTTTTGAGCTAGTTTCTTTGCGTTTTTGGTCCATCGGTAATCTGAAAAGACTATTATGCCCTTTTGATATATTTTTATGCATTTTCTATTTAATTTAAATGAAAAATAAAATAATTATATAATTTGGGGCCTCTTTCTCTCCCTCATCAAGTACAAAGATCGAGAAGGAGATCTAAACACCATCAACGCCTGAGCTGAGATCTGTAGAAACTTCAAGTGATCCTCAAGTTACGTTCAAAATTTACCTAGTGGAAGTTACTCCATATAAAGAACCAACATACGAGCTCTTCCAAAATGAGCAACTTCCCATTGTTTCTAAGGGAAAATCAGAAGGAATCACGAATTCCAAAGAGGAATGGATTGTCCAGTTCTCAAGACTCTTCAAGAGGCATGTGGGATTCGATACAAATCTTTATTTAGATCTTCATGAACTCGGAATGGAGATTTACTCAGAAGCAATGGAAGATACAATCACAACAGAAAGCTCCCAGAACCTTTTCGACATAGCTAGATCAAAATTCCAAGAAATGTCCGCTTTAGCTTTGTTCAACCTAGGTAACGTCCACATGAACAAAGCAAGAAAATCGATTGTCATTACAGAAGATGATAACACTATCAAAGAATCAGTATCAGATCAAGTGAAAATCGGATTCGAATTCTCCCAAAAAAGAATAAAAAAAGCAGGGGAAAGATACGAACAGTCAGCACAAGTCAGACATGATTTCTACGAAGGACACCTGAGAGATATCTTCTGTTTGAATCTTGCATAATCTTGGAATCAAATCGAATGAACTAGTAGAGCATATAAAATCTTTAACAACTGATTAATTTTGATGAATGTGCAGATTTTGCTCTTTTCTCTGATTATGACCTAATAAGCTTCGAAAAGGCAAGTGAAAAGGAAAATGGATGCATGTAATTGATGACGAGATGAAAGCCATACTAAAACCTGTGTGATAAAACTCAATTCTAAAAAACACAACCTATTTGTTTCACTTTTGATTTGGGAATAACATACATAGATCCGACTTCTTTGTACATACTTTATATAGGCAATCAACCTTCTTTATGGAGCTGAGGGATGATTCAGGAATGCAGGCTGGTGGGTTTTATGAGAGATAATCATGAACGGGATGATTCAGGAATGCCGCCTCACAGTACGCCCAGCGTACGAGGACATTATGCCCAACGTAACCCTAATGATTAGCTACTATAAATAGAACTCAAGGCTGCCTGATTTTTGTTTACTTTCTTCACATGTCTCACCCTTATACTCTCTCCTAAGTTGCAAGAAATACCCCCGAAGCCTAGTGTATCGTCCTAGCACACGAAGCAAGTTCCAGAGCCCCGAAGATCCCGAGAAAAAGAGTTTTCGAGCCAAAACTCTGTCCACGTGAAGCCCAATTTTTGAGAAATCACCCCGATTTCATCTGAAAAGATTATTTTAAGAGACGAGGTGCTGCCAAATTATCGTCTTAACAAGTGAGTTTATAGTCAATTTCATCTTACACGTAGATATGAAGTATTTTCTATAAAATACGTGCTATGTGTAATTATATTGTTTGTTTATTTGAGATGGGTGTTGAATAAATGTTTTATACAAGTTTTAAATTGTATATGTATTTTTATCTACAAATATGTTGGGTAAAACATGGGTAGATGAAATAGTTGATGTGTGTTAAAATGATGAGAGACCTCGATGTTGTTGTTGTTGTTGATGTTGTAGTCATCTAGCGGAGTATAGATGACTACCATGGACCTTTCTAGACAGTCCAGTGGAACGCTAGCAGGTTCGCAACCTGTAGGTGTTGGTGAACTATATGTTTGCTGGAGTACTCCATCCACCTCATGGTTGCCTTATTTGACATAAATTGTTGAGGAATCCCTAAAGCAGTGTTGTCACCCCGATGAAAATCCTTAGACTAGGTCCTTTATGACAGGTGTTTAGGGACGTAAAGTGAGGATAACGGGAATGGGTAATCAAGGTTATTGTTGGTTGATCAAATTAATAAATTTATTTTTGGTTGATAAATCTAATAAATTCATTATTATTTGTGGGTTGAAAACCCTATATGCTAACCAGGCTCCCAAGCCTGACCCACTCAGATTTTTATATTACAGGTAGTGGACCCCAAGCATAGTCGGATGATGATGGGAGATTTTTGGATTATAGGTCAGTAGTTGTAAGTAACTGTTGTAAGGCTTATAATGTACTGATTATGCTTTTGATCTGTATCGAAACATGAGATCCCGAGGTTTTGATATATAATGAAAATATATATTTCTTTAAGAAATGTTTTGATAAATTTTTATCATGTTTTGTTTTGGGGACAAATTCCGCAACATCTTTTAAAAAGATTACTCTTATTTTATTTTAAAAGCATAAATTAAATCGGTCTTTTTTAACCGAGAAATTTGGAGATGTCATTATATATATATATATATATATATATATATATATATATATATATATATATATATATATATATATAAAGAGAGAGAGAGAGAGAGAGGATAGATCATTTGAGAACCTATAGTTTCCCGAGAATCCGAGAACTAAAAGTGAACCATTAGATCAAAAAAAAGAAGGGCTAAGATGCAAGGTGATGTTTTTGTAAATAAGTAGAAAACAAAAGAGGTGGGGGTATCTTAATTAATCTAGACAAAGGCAATATTGGAAACAAAAATTACAATTAAATTGTATCCTAATCGATTATAATTTTGCAAAATGATCTCTTTCACACAACCCTAACCCTCGTTCTCCTCCAGACGACTTTATTCTTCGATGTTTCCTTCAACAACTTTCTTCTCTCTGCCGAAATTTGTGCCTTATCTCCCTTCTGATTAGTAGAAAGCAAAGACTGCTGCAACACCTTCGCCGCATTATCGTCACTCTCCAGATCGATTGTTACACAATCTACAGGATACAGTGTAGTCTTCTAATGGTGTATCATCATAACCATATCTCGCAAGATATGGCCCTACAACAACATTTCTCCGAAACCGACAACAATTCCGTCCTCCGAACGTGTCACACCCCCGAACCAGACGTCGGAAACGTCCGGGGGCTTGTGCGTGACTTCATCCTTGTAGTATCATCACATAGTATATAATTGAAATGTAACATCATCATCATCACACATGTAATTTAACAACATACATTGTTTACATCGAGTATTGTGTTTGAATATTACATGCCAAAATAGTTAAAGTATGATGAAACAAAATATAACAAAATATCCATTAGTTTGTTCCGCTCAATCTGCTTCAACGGTTTCCTGAGAATACAAGTTAGTTTAAAAAGGTCAACATAAAAATGTTAGCGAGTTCATAAGCATGTTTGAGAAAATGATTTGTATAACTTTGTAATCACAAGAAAATCCTGTATTTTCTTAAAATAATTTAGTATGTTTGTGTCTGATCTAGTATTAAGGCATATGTGTTATTGTTTAATAGTGTGAATGAAGAGAATGTAAAGAGAATGACAACCCTATGTTGCCTGTAAAAGAGAATGTTGGTATGTCAACCCCCGAGGCCGAGTACTGGCGCGAGTATGTCCCCGAGTAATCCAAAGAGAAAAGAGGATGGTCTCCTGTAAATTTCATAATGTTAATTCCTCTAAGTAAGTCGTTATAACCATACTAGATAATGACAATTTCGCCTGTCTTGGCGTTTATGGACAGCGACGCGAAATAGAATAAGGTTTTCGTCACCCTAGACTGGTTTAGTCTAACTGTAGCGAACAATTTAGGTGTAGGGTGTCATCCCCGTATAGATCTATACGCAAATTCACGCTCTCCCTCCAGGAGACTCTGGTTATAACTACAGGCTATGATCGTACACTCAATATGTGTCAACCGACACGTCTCAGTAGATCCTTAATCGAATTTACACGAAGAGAAACATATAAAACACATTCGAGGCCCAATGAACCATGTAAGTGAATAACTAAGGCTCACTAACATGTAAGTCATTTCCAGGCCCGGAAGGAATGAGATTATATAACATAGGCCCAAAATATATGTAAAAGGACAACCAAGACCCATTTCACGTGTAAGGTATTTACAGGCTCAAATTGCACGCAAAGAGTATCCAAGGTCCGTCGAGCATGTTAATGGGTCAATGAGACCCAATAAACATATAAAGAGTATTCAAGACCTATCAAGCATATAAATGGGTCACCAAGGCCCAATAATCATGAAAATTCCATAATTAGCCCGTTTGTTATTATATTGCTAGTTTTAGCTCATTTATTTACCAAAATGACATAAAAGGCCCACCTTTTGTAAAAATGTCATTCTTGGCCTATTAAGCCAAAAATTTACATTTAAAGTCCAATTTTTGGTAAAAATAACATTTTAGGCCCCTTTTTGGAGAAAACTCGTATTTAAGGCTTCTTTTTTTTGTAAAAATAACATTTTTAACTCACGTTTGTCAAAAATATCATTTTTGGCTTGATTTTTATAAAAAGCATATATTTTCGACCCATTATAGATAATTTCATCTTTTTGGCCCAAATTTTTATAATTTCACAACTTTAACCCTTCTTATAAAAATTTACATTTTTGGCACAACTTTCTTGAAAATGAAATTTAAGCCCACAAAAGATCAAAAATTACAATTTTTAGGCCCAAAACCGTGAGAAGCCCAAATAACATTTATGAAAATGTTTACATTTTTATTCCTTGTAAGGTCTCAAATATCGAGATTCGCCATGTTTAGCAAAAATTTCCTTTTGAACCCCTTACTAGCTGTGAATTACATAAATAACCCATACTTTTGTCATTTTGTCGATTTTATCCCCTTTTATGAAGTTTTTCTTAGCTTTAAGTAACTTAAATGTATTTTAAACCTTTTTCTTGTAAGATGAGTTTAAATGAGTGTTATGTTATACCAATATCATCATCTTTTAGTAGATCTTTAAGTTCATGAGGTTTACAACACATTAACATATATATAACTTAGAAAAACACACAAAATCATGCATACACACATAGATCTACACAAAACAACTTGTATTCTACCCCAAAACAAAGTAAAAATCGAAAATAGGTGTAACGACCCGTCGCCGGTATGATGATTCCATAGTATTTAATTAGAAGTTTGCAAGAGGGACTCGGCGAGTTCATAGCCTGACTCACCGAGTAGGGACGAGATTTCAAGCATGTCTTAGTCGGCGACTCGGCGAGTCCATATTCGGGACTCGGCAAGTCTGCCTGCCTGGAAGAAACCCTAAATCCCCAGGTTGCTCACTATTTAATCCACCTTATAGCCCCCATTCTCGCCTCCTTCACCCTCAGAAAGCTGTGAGAAAACCCTAATCCATCCTTGAGTAATCTAAGTGTTCTTGTGTTAAATTTTGAAGGCTTGAAGAAGGAGAAGAAGAAAGGAGCAAGGAGAAGAGGTGTAGAGCAAAGATTCAAGGTCAAATCAGAGTTCTTTGAGGTATTCTTCGGATTCCCTCCTGTTTTATGCTTTAAACCTCCATTAGAACTCTTCTAGATCTAGTTTGATGCTTTTCTCAAGCCTTATGATTGTATGGATACCCTATTATGTCGAGATATCCTTAGATCTGTTCATTTAGGAGTTGTAGAGCCCAGATCTATTGTCTTTATGGAGCTATTTTGCATGATAACCCTAGATCTACCCTTTTAAGTGCCTTTTTAGCCTTTATTTGCTTTTTCATGTGTATGTACACGTAAAGTTGGAAACTTTACGTGGTGAATCAGCTTATTGGACTCAGATCTATCATTTGTATGCTATGGTTTCAAGCAGAATCGAGTTTAGAGTAGATGCATGGATGTGACTCGGCGAGTCGGAAGAACGACTCGGCGAGTCAAGTCGCGAGTCCCGTTTTTCCCCTTTTTGAGTATTATCGAGTGGAAGCCGTGAGTAGTAGAGTGGACTCAGTGAGTTGGAGAGCAGACTCAGTAATGGAGGGACTCGACGAGTTGTTCATACAACTCGGCGAGTCCAAGGCAATCTTCTTAAGCTCAAGAACAGCTCGTCAAGTTGTTCATATGACTCGGCGAGTCGGATGCAGATTGTCTGAGTTTTTGGATCGAGAGAGTACTCGTCGAGTCGATGCCATACTCGACGAGTAGCCACGAGTGGGATTGTGAAATGAGAACTAGAGACTCGGCGAGTTGGCGGCCCAACTCGGCGAGTCAGGTCAACTGTGGGTTGACTTTGACCGAGAGGGTTGACTTTGACCGGGAGAGTTGACTTTGACCAAGAGTAAAAGAGTCATTTTACCCCAGTGCAGTGTTTAGTATTTGATTGAGTGTGTTTATGGCCTTGTAGCCAGGGAGATACCAGAGTAGCAGCAGTTAGCTTCAAGAACCATACACACAGCAGCCAGTTCACGAGGTGAGTTTCCTTCCGGTAGTAACAGGTCTAAGGCCACAATGCCGGCCCGTTTAGCTAGCAGTCAGCTTCGGACCTCGGTCCGATGTAGTAGTTAGTATGTTTGATGCCTTCGTGGTTCAGACAGGGTTATGTGTTTATGCTAGATGATGTGTTTATGCTAGATGATATGTTTATGCTATGTTCAGTCAGCTTCGGACTTCGATCCGACGTAGGGGACAAGGTCCCTGTCAGCTTCGGACTTTGGTCCGATGTCAGCTTCGGACTCCGGTCCGATGTAGAGGACGTAGGTTCCAGTCAGCTTCGGACTTCGGTCCGATGTCTCAGTCAGCTTCGGACTTTAGTCCGATGTCCTAGTCAGCTTCGGACTTCGGTCCGATGTCTCAGTCAGCTTCGGACTTTAGTCCGATGTAGGGGACGAAGGTCCCAGTCAGCTTCGGACTTCGGCCCGATGTTCCAGTCAGCTTCGGACTTCGGTCCGATGTAGGGGCAAGGCCCCGGTTAGCCGGACTTCGGTCCGATGCAGTGGGCAAGGCCCAGTATGTGCTTATGTTATTGTGTGGTATGTGGTAGTTTGGGGGAGCTCACTAAGCTTCGTGCTTACAGTTTCAGTTTTGGTTTCAGGTACTTCCGCAAGCAAAGGGAAGAGCTCGGGATGATGGCATCGCACACACCACAGCTACAGTTTTTATCCTGTGAGTTGATCAGCTATCTTAGATATGTTTTGATACAGTCGTGACACCGTTTTCACATTTGTATTTTAGTATGGTTTTGAGATTTGCAACACATGATTTTATTATGATATACTCTGTTTTATGATTTTTGGTTACATTAAAAATGAAATTTTCGGGTCGTATTTTTGGGTCGTTTCAATAGGGGTATAAACTCACATTGCTTTGAAGGTTTTGGTTTTTGGTGAAGAATGGATGATATCTCGGCCCTAGCAAGCTTCTTGAGGAGACTGTTTAGATCTATGTAGTTCTAAGAACATGGATCATGAAATGAAGTAGTAAGGAGTGAAGGATTTATCATAAAATGAAGCTAATCATCTTGTTTAGAGAGTAGCTTACCAAAAAGTGATGATCTTTGATGAAGTGTTCTTGAACACCACACAAACACACACAAAATTGGAGAGGGAAATGAGATTTTCTTGAGAGCTCTAGAGAGAACTCTTGGGTGAGTTTGAGAGTAAAAGTGATGGTAATGGGGTGGTGGTTTCAACCGAGACTAAAAGAATGGAGGGGGAAAGACAAGACTAGGTAATACTTAGTGGTTAATTGTTATCTTGCCTAAATATTTGTGGGGTAATATGCATGTTTACATGCAAAACAATATGGAGGTGTCACAAATATAGACATCTCCACAACTTTTTTATAATTGGGCCGAGAATAAGGGAGAAGAAAAGAAAAGGGAAATAGTTTGGGTCTTACTTGCTTGATTTCGATATTATGAGGTCCAAGTTGATGGTTTTCGGCCCATTGGGCCCTTATGAGGGTTCACGACCCAATTGTGATAAGGAAAAAGGGTTTACGGCCCATTAGGGCTTGTGAAACCATTTACGACCCATCATGGCCCATGAGAAATGAGATGAGTCATCCTAAGCCCACATGGCCCAAAATGCTTTAGTTTCATGAATGTGGATCCAATTAGAGCCCAAATAGGGTTCCTTGGCCCAAAATACCCAACTTGAAAGTTTATTGTCCACTCAGGCCCAATATGAGGATCCTAGTCCATAATAAACTTGAACCGAGATTTTTAGGGTTTTCAACCCATAGTTGAGTATGTGAGATGTATTGTATTAGATTTTGAACTTTACTCAGGAGTTTTGATTCAAATAGATGATTTCATTTTAGCATATGGTATGATTTTCAGGTAGAGTACGAGCCTTACAATAGTTGATGTTTACATGAAAATAGAATTTCCTAGCTAAAAATGCTAGTTGTGACATCATCCCCTGTTAGAGGGAATTTCGTCTTGAAATTCTTTTGAAAGGTAGGATCATGAATGAGATAATAAGTGAGGGTACTTCTGCTTCATCTAGTCTTCGCGTTCCCATGTGAATTCCGGTCCTCGCTTAGCGTTCCATCGAACCTTTACAATCGGAATGCGGCTTTGTTTCGTACGCTTCACTTCCCTATGCATTATCTCGGCTGGTTCTTCAACGAACAATAGATTCTCATTTATTTCAATCTCTTCTAGAGGAATGACAAGGGTTTAATCTGATAAGCACTTCTTCAAATTCGAGACATGGAACACGGGGTGTATGTAGCTGAGCTCCGAAGGTACCTGCAGCTTAACTCTTTTGTCGGTCTCCGACTAGGAACTCTAGAGGTTTTCGTCGTTTGTCAGCGTAACTCTTTTGTCGGTCACGCGACGCTTGGAGTCGGGATTTGATTTTGATTATCTTCTCTATAGTTTCTCGAATGATTTTGGGTCCTGTAAGAGTGCTGCTTAGCGATTGCCCTCTTGCCAACTGGGTGTCACCCACCTCAGCCTAATAGAGAGGTGACCTGCATTTGTGACCATATAAGGCCTCAAAAGGAGCAACCCCTATACTCTCATGATAACCGTTGTTGTACGAGAATTCAATAAAGGGAAAGTAGGTATTCCATGACTTGCCAAAATCGATCACACAGGCTCGGAGCATGTTTTCGAGTGTTTAGATGGTCCGCTCGCTCTGGCCATCAGTTTGAGGATGATAGACAGTGCTCATGTCTAGTTGCATTCCCATAGCCTTCTAGAGTGACTGCCAAAACCGTGAAGTAAATGTACTATCACGATCCAAGATTATAGATACCGACACTCCATGGAGTCTCACAATCTCTTTGATATAGATTCGGGTTAATCTTTCCATCTTGTACGATTCTTTTATTGGCAGGAAATAAGCGAATTTAGTTAACCTATCGACAATCACCCGGATGGCATCCAATCCGTCTGCCGTCTTAGGTAATTTGGTTACGAAGTCCATAATAATCCTTTCCCATTTCCACTTGGGTATTACTGGCTGTTGTAATAGTCCTGAGGACTTTTGATACTCCACTTTCACCTTGAAGCAAGTGAGACACTTACCCAAGTAAGTGGCAATCTCTGCCTTCATATTTGGCCACCAATAATGTTGCTTAATGTCCAGATACATCTTATCCGAACCTGGATGGATGGAATATCGTGTTTTATGAGCCTCGTTCATGATTATTTCTCTGAATCCCCCAAGTTTTGGAACCCATATTCTATTCATGAAGTAGTAAGTTCCGTGATCCCTGGCTTCAAACTTCTTATCTATCCCACACAGTGTTTCGTCTGTGGCGTTCTCCGACTTCAAAGCATCTAATTGGGCTTCCTTGATCTATGAGGTTAGGTGGGAGTGGATGGTTATTGATAAGGTTTTCACCGACGACCTGAGTATTCTTTACTTCTCAGGGCATTGGCTACCACATTATCCTTTCCTGGGTGGTAATTGATCTCACATTCATTATCATTTAGCAGCTCAACCCACCTTCGCTGCCTCAAGTTTAGCTACTTTTGGTTTAGAATGTGTTGGAGGATTTTGTGATCGGTTAAGATGGTGCACTTTGTACTGTAGAGTTAGTGCCTCAAAATTTTTAGGGCGAAGACTACAACTCCCAGCTCGAGATCATGAGTGGTGTAATTTACCTCATGCATGTTCAATTGGCTAGATGCATAAGCTATCGCCTTTCCGCGCTGCATGAGGACACAACCTAACCCTAGATTCGAAGCATCGCAGTAGACCACGAAGTCTTCAGTTCCCTCTGGTAAGGATAGCACTGGTGCACTACAGAGGGCTCGTTTCAAGGTTTGGAAGGTGACTTCTTGTTTTTTCTGTCCAGTTGAAAGATACGCCTTTTTGTGTCAAGGCGGTGAGAGGTTTAGCTATCTTGGAAAAATTCTGGATAAACCTTCGGTAGTAGCCTGCGAGACCCAAGAATGTCGGATTTCTGTTGGTGTTTTCGGGATCGCCAAGCCTTCAATGGCCCTTATCTTGGAAGGATCTATGTGAATCCCCTCCTCGCTGACTACGTAACTCAAAAAGTTTACACTACAGATTTAGAACTCGCATTTAGAGAGGTTCGCATATAATCTTTCAGCTCTTAAGGTTTCCAAGATTTGACGAAATGTTGACCATGCTCTTCTTTGCTTCGAGAGTATATAAGAATATCGTCAATGAAGACGATCACAAAATTATCAAGGAATGGGCGGCATAATCGATTCATGAGGTCCATAAATGTTGCGGGGGCATTTGTTAGACCGAAGGGCATTACAACAAATTCGTAATGACTGTATCAAGTTTGAAAGGCAGGTTTTGGAATGTACTCTTCTCGGACTCGAAGTTGATGATGATGGGTTTGAGCCATAAGAACTTTCCTATGTGCACATACAAACCCTAATTGCTTGGATCTAGGTTTCTCTAATTGAACATGCATAGTGTCCAAGACTTATAATACTAGATCTAGTGTAAACAATTGAATCTAATCATATGAATTTGGATCTAGAACAATACCTTGGATTACTTGCTTGATACTTCTTCTTCTTGGAGCTTATAGTCACAATTGTCACTCCTCTAATGGCTTACAAACACCAACTAGCAAGAGAATGATCTTGAGAGAGAGAGAGGGGAGGGTGAGAAATCGGCTCTAGGGTTCCTTGCCTTGCATGAGTGCCGATTTCCCTCACCCAAGGGATTTATTTATACTATGAGCTATTAGGGTTTCACCTTTAACCCTAATTGAATAACTTAGGCCCTAAGCAATCCAAGATCCTCCTAGATACTAGGCTTGGACGATTTTATGGTCTCCAAACCCTAAAATCCGTCCACCCTTATATCCATAAGGATACATAGCTCAAAACACAACTATCACACATTTGGCAGTTTATGTCCCTTTATTCAATTAACCTCTTTAAGTCACCAAATTAATTCTCAATTAATGTATGACTTAAATTAATCAATTAACATTATTATTCCTTTAATATATTATTCTCATAATATATTAACAATAATATCTCTTCTCTATTAACAAATCATCCTGTCAAGTTGCTATGGTGATGGCAACCCAAAAGGACCATGCACAACCGGGTCAAGCACTTACCAAATATAGTTTACAGCCTTAGACACTAATCCAACAGTCTCCCACTTGGATAAGTCTAGTAACTATATATGCAAACACAATCCGATTAGCAATCGTAGCTCTCAAAGACGCTGTCAAACTCTGATCTTATCAGTATCTTGTCCTTTAGATAAGGGATCGTACAGTCCTCTGTTTAGATATTATGCGGACAATCTTATGGAATTTATTGTCCAACATTTGGTTTCTCGATCTCAGATTCATTTAACATAGAACTTAACTGAACACATCAATTCAGTCCTGACCGGGCCTGACACATAAGTCAAATCAAATCATCGAGGGGCCCTGATATCACTTTTACCCTCTTAGGAAAAAAGTAACAGATAAACTTCGACTTATATGCATTTATTATTTACTAATCAATCATACACAACAATGCATTTTATGACATCAATTTACTGATGCGGTTTCGCATTATCAATGCACAACCAATTAATAAACAATAAACCATATATCTTGTTTTTAAGACCATATGATATTATTGTCTTGCGATCACTTGTATCTTATTCCATAAAGTGATTCTAGCAAGCGCGGGTTTATTCCAATGCTCAAAATTTAAGCACTCATGAACGCTGCAGCAAACTTTTGCTATGTCTAATACCTTTTAGACAATCTACACACCAATTCTTGACAATCTTCATACATACCTACTTCCAACATATGAACGATTGTGGACCATTCGAATAATTCGATTATTCTTACTAACTCAATTATTCAGGAAGTCAAAACATGCAAATTGAAATAATAGCTAAACAATTAACATAAGGCAGCAACTTTACTTATAAATAATACTCCTTTATTTAATCATCAAATGTCAATTACATTTATCTATTACATGTTTCCAAAACTATCTAATATAAACTAATATTGTCTTTTAGCCCAATGCTCATAGCGTGCTGCAAATGCTTAACCCTGCTTAGTCCCTTTGTAAGCGAATCTGCTGGGTTATCCTCTGACGATACCCTCTTTACTACGAGGTGTCCTTCTTCTACTTGATGTCTAATAAAGTGATATTTTCTGTCGATATGCCGAGATCTACCATGATCCCTCGGTTCCTTGGTCAAGGCAACCGCTCCTTCATTATCGCAGAAAATTTCCATAGGCTCCTTTATGGTCGGCACAACTCCAAGATCACCAATGAAGTTTTTCAACCACATCGCCTCCTTTGACGCTTCGATCGCCGCAATGTACTCTGATTCTCACATTGAATCAGCTACGGTTTCTTGTTTGGAACTTTTCCAAGTCAATGCTCCTCCATTAAGGGTAAAGACCCATCCTGACTACGAACGGTAGTTGTCCCTGTCGGTCTGGAAGCTTGCGTCACTATACCCTCGCACCTTTAAGTGATCACTCCCTCCGAGGACTAAGAACCATTCCTTGGTCCTCCGAATGTACTTAATTATATTCTTGACCGCAATCCAATGAGATTTGCCCGGGTTCCCTTGATATCTACTGACCATGCTCAAAGAAAAGGCCACATCAAGGCGAGTACAAGTTATAGCGTACATGATTGAGCCAACTGCGGAAGCGTAGGGTACTCGGCTCATCTCAGCTATCTCGGCTTCTGTACTCGGACTTTGAGTCTTACTCAATTTGACATTACTCTGTATCGGTAGTTCTCCCTTCTTCAAGTTTTGCATATAAAAACGTTTTAGTACTTTATCCAAGTAAGTATTTTGACTAAGTCCTATTAGTCTCTTACTTCATTCTCTCACTATCCTTATTCCCAAAATATAGGAAGCCTCTCCGAGTTCCTTCATAGCGAAGCACTTCCCGAGCCAAGACTTAACCTCCTGCAAAGTCGGGATGTCGTTTTCTAATAGCAGTATGTCATCGACATACAAAATGAGGAAGCTAACTATACTCCCACTGGCCTTGACATATACACATGATTCATCTTCACTTCATACAAATCCAAACTCTTTGACTTTCTCATCGAAACAAAGATTCCATCTGTGAGATGCTTGATTAAGTCTATAAATGGACTTCTCAAGCTTGCACACTCTATTGGGATGCTTCGGATCGACAAAACCCTCTGGCTGAGCCATGTAAACATCCTCAGCCAACTTCCCATTAAGGAAAGCAGTCTTGACATCCATCTGCCATATCTCATAATCATGAAATGCAGCAATGACTAGCATCACCCTAATAGATTTTATATTAGCAACTGGCGAAAAGGTCTCATCATAGTCAACTCCGGGAGTTTGAGTAAAGCCCTTTGCCACCAATCGTGCCTTAAACGTGTGCACATTCCCATCCACGTCGGTCTTCTTCTTGAAGATCCATTTGCACCCAACCGTCTTACGTCCGGGCACATTGTCAACCAAATTCCAAACGGATGGGTTTTGGACATAAGAACTTTCCCTATGTGCACATACAACCCTATAGCTTGGATCTAGGTTTCTCTAATTGAACATGCAATATATCCAAGACTTTCATGGCTAGATCTAATGCAAACTAACTACAAAATCATATGAACACAAATCTAGAATAATACCTTGAGTTACTTGCTTGAAACCTTCTTCTTCTTGGAGCTTAGAGTCACAAAAGTCACTCCTTTAATGGCTTACAAACACCAACTAGCAAGAAGATGATTTGAGAGAGGTAAGGAAGAGGGAAATCGGCTGTAGGGTTACTCCAATAACAAGGGTGTCGATTTCCACAACCCCAAGGGTCTATTTATACTTGTGAGCTTCTAGGGTTTCACCTTATAACCCTAATTGGATAACTTAGCCTCAAAGCAATCCAATTCCCCTCTTCATAAGGTCTTGGACGATTTCTAGGTGATCCACATCCCTAAAATCGCCCAACCCATATCCATAAGGGTTATCAGCTCAAAATACAACTTTCACACATTTGACAGTTTATGCCCCTTTATTCAATTAATCTCTTTAAGTCACCAAATTAATTCCTAATTAATTTATGACTTATATTAATCAAATAATATTATTATTCCTTCAATATATTATTCTTATAATACATTAATAATAATATCTCTTCTCTCTAAATCACCCTATCAAGTTGCTATGGTGAAGGCAACCCAAAAGGACCATGCATAATCGGGTCAAGTACTTACCAAATATAGTTACAGCCTTAGACACTAATCCAACAGTCTCCCACTTGGATAGGTCTAGTAACTATAAACGCAAAAACAATCCGATTAGCAATCGTAGCTCTCGAAGACGCTGTCAACTCTGATCTTATTAGTAACCTGTCCTTTAGATAAGGGATCGTACAATCCTCTGTTTTGATATCGTGCAGACGATCGTCATACTTGTCGTCCAACAACTATTTTCTCGATCTCAGATTTATTTGACATAGAACTTAATTGAACACATCAATTCAGTCCTGACCGGGCCCGACACATAATTCAAATCAAATCATCGAGCGGCCGTGATATCGCTTTTACCCTCTTAGGATAAAAGTAACAGATAAACTTCAACTTATATGCATTTACTTATCGATTAATCAACTATACACAATAATGCGTTTTATGACATCAATTTACTGGTGCGGTTTCGCGTTATCAATGTACAACCAATTAATAAATAGTAAAACATATATCTAGGTTTTAAGACCATATGATATTATCGTCTTGCGATCACTCCAAAGTGATTCCAGCAAGCGCGGGTTTATTCCAATGCTCAAAACTTGTTCATAAGAACTCATGAACGTTGCAGCAAACCTTTACTATGTCTAATACAATTTAGACAATCTACACACCAATTAATGACAATCTTCATTCATACCTACTTCCAACATATGAACGATTGTGGACTGTTTGAATAATTCGATTATTCTTAATAACCTCAATTATTCTGGAAGTCAAAACATGCAAAGTGAAACAATAGATAAACAATTAACATAAGACAGTAACATTACTTATAAATAATACTCCTTTACTTAATCATCAAATGTCAATTACATTTATCTATTACACGTTTCTAATACTATCTAATCTAAACTAATATCATCCTTCAGCCCAGTACTCCTAGCATGCTGCAAATGCTTAACCCTGCTCAATCCCTTCGTAAGCGGATCTGTTGGGTTATCTTCTGATGATATCCGCTTAACCACGACGTGTCCTTCTTCTACTTGATGTCTAATAAAGTGATATTTTCTGTCGATATGCCGAGATCTACTATGATCCCTCGATTCGTTGCTCAAGGCAACCGCTCCTTCATTATCACGGAAAATCTCCATGGGCTCCTTTATAGCAGGCACAACTCCAAGATCACCAATGAAGCTCTTCAACCATATTGCCTCCTTTGACGCTTCGCTCACTGCAATGTACTCTGATTCGCACATTGAGTCAGCTACAGTTTCCTGCTTGGAACTTTTACAAGTTACCGCTCCTCCATTAAGGGTAAATACCCATCCCGACCGCGAACGGTAATTGTCCCTGTCGGTCTGGAAACTAGCGTCACTGTACCCTCACACCTTTAAGTCATCACTCCCTACGAGGACTAGAAACCATTCCTTGGTCCTCCGAAGGTACTTAAGGATGTTCTTCACCGCAATCCAATGCGCTCTTCCAGGATTCCCTTGATATCTACTGACCATGGTCAAAGCAAAGGCCACATCAGGTCGAGTACAAGTCATAGCATACATGATCGAGCCAACTGCGGAAGTGTAAGGTACTCGGCTCATCTCAACTATCTCGGCTTCGGTACTCAGACTTTGAGTCTTACTCAACTTGGTATTACTCTGTATCGGTAGTTCTCCCTTCTTCGAGTTTTCCATACTAAAACGTTTTAGTACCTTATCTAAGTAAGTATTCTGACTAAGTCCTATTAGTCTCTTACTTCTTTCTCTCACAATCCTTATTCCCAAAATATAGGAAGCCACTCCGAGGTCCTTCATAGCGAAAAACTTCCCGATCCAGGACTTAACTTCCTGCAGAGTCAGGATGTCGTTTCCCATGAGCAGTATGTCATCGACATACAAAATGAGAAAGCTAACTATGCTCCCACTGGCTTTGACATATACACATGATTCATTTTCGCTTCGTAAAAATCCAAACTCTTTGACTTTCTCATCAAAGCAAAGATTCCATCTGCGAGATACTTGCTTAAGTCCATAGATGGACTTCTCAAGCTTGCACACTCTATTTGGATGCTTCTGATCGAAAAAACCCTCTGGCTGAGCCATGTAAACATCCTTAGCCAACTTACCATTAAGGAAAACGGTCTTGACATCCATTTGTCAAGTCTCCTAATCATGAAATGCGGCAATAGCTAGCATCACCCTAATAGATTTTATCTTAGCAACTGGTGAGAAGGTCTCATCATAGTCAACTCCGGGAGTTTGAATAAATCCCTTCGCCACCAATCACGCTTTATACGTGTGCACATTCCAATCCACGTCGGTCTTCTTCTTGAAGATCCATTTGCACCCAACTGTCTTACGTCCGGGCACATTGTCAACCAAATTCCAAACTTGGTTGTCATACATGGACTGAATCTCGCTGTCCATCGCCTCTTTCCACTTTTCAGACTCTGGGTCTGCCATGGTTTCCTTATAGAAATTAGGTTCATCTAGATTTATTAGTGTACGATCACTAATATACGTGTCCCCTTTAGTAGTAATATGAAAACCATAAAACTGGGGTTGAACTCTAATTCTTTCGGAACGCCTAAGAGGTAATGACTCGTCAATTGGTTCAACCGGAGTTTCCTCCTCGGGTTGAGCGCCAACGGTAGAGGTTCCTTCATTACTCGACTCTTGAATCTCTTCAAGATCGATCTGCCTCCCACTGTCTCCTTGGCTTATGAGTTCTCTCTCTCTCGGAAAACCCCTCTCCTCGCAACAAAGAAAACATTGTCACTCGGTCTATAGAAGAGATACCCAAAGGATTTCTGTGGGTAGCCGATGAAAATACATCGCTCACTTCGAGGTTCGATCTTGTCATGAGTTTCTCGTCTTACGAAAACTTCACAACCCCAAACCTTGATATGTACCAACGAGGGAGCTTTCCCTGTCCACATCTCGTGAGATGTTTTGGTAACCTTCTTTGTAGGGACTCGGTTAAGGATATGGGCGACAGTCTCTAAGGCATGCCCCCAAAAAGAGATCAGTAGTGAAGCATGAATCATCATTGAAAGAACCATGTCTAACAAGGTTCGATTGCGCCTTTCTGCCACACCATTCAACTGCAGTGTCCTAGGTGGCATCAATTGTGAAACTATTCCGCATTCCTTGAGATAGTCGTGGAATTCAAGACTTAGGTACTCTCCCCATCGATCGGATCGAAGCATCTTGATCTTCCTACCCAATTGATTCTCCACTTCGTTCTTGAACTCTTTGAACTTTTTAAACGTTTCAGACTTGTGCTTGATTAAGTAAATATACCCATATCTACTATAATCATCGGTAAAAGTCACGTAGAAGTGGTTTCCATCCTTTGTGGTGGATCTAAAGGGCCCACATACATCGGTATGTATGAGATCCAATAAACCCTCACCCCTTTCACAAGTGCCAGTGAAGGGTGACTTGGTCATCTTTCGAAGTAAACAAGATTCACACGTGTCATCTTCCCTAAGGTTGAATGACTCCAACACTCCATCCTTTTGGAGTTGGGCTATGCACTTCTTGTTGACATGTCCAAGACGACAATGCCACAACGATGCTTTATCCATACCATTGGAAGAATCTATACACAACACATCATTTCCTTGGTTATCTACAATCATAACAGTTTCATAAATTCCATTACAAGGCATTGCTTCAAAGTATAAAACACCATTTAGATAAGCATAAATAGAACCATTCATATTATTAAACAAATATCTAAATCCTTGTCTAAACAAACCATGAAATGAAATGATGTTTCTTGCCATATCTGGCGAGTAGCAACAATTATTTAAATCTAAACCTAATCCATTACTAAGCACTTAAGAATACACTCCAATCTTGGTAATAGGCGATGATCTTCTGTTTCCCATGATTAGATTTATTCTTCCTTGCTCCACATCTCTATCTCTTCTTAGTCCCTGCAAATCAGAACAAATGTGGTAACTACATCCTGTATCAAGAACCCAAGAAATAGTATGAGGTGAATTATTAGATTTAATTGTGTATATACCTGAAAAAGATGGCTTGATCTTTCCATCCTTGATGGCTTGCAGATATTCCGGGCAGCTTCTCTTCCAATGCCCTATTTTGTGGCAATGATGGCACTCTGCCTCCTTCGGGTTTAGGGTTGGGCTTAGCAGGATCAACCTTGGTCCCACTAGAAGAGGAACCATCTTGGGACTTTCCCTTGCGGTGGCTCTTTGACGGAGCCTTCCTCTTCTTGCCCCTTCCCTGCCCTATAGCCAAAATAGGAGCAGTGGTTGGTGCAATAGACTTGTCCTTTAGGTTTCTCTCAGCAGTCCTTAGGAGTCCTTGGAGTTTGCTTAGGGTGACCTCTTCCTTGTTCATGTGGTAGGTCATCCTAAATTGATTGTAGCATGAAGGCAAGGAATGAAGAACAATGTCAATAACCAAATCTTCCCCAAAGTTAACATTTAACTTGCGAAGACGATCAACATATCGTTGCATCTTTTGCAAGTGCACAATTAACGATTCTCCACTTCCTATCTTGGCGGTGATCATGTTGGTGATGATCTCGTAGCGCTCTTTCCTCGCGCTTTGGTGGTACCTCTCCATCAAGTCTTGATGCATTTCATAGGGATACATGTCCTCATAGGACTTTTGGAATTCTTGGTTCATAGTGGCTATCATGATGCAATGGACCTTCGTTGCATCACGTTCGTGTGTCTCAAAGACAGCCATCTCTTCGGGAGTAGCGATTTCCGGGTTTACCTTCTCGAGCTTTTCGTCGAGGAGATACTCTTTGTCCTCGTAGCGTGCAATGGTGCGAATGTATCTTATCCATTCGCTAAAGTTCGTACCATCGAAGGTCACCTTTTGGCAAAGACTCATTAACGTGAATGAGTTAGCAGCAACGTTGTTTGCGTTCGACATCTACAAATAGAAAGGAAAAAATTTGATTAGAATTGAATCCCTAATTAAACACCCAAAATGAAAATTTTGGGCTAGGACCCAATAACATTATCTACATATTAGAAAAGGGATGCCGTAATCCGACATGAAAATAATTTGGAGGTAAGTGAATAATGATTCACTAATTCTTCACCTTGAAAACATAACTATAAGTTTTAAACGCATTGAGAATTCCTAAATTTTCTTTGAGATTCATTGAACCTTTCAATGGCATGTTTAAATCTCGATATGCCCATCTCGTTTGTGACTGGATTGCCGAGGATCACAAAGTGGGTGTGAATTACCATGCAAATCTACATGGTGCTTTCATTGTTACAATCATCTATTCGATGTGCCGGTAAACCACACACGCTCCATCGAACTATGATAAACAATGAATCACCCTTTGCCACCTTTGCTTAGAACCAATTAGTGTGTCGGTAAACCACACGCTCCACTAACTTCTTAGCAAGGGTGCAAAGTGCAATTTCATGGGATTGCATCCTTTTCCTAAAGTAACTAAGATTGGGAATTTCATAAAATAGTTTAGTTACTTTATAGATTCATTATACTTATTAATGAGGAGAGAGATTTGCCCTATCCTACCCGTTCGGCTATCGACCCTCCACCGGTCAAGCAAGCGGTGGGTGTGAGTGTACACCCATTAAGCACCATTTTATAGGTAGCAACCTTATACCTACCTTATAGACCGACTTCGTGAATGAGGCCTACTAACGGTAAGACTAGCACTTTAATTTTACTTATATATATATGTATGTATATATATATATGTATATATATATATATATATATATATATGTGTGTATATATATATATATATATATATATATATATATATATATATATATATATATATTAAGCCTTTAATAATATAATAGTATAGGGTTGACCTAATTTCATAATTATCTATATTTCATAGGGATCAAATAACAAATAATTCAAATTAAACAATTAATTTCATAATTATCTATATTTGACCTAATCCAATTTTAGTCATTAGATAATTACCAAATAATCTTAAATAGTCCATATTTATCACATAAATAAACAATATTTAAAAGATTTGAAATTATCTGTATTTATGTCAAGGATAATCATTAAATTAAGTTAAAATTCGGATTTTTACATAATAAAATATTTAGGTATCAATCCAAGACAAAACAACAATAAAATCCCGAATTATCCTCTGTCTAACGCTCGGACTCGCCGAGTCAAGCTTTGGACTCGCCGAGTAGGGCCAACTCGCTAAGTCCAAATACTGACTCGCCGAGTTGGGTCGAACAGAGGTGAAGAAAAACGATTTCCAGCAAGCAAAACAGTTAAGCATCACATTCAATTGAAACCAATCATGGCTCTGATACCACTGATGGGTTTTGGACATAAGAACTTTCCCTATGTGCACATACAACCCTATAACTTGGATCTAGGTTTCTCTAATTGAACATGCAATATATCCAAGACTTTCATGGCTAGATCTAATGTAAACTAACTACAAAATCATATGAAAACAGATCTAGAATAATACCATGAGTTACTTGCTTGAAACCTTCTTCTTCTTGGAGCTTAGAGTCACAAATGTCACTCCTCTAATGGCTTACAAACACCAACTAGAAAGAAGATGATTTAAGAGAGGTAATTGTAACATCCGGATTTCCAGGTATATTATTTTATTTATTTATTTTGGAGTTTGTGGAGGAACTCGGCGAGTTGGAGCCAAGACTCACCGAGTGGGTCGCAGATGTTCATCCGGGTTCACGTCCGGACTCGGAGAGTCCACGCTGTTTAATGAAACCCTAATCCCCCGGGTTTGGAGCCTATTTAAGGGCACTTATAGCCTCCCATTGCGGCTACCAGTCCCTTGAGAGAACCCTAAGTGAGCCAAATCACTGTGAGGAAGAAGAATTCACTTTTGATCCTTGTACCTTTGGTTTAGCAAGAAGAAGGTGACCAAGAGCAAGAGGAGGTGCGATTCTAGCAGTTCCAGAGTTCAGAGACTTCATTTTGAGGTAGTAGTTCGAACCTCCTTCAGTTTTGGTGTTGATCATTAGAGTTAGGGTTTTCTAACCCCTTTGGAGAGTGATTATGTGGAGCAAATGGTCCCTCTTCGAGTTTGTGCCTTGGATCTGGACTCAAACAGGTCCAGAGACCTTAACCCTTGGAGCTTTATGGATCAGTTTGGGGTTATTGGACTTAGGTTGCCATTTTTGGGGCTAAATCTCCTTTTGATGCCTTGTTGTTGTTATACAAGCATCAAGTTTCGAACTTTACGTGACATCCATGATTGGGAAGGCCAGATCTATGGTTTAGGGAAACAGATCTAACCTCAGGAGGCCAGGAGAGTTTGTGCATGGCATGAATTCGCAGAGTTGTTCTTGGGACTCGACGAGTAGGATTAGGGTTTCACGTAAATTGCTCAGTGAATAGACTTGCCGAGTTGGGGGATGACTCAGTGAGTCAGAAGGGGGTTAGAGGACTGGAGTTCAAGGCGGTGCTCGCCGAGTTGTTCTTGAGACTCGGCGAGTTGAGTCGGGGTGGCCCCACAATTCATGCCTGGTATGACTCGTCGAGCATAGGGAGGGACTCGGCGTGTCAAGCGGGACAAAGTGTTAGAGAACATGTGTGAACTCGTCGAGTCACCAGGGTGCACTCGGCGAGTAGGGTCAAAGGTTGACCATTGACTTTTATTGACTTGTAGGGTTTGGTCAGCAATGGAATACTTGTGTCGAGAGGGGGTAAAATAGTCTTTTACCCTTCTGAGGGTGCCAATGGCAGGTTGAGTCTAGTCTCGAGAGTTATATTTATAAGAGTATTTACTTTATGTGAATAGGCGGAGAGTAGGCAATATTTCTACCGAGTCAGAGATTTACCGAGACGCCTGAGGTGAGTCTTCTCACTATACTTTACCTAGTGTGGTAACAGAGTTATGTGACAATGTATTTTAGAGTTATGTGCTAGTGTATTTGCATGTTATTTATGTGTTGTGATTTACTATATGTGATATGCATGATTCAGAGATTACAGAGTAGGACCAGTGTGTTGGGTCAAAAATATGGTTTATACTTGCTTTTCTAGGAAAATATATTTTTATGTAATGTTGTATGTGTTTGCGGTTTGTGTGTACGGCCGTACACAGGGTGTGCGGCTGTACACATGTGTATGACTGGAGGTCCATATAATAGAGGAGTGCATGTGGGAGTGTACAGTTAGAAAGGTTCAGAAGAGGCTAGAGAAGAGAGAGAAAGTTAGAGAGAAGAAGTGTGTCTGAGAGAGAATTTATTGTAAGGAGCATCAATCATATCATCAATACATCATTAGATTCATCTTCTTCTTCTTCTCATTCTCTTATATATTGATCTGACATCATCCAATTGATTGGGATTCTGCACCATCAATTGGATCAGATTGATACACAAGCAGTTTTGGGGACTTACAATTGATATCAGAGCTTGGTTGTATCAATCAATTTTTTCAGATCTGGAGCTTATTTGATCTTATTTTGAAAAGATAATAGCGTTTTTGGATAGATCTCTCAAAAATAAGGGGGGTTACTTCTTTGCATTTTTCATAAAAACGAGTTTTTGATCAAGTTTTGGAGCAAAAAAGGGTGAAAAACGTCGTTTTTTCGCGAATCTGTTGAAGGAGTGCGGCCACTTGAAGGTGTGCGGCTCAGCAGCCTCGGTGTGCGGCTCGGAGTATACAGCTCGGAGTGTGCGTGTCGGTGTGCGGCCTCGGTATACGGCTCGGTCTCGCCTCGGGTTCACGGCTCAGCAGCATCGTTCTCGGCTTCGCAGCTCTAGTCCTCGCTTCGCAGCCGTCCTCGCTCAGCAGCCTTCGTATAAAAAGAAGGGAAACGGAATTAGAGGGTTCGGGGAATAGATCACGGGACCTCTGGTTCTTCAGCATCGCGCTCCACCAGCTCAACCAGCGAAGCCTTTGTGTCATCCCTTCGAAAATTAAAACATAACCTGTCCTTCTCGGTTTATAATTTCGCAAATTGACAATTTCAACCCAAAAATCAATTTTCTTTATTTCTAAATTCTATTTTCAACCCAATTTTTTTTTTGGTTATTAATTTTTGATTTTATTTTTATCTTTGACCTTAGAATTTTGACTTTGACTTTCAAGTTTGACCTTTGACTTTAAACTTTAACTTTCTCGTTTGACTTTTAATTTTTCAAATTTGGCTTTTCGGTTTGACTTTTAAGTTTGACTTTTCAAGTTTGACTTTTTAAATTTGACTTTTAAGGTTGACTTTTTCGGTTTTTAAGTCAAAGGGCAATTATATATATATATATATATATATATATATATATATATATATATATATATATTAAAAAATTAAAAATATATATATATATATATATATATATATATATATATATATATATAAAAAAAATGAGTTCCACATCAATTCCGGTAAATGAAGTTTCATGTACTCCATCTTGTAAAGCTACGATTAAATTTCTTCGCGAACAAATTGATTTGCTAAAAAGGGAAAATGAGGACCTTAAATATGAAGGCTATACTCTAAGGAAAGGTCAGAAACCGTTAAAAGCACAACTAGAAGCAAAAACCAAAGACTTTTGGAAGCTTCATGAAGAGTACAACAACAAGTGTGAAAACTACGATCACATTAAACGCAAACTTGCTGCTGTAACTGAAGAACTTGACGCTTTGAACATTAAATGTGGAAAAACAGATGTTAGTTTCAAAAATTACACTGCGTTAAGTAAGACAGTCGGGTCCTTATTTGAAAATCAATTGAAATTCAAAGATAATCAAAACAAGGGTCTAGGGTATGCTAGTGTTCCTCCACCTTTCAATCATAACTATATATTCATACCTTTGACTCAGGAAGAGATTGACCGAGAACCATTTATGGTATACGGTAAACCAGTTGTTGAACAGGCAAATGAGGGTGTTGAGCTGAACGATACTAATGTTTCTACTTCATGTGCAGGTAAAGTAGCAGAGGATGAGAACAAGGAGAACACTATTGAACACACCAACATCTCCTTGAACTCTGAATCTGTTGCTTCAAACTCAGTTGCTTTTGATCAACCTGCTGTTGGTACATGCCACCATTTCAAGCTAAACAGAGTGCCTGTTGCAACCGTGCGTGTGGGAAAAGCAAGAGACAAGGCAAAGACACGCCACCAGGGGCAGGAAGAAACAACTTCCCAGTGAAGAAAAAGACATGTTTTCACTGTGGAACACCTGGACACATTGCCAGAAATTGTCCAAATCGCGCATACGTTCCCTACTATGCACAAGGGTGGCAGAACACGCCAAGAGGGAGATGCTTCAAAAAAACCCTTCGAGGCCACATTCATACAATAGCGACTGGAATGCCCAGAAGGCCAAGAATCAAAGCCATAAGGCCAAGAATCAAAATCCCAAGGGCAGGAAGGGAATGTCGGCCAAGAAGCCAAATCCAAGAGATGCTCCCGTGAATCCAAAATCAAAGTCATCTCAACGGCCAGCTTCAAATTCAAAATCAAGTGCCGAGGCACCCATCCGCTCGAAAAAGAAATGGGTTAAACCCAACTACAGATGGGTACCGAAGGTGCAATCTCCCAAATCATCTAATGCTTCTAATATTTCTACATTTTATGTTTGTGATAAACAGGATATGTCATGGGAGAGAGTACCGTGCAAGGATGACAAAGGTCGACCCAGTTTCAAAATGGACTGGGTTCCAAAGACCAATTGATCCATCTCTATGTTGGAGCAGCTATGGAGGCATATCATCAGACTTCGGTTTGTTGGTATTAGCTGTTCCTAGCACTTGATAGGAGACATCTCTCAACTATACAACACTCAGAACATTGTTTGGGAGAATGTGTCCTTTGCGGGAAGGGAAGAAAGGAAGGGATCACATGGGGTCTGTGCTTAATGACATGAAGAATTTTTGGATCTATTATGAGATTATGCGTGCTGTTCTCAGACCTTCTAGATGCAAATTCAATCGGTGACTTACGGTTTGAGTTTTCTTCTCTATACTCCTGAGTTTTTCTTTAGCTAATTCGCTTTAAAGACAAATTTTTGTTTTAGGATAGTTTAAATTTGCGCATTTACTTTCAATTCTCTCCTATGCACAAATTTAGGGGGAGAAATAAAAACAAAACAAAAATTTAAAAATTAAAAAAAAAAATAGAAAATCAAAATAATAATATGTTGGTTATGGAATGTGCTTGAGGGAGATGTTTTGGGAAGTGATATAGTCATGTGATAACAGGCAATCTGAGTGTGCATAACGTACCCAAAGTTGAAGGGTCTGTGCTCTGGTTTGATGTGTCGGTAGGCACGAAAGATTCTAAACAGACTTGACTAGGTGCAGATGAACTTAAGGAAATCAAATGACTTGAAAAATCTTGACCTAGATAGTTCCATTTAGCCTGACAATACGACGCTTGGATAGGTTGAGCAGGGAGATATATATAGGAATCTACTCGTCACATTAATTAAACCCGTACTTGGAACCGTGGCTTAATTTTCCTCGATGTGTGGATTCTGTCCTTAATTCCGGTTGGATGGGGGGGGGGGGGGCGACTGGTAAATTCCGATAAATTAGGTCTGTAGAATATCATTTTCTTTCTTTCCGTCTGTTAGTCATATGTTGTCTCCTTTGCGTGACTTCCAATCCGACCTGGTACACAACATATGCAACTCTATTTCTCTGCAGGTTATATATGTGAAAGACTTCTTATTTGTTAGCCATATGCTGTCTCGTCTGCGCAATTTCTAATCCGACCTGGTACACAACATATGCAACCTTCTACTTCTCAACCCCTCTGAAGTAATAAGTAATAAGTAATAGAATTATGAATCTATCCTCTCTCTGAATGGTTGTCTGCTCACTCGGTGTAAGGAGTACTCTGGAAGTTCTTGATGGCTGGGGCATATCAGGAAGCGGGAAACACATTCTAGTACACTTAAAATTGAACACATACAGATTGTCTATAGATCTCACTGCTCAATTTAGGTGGACAACAATATCCCTGATCGTCGTCAGCTGAATAGTCCTTAAGATATAGTATCTAGAAACTTAGGTTTAAATATAATATCTAGGAATTTAGGATCACATTGTCTTGTCACTCATAGTGTGTCCTAATTTTGTCACAATTTTTCGTGTTTAAGTGGACAACAATACTGACAATCGACCAGACAATGATGTGAATATGAAAGGTACCGACAAGCGGATAATGGTTGTCTAAAAACTTTGATCCCAAATCATTCTTAAAGTTAGATATCATTTTATTTTTGTTAAATTTTTTCATAGTTTTCCTCTATGCATAAATTTTAGGGGGAGAATTAAAAATAATTCAAAAATCAAACAAAAATCCAAAAATAGTGTTATTTCTTGTTCAGAAAAATCAGAAAATCCAAAAATATTTTTGTTTCTATTTTTATTTTGTGTGTTAATTTTTCTTTTAGTTTTGTTTTGTCTTGAAAAGTGATTTCAGGTATAGATAAGACTCATGGAGTTTGTGTTGAAGATTTCTGAGCCAAGGCTTCATCTGTGAGCATCGAAGAATTCACATTCGGAGGAGCAAGAAATGAAGATTATTCTTTCGACATTCAATCTGTCAACCCCAGAAGCATGGTGAAGCTGTACTTGAAGATTATGTTACAGATTGCATTGAAGCCTCCTCAATCAATTTGCTGCTATCTATGAACCTGCTGAAAGCGCTATCTTTCAAGAATCAGTACATCAAGCCTCCTCACCCAACGTGCGTTCAATGTCAAATTTTGAAGAAAAACCCAACCGCTCAAGATGAATTCATTTATTGAAGATTCATATGTTCATCTTGATGCTGTGAAGAAATTTGAAGATTAACAAGAAAAAGGCAGCTACTTTTTAGGGGGAGTTTGTTGGGCCAATTAGAAAAGAAAGCTATAAACCAAGGGGGAGATTGTTGGGTCAAAAATATGGTTTATACTTTGCTTTTCTAGGAAAATATATTTTTATGTAATGTTGTATGTGTTTGCGGTTTGTGTGTACGGCCGTACACATGTGTACGACCATTCACAGGGTGTGCGGCTGTACACATGTGTATGGCTGGAGGTCCATATAAATAGAGGAGTGCATGTGGGAGTGTACGGTTAGAAAGGTTCAGAAGAGGCTAGAGAAGAGATAGAAAGTTAGAGAGAAGAAGTGTGTGTGAGAGAGAATCTATTGTAAGGAGCATCAATCATATCATCAATACATCATTAGATTCATCATCTTCTTCTTCTTCTTCTCATTCTCTTACATATTGATCTGACATCATCCAATTGATTGGGATTCCGCACCATCAATTGGATCTGATTGATACGCAAGCAGTTTTGGGGACTTACACAGTGGGTCCATAGAGTTAGGACCTTCGGGTCCATAGAGTTAGGGCCAGAGGGCCCACAGAGAGTTGGGGCTGGAGGGTCCCACTGAGACACATTGACCAGAGGGTCAACAGAGTTATCGCCTCGAGTGGCTAATATATGTTAGAGTGGTATTTTGGGGAACTGACTAAGCTTATGCTTATAGTGTTACGTGTTATGTGTTTCAGGTACCAGTGATGACCGTGGGAAGGCGCTGACTTGATTCGTACACACACATGGGATTTTATGTATTTCGATCTTGGGAGATGTTTTGTGAAACAAAGACATGATACTATGACATTTTATGAATGAATGAGTTGTAAAAATGTGTTTGGAAAATGCGAAAAATTGTTTTAAATTTTTAGGGTGTTACAGGTAAGGAAGAGGGAAATCGGCTCTAGGGTTACTCCAATAACAAGGGTGTCGATTTCCACAACCCCAAGGGTCTATTTATACTTGTGAGCTTCTAGGGTTTCACCTTAAAACCCTAATTGGATAACTTAGCCTCAAAGCAATCCAATTCCCCTCTTCATAAGGCCTTGGACGATTTCCAGGTGATCCACATCCCTAAAATCGTCCAACCCATATTCATAAGGTTGTCAGCTCAAAATACAACTTTCACACATTTGACAGTTTATGCCCCTTTATTCAATTAATCTCTTTAAGTCACCAAATTAATTCCTAATTAATTTATGACTTATATTAATGAAATAATATTATTATTCCTTCAATATATTATTCTTATAATACATTAATAATAATATATCTTCTCTTTAAATCACCCTATCAAGTTGCTAGGGTGAAGGCAACCCAAAAGGACCATGCATAATCGGGTCAAGTACTTACCAAATATAGTTACAGCCTTAGACACTAATCCAACATAAACTTGCTTGTCATACATGGACTGAATCTCGCTGTCCATCGCCTCTTTCCATTTTACAGACTCTGGGCCTGCCATGGCTTCCTTATAGCTATTAGGTTCATCTAGATTTATTAGTGTGCCATAACTAATATACGTGTCCCCTTTAGTAGTAATATGAAAACCATAAAACTTGGGTTGAACTCTAACTCTTTCGGAACGTCTAAGAGGTAAGGACTCGTCAATCGGTTCAACCGGAGTTTCCTCCTCGGGTTGAGCGCTAGCGTTAGAGGTTCCTTCATCGCTCGACTCATGAATCTCTTCAAGATCGATTTGCCTCCCACTGTCCCCTTGGCTTATGAGTTTTCGCTCTCGGAAAACTCCTCTCATTGCCATGAAGACAACATTGTCACTCGGTCTATAGAAGAGATATCCAAAGGATTTCTGCGGGTAGCCGATAAAAATACATCGCTCACTACAAGGTTTGAGCTTGTCGTGAGTTTCTCGTCCTACGAAAACCTCATAGCCCCAGACCTTGATGTGTGCCAACGAGGGAGCTTTCCCTGTCCACATATCGTGAGGTGTTTTGGCAACCTTCTTTATAGAGACTCGGTTAAGGATATGGGCGACAGTATCTAAGGCATACCCCCAGAATGAGATAGGTAGTGAAGCACGACTCATCATAGAACGAACCAGGTCTAACAGGGTTCGATTACGCCTTTCTGCCACACCATTCAATTGCGGTGTCCTAGGTGGCGTCAATTGTGAAACTATTCCGCATTCCTTGAGATAGTCGTTGAATTCAAGACTTAGGTACTCTCCTCCTCGATCGGATCAAAGCATCTTGATTTTCCTGCCCAATTGATTCTCCACTTCATGCTTGAACTCTTTGAAATTTTCAAACGTTTCTGACTTGTGCTTGATTAAGTAAATATACCCATATCTACTATAATCATCGGTGAAAGTCACGTAGAAGCGGTTCCCATCCTTTTTGGTGGATCTAAAGGGCCCACACACGTCGGTATGTATGAGATCCAATAAACCCTCACCCCCTCACAAGTGCCAGGGAAGGGTGACTTGGTCATCTTTCCAAGTAAACAAGATTCGCACGTGTCATCTTCCCTAAGGTCGAATGACTCCAACACTCCATCCTTTTAGAGTTGGGCTATGCACTTCTTGTTGACATATCCAAGACGACAATGCCACAAGGATGCTCTATCCATACTATTGGAAGAATCCATACACAACACATCATTTCCTAGGTTATCTACAACCATAACAGTTTCATAAATTCCATTACAAGGCATTGCTTCAAAATATAAAACACCATTTAGATAAGCATAAATTGAACCATTCTCATTATTAAACGAATATCTAAATCCTTGTCTAAATAAACCATGAAAAGAAATGACGTTTCTTGCCATATCTGGCGAGTAGCAACAATTATTTAAATCTAAATTCAATCCATTACTAAGCGCTAAAGAATACACTCCAATCTTGGTAATAGGTGACGATCTTCTGTTCCCCATGATTAGATTTATTCTTCCAAGATCCACATCCCTATTTCTTCCTAGTCCCTGCAAATCAGAACAAATGTGGTAACCACACCCTGTATCAAGAACCCAATAAATAGCATGAGATGAATCATTAGATTTAATTGTGTAAATACCTGCAAAAGATGGCTTGATCTTCCCATCCTTTATGGCTTGCAGATATTTCGGGCAGCTTCTCTTCCAATGCCCTATTTTGTGGCAATGATGACACTCTGCCTCCTTTGGGTTTGGGTTGGGCTTAGCTGGATCAACCTTGGTCCCACTAGAAGAGGAACCATCTTGGGACTTTCCCTTGTGGTGGTTCTTCGAAGAAGACTTCCTCTTCTTCCCCCTTCCCTGCCCAATAGCTAAAACAGGAGTAGTGGTTGGATTGGGAGTTGGCAACAAACTTGTCCTTTAGGTTGCTCTCAACAGTCCTTAGGAGCCCTTGGATTTTACTTAGGGTGACCTCTTCCTTGTTCATGTGGTAGGTTATCCTAAATTGGTTGTAGCATGAGGGCAAGGAGTGAAGAACAATGTCGATAGCCAAATCTTCCCCAAAATTGACATTCAACTTGCAAAGACGATCGACATACCTTTGCATCTTTTGCAAGTGCACGATTAGAGACTCTCCACTTCCCATTTTAGCAGTGATCATATTCGTTATGATCTCATAGTGCTCCTACCTTGCGCTTTGGTGATATCTCTCTATCAAGTCTAGATGCATCTCATAAGGATACATGTCCTCACAGGACTTTTGGAATTCGGAGTTCATTGTGGCTATCATGATGCAATGGACTTTCGTTGCATCACGTTCATGTGTCTCAAACACATCCGTTTCTTCGGGAGTAGCAGTTTCTAGATTGATCTTCTCGAGCTTCTCATCGAGAACATACTCCTTGTCCTCGTAACGTGCGATCGTGCGAATGTATCTTATCCATTCGCTAAAGTTCGATCCATCGAAAGTCACTTTTTCACAAAGGCTCATTAGCGTGAATGAGCTAGTAGCAGCGTTGTTTGTGTTAGACATCTACAAATAGAAAGGAACAAAGTTGATTAAAATTAAGTCCCTAATTAACACCCAAAATGAAAATTTAGGGCTAGGACCCACCAACATCATTTACACATTAGAAAAGGGATGCCGTGATCCAACATGCAAATAATTTGGAGGTAAGTGAATGACGATTCACTAATTCTTCACCATGAAAAACATAAGCTTTAAGTTTTAAATGTATTGAGAATTCCTAGATTTCTTTGAGATTCATTGAACTTTTCAATGGCATGTTTAAATTTCGATATGCCCCTCTAGTTTGTGACTGGGATACCGAGGATCACAAAGCGGGTGTGAATAACCATGCAAACCTACATGGTGCCTTCATTGTTACAATCACCTATTCGATGTGCCGGTAAACCACACACGCTCCACCGAACTATGACAAACAACGAATCACCCTTTTCCACCTTTGCTTAGAACCAATTAGTGTGCCGGTTAACCACACACACTCCACTAACATCTAAACATGGGTGCAAAGTGTAATTGCATGGGATTGCATCAATTCACTTTTCCTAAAGTAACTAAGATTGGAAATTTTATAAAACAATTTAGTTACTTTATATAGATTCATTATACTTATTAATGAGAAGAGGTTTTCCCTATCCTACCTGTTCGGCTAATGATCCTCCACCAGTCAAGCAAGCGGTGGGTGTGAGTGTACACCCATTAAGCGCCATTTTATAGGCAACAACCTTATACCCACCTTATAGACCAGCTTCGTGAATGAGGCCTACTAACGGTAAGACTAGCATTTTAATCTGTAACACACACACACACACACACACACATATATATATATATATATATATATATATATATATAAAGCTTGTAATAATATATTAGTATAGTGTTGAATTTTAAACTTGTAAAATTCTAGGGTTTGAAATTTAAATTATTCAAATTAAACTTTTAATCACAAAACTTAAATTTCAAAACTTAAGGACAAGTTTTAAACTTTTTCAAAACATGAGGATCAAATAGCAAATAATATAAATCAACTAATTAGATTATCTCAATTTGATCTTATTCAATATTACTTGCAAGACAATTCACCAATTCAATTCAAATAATCAATTATTATCATATAAGGAAATTATTATTCAACTAATTGGTAATTATCTTTTGTTAGGTCAAGAATATACTCATATATTTGATTAAAATCAGATTTTAATGACCCAAAACAGTTAAGGCAAGTATCCTCAAGTAAAACAACAAGAAATCCCAAAACTACCTCCTTCTGACGCTCGAATTAGCCGAGTTCCTCTATGGAATCGCCGAGTCCACAGTGGAACTCGCCGACTTCATCAGGCAGAATCACAAAAATCGAATTGTTCAAGCAACAAGCAATCAACCAATGCATCAATTCAATAGAAATCAATCAAAGCTCCGATACCACTGATGGGTTTGAGCCATAAGAACTTTCCTATATGCACATACAAACCCTAATTGTTTGGATCTAGGTTTCTCTAATTGAACATGCATAGTATCCAAGACTTACAATACTAGATCTATTGTAAACAATTGAATCTAATCATATGAATTTGGATCTAGAACAATACCTTGGATTACTTGCTTGATACTTCTTCTTCTTGGAGCTTAGAGTCACAATTATCACTCCTCTAATGGCTTACAAACACCAACTAGCAAGAGAATGATCTTGAGAGAGAGAGAGAGAGAGAGAGAGAGAGAGAGAGACGAGGGTGAGAAATCGGCTCTAGGGTTCCTTGCCTTGCATGAGTGTTGATTTCCCTCACCCAAGGGATCTATTTATACTATGAGCTATTAGGGTTTCACGTTTAACCCTAATTGAATAACTTAGGCCCTAAGCAATCCAAGATCCTCCTAGATACTAGGCTTGGACGATTTTATGGTCTCCAAACCCTAAAATCCGTCCACCCTTATATCCATAAGGATACATAGCTTAAAACACAACTATCACACATTTGACAGTTTATGTCCCTTTATTCAATTAACCTCTTTAAGTCACCAAATTAATTCTCAATTAATATATGACTTATATTAATCAATTAACATTATTATTCCTTTAACACTAATCCAACAGATGATAACTGGATCTTAAATCTATTTTGGAGAAAAAAACTAGCTCCTTGAAGCTGGTCAAATAGATTGTCGATCCGAGGGAGTGGGTATCGGTTTTTGACAATGAGCTTGTTTAATTCCTTATAATCGATGAACATTCTGAAGGATCCATCCTTTTTCTTGACAAGCAAGATTGGAGCTCCCCAGGGTGAGAAGCTTGGTTTGATGAATCCTTTGTTCAACAACTCACTTAGTTGTCTGCATAACTCCTGCGTTTCGGCAGGGGCTAACTTGGCAATTGATGTGGCTCCTGGTATTAGGTCGATTCGAAATTCAACATGTCTTTCTGGGGGTATTCCCGGAAGGTCTTCTGGAAATACATCCGAGAAGTCACATGTCACTAGGATGTCTTTAATGTTTACTTCATCTTTGGTTTTATCCACAACATGAGCGAGGAAAGCATAGTTTTTTTTTTTTTGTGCAGACACTTTTGTGCCTTGATGCACGAGTTGAGACGAAGATTGGCGCCAGGTTTATCACCATAGATTAGTAGGGTTTTGTGGTTGGGAAGGTGAAGGCGAACGGCCTTCTCATGACACATAGTATCAGCATGATGGGGGCTTAACCAGTCCATGCCAATTATCACATCAAAACTCCTAATATTTACTGGCATCAAATCTATTTGAAACGAATGATTTTTTTTAGTGTTAACGTGAAACCTACATAAACATCTTTGGTTGTTTCATTTTTCCCATAGCCATCTCCACCGTGAAGGCTTCGTTGAGCTTCTGGGGTCGTTGATTTAGTAAATGTTTGAATTTGTTACTAACAAAGCTTCGCTCGGCTCCACTATCGAATAAAATGCATGCGTAAGTGTTGTTAAGTAGGAACGTACCAGTAACAATCGTTGGGTCCTGAACTGCTTCACCTTGACCCAATGTCAACACCCTTCCTGATACTCCTGCCCCCTAGTTGTTGGCTTTGGGACAATCGCGTTTGAAATGACCAGTTCCTCCACATCCGTAACAAGTGTAACTGGCCCCAACATTGTTGTTGTTGTTATTGTTATTGTTGTTGCGATTGTTGTTGTTGTTGTTGTTGTTATTTGACTATTGGTTCTGTTGGGGCTGAGTTCTACAATATCTTGCGGTATGACCCTTTCGATTGCAACTCGGGCAATGCATCTCCCTGCATTCTCCATGGTGGTGAAAATTGCATTTCCTACACTTGGGTAGGGCTCCTTAGTATTGTCTGGGAGCAGTTGGTGTAAATGAGGCTGGAGCATGTGGTGTTGTGGTGAACTGAGCAGCAGTACCGTGGACTGCTACTGTTTGTTGCTTCTTTGATGACTCTGAGTTTTTCCCCCTTTTCGCTTGTTGTTCTTGCCTTTCTTGTTATCACTTTCCTTTTTAACTTCAGCTTCTCCTGCTTTGGAGCCCTTCTTGTTTCCATGGTCGTATAACTTCTTGGCTAACCTTTTAGCACTGTCATACATTCCAAGGTTTGCCGCGATTACATTTCCTTGAATTAGAGAGGTCAATCCCAAATGAATCTTTCGATCTTCTTCCCTTCGGATGTGATCATCCCTGGACACAGGAGCGACAACTCGCTAAACCTTGAAATGTACGCATCAATGTCAGAGTTTTGGACCGTGAGATTCCACAGTTCTTGCTCCAACTTTTGGATTTCTCCCCTTGGGTAGTACTCGGCCATCAACATTTCCTTGAGCTCCTCCCATGGCATAACATTTGCCACAAGGAATGTCATGGCCTCCACATGGCCATTCCACCAAGAGAGAGCTTGATCGACGAATGTGCAAGCCCCAAACTTCACCTTGCACTCCTCGGGACATCCGCAGATCTCGAATACCGATTCCACTTTTTCTAGCCACCTTTTCAGAGTTATCACGCCTCCCGTCCCGTTGAAGGTTCGAGGCTTGGCGTTTGCAAAGTCTTTGTAGGTACATGTTCTGGTAGGTCCTTGGTTCACCCCCAAGGTTTGAGCTTCCAGCCCCTTGCCCATTACCTCCACCGTTGTTCTTGTGGTGAATATGGGCCAGTGTTGCTGTAACTGCAGCTGAAACTGCTGCTTGAAATGCAGCCGAGTCCATTTCTGGTGGAGGCGGTGGTGGTGGTGTTGCGTTGCGTTGTGGTTCCGCATGTCTGTCTTCGAGGCATCTTTCTGTCATGGAACGGAATGATGTTGAGTATCCAATGTATTATAGTTTCATAATTTCTTGGTTATAGAATACTTTCGGTGATTCGGTTGTATGTAAGTGAGTGAATGCATACAATCAACATGTAGTAAAAGTAATAGAACACATAGCATATAACAACATCATGAGAAAATATATGGTTGTTTTCATTAATGATAACTTTTGAGTACATGAAAATTTGCCTACATGAGGCATACAATACATGAAATGAATTAAAATCCGACAGAGTAACGACTCCATGAGTAGTGTAGTCACTTAATCATGTAGTCGATAGTACACAGAGTAGTGCATAAGTAAAATCATAGAAATAGTAAGTGAACGGGTACTAGCTGCGACAAAAAGGGTCAGGTGGTGCTGACGACGACGTAGATGCGCCCTAAAGTCTACCCAGGTGGTGCTCGGCGGCCTGAAGCTGGGCTTCCAATGCTGTCTGGTGCTCCTGGTAGTCCCTGACTACCTCATGTGTCATCCTCTCTAAGCTCTCAACCGCGGCTCTCATGGCAACCATTTGGCTAGCAGTTTCTTGCGCCTGCTCGCCTATATCGCGTGTTCTCCTTACTATCACAGGCAAGGATTGGTCGGCAGGTTCACTATAGCTCAAGTCGTAGTAGTCCTGATTCATACCAAATGGGGGTCCCATGCTGGCGGCTCCATCTCCAGATGTCGTGCGCCCATGGGGGTGTAGGACCATTGGGGCCCATCCTATATGGGGGCACCTTGGCTATGTACGACGGGTTCATGACTTCAGACTCTGTGTCCGAGTCATCCGCGTTGCTGTCATCAGCCTCCTGTTCATTTGAGTCAGCCACCGGTTCTGTCGGTCCTCCTATAGGCTCTTCCTCTGGCTCTAACTGTAACACCCGCGTTTCCAGGCTAGTCATTATTGTTGATGTAATAGTCTAGGTTAACCTTTGTAACTCTTATGAAGTATTAATGATGAAATATTTGAGTATTATGTGAATTATGTGTATTTGTGTGCTTATTACTTAATTATAAAGATATAATTAATAAAGGATAAAAAAATAAGCGTCAAAATTAAAGTGTGAGATAAGCCCGATATTTTTACATAAATTTGTAGTGGTCGAAACAAGGATTCCGGAGATATAAAGAACGCCGAAATCCGAGTTATAACGAAGAAGTTATGATCTGTCGAAGTTTCGCGACAGAACCGACACGACGCCGAATAACGTAGAATATGAAATTCAGATAGAGAGATATCTAGCCTTAGTGGTCTAAACGAAAGTTGTAGAGTTCGTTAAACCGAGAGCGTGCATAAAAAGAACGCCCAAATCTGACTTCGTATGAGGAAGTTATGATTTTTCCGAAGTTTCGACTTAGCAGTATGCAACTCGAATCCTCGATTTGAGATCGAGTGTTTTTTAGCCGAAACAATCTAAATGAGAATCGAAGATCTCATCGATTGTGGTGAAACGATAAAAAGATAGGCGAAAACGGACGTCAGCTGAAGAAGTTATGAATTTCTAACGGAGTCTAAACGAGAGTTGTAAAATAATATAATAAAAATATAATAAAAATAAAGTCAAAATTAGCCGACGGAGTCTAAACGAGAGTTGTAGATCATATTCTCACCTTCGTGTGCATATAAAGAATGTCGAAAGCGGAGCTCGTATGCGAAAGATATGAATTTCTGAAGTTGGGGGCACGAAATCCGATCATGTGTCAGAACTCACGACGTGAACATTGTGTTCACAACGTGAACTCAGAAAAACGTCACCTGGACTCTGTCAGACCCCACTTGTGATGACGCATGCAGTGACGATCAAGCCCCACGATGTGAGCCTTAAAAATCACGACGTGAACCCTGAAATCTCAACCTATAAATAGAAATCAGGGGTCAGCCGATTTAGGTTGCTCATCTCTTACTCTCCCACTCTCGATACTCTCTCTAAGCCCTATTTTAACCCCCCGAAGCCCCGGTGTTCATCCCGAGACCCAAAGAAAGTCTCGAAGCTCAAAGATCCCGCGAAGAAAAGAGTTTCCGAGCCGGAGCTTTTCCCGCAAGAAGCCCGGTGAGTGAAGTGAACACAGTTTCACCGAAGAATACTACTTCTACAAGTCGTAGTGTTGTCCGATCATCTTCTGATCAAGTGAGTGCGGTAACCTTCTTCTAACGCATAATTATGAAGTATTTTATATGAAATACGTGTTATATGTATATTTTGTTGTTATATGTGTGAATGTATATTCACTTTCTTCTATCTCATAGATATGATTTATTCTCTATGAAGTACGTGTTATGTTTATGTGTCTCGTCTTTTATCTGGAATGTGTTTTGAATGAACATACTATACAGGTTTTAAACTATGTATAAAAATGTATATTTTATCTACTAAAATGGTGGGTAGAACATGGGTAGATAGTTGTCTTGTGATAAAAAGACGAGAGGCCTCGATGTTTTGATTTAGTCATCTAACGGAGTTTAGATGACGACCACGAACTTTTCTAGGCAGTTCTGTGGAATGCTAGCAGGCTCGCCACCTGTAGGTGTTAATGAACTTGGGTGTTCATTTGTTGTACTTCATCCCCCTCATGGTTGCCTTATTTGACATATATTGCTGGCAAACCCCCGAATGCATGTGTTGTCGCCCCGATGAAATATTCTAAGACGAGGTCCCTTGTGTTAGTTGTTTTAGGGACGTAAAGTGAGAATAACGGGAATGGGTAATTGGATTTTTGTTGGTTGGTGGATTTAAATATAATTATTTATTTTGGGTTGAAAACCCTATATGCTCACCAGGCTCCCAAGCCTTACCCACTCAGTTTCTTTGTATTACAGGCAGTGTTGCAGAAATCGGCCTAATCGGCCGATTAATCGCTAATCGGACCTCAACCGATGAGATTTATTGCTAATCGGTCACTATAATCGGGTTTGGACAATGCAGGTCAAAGTCGGAATTAATCGGACCTAATTGGGCCTAATCGGACCTGATCGGTTTTGGTCAACACAGGTCAAAGTCGGACCTAATTGGCCCTAATCGAACCTAATCGGCCCTAATCGGACCTAATCGCCGATTAATCACTTTTTTTGTAGGATTAAAATTAGATTTACAAATTTTTAAATAATTTTCTTAATAATTAATGGTCCCCGATTAATCTCCCGATTAATCCCCGCCTAGCCGATTAATCCCTAATTGCTAGTCCACCGATTAACGGCCGATTAGCGATTTCTGCAACCATGATTACAGGTAGTGGCGCCAGAGCATAAGTTGGATGACTTGTCAAGTTATTTTTAGATTATAGACCTGTTGTTGTAAATAATTGTTGTAAGGTCTGTATTGAAACGTTTATGCTTTTGGTCTGTTTATTGGAACATGACATCCCGAGTATTGTAATATAATGAAAAATACATTTCTTTAAGAAATGCTTTGGTAAATCTTATTTTATCATATTTTGTTTTGGGAACAAATTCCGCAACTCTTTTAATCAAAGGATTACTCTGAAATCATTTTAAAAGCATAAATTAAACCAGTCTTTTCTGGCCGTGATTTTGGGGATGTCACACTAACCACCCACCATTCCCCTGGTTGGGGAAATAAGGATCTCCAGCATGGTGGAATCCGACCATACTGTCTGCACGAGGGGTGAGATACGTGAAATTCGAATATGTATATGGTATTCCCAAAATAATCTTATAGTATTTTTAATTGTTTAAGTTTGAGTTCCTTAGAGATCTTGGATACGAGGTAAGCTTCTAGATCCATTTCCCACCACGATTACTCCCAAACACCTGTTGGTCATATTATGAATAAATATAGTTGATCATACTATATTTATCTCCAATATAATTACATAATTGTGTGGGTTTAACTATGATGTTCAATTTCCTCCAGGGGCTTTTAGTGTTATAGTTTTAATTCATGCTTAGGTATTATCTTATTTAGAGTGTTATAGTCCCATTGTATTTATAGTTTCATATCCTATAAGATTAGATATGCCAGTTCACTATAAACAACGCTCTGATACCAATCTGTCACACCCCCGAACCAGACGGCGGAAACGTCCGGGGGCTTGTGCATGACTTCATACTTGTAGTATCATCACATAGTATATAATTGAAACATAACATCAACATCATCACACATGTAATATAAAAACATACAATGTTTACATCAAGTATTGTGTTTGAATATTACATTCCAAAATAGTTAAAGTATGATGAAACAAAATATAACAAAATGTCCATTAGTTTGTTCCGCTCAATCTGCTTCAACGGTTTCCTGAGTATACAAGTTAATTTAAAAAGGTCAACATAAAAATGTTGGTGAGTTCATAAGCATGTTTGAGAAAATGATTTGTATAACTTTGTAATCACAAGCAAATCCTATATTTTTTTAAAATAGTTTAGTATGTTTGTGTCCGATCTTGTATTAATGCATGCGTGTTATTGTTTAATAGTGTGAATGAAAAAGAATGTAAAGAGAATTCCCCAGACAACCCGATGTTACCTTTAAAAGAGAATCTTGGTATGTCAACCCCCGAGGTCGAGTACTGGCGCGAGTATGTCCCCGAGTAATCCAAAAGAGAAAAGAGGATGGTCTCCCATAAATTTCATAATGTTAATTCCTCAAAGTGAGTCGTTATAACCATATTAGATAATGACAATTCCGTCTGTCTTGGCGTTTATGGACACCGACAGAAAATATAATAAGGTTTTCGTCACCCTAGACTGGTTTAGTCTAAATGTAGCGAACAACTCAGGTGTAGGGTGTCCTCCCCGTATAGATCTATACGCAAATTCCCGCTCTCCCCCAAGAGATGCTAGTTATAACTACAGGCTATGATCGTACACTCAATATGTGTCAACCGACACGTCTCAGTAGATCATTAATCGAATTTACGCGAAGAGAAACATATAAAACACATTCCAGGCCCAATGAACCATGTAAGTGAGCAACTAAGGCTCACTAAACATGTAAGTCATTTCCAGGCCCGAAAGGAATGAGATTATATATCACATGGGCCCAAAATATATGTAAAAGGACAACTAAGACCAATTTCACATGTAAGGTATTTACAGGCCTAAATAGCACGCAAAGAGTATCCAAGGTCCGTCGAGCATGTTAATAGGTCAATGAGGCCCAATAAACATATAAAGAGTATTCAGGACCTTTCAAGCATATAAATGGGTCACCAAGGCCCAATAATCATGAAAATTCCATAATTAGCCCGTTTGTTATTATATTGCTAGTTTTAGCTTATTTATTTACCAAAATGACATAAAAGGCCCACCTTTTGTAAAAATGTCATTCTTGGCCCATTAAGCCAAAATTTACATTTAAAGTCCAATTTTTGGTAAAAATAACATTTTAGGCCCCCTTTTGGACAAAACTCGTATTTAAAGATAGTTTTTGTAAAAATAACATTTTTAACTCACGTTTGTCAAAAATATCATTTTTGGCTTGATTTTTATAAAAAGTATATTTTTTCGACCCATTATAGATAATTTCATCATTTTGGCCCAAATTTTTATTATTTCACAACTTTAGCCCTTCTTATAAAAAATTTACATTTTTGGCACAACTTTCTTGAAAATGACATTTAAGCCCACAAAAGATCAAAAATTACAATTTTTAGGCCCAAAACCGTGAGAAGCCCAAATAACATTTATGAAAATGTTTACATTTTTATTCCTTGTATGTAACAACCCGTATCTGGTATGTTGCTTCCATGGTATTTATTTAGAAGTTTTCAAGAGGGACTCGGCGAGTCTATAGCCCGGCTCGTCGAGTAGGGACGGGATTTCGAGCACGTGTAAGTCGGTGACTCGGCGAGTCTGCCTGCCAGGAAGAAACCCTAAATCCCCGGGTTTGCTCACTATTTAAGCAATGTTATGTGCCCTAAACTCGCCTCCTTCACCCTCAGAGAGTCTGTGAGAAACCCTAAACCATCCCTTGATTGATTAAAGTGGTTTTGTGTGAAATCTTGAAGGTTTGAAGAAGAAAAAGAAGAAAGGAACAAAGAGAAGAGGTGTAGGGCAAAGATCCAAGGTCAAAATCAGAGTTCATTGAGGTATTTCTCGGAATCCTTCTGTTTTATGCTTAAAACCTCCATTAGAACACTTCTAGGGCTAGTTTGATGTATTTTCCAAACCCTATAGTTGTATGGATGCCTTAATAGGTCGAGATATCCCTAGATCTGTTCATTTAAGAGTTGTAGAGCCCAGATTTATTGCCTTTTTGAAGTTGCTTTGCATGAGAACCCTAGATCTAGCCTTTATCATGCTTTTTGAGCCTTATAATCTTCATGGATGCTTATGGGCATGTAAAGATAGAATCTTTACGTATTAATCGAGCTAAGGGAGCCCAGATCTATAAGTTTTATATGCTGGATTCAAGCAGAATCGAGTTTAGAGTAGCTGCATGTAAACGACTCGGCGAGTCAAGTCGCGAGTCCCCGATTTCCCCCTTTTTGAGGGATGTCGAGTAGGGACCAGTGAGTAGTAGAGTGGACTCAGTGAGTTGGAGGCCAGACTCCGTAATGGAGGGACTCGACGAGTTGTTCATACAACTCGGCGAGTCCAAGGAAATCTTCTTAGCTCGAAGAACAACTCGTCGAGTTGTTCATACAACTCGGCGAGACGGATGCAGATGGCCTGAGTTTTAGAATCGAAAGGGAACTCATCGAGTTGATGCCATACTCGATGAGTAGCCACGAGTAGGGTTGAGAAGTGAGAATAGAGACTCGGCGAGTTGGCGGCCCAACTCGGCGAGTCAGGTCAACTGTAGGTTGACTTTGACCAAGAGAGTTGACTTTGACCAAGGGTAAAAGAGTCATTTTACCTCAATTCAGTTATTAGTAGTTGATTGAGTGTGTTTATGGAATTGTAGCCGGGGAGATACCGGAGCAGCAGCAGATAGCTTCAAGAGCCATACACACAGCAGCCAGTTCACGAGGTGAGTTTCCTTCCAGTAGGAACGGGTCTACGGCCACAATGTCGGCCCGTTTAGTTAGCAGTAGTTCTGGACTTCAGTCCGATGCAGTAGTTAGAGTGCTTGATGTCTTTGTGATTCAAGCATGTTTTGTGTTATGTGTTCCGGACTTCGGTCTGATGCGGTATATGTGTTATGTTAGCAAATACGTGTTTATGTTATGCTATGTTCAGACAGTTCAGGACTTCGGTCCGATGCAGTTAGTTCCGGACTCCGGTCCGATGCAGGGGACAAGGTCCCAGTCAGTTCCGGACTTTGGTCCGATGCATCTAGTTCCGGACTTCGGTCCGATGCAGTCAGTTCCAGACTTCGGTCCGATGCAGCTATTTTCGGACTTCGGTCCGATGCAGTGGGCAAGGCCGAATATGTGCTTTATTTGTTATTGTGTGGTATGTGGTAGTTTGGGGGAGCTCACTAAGCTTCGTGCTTACGGTTTTAGTTTTTGGTTTCAGGTAATTCCGCAAGTAAAGGGAAGAGCTCGGGATGTTGGCATCGCACACACCACAGCTTCAGTTTTTGTCCTGGGAGTTGATACAGTTTTCTTAGATATGTTTTGATACAGTTGTGACATAGTTTTCTCACAGTATTTTAGTATGGTTTGAGATACGTAGCGTATGGTTTTATTATATGATACTCAGTTTTATGATTTTTGGTTATATTAAAAATGAAATTTTCGGGTCGTATTTTTGGGATGTTTCAAGTTGGTATCAGAGCCTTGGTTTGAGGGATTCGGATACACTTCTGGGTGTATCTGAACTCAAACTAAGGGAAAGATAAAAAGATTTTCAAAAGGAAAATGTTTTCGAAAGAATTTTGAAAAGCACTTAGAAAGAAAAGAATTTTTAAACGAGATAAGGGTGTGGTGCATGCGATCAGCCGAGTTCAAGTAAGTACTCCCAAATTACCCATACAAGTTTCAGTATCAGTTTTAGTTCCAGTTGTAGTTTCAGTTTCAGTAGAACAGCATGCTAGAATAGGACTAAGGATCTAGGAGGATGCCTTATGTGCCTGCTATATGTGTTTCAGCTTATTGAGAAGTGCATGCTAGTATTGAGTAGACAGCAGTAGGATAGCCTGTTTAGGTTATGCCTGATAGTATGAGTTTAGCATTGTATGCTAGTACAGTTTTCTCGTTATGAGGATAGAATTGCTTGAGTAGTTTCTTGTTTTCGAATGCTGCTTGCTTTGTGCTTTGTGGGACTCCGAGTAATGGGAGTTAGCCATTAGGTGAATACGTCACGTCACATGTGATCAGGGTTGAATAATCTCAGAGTGTTGGATTTGGCCCTATTGCGCAGCTCTTGTTTGAGTCCAACCGTTGTAGGGACGAGGCCTTTACTCGAAGGATTATCTGAGCCTCATCACATGTGATGGTACTCAGGTGATGGCTAATTAGCATTATAAGGAGGCCTTCAGCAGCTGAGGACTGGTTTGAGTGGAGTCAGAGATTTCCCTAGGGCAAGCCGAGGATGAGAGTAGCAGAGATCAGTAGTAGTAGTAGTGACTTGGTGGAGTCAAGGCAGTTCTTGAGGAAAGTACGGATATATGTGGAAGGTAGTATGGGCCCGTACTACTGAAAGCATAGGATCCGTACTCGAATCAAAGAAGGCTGAGGCAAGACCAGGAAGCTAGTAGCAGTATCAATGATCCCTTGAGATATTTCAGTTTTCTGATGTTGCCATGATGTGTTTCAGAATGGTGGTTTTGCGTTCGAGGCTAGCAGACGGCAGTACCGGTGCTGGGGAGGGATCAGGATCAGGCTCGGGGGCCGAGCGTATGAATGAGCAGACCAAAGAGTTTCTTTCTTCAGAGATTACTCGTATCATACTGGAGCAGACTCTTGTGATCTTCGGTTCGATCAAGGAGGGTATCCTAGAGCTGATGTATGAGAGGTTGGGCACCTTCCGTGCCGAGGTGGCAGCCATGATGGGGTCGCGCACACTTACGTTCAGGGAGTTCAGGGCATGTGGAGCTCCAGATTACCACGGGGTGCGGGACCCTATAGCAAGTACTAGATGGTTGGCGGATGTGGCCAACGCTTTCCGCACGAGCAGGTGTCCCGAGGGGGACAAGGTTAGATTGGTGTTCTGTCTTCTGAAGGACAGGGCACGGGATTGGTGGGAAGAGGTTGGACATACCATTGGAGATGATGCAGCACAAGATGCCATGACCTGGGCTGATTTCTCTACCAGGTTCAGGGCGGAGTTTGCATCGATTATTGAGGTGCAACAGTTAGCCAGAGAGTTTCAGGACCTCACCCAGACTACAGAGACCGTGGCGGAGATTACCGCCAAGTTCAGGGAGAGGGCTCTTCTCGTTCCTCAGTATGTAGCCGATGAGGAAATGAAGAAGGCCCGTTATCATGAGATGTTGCGGAGCGATATTCGCCAGTTTGTGAGCCGGTCCAGCTGTAAAACGCTAGATGGCATGATTGCTAGGGCTTGAGAGAGGGAGATTGACCTTGAGATGGAGAGGAAGAGCAAACCGGAGGCGGTTTCGGGTACAGGTAGTTCGGGCAAAAAGCCCAAGGTTTCAGATCACAGATCCAGGAGTCATCAGAGCCACGGTCGATGTGGCAAGTGTGGGAGATTGCACGATGGGGTGTGCAAGGCAGGGAGTTCCGGCTGCTACAAGTGCGGTCGGACTGGGCATTTGAGCAGGGATTGTACGGCCCCTGCTACCGCCATTGCAGCATCAGATCTGATTTGCTTTCAGTGCAATCAGAGGGGACATAAAAAGTCCCAGTATCCGAGTTTAGCTGCAGCAGGGAAGGTGGCTGCACCTGCCCCTGCTACTTTGAGGATTACAGATGGCCGGCAGGGCCGAGCCGAGGCGCCAATGGCGAAGAGTAGAGCCTTTCAGATGACAGTAGAGGAGGCACGAGCGACTCTTGATGTGGTGACGGGTATGTATTTTCCCTTTATCTCTATATTATTATTGATTGATTATTACTTATGGTTATATGTTTTATATAGGTTCGTTCTCTATGAACGACATTTCTGCTACAGTATTATTTGATTCGGGGGCTACCCGATCGTTTGTATCACTAGCGCTTAGCAAGAGATTTAGTAGAGCTCCAGGGGAGCTGGATTGTCCACTAGAGGTTGAGATAGCAGATGATAGGACCGTGAGGGTCGCCAGAGTGCATAGAGGATGTTCTCTTCAGTTGTTCGACGAGCAGTTTTCGGTGAACTTGGTCCCTATTCCCCTGCAAGGGAATAAGGTTATAGTAGGCATGGATTGGTTGAGTCCCGATGGGGCGGTGATTGATTGTGAGCTGCAGCTAGTGAGGGTTCGCACTCCCAGTGGGGGAGAGTTAGTGATTCAGGGCGAGAGGCCACAGCGCGGACCAGCTTTTTGTTCAACCGCGAGAGTGAGGCGCTATTTTCAGCAGGGTTCCGCCGGATATGTAGCTTATGTTTTGGATGCCCGGGAGAAGGGTAAGGTGGCAGTAGACGATGTTCCGGTAGTGCGAGACTACCCTGATGTATTCCCATAGGATTTGCCTGGGATACCTCCAGAGAGACAGGTCGAGTTCGGGATTGATTTGATTCCGGGTGCGGCGCTGATAGCTAAGGTACCGTATCGGTTAGCTCCCCCTGAGATGCAGGAGTTATCTACGCAGTTGCAAGAGCTGCTAGACAAAGGTTTCATCAGACCGAGTAGTTTGCCTTAGGGAGCTCCGATTTTGTTTGTGAAGAAAAAGGACGGGTCGCACCATATGTGTATAGATTACCGGGAGTTGAATAAGGTAACGGTGAAGAACCGTTACCCACTTCCGAGGATAGATGATTTGTTTGACCAGCTTCAGGGAGCGTCTTGGTTTTCCAAGATCGATTTACATTCCGGGTATCATCAGATGCGAGTCAGAGATAAGGATGTGCAGAAGACTACTTTCAGGACCAGGTATGGTTATTATGAGTTTGTGGTGATGCCATTTGGACTCACCAATGCTCCAGCCGCGTTCATGGACCTCATGAACCGTGTGTGCAGGCCGATGCTGGATCGGTCTGTGATAGTATTCATAGATGATATCTTGGTGTATTCCAAGACGCAGGAGTAGCATGAGGAGCACCTGAGAGAGGTGCTAGAAGTTCTGAGGAGGGAGAGACTTTTCGCAAAGTTCTCTAAGTGCGAGTTCTGGTTGTGCGAGGTGCAGTTCCTTGGTCACCTCGTCAACCAGAGAGGCATTTTAGTAGATCCGGCCAAGATAGAGGCCGTGATGCAGTGGGAGGTCCCGAAGTCTCCATCCGAGATTCGGAGCTTCCTAGGGTTGGCAGGGTATTATCGGAGATTCATTCAGGATTTCTCCAAGATAGCAGTGCCGCTCACCCGACTGACCAAGAAGTTGGTGGTGTTTCGTTGGGGGCCTGAGCAGCAGGCAACATTTGAGACCCTCAGGCGGAGGTTGTGCGAGGCTCCGATCCTTACCCTGCCAGAGGGAGTACAGGATTTTGTAGTCTACTGTGATGCCTCAATCACAGGTATGGGAGCAGTATTAATGCAGCGAGGCCATGTGATAACTTACGCCTCGAGACAGTTGAAGCCTCACGAGGCTAACTATCCTACCCATGATTTAGAGCTGGGGGCGGTTGTGTTTGCCCTCAAGATTTTGAGACATTACCTTTATGGGGTCCGTTGTACCATCTACACAGATCACAAGAGTTTGAGGTACCTTATGGATCAGCCGAATCTGAACATGAGATAGAGGAGGTGGTTGGATGTGCTGAAGGATTATGATTGTGAAATCCTTTACCATCCAGGGAAGGCCAACGTAGTGGCCGACGCCCTAAGCCGCAAGGTGTCAGTAGCCCCTATCAGAGACTTATGTCTGAGGATGATAGTGATTACTCCGTTATTGGAGCGGATCAGGGAGGCTCAGGTTGAGGGCCTCAAGGAGGAGAGACAGAAGTGTGAGAGGATAGTGGGCCGAGTAGCTTCGTTTGATTATGATAGTCGGGGGTAGTTGACCCTTCATGGGAGAGTATGGGTACCATATTGGGGCGGATTACGGCAGGTGTTGATGGACGAGGCTCATAAGTCTCGATTTTCTATCCACCCAGGGGCGACGAAGATGTATAGAGATCTTCGACCCGATTACTGGTGGCCCTGCATGAAGCGGGATGTCGCCTGGTATGTAGAGAGGTGCCTGACCTGCAGGAAGGTCAAGGAAGAACACCAGAGGCCTCACGACAAGATGCAGCCGTTAGACATTCCCGTGTGGAAATGGGAGGACATCACCATGGATTTTATCACCAAGCTTCCCAGGACCGCACGTGGGGTAGATTCGATTTGGGTAATAATGGATCGGTTGACGAAGAGTGCTCATTTCATACCGATCCAGGAGAGCATATCGGCAGAAAAGTTAGCCGATATCTATGTGCGGGAGGTAGTAGCACATCATGGAGTGCCGGTATCGGTGGTGTCGGACCGAGACGTCCGTTTTACATCTAGATTCTGGAAGCGGTTTCACGATGAGATGGGTACTCGTCTCCATTTCAGCACCGCTTTCCACCCTCAGACGGACGGGAAGAGCGAGAGGACGATTCAGACTCTCGAGGACATGCTCCGAGCATGTGTCCTAGACTTTGGTGGCAATTGGGATACGTATCTTCCGTTAGCGGAATTTTCATATAACAACAATTATCATGCGAGCATTGATCGACCTCCCTTTGAGATGCTTTATGGGAGGAAGTGCAGGACCCCGATTTGTTGGGGCGAGGTCGGTCAGCGGGTCATTGGGAGCACAAAGGTGGTGCTCAAGACGACCGAGTTGATTCAGCAGGTTCGTAGTAGACTGCAGACTGCGCAGAGTCGGCAGAAGAGCTACGCCGATAGGAGGCGTTCAGACTTGTAGTTCCGGGTGGGTGATATGGTCCTTCTGAAGGTCTCACCTTGGAAGGGATTCATCAGGTTTCGGAAGAGGGGCAAGCTGGGCCCCAGGTTCATTGGTCCTTTCAAGGTTTTGGCCCGAGTGGGTCGGGTTGCTTATCGGTTGGATCTTCCAGCAGAGCTTAGCCAGATCCACAACACTTTCCATGTGTCTCAGTTGAGGAAGTGTTTGGTGGATGAGTCAGTAGTTGTTCCCTTAGAAGATATTCAGGTTGATAGCAGCCTGAATTATATTGGATGGCCGGTCGCGATTCTGGACTGGAAGACAACGACCTTGAGGAACAAGGTAATTCAGTTAGTGAAGGTGCAGTGGCAGCACCGGAAGGGGTCTGAGTGCACGTGGGAAGCTGAGGAGGAGATGAGAGAGCACTACCCGGAGTTATTTGCAGATTCAACCGTAGCAGACCTCGAGGACGAAGTCTGAGACAAGTGGGGGAGAATTGTAACGACCCGTATCTGGTATGTTGCTTCCATGGTATTTATTTAGAAGTTTTCAAGAGGGACTCGGCGAGTCTATAGCCCAACTCGTCGAGTAGGGACGGGATTTCGAGCACGTGTAAGTCAGCGACTCGGCGAGTCCATATTCGGGACTCGGCGAGTCTGCCTGCCAGGAAGAAACCCTAAATCCTCGGGTTTGCTCACTATTTAAGCAATGTTATGTGCCCCAAACTCGCCTCCTTCACCCTCAGAGAGTCTGTGAGAAACCCTAAACCATCCCATGATTGATTAAAGTGGTTTTGTGTGAAATCTTGAAGGTTTGAAGAAGAAAAAGAAGAAAGGACCAAAGAGAAGAGGTGTAGGGCAAAGATCCAAGGTCAAAATCAGAGTTCATTGAGGTATTTCTCGGAATCCTTCTGTTTTATGCTTAAAACCTCCATTAGAACACTTCTAGGGCTAGTTTGATGTATTTTCCAAACCCTATAGTTGCATGGATGCCTTAATAGGTCGAGATATCCCTAGATCTGTTCATTTAAGAGTTGTAGAGCCCGGATCTATTGCCTTTTTGAAGTTGCTTTGCATGAGAACCCTAGATCTAGCCTTTAACATGCTTTTTGAGCCTTATAATCTTCATGGATGCTTATGGGCACGTAAAGATAGAATCTTTACGTGTTAATCGAGCTAAAGGAGCCCAGATCTATAAGTTTTATACGCTGGATTCAAGCATAATCGAGTTTAGAGTAGCTGCATGCAAGCGACTCGGCGAGTCGGAAGAACGACGCGGCGAGTCGAGTCGCGAGTCCCCGATTTTCCCCTTTTTGAGGGATGCCGAGTGGGGACCAGTGAGTAGTAGAGTGGACTCAGTGAGTTGGAGGTCAGAATCCGTAATGGAGGGACTCGACGAGTTGTTCATACAACTCGGCGAGTCCAAGGAAATCTTCTTAGCTCGAAGAACAACTCGTCGAGTTGTTCATACGACTCGGCGAGTCGGATGCAGATGGCCTGAGTTTTAGAATCGAAAGGGAACTCGTCGAGTTGATGCCATACTCGACGAGTAGCCACGAGTAGGGTTGAGAAGTGAGAATAGAGACTCGGCGAGTTGGCGGCCCAACTCGGCGAGTCAGGTCAACTGTAGGTTGACTTTGACCAAGAGAGTTGACTTTGACCAAGGGTAAAAGAGTCATTTTACCTCAATTCAGTTATTAGTAGTTGATTGAGTGTGTTTATGGAATTGTAGCCGGGGAGATACCGGAGCAGCAGCAGATAGCTTCAAGAGCCATACACACAGCAGCCAGTTCACGAGGTGAGTTTCCTTCCAGTAGGAACGGGTCTACGGCCACAATGTCGGCCCGTTTAGTTAGCAGTAGTTCTGGACTTCAGTCCGATGCAGTAGTTAGAGTGCTTGATGTCTTTGTGATTCAAGCATGTTTTGTGTTATGTGTTCCGGACTTCGGTCTGATGCAGTATATGTGTTTTGTTAGCAAATAGGTGTTTATGTTATGCTATGTTCAGACAGTTCCGGACTTCGGTCCGATGCAGTTAGTTCCGGACTCCGGTCCGATGCAGGGGACAAGGTCCCAGTCAGTTCCGGACTTCGGTCCGATGCATCTAGTTCCGGACTTCGGTCCGATGCAGTCAGTTTCGGACTTCGGTCCGATGCAGCTATTTTCGGACTTCGGTCCGATGCAGTGGGCAAGGCCCAATATGTGCTTTATTTGTTATTGTGTGGTATGTGGTAGTTTGGGGGAGCTCACTAAGCTTCGTGCTTACGGTTTCAGTTTTTGGTTTCAGGTACTTCCGCAAGTAAAGGGAAGAGCTCGGGGTGATGGCATCGCACACACCACAGCTTCAGTTTTTGTCCTGGGAGTTGATACAGTTTTCTTAGATATGTTTTGATACAGTTGTGACACAGTTTTCTCACAATATTTTAGTATGGTTTGAGATACGTAGCGTATGGTTTTATTATATGATACTCAGTTTTATGATTTTTGGTTATATTAAAAATGAAATTTTCGGGTCGTATTTTTCGGATGTTTCATTGTAAGGTCTCAAATGTCGAGATTAGCCATGTTTAGCAAAAAATTTCCTTTTGAACCCCTTACTAGCCGCGAGTTACATAAATAACCCATACTTTTGTCATTTTGTCAATTTTAGCCCCTTTTATGAAGTTTTTCTTAGCTTTAAGTAACTTAAATGTATTTTAAACTTTTTTCTTGAAAGATGAGTTTAAATGAGTGTTATGTTATACCAATATCATCATCTTTTAGTAGATCTTTAAGTTCATGAGGCTTACAACACATTAACACATATATAACTTAGATAAACACACAAAATCATGCATACACACATAGATCTACACAAAACAACTTGTATTCTCCCCCAAAACAAAGCAAAAATCGAAAATAGCGGTATGAACTCACATTGCTTTGAAGGTTTTGGTTTTTGGTGAAGAATGGATGATATCTCGGCCCTAGCAAGCTTCTTGAGGAGATTGCTTAGATCTATGAACTCCTAAGAGCATGGATCATGAAATGAAGTATTAAGGAGTGAAGGATTTATCATAAAATGATGCTAATCATCTTGTTCAGAGAGAAGCTTACCAAAAAGTGATGATCTTTGATGAAGTGTTCTTGAACACCACAAAAACACACACAAACTTGGAAAAGGAAATGAGATTTTCTTGAGAGCTCTACAGAGAACTCTTGGGTGAGTTTGAGAGTAAAAGTGATGGTGGTGGGGTGGTTGTTTCGGCCGAGACTAGAAGAAGAGAGGGGGAAAGAGAAGATTAGGTAATACTTAGTGGTTAATTGTTATCTTGCCTAAATATTTGTGGGGTAATATGCATGTTTACATGCAAAACAATATGGAGGTGTCACAAATTTAGCCATCTCCACAATTCTTTTATAATTAGGCTGAGAATAAGGGAAAAGAAAAGAAAAGGGAAATAGTTTGGGCCTTACTTGCTTGATTTCGATATTATGAGGTCGAAGTTGATGGTTTTAGGCCCATTCGGCCCTTATGAGGGGGCGGCCAATGAAGCCCAAGAAGATAGTTTATGGCCCATTAGGGCTTATGAAACCATTTACAACCCATCATGGCCCATGAGAAATGAGATGAGTCATCCTAAGCCCACATGACCCAAAAGACTTTAGTTTCATGAATGTGGGTCCAATTAGATCCCAAATAGGGTTCCTTGGCCCAAAATACCCAACTTGAAAGTTTATTGGCCACTCAGGCCCAATATGAGGATCCTAGTCCATAATAAACTTGAACCGAGATTTTTAGGGTTTTCAACTCATAGTTGAATATGTGAGATGTATTGTATTAGATTTTGAACTTTACTCAGAAGTTTTGATTCAAATAAATGTTTCATTTTAGTATACGGTATGATTTTCACTTAGAGTATGAGTCTTACAATAGCTGATGTTTACATGAAAATAGAATTTCCTAGCTAAAAATGCTAGTTGGGACATCATCCCCCGTTAGAGAGAATTTCGTCCCGAAATTCTTTTGAAAGGTAGGATCATGAATGAGAGAATAAGTGAGGGTACTTCTGCTTCATCTGGTCTTCGCGTACCCATGTGAATTCTGGTCCTTGATTAGCGTTCCATTGAACCTTTACAATCGGAATGCGGCTTTGTTTCATACGCTTCACTTCCCTATCCATTATCTCGACTGGTTCTTCGATGAACAAGAGATTCTCGTTTATTTCAATCTCTTCTAGAGGAATGACAAGGGTTTCATCTGATAAGCACTTCTTAAAATTCGAGACATGGAACACGGGGTGTACGTTGCTGAGCTCCAAAGGTAGCTGCAGCTTATAAGCTACTAGACCAATTCGGGAAAGAATGTCGAACGACCCGATGTATCGCGGATTTAGTTTTCCCCGCCTCCCAAAATGGATCACCCCTTTCCAGGGAGAGACCTTTAGTAGCACTCAATCTCCGACTAGGAACTCTAGAGGTTTTCGTCGTTTGTTAGCGTAATTCTTTTGTCGGTCACGCGACGCCTGGAGTCGGGCTTTGATTTTGTTTATCTTCTCTATAGTTTCTCGAATGATTTTGGGTCCTGTAAGAGTGCTGCTCAGCGATTGCCCTCTTGCCAGCTGGGTGTCACCCACCTCAGCCTAACATAGAGGCGACCTGCATTTGCGACCATATAAGGCCTCAAAAGGGAAACCCCTATACTCTCATGATAACTGTTGTTGTACGAGAATTCAATCAAGGGCAAGTGGGTATCCAATGACTTTCCAAAATCGATCACATAGTCTCGGATCATGTTTTCGAGTGTTTAGATGGTCCGCTCACTTTGGCCATCAGTTTGAGGATGATAGGTAGTGCTCATGTCTAGTTGCGTTCCCATAGCCTTCTGGAGTAACTGCCAAAACCGTGAAGTAAATGTACTATCACGATCCAAGATTATAGATACCAACACTCCATGGAGTCTCACGATCTCTTTGATATAGATTCGGGTTAATCTTTCCATCTTGTACGATTCTTTTATTGGCAGGAAATGAGAGGATTTAGTTAACCTATCGACAATCACCCAGATGGCATCCAATCCGTCTACCATCTTAGGTAATTTGGTTACAAAGTCCATAGTAATCCTTTCCCATTTCCACTCGGGTATTACTGGATGTTGTAATAGTCCCGAGGGCTTTTGATACTCCACTTTCACCTTGGCGCAAGTGAGACACTTACCCAAGTAAGTGGCGATATCTGCCTTCATATTTGGCCACCAATAATGTTGCTTAATGTCCAGATACATCTTATCCGAACCTGGATGGATGGAATATCGTGTTTTATGAGACTCGTTTATGATTATTTCTCTAAATCCCCCAAGTTTTGGAACCCAAATTCTATTCATGAAGTAGTAAGTTCCGTCCTCCCTGGCTTCAAAGTTCTTATCTATCCCACACAGTGTTTTGTCTGTGGCGTTCTCCGGCTTCAATGGATCTGATTGGGCTTCCTTGATCTGCGAGGTTAGGTGGGAGTGGATGGTTATTGATAAGGTTTTCACCCGACGACATGAGTATTCTTTACTTCTCAGGTCATTGGCTACCACATTAGCCTTGCCTGGGTGTTAATTGATCTCGCATTCATAATCATTTAGCAGCTCAACCCACCTTCGTTGCCTCATGTTTAGCTCCTTTTGGTTTAGAATGTGTTGGAGGCTTTTGTGATCGATGGAGATGGTGAACTTTGTACCGTAGAGTTAGTGCCACAAAATTTTTAGGGCGAAGACTACAACTCACAGATCGAGATCATGAGTGGTGTAATTTACCTCATGCGTGTTCAATTACCTAGATGCGTAAGCTATCACCTTTCCGCGCTGCATGAGGACACAACCTAACCCTTGATTCGAAGCATCGCAGTAGACCATGAAGTCTTCGGTTCCCTCTGGTAAGGATAGCACTGGTGCAATACAGAGGGCTCGTTTCAAGGTTTGGAAGGCGACTTCTTGTTTTTCTGTCCATTTCAAAGATACGCCTTTTGTGTCAAGGCGATGAGAGGTTTAGCTATCTTGGAAAAATTATGGATAAAACTTCGGTAGTAGCCTGCGAGACCCAAGAATGTCGGATTTCTGTTGGTGTTTTCGGGATCGCCAAGCCTTCAATGGCCCTTATATTGGAAGGATCTATGTGAATCCCCTCCTCGCTGACTACGTGACCCAAAAATTTTACACTGCGGATCCAGAACTCGCATTTGGAGAGTTTTGCATATAATCTTTCAGCTGTTAAGGTTTCCAAGATTTGACGGATATGTTGACCATGCTCTTCTTTGCTTCGATAGTATATAAGAATATCGTCAATGAAGACGATAACAAAATTATCAAGGAATAGGTGACATACTCGATTCATTAGGTCCATAAATGTTGCGAGGGCGTTTGTTAGACTGAAGGGCATCACAACAAATTCATAATGACTGTATCAAGTTCGAAAGGCGGTTTTTGAAATGTCCTCTTCTCGGACTCAAAGTTGATGATAACCGGATCTTAAATCTATTTTGGAGAAGTAACTAGCTCCTTGAAGCTGGTCAAATAGATCGTCGATCCGAGGGAGTGGGTATCGGTTTTTGACAGTGAGCTTGTTTAATTCCCTATAATCGATGGTAACAGTAATATCTTCCTCAACTTGCAAACAAACCACAATTATTCAGATTCTGTAGCCACGATGTCGTCTTAGCATCACCACCATCAACAGGCTGCTAACAATAACAATAATCAGTGGCTATCGAGATCTATATTGCAAAGGAATGTTAGTGATTTTTCAGACATTAACCATGAAACCTCACAGCCCTTATAGTTTTATTAGTTCATTTTGATATTTTACTTTGGTTGTCAAAGGAATTATTCTCAAAATTTTAATTTCTCATAATAGGCCAGGTGCTTCATCAAGAATTATGTTGGGAGCTGTTACTCTTCTAAGTGTTGCAATTTCAAAGCTGATACAATTATTAAGATCTTTATTTATGCATGAAGTAGGATTTGAAGTTGCATAGTTTTTAAATCAAATCCTCTCTTTTACTTGTTGGAATCGCCATTCACACAAGCACACACACACACATGCAGATTCACAGAATCCAATTATAGGGAACAAAAACAAAAATCAATCATTATTGTGATCTTATAAGCTATAACCTTTTGTATTTTTTCATCTCTCATTTACCCGAGGTTGAATTCATATGATTACAATATTGGGACACTTTTACTACTTGCCTATGTGTGCTTGTTTTCCTTTGCTTTATGTGTCACCATGAATCTAAGAACACTAATTCAGCATCTCTTCATAACCATTGTCATATGAAGTTCAACATTAGTTCCATATCCCTGTTTATAGCAGTGTGTTATCTATCTTTTGCTACAAAATCACCTTCCAGTGAGTTCATTGACTAATTTACCCCTTATAACTCCATTTTTTCAAAACTTATACTTCAATTTTTGCATCTTACAGAATGGAACATGGCATTGACTTTTTTGTGGATTGTATATCATAGGGTATCAGATGTGAAATTCATTCAACATGTTCTCGACACATTTCCAGCATTTGCTTCATTTGGTATGTTCTTCTTCTTCTTCTTCACTTTCTTTTTTCATCATTTTAGAATTTCAGTAACAAAAGTAATTGCTTCTATTTTAGGCGAAGCACTTTTGGTTATAGCCGGATTTATTGTTTATTTTTGAGATATGTTTGCATGTACAATTGCATGGTTGAGTTCTATTGCATATGGGATGGAAAGAAGTGAGATAAACACTATTATATAGGTATGCTTGATAAAAACATTTATTTAATTATATACTTTTCAAAATCACTAATAAATCATACTTTACATTTTCTTCTTAAATTCAGGGAATGCTTCTTGGCCTTCTTATAATTCCAATGTTATTCAAATCCATCTTTAAAAAATGGGAAATTTACATATGAATCATATGTAATTCACAAGTGAATCACATATGTGCATCCCCATTTTCATGACCAGAAAAGACCGATTTGTTTTTGCTTCATTTTTAAAATCAGAGTATACTTTTAAAGAAAAGTGTTGCAAAATTTTATTCCCAGAAAAACTTGATAAATATGTTATCAAAGTATTTCCAAAAAAATGTATTTTATTTATTTTAAAACTTTGGGATGTCAACATCAATACAGAAACATAAGCATAAACAGAACTTACATTCATTTACACTAGTGATCTACATCTCTTTAATCTCTCAGTGTAGTGTAGCTTTATATCGACACATGTGATACAAATAAATTGAGTGGGTCAGTTTGGGAAACCTAGTGAGTACATAGGGTTTTCAACCCACAATAATATATTTATTATGTTTAAACATCAAACATTCAACCCAATTACCCATCCCCATTATCTTCTTTACTCTTAAGGATCTACCCTAAGAATCATCTATCATTCTCTTTTTCATTCCTAAGGATTCTCCTAAGGAATAGGCACGAAGTCCATCTTTGCCTATGGCGTAGCTGCCAATGTTATCTATTAGGTGCAGCTGCCAATATTATCATTTCGGCGTAGCTTCCAGGATTATGACGTTCTCTATTAGGCATAGCTGCCAATATTATACTTTTGTGCAACTGCTAGGATGTTTAGAGTACATCGTAGTTCGAAAACATCTACATGTTGTGGTGCAGCTACCAATATTCATCTATATCATCTTTCATACATCATCATTTATCTACCTTAGTTCTACCCAACATATTTGTAGATATAAAATACATCTATAGTTTTAGATCTGAAGAAAAGGTTCTGATCTGAAAACAAAACACAATTACAGTCTAGATCTGAAGAAAATGTTCAGATCTGAAAACAAAATACATATACAGTTTAGATCCAAAAAACAAAGAAGTCTAAATCTTTCATCAAGCACAAATCTCAAGTAAATATGCACACATAGCATGTAACTAATATAAAATACTTAATATCTATGTGTAATATTAAAGTAACTATGCACTCACTTGATAAGGGGGTGAAAAATGAGGTTGGATTCGGTCTCTATTTATAGTCGAGAGGCTTCTGTTACGCGGGGCGTTCCTGTGAGGGTACATGGGGAGTACCTCGGAGCGTAGGGCGTTCCACTTCTACACAGAGCGTTTGTACGAGACATGTCGATCTGCTGATGGTGCATCATGGCCAATCTTCGGACCAAACAAAGCGAGTCCGCACAACACTCCTCCTCGTACGCACGACATACTTCAGATGTTGGGCGTTCCATCTCTACACGGGGCGTAGGCTTGCACCCAGTCTCGTAATTTCCCATCTCGACTTCAAAAATTCATAACTTTCGCATACGAGCTCTGTTTTTGACATTCTTGATATCCACGCGTAACCGGGACTATACTCTACAACTTTTGTTTAGACCTCATCGGCTAATTTTGACTCTATTTTTAAAATTATATTTTTAACAGGTCGGGATAGGAAAAGTCCAGTAAAAATTCATAACTCCTTCATCCGACGTCTGTTTTCATTTATCTTTTTACCGTTGCGCTACTGTTAACGAGATCTTAGATTCTTGTTTAGGTTGTGTTGGCTAGAAATCGTTCGATCTAATATTCGAACTCCGGGCTGCATACTGTTAAGCCGAAACTTAGAAAAATCATAACCTACTCATACAGAGTTAGATTTGGGCGTTCTTTTTATGCACGCTCTCGGTTTAACGAACACTACGACTTTTGTTTAGATCGCTAAGGCTAAAAAGCATTCTATCGTAAATTCACTATTTACGTCACGTAGTGTCATGTCGGTTCTGTCGCGAAACTTCGACATGCCATAACTTCTTCGTTATAACTCATATTTCGACGTTCTTTATATATCCGAAATCCTTGTCACGACCACTACAAATTTCTTCACAAATATCTGGTTTGTCTAACATTTTATTTTTTACGCTTATTTTTATTATATCTTTACAAACAAGTATATAATCATATAAAATCATATAATTCACATAATATTCAAGTAATTCATCTTTATTACTTTAAAGTAAGTTACAATGGTTGACCTTGACTATTACATCATCGAATTACTGCTTAGTCTCAAAACACGGACGTTACAACATATGAATTACATGTGATTCACATATAAATCACATGTAATTCACATATGAATCACATGTAATTCACAGGTGAATCACATACGAAATAAGACTTATATGTGATTCACATATCAATCACATGTCATTCACATATAAATCACATGTAATTCACATATAAATCACATGTAATTCACATATAAATCACTTGTAATTCACAAGTGAATCACTTATGAATTACATGTGATTCACATATAAATCACATGTATTTCATATATGAATCACATGTAATTCACAAATGAATCACATATGAAATATGAATTACATGTGATTCACATATAAATCACATGTCATTCACATATAAATCATATGTAATTCACATATTAATCAAATTTAATTCACAAGTGAATCAAATATGAATTACATGTGATTCACATATAATTCACATGTGATTGACATATAAATCGCATCTGATTCACATATAAATCACATATGAATCACATGTAATTCATATGTAAGTCACGAGTGAATCACATATGAATTATGTCTATATGCACACATGCATTTTGTGTGAGTGTTCTTCGTTTTTATTGTCTTGTGAATTTCACATTTGAATCTTAAAAGATAAAATCACATGTGAATATCACATTATATAATCGAATGAGACTCTTACATGACATATACATATGCATTTTTGTGAGTGTTCTTGCATTAATCATTTTTTTAATTTTCTTGTAGATTTGAAAGAATTTGTGGAAAATTTTGAAGATGTAAAAAGTGATAAATTGAAGAAACTATGGAAATCTTGATATGAAGAAATGATAACACTATGAATCTTTGTAGCTTTTTTTATTTTATTTTGTATCGAATAAAATATTCGTATTATTATTTTTATGGATTCATTATTAAAAACATGATTTTTTATGATTTACCATTTACATACGAGTATTATAGTTTAAGAAATATCCATATATACATTTGAAAAAATATGCATATATGCACCTAAAACATTGATTTTTTAATATTCTAGGTTTAAAAAAAATTGAAGTTTTTTTTTTTTTTTTTTTTTTTTTAAATTGCAGTTTTTTAAAAAAAATTGCAATTTTTTTTAAAAAATGCAGCTTTTTAAAGAAATTGCAGCTTTTAAAAAAATGCAGTTTTCTTTAAAAAAATTACAGTTTTTTTAAAAAGCTGTTTTTTTAAACGAACTGTAGTTTTTTTTTTCAAAAAAATGCAGTTTTTTTTTTTTTTTTTTTTTTTTTTTTTAAATTTCTTTCCTTCTAGTTTTAAAAAAAAATTCTTTCCTTCAACTTTTTTTTTAAAAATTCAAGTTTTCTGAAATTTTTTTAAAAAATCTCCATTTAAAAAAAAATCAAAATTAAAAAAAAAAATCTGAAATTTGATTTATTATGTTAATTTTGTCCAATAACACAAAAAAATAACCATTACATGAGATCGGTAAGATTACGATCATGCCCTTAATGAGATAATTTTAATCTAACGCTCCACATTTAGTTCTTAGGTTTTTGGGAAACAATGAGTTTTCAACCGATCTGACCCCTATATGTGAATTACATGTTATTGTGGGCCAATCATTTTACTTAATTTAGGAAAGTGAATAACACATACTATTCAAATAAAGATAATTAAAAAATACAATCTATTTTCATTTTAAGGGTATTTTAGTCAGTTAACATAAATTTAAAAAATGAAAATTGCATATTTTAAGGGAAAATAGATTCTATTAATTTTAAAAATCTGATTTTAGAGATGAAAATTCTCTTAATACGGATATTCTGACAGAATATGTTTATAAATATATTGAAAAATAACAAATATGCTTGAAACATATAAGAATACACATTCTGACATAATATATATTTTGATTTAATGAACTTCTTGAAGAATAACAAAATTTTGGATACATGTTAATTTTGTTTTCATTATATTCTTAAAAAAGAAATTTTTTTATATACTATTCTATGATAATGTTACACTTATTAATAATAAAGAAACACAATACATAAATCATTCTATTTGAATATACTATTACATATAGTTTTTTCATTATATTGTATATTATTTTGCTAGAATAATCCACTCTTTTTGGAAGATTGGTGGTCATCGTTCATCTTAATCCCATTCAATGGTATCCAACATTTAGGTCCTCTCCTTCTTTTTGGTTCATTTCTAGCATCTTGACCCATAAGCCATTTCAAATATTGTCACATTGTGTGAGATTGACATTCTAAAACAAAATTGCATTATGTGGTGTGTTTGATAATTCAATGCTTAAGAAAACTTGGAATTCAAGATTCTATTATGACAGAATCGGAATTCAAGATTCCATTCCAGTAGAATGTTGTAAGGTTCATATGTACCCTGTTTTGCTTCGATATCTCTCGTTTCGTTCCTAGCCTAGAAAACAAAAACATTCTTGTTCTTTATTTCTTATATACCTGCAAATGAGAAATACAACCACTCATTGTTATTGCTTCATCTTCTGTCCATGGAAATTTCAAGCAATAAACACCGTATCGAATTCTATCAAGCAAAACAAATAGTTTCCTATAAAACATTAACCCCATAAATCCATTCCATTCATCCTTTTCTATCAAGAACAACCAAACCCAAAACCCATCAACACTCCATTGGTATTTTGTCAAAACAATGGAAAGAAAAAAAAATCAAAATCAAACAAACACCCCCTTGATCGACCCTTCTGCTTGTTTCATCATCATAATGGGGACTCCAAATCACAAAATAATAATAATAATAATAATAATAATAATAATAATAATAATAATAATAATAATAATAATAATAATAATAACAATAATAATAGTAATAATAATAATAATAATAATAATAATAATAACAATAATAATAATAATAATAATAATAATAATAATAATAATAATAGAGCAAGAAGGTTACCTGTGTTGTTGATCGCATTCAATTCATGTGGAAGCATCATCACCTAAAATCCTTTGTTGCCTTCGTTTTCACCTCCTTTTGCATGTTGGGTCCATTATGTGTTGCGTCTTGGGCTCGGTCCTTAGCCGAATTTTGTATCCGGATTGGGCCTGTCCATCCGTGATTTAATTATTAGGGTTTAGTATTTATAGATGCTCGCATGCATCTTTGTACGTAGAGTTTTAGTCGATCATTCAAAAGCTATAATTGTTCTTATCGATTGTAACCCTAAAAGCCTCTACAACAGAAGTTCTTCATCGAACTCTGCTGAGGCGTGAATCTATTGAATCATTCAGCTCATTATTGATTCATTCTCTTGTTTGTTATTTTGTTTGCATTATTCTGATTAACCTGTGTAAGATCTAAACGATCAAAGAGTTTTTCAACTCATCAATTGGTATCAGAGCAGGAGGCTGTGTAATTCATACACATCTCTTCTGTCAAAGAAGTGATTAGGGTTCATTTCGCATTCATTGATATTTATTGAGCCGTCACTCCATAATTGACGTATCTCATTAATTATTAATCTTGCCCTAATATTACGTATTACAAAGTCTGATCTTATAATAGGTAAAACGATCAAGCATGGACGATTCTCAATCCAACCCCATCAACATCTCTAACAACATCGAATCAACAACCAAGATCCCAATCCTCTACACTCAAGACTATGAAGTATGGACGCACCATTTTGAAGATTACATTATTGGATCGGAAGATAACGGGTATCTGATATGGGAAGCAATCACAGTTGGCCCCTTCGCTCACTCAAGCACTTCAAGAATCATTAAAACTCAGAAGGAGTACAATGATCTATTAAAAGATGTAAAGGATGTCGCTCAGGACGAAAAGGAGAAGTTCCGATGCAACATTAAGGCATTGAGACTAATTCGATTCGCCCTTCAATCCGACACGTTTCGGTTAGTAAGTTCATGTGGTACAGCAGAGGAAATCTGGGATCGGCTGCGAGAGTTGTATTCCATTGATGAAGATCTAGAGCACTCGATTCAGACCCTACTTCTCTCAGAATTTGGAGAGTTCAAGCAGAAGCTAGAGGAGGTTGTTACACAAACGTTCGATCGGTTCAATCATCTTCTCAGTAAGATGATCAAACATGACATAGAAAGAAAGCTCATCGAACAAAAGGTCACTTTCTTAAATGGCCTAAGAATCGAATGGAGGGCAGTTGTGTCGACGGTTAAAGCACATGAGTAGTTCAAATCATATTCTTTGGCGAAACTTGTGGGGATTCTGAAATCCCAGGAAAAGATTGTGCTGCAAGAGAAGAGCGTGGTTTCAAACTTGGGGTCTTTGGCTCTTTTGTCTAAAGGTAAGAGCGCAACAGCAGAAGAAGAAAATCTGAATCTGGGAGACTATGATCTGACATCTGAAGATTATGCAATGATGGTGTCAAATCCCATGAGGTTCATCAAGAAGAAGTTCCCTACCAACAAGAACCGTAATTGGCAGGGAAGCTACAGCTCTGAAAAAGCGAAAGAGGAGCCGAAGGTTGAAGAACCAAAGAAAGAAGCGAAGGGTGAAGCTGATTCTGGTGTCAGCTGTTTTTACTGTGGAGGGAAAAATCACTACGCAAAAGATTGCATGTTGAAGAAAATGGCAGAGAAAGATGAGGAGAAGGATGAAGAAGTAAGTCTCTTGAAAAAACTGGAGGAGATTAAAAGGAAGAAAGCTGCTACTAATCCCTCTATGAATGCTCTAATTGTGCAGGGTTCGGTAGATGATGATGAGTTCGGTGGTGTATAGGTGTGGTCAACCGACTCAGAAGATGATGAAGTGAGAAAGCCTACTCATGGAAAGGCTTATGTGGCGAAGAGTGGTGATTGTAGTGGAAGATGCTTGATGGTGACAGATGTATCCCAGATGAGGGGATACAACACTGATGGTGGAAACAAAGTGGCTAAGGAGCGAGAGGACATGTGCTTTACAGTGAAGCCTCTCAGTGTGCAGATCAGCGAACTTGATGAACTGATCAAGAAGGTCCAATCCATTTTTGTTTCGTTCAAAATTCCACAAACATCATATGAAAAAGAATTAAATAACTTGAATTCAAGAATTTCAAATCTAGATAGTTGTTTAACTCAAACACGAGTCACGAATTCTAATCTGACTGACCAAATAAGCAGGGTGTCATCCAAGAGTGAGGAGCGAAGAATGTGGATTGAGCAGAAGGAGTTGGAGCTGGTTAAGTCTAGGGATGAAAATATCTATTTGCAAAGAGACAATCTTAAGTTGTTAAAATAGAGAAATGTTTTTTGTTTGATTGCAAAAAGACTTTATACTAACATTACACAACTGCATTTAGACTGTGAAATAGGCCAGAAAATAGATCGCATGATTTTGCCCTTCCTTGAGCTAAAGGAGGATGAAATCGATGCCGAAGCATACAACTGCGAAAGTGTTGTATCTTCTGATGATGTAAATCCCACTTATATGTTTGGTCTGGACAAAATTGAATCGTTTATAAAGTCCAAAGACCATAAGGACATGCTGAAGAACCTTTTGGATGAAAATGATAGGTTGAAACTCAGAGCCGAAACTATACAAAAATTCGACTCATTGAGTACCAAATTAAGTTCAGAAAATAAAATTGATGTTGAAAATGCATATGAACTTAATGAGGACGATGACATGAGTGAAATCTCTGTAGAGGATGAAGTTGACTGTTCAGAGTTTATTAAGAGCGAACCTGAAAACCACAAAAACTTGATTTCTAAAAATTTTGTGGAATTCGCTCGTCTGTCCAAAAATAAATCCCCAATACTTAAAGAAAAGGCCGTTGTATACCAAAAGGTAAGAACCACTCCAAATCAGGTTTATAAGGTCACAGGAGTAACCGAACATCAGACAGCCGAACTCACTGCATTGGTAAATGAAGATAATGCAGATGGTTGTGATGATTTTTTTTGGACTGCACCGATAGACAACGCAGATGAAACAGTTGGTTTGTCGGAGCGAACATCATGGAAGCTCAAAGGTAGATATGTGGCAGAACCACTAAATAAACCTACCAACTTTGACGTGCCCAGTACCAGTGGCACAAAAGAGGTTCCAGTGGAATACGACTCCTCATCAAGCGAAACCTCTTCCATGGAAAGTGAACCTGTTGTTCAGAAGTTGAAACAGAAGGAAAATATTCATAGACAACCGAAACAGGTGAATAATCAAAAGCAGCAGAGGAATCTGAGATACAAGAAAAATCTCTCAGAGCGAAAGCAATTTTGGTGCTCTCAAAATCCTCACTATACTCACTTTGATAGAAAATCTAAGCCAAAAAGAGAAGAGAATACGGATAAAAGAAGCTTCGGTCCGTTGGATCAAAAGAACCAAAAGAAGACTTTCGGGCCACAGAAAGAACAAGACCGGAAGGATAGGTTCGGTCCTGAAAGTAACAACAACCGAAAGCCTGGTTTCGGTCCACCAAACAACAACAGACAAAGACCAGGGTTCAGTCCATCAAGCTTTTACAACAGAAGACACAGTTGCGGTCCATCAACAAATAGCAACCGAAGGTCCAGGTTCGGTCCCTCAAATGATCACAACCAAAAGGGTCATTTCGAACCTCAAGTCAGGAAAGATTCTCATTCTAATTTCCATTCCTCTAATTCTTCTCATTCTCATTCTTCTTCTAAGCCTAATTCTCGTCCTACACCAAGCTCACAATCGACGAAGGATTTGAAAGGAACAAGTAAGATTTCCTCAGCAAATGAAGACCGAAAGCAAGCTAAAGTCCAAACTCCTGAACCTAAATCCAAAACACTTGAATCTAACTCCAATAAAATCAAAGTGTTTACTATTAAGAGGAAAGATAAAACAACATTAATAAAACGAACTTATCTTGTTGATGCTTCTCTTACTATTCCTGTTTCTGTAAAAGGCTCACGAGGACCCAAGAAACTTTGGGTTCCTAAATCTGCTTAATTTTTGCAGGTTATAAGTGACAGTGGCTGCTCACGTCACATGACAGGAAGGAAGGAAGAGCTAAGGGAGTTTCGGTCCCTTCAAAACGGTGGTAACGTCAAGTTTGGTAACAACTCCTATGGAACGATAAAGGGTTATGGGATGATAACCAATGGAGACTTTACAATCAGAAAGGTGGCTTATGTAGAGGGGTTGCATCATAACCTCATCAGTGTGTCTCAACTGGTGGGAGGTACATGTCTCAAAGTCTCGTTCGATGAAGAAGGTTTAGAGATAATAGAGAAGAAATCCAACAAGGTTATTCTCAAGTCAGAACGAAAAGGTGAAATGTTCCCTCTGAATCTCAACCCAATCAAAGGGAATCCAGCCATATGTCTATTGTCTAAAGGCCATTCAGACGAAAGTTGGTTGTGGCACCGAAGGCTCTCACACCTCAACTTCAAAGACATCAACAAGCTAGTCATCGGTGATCATGTTCGGGGTCTTCCACTGCTTAAGTTCGATCGAGGACACTTATGTGCTGCTTGTGAAATGGGGAAACAAAGTAGCCAAAGTCACCCAACAACCATAAACACCAAAGTTGTTGAACCACTTGCGTTGCTTCACATCGACTTATGTGGTCCATCATCAATCGAGAGCATTGGCGGTAACAAGTACATCCTTGTTATTGTCGATGACTTCTCACGGTTTACTTGGATGTTCTTTCTAAAGCACAAATCTAAGGCGACTCCCAAACTGAAGATCTTTATCAAGCAAATCGAAGTGCAACTGAGAAAAGTCGTTCGAAATATCAGGAGCGACAATGGACTGGAATTCAAGAACAAAGAATTCGAAGATTTCTCAGCAGAAAAAGGCACCAGTCACAATTTCTCAGCCCCCTATACACCTCAACAGAACGGAATTGTCGAAAGGAGAAACCGATCCCTGTGTGAGGCGGCCCGAACCATGTTGAGTTTTGCCTCCCTTCCTCTATATTTCTGGGCAGACGCCATTGCTACAGCCTGTTTCACTCAAAACAGATCTTATCTCAACAAGCGTTTCTCTCTCACCCCCTATGAGATTCTTAACAACAGGAAGCCGAATGTCAAGTTCTTTCATGTGTTCGGCTCGAGGTGCTTCATTTTCAACTCCAAAGAGCATCGCAAAAAATTCGATGTCAAAGCCGATGAAGGCATCTTTCTGGGATATTCTCTTACTTCAAAGGCGTATAGGGTTCTGAATAAGCGTTCTAAATGAATTGAAGAAACCTATTATGTAACGTTCGATGACAATTACGTCAAGAAGTTGAAGTCTACCGAAGGGGCAATTGGAGAAATTTTCTCTCAACCCGGTCAGGTCACAACCTCAATCGCCAATTTGTTTGACCAGTTCATGGATTTATTTGATGAACCTGAGAAGGCTATTCACTCTGAAGCCATGGCAACAGACAACAAGGTGGATCACCTTAAGAAGATTATCGAAGACGCAGCCAAACAAATGGCAGAAGAAGAACCGGTTAGAAACGAACCTCCTCAGAGCAATACTTCAGTCGAGGGGGAGAATCAATTCTCTTCAGATCGACAGGACTCACATATCCAGGGGGAGGCTCCATCATTTTCAATCGACGATAATGCTCATGGCCAGGGGAAGAATCCAATCTTTGACGGAACCAAAACCCCATCCAGAACCGAAAGCCCGGTTGCAGCCGAATGTCTTGTAGCAACCGAAAGTCCGGAACAACCCGAAAGCTCAGCCAGAACCGAAAGCCCGGTTGCACCCAAAAGTCCCGTAGCAACCGAAAGTCCGGAAAAGCCCGAAAGCCCAGTCGAAGACAGAATTTTTGGGTCACATCCAAATGTTTCATCATCTGTCGAGGGGGAGAATTCCAATATGTATTATGATGATGATATTCAATTAGAGTTGGAAGAAATGGTAAATGCTGAATTGGATCCCTCTTATGATCCAAATTATCCTCCTCTCATTAAATGGACCAGAGATCATCATGTATCTCAAATAGTTGGTGATGCATCAGAAAAGGTTCTAGCTCGATCACAACTGAAGGCGAAGCAAACTGCTCTATTCTCCAAAGTAGAATTCTGCATGTTTAATTCTTTCATCTCCAAAAGAGAGCCGAAGACCGTCAATATTGCTCTCGATCATTCTGATTGGGTTCAGGCAATGCAAGACAAAATCAATGAGTTCGAAAGAAATAAGGTCTGGAGACTTATTCCAACACCAAAAGATGCCTCGGTTGTCGGTCTCAAATGGGTGTTCAGAAACAAAATGGACAAGGAGGGAAATGTGATCCGAAATAAGGCTTGGCTAGTGGTGAAAGGATATTGCCAAGAAGAAGGAATCGATTACGAAGAGACATTCTCTCCGGTTGCAAGGTTGGAATCCGTTCGAATATTTCTTGCCTATGCTTCACACAAGAACTTTGAGGTCACCAGATGGATGTGAAGTGTTCCTTTCTGAATGGGGAACTTGAAGAAACCGTGTACGTGGAGCAACCTCCTAGTTTTGTAAATGAAAATCATCCAAATCACTGCTACATCTTGGATAAGGCAGTTTATGGTCTGAAACAAGCTCCTAGGGCATGGTATGAAACATTAACTAAGTTTTTAAAGATGTCTAAATTCAAACAAGGTTCGGTTGACCCAACCTTCTTTCGTAAAAAGGAAGGTAACCACCTTATGATCGTTCAAATCTATGTCGACGATATCATGTGAAAGATGGAAACGTCGAAATTCACTTTGTTCGAACCACTGATCAACTGGCCGACATCTTCACCAAAGCCCTTCCTGAAGCAAATTTCAATAAAATCCTACAAGGCCTAGGTATGATGGAATCGGAGTCAGTACCAAAAACACCTTATCAAAACTAAAAGTTGGAAGCGAAATGAACTGAACGCTCGGTCTATTTCGAGCTCGGTTCAAACGAGAACCGAAATGAACCGAACTCTCGGTCTATTTCGGGTTCGGTCCCACTGCACCTGTTTTCTGTTATCTCAAAAAGGTGATGTCTTTGGTTGTATACTTTTGTACAATTGTTTTCCAAAAAATCCAAAAATATTTTTTTAAGGAACCGAAATGAACCGAGGGTTCGGTCCATTTCTGGTTCGGTTCAATTTTTTTGTTTGTTTGGTTTGTTTTGTTTTTCTATTTACAAAAATATCAAAATTCCAAAAATATTTTCTTTCTTTTGTCTCTACTTCTGTTTATGTTAACAGTTTCTGGAATATCGATGGGGCAGGTATCATTCTCACACTTTATACTAGCTAAGTGTCCCTAGAAGCATGCTGTTGCATGTTGTCCTAAGCCTCAACTGATTTTGCATAAAGCCTTATTGACTGGGTATATACAAACCTTGTCTTCCCAATTAGGCTGCTAAATTTATTCTAATCATGAGCTACCTTACTCTTTTCTCATATGAGTTAAGAGTTTTCTGCTTGGTCATTCTTTTTAAAGCAGAGGTACTTTAGTTTCTTTACAACACCTCAAACACTTTTCTCCATCATATTTCGGTTCATAAATGTAACCCTTGAGACTCTCAGAAATAACCACTGAGGTTTATGGTTACACAATCTCTGTGTTTATGATCTTAGCTTCATGTCACTACGTGCTAAGTGAAACCTAAAATTCAATACCTACTATGAATTGATGGTGAACAATTAAATTTGCTCTAGCTTTCACCAATGAATTAATGAAACCACCCAAGTGGATGTACCATGAAATCTCTATTTTTCTTTTTGTGTGATTCTTATGAAATTGTTACACACCATAACATTTCTCCCCATAGAATCCAGTTTTAAATTATTTTTGAGATTTCACACCAAACATTTCCAACAACTCATTGAATATAGTCCAAACCTACTTGTTCAATAGACCACATCGGTCTCATAGGTACTTCGTTCGGTTTCGGTCTTATGTCAAGATCCGGAATTCTGACCTGAAGCAAAAGCCACCCTTCTAAGCCTCATCAAAAGATACCTTTCAACACTTCTTAACAAGTGCTTGATCGTAATTCAATGGGAAACCACACAGACACTTTAAAGTCTCTCTTGCCTTTGAAGGAAGCGATTCGTGCCCGGGATCCACTGTTTTGTGTCTATATTGACATCACAAATTCCCACATAGATGTTGCTTTATTTCTTTATCTTTGACACTCTATGCACGAAGATCTTTTTGATTTTCCAAAAGTCTGGTTCGATTCTCTACAAGCTACTTTCCTTTATGTAGCTTTGGTTCTTAAGGATATACTCAACAAGGGAATGTTGTGGTTTTTCTAAGTCTTTGATTTTATTTAATGATGACAGCTCATTTAGAAGATAAGATCATGACTCAGCCGGAAGATTAAAGGTTTCAAGAATTCAAAAAGGGATTTGGTGGGAAGGCGCGCTAAACGGAAACGATTTTCTCTCTCATGCGTAATCATCGGGGTTGCCAACTGTCACGTTTCAATCAATTCAGGAACCGTTTCGCACTTCAAGAGGATTTGGGGGCGAATTTTTCTCTCACCTCCATACCCGGTATAAAGGGTTAAATCCTAGTTGTTTTACCTTTTTATTGCAACCCAAATTTCTGAGAGCAAACAAAGGCGATTTTTCTCCCACTGTTCATCTTCTTTTTCGAAGCATTCAACAATGGCGGATTCCTCCTCTATTCATGAAACATCCAACATTCTCCCAATCAGACCTCAGCAAAGCTTGGTCATCGACCTCACCCTAATATCCTATGATGCCTTCATGTATCCCATAGTGGAGTGTCTCAAATACTTTCCACTGTTTCTCGCACTCTCCAAGGTTGAAATTGTGCCTATGGAATGTCTATCCCAGATTTTCTCCACAGCTCACTACGACAAATTCGTTGATCGCATCTAGTTCGACATCCTTGACACCAAAACGTCCATCTCAAAGCAGCGATTTTACTGGCTTCTAGGGTTTGAACCTGACGAATCGAGGGTTAACCCTGATTCGATCACTATGGGTCAATTATTCTCCATGTTTTACAACATGGGTTACACTGAAACCCTTACTACTGTCAAGAAGTTCAAGAAGTCGTGCCTTCCTCCTCAATGGAACGGCTTCCTCACGATTTTGTTCAAAGGTTTATCTGAGAGGAGTGCAGGTTCTGATGGGGCCAGTCGTTTGTTCATGATAATTCTTTATGGGTTGTACAATGGGATCAACCTCGACTATGGCTCCGTTCTCTGGCAGCAGTTGATTCAAAGCCTCGCCTCTACTTCTCGACACACTAAAATCTCCTATGCCAGGTTCTGGATGCTCATCACCAAACGGGCAATGGACAAGTATCATGTCCCCACTGTGGCCACTTCTCCACTCTCTTCGATTGGCGTGTTCCACACTACAAAGATCATCATCGCTGATCCCTCCAAGTTCATCTTTGTTGGCTGAATTCCTGAGTCCATGTATGCTTGTGTATCAGCGGAGAGCCACATCATCAAGACCTACAAGGAGTTTCTTCCTTCGGGTCCGAGAGAGTTGACTACAGAGATGCTTCAGTCCATCAACGACGCAGACAAACCTGCTCCCAGGGGCAAGAAACCAGAGAAAGGGAAAGAAAAGAAAGTGGTCAAAGGGGCGAAAGGCCCTACTCCTAAGAAGAGAAAATCAACAAAGGCAGCCCAATCAACTCCACCGAAGAAGAAGAAAACACAGCCTAAAAGGAAACTTATTCTTGCTTCTTCCTCAAGCAAATCAGAGGATGAAAGTTCAGACTCAGAGGAGTCGGCTCGAGGCGACTCTCCTCCCCGTTCGCCTTAACATGATGTACCAGTCACAACTGAACCTGTCTCTCCTCCACCTATCACTATCTCTATTTCCATTCCCCCCAAAACTTCATCCATTCATATTCCACCCACTTCTATTCCTATACCACCTCCCATTTTCTCTGAAGCTACAAAAACAACAACCACTGGAGTTTGAACCAACGTATCTGATACGGGGGATCGTACTTCAGCACCCGAACACACACCTACAACCGAACCCACTTCCACACCCGAACCTACTCCCACAACCCAACCTCCAACATCGCCTTTATCTCCCAATCACTCAGCCGAAACCGAGACATTTCTAGGAGAGGAAGATATGACTTTCAATTCAGTTTACTACAGTCCCTACCAGGTTCAGAGCAATGATGATGAAGATGCTCATGTCACCAAAAAGCACATCAAGTAAAACAACCTAAATTAAACTTAATTACATACCAAATAAAAATACTAATACTAAGCAACACAAAAATAAAGTAAAAATAACACAAGAATAAAAATAAAAATAAAAAGGATAACTCATCCCCATACCACTGTTGTTGTCTCTCCACGTGTGCAACGCGCTCTCCCAGGCTCTGAAATCCCTCGTCCATGCGCTGAGCCAGGTAACGTATATCAATCTCTTGCTCAGGTCCCTGCTACGCTCCTCGAGGAGCAGGTCTACGCCACTGGGCTTGTCGTGGCTATGGCTCAACTTCACCCTCCTCGTCCGCCACGTCATCTGGTTGTACCCGAAAGACACCATCCTCGCCCCGATCAAGTACACGCATCGACTCCAATAACTGAAGGCTCATCGGCCTCATATCATGAAACTCCATCGATCACGTAATCTTACACGTCAACAACTGATAGGATCAAGCTAATCGTGTGATAAAATGCCCCCCGTAAATCGGGCTATCCTCCCGAAGTCCCCTGGCCCTCCTACCCAAATAAGCGGCTAAAGCAACTGGAAGGTTCAGGTGCCTCCCTGGAGTAACAAGTGCCCATAAGAAATACAAGTATGTAGATGGCTCTCTCTCACTATTCTTATGGTGCGTGAGAGATATGGAAATCAGAAGGTGCAGCAATCTGTATGTGGTAGACCCAATCATCCTCCCCCGTGAAGTAGATGGTGTGTACACTCCCACAGTAATCTCGGCCCAAAAAGTGTTTTCATTGTAGTCATATGGCCGGCCCGTGAGACAATCAGCAAGGAATGTCGGGAAGTGGACACTCCTCGTCTCGTCTGTTGTATATATCCTAACTCGAGTGGCAAGCTCAATCACACTACACTCCCGACTCACACCACCCGTTCTGAAGGAAAAGGTTGTCCTATCATCGGGTGTCTTCCTAGGGTCATAGGAAACTGTAGCATAAAATTCCAGTAAAAATTCCTGATACACAGGCTCCTGGATCCTGAACAGTCTTGCCCATCCCTGGCATACGAACAAATGCACTCCACTCGCGTCCGAGTGCGTGTATGGCAAAAAATCCTGGATCAACGCAGCAAGTCCAGTCTGGGTCGCCAGTTCCCAGTCAAATTAAGGTGCTTTGTCGATCTCCTTAGTAAGCAGCAGACTCAGATTGTTGACATATCTGGCCCAGGTTGCATTGTTTAGAGTTTGCGGGAACTGCAAGAAATGGTGATCGGTCATGTCCTTGGGTGGGTTGGTCCTTTGAGTTCTACGGGCCATAATCTGTACAAATAAACACAAAACCAAACAAAATAATCCCAGCATTAACAGATTTAGACTGAAAAAATAATGGTTCTTGGGCATGAAATGTACGCTGGGCGTACATCCAGCATAGACTGGGTGTACGTCCACAGCACCGAATATGTCCCCCCTGTTTGGTCATTGTTTAGTCATAATGAACAGTCAACATGTGAATATTCACAAGAGAATCATGAAGGGTAGTCCATCAATCGAATTCGTAATATGGGTAAACTACTTAGGCATACTTCCAACGAAGTCGTATCTGAACCTGTTCATCACTGCCTTAAGCGATAATCACTCTTCAACAACATTATACCAAGAAATGTGCAGGGCAATCCACCAATCGAAGGTTACGTCCAGCGAACGCTAGGCGTACACCCATAAGGTCGAATCGGTGATTCTAGCACGGGATTAAGGCCAACTTAAGTCCTAGGGTTTAGTCTAATGGTCTGAATCGGTCTATTAAGACATAATCCAACACCAGATTCGTGAAATCGACCCCAATTGACGAAGGGTATAAACCCTAGAATTCAACAAAGGCATAATACAACAAAGATAAGATAAGATCCATCCGATAAAGGGCCGGCCTTGGTGCCTTAGACCCTGTTGATATAGTGAGGATAACTCACCTAGCAACTACTGACTGAAAAGATAAGATCACGCTGCTCCAACCTCCGACACGAACTCCACCACTGATCAATACCAAAAGACTGAACTCAATAAACACCAATAATTACCAAAATACCCCTGGAAGTCAACTGGTCAACACTTGGTCAAAGTCAAAGTCAAAGTCAACCTTCCTGACTGACTCTACTCACCGAGTCAACCAGCTGACTCGTCGAGTCCCTATACTCAGAAACTCCCAATCCATGACTCAACTCGCCGAGTCGCCCCAAGACTCGCTGATTCCAACAAACTCTGAGTCCTTCCTCGCTCAACTCACCGAGTCGTCCCTCGACTCACCGATTCACAGCTCAACCAAAAAGATCAGGACTTCACGACCAGACTCGCCGAGTCCAAGAACAGACTCGCCGAGTCCAAGGCACCATTCAACATACTTGTCGGGTTGTTCTTCCAACTCGTCGAGTTCCTGCCTATCTTCATCCAACTCGCCGAGTCCAACCATGCGACTCGCCGAGTATCTCCAGCTCTTAACCCATGCAGTGGCTTTCTAAGCCATGCTGGGGCTCAAATCCATAGATCTATCCTTCTTCAAGCTATCCCTCACATAAAGTTGCAAACTTTACGTGATATCAAGGAGATATAAAGTCAAAACACACTAGGGCTTGGGTTTTAGACAAAAGGGGCTTCACCAATCATCCAAGGACTGAAACTTTATGCATTTAGGACTCAAAAGAGGTTCAGATCTGAAGTTTCAGCTTCAGATCTAGCTTCTTTAACATCTCCCTTAACCAAGGAAAACCCTAGCCTCCACATATGAATGATTCTAGAAGAAAAGGTCAAGGTAACAACTTAATACCTCACAAATGTGTCCCAAACTGGAGTGGGTTCTAGATCCACACGAAATCCTAGATGGTTGCCTCTTTCTCTTCAAGTCTCCTCCACAAAATTCACTTCTCAAAGCTCCAAACACTCTCCAAGCTCTCAATCACAGCTATTAGGGTTTCTGGGATTCAAAGGGAATGTAGAGAGGCTGAAGAGAGGGTATTATGTTCTTTATATATGGCACAAACTCCAGATTAGGGGTTTTCTCATTCTAGCACCAACGCGCCGAGTCCAGCCTCCGACTCGCTGAGTTGGTCACTTATGTGTGACTAGAACGCGACTCGACTCGCCGAGTCTATCCATCGACTCGCCGATTCGGCCTTCCTCATTTACACTAAGAACCCTGAACTTGCACTTCTGAACTCGGGGTGTTACACAATTTATCAACTGGTCGAGTCATTTACCATGCTAGCATTTAAAATTGCTCCATTCAAAACCTTCTGTGGTCGTAAGTGCAGATCCCCTCTGCGCTGGACTAAATTAGGTGACACGCAACTAGCTAGAGGTTAAATATCCACAAGGCACCTTCGTTGGTCCGAAATCCATCCGAGAAACTACCGAGAATAGAGTACGAATCAGGAAGAGACGTAAAGGTTCTAGAGTCAATCAGAAAAGCTACGCCTTCGATAAGAGAAAACCCTTGGAATTTCAGGTTGGTGACCTCGTCATGTGAAGGTACCACCCCGGAAGAACGTGATATGCTTCGGAAAGCGTAGAATACTAAATCCAAGGTACAAAAGATCATTCGAGATTCTTACTAGATTTGATCCAGTGACGTATAGACCTCGACTACCTCAAGAATTCAATAGCATACACCCTACCTTCCACGTTCTTATCTTTCAACATGTTTTTTCGGCGAGATTCTTGTTATCCCACTCGATTAGATCGAAGTAAGCGAAAGCCTCAACTTCGTGGAAGAATCCGTAGAAATCCTAGACATTGAATTTGTTAGGACTAATCAGATCCTTACCTAATTAGTGAAGGTCCGCTGAGATGCATAGTGAGGACCAGATTTTACTTAAGAACAGGAAGATCAAATGGAACATAAGTATCCGTACCTTTCACCTTCATCCATTTCTATTCTTTAGACATAATTTCGGGACGAAATTCCCTTTAATGGGGGGATGATGTGACAACCCATAATTTCTTCTTGAAGAGTCAACCCTGATCAATCAAAGTCAAACTTGGGTCAACTAAAATCAACTTAAATCTTATTCTATTTTAAATAGATTAGAGTAATGCTTTATAAATGTGTACACCTCGTATTCAAGGTGTTATATGTTTAAGAGGTGAAAACTTGAAGTCTGAGATCTATTCTTTCTTTCCCTTCGGACACCAACCTCGCAACCGAGAACAAGTAAACTTCAGACCATACACTTTGGGCCGCAAAAGGTTCACGGTCGTGAACTCCTCGGACCGTGAACCCTCACATCCGTAATCATGTTCTCGGCCAGCACCGCCTTTGGATCGTAAATGAGGTTCACGACCATGAACCCTCGTATATATAATACAGTGTTAGCCATTTTCTCCTCATTTTCACATCTTCTAGCCATGAACCACCCCATTCTCTCTCAAGTATCATCAATTGAAAGCCCTATTTTCACTCCAAAAATTCAAGTATCTCATCTCTCTTCTTGTAGTCCTTTTCAAACACTTGATTCTAGCCTAGATACAACACTCCTTTTCATGATCTTCATGATCTTCAAGAGTTCACGGCCGTGAAACCTTCATGTTGGTCCGTGAACACTCATGTGTTTTTGGGCCATGAACCCTCCTTTGGGCCGTGAATTCCTCGTATGTGGCTGTGATCATCATTCAAACCATCCATTTGTGGTTCTAACCCTTTATTAAATGTGTTTCCTACTTCCTAGAGTTGTTTCCCTTACTTGTTGCAAATATATACACTGATTGTATGCATATATATATATATATATATATATATATATATATATATATATATATGCCAAATAGGATCCGTTTGTTCTCACGACTTCAGTTGGCATACCAAACATCCTATATCATATCTTCCATCAAATCTCTAAACATCAGGTGAGTTCATGCCCCTATAATCTACCTTTTAAATGATTTTAAATGCTTTTAAGGGGGGATACAAGTTGAACACAATTTAATTGTGTTAATCATTGCATGTGATATCAATCACATAAAAGATTTCCTTATGCTTTTAAGGATTACCAAATACTTCCATAATAACATAAACTCTTTTTAGAATACCGTTAAACTCTTTTAAATGTTTTTATAATTCTTTAAACTTATAAACTGTCAAATTCCTGTTCATATATGTATAAGTATATAAATAAGACTTAAAGGGCCTAGGGCTAATGAGTTGCCTTGGTTCCTTTTCCTTGTTTGGATGTGGGCTTAAGGTTATTTGTCTGAAGGCCGTTTCCTTCTTAATTATATACACTATACATATGGGAATATAAAAGGTTACTTCAATCGGTATCATTACCTTTGTATGATGAAACCAACAAGAAATATATTTTTCTAGATAAGTATACGAGTTCTAAATTACTTTGTCAAGAAAATGGTATAACTCGATCTTTACTCAAACTAAAATGTGATGGTACGTATGCAGGACATAGAAATACTTGTTATGTTACATTCTTGTAACAAGAGTCTCCTAGAGGGAGTGCGGGCATTGTTTGTATAGATTTGTACGAGACTGACAATCCCACATCCCGACTGCAAGCTACAGTCCGGAAGACCAGCCATGGGGTGAAAAATGTCACATATTCAGTTTCGACACCAGTAGGTCGTCGTGTTCATTCTAATCTAGCATGGTTACAACTTTATCAAATTTTAACCCTAATTAACCAGGTTAATAATAGGGTAGTTATTCATCGGTAGTTTATTTTTAAGAAATACTACGGTATTAATCGCTTTCCACAAACAAAACGGAATGGTTTTATGGGGATTTAAAACTACTTATAAGAACGGTTTTATGGGGATTTAAAACTACTTAACATAATGGTTTTATGGGGATTTAAAACTACTTAACAGAATGGTTTTATGGGGATTTAAAACTACTTATCAGAACGGTTTTATGGGATTAAAACTACTTATCAGTTGTAAAGAAGAAAATATAGGATTTTCTAGAACATAGTCATTTTCTTAAAACTAGTATAACATAAAGGACCTTTAGTGGTTAATTCTATAATTCCTTAGTTTATACATCAGGATTATATATAATTAATATTCGATTGGCAATGAAATGTGTGACTTCTGCCTTACTTCCTGCTCTTTCTTTGGTTGTGGGATTAGGGCAGATTCACACATTTAACTGTCCGTTCGATATTAGGTTATATATAATTAGTATAAACTAAGTAATTGCAGAAATAACTATTATGGTTGTCATTTTTATCATATTAGAAAATATAGGATTTTCGGGAGGAACAGACGAACTTTTCCAAGAACTTGGAGTATACTTTATATAACTAAAATACTTATGAACTCACCAGCTTAAATGTTAATCTACTCTTTCAAAATAACTTGTATTCTCAGGAATCCAGTAGACAGGTACACTCCTAAAGCTTGTGCGAAGACTGCCTAGTATTGTGCTGCGTCTTTTGTCTTCTACCGTATCTACTTTAATGTTTAAATATGTAATGTTTAAACACTTATGGAAAACTTATACTTATTAATGCAATGGTTGTTCGTACTTTGATTACTCTAATGCATGTGTTGTGATACTTACATGACGTCCTCCGCCCCCAAACCTTTCTGTCGTTCTGGTTTGGGGGTGTGAAATATGAAAACCATACAACATGGGTGGAACACTAACTCTACTGGAACGTCTAAGAGGTAGGGACTCGTCAATCGGTTCAACTGGGGTTTCCTCCTCGGGTTGAGCGCCAACATTAGAGTTTACATCATCGCTTGATTCTTGAAGCTCTTTAAGATCAATTTGCCTCCCACTGTCCTCTTGGCTTATGAGTTCTCGCTCTCGGAAAACCCCTTTCCTCGCAATGAAGACAGCATTGTCACTCGGTCTATAGAAGAGATATCCAAAGGACTTATGCGGGTAGTCGATGAAAAAACACCGCTCACTACCAGGTTCGAGTTTTTCATGAGTCTCTCGTCTTACTAAAGCCTCGCAACCCCAACCCTTGATATGTGCCAACGAGGGAGCTTTCCCTGTCCACATCTCGTGAGGTGTTTTGGTAAACTTCTTAGTCGTGACTAGATTAAGGATGTGCGCGGCAGTCTCTAAGGCATACCCCTAAAATGAGATAGGTAAGGAAGCACGAATCATCATGGAACGAATCATATTTAATAAGGTTCGATTGCGCCTCTCAACCACACCATTCAACTGTGGTGTCCTAGGTGGCGTCAATTGCGAAACAATTCCACATTCCTTGAGGTAATCATGGAATTCAAGACAAAGGTACTCACCACCTTAATCAGATCGGAGCATCTTAATTTTCCTGCCCAGATGATTCTCCACTTCTTGCTTAAACACTTTGAACTTTTCAAAGGTTTTTGACTTGTGTTTGATTAAGTAGATATATCCATATTTGCTATAATCATCGGTGAAAGTCACACAGAAGCGGCATCCCTTGTGGTGGATCTAAAGGGCCCACACACATCGGTGTGTATAAGATCCAGTATACCCTCACCCCTTTCATAAGAACACGTGAAGGGTGACTTGGTCATCTTTCCAAGTAAACAAGACCCACATACGTCATCTTCCCTAAGGTCGAATGACTCCAACACTCCATCCTTTTGGAGTTGGGCTATGCACTTCTTGTTGACATGTCCAAGACGACAATGCCACAAGCATGCTTTGTCCAAACTATTAGAAGAATCGATATGCAACACATCATTTCCTAGGCTGTTTACAACCATCACAGTTTCATATATTCCATTACAAGGCAATGCTTCAATGTAACACCCAAAAAATTCAAACCAATTTGATCTTTTAAAAACATGTCAAGTTCATCAAAACATTACAACTTTGTTTTCAAAATATTAATTATCAGAGTTTTCCCAGAAACATAAACATAATATGAGGAGTTGTACGATCAAGCCTTCACCTTGCCGCGATCCCTGATGTACCTCAAACAATAAACTGAAACTGTAAGCCCAAAAGCTTAGCCATCGAGCCCTCAGTACGAGTCTGGATTGCCTTGCCTAGCCCTCAACTCATATATGGAATACTCTAGGGTTTGTTGGCTACCGCACGGAGCAGTACAACCTCAACCCATCCCACATAACATGTAACATATAACATAAATCTTGAGCATGCAATAATCATATAACATCATAGGTAGCCTGTAACGCCCGTACATCAGGGCTAGTCAATTTAGAGACGATAGGCGTCAAAAATGACTTTTTGATGGAAGATTATCTAGAAGGATTAATCTTAACCAAGTTGTAGTATATGTCACAAGGTTTCCGTGCATATAAAGAACGCCAAAATCCAAGTTATAACGAAGAAGTTATGACCTGTCGAAGTTTCGCGACAGAACCGGCACGACACAGCGCAACGTAAAAAGTGAATTTATGTTAAAGCGGTATTTAGCCATAGCAATCTAAATGAGGATCGAATTTCTCGTTGTTGGTATCGAAGCGATAAAAAGTTAGGCGAGAACGGACGTCAAACGAAGAAGTTATGAATTTATAACGAAGTTTTTCTGTCGCGGCCTACTAAAAATAAATAATAAAAATAAAGTCAAAATTAGCCGACGGAGTCTAAATGAAAGTTATAGAGCGTAGTCTCACCTTCACGTGGATATAAAGAACGTCGAAAACGGAGTTCGTATGAAGAAGATATGAATTTCCGAAGTTTATTAAATAAATTTTATTTATTTTTAATCTTTTAATACGGCATTATCCGAAGACGAGTCACCGGTCCGATCCGACGTACGCCCCGCGTACTCCGAAGAGTGTCGACATTTCGGATGACGCATGCAGTGACGATTTCGGAAGCAGTACGCGCTGCGTACTGCAGTATGCCCCGCGTACTCCGAGGCTCCAGCCTCCTATAAATAGGATCCGAAGGCAGCCGAGTCTTTTGCCAATTTCTTCTCTTCTCTCTCCCGTTTTGCATTGTTTTGCGTGCCAGAAATATTCCGAAGCCACGGTATTATTCTCGAGCCCCGAGGCAAGTCCCGAGATCCCGAAGATCCCGAGAAGTGCGGTTCCCGAGCCGAAGCTCTGCCCGCGAGAAGTTTGATTTTTGAAGAGATCTTCCAGATCTGCTGAGGATTACTACTTCTGCAAGTCGTAGTGCTGTCCGATCATCTTCTGATCAAGTGAGTGTATACTACCTTTCACAAACACGATAATAATACAAGTATGGTTTGAGTGTATTAAGTATATTGCTGTTTATACGAGTGAGTGTGTAGTTACTTTCTTCTAACACATAAATATTAAGTATTATCTATAAAATACGTGCTATGTGTATGATATAAAGTTGTTTATATGTGTGGATGTATAGTCCCTTTCATAAACACGGGTATAATACAAGTATTGTTTGAATGTATCACGTATATGTTTGGGAGAGTGTGTGGTTACTTTCTTCCGACACATAAATATGAAGTATTTGTTATAAAATACGTGCTATGTGTTTATATATTGTTGTTTATTTGAGATGAGTATGGAATGAATGTCTTATATAGATTTTAAATGAGTTAAACTGTATATGTATTCCATATCTACAAAGTTGTTGGGTAGAACATGGGTAGATGAGATAGTTGGTATGTGATAAAACGATGATGTATGTAAGATGATTAAGAATGATATTGGCAGATGCACCAATTAGAGAATGTCATAATACTAGCAGATGCGCTCAAGCATAGTATTGGTATATGCAGCAAAGAGAAAGTGACATAATACTAGTAGATGCACTTAAGTATAGTATTGGTAGATGAAACTAAAAGAGCATGCCTTAATGCTAGTAGATGCGCTTGAGAATAATATTGGTAGATGCACCAAGTAGTGAATGTCGTGATCTTGGCAGATGCGCCAAATAGAGATTGTCATAACAATGGCAGATGCGCTTATAGGATAATCTTGGCAGATGCGCTTATAGGATAATCATGGCAGATGCGCTTATAAGATAATGTCGGCAGATGTGCCTAAAAGAGAATGTCATAAACCTGGCAGTCGCGCCTCATAGTGTATGACGTAATCCTGGCAGAGGCGTTTAAAGGATAATGTTGGCAGATGCGCCTTATGTAGCAATGGAAGTTTGTATAAATTCCTTAGGTCAATCCTTAGAAATGAAGGAATGACGAGTAGTTGAATTCCTAGGGTAAAATCCTAAGAAACATAATAGGGGTGAGTAATTGAGTTGATTGTTTGATGGTTGAATATAATAATTGTATTATTGTAGGTTGAAAACCCTATATGCTCACCAGGCTCCCAAGCCTGACCCACTCAGTTTTCTTTGCATTACAGGTAATGGCACAAGAGTATAAGTTGGTGGACTTGACGAGAGATTTTGGATTATAGGCCAGTAGTTATGAATAACTGTTGTAAGGTCTATTTATTATTGTTTATGCTTTTGGTCTGTATCGGAACATGACATCCCGAGGTTTTATTATTTAATGAAAATACATTCTCTTTGAGAAACGTTTTGATAAATGGTTATCATATTTTATTTTGGGAACAAATTCCGCAACCGTTTTCTTTAAACGATCACTCTGATTTATAAAACAAAGCATAAACAAATCGGTCTTTTCTGGCCGTGAAAATGGGGACGTCACAGTTTGGTATCAGAGCATTAGTTTAAGCGAACTAGGAATTTGTAGGATTTCTAGACTTAAACTTAAAATGCTAAGTAATGGTTGTGAGGAGTGTGTCTAAAATATGTTAGGTAGTACACCTAAATTGACATAAGCACTAGTTTATTTTAGGAATGATGCCTAAAATGCTCTTATGTGCAAAATGTTTTGTGTGATAGCTATATTGATGCTATTATTTGTTTGGATCTATGGTCTGTTGCCGACCGGATCTGGAAACCTTATGTGTGTAGGATTCTAAGCGTACGTCTACGATATTAGAACTAGCATGTAAACGTTTCGGAGTGATAAGGAAGATTTGAATATCTACCGTGATTGAGGATCTAATTTCACCTTATTCGGTGTATAGATCAAAAATGGTGAGAACAAGAAGTGGAGTTGGAAATGCTGATGAAAACAGGAATCAACCACCAGTGATTGAACAAATACCTGTCGTAGCAGCAGCACCTGAGCCAATAACCATGGCTAGTGTGCAAATGATGATTCAAACAATGTTGGATCGTCAGATGAATGAAACTAGGCGGTTGCTTCAACAGAATCGTGAAGAACTGTCAATTCGTGTGGAAGAGCCTGAATTAAATGAAGGGCACTCGGAAGGTGGAAACTTTAGTGGGTCTGTTGGTCAAGCCAACCCACCGATAGTTAGGCAAGATAACCATGATGGAAGGAATGATGGAATGGGATGCAAGTACAAGGACTTTCTAACTTGCAAACCATCGACCTTCAATGGAAAGGAGGATCCGATTGGGGTTATGGATTGGATCTCTGAAATGGAGTTAGCCTTCATGACTTGTGGCTGCAGAGGTAAGTTGCAGACTATCTATGCAGTGCGTCCGTTCCGAGGGGGAGCTGTTCGTTGGTGGAACACTTTGGGGAAGATCCTAAGTCCTAATGAGCCACTGTAACTGACCTGGGCAGAGTTCTTGGTGCAATTCAAGCGCAAGTTCTGCTCGGCTCAAAATCTATTGGAGTTGGAGAATAAGTTTCTGATATTGAAGAAAGGCAGCATGTCAGTGGGTGAATACACTAATGCCTTCACAGAAAAGATGGAGTTTGCTTTACGCATCGTCCCAGACGAACTGACAAAAGTCGACCGGTACGCAAAGGGACTCCCTTGGGAGTATGCGATGCCAATGTGTCAGGCACCTACTCTAGAGGCAGCGATTTGGGCTGCCAAGTCTGTTGAGAATATGATCAAGGGGAGAACTGACAGTAAGGTTGAAGTTGGCGAGAAGAGAAAGTTAGAAGGAACTTCAGGTTCTAATGAGAAAAGATAATCCTCGAAGTCTGGAGGAGGAGGGAGAGATGAGGCACGGTGGTGCGATAAGTGTAAGAAGAAGCACTCAGGAAAATGTGGCATGGAAGTGACATGTTTCAAGTGTGGAAAGCATGGGCATTACGCCGATGAATGTATTTTCAACAAAAAGGTGTGTTACGAATGTAACGAAGAGGGGCACTTCAAGCAAGACTGCCCAAGGAAAAATCAAGCAGCAAGGCTAGAGGCGCCGCCAAAGCTAAAGGCAAGAGCATTTCAAATGATCCTTGACGAAGCAGATGGCAATGCAAGGAATCAGGAATAAGGATCTTATATCTAAAGATCAAGTTATAAAGTAGCGATATGAAAAGTAACATGTGGTGTAGCCTATTAGAGGCATAGTATAGGGTGAACTTGAACTTTTGTGTAATCGTTTCAAGGAATTAATATAAACCCTATTTTTGCTAACTGATGTGTTGAATGATTGTCTGATTTTCTTGTATGGTGACTTGGTCGACTGCGGGACAATACTTGGGACGAGTACGAGTAGGTGTGAAAGGTAGTAGATGCATATACTACCGGAAGCACAGGACTCGCACTTGGATCAGGGAAAGTCACAAGGTTACCAAGAAGCTAGTGATCGATTCCATTTTATTCTGGTATGTCATTACCATTGTTTCGGTGATGACTAGTAAGATGGTTCTTGTTCCGACCCTAGTGGTCATGTTTAAATTTGAGTTCGACTATGAGGAGTATGTTACGTGGTCTAGAGGACCAAGTTAGATGTAACATCTGACTTAAGTCAGAAGGTTGAAGTTAATGTGATTGATAGTGTCGCGCTCGTTGTTAAAAGAAGTTTGCAGGTAGAAGTGCTACATGCTGAAATGTGATTATATCACATTAGAATATGAAGGAAGGTATATTCCATTCTGGAATTTAACATTATTAAAGACTGAGTCTAAGCGCCGCATCGTGCGATGAGAGGTCAATAGAACACGACCCATCGGTTTGTTACAATAGATAAAGGAAAGTATTTATCCTGAGAAGAAGAAGGAGTCCATAATAACGACTTATTTGGTAACTCGAGGGTTACGATTGAAAGTACAACGTAGTACGATAAGCAGATGCAAGATTGAGCATCGTCTGCAGTCAAGAAAGCCATAGAGTTAAATACTCTTTCGAGGAAACATAGAATTTACGGTTATTACCTAGGATGAAGAGATAACGTGTGGAATCATTATGCAAGTCCTATTCCGTTGATGATTCCGGGACGTAATCATCTTAAGGGGGAGATAATTGTAACGCCCGTACATCAGGGCTAGTCAATTTAGAGACGATAGGCGTCAAAAATGACTTTTTGATGGAAGATTATCTAGAAGGATTAATCTTAACCAAGTTGTAGTATATGTCACAAGGTTTCCGTGCATATAAAGAACGCCAAAATCCGAGTTATAACGAAGATGTTATGACCTGTCGAAGTTTCGCGACAGAACCGGCACGACACAGCACAACGTAAAAAGTGAATTTACGTTAGAGCGGTATTTAGCCTTAGCAATCTAAACGAGGATCGAAGGTCTCGTTGTTGGTATCGAAGCGATAAAAAGTTAGGCGAGAACGGACGTCAAACGAAGAAGTTATGAATTTATAACGAAGTTTTTCTGTCGCGGCCTATTAAAAATAAATAATAAAAATAAAGTCAAAATTAGCCGACGGAGTCTAAATGAAAGTTGTAGAGCGTAGTCTCACCTTCGCGTGGATATAAAGAACGTCGAAAACGGAGTTCGTATGAAGAAGATATGAATTTCCGAAGTTTATTAAATAAATTTTATTTATTTTTAATCTTTTAATCCGGCATTATCCGAAGACGAGTCACCGGTCCGATCCGACGTACGCCCCGCGTACTCCGAAGAGTGTCGACATTTCAGATGACGCATGCAGTGAAGATTTCGGAAGCAGTACGCGCTGCGTACTGCAGTACGCCCCGCGTACTCCGAGGCTCCAGCCTCCTATAAATAGGATCTGAAGGCAGCCGAGTCTTTTGCCAATTTCTTCTCTTCTCTCTCCCGTTTTGCATCGTTTTGCGTGCCAGAAATATCCCGAAGCCCCGGTATTATTCTCGAGCCTCGAGGCAAGTTCCGAGATCCCGAAGATCCCGAGAAGTGCGGTTCCCGAGCCGAAGCGCTGCCCACGAGAAGTTCGATTTTTGAAGAGATCTTCCAGGTCTGCTGAGGATTACTACTTCTGTAAGTCGTAGTAGTGCTGTTCGATCATCTTCTGATCAAGTGAGTGTATACTACCTTTCACAAACACGATAATAATACTAGTATGGTTTGAGTGTATTAAGTATATTGCTGTTTATACGAGTGAGTGTGTAGTTACTTTCTTCTAACACATAAATATTAAGTATTATCTATAAAATATGTGCTATGTGTATGATATAAAGTCGTTTATATGTGTGGATGTATAGTCCCTTTCGTAAACACGGGTATAATACATGTATTGTTTGAATGTATCACGTATATGTTTGGGAGAGTGTGTGGTTACTTTCTTCCAACACATAAATATGAAGTATTTGTTATAAAATACGTGCTATGTGTTTATATATTGTTGTTTATTTGAGATGAGTATGGAATGAATGTCTTATATAGTTTTTAAATGAGTTAAACTGTATATGTATTCCATATCTACAAAGTTGTTGGGTAGAACATGGGTAGATGAGATAGTTGGTATGTGATAAAACGATGATGTATGTAAGATGATTAAGAATGATATTGGCAGATGCACCAATTAGAGAATGTCATAATACTAGCAGATGTGCTCAAGCATAGTATTGGTATATGCACCAAAGAGAAAGTGACATAATACTAGTAGATGCACTTAAGTATAGTATTGGTAGATGAAACTAAAAGAGCATGCCTTAATGCTAGTAGATGCGCTTGAGAATAATATTGGTAGATGCACCAAGTAGTGAATGTCGTGATCTTGGCAGATGCGCCAAATAGAGATTGTCATAACAATGGCAGATGCGCTTATAGGATAATCTTGGCAGATGCGCTTATAAGATAATGTCGGCAGATGTGCCTAAAAGAGAATGTCATAAACCTGGCAGTCGCGCCTCATAGTGTATGACGTAATCCTGACAGAGGCGCTTAAAGGATAATGTTGGCAGATGCGCCTTATGTAGCAATGGAAGTTTGTGTAAATTCCTTAGGTCAATCCTTAGGAATGAAGGAATGACGAGTAGTTGAATTCCTAGGGTAAAATCCTAAGAAACATAATAGGGGTGAGTAATTGAGTTGATTGTTTGATGGTTGAATATAATAATTGTATTATTGTAGGTTGAAAACCCTATATGCTCACCAGGCCCCCAAGCCTGACCCACTCAGTTTTCTTTGCATTACAGGTAATGGCACAAGAGTATAAGTTGGTGGACTTGACGAGAGATTTTGGATTATAGGCCAGTAGTTATGAATAACTGTTGTAAGGTCTATTTATTATTGTTTATGCTTTTGGTCTGTATCGGAACATGACATCCCGAGGTTTTATTATTTCATGAAAATACATTCTCTTTGAGAAACGTTTTGATAAATGGTTATCATATTTTATTTTGGGAACAAATTCCGCAACCGTTTTCTTTAAACGATCACTCTGATTTATAAAACAAAGCATAAACAAATCGGTCTTTTCTGGCCGTGAAAATGGGGACGTCACATAGCCCTACTGATATGCCTAATAGGGATAACCTCTAACATGTAATACTAACACATACTCAACATCTCACTGCTAGGATGATATATTCATTGGGCCGACCTTGGTGCCTTAGACCCCTTAGTATAATGAGGATAACTCACCTTGCAACTGTCATCTGAAAGTAGAAAGCTCAACTCCTGGATCACCAACACGAACTTCACCACCTATGGTTACCATAAAACCCCTTTTTCATAAATATCCAAATTACCAGAATACCCTCAGAAGTCAACTGGTCAACTCTAGGTCAAAGTCAAAGTCAACAGTCCATGTTGACTTGTTTCGTCGAGTGTTGCTTACTGACTCGTCGAGTCCTCCTTGAACTCAAGAAGTCATGCAGTCCTTGATTGGCTCATCGAGTTCCCCTTTAACTCGCCGAGTTCATACGTGTCCAGGGTTTGGGAGAAACGCTAGCCGACTCGTCGAGTCTTCGAACGACTCGCCGAGTTCAAGGTAATCTTCAACGGACCCACCGTGTTGTACATCCAACTCGTCGAGTTCATGGCCATCTTCATGTGGTTCGCCGAGACGACCTTGCGACTCGCCGAGTCCCTTCGGTCTATCATCCATACATGCGCTTTTTAAGCCATTCAGCAGCTCCATATCGTACATCCAAGCCTCTAGGGCATGTTTATCACATAAAGTTGCAAACTTTACGTGCATGCAAGGCCCTAGGGGCTCTAAATGTCCAATCTAAGTTTCTAATGGAGCTTTACACCTTAGGAGAGTCTCATCCTTGCAAGAGGTTCAGATCTAAAGTTTCAGCTTCATATCTAGTTCCCATAACAAAATCCCTTAATGAATAACCCAAGAAAGCCCTAGCTGCCACATATGAATGATTCTAGAAGAAAAGAGGTTAAGGTAACAACTTATTACATCCAAAACGTGCCCAAGATGGAGTGGATTCTGGATCCACACAAAATCCTTGATGCTATCCTCTCGATCTACAAGTTTTCTTCACAAAAATTCACTTCTCGAAGCTCCAAACATTCTCCAAGCTCACACTCACAAAAATTAGGGTTTCTGGCTCTCAAAGGGTGATAGAGGACAGTGGGAGGCACTAATGGTCCAATATATAGGGTGCAAAAACCCTGAAATTTAGGGTTTTCACTACCAGTTCCTACTCGTCGAGTCCCCCATGTCGACTCGACGAGTCACTCATTAAATGACATGTCTTGGCCCGCTGCTACTCGACGAATCACAGTGTCAACTCGTCGAGTAGACCTTAAAAATGAAATCTAAATGGAATAATAATGATACCTGTCGGTTGGATGTTACAATTCTCCCCCACTTAACTTAGAATTCATCCTCGAAGTCTGTTGTAGCGAATAACTCCAGGTAGTGCTCTCGCATCTCCGCCTCTGGCTCCCACGTCCACTCGGACCCTCTCCAGTGCTCCCACTGTACCTTCACCAAACGTACCTCCTTGTTCCTCAGAAGCTTCACCTTTTTCTCCAGTACGTCCATAGGCCTTTCCATGTAATTCAGGCGCTCATCGACCTGAATATCATCCAGCGACACCACCGCCTCCTGATCCATGATGCACTTTCGCACCTACAAAACGTGGAAAGTGTTGTGGATCCGACTAAGCTCTTCCGGCAGCTCTAACCTGTAAGCCACCTTGCCAACCCTGGTAATGATCTTGAACGGCCCAATATATCGGAGACCCAATTTTCCCCTCTTCCTGAAGCGGATCACACACTTCCAGGGCAAGACCTTTGGGAGTACCATGTCACCGACCTGAAACACTAGCTCAGATCGGTGCCGGTCGACGTAAACCTTCTGCCGAATCTGAGCGGTCTGCAACTGCTGCCTAATCTGCTAAATCTTCTCGGTGGTCTGCAAGACCGCTTCCTTCCGACCCATCACCCTATGACCAACCTCACCCCAACAAACCGAGCTGTGACATCTTCGCCCATACAACAGCTCGAAAGGCGGGGCGCCAATGCTGGAATGATAGTTTTTGTTATAGGCGAACTCTGCAAGCGGCAGGTGGGAATCCCAGCTCCCACCAAAATCAATGACACACGCCCTCAACATATCCTCGAGGGTTTGAATGGTCTGCTCGCTCTGACCATCAGTCTGCGGATGGAACGTTGTGCTGAAGTGAAACCGCGTGTCTAGTTCCTCGTGGAACTTTTACCAGAAATGGGAGGTAAATCTAACATCCCGGTCGGAGACAATGTAGACCGGAACCCCATGGCGAGCCACGATCTCACGGACGTACATGTCGGCCAACTTCTCGGCCGATGAACTCTCCCGTATGGCCAAGAAATGGGCACTCTTGGTCAATCGATCCACGATGACCCAAATGGCATCAAAACCGTTCGTCGTCCTCGACAACTTTGTGATAAAGTCCATCGTGATCTGTTCCCATTTCCACATGGGAATCTCCAGGGGCTGCAGTTTGCCATGCGGCCGTTAATGCTCAGCCTTGACCATCCTACAGGTCAACCACCTCTCGACGTACCAAGCGATCTCTTGCTTCATGCACGACCACCAATAGCTCAAACACAAATCTCGGTACATCTTGGTGGCCCTCGAGTGAATTGAGAAGTGAGACTTATGAGCCTCCTCCATAACCGTTTGCCTAACCCCACCAGACATCAGAACCCACACTCGACCACATCGGGTCAATAAACCTCGACTATCCTGCTCAAACCGGGTATTCTCACCCTTGATCCCTTCCAGCTTCAAATTCTCCGGTCGCATGCCCTCAATCTAGGCATCTCTGATCAGACTCACAAGCGGAGAGTCCACTGCTATCCTCATACATATCGGTGGGGTGGAAGACCCAGCTGAATTCCGGTTCCAAGCATCCGCAACCACATTCTCTTTACCAGGGTGGTAAAGGATCTCGCAATCATAGTCCTTGACTACATCCAACCACCTGCGCTGCCTCATGTTCAGGTTCGGCTGATCCATAATATGTATCAAGCTATTGTGATCCGTGTATATGGTACAACGGACCCCATATAGGTAATGTCTCCATATCTTGAGGGCGAAAACCACCGCTCCCAACTCTAGATCATGAGTAGGATACCTCGTCTCATGTGGCTTCAGCCGTGATGCATAAGCTATCACCTGTCCCCTCTGCATGAGGACTGCCCCTAGTCTCGTGATGGACGCATCACAGAACACCACAAAGTCCTCGACTCCTTCCGGAAGAGTCAAGACTGGGGTCTCGCACAATCGTTGTCGCAGGATCTCAAACGCCCTCTGTTGCTCAGGTCCCCACCGGAAAACAACCCCCTTCCTCTTCACACAAGTGAGGGGTACCGCAATCTTGGAGAAATCCTAAATGAATCTCCGGTAGTATCCCTCTAATCCCAAAAAGCTCCTGATGTCCGAGGGAGATTTTGGAACCTCCCACTGCATAACCGCCTCAATTTTGGCCAGATCAACCAAAATCCCCTCCTGGTCAACGAGGTATCCGAGGAATTGGACCTCTCGTAACCAAAACTCACACTTCGAGAACTTAGCATACAACCGTTCCCGTCTCAGAACTCCTAGTAACTCCCATAGATGTTCCCTGTGCTGCTCTCGGGTCTTGGAATACACCAAGATATCGTCTATGAATACAATAACCGAACGATCGAGCATCGGCCTGTAGAGCCGATTCATCAGGTCCATAAACACTGTTGGCGCTTTGGTGAGCCCAAACGGCATCACCACGAACTCGTAATGTCCGTAACGCGTCCGAAACGCGGTCTTCTCCACGTCCTCCTCCCTCACTCTAACCTGGTGATATCCAGACCTCAAGTCTATCTTGGAAAACCATGACGCACCCTGCAATTGGTCGAAAAGATCATCTATCCTCGGGAGTGGATAACCGTTCTTCACCGTTAACTTGTTCAACTCCCGGTAGTCAATGCACATCTGGTGTGAACCATCTTTCTTCCTGACGAAGAGTATCAATGCTCCCCATGGAGAACTACTCGGACGAATGAACTGCTTTCCCAGCAGCTCCTACAGCTGTGATGACAACTCCTGCATCGCTGGTGGTGCCAATCGGGACGGCGCCTTGGCGATAGGGGCCGCACCTGGAACTAAGTCGATCCTAAACTCGACCTGCCTCTCCGGAGGCCCTCCGGGTAACTCCTCCGGGAACACCTCAACAAACTCCCTGACCACCAGAACCTCTGAAACTGGAGTTTAATCCCTGACCCGCGTATCCACCACATACGCTAAATAACCCGCACATCTGTGCTGAAAGAACTGTCGAGCCCTGGCGGCTGAACAAAACTCTGATCCCACTCTGGTGCCCTCACCATATACAATCAACTCTCCCTACTTGGGGTTCGAACCACTACTCGCTGACCCTCGCAATCAATCATGGCACTGAAATGGCTGAGCCAGTCCATTCTCGCAATCACGCATACATCCCCCATGGGAATCGGAATCAAGTCTATCGGAAAAGGTACCCTGAAGATCTCCATCTCACACCCTCGGTAGATTGAAGTAGCAAAAACCCCATGCTCTTTGGCGATAGAGACTCGCAACGGACACTCTAGCTCGCCTACTGGCCCTCTGAACTTCCTACTAAATGTCTAAGATACAAAAGACCGACTCGCCCCCGAGTCGAACAAAACCAAAGCATGCAAGGAGTTCACTAGAAACGTACCTAATCATAGGTACAACAGATAAGCATACAACAGATATAGAAAATGAGATAAAGGATAGAAACATACCATCAACCACATACAGTGCTGCCTTGGCCTCCTCGGCCGTAAGCTGAAATGTGCGTCCCTGAGCCTTCAGAGGCCTTGCTCTACCCTGCCTCCCATCGGTAGTCCTCAACATAGCCGATGTAGGAGCCTGTGCCGACTTGGCGGCAAGTAGTGGACAGTTGGCCCTCATGTGGCCAACCTGATCGCAGTGATAACATAACCTCATACCCTGAAATGGGGAGGCCTGGCGACAATCGTTTGCGTAATGCCCCTCCTTGCCACACCTGTGGCACACAATACCAACTCAACACACACCAGAATGCCCTTGCCACACTTCCCACAAGTGCGGATCTGCTGACCCCCGGTCCTAGTATCAGTGGTCTTAGACCGCTTCGGCGCCGGCTGACACTGTGTAGGGGCCTGCCGCTGCTCTCTCAACTGCTGCTCAATCTCTAACTCATGCCATCTGGCGGCCTCTTGCAACTCTAGAAGAGTATCACATCGTTGGGTAGACACAAACTGACGGATATCCGTCTTGAGCATGCTCAGATAACGGGTCATATGAGCCTGCTCTGAAGCAAACTCTGGGCAAAACATCGCCCTCTCAGTGAACATCCGGGTGATTTCCGTCACCGACTCCCCATCTTGTCTCAAACTCAGAAACTCCTGTGCCAAACGTTCCCGCTCAACCCACGGAATGTAATGGGCGTGGAACATTTCCCTGAACTACTCCTAAGTAACAATAGCTCTTTGATCATCAGTGTACGACCCAGTCGCAAGTCTCCACTAGTCCTTGGCCACGGACCTAAGCAGGTTCATAGCACACCTGACCTTCAGGTCAGTAGGACACGAGTATGTGACGAAACACCCCTCCACATCTGAAATCCATCTCATAGCCTTGATGGGATCCTGTATCCCATCAAAAGTAGGGGGCTTCGTGTTATCAAAGTCCCTGTAGTGAAAACCCCTACCACCTCTTCCCCCTGCCGCAGATACAGCTGATGCAACTGATGTGGTGGCTGTCTCTGCAAGGGCTGCGTAGCGCTCATCAAAATACTCCACCATGGCGGTCTTAATCGACCGGAACATCTCTGGCAGCTGTGCCCAGAGCGCAGCAACAACCTCATCATGCAGGATCTCCCGAATCCTGGCATCCAACTCCTCTGTACTCATCTGCACCACTGACTCAGGTGATGTTGGACCCTCCTGGCCTCTATCTCCTGATCCTGACCCTCAACCGGATCTAGCTACAAAGTGTCTCATTATCACCATTCTGAAACATACCACAAGATGTTATATAATCCACATAAATATCTAGGAGCCAAATACCACAAGATGTTATATAATCCACATAAATATCTAGGAGCCAAATCCCTAGGGTTTGTGACTTCCTTTCTACACGTATGGGTCTTGTGCTTTCAGTAGTACGGGCCTCTACTACCTTCCACACCTACCCATATTTGTCTCAAGTATCATGACAACGCCCTAACTGAATACACAACATAGAGAGCGCTCAATCCTCACTCCTAGAGGAATGCAAAATATCTCATAACTGACCTTCCTGCCTCTCACATCCCACCCATCCATGAAACTTTCACCAACCCTACAGCACTAGTGTATGCTAGCCATACAAAATGCTGGACCCTATAGACTTTCGAATATCCATTCCTACCCTAAGCTCTCAATCAAACATTCTCAGGCTATAAGATCTTAATTATGTATAACCATGATGCATACACTGAGCAACTACAGTAATGAAGTCAATTTCATATAAGGAAAAACCCTAGGCTAACAGGTATCATATAATCAGGCAATTCTATCATGCAATTCCTGAAGATCTTTAGCCTACCTTTAGCATGTTGTTCTAACATATCACATAATCAAGTAAATGTATGGTATTTTGGGGTCTACTTACTGGCTCCGGCTGATCGTACACCCTGCATCCTCCTTTACTTATTTTGAAAACTATTTAAAACCATTTTGAAAAATCTTTCCTTGATTTGAGACTGGATTCACACGAATGTTCCTCCAATTCACTCAAACCAAAGCTCTAATACCAACTTGTAACACCCAAAAAATTCAAACCAATTTAAACTTTTAAAAACATGTCAAGTTCATCAAAACATTACAACTTTTTTTTCAAAATACTAATTATCAGAGTTTTCCCAGAAACATAAACATAATATGAGGAGTTGTACGATCAAGCCTTCACCTTTCCGCGATCCCTAATGTACCTGAAACAATAAACTGAAACTGTAAGCCCGAAAGCTTAGTGAGTTACCCCTAAAATACCGATACACATACAGTCCACATAACCATATCAACAATAACATATCATAACAAACTGAAACAACATACAATGGATCCACAACTTTACGAGCTGGATTTCCCATGGGCCCTCAGTACGAGTCTGGAATGCCTACCGGGCCCTCAGCTCGTATCTGGAATGCCATCGAGCCCTTAGTATGAGTATGGAATGCCTTGCCTAGCCCTCAACTCATATATGGAATACTCTAGAGTTTGTTAGCTACCGCACAGAACAGTACAACCTCAACCCATCCGACATAACATGTAACATCTAACATAACTACTGAGCATGCAATAATCATATAACATCATAGGTATCCCTACTGATCTGCCTAACAGGGATAACCTCTAACATGCCATACTAACACATACTCAACATCTCACTGCTAGGATGACATATCCAATGGGATGGCCTTGGTGCCTTAGACCCCTTGGTACACTAAGGATAACTCACCTCGCAACTGTTGTCTGAAACTAGAAAGCTCAACCCCGGATCACCAACACGAAGTTCACCACCTATAGTTACCATAAAAAGCTCAACTCCGGATCACCAACACGAAGTTCACCACCTATAGTTACCATAAAACCTCTTTTTCATAAATCTCCAAATTACCAGAATACCCTCAGAAGTCAACTGGTCAACTCTAGGTCAAAGTCAAAGTCCATAGTCAAAGTCAACAGTCCATGTTGACTCGACTAGTCTAGTGTAGCTTACCGACTCGTCGAGTCCTCCCTGAACTCGAGAAGTCATGAAGTCCTTGATTGGCTCGTCGAGTTCCCCTATAACTCGTCGAGTTCATACGTGTCCAGGGTTTGGGAGAAACCCTAGCTGACTCGTCGAGTCTTCGAACGACTCGCCGAATTCAAGGTAATCTTCAACGGACTCGCCGAGTTGTACATCCAACTCGTCGAGTACATGGCCATCTTCATGTGGCTCGTCGAGACGACCTTGCGACTTGTCGAGTCCCTTCAGTCCATCATCCATACATGCGCTTTTTAAGCCATTCAGCGGCTCCATATTGTACATCCAAGCCTCTAGGGCATGTTTATCATGTAAAGTTGCAAACTTTTTAAGTGCATGCAAGGCCCTAGGGGCTCTAAATGTCCAATCTAAGTTTCTAATGGAGCTTTACACCTTAGGAGAGTCTCATCCTAGCAAGAGCTGGAAACTTTATGGGCTTAGGACTCAAAAGAGGTTCAGATCTAAAGTTTCAGCTTCAGATCTAGTTCCCATAACAAAATCCCTTAATGAATAACCCAAGAAAGCCCTAGCCTCCACATATGAATCATTCTAGAAGAAAAGAGGTTAAGGTAACAACTTATTACCTCCAAAACGTGCCCAAGCTGGAGTGGATTCTGGATCCACACAAAATCCATGATGCTAGCCTCTCGATCTACAAGTTTACTTCACAAAAAAATCACTTCTCAAAGCTCCAAACACTCTCCAATCTCACACTCACGAAAATTAGGGTTCCTGGCTCTCAAAGGGTTATAGAGGACTGTAACGCCTGTGTTTCCAGGCTTGCCATTTTTAGCAATGTAATAGTTTAGGTTAACCTTTGTAACCCGTTTTGAAATAATAAGATTGTATTATTTGAGTATTATGTGTTTTGTGCTTAATTGCTTAATTATGTGGTTTGACTAATTAAGAATAAAAATAAGCGTCAAAATTTAAGTGTAAAATAAACTTGATATCTTTGGTTAATGTTGTAGTAGTTGAAACGAGGTTTCCGAATATATATAAAACGCCCAAATCTGACTTCGTATAAGGAAGTTATTATTTATCGAAGTTTCGGCTTAGCGGTGCAGCCTGAAATACTCGATTTGAGATCAAGCGGTTTTTAGCCGAAGCAATCTAAACGAGAGTTGAAGATCTCGTTGTTGGTATCGAAGCGATGAAAAGTTAGGCGAGAACGGACGTCAAACGAAGAAGTTATGAATTTATAACGAAGTTTTTCTGTCCCGGCCTATTAAAAATAAATAACAAAAATAAAGTTAAAATTAGCCGACAGAGTCTAAATGAAAGTTGTAGAGCGTAGTCTCACCTTCGTGTGGATATAAATAACGTCAAAAACGGAGTTCGTATGAAGAAGATATGAATTTTTGAAGTTTATTAAATAATTAATAATTAAATTTAATTATTAAATCCCGGTATTATCCGAAGACGATTCATCGGACTCATCCGAAGTACGCCCCGCGTACTAGCCTACGCCCCACGTACACCGAGGTATGTCGACATTCGTACTCGAGTATTTCAGATACGTAAGCCATGACGTTTCGGAGCAGTACGCCCCGCGTACTCCGAGGTTCCAGCCTCTATAAATAGGATCTGAAGGCAGCCGACTCCTTTGCTATCTTTCTCTCTTCTCTCTCCCGTTTTACCTCGATTTGCGTGCCAAAAGTACCCCGAAGCCCCGGTAATATTCCCGAGTCCCGAAGCAAGTCCCGAGATCCCGAAGATCCCGAGAAGTGCGATTCCCGAGCCGAAGCTCTGCCCGCGAGAAGTCCCGTTTTTGTGAAGATCTTCCAGATCTGCTGAGAATTACTACTTCTATAAGCCGTAGTGTTGTCCGATCATCTTCTGATCAAGTGAGTGTATACTACCTTTCATAAACACGATAATAATACAAGTATGGTTTGAGTGTATTAAGTATATTGTTGTTTATAGGTGTGAGTGTGTGGTTACTTTCTTCTATCGCATAATTATAAAGTATTTTATACAAAATACGTGTTGTGTGTATATTTTGTGTTATATGTGTGAATGTATATTCACTCTCTTCTATCTCATGGATCTGATTTGTTTTCTATCAAATACGTGTTATGTGTGTGTGCCTCATCTGTTATGTGGAATATGTATTGATTAAAGCATGCTATACAGGTTTTTAAACTATGTATAAAAATGTATATTTTTATCTACTAATATGTTGGGTAGAACATGGGTAGATAGTAGGTGTGTAATAAACAGATGAGAGGCCTCGTTGTTGTTTGATTTAGTCATCTAGCGGAGTTTAGATGACGACCACAGACTTTTCTAGACAGTCTTGTGGAAACATTAGCAGGTTCGCCACCTGTAGGTGTTAATGAACTTGGGTGTTCATTCGCTGTACTCCATCCCCCTCATGGTTTCCTTATTTGACTTATATTGCTGAGGAACCCCCGAAGCATGTGTTGTCGCCCTGATGAAATATTCTTAGACTGGGTCCCTTATGTTAGTTGTCTTAGGGATGTAAAGTGAGAATAACGGAAATGGGTAATTGGGTTATTGTTGGTTGGTCGAATTAAATATAATTATTTATTGTGGGTTGAAAACCTTATACGCTCACCAGGCTCCCAAGCCTGACCCACTCAGTTTTATTTGTATTACAAGAAGTGACGCAAGGGCATAAGATGGATGAACCATCAAGTTGTTTTGTTTACAAGTCTGTATATGTATATATTTGTTGAATGACTTGTAATGTTATCGTTTATGCTTATTGGTCTGTATCGGAACATGACACCCCGAGTTTTGATTATATAATGAAAATACATTTATTTTATGAAATGCTTTGGTAAATATTGTTTTATTATGTTTTGTTTTTGGGAACAAATTCCACAACTCTTTCAAATCAAAAGGATTTACTCTGAAATTATTTTAAAAGCATAAATGAAAATCGGTCTTTTCTGGCCGAGATTTTGGGGATGTCACAGTTGGTATCAGAGCATTAGTTTAAGCGAACTAGGAATTTGTAGGATTTCTAGACTTAAACTTAGAATGCTAAGTGGAATTTTGAGATGTGTGTCTGCTATATTTTAGACACGAGCACTAGTTTATTTTAGGAAAGTTGCCTAAAATACTTTCATGTGCTAAATGTTATATGTTGTCATATATGATATTATTTGTTCGGATCTATGGTCTGTTGCCGACCGGATCTAGAAACCTTATGTGTGTAGGATTCTAAGCGTACGTCTCCGAATTTAGAACTAGCATGTAAACGTTTCGGAGTGATAAGGATGATTTGAATATCTATCATGATTGAGGATCTAATTTCACCATACTCGGTGTGTAGATCAAAATGGTGAGAACCAGAAGTGGAGTTGGAAATGCTGATGAAAACAAAAATCAACCACCAGTGATTGAGCAAATACCTGTCGTAGCAGCAGCACCTGAGCCAATAACCATGGCTGGTGTGCAAATGATGATTCAAACAATGTTGGATCGTCAGATGGATGAAACTAGGCGGTTGCTTCAACAGAATCGTGAAGAACTGTCAATTCGTGTGGAAGAGCCCGAATTAAATGAAGGGCACTCGGAAGGTGGAAAGTTCAGTGGGTCTGTTGGTCAAGCCAACCCACCGATAGATAGACAAAACGACCATGATGGAAGGAATGATGGAATGGGATGCAAGTATAAGGACTTTCTAACTTGCAAACCATCGACCTTCACTGGAAAGGAGGACCCGATCGGAGTGATGGATTGGATCTCCGAAATGGAGTTAGCCTTCATGACTTGTGGCTGCAGAGGCAAGTTGCAGACTATCTATGCAGTGCGTCAATTCCGAGGTGGAGCCGTTCGTTGGTGGAACACTCTAGGGAAGACTTTGAGCCCTAATGAGCCACTGCAATTATCATGGGCAGAGTTCTTGGTGCAGTTCAAACGCAAGTTCTGTTCGGCCCAAAATCTGTTGGAACTAGAGAACAAGTTTCTAACATTGACGAAAGACAGCATGTCAGTTGATGAATACACCAATAACTTCACCGATAAGATGGAGTTTTCCTTGCGTATCATCCCAGATGAGTTGAAAAGGTGGACCGGTATGCGAAGGGACTCCCATGGGAGTATGAGGTGCCAATACGTCAGGCACATACTCTAGAGGCCGCTATCTGGGCTGCCAAGTCTGTTGAGAACATGATTAAGGGGAGAACCACGGACAAGGTTGAGGTTGGTGAGAAGAGAAAGTTTGAGGGAACATCTGGTTCCGGTAAGAAAGGCAAATTTTCGAAATCTAATTCGAAAAAGTTTGGAGGAAAAGGAGGCGAAGCAAAGTGGTGTGATAAGTGTAAGAAAAAGCACTATGGGAAATGTAGCGATGATGTAACCTGCTACAAGTGTGGAAAAGTTGGACATTTTGCCAATGAGTGTCCGAACAACAAAAGGATGTGTTTTGGTTGCAATGAAGACGGGCACATTTTGAAAGACTGTCCGAGGAAGAAGGAGGCAGCTAGGCCCAACATTCCACCAAAGCCGAAGGCGAGAGCCTTCCAGATGACACTTGAGGCTGCGAAAGATGAAGTTGATGTCGCTTCAGGTACCTTTCTCGTAAAAGAATTACTTGCTCAAATTTTGTTTGATTCTGGAGCCAACTACTCCTTTATTTCGCATGAGTTTGGTAGAAAGCTAGCCTTGCCTGTTGATAGACTAGATAATGCTTTATTAGTCAAAGTTGCTAGTGACAAGTTTGTACCTGTTAGCCATCGTATGAAAGACATCTTAATCGACCTTAATGGGAATAAGTTCCACGAGGAATTATTGCCTATCGAACTTAATGGTTTCGACATCGTGTTGGGAATGGATTGGCTTAGCGCCAATGATGCCGAAATTTTATGCAAGAAGAAGATAGTTAAAGTAAACCCGCCTGGGAAAGATTCGTTTATGGTGTATGGGGACAAACACAGAGTAAATTCTGGAATCATTTCTCTAATGAAAGCCAGAAAGTGTTTGACCAAGGGATGTACATCATATTTAGCATTCGTGATCGATGCTAAGAAGGAAAAGAAGGTGATGCAGAGTATTCCAGTGGTGTGTGATTATCCGGAAGTATTTCCCGAAGATCTTCCTGGATTACCACCTGATAGACAAGTGGAGTTCAGAATAGACTTGTTACCAGGAACCATGCCAATAGCAAAAGCACCTTATCGATTAGCACCGACGGAGATGAAGGAGCTAATGATGCAACTTCACGAGTTATTGGACAAAGGTTTCATTAGACCTAGTTCATCGCCCTGGGGAGCTCCGGTGTTATTTGTGAAGAAGAAAGATGGAAGTATGAGAATGTGCATCGATTACAGAGAGCTGAACAAGGCAACAATAAAGAATAGATATCCGTTGCTGAGGATTGATGACCTATTTGATCAATTGCAAGGTTCGAGCTATTTCTCGAAGATTGATCTTAGGTCAGGATATCATCAGCTAAAAGTAAGAGAGCAAGATATCGAGAAGACTGCATTCAGAACTAGATATGGACACTACGAGTTCTTGGTTATGTCGTTTGGACTAACCAATGCTCCGGCAACATTCATGGATTTAATGAATAGGGTTTGTAATCCTTTCCTTGATAAATCCGTGATAGTGTTCATAGACGACATTCTGATTTACTCGAAAAGCCAAGAGGAGCATGGCAGACACTTGCGAGAAGTGTTAGAAGTCTTGAAGAAGGAGAAGTTGTATGCAAGGTTCTCTAAGTGTGATTTTTGGATTCGTGAAATCCAATTCTTGGGTCACGTGGTCAACCAAGAAGGGATAATGGTTGATCCAACGAAGATTGAAGCTGTAATGAAGTGGGAACAACCAAAAAGTCCCACGGAGGTCCGAAGCTTTTTAGGATTAGCCGGATATTACCGAAGGTTTATCCAAGGCTTTTCTTCGATTGCTACTCCATTAACAGCTTTGACCCACAAAGGAGCTACTTATGCTTGGAGTGATAAGCATAAAGAGGCATTCGAGAAGCTAAAGAAGAAGCTATGCGAGGCACCGATACTTTCTTTACCCGATGGAGTTGAAGACTTTGTTGTTTATAGCGATGCGTCTGGGGTTGGATTGGGTTGTGTTTTGACCCAAAGAGAAAAGGTGATAGCATATACGTCTCTGTTGGGTTGAAGATTCGCTAGAGGATTGCGTCATTGGGCTGGGCTTTTAGTCCAATTATTTTGTACTCCGGTTTGGGCCTGTCCAACCGAGATGTCTTTTAGATTTATTATATAAGTATATGCTTGCATGCATATTAGGTTAACGATTCAGAGTATAACGATAGAATTACAGATTTCTTTGATCGTTCTTGTAAACCTACTAATCCTCTACAGTTGATGTTCTTAATCGAGCTCTTCTGAGGGTTTTGTTTTAATCATTCGACTCGTTTGATTCATTCTTGACTTGTTCTTTATTTTCGTGTTCTTGCTGTTTAGTATTTATTTACCTGTTTAAGATCTAATCGATCTTCAAGATTAAGTTTTTAATCTCATCAGTCTCGACAGCTGAAGGAGCATGAAAAGAATTACCCGACTCATGATTTGGAGTTGGCAGCGGTAGTTTTCGCTCTGAAAATATGGAGGCATTACCTCTATGGCACGAAGTGCAAACTTTTCACTGATCATAAGAGTCTCCAATATCTCTTCAATCAGAAAGAGTTAAATATGAGGCAACGATGCTGGCTAGAGTTACTCAAGGACTACGATTGTGAGATACTTTACCACCTTGGTAAAGCTAATGTTGTTGCTGATGCTCTCAGTCGGAAAGTCAATCTTGAAAAGAAGAGGCCAAGAGTGTTGAGAATTGAAGTTGTCTCGACAATTGTGGGAAGTATAAAGAAAGCTCAAGAGGAAGCTTCTGAGAAGAATGACCGAAAGGAGGAACGTTTGGGAAAAACGTTGGTGTTTGATACAAACGGTCATGGACTGAAGGTGTTCCAAGGTCGGATTTGGGTACCTAAGTCAGGAGGGATAAGAGATCTTCTGATGCAAGAAGCTCACAAAACCATGTACTCGATTGATCCCGGTAGCACTAAAATGTATAGGGACCTAAAACCCTACTATTGGTGGCTGACGATGAAGCTTGATGTTGCAAAGTATGTGGCTGAGTGTGTGACTTGTGCGAGAGTATAGACACAACATCAGAAACCATACGGGAGTTTAGAACCATTGCCTGTGCCTATGGGTAAGTGGGAAGACAATGCTATGGATTTTTTCACTAAACTGCCCAGAACAAAGAATGGTCACGACATGATTTGGGTGGTCGTTGATCGATTCACTAAGAGTGCGCATTTCATAGCAGCCAAGGAGAAATGGTCTATAGAAAAGCTTGCGAATTCTTACGTAAAGGAAATTGTGAGGCTTCACGGTGTTCCGTTAACGATTGTATCGGATCGTGATAGCCGTTTCACCTCATGGTTTTGGAAAAGTCTACAAGAGGAAATGGGTACCAAGTTATGTTTAAGTACAGCTTACCATCCGCAGACTGATGGTCAGAGTGAAAGAACAATACAAACACTTGAAGATATGTTGAGAGCATGTACCCTGGAATTCCTAGGTAACTGGATGAACATTTACCGTTGGTAGAATTTTCCTACAATAATAGTTTCCACTCGAGCATAAAGATGGCACCTTATCAAGCTTTGTACGGCCAGAAGTGTCGTACGCCGTCTTGTTGGCTTGAGGCTGGAGAGAAGCAGTTTATGGGTCCCGAGATGGTCCATCAAACCGCTCAAAGTTGAAAATAATTCGAGAAAGAATGTTAGCAGCTCAAGATCGTCAAAAGAGCTATGCTGACAAAAAGCGAAGACTGATGACTTTTGAAATTAGAGATTCGGTTTTGCTTAAAGTCTCGCTGTGGAAGGGACTTATAAGATTTCGTAAAAGGGGAAAGTTGAGTCCAAGGTTTATTGGACCGTTTAAAGTTCTTCAGAGGATTGGGAACCAAGCGTACAAGCTCGAACTACCAGAAGAACTGAATGGAATTCATAACACTTTCCATGTGTGTTATTTGAGGAAGTTCATGGGAGAAGTTCCCGACATGATTCCACTTTCGGAGTTGAGAATCGATGAGAACAAAAGGTTGATTGAAGAACCAGAGGCAATCGTTGACCGAAAGACAAAGAAGTTGCGACGCAAAATGGTTGGGTTAGTGCTTGTCCGATGGAAACACACGAATGGGCCGAATCTCACCTGGGAGACAGAGAGTGACATGATGGGTCGCTATCCGCATTTGTTTGTTGATGTATGATTCCGGGGACGAAATCATTCTAAGGTGGAGAGAATTGTAACGCCTGTGTTTCCGGGCTTGCAATTTTTAGCAATGTAATAGTCTAGGTTAACCTTTGTAACCCGTTTTGAAATAATAAGATTGTATTATTTGAGTATTATGTGTTTTGTGCTTAATTGCTTAATTATGTGGTTTGATTAATTAAGAATAAAAATAAGCGTCAAAATTTAAGTGTAAAATAAACTTGATATCTTTGGTTAATGTTGTAGTAGTTGAAACGAGGTTTTCGAATATATATAGAACGCCCAAATCTGACTTCGTATGAGGAAGTTATGATTTATCGAAGTTTCGGCTTAGCGGTGCAGCCTGAAATACTCGATTTGAGATCAAGCGGTTTTTAGCCGAAGCAATCTAAACGAGAGTCGAAGATCTCGTTGTTGGTATCGAAGCGGTGAAAAGTTAGGCGAGAACGGACGTCAAACGAAGAAATTATGAATTTATAACGAAGTTTTTCTGTCCCGGCCTATTAAAAATAAATAATAAAAATAAAGTTAAAATTAGCCGACGGAGTCTAAACGAAAGTTGTAGAGCGTAGTCTCACCTTCGCGTGGATATAAAAACGTCGAAAACAGAGTTCGTATGAAGAAGATATGAATTTTCGAAGTTTATTAAATAATTAATAATTAAATTTAATTATTAAATCCCGATATTATCCGAAGACGAGTCATCGGACTCATCCGAAGTACGCCCCGCGTACACCGAGGTATGTCGACATTCGCACTCGAGTATTTTGGATACGTAAGCCATGACGTTTCAGAGCAGTACGCCCCGCGTACTCCGAGGTTCCAGCCTCTATAAATAGGATCCGAAGGCAGCCGACTCCTTTGCTATCTTTCTCTCTTCTCTCTCCCGTTTTACCTCGATTTGCGTGCCAGAAGTACCCCGAAGCCCCGGTAATATTCCCGAGTCTCGAAGCAAGTCCCGAGATCCCGAAGATCCCGAGAAGTGCGATTCCCGAGCCGAAGCTCTGCCCGCGAGAAGTCCGGTTTTTGTGAAGATCTTCCAGATCTGCTGAGGATTACTACTTCTGTAAGCCGTAGTGTTGTCCGATCATCATCTGATCAAGTGAGTGTATACTACCTTTCATAAACAGGATAATAATACAAGTATGATTTGAGTGTATTAAGTATATTGTTGTTTATAGGTGTGAGTGTGTGGTTACTTTCTTCTATCGCATAATTATAAAGTATTTTATAGGAAATACGTGTTGTGTGTATATTTTGTGTTATATGTGTGAATGTATATTCACTCTCTTCTATCTCATTGATCTGATTCGTTTTCTATGAAATATGTGTTATGTGTGTGTGCCTCATCTGTTATGTGGAATATGTATTGATTAAAGCATGCTATACAGGTTTTTAAACTATGTATAAAAATGTATATTTTTATCTACTAATATGTTGGGTAGAACATGGGTAGATAGTTGGTGTGTAATAAACAGATGAGAGGCCTCGTTGTTGTTTGATTTAGTCATCTAGCGGAATTTAGATGATGACCATAGACTTTTCTAGATAGTCTTGTGGAAACATTAGCAGGTTCGCCACCTGTAGGTGTTAATGAACTTGGGTGTTCATTCACTATACTCCATCCCCCTCATGGTTGCCTTATTTGACTTATATTGCTGAGGAACCCCCGAAGCATGTGTTGTCGCCCTGATGAAATATTCGTAGACTAGGTCCCTTATGTCAGTTGTCTTAGGGATGTAAAGTGAGAATAACAGGAATGGGTAATTGGGTTATTATTGGTTGGTCGAATTAAATATAATTATTTATTGTGGGTTGAAAACCCTATACGCTCACCAGGCTCCCAAGCCTGACCTACTCAGTTTCATTTGTATTACAGGAAGTGGCGCAAGGGCATAAGATGGATGAACCATCAAGTTGTTTTGTTTACAAGTCTATATGTATATATTTGTTGAATGACTTGTAATGTTATCGTTTATGCTTATTGGTCTGTATCGGAACATGACACCCCGAGTTTTGATTTTATAATGAAACTACATTTCTTTTATGAAATGCTTTGGTAAATATTGTTTTATCATGTTTTGTTTTTGGGAACAAATTCCGCAACTCTTTCAAATCAAAAGTATTTACTCTGAAATTATTTTAAAAGCATAAATGAAAATTGGTCTTTTCTGGCCGAGATTTTGGGGATGTCACAAGGACAGTGGGAGGCGCTAATGGTCCAATATATTGATGCGTTGTGGCCATATGAACATTCCTATGTGCACATACAAACCCTAATGCTTGGATCTAGGTTTCTCTAATTAAACATGCATTGGATCCAAGACTTCTAATAGCTAATAGAGTATAAGAACAATACAAAATTATAGTTAGAAGCTTACCTTGAAACACTTGTTTGATCTTCCTGTTCTTGGACTTTTTGAGTCACAAATGTCACTCCTCTAATGGCTTACAGACACCAACTAGTAAGAGGATGATTTGAGAGAGAGGAGAGTGAAGAAATTGGCTAGGGTTTCTCTTCTTTTTCAGAGGTGCCGATTTCCCTTTCCCCAAGGGTCTATTTATACTTGTAAGGCTCCTAGGGTTTCACCCTTAAACCCTAATTGGATAACTTTTACTCAAAGAAATCCAAATCCATTCCAAGATAAGCCCTTGGACGATTTGTGGCTTATCCTAAGCCCTAGAAATCATCCAACCCTATCCATAAAGGATTTACAGCCCAAAGTGTAACTATCAAACAATTGACAGTTTATACCCTCTTATTTAATTAATCTCTTTAAGTCACCAAATTAATTGTAATTAATTTATGACTTATATTAATCAAATAACACTATTATTATTCCTTATATTGTTCTCATAACATATTAATAATATTTATTCTCTCATAATAAATCATCCTGTCAAGTTGCTATGGTAAAGGCAACCCAAAAGGACCATGCACAATCGGGTCAAATACTTGCCTAATATAGTTGCAGCCTTAGACACTATTCCAACAGTCTCTCACTTGGATAAGTCTAGTAACTATATGCACAAGTACAATTCGATTTGCAATCGTAGCTCTCAAAGACGCTGTCAAACTCTGATCTAATCAATCTTGTCCTTTAGATAAGGGATCATACAGTCCTCTGTTAGATATCATGCTGACAATTCTATGGAATAATTTGTCTAGCATTTTGGTTTCTCGATCTCCGATTCATTTGACATAGAACTTAATCGAACACATCAATTCAGTTCTGACCGGGCCCGTCACATAAGTCAAATCAAATCATCGTGCGGCCGAGATATCGCTTTTACCCTCTTGGGATAAAAGTAACAGATAAACTTCGACTTATTTGCATTTACTTATTCATTAATCAACTATACACAACAATGCGTTTTATAACACCGAGTTACTGATGCGTTTTCGCATTATCAATGTACAACCAATTAATAAATAACAAACCATATATCTAGGTTTTAAGACTATATGATATTATCGTCTTGTGATCACCCTTTTATATCATATTCCATAAGGTGATTCCAGCAAGCGCGAGTTTGTTCCAATGCTCAAAACTAGTTCATAAGCACTCATGAACATTGCAGCAACCCTTTGTTATGTCTAATACCATTTAGACAATCTACACACCAATTCATGACAATCTTCATTCATATCTACTTCCAACATATGAACGATTGTGGACAATTTGAACAATTCGATTATTCTTAATAAATTCAATTATTCTGGAAGTCAAAACATGCAAAATGAAACAATAGTTAAACAATTAACATAAGACAGTAACATTACTCATAAATAATACTCTTCTATTTAATCATCAAATGTTAATCACATTTATCTATTACACGTTTCTACTATTATCTAATCTATACTAATATCATCCTTCAGCCCAATACTCTTAGCATGCAGCAAGTGCTTAACCTTACTCAGTCCCTTTGTAAGCGGATCTACTAGGTTATCTTCTGATGATATCCTCTTCACTACGAGTTGTCCTTCTTCTACACGATGTCTAATGAAGTGATATTGTTTGTCGATATGTCGAGATCTACCATGATCCCTTGGTTCCTTGGTCAAGGCAACCGCTCCTTCATTATCACAGAAAATCTCCATGGGCTCCTTTATGGCAGGTACAACTCCAAGATCACCGATGAAGTTCTTCAACCATATCGCCTCCTTCGACGCTTCGCTCGCTGCAATGTACTCTGATTCGCACGTTGAATCAGCTACGGTTTCCTACTTGGAACTTTTCCAAGTCACTGCTCCTCCATTCAGGGTAAAGACCCACCCCGACTGCGAACGGTAGTTGTCCCTGTCGGTTTGAAAGCTGGCGTCACTATACCCTCGCACCTTCAAGTCATCACTCCCTCCGAGGACTAAGAACCATTCCTTTGTCCTCTGAATGTACTTAAGGATATTCTTCACCGCAATCTAATGGGCTCTACCAGGGTTCCCTTGATATCTGCTAACCATGCTCAAAGCAAAGGCTACATCAGGGCGAGTACAAGTCATAGCATACATGATTGAGCCAACAGCGGAAGCGTATGGTACTCGGCTCATTTCTTACTCAACTTGGCATTACTTTGTTCTGAATAAGTCCTATTAGTCTCTTACTTCTTTCTCTCACTATCCTTATTCCCAAAATATAGGAAGCCTCTCCGAGGTCCTTCATAGCGAACCACTTCCCGAGCCTGGACTTAACTTCCTGTAGAGTCGGGACGTCGTTTCCTATGAGTAGTATGTCATCGACATATAGAACGAGGAAGCTTACTATACTCCCTCTGTCTTTGACATATACACAAGATTCATCTTCGCTTAGTACAAATCCAAACTCTTTGACTTTCTCATCGAAGCAAAGATTCCATCTGCGAGACGCTTGCTTCAGTCCATAAATGGACTTCTCAAGCTTACACACTTTATTTGGATGCTTCGGATCGACAAAACCCTCTGGCTGAGCCATGTAAACATCCTCGGCCAACTTCTCATTAAGGAAAGCAGTTTTGACATCCATTTGCCAAATCTCATAATCATGAAATGCGGCAATTGCTAGCATCACTCTAATAGATTTTATCTTCGCAACTGGTGAGAAGGTCTCATCATAGTCAACTCTGGGAGTTTGAGTAAAGCCCTTCGCAACCAATCGCGCCTCATATGTGTGTACGTTTCCATCCACGTTGGTCTTCTTCTTGAAGATCCATTTGCACCCAACAGTCTTACGTCCGGGCACGTTATCAACCAAATTCCAAACTTGGTTGCCATACATGGACTGGATCTCGCTGTCCATTGCCTTTTTCCATTTTGCAGACTCCGGGCCTGTCATGGCTTCCTTAAAGTTATTAGGTTCATCTGAATTTATTAGTGTACCTCACTAATATACATGTCCCCTTCGGTAGTAATATGAAAACCATAAAACTGGGGTTGAACTCTAACTCTTTCGGAACGTCTAAGAGGTAAGGATTCGTCAATCGGTTCAACCGGAGTTTCCTCCTCGGGTTGAGTGCCAGCAGTAGAGGTTCCTTCATCTATCGACTCTTGAATCTCTTCAAGCTCGATTTGCCTCCTACTGTCTCCTTGGCTTATAAGTTCTCGCTCTCGGAAAACTCCTCTCCTCGCAATGAAGAGAACATTGTCCTTCGGTCTATAGAAGAGATATCCAAAGGATTTCTGCGGGTAGCCGATGAAAATACATCGCTCACTACGAGGTTCGAGCTTGTCGTGAGTATCTCGTCTTATGAAATCCTCACAACCCCAAACCTTGATATGTGCCAACGAGGGAGCTTTCCTTGTCCACATCTCGTGAGGTGTTTTGGCAACCTTCTTAGTAGGGACTCGGTTAAGGATATGGGCGGCAGTCTCTAAGGCATACCCCCAAAAAGATATAGATAGTGAAGCACGACTCATCATAGAGCGAACCATGTCCAACAAGGTTCGATTACGCCTTTCTGCCACACCATTCAATTGTGGTGTCCTAGGTGGCGTCAATTGTGAAACTATTCCACACTCCTTGAGATAATCGTGGAATTCAAGACTTAGGTACTCTCCTCCTCGATCGGATCAAAGCATCTTGATTTTCCTGCCCAATTGATTCTCCACTTCATTCTTGAACTCTTTGAACTTTTCAAAAGTTTTTGACTTTTGCTTGATTAAGTAGATATACCCATATCTACTATAGTCATCGGTAAAAGTCACATAGAAGCGGTTCCCATCCTTCGTGGTTGATCTAAACGGTCCACATACATCAGTATGTATTAGGTCTAATAGACCCTCACCCCTTTCACATGTATTTGTGAAGGGTGACTTAGTCATATTTCCAAGTAAACAAGATTCGCATGTGTCATCTTCCCTAAGGTCGAATGACTCCAACACTCCATCCTTTTGGAGTTGGGCTATGCGCTTCTTGTTGACATGTCCAAGACGACAATGCCACAAGGATGCTCTATCCATACTATTGGAAGAATCCATGCATAAAACATCATTTCCTAAGTTATCTACAATCATGACGGTTTCATAAATTCCATTACATGGTATAGCTTCAAATAAAAGACACCATTTAGATAAGCCAAAATAGAACCATTCTCATTATTAAAAGAAAATCTAAAGCCTTGTCTACACAAACCATGAAATGAAATGATGTTTCTAGCCATTTCTGGCGAATAGCAACAATTGTTAAAATCTAAAGATAAACCATTCCTAAGCACTAAAGAATACACTCCAATCTTGGTCACAAGCGACGATCTTCTGTTCCCCATGATTAGATTTATCCTTCCATGCTCCACATCCCTATTTCTTCTTAGTCCCTGCACATTAGAGCAAATGTGGTAACCACAACCTGTATCAAGAACCCAAGAAATAGCATGAGATGAATCGTTAGATTTAATTGTGTATATACCTGCGAAAGACGGCTTGATCTTTCCTTCCTTGATGGCTTGCAGGTACTCTGGGCAGCTTCTCTTCCAATGTCCTATCTTGTGGCAGTGGTGGCACTCTGCCTCCTTTGGGTTAGGGCAGGGTTTAGCAGGATCAACTTTGGTCCCACTAGAAGAGGCACCATCTCGGGGCTTAACCTTGCGATGGTTCTTAGACGAAGCCTTCCTCTTCTTTCCCCTTCCTTGTCCAATAGCCAAAACAGGAGCAGCGGGTGGATTGGGAGTTGGTGCAACAGACTTGTCCTTGAAGTTGCTCTCAGTGACCCTCAAGAGACCTTGGAGCTTGCTTAGGGTGACCTCTTCTTTGTTCATGTGGTAGGTCATCCTAAATTGATTGTAACTTGGAGGCAAAGAGTGAAGCACCATGTCGATCGCCAAGTCTTCCCCAAAGTCAACAGTCAACTTGCGAAGACGGTCGACATACCTTTGCATCTTTTGCAGGTGCACGGTAAGAGACTCTCCATGACCCATTTTAGCGGAAATCATGTTAGTGAAAATCTCATAACGCTCTTGTCTCGCGTTTTGGTGGTATCTCTCCAACAAATCTTGGTGCATTTCTTACGGGTACATGTCCGTATAGGACTTTTGGAATTCGGAGTTCATAGTGGCTATCATGATGCAATGTACCTTCGTTGCATCACGCTCGTGAGTTTCAAAAGCGGTCATTTCAGCCGGAGTAGCGATTTCAGGGTTAATTTTCTCGAGCTTCTCATCGAGGACATACTCCTTGTCCTCATAGCGAGCAATAGTGCAAATGTATCTTATCCATTCGCTAAAGTTCGTCCCATCGAAAGTGAGCTTTTGACAAAGGCTCATCAATGTGAATGAACTAGCAGCAGCGTTCTTTGCGTTTGACATCTACAAATAGAAAGGACAAAGATAGATTAGAATATGAATCTCTAATTATCACCCAATAAGAAAATTAGGGCTAGGTTCCAACAACAATATTTAAATATTAGAAAAGGGATGTCGTAATCTAACATGCAAACAATTTGAAGGTAAGTGAATGACGATTCACTAATTCTCCACCACAAAACATAACTTTAAGTCCTAAATGTATTGAGAATTCCTAGGTTTGGATGAGATTCATTGAAACTTTTCAATGGCATGTTTAAATCTCGATATGCCCCTCTCGTTTGTGACTGGGATACCGAGGATCACAAAGTAGGTGTGAATTACCATGCAAATTCACATGGTGCCTTCATTGTGACGATCACCTATTCGATGTGTCGGTAAACCACACACGCTCCATCGAACTATGATAAACAATGAATCACCCTTTGCCACCTTTGCTTAGAACCAATTAGTGTGCCGGTAAACCACACACGCTCCACTAACTTCTTAGCAAGGGTGCTAAGTGTAATTTCATGGGATTGCATCAATTCACTTTTCCTAAAGTAACTAAGATTGGGAAATTTTTGAAAAACATGTAGTTACTTTGTATTTCATATTATACTTTTAATGAAGAGATGAGGTTGCCCTATCCTACTCGTTCGGCTAACGACCCTCCACCGATCAAGCAAGCGGTAGGTGTGAGTGTACACCCATTAAGCGCCATTTTATAGGCAGCAACCTTATACCCACCTTATAGACCGACTTCGTGAATGAGGCCTACTAACGGTAAGACTAGCATTTTAATTATATATATATATATATATATATATATATATATATATATATATATATATATATATATATATATATATATATATATTAATCTTATAATATTATATTAGTATAGGGTTGGATTTTAAACTTGTAAAATTCTAGGGTTTGAAATTTAAATTGTCTAAATTAAACTTTTAATCACAAAACATAAATTTCAAAACTGGAGGGCAAGTTTTAAACATTTAAAACATGGAGGATCAAATAACAAATAATCTTAATCAACAATTAATTCCATAATTATCCATATTTGATTTATTTAATGATTTCTTGCTTAATAATTTACCAATTTAATCAAAATAATTAATTAATTACCACATAAGGAAATTAAATATTTTATTAATTGATAAATATCTTCAATTAGATCAAGATTATAGTCATATATATCAAAAAATCGGATTAGAGTTGATCTAATATGATAAAGGCAAGTTTCCATAAGATAAATATCAAAAATTCCCAATTTTAGCTCTTCCTGACGCTCGGACTCGCCGAGTGCCCAACTGGACTCGCCAAGTCAGGCCAACTCGCCGAGTCCACCATGGGACTCGCCGAGTCCATGACTCAGAACCACAAAATTCGAATTTTGCAAGCAAGAAACAAACAATCATGCATCAATTTAATAGAAACCAATCTAGGCTCTGATACCACTGATGGGTTTTGGCCATATAAACATTGTTATGTGCACATACAAACCCTAATGCTTGGATCTAGGATTCTCTAATTAAACATGCATTGGATCCAAGACTTCTAATAGCTAATAGAGTATAAGAACAATACAAAATCAGAGTTAAAAGCTTACCTTGAAACACTTGTTTGATCTTCCTGTTCTTGGAGCTTTAGAGTCACAAATGTCACTCCTCTAATGGCTTACAAACACCAACTAGGAAGAGGATGATTTGAGAGAGAGGAGAGGGAAGAAATCGGCCAGGGTTTCTCTTCTTTTTCAGAGGTGCCGATTTCCCTTGCCCCAAGGGTCTATTTATACTTGTAAGGCTCCTAGGGTTTCACCCTTAAACCCTAATTGGATAAATTTTACTCAAAGCAATCCAAATCCTTTCCAAGATAAACCCTTGGACGATTTGTGGCTTATCCTAAGCCCTAGAAATCGTCCAACCCTATCCATAAAGGATTTACAGCCCAAAGTGTAACTATCAAACAATTGACATTTTATACCCTCTTATTTAATTAATCTCTTTAAGTCACCAAATTAATTCTAATTAATTTATGACTTATATTAATCAAATAACAATATTATTATTCCTTATATAATTCTCATAATATATTAATAATATTTATTCTCTCATAATAAATCATCCTGTCAAGTTGCTATGGTGAAGGCAACCCAAAAGGACCATGCACAATCGGGTCAAATACTTGCCTAATATAGTTGCAGCCTTAGCCACTATTCCAACATATATAGGGTGCAAAAACCCTGAAACTTAGGGTTTCCACTGCCAGTTCCTACTCGTCGAGTCCCCCATGCCGACTCGACGAGTCACTCATTAAATGACATGTCCTGGCCCGCTGCTACTCGATGAGTCACAACGTCAACTCGTCGAGTAGACCTTAAAAATGAAATCTAAATGGAATAATAATGATACCTGACGGTTGGGATGTTACATTCAAAATAGATAGAACCATTAAAGAAAGCATTAATAGAACCCTTTTCATTATCAAACGAAAATCTAAAACCTTGACTATACAAACCATGAAAAAAAATAATGTTTCGTGTCATTTCTGATGAATAACACCAATTATTCAAATCGAAACCTAACCCACTACTAACCACTAAAGAGTAAAATCCAATCTTGGTGACAGGCGATGCTTTCCTATTCCCCATGATCAAGTTTATCTTTCCATGCTCCACATCCCTACTTCTTCTTAGACCCCACAAATCAGAACAAATGTAAATACCACATCCTGTGTCGAGGACCCAAGACATAGCATGCGATGAGTTGTTAGAACGAATAGTATAAATACATGCGAAGGACGGTTTGATCTTTTCCATCCTTGATATCTTTCAAGTACTTCGGTCAGCTTCGTTTCCAATGTCCTTTGTCATGGCAGTAGAAGCAATCAGCATCCTTCGGGTTTGAGGAGGGTCCAGCGGGACCAACCTTGGTTCCACTAGAAGAGGTGTCATCTTGGAACTTTCCCTTGCGGTAGCTCTTAGAAGGAGCCTTCCTCTTCTTACCCTTCCCTTGCCCATTAGGCAAGACGGGTGCAACAACAGTAAGAGTTGATGCAACGGATTTTCCTTTCAGACTACTCTCAGCGGTCCTTAGCAGGCCTTGAAGCTTGCTTAGAGTGACCTCCTCCTTGTTCATGTGGTAGGTCTTACGAAACTGGCTGTAATAAGGAAGTAAGGAGTGTAGAATGATATCTATGGCCAGCCCCTCATCGAAGTTAACATTTAACTTCAGCAAGTGGTCCACATACCTCTACATTTTCTGCAGGTGGGCCGTGATAGACTCTCTGTACTTCATTTTGGTACTGATAATCGAAGCGATGATCTCATACCTTTCCCGCCCCATGCTTTGATGGTACCTATCCATCAAATCTTGATGCATCTCACAGGGGTAGTAGTCCTCATAGGATTTTGGAGCTCGGAAGTCAGAGTCGTGAGCATGATGCAATGAACCTTCGTAGCATCTCGCTCGTGAGCCTCGTAAGCAGCGATCTGCTTGGGAGTAGCAGCGTTGATGTTGACTTCTCTCAGCTCATTGTCGAGAATATACTCCTTATCCTCGTAACAGGTGACCATTCTGATATTGCAGATCCAATCATTGAAGTTGGTCCCATTAAAAATCACCCTCCCACACAAATTCATGAGTGAGAATGAGCCGGAAGAGGTCGAGCCTGAAGCGTTGTTGTTGTTTGAAGCAAACATCTGAAATAGAAAAGAGACAAAGTTTGATTAGATAAGAATCCCCAATTAAACACCCAAATGAGAAATTAGGGCTATGATCCAACAACATTATTCACAATTTAGAAGAGGGATTCCATAATCTAAATCGTAAATAATTTGAAGGTTAGTGAATGACGATTCACAAATTTCTACTATGAAAAACGAAAAAGAAATTAAGTTTTAAATGTGTTGAAACTCCTAGATCTTTTGAGATTCATTGAAATTTTCAATGACATGTTTAAATCTCGATATGCCCTTCAAGTTTGTGACTGGGATACCGAGGATCACAAACAAGGTGTGAATATCCATGCAAACTACTTGGTACCCTCAATGTCATTTACCACCTAATCAATGTGCCAGTTAACCACACACGCTCCATTGATTTATGATAATCATCGAGTCACTCTTTACCACCATTGCTAGTGTGTCGGTTATCAATGCACGCTCCACTAACGACTTGGCAAGGGTACAAAGTGTAATTTCATGGAATACCAACATTTCATATTTTTCCTAAAGTAACTAAGAATGAGAATTTTATAAAAAGACATTTAGTTACTTTATATATTCATTATACTTTTAATGAGGAATTAGTTTCTTTATCCTACCCGTTCGACTAATGACCCTCCTTCAATCAAGGAAGCAGTGGGTGAGAGTGGACATCCATTAAACTGTCATTTTATAGGCAGCAACCTTATCCCCCCCCCCTTTATAGACCGACTTCGTAAATGAGGCCTACCAACGGTAAGAATAACATTATCTTATATATATATATATATATATATATATATATATATATATATATATATATATATATATATATATATATATATATATATATATATATCTTATAATATTACAATAGTATAAGGTTGAATTTTAAACTTGTAAAATTCTACAGTTTAGAATTTAAATATTTCAAAATTAAACTTTTAATTAAAAAAATTTAATTCCAAAACTTGAGGGCAAGTTTTGAAACTTTTGAAACTTCTTTTAGATCAAATTTCAAAATTATTAATTAATCTTATTATTAATATTTATAACATAATTTGACCTAATCTTTTCCTTTACAAGATAATTCAAATCAAAAATACAAATAATCATATTTATCTTATAAAACAAGTAATTATCTTATTTTTGACAATTATCCTTGAATTGAATTAGGATAATCAATACCTTATTGAAAACATTCGAGTCTTATCAGTTAAAATCGTTTATGGTAATTATCCCAAATCAATTTTAGTCAAAATCCCGAAAAATCAGCCACCAGACGAGCCGACTCGCCGAGTCACTGAACTGGACTCGTCGAGTAGCCCTGACTCGTCGAGTTCATCTGGTGACTCGAGGAGTCCATCAAGCAGAAGCATAATTTTTCGAGTTTTGATCTTGAACAAGTTATTTATGCATCAAATACAAAATAGAAATGATCTAAGCTCTGATACCACTGTTGGGTTATGAGCAAAACAACATTCCTATGGTGTTCATGCAAACCGTAATTGCTTGGATCTAGTTTTTCTAGTTGTACATGCAATATTGTCCAAGACTTGTAAACCCTAATCAAGCATACAAAAAAACTTTAATCAACATAAATAAACAAGTAAATATGTTACGTTTGATTGTTGCTTGAAGATCTTGAGCTTATGAGAATCTTAGCACCCAAAATGTTGTGCCTCTAATGAATCACAAACACCAAAGTAATTAGAGAAGGCAAGAGAGAGAGAGGGAAAGTTAAAATCGGCTCCAAGAACTCTTAGGTTTGAAGTGTAGCCGAAAATAGGTGTCCAAGGGTCTCTTTATATAGGTGTGAGATTAGGGTTTCATCCATAGTCCTTATCCGGTTACTTAGCCACCAAGCAGCCCATAAGAATATTCTACAACTATCCAATAACAGTCCCTAAGCTTTAATTAATATTTTTTTATCACAAAATTAATTCCTAATGAAATCTTGACCAATATTAATTAAACAAATATGATTTCTCCTGTAATAAATTATTCATATAATATATTAATAAACCATAATAACCTCTTTCTCTATTATTTATCCAGTCAAGTCACTTTGGGGAAGGCAACCCAAAAGGATCATGCTACAACCGGGTCAAGTACATACCAAATATAGTTATGGACTTAGACACTAATCCAACACAACCCTCATACTATTATAATATTAAAAGACTAATATGTATATATATGTATAAGATGAGTCAGTCTTACCGTTAGTAGGCCTTATTCACGAAGCTGATCTGTAAGGGGGTATAAGGAAATTGCCTATAAAATGGCGGTTGAATGGATGTCCAATCTTAGTTACTTTAGGAAAATGTGAAAATCATGCTAGTCCATGAAATTGCACTTTTCACCTTGTCAAGTCGTTAGTGGAGTGTGTGTGGTTAACCAACACACTAACTTGGACTAACAAGGGTGGCAAAGGGTAGCTCGAGAGTTACCATAGATCAATGGAGCGTGTGTGGTTAACCGGCACATTGATTAGGTGGTAAATGACATCGCGAGTGCCAAGATAATTTGCATGGTTATTCACACCGTTTTTGTGATCTTCGGTATCCCAGTCACAAACTTGAAGGGCATATTCGAGATTAAACATGTCATTGAAAATTTCAATGAATCTCAAAAGAATCTAGGAATTTCATTTCATTTAAAAAATAGTTTTTTATTTCGTTTTTGTGGTGGAATTGGTAAATCGTCATTTACTTACCTTCAAATAGTTTGCAATTGGATTACGACATCCCTCTTCCGAATTGTGAATTATTGTGTTGGTTCCTAGCCTTAATATTTCATTTGGGTGTAATATTAAGGATTTATTATCTAATCAAAACTTTGTTCCTTTTCTTTTTCAGATGTCTGGCTCAAACAACGCTTCCAGCTCGAACTCCAACTCCTCAAGCTCCTTTCTCTTTTGGACATTTGTGGGAGGGTCAGGTTTATGGATCCAATTTCAATGATTGGATTCGCAACATTTGAAAGGCTTTACGATACGAGGAAAAAGAATACGTCGTCGACAAAGAGCTCAAAGAGATAGATGAAACCAAATCTATTACTGATGAAATAGTTGAGTATAGGGCTCACGAAAAGGACACAACACAGGTGTCGTGCATAATGGTAGCCACTATAACTCCTGAGCTGCAGCGGTTCTACGAGGACTAATGGCCTTATGACATGTGCCAAGATTTGATGGAAAAGTACCATCAAAATGCACGTCAGGAAAGGTACGAGATTGTCGCCTCGTTGATAACAACCAAGATGAAAGATGGAGAGTCCATCACGAGCCACTTGCAAAGGATGCAAAGGAATGTGGATCGTCTGCTCAAGTTAAATTTCAACTTTGACGAGGATTTAGTGATTGATATTATCCTACACTCTTTACCTCCTTGTTATGATCTAAAAGATGACTTATCATATGAACAAGGAGGAAGTCACCTTGAGCAAACTTCAAGGTTTGTTGAGAACTGCTAAAAGTGGACTTAAAGGCAAAGTTGTCGAGTCCACCCATACTGCTGTTGCCCCCGTCCTCTCTATAGGACATGGAAAATGGAAGAAGAGGAAATATCCCTCTAAGAGCCATAATGGAAAGTCCCATGATGGATCCTCTTCAAATGGATCCAAAGGTAAAGCTGGTTTGTCCACTCCCTCATTTGATCCTAAAGATGCAACGTGCTTCTACTGTAACGACAAGGGGAATTGGAAACGAAGTTGTCCGAAATACTTGGAGGACATGAAGGATGGGAAGATAAACCTCTCTTTCACTGGTATCTATACTATTCAATCTTATAACTCATCACATGCTAGTTCTTGGTTCCTTCATACAAGATGTGGTTTTCACATTTGTTATGATTTGCAAGGGCTAAGAATAAGTAGGGATGTGGAGCATGGGAAGATGAAACTGATAACGAGGAATAGAAAATCGTCGCCTGTGACCAAGATCGGGATCTATTCTTTAGTGATTAGTAGTGGGTTAGGATTAGATTTGAATGATTGTTGCTACTCATCAGAGGCGATGAGGAATATTATTTCTTTTCATGGTTTGTACAGACAATGATGTAGATTTTCATTTAATAATGAAGTTGGTTCTATTAATGCTTTCTATAATTGTACTTTATAATTTGAAGCATTGCCTTGTAATGATGTATATGAAACTGTGATGGTTGTAGACAACTTAGGAAATAATGTGTTGCGTATTGATTAGTCTAATGGCTTAGACAAGGCATGCTTGTGGCATTGTCGTCTTGGACATGTCAACAAGAAGCTTCATAGACCAACTCCAAAAGGATGAAGTCTTGGAGTCATTTGACCTAAAGTCGGATGACACATGCGAATCTTGTTTACTTGGAAAGATGACTAAACCACCTTTCACTGGTACTTGTGAAAGAGATGAGGGATTGTTGGATCTCATACACACAGATGTGTGTGGGCTCTTCAGATCTACCACAAGGGATGCTAACCGCTTCTGTGTAACTTTTACCGATGATTATAGAAGATATGGGTATATCTACTTAATCAAGCACAAGTTGTAAACCTTTGAAAAGTTTAAAGAGTTCAAACAAGAAGTGGAGAATCAATTGGGCAGGAAGATAAAGATGCATAGATCTGATAGGGGTGGTGAGTATCTTAGTATCGAGTTCCGCGACTATCTTAATGTAACATTCCGTTATTTTCTAATTTGTAAAAAGTCAACGTTAGTCAACAGAAGTCAATATGTCAAATAAAGGTCAAACTTATTTCTTTAATCATCTTAGTAAAGTTAGATTAATAAGTCCTAAGTGTATAACTTTGTGTGAAAGGTGTTGTGTGTTTGAGAAGTGAAAGCATTTCCAAACCAAGGACCTTCATCCGAGACGCAAACCCTCACTTCTTCTTCTTCTTCTTTCTTTTCTTCGGACCGCAAACCGAATGGGGGCTGCAAACTGTTTGCAGCCGCAAACAGTTCGCAACCGTTAACCCTTCGCAGCCGCAAACCCAAAAATCGTATCTCCTCGGAAGGTCTTCTCGGCCGCAATCTCTTATGTGTGTGTGTGTGTGTGTGTGTATATATATATATATATATATATGTGTGTGTGTGTGTGTGTGCGTGTGTGTGTGACTAATTTTTCCTTCATTTTACACTTCCCAGCCGAAAACTCAAGATTCTATCTCAAGTATCATCAACCGAAAACCTCTTCTCTCCTCAAGAACATGAGAAACTTCTTCTTTTCTTGAATTTCATGTGAAATTATCTTGAATTCAACTTAGAATCTTGCAAGTATCATACCTTGATCTTGTAATCAATTCATAAACACCTTCCAATCTTCAAGTGTTCTTCATTTATCAAGAACACCTAGCCGAAAACACTTGAATCTTCTTTGTTTCACCAAGAACACACACTTGAAGGTGGCCGAAAACCCAAGTACATCAAGATCTTCTGGCCGTAAACTCCAAACCACCTTCCATTTTGCTTCTAACACTCTTATTTGTAAGTTAAACCTTCAAATTAATCCATTTCCTTATCGCATTTGTGATTATATTCACTAAAAGTATACATGTATTACATAAAATGGTTATAGGACTCATTTGTCTCGGGATCTAACTTGTGGAAAAACATCCTAAATCGAACCTTCAACCAAATCACTCACAAAAGGTGAGTTCATACCCCTACATTTTTATGATTTTCAACTTTTTTAAGGGGGGGGGGGGGGGGGATACAAGTGAAACACAATAGAAATTGTGTTAATATATAAAATGTTTTTAATGTTTTTAAATTGTTATAATTATCAAAATTACATATTTATATATGTGTAAATGATATAATTATGATTCAGAAGATTTATAATATGTAATTTGACCCCATTTCCCGTTCCTTGTTTGGTTGTGGGCTTGAGGTAAAGTTATTTATTCGAAGGTCTAATTAATCACAATTATATAAATATTATATTTATATAAATATAAAATGGTTTTCAAACTGTTTTGTACTATTTGAGTACAAACAATGGATTACATAGAACAAAAGTATTATAGATTTTTACTAAAGTTAACAAAGGTTTTCATTACGGTAAAACAAACACTTAAACTATAATAGGTATAGTTTAGGGAACTTATTCATTGAATTCAAGGTTCAGATAACAAAAAACAAACAGAGTATCTTACTGAAAAGAAACATATAAACTATATTAAATATAGTTAATGAAACATTACTTACAGTGTATTTATTTTACAAAGTAACTTTTCATTATTCTACGCGTAATCATCAATATAGCATTTGTGAGACAACCGTCACGTACTTTTCTAAGTACCAACCAAGTCCTGAAATTATAACCAGAGTCTCCTGGAGGGAGATCGTGACACTTGTGTATAGTGTTGGATTAGTGTCTAAGCCCGTAACTATATTTGGTATGTACTTGACTCGATTGTGCATGGTCCTTTTGGGTTGTCTTCACCAAAGCAACTTGATAGGATTATTTATGGAGAAAGAGGATTAATTATGACTTATTAATATATTAAAGGAGAAATCATATTGTTTAATTAATATTAGTCAAGAACTAATTGATAGTTAGTTTTGTGACTAAAAGACATTAATTAAACTTAGGGGACTGGAATTGTAATTATAAGATAGTTGCAATTGGGCTATGGATCACCTTGGAACATAGGTTGGACGAATTCTATGGGAAGCCCATAGGGAATTCGTTCAAGGGCTGTTCTAAAGCGAGTCCACGGGCTGCTGAGGGCCTAAGAAGTCAAATTAGGATTTCCTAGCTAATAACCCTAATGACCTCACTATATAAAGACCCCTATAGCCCCAAAAATGTGTGGAACTATTTTGGAAGAACCTTAGGAAGGTTCTTGTGCTTCTCCTTCTTCTCTTTAGTCATCCTCTTGCTTGTGGTGTTTGTAAGCCATTAGAGGAGTGTCACTTGTGACTCTAAGCTCCAAGACAAGAAGATTCAAGTCATTCTTGAAGAGGTAATCATCTAGATATGCTCTTATGTGATAATTTCGATATGCATATGCTAGATTAGGGTTTATAAGTCTTGGATGAATTGCATGTACAATAGAGAAACCTAGATCCAAGCTTTAGGGTTTGCATGAGCATATAGGATCTTCTTTTGGCTAAAACCCATCAGTGGTATCAGAGCCATGATTGGTTTCTGTTGTATTTGATGTTTACATGTTCATCCACTGCTTGCAAAATCAATTTCTGCCCTCTGCCTGACTGAACTCGGTGAGTCATTTGCTGGACTCGGCGAGTCCGAGAGTCAGACAAAGGGAAAATCGGGATTTTTGCTATTTTTGCTGAAGGATAATTACCAAAATTGTTTTTGAATAAAAAAATCTGATTTTTATATATATGTTATGATTATCCTTACCAAATTAAAAGATAATTACCATTTATTTGAATATAAATTAATTATAAGATAATCTTTCATTGTTTAATTTATTTAGTGAATTATCTTGTAAATAATCTTGATTAGTTCAAATTTAGATAATCATTAAATAAATTGTTTAATTTAAAATTATTTGCTATTTGATCTTTTGTGTTTTGAAAAGTTTCAAAACTTGCCCTCAAGTTTTGGAATTTAAATTTTAATTAAAAAGTTTAATTTAAAAAAAATGTTAAATTCTAAAACCCTAATTTTTGAAAAGTTCAAATTACACCCTTATGGTTTTATTAAATTAAAAGAGAGTTAATAAATCCATAGTGATATGGTTTACATTTAATTAAATAAAAAGTGTAATTTATTAAATTAGACCACATAGTATTTTAAAAGTGTAAAATACACCCTTATACCATATATAAAATTAAAAGTCTAATATTATATATGTATAACTTAAATGCTAGTCTTACCATTAATATGCCTTATTCACGAAGCCGATCTATAAGGGGGTATAAGGTTATGACCTATAAAATGGTCGTTTAACTTCAACTCTCACCCACCGCTTCCTTGATTGGTGGAGGGTTGTTAGCCGAACGGGTAGGATAGGGAAATCCCTCTCCTCGTTAAAAGTATAATGAATTATAAAGTAACTAAATGTTTTTACAAAAGTCCCAATCTTATTTACTTTAGGCAAAAGTGAATTGATGCAATTCCATTAAATTACACTTTGCACCCTTGCTAAGACGTTAGTGGGGCATGTGTGGTTAACCGTAGGCCTGTCAAAAAAACCCGAAACCCGTTCTACCCACCCGACCCGTTCCGAATTCGGGTAGAATGGGTAACGGGTATGAACATCCGGGTAATAGGTTAAGCCGATAATAATATAGGTCGGGTTTTAGGTATGAATATTTATTTTTGGGTATACCCGAATTCGTTTTTAAATAATACCAAATACACAATGCAATCACGTACGCACACTTCAAATAAAACAAAACTCTTCGTTTCCTTCTTATGAACGACGGCTCGACAGTCGACGCAAACTTGCAAAGGGAATATGACGCTGAAGCTGAAGTCCTAAACCGTCATCACAATTCTCAGTTTCTCTCTATCGCACGTAATGGAATTAAAAAAGTACGTAACATATTATAATGATTTGTATTATTATTATAGATGTACATTGTACGGAGTATTTTCCTACCCAATTCTTTATTAAACCAACCAACATGTAAAAAAAATATCAATAAGTGTCATTTAAGAAAATTTTGGGTATACCCAATAATTACCCGACCCGACCTCAAACCCGAATACCCGAAACCCGAAAACCCGAATTACAATATAGGTCGGGTATCGGGTATTATTTTCTTAAGGAAATGCCCGTTCTACCGGAAACCCGAAAATTTTACCCGTTCGACACCCCTAGTTAACCGACACACTAAATGGGTTCTAAGCAAAGGTAGCGAAGGGTGACGCGATGTTTGTCATAGTTTGGTGGAGCGTGTGTGGTTAACCGACACATCGAATAGGTGACTATAACATTGGGGGCACCATGTAAGTTTGCATGGTTATTCACACCCTGTTTTGTGATCCTCGGCATCCCAGTTACAAATCGAGGGCCATATCGAGATTTAAACATGCCATTGAAAAGTTCAATGAATCTCAAAGGATATAGGAGTTTTCAATACATTTAAAACTTAATCTGTTTTTCGTTTTTCATGGTGGAAAATTAGTGAATCGTCATTCACTTACCTTCAAATGTTTTGCAATTTGGGTTACGACATCCCTCTCCCAAGTCGTAGAGTATTGTGTTGTGTCCTAGCCTTAATATCTCATTTGGGTGTTATATTAAGGACTCAATCAATCAACTAACTTGAATTTTCTCCCATTTTGTAGATGTCAAAGTATGACAATTATGGTCTTCCCAAATCCCATGGAACGAGCCTTCCGTATGAAGATGATACTCCACGATTCGATCGAGGAACAAGAGATCATGCTTCATTTCCTCCAGCTCCTCTTATTGTTCTCCCTAACCCACAAGTTCAAAGTCTTGAAAAGTTCATGCACACTCAAGCCCTTTTGGCGATGAAACATGAAGATGGAAAGTCAGTGTGTGCACACATCTTAGAGATAAAGTCACACATTGATAGGTTAAGAATGTTGGGAGTCGTTGTCTGTGAAGAGCTGGCTGTTGACTGGGTTCTTTAGTCGCTTCCTGACTCATGTTGTGAGTTCATAAGAGAGTACTATATTATAGACCACGACATGGCCCTCATCGATCTCACCTATTTGCTTATTGCTGTTGAATCAGCGATGATTTGGCGCACTGGAGAAGCAAATTTGATTGGTGGATATGCCTTCCAAACCTCTATGGACATAGGCAATGGCAACGAAAGGCATGCCATGGTCGAAAAGTTTGATCATAAGAGAAAGGCAAAGTCTGAAGTAGTTCCGTGTACTGTACCAAAAGAGTCAATTTGCTTTTATTTCCAAGGGAAGGGGCATTGGAGACGAAGCTGCCCTGTCTACCTGAGAGATCTAAGATATGGGAGAGTCAAGACGTTTGGCTCTACTTCAGGTAAAATCCACTATCTAACTCCATTAAATTCCTATTCATTGATTCTTAATACATAATGTGAAAAGATTACATTTGAATGTTTGGCAGGATCAGAGAAAAGAGAGGAAGCTTGATGGAAGAGCAAGATGAGTCTGATTATGAAGAAATGGATCACGATCGCATGGATTCGAAGATCAGATTTTGAGCTTAGAAAGTTATGATAGATTTGTTAGGAATATTGATTACATAGTTTTTCAGTTGATTTTGTGTAGTAAGGACATGTTTTCTGCTGCTTTTATGAATAAAATAATTTTTTGTCTTATTTATATATATATATATATATATATATATATATATCCTTGCAATGAAATCATTGTGAAAATTGATGTTTGTGTATTTATATAAACGGATGTGATTCTTAGTTATGTTATTTATGGAAGTGTCAAATTTCTTTAAGGAAAGATTCCCATCACCCAAGTTTCAATTGGACAGAAACTTGGAATCATACAACTCGTACTGTGTGATGTATGGAAATCTTGGTACTTAGGAAATTAAGACTAATCCCTTAATCACACGAAGCATGTGAGTTAAGTGAAGGACTAAAGGCTTAGAACACAATGTTGTGAACTAGTCAAGTCCACCACAAATAACAATAAGACTATTTGTCATAATTTACTAAAAGTCTAGTAAATGTGGTTATACTTACAAGATTAAGTGTATTTCTGAATCATTGAAAAGTTTCAATGAATGGTAGAACGAATGAGTAGAATCATTGAAGGCAGAAGGATAAAAGTTTATATAATCTAAGAAGAAGGGAGAGTACTTTTGTATTGTGTTTTGTGATCATCTTAATGATTAAGAACCATATCACAATTGATCCTCTAAGGACATCTTAGGGCACTAGTATGGCTAAGAAGAGGAATTGGAAATTGTTGAAATGGTTAAATCAAAAGGATGAGTCATACTTCGTTCCAAAATCAAATCTTAGAGTCGTACTCTAAGATTGTGACTTGAGTGACATAATCTTAAGTAGGAATGTTCTTACACTTGCACATGTTGGTAGGTTGTGATGTCTTGAATAAGATAAATACCAACTGTGTGTAGTGTTTGTCTTGATAAGAATCCACACTAACTCTTGAATATTTGTTTGTTAAGAAATGTTTTCTTGACAAGAGAATCTTATATGTCAAGAGGTTAGTGGGAGTCTAAATGATCTTGAAAAGTTTCAAGAACTAATCAAGAGTAAACCTATTACTAAAAACTAGCACACGACTTGAGGTTTGTAACCTATCGTGTTGACATATTCTTGTTTCTGTGTCAATCCAGTTGAGTTGATTATGCATATGAGTTCTACGAGTTCTCAATAGATTGCATAAGGCAAGCACCTTGTTCAATGAAAGTACATTGACTGGCATAGGTGAGCTGCTAAATAACTTGGAAGCAATGGTGGGACCCTTGATGGCAAGAAATTAAGAATGAACAAGTTCTGTCCATAAGAGTTTGAATTTGTCACAAACATTATCTTATGATTATGCTTATGACAAATTTGCATCAATAGGAACACATGTACCATAAAATCTAAGTGTCGTAAGGTTTCTATCCTTCATGAAAATGATTGTGAGGAAACGCTTTCACTAAGAGAGATTTTAAGCAGAAAGCGATTATGTAAATTGCATTCTCAAATTCGATTATGATTACGACATCCCTCTTCGTAGTTCGAATTGTGAGATTTGGCGGTTGGTCTGAACATTTGAGACTTAGTAATATAAGTTTTGAGCTAGTTTATACACACATGTGAGTTGTCTGAGGAAAGATGTATGAGTTTGAGAAGCTTAGATAAAGGCTTGTCAAAGCACATCGTATTGGAAATATGAACTTTGGAAGTTAATAAGTATTGTCTTTTAGAAGTCCAACTGTTTTCTGAATACGTTTCAAAGCTAGTGGGAGTATAAATGTTATGCTGGAATGGATATAATCATCATGTTAGTGGGAGCATGATTATTATTTTAAGTATTGCAAGTTGGCAATATTAATTATAGAAAAATAAAAGCTTCACTTTGCAAAGTTATAGGGGTTGAAAAGTTATTTTTGCTATAATTAAGGGAGAGAATGTTATACTTCGTTTTCAATCTAAAAGCTTAGATCGAGAAATTTTAATTGAATTTAGTCAAGGATATATTTATTCATTGCATTCTCAAAGTTCTATTATGATTACGAAATCCCTCTTCATAGTTCGAATTTTGAGAACACGGCAACTAGACATATTATGACAATATTATAGCAAGAAACTGGTAAAGTATCATGTTTTTCATTATGAATCATATCCCATACACTTTAAGTATAGGATGGATTGCATATGCTGTAATATTCGACCATTCTAAAATTTTCCAAATGCCGAGGGCATTTAGAGGGAAAAGGGAATAGAACCGGTTTTGACTAAAATAATTAAATAACTGTCAAGGACAATCTAAGGTTTGCCAAGGATTGGTCGCTTGTGTATAGTTGGAAGTATAGTCATGGATGGACCATATTGGAATTATTATGAATAGATAAGATTCTATTTAGAATGATTTGTCATATGGCAAATATGGAAATGTTTCCATATTGGGAGTTGGATATCGAGAATCAATGTCTAGATTAGAAACTTGTATGCAAGAAGGATGTTCAAAGGAATATACTTTGAATACGAGACTTAATGACTATAGAATTGTCTTGTAACAATCTCCAATAGAGTAATTTCTAATTTTATTGGCAAAGTCTTAGTGACTTTGGCACTGTGATATTACGAAACGACTGTTACATAAAATGTTAGAATCTAACATATTCTAGTAGTGGCGAGAATTTTGTATTCTTACACTAATGATTAGGAATTGTGAAATGAGCATCATTGGAAATGTGTTCATTTGATCTATTTCACAAAGTAAAGACCATAGGTAAGCATAGTGTGCATGCTAAGAGCATGGGACAATTGTTGTTATAATTCAAGTAAGAAGTTAGTTACCCGAAACAACAAATAATGAGTAATCAATATGGTGATTAAATAAAATGTTTTATTTATACTCAAAGGTTTGAGGCCATATAGTATTAGTATTATTATTGTGTTTCACTTTGCATGTTTTGACTTCCCGAATAATAAGATTATTCAAACTTTCCACAGTCGCTCATTCTTTGGAAGTAGGAATGAAAGAAGACTGTCATGAATCTGATTGTAGATTGTCTAAAGTGTTTTAGACATAGCAAAAGTTTGCTGCAGGGTTCATGAGTTCTGCTATAAGATTAGAGTATTGGATAAAACCCACGTTCACTTGGATCGCTTCATGGATTTTATCATGAGTGATTGGTGAGACGATAATATCTTATATTCTTGAAACTGATATGTGTAAGTTGTATCTTGCGAGTCGGTTACACATTGATAATATGTAAACGCATCAGTAATTTGGTGTTATAAAATGTATTGTTGTGTGTGATTCAGTGAGTGAGTACAAGCGAGCTTTGAGTCGAAGTTTATCCGTTCCTTTTACCCAAAGTGGGATAAAAGTGATATCTGTGGGCCCCTCGATGATTAAGTGATGACACCCTAAGCGCTTGGCCAAGCCAGGACTAAGTTGATGTGTTCAATTGTAGTCTATTTTTAGTCGTCATAAATTGGAAATCGGGAAACATAGACTGAGAGAATGATTTCTATTCATGTCTCACGTCTATACGACATCTAGAAGGGAGGAATATACGATCCCTTATCTAAATGATAGGTTGTTGATAAGATCAGAGTTCGACAACGTCTTTGAGAGCTACGATTGCTAATCGGATTGTACTTACATTATAGTTACTAGACTTATCCAAGTGGGAGACTGTTGGATTAATGTCTAATCCCATAACTATATTTGGTATGTACTTGACCCCGTTGTGCATGGTCCTTTTGGGTTGTCTTCACCAAAGCAACTTGATAGGATGATTTATGGAGAAAGAGGATTAATTATGATTTATTAATATATTATATGAATAATATATTAAAGGAGAAATCATATTGTTTAATTAATATTAGTCAACAATTAATTGAGAGTTAGTTTTGTGACTAAAAGACATTAATTAAACTTAGGGGACTGGAATTGTAATTATAAGATAGTTGCAATTGTGCTTGGATCACCTTGGAATTCATCCAAGGGTTGTTCTAAAGGGAGTCCATGGGCTGCTTAGGGCCTAAGTAGTCAAATTAGGGTTTCCTAGCTGATAACCCTAATGGCCTCACTATATAAAGACCCCTATAGCCCCAAAAACGTGTGGAACTATTTTGGAAGAACCCTAGGACACTTGTGACTCTAACGTCGTGTTTAGGCCATCTTAGGTCATCTAGCACGGTTTTTGTGCTTCTCCTCCTTTTATTTAGTCATCCTCTTGCTTATGGTGTTTGTAATCCATTAGAGGAGTGACACTTGTGACTCTAACCTCCAAGACAAGAAGATCCAAGCCATTCTTGAAGAGGTAATCATCTAGATCTGCACTTATGTGAAAATTTCGATATGCATATGCTAGATTAGAGTTTGTAAGTCTTGGATAAATTGCATGTATAATAGAGAAACCTAGATCCAAGCTTTAGGGTTTGCATGAGCACATAGGATGTTCTTTTGGCTAAAACCCATCATATAGATCTATACGGGAGTGAAAATCCCACACCAGAGCTGCTTGCAACAGCTAGGTCGGCGGACCTGTGGTGACAAATGTCATATCGATTTCGACGCTGGATAACGTCATGTTTAGGCCATCTTAGGTCATCTAGCATGGTTATAATAACTCACAATTTGGTATTGAACAAAATGATTAGTGTATGAATAAGTAAACTTCACATAGTTTTATTTAATTATAAAACTATAACACAATATTTTACAAGTGCGGTTATACTAGCTAATTACAAATACATGAGTTAACATACTAGTATAATAATAGAATATTATTTTAGTACAGAGAAAACATACTTTTCATGGTTTTATGAGAACTAAACCACATTTTTACTACTTTAGAGTACAATAACTTTCACACATTTTTCTTACAAAATACTATAGCATAAAATATAGCATTTTCTGGGAAATACATGTTTACAATATCAAGAAACAAGAAAACAGATTTCAATTACAAACATACTTATGAACTCACCAACTTAATTGTTGACATTTTTTTTCAAAACTACTTGTATTCTCAGGGAAACTGTAAGACAAGTACATACACAGCTTTTGAGAAGACAGAGATCTATAAACTCATGTCTTTTAAACTTGTATTTTTGTGTCATATACACTAGGTTATGAACACAGATGTAAAACTTATAACTTTGTAAATACTATGAATGTTGTACTTTGATTACTAGTATGCATTGTTGTGATATTGTACATGACGTCCTCCACCCTCGAACGTTTCCGTTGTTCCGGCTTGGGGGTGTGACACTTAAGGAATGTGGAATTATTTCACAATGGACGCCGCCTAGGACACCACAACTCAATGGTGTGGCCGGGAAGCGCAATTGAACCTTGTTAGACATAGTTCGTTCCATGATGAGTCGAGCTTCGTTACCTATCTCATTTTGGGGGTATGCCTTAGAGACTGCCGCCCATATCCTTAATTTAGTCCAAACTAAGAAGGTTGCTAAAACACCTCACGAGATGTAGACAGGGAAGTTTCCCTCGTTGGCACATATCAAGGTTTGGGGTTGCGAGGCTTTCGTAAGATGAGAGACTCACGACAATCTTGAACCTCGCAGTGAGTGGCAATTTTCATATGCCACCCACAAAAATCTTTTGGATATCTTTTCTACAGACCTAGTGACAACGTGGTCTTCGTAGCAAGGAGAGTGGTTTTCCACGAAAGAGAACTCACATGTCAGGAGGACAGTGGGAGGCAAATTGTTCTTTAAGATCTTCAAGAGTCAAGCGATGAATGAACCTCTAACACTAGCACTCAACTTGAGGAAGAGATTCCTGTTGAACCAGTTGTCGAGTCCTTACCTCTAAGACGTTCCGGTAGAGTTAGTGTTCCACCTGTGTTGTATGGTTTCCATATAACCGCTGAAGGTGATACGTTTATCAGCGATAGTACACTAATAAATTTAGATGAACCTAACAACTACAAGGAAGACATGGCGGGCCCAAAGTCTACATAGTGGGAGGAGGCAATAGAGGATGAGATTTTGTCCATGTATGAAAATCAAGTTTGGAACTTGGTTGGCAATGTACCGGGTCGTAAGACGGTTGGGTGTAAGTGGATCTTCAAGAAGAAGACCAACATAAATGGGAAAGTGCACACATTCAAGGAACAACTGGTTGCGAAGGGCTTTACTCAAACCCCGGGGGTTGACTATGATGACACCTTCTCACTGGTAGCCAAGATTAAGTCTATTAGGGTCATGTTAGCTATCGTTGCGTTTCATGATTATGAAATTTGGCAGATGGATGTCAAAACTGCTTTCCTTAATGGGATAACTCCAAATTTTAGACCTAGCATGTTCTAAACCCTAACCAAGTACTAGTGTAAACTATATTGCAAACCTTGTTGCATGGTGTCTTCTATAACCCTAGGGCTTGTTTATAGAACTAACAAAGAAGTATGGATTGAAACCTAAGTTAAGTTAGGAAGGTATAATTCAACATATAGCAAAATATTAAGGTTTAATCATGAAATAACACACCATAGGTGTGTTCACAGCCAAGACTCAAAAAGAAAAGGAGTTCACAGCCTAGAGTAGTTAAGGGAAAGGAGTTCACGACCCTATACTTCTAGAACATGATGTTCACGGTTTGGAATGATGAATTAAATGGTGTTCAATGCCTTAAAGCTTAAACCATTAATGTTTACGGATTGGAATTAAATCAAATGGGTGTTCACGGATGGAAATCAATTCAATAAGGTGTTCACGGTTCGCCTTAATCCGGAAACTCACTTTCTAGGACATAATTCATCCGTAAACACTCCTAAATATCTTCAATTCCTATCCAATTTAGCTTCACAATGTTATTATCTCCGTAAACTTCACATTCACCGCCTCATAAGTTCCTTCACATATAAGTCACAACTTAGAACTATTTCTCTCATTTCATACAAGCAGTAAATGAAATCATTTCATTCTCTCTCAAATAGCAAACACCATTTCTTTCATTCTCAAGAATTTGACCAAGCTTCCACGGCGTTATACTTCAAAACTTCATTCTTCAATCTTCATCCTTAAGATATTTTGGAACACGACATCCTTCTCGTAATCTAGCCCGAAGGTCACCGTTTCTATTATGTATTCAAAAATGTTATCACACATAAGGTGAGTTCATATCCCTCATATTTTTTCCAAGTTTTTTTTTCAATGTTCAAAGGTGGGGGGGGGGGGGAATACAAGTAAAATACAATAAATATTGTGTTTAAAAATATAAATTGTTTATTTATTTTCTTACAGTAATATACCGTTAAGCGTGAGATTTACTGAAGTTGCAAAATATTGTTACCATTAAATTTACAAACGAGTTGTCAAAATCATGTTCATTAAATATTGTGAATCACTTGATGTACCAAATATGGTGCCCGTTAAAATCCTAATTATAACCAGAGTCTCCGGGAGGGAGAGCATGAGTTTGTGTATAGATTTATACAGGACTGACAATACCACGCCCTGACTGTTAGCTACAGCTGGAACGGAAGTTCAGGGGTGACAAATGTCATTCACTCTACGATGCTTGAAGAATGTCTTGTAGGCCATTAGTCATATTAGTATGGTCATAATGATTATTCACAATAAGTATTAACTACTTATTTACATAAAGATATACTTTTACATAGTGTTAAAGGGAAATAACTCTGTGATTACTTAGCACTTACATCAAGGTCATATAAAATTAATGTCCGGTAGACAGTAGAGTGTGTGATATCCGCCTCATTCCCTGTTCCTTGTTTGGTTGTGGTCTTAAGGCAAATTCACCAAGTCGATTGTCTATTCGATCTCGATTTTATATGACTTGTATGTACTAAGAAATCATAGGAGGGTATTAACTCCATATCTAGTTTACAGTGCAAACACGTCTTCAGTTACTTTTATTTATAAATAAAACTACATATCATTAAATTAAGGATGGCAATAATACTTGTACTTTTCAGTCTTGGAAGGCTTAAGACTACAATTCGATTTTATGGAAAATGTAGGATTTTCCAGGATAAACATCATTATTTTACAAAAAGGTTCAACACTTATTTACAAACTAGTATAACACAAATGACCTTTAATTGTTAATTCTATGATTTCCTTAGTTTATACATCAGAGTTACATATAAATAATATCCGATAGACAGTGGAATGTGTTGTTTCCGCCTTACTTCCTATTCCTTGTTTGGTTGTGGGCTTAGGGCAGATCCACACCTTCAACTGTCCGTTCGATATTAGTTTATATATAACTAGTATAAATTATATAAATTAAGTGGTTATAAAAGGAAATGGTTTAGTCATAATTCTTATTAAGAAAATATAGGATTTTCTTAAGGAAACTTTCATCATATCTTAAAGGACTATTATAGTTAACTCTGTAAGTACCTAGTGAATACGTCAGGGTTATATATAATGAAGATCCAACAAACAATGGGATGTGTGATTTCCGCTTCATTCCGTGTTCCTTGTTTGGTTGTGGGCTTGGGGCAGAACCACACAATCGATTGTCTGTTCGATCTAGATTGTATATAACTTTATACACTAAGTACTCGTAGAAGGAACTAGTAAGAGTCATTTTACTTATCATTCATCACATCAGGAAATATAGTATTTTTTGGAGAAACAAATAATGTTATACAAAGAACAAAGAATATGTTTTCTAAAACAAAACACTTATGAACTCACCAACTTTAATGTTGACATGTTTTCAAACTACTTGTATTCTCATGAACGTTAATAGATAGGTACCCTCTCAGGTGTTGTGAAGACGGAGCTTTACGTCTTAAATTTTGCTATAGTTTTAATGTAAATCATGAAATGTTTTGATTATAATGTAAATTATATATTATTAATACAATGGTTGTTGTTGCTTTGATTACTATTATACAATTGTTGTGATACTGTACATGACGTCCTCCGCCCCCGAATGTTTCCGCCGTTCCGGTTTGGGGGTGTGACAAGCTGCTTATATTCTGGGGATAAAGATTTTGAGAAATAAAAGTAGGAGACTAATAGGACTTAGTCAAAGTACTTACTTGGACAAGGTGTTGAAACGTTTTACCATGGAGAATTCCAAGAAAGGGGAACTGCCAATCCAAAGCAATACCAAGCTAACTAAGACTCAAAGTCCGAGTACCGATGCCGAGATATTGGAAATTAGTCGAATGCCATATGCTTTCGCCGTTGGCTCGATCATGTACGCTATGACATGTACTCGCCCTGATGTGGCTTTTGCGTTGAGCATGGTTAGCCAATATCAAGGGAACCCAGGTAGAGGTCATTGGACAACAATTAAGAACATTCTTAAGTGCTTACGAATGACTAAGGAATGGAACCTTACACTTAGTGGGAGTGATGACCTGAGAGTGACACGGTATAGTGACGTCAGCTTTCAAACCGACAAAGATAACTTCCTCTCTCAATCGGGCTGGGTATTTACCCTAAATGGAGGAGCAGTTACTTGGAAATTTTCCAAGCAGGAGACCGTGGTTGATTCAACGTGTGAATCATAGTACATAGCAGCAAGCAAAGCGTCGAAGGAGGCGATATGGTTGAAGAACTTCATAGGAGATCTTGGAGTTGTACCAGCCATAAAGGAGCCCATGGAGATTTTTTGTGATAACGAAGGAACGGTTGCCTTAACCAAGGACCAAGGGATTATGGTAGATCCAGACACATCGACAGAAAATACCACTTCAATAGACATCGGGTAGAAGAGAGACTCCTCGTAGTCAAGATGGTATTGTCAGAGGAGAACCAAGCAGATCCCCTCACAAAGGGTCTGAGCAGGGTTAAGCACTTACAACATGCGAGGAGCATTTTTTTGAAGGACGATATTAGTTTTGGTGATTAGATAGATTTTTAGAAACTTGTAATAGATAAATGCAATTGACATTTGATGATTAAGTAATAGAGATTTATTTATAAGTAAAGTTTACTATCTTGTATCGATTGTTTACTATTGTTTCACTTTTGCATGTTTTACTTCTAGAATAATTAGATTGTTCAAATTATCCACAGTCGATCATACTTTGGGAGTAAGTTATGAGGTTAGACTGTCATTAAAAGAACGGGGACTGATTATGTAAATCAGTAATAGTTTGGGCTAATGGATTCTATTGGTATAGTGTGGATGACAATCTATGGGAAGCCCATAGAGTTTTCGTCCAAGGCCTACCATGTGTGGGTCCATGTGTTGCTTAGGGCCTAAGCAAGGGAAATTAGGGTTTCCAGTTGAAAACCCTAGCAACCTCAACTATAAAAGGAACCCCCCAGCCTCATGAAACCGGCCACTGCTTCCTCAGAAGAAACCCTAGCCGATGTCTGCCTCTCCTTCTCCTCATTCTTTGCTCGTGGTGTTTGTGACTCCATTAGAGGTGCAACGCTTGAGGCACTAAGCTCTTAAAGGTTAAGATCAAAGAAAGGATTGCTTGTTACTACTAGTTAACAAGAAAGGTATTCTTCTAACCCTAGTTTGTTTATTAAATCTGAAAATTGTATGCTAGATTAGTGTTCTTGCTTTGGATAATTGATTTGCATGTATAACTTGAGAAAAACCTAGATCCAAAGCAATTAGTGTTGCATGTGCACCATAGGAATGTTGTAATGCTCAGAACCCATCAGAACCATCGGTCCACAAGGGCGCTGCTTTATTTTCCCCCTTCACACATCACCATCAGAGCAGGAAAAGGGTATCACAGATTCTTCCCACCTTCACTGCTTCGGCCTCGTTGATTCCGGAGACGACCTACTCGTAAATCGATTGACCAAATGCGACCCTTTGCACCCTCTTATGTCGCCTCCTTTATCGCCTCCTGCCTTGCCTTCGACCTTGTGGTCTTCGCCATCGGACCGCCTCTCTGCCAATGACGTGTAAAAACTCGATACCTTTATAGCACAAAACATTCTTTGAGTTAGGATTGTGTACACTGAAACAAGTGTCTCATGTGCCAGACGGGATATTACCATGGGGATTATCCTACCGAAATTTTTGGAGACTTTAGGGGGATTTAGGGGAATTAAAACTTTTGGTGGTTGTGTTGATGAGGATAATTGAAAATTTCGGGAAAATCAAAACTTTTAAAATAATTCAAACAAAACTTTTATAATTAATTATTTGTGGTGTTGTAAATTAGGTTAAAAGTGAATGCTAGCATGATTATAGGGACAACTTTTAGGGAAATAATAGTAAGAAGGATATCGTTGTCTCTGGAAGCTATTTATCAAATTACTAAACTTCATTGTTTATTTATTTAATTATTTAAATTTTTATTTAATTTTAATTGACCCATAATTGTTCTTATATACATACAATAATTAGTTAGAATATTTGGACATACCTCTCTCTCTCTCTCTCTCTCTCTCTCTCTCTATATATATATATATATATATATATATATATATATATATATATATATATATATATATATTATTTTAAGTTCTCTGAAATACATGGTCATAATTTTGATATGTTTCTAAGGCTGCCGAAACCGCACTCCCTCCTCCGCCACATAAACGTCATATCACTTTTTACCATACAAGTGTGGTTTTATGCCACACCAAAGGAGTGAGATTATGGTAAAGAGAGAGAGAAAAAGAAAAAAAAAGAAGAAAAATGTGATTGGTTGAAACAAAAGAGAGAGAATAAATAAAAGATGAGAGAAAGAGAGAGTGAAAGTGAAAGTGCAGCAAGGGAGTACCGCACTGCGGTCTAAACCGCAGTCAGGGGCGGTGTTTTCCTGCCTATGTGGCAAAAGGTGCGGTAAAGACCGCACCCACACCCCACAGCCTAATATCTTAGCAGTTAATTCGTTACGGCTAGAACCGCTTTATATTTGTGTTCGATTTATTATAAATACAAATAAATATGTTTATAGTACATCGGTTTCGCAGTTTAGAAGCCTGTCTAAAATATAAAACTGCACCATATCTGTTGTGATTTATAAAGCGAACCAAACACTAAATAAATCACATTCAACACCGCAAACCGAACTAAATATAAAAACATTCCGTACAGTTTTAAGAAGCTAAAAAACCTGATCTATGTGATTTTCCGTATATTTTTAACCAAAAATTGCATCAGTCTGCTCCATGTAGATTCTAACAAAATTATATTGATAACACTCTGGTAATTATAAAGGATATATTATGATTTTCTTGAGATACGGACACTGTGATTTTAATAAGCTCTAAACAAACTTATATAATCGGATTATACAGCATTTTAAGACGAATAAGAAACCACGAGTAAATTACTGTTGGATTTTGTTTGAAGGTATCTTGAATATGGAAGTGTACATAAAACTAAAAGCATGTCATCATCAATCACGTGAGCCAAGTAGAAAGGTGGCGCATGTACACACTGTCCAACAAATTCCAACAGTCTGTGGCTATGCATCTAACCCAGAACTCGAGGTGCAATTTTCTGACACGTATTTTCATACATCTACGTCTATTTGATTCACGATACATATCGATATTATAACATTTCAATAAAACAACTCATTCAACTATTCAAGGGATGTTCGTTTATTTATTTGAAAATTCAACACATATATGAATAAAGCCTGAAAATTAAAATACAATAATTTGTTTCACCTAATTTGTTTGGATCTTTGAGTTTAAGAATGAATATTATAATGCTTCTCTTACAATATTTAGTATCAGTCTAATATGGTGTTTTTTTTTTATGATTTTAAATTTGTTGAAGTTTTTTTCTTTTTTTTTTTCTTCTATAAATGTTCTTTTAAAGTGACAATTCTACGTATACCTAGGGTGAACAAAAACCGCACCGCAACTAAAATTAACCGCAAAAACCGCATAAATCGCAACCGAAAAACCGCAACCGCAATAAAAACCGATGGTGAGGTTTTCTGTTTTTCAAAAACCGCAAATTTACGGTGCGGTGCGGTTATTAGTTTCAAAAACCGCACCGCACCGCATATATTATATATAATTTTTTTTTATCAATTATTAGTGTATTAAATATTAAAAATAAGACAAGTTTCATGAATGAAATACAGATAAAACACTAGAAGATAAAAGTGTTGGTTTTTTCTTATGTTTAACTTTTGATGAAATTAGACAATTTTAAGATATTTATTGTTAATTACTATTGATTTGACGTTTTTAAGATATTAGTTATTTGTGGTTTAAGTTAAATAGTTAATTGTCTTATACCTTATGTTTTTTTTATTACAAGTAATATGTTTGAACTTTTAAAACTATTTGAGCTCTAAACTGTGGTTAAAAACAAAACAAAATAACCGCACCAAATCCATGCGGTTAATAACCACAACACAGAAAAAACAAAATCGCACCGCAAAAATAACCGCCTAACTGCACCGCAAAATTAACCGCAACATGCCGTTTTGAAAATGGATTAACCGCATTTGCAGTTAGTGGTGAGGTTTTGGCTAATAACCGCACCGAATCGCACCGCGTTCACCCCTACGTATACCTTATATTGTATGAGAGTCGACGTCAACATTCTTGTCACTCAATACATCCTTGTATGACCTTACCGAATCATCGTCTCTGATGGTGAGTGTTAATGTTTCCCATAACGATATATATATATATATATATATATATATATATATATATATATATATATATATATATATACTGGGTTTGAGATCCGTGTACTACACGAGTTTATTAAAAATAAAAGTTTAATATCAATATATAAATATTAAATTTTTTTATTAAAAAAATATATTTATATAATTGCGAACGATATAATGAGTAAGTAAGTAATTCAATCTTTACTAATAAAAAACTATTGACATATTTTAAATAACGATGTTGAAAATTAACGTATAAACATTAAATATTTTTTTAAATTAACTTTCGAAATAAATACAAACGAAATGATGAATAAGTTGTTATTGAATTTATACTAATAAAAACATATTTACATATTGTAAATAGTTGTTATGAATCAAAATTTTCAAATACTTATTTGAAGATGATGTTGTTTTTCATTTATTATGGTAGAGATAGAGATGTATTATACACCCATATTTATTTATAAAATTTGAATAAATAATAAATTTGTTAGAATTCAAATTAAAAGTCCAAAAAACTAAAGGTATATTTTGAATTCAAATACATAATCAAATACACGACATTAATTGTATTATTAGAGCATCCATTTAAATTCAAATATATTTGTAAATTAATAAACATTTAAATATAATGAATATTTTACATATATAATAGTAAACTCGTTAATGAGTGGAATTGATTATTGATTAATTAAAAAATAAAGATACCACATAATTACATATAATGACATTTGGAATTTAAATAATTATAAAATCTCATATAATCACATGTGGCAAAAGTTTTGATAAAGTGACAAATAGCAAAAAAACAAAACATTCACTTATTAGAAAAGTTATATATATATATATATATATATATATATATATATATATATATATATATATATATATATATATATATATATATATATATATAGGAGTAGGATCAAATGAGAACACCTAAAAGGTTGAGAACGCGAGAACAGATCTGGACCATCTAAGTTTTAAGATGTGTGGCTATAATTAATTGTTATTTTTCTAATTATTAATACATTTAAATTTTAAATTTTAAATTAAAAAAAAAATTATAAAGGCTATTAAGGTAAATAAACATTACCCTAATTTTGTAAACTCCTATAATTACTGTATGTGGCTTTATTTGGTTGACCTAATCTCATAGAATTAGTCATCTCACAGCTGGAGGAGGCCATAGAATCAGCGGAGAAACATTTTAACCGGTCTCTCTCTCTCTCTCTCTTCATTGAATGGCGCCGGTAGTCGGAGGAGGAGCTGTCGGAGAAACATTCCACAAAGCGAACTTCGCCTGCTGCGCCTCCCATTCCTTTAATTCCAGCATCAATGGCCGACTTCACTTCAGGTATATATCCCCTTCCGTCATTCACATCCGAGTTATTGCTATCTACCTCTAATATCTTTACTTTCATCCGAATCAGGAACTGAAATCGATATCACGAAGCACCAACACAGTTCAATTTGAAAGGTTCTTATTGGGCTCATTACAGTTTCGTCTGTGATGGCAATCATCATAGTGTCCATCATGTGTTTGTCGATATGCCACAGAAAGAATATACACAAATCAGGCAAAATCGGTACCAAAAAATTAGGTAAGACGATGTAAAACTTTATAGGTTTTGACAATTTCTACAGATTCTAAACAAATTTGTTGTTTTAATTTCAAGATTCTTTGAGAGGGCTTCCATTGAGTTCATTCGTTAGCAGAACTAACGGTGTTTTCAAAACCAAAATCGAAAAGGGATCGGTGGTTGTTATGGATTATAACGTGTTAAAATCAGCAACAAATAACTTCGGTGAAAGCGAGATATTAGGCGTAGGTGGATTTGGATGCGTGTATAAAGCTCGACTCGATGATAATTTGCATGTAGCTGTTAAAAGATTAGACGGTATTAGTCAAGACGCCATTAAAGAATTCTAGGTTAATTATCATTATCTTAAAGATTCAGACTTTAATTAATCTTTTAATTCTTGCAATTTTGTGATTAGGGTTTTCTTTTTTGCAGACGGAGGTTGATCTATTGAGTAAAATTCATCATCCGAATATCATCACCTTATTGGGATATTGTGTTCATGATGAAACTAAGCTTCTTGTTTATGAACTGATGCATAATGGATCTTTAGAAACTCAATTCCAAATCAAATTCAGTGTTTTTCAAAAATTGAGTTTCATATTCAAAGAAGGAATCAAAATTGATTTTTGATTTGAATTGTCAAACCATAGAAAGTCAAAACTGGGACCGCCGTCTTAATCAGATTCATGCTAAGGGTATTTTGAGTAAGATTCCTGGTACGTCCCCTGTTCATGAAACATCTCATGTTACGATTCTTATTCCTATGAAGATTGTGAAGCATTCTGGTAGTGGTAATGACGAAGTAACGAATGAGGGTTCAAATGATGATGTGAAGATGGGATCAGATAGTGGGTCTGATTTGAAAATGAACCAGGGAGTTAGTTTTTTGGATCTTAAATGGGATAATGAGCAGATGATTGTTGATAATGATTCCAAATCAAGATCATCCCAGTGGTTACTATTGTCAATGATGTTAGCAAAAAGTCTTATGCTTCAATTGTTGAAGCTTCTAGCTCCGTGGTTGATCTTAACATCAAAGTTATTCCTAAAGTTGATGGGAAACCAAATGGTAAAGTTGAGCTAGAGGAGAATGAAAAATTGTATTGTGTTCTATATTAATGTTAAAATGTGTAGTTATTTATGAATAGCAGTGTATTCATTTGTGAATAGAAGTGCATTCATGTGTGAATGAATATATTTATTTATGATTAGAGGTATTCATTTATTCATTTGTGAATAATAGGGAACTCATTTGTTAATAGCAGTGTATTCATTTGTGAATAGCAATGTAATCATGTGTTAATGAATGTATTTATTTATGATTAGAGGTATTCTTTTTATGAAGAAATTGATGGATTTTATGCATAAGAAACAATTCTATGTGCTCATACAAACCCTAATGCTTGGATCTAGGTTTCTCTATTGTACATGCTTTGAATCCAAAGCCATAAACCCTAGATCTAACATATAATAAACTGAATTAGGGTTCAGAGAATTACCTTTGATTGTTATATTGCAATAACAATCACTTCATTGCTTTGATTAGCTTTAGAAAGTTTAGTGCCTCAAGTGCTGCACCTCTAATAGAGTCACAAACACCATATGCAACTTGGATGAAGAGGAGAAGAAAGGAGGCTGCCCAAAACGACTAGAAACCCTAGAGAATCAGTTGTCCACGTTTTTGGGGCCTAAGGGGTCCTTTATATACTTGTGTGGGCTGCTAGGGTTTTAGTCAAAACCCTAATGGACAGCTTAAACTCTAAGCAGCCCATGGAACCTTCTGGATAAGGCCATGGACGAAAATATGATGGGCTCCCATCATAATTTCGTTCACCCCTTGTTCCTTTAGCATTCCTTAGCCCAATAACTCAATTATCCAATAATTGAAGTCCAGTCCCCTAAATTTAATTAATCTCTTTTAGCCACAAAAATTAATTCTTAATTAATTCTTGACTAATATTAATTAAACAATATGATTTCTCCTTTAATATATTATTCTCATAATATATCAATAAATCATATTTAAACCTTTCTCTCCTTAATTCATCCAACATATTGCTATGGTGAAGGCAACCCAAAAGGACCATGCTCATAATCGGGTCAAGTACATACCAAAATAGTTATGGACTTAGACACTAATCCAACAGTCTCCCACATGGATAAGTCTAATAACTATTTTCCATATGACTTCAGAATCAGTTCAGCAATCGTAGCTTTCAAAAGCCGTTGTCAACTCTGATCTTATCAGATAGCGTGTCCTTTCGATAAGGGATTATATATTCCTCCATTCTCAAGATATCATATAGACATAAGACATGAATTTTAATCATTCTCTCTATATTGTTTCCCGACTTCCGATTTATGACGACTGACTACAGACTACAATTGAACACATCAACTTTGTCCCGGCTTGGCCAAGCGCTTAGGTGTCATCACTAAATCATCGAGAGGCCCACATATATCGCTTTTATCCCACTTTGGGTAAAAGGAATGGATAAACTTCGACTCGTATGCTTGCTTGCATTCACTGATTGAATCACACACAACAATAAGTTTTATAACACCAAGTTACTGGTGCGTTTACTTATCATCAATGTGCAACCGACCAACAAATAACAACTCACACGTCTCGGTTTCAAGAATATACAATATCATCGTCTCACTAATCACTCGTGATAAAACAATGAAGTGATCCAAGTGAGCGTGGGTTTAATCCAATACTCTAATCTTATCAAAGCACTCATGAACTCTGCAACAAACTTGTGCTATGTCTAAACCTTTCAGACAATCTACAGACTCTTCATGACAATCTTTCTTCATACCTACTCCCAACGTATGACCGACTGTGGATGTTTGAATAACCTAGTTATTCTGGAAGTCAAAACATGCAAACTGAAACATAACAATAATACTTAATCCTATATAGCCCCAAACTTGTGAGAGTAAATAAAACACTTCTATTTATCCACCATACTGATTACTCATTATTTAATGTTTCGGATAATCAACTCATTACTTGAATAACAGCAATTGTCCCATGCTCCAAGCATGCACACTTTGTTTCCTATGGTCCATGCTTTGTGAAATAGATCAATTGAAAAACTTTTCCAATGATGCTCATTTCACAATTCCTTAATCCTAACTGTTAGTGTAAGAACACAAGGTTCTTGCCACTACTAGAATATGCTAGATTCTAACATTTTATGCAATAATCCTTTTGCAAAATCATAGCACAAAAGTCACCAAGACTTGGCCAATGAAATTACAAAGTACTCTATCGGTAATTGTTACAAGACAATTCTATAGACGCGAAGTCTCACATTCAAAGTACATTCCTTTGAACATCCTTCTTGCATAAAAGTTTTCTAATCTAGACATAGACTCTCAACGTCCAACTCCCAATATGGAAACATTTCCATATTTGCCATATGACAACTCACTCTTAACAGAATCTTATCTATACATAATAATGTCGATATGATCCATCCAATACCATATTTCCAGCTACTCATAAGCGACCAATCCTCAGCGAACTTTGGATCGTCCTTTGATAGTTGTTTAATTATTTTAGTCAAAACCGATTCTAGTCCTTTTTCTCTCTTAATGTGCTAGACATTTGGAAAATTTTAGAATGGTCAAATATTATAGCATTTTCAATCGATCCTATACCTGAAGCGTATGGGACACGATGCATAATGTCTTACATAAAGTTATGATACTTTATCAATCTTCTGCCATAATATTTTATGTGTCACATTCTCACAATTCGAACTATGAAGAGGGATGCCGTAATCATAATCGGAATTTGAGAACACACTATGTATCCTTTGACTAAATTTATTAAAATTTCTCAATCTAAGCTTTAGATTTTGAAATGAAGTATAATATTCTCTCTCCCTTAATTATAGCAAAACAACTTTTCAACCCATGCAACTTTGCAAATTGAATCTTTGTTTTTGTATAATTAACATTGCTAACTTGCAATACTCGCCAAAATAATCATACAAGCATAATGCTTATGCTCCCACTATCATGATGATTATCATATAAGCATAACACTTATGCTCCCACTAGCTTTGACATGTATTCAAAAAACAAATGAACTTCCAGAAAACAATGCCTATTGAATTTCTAAAATTCATATTTCTAATACCAGATGCTTCAATAAGCCTTTATCTAAGCTTCTTAAACTTATACACCTTTGCCTTAGATAGCTCATATTTGTGTTTAAACAATTTAGAACTTATGTTACTAAGTTCCAAATGTCCAAACTAATTGCCAAATCTCACAATTCGAACTATGGAAAGGGATGCCGTAACCATAATCGAATTTGAGAATACAATTTTCACAATTGCTATCTTCTTAACATCTCTGTTAGTGAAAGCATTTCCTCACTGTCATTTTCATGAAGGAGGGAATCTTATGACACTTAGATTTTATGGTGTATGAGTTCCTATCCATGTGAATTTGCCAAAACCAAGGTTTGCGACAAATCCAAACTCATATGGACTGAACTTTCTTAATCTTGATTTCTTGCCTTGTGGTGACACGAGTGCCCACCATGTCTTCCAAGTAGTTTAGCAACTTCTCCTTACATATCAATGTACTTTCCATCGACTAAGGCATTAGTATGCATTCAAATGAGAACTCATAGAACTCACATACACAATTAACTCAATTGGAATGGCACAGAAACAAAATAATGTCAACACGATAGGTTGTAAACCTCTAGTCGTGTGCTAGTGATGATCGATAAGGTTTATTCTTGATTTGTTCTTGAAACTTTCAAGACCATTAAGACTCCCATTGACTCCTTGAAATATAAGATTCTCTTGTCAAGAAACATTTCTTGACAAAGCAAATATTCAAGAGTTAGTGTAGTTCTTATCAAGAAAAAACACTTCACATAATTGGTCCTAGTTGGTCTTTTTCTTATCCAAGACAACTGTGACATCCCCATTTTCACGGCCAGAAAAGACCGATTTGTTTATGCTTTGTTTTATAAATCAGAGTGATCATTTAAAGAAAACGGTTGCGGAATTTGTTCACAAAATAAAATATGATAACAATTTATCAAAACGTTTCTCAAAGAGAATGTATTTTCATTAAATAATAAAACCTCGGGATGTCATGTTCCGATACAGACCAAAAGCATAAACAATAATAAATAGACCTTACAACAATTATTCATAACTACTGGCCTATAATCCAAAATTTCTCGTCAAGTCCACCAACTTATACTCTTGTGCCATTACCTGTAATGCAAAGAAAACTGAGTGGGTCAGGCTTGGGAGCCTGGTGAGCATATAGGGTTTTCAACCCACAATAATATAATTATTATATTCAACCATCAAACAATCAACTCAATTACTCATCCCTATTATCTTTCTTAGGATTTTACCCTAGGAATCCAACTACTCGTCATTCATTCATTCCTAAGGATTGACCTAAGGAATTTACACAAACTTCCATTGCTACATAAGGCGCATCTGCCAACATTATCCTTTAAGCACCTCTGCCAGGATTACGTCATACACTATGAGCCGCAACTGCCAGGTTTATGACATTCTCTTTTAGGCGCATCTGCCGACATTATCTTATAAGCGCATCTGCCAAGATTATCCTATAAGCGCATCTACTATTGTTATGACAATCTCTATTTGGCGCATCTGCCAAGACCACGACATTCACTACTTGGTGCATCTACCGATATTATTCTCAAGCGCATCTGCTAGTTTTATGACATTCTTTAATTGGTGCATCTACCAATATCATTCTTAATCATCTTTCATACCTCATCATTTTATCACATACCAACTATCTCATCTACCCATGTTCTACCCAACATATTTGTAGATATAAAATACATATACAGTTTAACTCATTTAAAAACTATATAAAACATTCATTCCATACTCATCTCAAATAAACAACAATATATAAACACATAACACGTATTTTATAACAAATACTTCATATTTATGTGTTAGAAGAAAATAACTACACACTCACACGTATAAACCACAATATACTTAATACACTCAAACCATACTTGTATTATTATCGTGTTTATGAAAGGTAGTATACACTCACTTGATCAGAAGATGATCGGACAACACTACGACTTGCAGAAGTAGTATTCTTCAGTAGATCTAGAAGATCTCCACAAAAACTGGACTTCTCGCGGGCAGAGCTTCGGCTCGGGAATCGCACTTCACGGGATCTCGGGAGCGTAAAACTTCCTTCTTAACTTGGATATGAGATCCGGGGTGTCGGGATGGCTTCGGGGGTTTACACGCAGAGCTTCGGCACAAAAACGTGGAGAAATGAGCAAATAAGCCCGGAACCGTCGCATCCTATTTATAGGAAGCTGGAGCCTCGGAGTACGCGGGGCGTACGCCTGTACGCGGGGCGTACTGGTCCGAAATCGTCATTGCGTTCGTCATCCGAAGAACTCGAGTGCGAAGGTCGTCATGCTTCGCTGTACGCGGGGCGTACAGCAGTATGCTGGGCGTACTTCGGATATGCACGGTGACTCCCCCTTCGGATAATACCGGGTTTTATAATTAAATTTAAATATTAATTATTTAATAAACTTCGGAAATTCATATCTTCTTCATACGAACTCCGTTTTTGACGTTCTTTATATCCACGCGTAGGTGAGACTACGCTCTACAACTTTCGTTTAGACTTCATCGGCTAATTTTGACTTTATTTTTATTATTTATTTTTAGTAGGCCCGGACAGGAAAACTTCGTTATAAATTCATAACTTCTTTGTTTGACGTCCGTTCTCGCCTAACTTTTCATCGCTTCGATACCAAAAACGAGATCTTCGATTCTCATTTAGATTGTTTCGGCTAAAAACCGCTCGATCTCAAATCGAGTATTTCGGGCTGCATACCGCTAAGTCGAAACTTAGAAAAATCATAACTTCCTCATACGAAGTCAGATTTGGGCGTTCTTTTTATGCACGCTCATGGTTTAACGTATTATAAGACTTTCATTTAGATTGCTAAGGCTAAATATCATTCTAACGTAAATTCACTTTTTACGTCGCGCTGTGTCGTGCCGATTCTGTCGCGAAACTTCGACAGGTCATAACTTCTTCGTTATAACTCGGATTTCGGCGTTCTTTATATGTACGGAATCCTTGTAACATATACTACAACTTAGTTAAGATTATTCATTCTAAATAATCTTTCATCAAAAATTCATTTTTGACGCCTATCGTCTCTAAATTGACTAGCCCTGATCAACGGGCGTTACAATTATCTCCCCCTTAGGATGATTACGTCCCGGAATCATCAACGAAAATAGAACTTGTACAATGATTCCATACGCTATCTCTTCATCCTAGGTAATAACCGTAAATTCTATGTTTCCTCGAAAGAGTATTTAACTCTATGGCTTTCTTGACCGCAGACGATGCTCAATCTTGCATCTGCTTATCGTACTATGTTGTACTTTCAATCGTAACCCTCGAGTTACCAAATAAGTTGTTATTATGGACTCCTTCTTCTTCTCAGGATAAATACTTTCCTTTATCTATTGTAACAAACCGATGGGTCGTGCTCTACTGACCTCTCATTGAATGATGCAATGCTTAGACTTAGGTCTCTTAGAGTTAAATTCCAAAATGGAATATACCTTCCTTCATATTCTAATGTGATATAATCACATTTCAGCATGTAGCATTTCTACCTACAAACTTCTTTTAACAACGAGCGCGACACTATCAATCACATTAACTTCAACCTTCCGACTTAAGTCAGATGTTACATCTAACTTGGTCCTCTAGACCACGTAACATACCCCTCGTAGTCAAACTCAAATTTAAATATGACCACTAGGGTCGGAACAAGAAACATCTTACTAGTCACTACCGAAACAAAGGTAATGACACACTTAAACAAAACAGAATCAATCACTAGCTTCTTGGTAACCTTGTGACTTTCCCTGATCCAAGTGTGAGTCATGTGCTTCCGGTAGTATATGCATCTACTACCTTTCACACCTACTCATACTCGTCCCAAGTATTGTCCCGCAGTCGACCAAGTCACCATACAAGAAAATCAGACAATCATTCAACACATCAGTTAGCAAAACTAGGGTTTATATTAATTCCTTGAAACGATTACACAAAAGTCCAAGTTCACCCTATACTATGCCTTTAATAGGCTACACACATGATACTTTTCATATCGCTACTTTATAATTTGATCTTTAGATATAAGATCCTTATTCCTGATTCCTTGCATTGCCATCTGCTTCATCAAGGATCATTTGAAATGCTCTTGCCTTTAGCTTTGGCGGCGCCTCTAGCCTTGCTGCTTGATTTTTCCTTGGGCAGTCTTGCTTGAAGTGTCCCTCTTCGTTACATTAGTAACACACCTTTTTGTTGAAAATACATTCATCGGCGTAATGCCCATGCTTTCCACACTTGAAACATGTCACCTCCACGCCACATTTTCCTGAGTGCTTCTTCTTGCACTTATCGCACCACCTTGCCTCATCCCTTCCTCCTCCTCCAGGCTTCGAGAATTTTCTTTTCTCATTAGAACCTAAAGTTCCTTCTAACTTTCTCTTCTCGCCAACTTCAACCTTACTATCAGTCCTCCCCTTGATCATATTCTCAACAGACTTGGCAGCCCAAATAGCTGCCTCTAGAGTAGGTGCCTGACGCACTGACACCGCATACTCCCAAGGGAGTCCCTTTGCGTACCGGTCGACTTTTGTCAGTTCGTCTGGGACGATGCGCAAAGCAAACTCCATCTTTTCTGTGAAGGCATTAGTGTATTCATCCACTGACATGCTGCCTTTCTTCAATATCAGAAATTTGTTCTCCAACTCTAGCAGGTTTTGGGCCGAGCAGAACTAGCGCTTGAATTGCACCAAGAACTCTGCCCAGGTCAGTTGCAGTGGCTCATTAGGACTTAGGATCTTCCCTAAGGTGTTCCACCAACGAACAACCCCACCCCTGAACTGACGTACTGCGAAAGTGGTCTGCAACTTGCCTCTGCAACCACACGTCATGAAGGCTAACTCCATTTCGGAGATCCAATCCATAACTCCAATCGGATCCTCCTTTCCATTGAAGGTCGATGGTTTGCAAGTTAGAAAGTCCTTGTACTTGCATCCCATTCCATCATTCCTTCCATCATGGTTGTTTTGCCTAACTATCGGTGGGTTGGCTTGACCAACAGACCCACTGAAGTTTCCACCTTCCGAGTGCCCTTCATTTAATTCGGGCTCTTTCACACGAATTGACAGTTCTTCACGATTCTGTTGAAGCAACCGCCTAGTTTCATCCATCTGACGATCCAACATTGTTTGAATCATCATTTGCACACCAGCCATGGTTATTGGCTCAGGTGCTGCTGCTACGACAGGTATTTTCTCAATCACTGGTGGTTGATTCCTATTTTCATCAGCATTTCCAACTCCACTTCTTATTCTCACCATTTTGATCTATACACCGAATAAGGTGAAATTAGATCCTCATTCACGATAGATATTCAAATCATCCTTATCACTCTGAAACGTTTACATGCTAGTTCTAGTATCGTAGACGTATGCTTAGAATCCTACACACACAAGGTTTCCAGATCCGGTCGGCAACAGACCATAAATCCAAACAAATAATAGCATCAATATAGCTATCACACAAAACATTTTGCACATAAGAGCATTTTAGGCATCATTCCTAAAATAAACTAGTGCTTGTGTCAATTTAGGTGTACTACCTAACATATTTTAGACACACTCCTCACAACCATTACTTAGCATTCTAAGTTTAAGTCTAGAAATCCTACAAATTCCTAGTTCGCTTAAACTAATGCTCTGATACCAACTGTGACATCCCCATTTTCACGGCCAGAAAATACCGATTTGTTTATGCTTTGTTTTATAAATCAGAGTGATCGTTTAAAGAAAACGGTTGCGGAATTTGTTCCCAAAATAAAACATGATAACCATTTATCAAAACGTTTCTCAAAGAGAATGTATTTTCATTAAATAATAAAACCTCGGGATGTCATGTTCCGATACAGACCAAAAGCATAAACAATAATAAATAGACCTTACAACAGTTATTCATAACTACTGGCCTATAATCCAAAATTTCTCGTCAAGTCCACCAACTTATACTCTTGTGCCATTACCTGTAATGCAAAGAAAACTGAGTGGGTCAGGCTTGGGAGCCTGTGAGCATATAGGGTTATCAACCCACAATAATATAATTATTATATTCAACCATCAAACAATCAACTCAATTACTCATCCCTATTATCTTTCTTAGGATTTTACCCTAGGAATCCAACTACTCGTCATTCATTCATTCCTAAGGATTGACCTAAGGAATTTACACAAACTTCCATTGCTACATAAGGCGTATCTGCCAACATTATCCTTTAAGCGCCACTGCCAGGATTACGTCATACACTATGAGGCGCGACTGCCAGGTTTATGACATTCTCTTTTAGGCGCATCTGCCGACATTATCTTATAAGCACATCTGCCAAGATTATCCTATAAGCGCATCTACTATTGTTATGACAATTTCTATTTGGCGCATCTGCCAAGACCACGACATTCACTACTTGGTGCATCTACCGCTATTATTCTCAAGCGCATTTGCTAGTTTTATGACATTCTTTAATTGGTGCATCTACCAATATCATTCTTAATCATCTTTCATACCTCATCATTTTATCACATACCAACTATCTCATCTATCCATGTTCTACCCAACATATTTGTAGATATAAAATACATATACAGTTTAACTCATTTAAAAACTATATAAAACATTCATTCCATACTCATCTCAAATAAACAACAATATATAAACACATAGCACGTATTTTATAACAAATACTTCATATTTATGTGTTAGAAGAAAATAACTACACACTCACACGTATAAACCACAATATACTTAATACACTCAAACCATACTTGTATTATTATCGTGTTTATGAAAGGTAGTATACACTCACTTGATCAGAAGATGATCGGACAACACTACGACTTGCAGAAGTAGCCCGAATCATGGCTTGCACCCCAACCATTATTATTGGTACTGGTGCTGCTGCTACAATAGGCGCTTGCTCAATCACTGGTGGTTGATTCCTGTTTTCAGCCGCGTTTCCAACGCCACTCCTGGTTCTTACCATTTTTGATCTACACACCAAATAAGGTGAAATTAGATCCTCATCCATGATAGATAATTAAGTCATCCTTATCACTTCGAAACATTTATATGTTAGTTTTAATACCGTAGACGTACACTTAGAATACTACACACATAAGGTTTCCAGATCCGGTCGGCAATAGACCATAGATCCGAACAAATAATATCATATATGGCAACATATAACATTTAGCACATAAAAGCATTTTTAGGCAACTTTCCTAAAATAAACTAGTGCTCGTGTCTGAAATATAACAGACACACATCTAAAAACCTCCACTTAGCATTCTAAGCTTAAGTCTAGAAATCCTACAAATTCCTAGTTCGCTTAAACTAATGCTCTGATACTAACTGTGACATCCCCAAAATCTCGGCCAGAAAAGACCGATTTCATTAATGCTTTTTAAAATAATTTCAGATTAAATCCTTTTGATTTAAAAGAGTTGCGGAATTTGTTCCCAAAAACAAAATATGATAAAATAATGTTTATCAAAGCATTTCATCAAGAGATGCATTTTCATTATATAATCAAAACTCGGGATATCATGTTCCGATATAGACCATAAAGCATAAACGATAACATTACAAGTCATACAACAATTATATACATAGACAAGTTCATAAACAAAACAACTTGATGATTCATCCATCTTATGCGCTTGCGCCACTTCCTGTAATACAAATAAAACTGAGTGGGTCAGGCTTGGGAGCCTGGTGAGCATATAGGATTTTCAACCCACAATAAATAATTATATTTAATTTCACCAACCAAAAATAACCCGATTACCCATTCCCGTTATCCTCACTTTATGTCCCTAAAACAACATCTATCTCAAGGGACCTAATCTAGGATTTTCATCGGGACGGACATTACTGCTAAGGGGTTTCCTCAACAATAAATATCCTAAAGGCAACCATGAGGGGGATAGAGTACACCGGTGAACACATCGTTCACAACACCTACAGGTTATGAACCTGCTAGCGTTCCATAGGACTGTCTAGAAAGAGTCTGTGGTCGTTATCCATACTCCACTGAATAACTAGATCAACAACAACAACATCATCGAGGCCTCTCATTTGTTTATCACACATCAACTATCTACCCATGTTCTGCCCAACATATTAGTAGATAAATATATATATTTTTATACATAGTTTAAAACCTGTATAGCATTCTCATTCAATACATATTCCAAACAAAAAATGAGACACACACATATAACACATATTTCATAGAGAATAAATCATATCTATGAGATAGAAGAAAGTGAATATACATCCACACATATAACAACAAAATATACACACAACACGTATTTCGTATAAAATACTTCATAGTTATGTGTTAGAAGAAAGTAACTACACACTCACTTGATCAAAAGATGATCGGACAGCACTACGGCTCTTAGAGTAGTATTCTTCGGTGAAACCGGGATCACTTCACACACCGGGCTTCTCGCGGGCAGAGCTTCGCCTCGGAAACTCTTTTCTTCTCGGGATCTTTGAGCTTAGGGACTTGCTTCGGGTCTTCGGATGAACATCGGGGCTTCGGGGGGTTAAAGTAGGGCTTAGAGAGAGTATCGGGAGTGGGAGAGAAGAGATGGAGCAACCAAAATCGGCTGCCCCTTGAATTCTATTTATAGGGCAAAAATTTCAGGCTCACCTCGTGAGTTTTTAATTCTCACCTCGTGAGTTTTGAAATTCCCACCTCGTGAGCTCGATATGTCCTTGCGTTCGTCATGGCCACTTGCCCTGGAAGACGTCCATCAACTACTCACCTCGTGAGTTTTGCAATTCTCACCTCGTGAGTTCTAACACCACCTTGGGTTTCGCACCCCGAACTTCAGAAATTCATAACTTTTTCAAACGAGCTCCGTTTTTGACGATCTTTAAATCAACGCGTAGGTGAGATTATGCTCTACAACTCTCATTTAGACTCCATTGGCTAATTTTGAATTTAATTTTAATATATTATTTATATATTATTTTTAGTAGGCCGGGACAGGTAAACTCCGTTCGAAATTCATAACTCCTTCATCTGAACTCCGTTTTCATCTGTCTTTTTATCGTTTCAATACTATCGATGAGATCTTCGATTCTCATTTAGATTGTTTCGGCTAAAAATCACTCGATCTCAAATTGAGGATTCGGGCTGCATACTACTAAGTCGAAACTTCGGAAAATCATAACTTCCTCATACGAAGTCAGATTTGGGCGTTCTTTTTATGCACACTCTCGGTTTAACGAACCCTAAAACTTTCGTTTAGATCACTAAGGCTAGATACCGCTCTATCTTAAATTCATATTTTACGTCATTCAGCGTCGTGCCAGTTCTGTCGCGAAACTTCGACAGGTCATAAGTTCTTCGTTATAACTCGGATTTCGGCGTTCTTTATATCTCCGGAATCCTTGTTTCGACCACTACAACTTTATTTAAAAATATCAGGCTTATCTCACACTTTAATTTTGACGCTTATTTTTATCCTTTATTAATTATATCTTTATAATTAAGTAATAAGCACACAAATACACATAATTCACATAATACTCAAATATTTCATCATTAATACTTCAAAAAAAGTTACAAGGGTTAACCTAGACTATTACATCAACGAAAATGCCTTGCCTGGAAACGCGGGTGTTACACCTAGCATGTTGCAAGTGCTTAACCCTGCTCAGTCCCTTCGTAAGCGAATCTACTGGGTTATCTTTTCACGATACCCTCTTTACCACGATGAGTCGTTCTTCCAACCGATGTCGAATAAAATGATATTTTTTGTTGATATGTCGAGATCTGCCGTGATCCCTTTGTTCTTGGTCAAGGCAACTACTCCTTCACTATCACAGAAAATTTCCATGGGCTCCTTTATGGCAGGTACAACTCCAAGATCACCAATGAAGTTCTTCAACCATATCGCCTCCTTAGACGCTTCGCTCGCTGCAATGTACTCTGATTCGCACGTTGAATCAGCTACAGTTTTCTGCTTGGAACTTTTCCAAGTCACTACTCCTCCATTAAGGGTAAAGACCCATCCTGATTGCGAACGATAGTTGTCCCTGTCGGTCTGAAAACTGGCGTCACTGTACCCTCACACCTTTAAGTCATCACTCCGACCGAGGACTAGAAACCATTCCTTGGTCCTTCGAAGGTACTTAAGAATGTTCTTGACTGCGGTCCAATGCGCTTTGCCAGGGATCCCTTGATACCTGCTGACCATGCTCAAAGCAATGGCCACATCAGGGCGAGTACAAGTCATAGCATACATAATCGAGCCAACTGCGGAAGCGTATGGTACTCGGCTCATTTCTGCTATCTCGACTTCGGTACTTGGGCATTGAGTCTTACTCAACTTGGCATTACTTTGGATCTGTAACTCCCTCTTCTTTGAATTCTCCATACTAAAACGTTTTAGTACCTTGTCCAAGTAAGTATTTTGACTAAGTCCTATTAGTCTCTTACTTCTGTATCTCACTATCCTTATTCCTAAAATATAGGAATCCTCTCCGAGGTCCTTCATAGCGAAGCACTTCCCGAGCCAGGACTTGACTTCCTGCAGTGTCGGGATGTCGTTTCCTAGGAGTAGTATGTCATCGACATACAAGAGGAGGCTAACTATACTCCCACTGGCTTTGACGTATACACATGATTCATCCTCGCTTGGCAGAAAACCAAACTCTTTGACTTTCTTGTCGAAACAAAGATTCCATCTACGAGACGCTTGCTTAAGTCCATAAACGGACTTCTCAAGCTTGCACACTCTATTGGGATGCTTTGCATTGACAAATCCCTCTGACTGAGCCATGTAAACATCCTCAACCAACTTCCCATTAAGGAAAGCGGTTTTGACATCCATCTGCCCTATTTCATAATCACGAAATGCAGAAATGGCCAGCATCACCCTAATAGATTTTATCTTGGCAACCAGTGAGACAGTTTCATCATAGTCAACTCTGGGAGTTTGAGTGAAACCCTTCGCGACCAATCGTGTCTTATATGTGTGCACATTCCCATCCATGTCGGTCTTCTTCTTGAAGATCCACTTGCACCCGATCGTCTTACGTCCGGGCACATGGTCAACCAAATTCCAAACTTGGTTGTCGTACATGGACCGAATCTCGCTGTCCATCGCCTCTTTCCACTTCGCAGACTTCAGGCCTGCTCCGACTTCCTTATAGTTATTAGGTTTGTCCACATTTATTAGTGTACTATCACTAATATACGTGTCCTCTTCTGTAGTAATATGAAAACCATATAACTGGGGTTGAACTCTAACTCTTTCGGAATGCCTAAGAGGAAAGGACTCATCAATCGGTTCAACCGGAGTTTCCTCCTCGGGTTGAGCGCCAGCGTTAGAGGTTCCTTCATTGCTTGATTCTTGAATCTCTTCAAGATTGATTTTCCTCCCACTGTCCCCTTGGCTTTTGAGTTCTCGCTCTTGGAAAACCCCTCTCCTCGCAACGAAGACAACATTGTAACTCGGTCTATAGAAGAGATATCCAAAGGATTTCTGTGGGTAGCCGATGAAAATACACCGCTCACTACGAGGTTCGAGTTTTTCGTGAGTCTCTCGTCTTACGAAATCCTCGCAACCCCAAACCTTGATATGCGCCAACGAGGGAGCCCTCCCTATCCATATCTCGTGAGGTGTTTTGGTAACCTTCTTCGTAGGGACTAAGTTAAGGATATGGGCGGTAGTCTCTAAGGCATACCCCTAAAATGAGATAGGTAGTGAAGCATGACTCATCATGGAACGAACCATATCCAACAAGGTTCGATTATGCCTCTCAGCCACAACGTTCAGCTGTGGTGTCCTAGGTGGCGTCAATTGCGAAACAATTCCACATTCCTTAAGATAGTCATGGAATGCAAGACTTAGGTACTCTCCTCCTCGATCGGATCAAAGCATCTTGATTTTCCTGCCCAACTGATTCTCCACTTCTTGTTTAAACTCTTTGAACTTTTCAAAGGTTTCTGACTTGTGCTTCATTAAGTAGATATACCCATATCTACTATAATCATCGGTAAAAGTCACGTAGAAGTGACTCGCATCCCTTGTGGTTGATCTAAAGGGCCCACACACATCGGTGTGTATGAGATCCAATAGACCCTCACCCCTCTCACAACTGCCAGTGAAGGGTGACTTGGTCATCTTTCCAAGTAAACAAGACTCGAACACGTCATTGTCCCTAAGGTAGAATGACTCCAACACTCCATCCTTTTGGAGTTGGGCTATGCGTTTCTTGTTAACATGTCCAAGACGATAATGCCACAAGCATGATTTATCCAAAACATTGGATGAATCAACACACAACACATCTTTTCCTAAGTTATCTACAACCATCACAGTTTCATATATTCCATTACAAAGCAATGCTTCAAAATAAAATACACCATTAAGATAAGCATTAATAGAACCTATTTCATTATCAAACGAATATCTAAAACTTTGTTTATATAAACCATCAAATGAAATGATGTTTCTTGCCATATCTGGCGAATATCAACAATTGTTTAAATCTAATCCTAATCCACTATTAAGCATTAAAGAGTAAATTCCAATCTTGGTGATAGGCGACGATCTTCTGTTTTCTATGATCCAATTTATCTTCCAATGCTCCACATCCCTATCTCTTCTTAGGCCCTGCAAATCATAACAAATGTAAAAATTACATCCTGTATCAAGTGCCCAAGATATGGAATGTGATGAATCATTAGATTTAATTGTGTAAATACCTACGTAGGATGGCTTGATCTTTCCATCCTTGATGGCCTGCAGATATTCTAGGCAACTTCTCTTCCAACGCCCTATTTTATGGCAATGGTGGCACTCTGCCTCCTTTGGGTTTGAGTTGGGTTTAGCAGAACCAACTTTGGCTCCACTAGAAGAGCTCCCATCTTGGGATTTACCCTTGTGGTTGCTCTTTGAGGGAGCCTTCCTCTTCTTACCCCTCCCTTGCCCAATTGCCAAAATAAGGGTAGTGGTTGGAGCGGGAGTTGATGCAACAGACTTATCCTTGAGATTGCTCTCAACAGTCCTTAGCAAGCCTTGAAGCTTGCTCAAGGTGACCTCTTCCTTATTCATATGGTAGGTCATGCGAAACTGTTTGTAGCAGGGAGGCAGGGAGTGAAGGATGATGTCAATCGCCAGCTGTTCATCAAAGTTAACATTCAATTTTAGAAGACGATCAACATATCTCTACATCTTTTGCAGATGAGCGGTAAGGGACTCTCCACTACCCATTCGGGTAGTGATCATCAAGGTGATGATCTCATACCTCTCTTGCCTCGCACTTTGGTGGTACCGGTCCAACAAGTCTTGATGCATCTCATAGGGGTACATGTCCTCATAGGACTTTTGGAGTTCGAAAGTCATTGTCGCTAGCATGATGCAATGGACTTTTGTGGCATCACGCTCGTGGGCCTCAAAGGCAGCGATCTCTTTGGTAATGGCAGTGTCCATATCGATCTCCTTCAACTCCTTATCAAGGACATACTCTTTGTCCTCATAACAGGTGACCATTCTTATGTTATGGATCCGATCGTTAAATTTGTTTCCGTCGAATGTCACCCTCCCACATAAGCTCATGAGTGAGAATGATCCGGAGGAACTCGAGCTGGAAGCGTTGTTATTGTTCATGTTCGAAGAGGGATGTCGTAATCTAACATGCAAATAACTTGAAGGTAAGTGAATGACCACCATGAAAAATGAAAAGAAGTTTAATTTTTAAATGTATTGAAAACTCCTAGATCCTTTTGAGATTCATTGAACTTTTCAATGGCATGTTTAAATCTCGATATGCTCCTCAAGTTTGTGACTGGGATGACGAGGATCACAAAGCGGGTGTGAATAACCATGCAAATGTACATGGTGCCCTCATTGTTACAGTCACCTATTCGATGTGCCGGTTAACCACACATGCTCCATCGAACTATGAAAAATAATGAGTCACCCTCTGCCACCTTTTCTTAGACCCAATTAGTGTGTCAGTTAACCACACACGCTCCACTAACGTCTTAGCAAGGGTACAAAGTGTAATTTCATGGAATTGCATCAATTCACTTTGCCTAAAGTAACTAAGATTGGGAATTTTGTAAAAACGTTTAGTTACTTTAATAATTCATTATACTTATTAATGAGAAAAGGGTTTCCCTATCCTACTCGTTCGGCTAACGAACCTTCACCAATCAAGGAAATGGTAGGTGAGAGTGGACACCCATTAAATGGTTATTTTATAGGTCATAACCTTATACCCCCCTTAGAGATCGGCTTTGTGAATGAGGCCTACTAACGGTAAGACTAACATTTTAAGTTATACATATATACATATTATTCTTATAATGTTATAAAGTATAAGGTTGAATTTTAAACTTGTAAAATTCAAGGGTTTGAAATTTAAATAGTTCAAATTAAACATTTTAATCACAAAATTTAAATTTCAAAACTTAAGGACAAATTTTGAACTTTTTGAAAACCGAAAGGATGAAATATCAAATAATTTTAGATTAAACAATTAATTATTTGATTATCTAAATATGACCTAATCAAGATTATTTACAAGACAATTCACCAAATAAATTCAAATAACCAAATATTATCAAATAAGGAATTTATTATTTAAATGATTGGTAATTATCTTTTGTTTTGTTAAGGATATTGAAAAACAGGTAATAAAATTCAGATTTTATTAAACCAAAACGATTTAGGTAACTATCCTTAAGTAAAACAGCAAGAAATCCTGAAAATCTTTCTGTCTGACCGCTAAACTCGTCGAGTCCACATTGGAACTCGTCGAGTTCCTCTTGGAACTCATCGAGTTCCTCATGGAACTCGTCGAGTTCATCAGGCAGTAAGCATAAAAAACGATTTTAAAGCTTGAGCAAATAAACAAGGCATCAATACAATAGGAACCAAACATAACTTTGATACCACTGATGGGTTTGAGCCACAAGAACATCCTATGTGCTCATGCAAACCTAAATGCTTGAATCTAGGTTTCTCTAATTGTACATGCATTCATCCAAGATTTTCTAACCCTTGATCTAGTGATAATAATTCGAAACTATAATGACAAAAACAGATCTAGAAGATTACTTCTTGTTGCTTGCTTGAATCTTCTTGTCTTTGATGCTTCGAGTCACAAGTGTAACTCCTCTAATGGCTTACAAACACCAACTAGCAAGAGGGTAGTATATGAGAGAGGGAGGAGGTACAAAAATCGACTCTAGGGTTCTAAGAGAAGCAGTGGCTGATTTCTGTAATCCAGGGGTTCTAATTATACTGTGAGCAGCTAGGGTTTCAGTCAAAACCCTAATGGATAGCTTCAACACTAAGCAACCCATGTAACCTTCTAGAATAAGGCCATGGACGAAAATATGATGGGCTCTGATCATAATTTCGTTCATCCCTTTATCCATTAGGTTTCCCAGCCAAAAATTCAACCATCAAACATTTGACAGTTTAAGCCCCTTTATTCAATTAATCTCTTTTAGACACCAAATTAATTCCTAATTAATCTATGACTAATATTAATCAAATAATATGATTTCTCCTTTAATATATTATTCTTATAATATATTAATAAACCTTAATATCTTCTCTCTCTCTCTCTCTCTCTCTCCATAAATTACCCTGTCAAGTTGCTATGGTGAAGGCTACCCAAAAGGACCATGCACAACCGGGTCAAGTACTTACCAAATATAGTTACAGGCTTAGACACTAATCCAACAAAACTAACATACGTGTGCAAATAAATATCATATGCTAGCTTGCATGTACAGATAATCATATAGATCTACAGATCAATAACATAGCAACCATCCTATAACCAGGATACTGATCTAAGCAATCACTACTATAGCAACCATCCTATAACCTGGATACCAATCTAACAGATCACTAACATAGCAACCATCCTATAACCAGGATACTGATCCAACCGATCACTACCATAGCAACCATCCTATAATCAAAATATAAATCATAAGGGTCAGCCTTGGTGCCTTAGACCCTGTTGATATAGTGAGTAGAAATCACCTCTCAAGTAGCTCGGAAATGGTAATATCAAACTCCTCGAAATACAAATCCAACTCCAACATCTACATCCACGAATGATCCACTTCTATAAACTCCCAAATTACCAAAATACCCTATAAGTAAATTGGTTAATCCCTTGGTCAAAGTCAATGGTCAACGGTCAAGGTCAATGATCCATGTTGACCCAACTCGTCGAGTGCAGAGCACTGACTCGTCGAGTCCTTCCAGAACTCGAGAAATCGTGAAAAACCTAGTTAACTCGATGAGTTTCCAGACAACTCGTCGAGTCCATGCGTGGCCAAAAGTCGGGAAAGCCCTAACTGACTCATCGTGTCGTCGTACTCACTCGCAGAGTCCATGCATAAACCAACATCGACCACTCTTCATCGGACTCGTCGAGACGGATATGCGACTCATTGATTCTCTTTTGTATATTTCTCATCCAGACGCTTTTAAGCTACCCCAAAGCTCCATATTGCAGATCTAACCTCCTAGGTCATGGTTTCCACGTAAAGTTGCAAACTTTACGTACATGCATGGTCCTAGATGCCAAAACCAAGCTAAGGGAATGGTTTAAACCAAGAAGAAGACCGTTAGCTTGCTAAATCGGATGAATTTATGGCCATAGGGACTTAGAGGAGTCCAAATCTGAAGTTAAAACTTCATATCATGCCTAAAACCCGAATTGACTCATAAATATGCTAAAAATGACTCGAAACCTTTGCGTGAAGAGATCTAGCTAAAGATAGGTCAAGGTAACGACTTGTTACCTTCAGATTGGTGCCAAGATGAAGTAAAGTCAGATCCACAAGCTTCTATTTGCTCCAAGCTTCTTAGACTTCAAGCCTTCTTCACAAAATCCACCTTCCAAGCTTCTTTACACACAAAAATGGAGAGTAGGCAAGATTAGGGTTTTCTGAGCTCAAGAGGGAGGGTAAGGGAGACTGAAGGAGGCTAATGACCTTTTAAATAGGGTGCAAAACCCTAGAAATTAGGGTTTCATCTTCCAACTCCTACTTGTCGAGTCGGGGTCCTCCAACTCGTCGAGTAGACCACATATATAACGCGGGGTGACTAAAACTATACACAACGAGTTAGGGACTCTAACTCGTCCAGTAGACTTCCTTAATTGCACCAAATCCCTAAATCTCATTCTCAGAAATCAGGATGTTACAACTCTCCTCCAGTTGAACTATGCTTCGTCCTCGAAGCCTGTTGCAATGGATGAATCCAGACAATGCTCTTGCATTCTAGCCTCTGGTTCCAAAACCCACTCGGATCCCTCCCGACGCTGCCAATTGTATCTTTACCAAAAGCACTGCCTTGCTATGCAGAACATTTACCTCTTGTTCGAAGATGACCACCGACCTCTCGACGTAGTTCAGACGTTCATCGTCCAGAAGATCACTCAATGATACCACGACGTTCTTGCCCGACACGTACTTCCGCAACTGCAAGATATAGGAAGTGATATGAATTTGATTAAGCTTCTCCGCAATACCCAGTTGATATGCTGCCTTGCCAACCTTGGCAAAACCCGAAATGGCCCGATATATCGGAAACCCCAAATGCCCTCCTTCCTGAAGTGGATCACACCCTAAAAACCTGGAGTCCTTCCCATAACACAATCATGTATCATACGCGCCTGCCGATAATTATCTGTTGGAGAAGAGATTATATATACTTTCACGGGACCTGATTCGATAACCGAATTTTCAGAGATAAAACGGACTACGGGAGGCAAACTAGGAGATGAACCCTTATTGTGCTGACAGGATAATGCTTCCTTCAGCTCCCAAATCTACATATAGTAACAGTCAACCGCTAACGCATAACCACATACACCCATGATTGGCTTGATCAGCCTCAGGCTGGAATATCAGTATGTCAAATCCAATCACCGGCCGAATTGAAATCCACAAGGTTTTCGGCCTACCGCCTCAACCCTGCCGCTCCTCCTAGCCTACTGCATCGAGCAGGACTGCCTCAACCCTCCCAATATAATGTGTTGCCATAGATAATTAGGAGCAAGATCTAACCCGGTTCTCAGAACCTAATAGATAGGGACGCTCTAACCCAACAAACCTCGACTTCCCATTGACGACATTATACCTTCCTCCTGTAACTCGCGATTCACCCTACGAACCAAAAGTTTACCCCATTTACCTTACTGACCTCTAGAGTGCATGCCTCGCATGGATACACTTGCGATCCCCAATGAAAGTTTCCACTATAAGCCATCGATCCCGAGATGTCCGTCTGCGAATCTACCCCAAGTTTATGACTGAAACTACCACAATCATGCAGAGAAGGCCCTCAAACAGGTCAATAGTGAACCTTTCACAATCTGAATCCATTTGATACCCAAAACCTTAGTATAACATCTGACTCTTTACCATGTCGTTACCAATCTCCGGAGCGAAGAAAGAAGGTGATCAACCAAGAACTTCCATGTTTCATCCACGCCCTAACAACAACTTGTGAATATGTAGGAATACGGGGAAAACGTCTCTCTAGATTCATTCTGGTATCTAACTGATACTCCCCTCAATCCTTATTGCTTCCGATAACCTATCGACGCTATCGCCTTCTCGTCAGTGGCCCATTCCTATGGTCCTGTAGATATCCACTTTCCTCCGCTGCCCGAAGGGCATAATCAATGTTCCTCACATCACTAAAAAAGCATCACAATACTAAAACCCTACCACGCATGATTCCCTCCTTGGAGCAAGTTGCTACTCAAGAGTTTCTAGGCTCTCCTACATGACCACCGACGGTTCCTCAAGGCACTCTATAAGTGGTAACCAAAAAGTACCAAACGTACAATTGCACATGTTTTTATCACAAAGCAGCATGCTCAATACCAATACGTAGATCTAACAACATACATTTAGAGTCTTCAGCATGACTGAACCACCTCACTGAGCCTTCAATATATCTGGACCACTGTCAAAACCTTCAGCATGTCTGGACCGCCTCTCCGGGCCTTCATCCAGTCTGGACCGTTCTCCAGGCCTTCGGCCTGACTGGTATGCCCCGCTGAACTTCAGTCTATCCGGACCGCCCTAAGTCTGTTGAGCATAACCCTGGATCCATCCTGGTGCCCTCTCCCATATAACCGGTTCTCCGCTACTTAGGTTTTCGAACACCTATTCCAATCCGTAAACTATAATCCCGGTCTGACTCTAGACCTCGTGTTGATCGCCCACCCTCTCGGGGAAACGGTGGTCTGATCCATGACCCGCATATCTGCCACATACGCTAAATAACCTGCACACACGTGCTAAAAGTACTTTCGAGGCCTGGCAGCTAAACAAAATCCTCAATGGCTGATGCTCCATCTATGAATTTCCAATTCTCCCCCACTTGGGACACTAACCACTACCTACTAGTGGCGAAACCCAAACGCCACTTAACCATCCCTACTAGGTATTACCATACTTAACCTTAAAAAGATTACCGTGGAATGAATAACCTACGTAAAACAATCCTCCCGACACAGAGCAACCGAACTTCAAGAGAAACATGAATCCCCGCTGAATGCTTCTAAATCTCCAATCCACAACTACTAAACCTAAAATGGTGATTCTCTATCCTAACTTCTCATCCTGAATTCATCCCTGGATCTTAAGCTACAACCCTTCGATACTAAATCCCCCTAATCCTCCTATGTCCTAACATCTTATTCATAAGGTAATGAAATGTTTAGAATATAATTATAAACCATAAGATAAAAGGTAGAAACATACCAGCAACCGTATCTGGTGCTTCCCTGGCCTCCTCTGTTGTAAGCTGGAAAGCACGTCTCTGAGCCCTCAGAGGCTCTGCTCTACCCTGACCCGTGTCAGTAATCCTTAGTGTAGCCAATGCTGGAGCTTGTATCGGCCTAGCAACAAGCTATGGACAATTGGTCTTCACGTGACCAACCTGATGGAAGTGGTAGCAAATCCTTGTATCCTGAACCGAGGCTCTGCTATTAATGCTTTTTATAATGGTGTTTTTTTATTTTAAAGAATTGCCTTATAATGGTGTATATGAAACTGTGATGATTGTAGACAACTTAGGAAATAATGTGTTGGACATTGATCCTTCCAATAGTTTGGATAAGGCATGCTTTTGGCATTGTCGTCTTGCTGACCAACTCCAAAAGGATGGAGTCTTGGAGTCATTCGACTTAAGGTCGGATGACACTTGCAAATCTTGTTTACATGGAAAGATGACCAAGTCACCCTTCACTGGTACTTGTGAAAGGGGTGAAGGTTTGTTGGATCCCATACATGTTGGATTAGTGTCTAAGGCTGTAACTATATTTGGTAAGTACTTGACCCGGTTGTGCATGGTCCTTTTGGGTTGCCTTCACCATAGCAACTTGATATGGTGATTTGTAAAGAGAGAATAGATATTATTATTAATATATTATGAGAATAATATATTAAAGGAATAATAATATTATTTAATTGATATAAGTCATAAATTAATTAAGAATTAATTTGGTGACTTAAAGAGGTTAATTGAATAAAGGGGCATAAAGTGTCAAATGTATGATAGTTGTGTTTTTGGGCTATGAATCCTTATGGATATTATGGGGGACAAATTTTAGGGTTAGGATATCTTAAATTCGTCCAAGCCTCATATCTAGAAGGATATTTGGATTGCTTCGGGCCTATGTTATTCAATTAGGGTTAAGAGTGTAACCCTAGTAGCTCATAGTATAAATAGACCCCATGGGTGAGGGAAATCGGCCACTCTTGCAAGAAAGAAACCCTAGAGCCGATTTCCTCAACTCCTCTCTATCTCTCTCTCAAGATCATCCTCTTGCTAGTTGGTGTTTGTGAGCCATTAGAGGAGTGACAATTGTGACTCTAAGCTCCAAGAACAAGAAGTTTCAAGCAATCAACTTAAGGTATTCTTCTAGATATGATTTCATATGTTATGATTCAATTGTTTACACTAGATCTAGAATTGTAAGCCTTGGATACATTGCATGTTCAATTAGAGAAACCTAGATCCAAGCATTAGTGTTTGCATGTGCACATAGGAAAGTTCTTATGGCTCAAACCCATCAATACACACCGATGTATGTGGACTATTTAGAAACGCCACAAGGGATGCTAACCACTTCTATGTGAATTTTATTGATGATTACAAAATATATGGCTATATCTACTTAATCAAACATAAGTCAGAAAACTTTGAAAGATTCAAAGAGTTTAAACAAGAAGTGGAGGATCAGATGGGCAGGAAGATAAAGATGCTCTGATCCGATATGGGTGGTGAGTATCTTAGTATCGTGTTCCAAGACTATCTTAAGGAATGTAGGATTGTTTCACAATTGACGCCACCTAGGACACCATAGCTTAATGGTGTGGCTGAGAGGCGCAATCAAACCTTGTTCGACATGGTTTGTTCCATGATGAGTCGAGATTCGTTACCTATCTCATTCTGGGGGCATGCCTTAGAGACTACTGCCCATATTCTTAATCTAGTCCCAACTAAGAAGGCTGCCAAAACACCTCACGAGATGTGGATAGGGAAGGTTCCCTCGTTAGCACACATCAAGCTTTGGGGTTTCGAGGCTTTTGTGAGACGCGAGACTCACAACAAGCTCGAGCCTCGTAGTGAGCGGTGTATTTTCATCGGCTACCCATAGAAATCCTTTGGATATCTCTTCTATAGACCGAGTGACAATGTTGTTTTCATTGCGAGGATAGGAGTCTTTCGCGAGAGAGAGCTCATAGAACAAGGAGATAGTGGGAGGCAAATTGACCTTGAAGAGCTTCAAGAGTCAAGCGGTGAAGGAACCTCAAACACTAGCAATCGACCTAAGGAGGAAAATCCTGTTGAACCAATTAACGAGTCTGTACCTCTGAGGCGCTCCAGTAGAGTTAGTGTTCCACCTGTGTTATATGGTTTTCATATAACATCTGAGGGTGATACATTTATCAGTGATAGCACACTGGTAAATTTGGATGAACCTAGCAATTAAAAGGAATCCATGGGAGGCCCCGAGTCTGCAAAGTGGAAAGAGGCAATGGAAAGTGAGATTCAGTCGATGCATGACAATCAAGTTTGGAACTTGGTTGACATTGTATCGGGTCGTAAGACAGTCGGGTGCAAATGGATCTTCAAAAAGAAGACCGACATGGATGGGAAAATACACACATATAAGGCGTGACTGGTTGCGAAGGGCTTTACTCAAACTCATGGAGTTGACTATGATAAGACCTACTCACCAGTAGCGAAGATTAAGTATATTAGGGTTATGTTAGCCATAGCTGCATTTCATGACTATGAAATATGGCAAATGGATGTCAAAACTGCTTTCCTTAATGGGAAGTTGGCTGAGATGTTTACATGAGTCAACCAGAGGGTTTTTTCAATGCAAAGTACCCTAATAGAGTGTGTAAGATTGAGAAATCCATTTTTTGATTGAAACATGCATCTTGCAAATGGAATCTTAAAGACTTTGGATTTTCGAGAAGTGAGGATGAGTCATGTGTGTATGTCAAGGCTAGTGGGTGTATAGTTAGCTTTTTGGTGTTGTATGTGGATGACATACTACTCATAGGAAATGGCATTCCATCCTTGCAGGAGGTTAAGTCTTGGCTTGGGGAGTGTTTTGCTATAAAGGACCGTGGAGAAGCTGTTTACATCCTAGGGATAAGGATATTGAGAAACAGGAGTAATAGACTAATTGGAGTTAGTCAAAGTACCTACTTAGACAAGGTGTTGAAACAATTCAACACGGAGAATTCCAAGAAAGGTGACTTACCCATCCAAGGCAATACCAAACTGAGTAAGACTCAATGCCCGAGTATAGATGCTAAAATAGCTGAGATGAGTCAAGTACCATATGCTTCCGCAGTTGGCTAGATCATGTATGTTATGACTTGTACTCGCCCTGGTGTGGCCTCTGCTTTGAGCATGGTCAACAGATATCAAGTGAATCCTAGTAAAGCTCACTGGACCGCGGTAAAGAACATTCTTAAGTACCTACGCAGAACTAAGGACTGGGTCCTTACTCTTGGTTGGAGTGATGACTTAAGAGTCACAGGGTATACTGACGTCACCTTTCAGACCGACAAAGATAATTTTCGCTCTCAATTGGGTTGGGTTTTTACTCTGAACGGAGGAGCAATAACTTGGAAAATTACCAAATAGGAGACTGTAGTTGATTTAACGTGTGAATCACAGTTCATACCAGCATGTGAAGCGTCGAAGGAGGCGATATGGCTGAAGAAGTTTATCGGAGACGTTGGAGTTGTACCAGCTATAAAACAGCCTATGGAGATTTTCAGTGACAATGAGGGTGCGGTTGCCTTAACCAAGGAACCAAGGGATCATGGCAGATCCATACACATCGACAGGAAATATCACTTCATAAGACATCGGGTGGAAGAAGGAGTCCTCTTTGTAAAGTGAGTGTCATTAGATGAGAACCCAGTACATCCCCTCACGAAGGGACTGCGTAGGGTTAATTAAACATTTGCAGCATGCGAGGCATAGTGGGCTGAAGGATGATATTATTTTTAATGATTAGATAGCTATTTTGAAACCCTTAATAGATAAAATATAACTGACATTTGATGATTAAATAAAATGTGTTTTTTTATTTATGAGTAAAGTTACTATCTTGTGTCAATTGTTTACTATTGCTTCATTTTGCAAGTTTTGACTTCTAGAATAATTATATTATTCAAACTATCCATAGTCGATCATACTTTGGAAGTTGGTATTGAGGCAAGACTTTCATGAATTTGGGTTGTAGATTGTATGAAGTGTATTAGACATAGCAAAAGTTTGCTACAACATTTATGAATGCTCATAAGGTCTGAGTATTGGATTAAACCCACGCTCACTTGAATCACTACATGGAATTTATCACAAGTGATCGTGAGACGGTAATATCATATAAGTCTACAAACTAGGATATATAAGTTGTTGACAATGAGTTGATTGTACATTGATAGTGTGAAAACGCATCAGTAACTTGATATTATAAAACACACTGTTGTGTATGATTTGATGAATAGTTAGTACAATCATATAATGTCGAAGTTTATCTGTTCCTTTTAATTCTTGGAGGATTAAAAGAGATATCTTGGGCCCCTCGATGATTTTGTTTTGACTTATGTGTCGGGCCCGGTTGGGACTAAATTGATGTGTTCAATTAAGTTTTCTGTCAAAGAAATCGGAAATCGAGAAACAAACTGCTGGACAATAAGTATGACATTGTTCCATGTATTTGTCCGACCAATATCTTAAAGAACAAAGGATTATATGATCCCTTATGTAAAGGACGCGTCACTGATTGGATCATAGTTCGACAACGGCTTTTAAGAGCTACGATTGCTAGTCGGTGTTTTCAGTCATACTTTCAATTATAGTTATTAGACTTATCCAAGTGGGAGACTGTTGGATTAGAGATACTTGACCTGAGAGTAGCATGGTCCTTTTGGGTTGCCTTCATCAATGCAAATTGATAGGATGGACTTTTGAGAATAAGGTTATTTGTGATTTGTTAATGTATTACAAGTATAATAGATTAATATGAAATCATATTATTTAATTAGTATTGATCAAGAGTCAATTTGGAATTAATTTAGTGATCAAAAGAGACTAATTAAATATATGGGGTCTGATTTAGTAAATGAATGATTCTTATAGTGTGGGACAATGATCTATGGGTATTTGGGTGGGCTAAACTCACATGGAGGTTAACCCATGGAGCCTAAGAAAGATGAAGAGTCATGGTGCATTAGGGTTTGCATAAATGTAACCCTAACACTTGTCATACTATAAATAGAACCCCCTAGAGCCAAAATCGGTTGCGACATACATTCTTGGAGAGTGTGAATCGAGTTTGTGCTAATTAACTTATTCTCTCAAGCCTCCTTTAACACTTGGTGTTTGTGACATATTAGAGGCATCACAGTTGAGGTGCTAAAGCTTTTGAAGGCAAAGAACTACAAGTCCTAATAAGAGGTAAGTTATCTAAGTAGTTATTATGTTCAACTATATGCTAGTTAGGATGAATGCTTTGGAAAATCAAATTGCATGTATAATTAGAGAAAACATAGATCCGAATCATCTAGGGTTGGATGTGCACGATAAGGTTGTTAGAGTGTTCTAAACCCATCAGAATGGTCCCAGATGCCAAAAAAAGCTAAAGGAAAGGTTTAAACAAAGAAGAAGAGCCTTATCTTGCTAAATCCGATGAGTTGATGGCTATAGGTACTTAGAGGAGTCCAAATCTGAAGTTACAACTTCAGATCATGCCCAACACTCGAATTGACTCACAAATATGCTAAAAATGACCCTAAACCTTTGCATGAAGAGATCTAGCTAAAGATAGGTCAAGGTAACGACTTGTTACCTTCAGAATGATGCCAAGATGAAGTAAAGTTAGATCTACAAGCTTCTCTTTTCTCCAAGCTTCTTAGACTTCAATCCTTCTTCACAAAATCCACTTTCCAAGCTTCTTTACACACAAAAATGGAGAGTATGCAAGATTAGGGTTTTCTGAGCTCATGAGGGACGGTAAGGGAGGATGAAGGAGGCTAATGACCCTTGAAATAGGGTGCAAAACCCTGGAAATTAGGGTTTCATCTTCCAGCTCCTACTTGTCGAGTCAGGGTCCTCTGACTCGTCGAGTAGACCACAAAAATCACGCGGGCTGACTAAAACTCTACACAACGAGTTAGGGCCTCCAACTCATCGAGTATACTTCCTTAATTGCATGAAATCCCTAATCTCATTCTCGACAATTAGGATGTTACAATTATTGTGGGTTTATATAGACCTGTTATTGCAGATTGATACAGGACAGTTGTTATTGGTTGAGACATACTCGTTGTTGTTATGTATAGTTACATGTAACTTATGTGGTAATTTGGGGAACTCGCTAAGTTTTGTGCTTATAGTTATGCATTAAATGTTTTTGTCACACTCCATCCGGCAACGGAATCGTTGGACTATGCGACTTTGTGATGACGGTACAAAATTATTGAATACATTGAACAATACATAGAAGATATAACACACCCATTAATTTTAATTATTTTATATATAAGAGGTTACATCATTATTCATGGTATAATAACATGACTATAACTTAAAAACACTAAGCAGTAAGTGAACAAACGAGACTTTCAGACACTTCCTTGATAACTTCTTCCTTCACATTGCTTCCTCCATAGCTCATTGTCCCGCGAATATATGTGGTTTGAAAACGTCGACACAATGTTGGTGAGTTCACATGTTTTTATAGTTTTATACTTAGAATAGTTTTATATTTCAAGTTTTTCAATGAAATTTTATTTTTCATGACTTTTCTATATAGGATATATCACCCCTTTCGTAATATCCTATAACTTACCTTTAAATATTTCTCACACTTCCGCTTATTGCTACATACTATTACTAGTTCAAGGCGTTCCCCTCTAGGTAGTTTATTTTATTATGGTTGGCTGAACACTTGTTACAATGAGTTCCTATAATCGAGCTTTCGACAAGATATTTTCCCCACAGAACGCTTCATCGATCGTCGTAATGTAGTTTAAAAACTTATGGCTGTTGTGATTTGACGATGAGGGTTGTAGCTAGCAACTATAAGTGGGGGTGTCAACCCCGTATAGATGTATACATATATTTCCTTCTCACTTAATATTTAACGATTATAGGTCTGGGTTAGCTGAAAACTAATCAGCTAAATGATGAATAGTGTCGTTCTCATTTAAAAACTATCTTGTTTAACCATATAGTATGTTTATCGATCTTTTTAGTTTTAGTTTTCTTTTTATGTGATTCTCTTTCATAAATATACTGATATGTATATATACTTAATTATATTTATATTTATATAATTATCGTAGTTTTTGATGTTCTTGATATGATATTAGGGCAGAGTAACAATTAGGTACTATGCTTATCCTTAGGTTTGGCCAACGTACGTAGCAACTAGATACTATGTTACCCTAGAGAATTTGCTAGTATATAGACTAGGTATAATATTATTGTATAGATTTGGGCAGAGTTTCTACTAGGTATAATATCATCATATGTTTTGTGCAGCATAACGACTAGACATAATATTATTCCTAAAATTTTCGCAAGGTAACTACCAGGCTGTTGGGAATAAAACCCTAATTGAGATTTGATGAACAAGATGCGGAAAATAGGAACAAAAACAAATATGAAGATTAGGTCAAATGATCACTCGATTTATTCAAACAAGAGGAATAAGTTACAATTTTAGCATAGACTAAAGAATCTAACACTACATAAGAAACCTCACGTGGTGGCTACATTTTGCCTCACTCTTAACCCTAATTATGAACAATACATGACTATTTATAGGGAAAAGACAAGTCTTGGGATTTTAACCTACACTTCATCAAGGGGCCCATTGCCATCATCCATGGAGTGCTTTGAAACCCTACAATCTTCCCCTCAAAGTATGGAATGGATGACAATGCTTTAACTTCCAAAACACGCATCTAGCGAATAAAAAGAACTTGCAACGAGGAATAGATGAAGCAATCCATGAATCTTGATTCTTCAATAGTCTTCAAACACGGAAAAAAAAAGTCATGGAAATTTGACGTTATCACGAAAAAAGACTTTCCGAACCGCCAAGACTTGATGGAATCTTTAATTTTCTGTTCACGGAAAAAAAAATATATATGCATTCAAGAATTCAAAACTGTTCACCAGCCCTTAAATTTGTAAAATTTTCTGAATATAGGGCAGAAACTCACTTGCTGAAAGGCAGGGGCTGGAATGGTAATTCTGCATCAATATACCCCTTTCATTGCAACAAAATCTGGAATTGGTCCAAAAATATCAAACTGTGAAAACAACAGGGACCAAAAGTGCCAATTCGCTGGAGTTATAGGGACCAAATATGAAACATTAAAGCATCGTCTTCCCCATTTAGACGTATGATAAAGGGGATGCAGCGACTGGAATAAATGCAAGACCCCAAAATTAAAACCCGCGAATCATACTTTCGTTCCAAGTACAAGCAACCGAAACCAAGTTCGGTCCAGGTTCATTGAACCGAAACCATGTTCGGTCCGAGCACAGGTTCGCTTTCGGTTCATCCTCCTTTCGCTCCAACCATTAACAAGCGAACCCAAGTTTGTTGTTCCAGGTTCGGTCCTAATTCATCAGCATTACCCCAAGGAGAATCTCCATTCTTTCGTTCCAAGAGCTACCAACCGAACTCAATCACAGGTTCGCTTCTGAATCAAACGAATATAGCCCAAAGTGAATCCATGTCAACGCATGTTAGTGTGAGCCTATAAATTAATTCCACATCCGAAAGATTGCAGTGTAACGCCTGCAGATCCGGGCTAGTTAATTTAGAGGCAATAGGGGTCGAAAACGACTTTTCGACAAAAAGATTATTTAGAATAAATAATCTTAACCAAGTTGTAGAATATGTCACAGGGTTTCCGTACATATAAAGAACGCCGAAATCCGAGTTATAACGAAGAAGTTATGACCCGTCGAAGTTTCGCGTCGGAACCGGCACGGCGCCGGGAAGCGTAAATAGTAAATTTATGATAGAGCGAGATTTAGATTTAGCGCTCTAAACGAAGTCGTAGAATATGTTAAACTAAGAACTTCGATAAAAAGAACGCCCAAATCTGACTTCGTATGAAGAAGTTACGATTTTTCGAAGTTTCGGATTAGCAGTGTACAGTCCGAAATTCGAATATTAGATCGAGCGATTTTTAGCCGACACAACCTAAACGAGAATTGAAGATCTCATTATTAGTAGCGTAACAATAAAAAGACAGACGAAAATGGACATCGGATGAAGAAGTTATGAGATTTTAACGGACCAATCCTGTCCCGACCTGTTAAAAATATAACTTTAAAAATAAAGTCAAAATTAGCCGACGGAGTCTAAATGAAAGTTGTAGAGTACGTCTCCACCTACACGTGGATATAAATAACGTTAAAAACGGAGTTCGTATGAACGAGTTACAAATTATAATAGCATATTTACGTATTAAAATAAAGTATAAATCATATATACGTACACATATATATACATATGTATATATCATTAGAAAGGTATCGACGATGCGGTCATTATAAGACTAATGTTGAGTTCTTTCGACATTAGTTTAGTGCAAATATCATTAAATCTATTTAAAATAGTATTATAAAGGGGTGTTTAGTTGTTTATATAACTATAAGGTCATTAAGTAATTATGAAGGGTAGTTTTTGTAAATTCAATTACTATAAATAAGAGGCTTGGGCTCTCATATTTCTTGCACCGTTCTCTTGATTCAAGAGTCTTTCTCTCCTTATCCCCCGGGCATTTCGGTCCCTCGTGATTCGACTTCTCTTTCTGTAGTTTTAGTATAGTAAGGTGAGCGTTGAAGCGCTGGACGAATCTTTCTTAGAAAGATTCAGCGACGAAGTTCTGCCCCTACAGAGCCCGACTCCTAGCTAAAATCCCCTTGTAAGTAAGTTATGCTTACCCTATTTTAAATATAGTTTATATTTAAAATTAGTATTGTTATTATAAATTTATAATAAATATTTGAGCTATTATTATGACTTATATAAGTGTCGTTATAATATCTTTTTAACTACTCGCGGTACGGGGAATCTGGTTTAAAGGGCCGCATAGGGTTGTTGGATTTCAGAAGTGCTATATGCCAAAATGGTCTTGCCCTCCGGTGTTTTATGTCTGGCCCCTGTCTGTACATAGTGGTTGGAAAGTATTGTTTAAACGCTTATATAATAATAATAATAAGACTAATAATTAGTCACGGTAAATATTAGACTAAAATCTAGTGGTAATAATACTAGGTTTCGTCGAAGGAAATTATTTTAAAGTAAACGAAGCGCTGTCCGAGTACCGAGTCACCACCTTCTCAAGTGAGTGCATAGTTACTTTCATCTTACACATAGATATGAAGTATTTTATATAAACTACGTGCTATATGTGCACATTATCTGAATACTTGCTGTCTATGCTGGTTGAACGTTTTATACATGTTTTAAAGGACTTAAACTGTATATGTATTTTATATATACGGAAATGTTGGGTATGAGATGGGTAGATGAATGATGAGAGATAGAAGATGACGTGAGTATACATTGGCAGCTACAGACTTAGTGCTTATGGGACAAACACCGGTAGCTATGGACTTAGTACCTTTTAGACGTTGGTAGCTATGGATTTAGTACCTGTAGGAATTGGTAGCTATGGACTTAGTACCTGTTGAACATTGGTAGCTATGGACTTAGTACCTATTAGATAAAGACTGGTAGCTATGGATTTAGTACCCGATGAATAGACTATAGCAGCTATGGAATTAGTGCTTTATGAACGAACATTGGCAGCTATGGATTTAGTGCCAGTCCCATGACCCTGGAAGTAAGGGACTTCGGAATAAACGAATGCAGGATAGATGAATCTTATGTTAAATCCTTAAAGAGTAAAGAAGATAATGGGGATGGGTAATTGGGTTGATTGTTTGATTGAACATAATAATTATATTATTGTGGGTTGAAAACCCTATGTACTCACCAGGTTTCCCAACCTGACCCACTCAGTTTATGTATATCACAGGTGACGAAGTGAAGTGACATTACACTGAGAGATTTAAAAGAGATGTAGATCACTAGTGTAAATCATTGTAAGTTCTGTTTATGCTTATGTTTCGGTATTAACGATGACATCCCAAACATTTTAAAATGAAATAAATACGTTTCTTCGAAAATGTTTTAATAACGTATTTACCATGTTTTTCTGGGAACAAATTCCGCAACCTTTTTATAAAATGAAGTACTCTGATTTTTATAAAGCATAAACAAAATCGGTCTTTTCTGGCCGTGATTTTGGGGATGTCATAGTTGGTATCAGAGCATTAGTTTAAGCGAACTAGGAATATGGATTTATTTCTAGACTTAAACTTAGAATGCTAAGCAATGATTGTGAGGTGTGAGCACTAGCTTATTTTAGGAATTGTGCCTAAAATGCTTTTATGTGCTAAATGCTTTGTGCATGATATGTTGTTAATTGTTCGGATCTATGGTCTGTTGCCGACCGGATCTGGAAACCTTATGTGTTTAGGATTCTAAACGTACGACTACGGTATTAGAACTAGCATGTAAATGTTTCGGAGTGATAAGGATGATTTAAACGTCAAGTAAAGGTCTAAATTCACCTTATTCGGTGTATAGATCGAGATGGTAAGGACCCGTAGCGGAAACGTAAACGCAAATGGGAACAGGAACCAACCCCCAGTGGTTCAGCAAATACCTGTTGTAGAAGAAGTTGCGTCTGAGCCAGTCACCATGGCTGGAGTTCAAGCCATGATTCGGGCTATGTTGGCTGAACAAAGGGAAGAAATGAGACGGATGTTGAATATGGACGAACCTACTATGCCCATTGAGCAACCCGAACTGATTCCCGAGCAATCTGAGGAAGGGAACTACAGCCGCCAAGTGAGTCAAGTTGGGACTCAAGGTGAGCAAAGGGATGGCCCAGAAAGGAGAAACAACAAGGATGGGCGGATGTACAAGAACTTCTTGGGTGCGAAACCACCATGCCTCTCAGGAAGCCCAAAGCCGGTTGAGATTATGGATTGGATCTCTGAGATGGAGATGGTGTTTGAGAGCTGCAGTTGTAATGAGAAACAGAAGACTGTCTTTGCAGTAAGACAGCTGAAAACTGGAGTCTTGAGCTGGTGGAAGCTATTGGCAGATACGATGCCACGAGGAGAAGCCTTAAGGATGTCGTGGGAAGAGTTTTTGGAACAGTTGAAAATGCAGTACTGCTCGGAGGTAGATCTGATAGACCTAAACAACGACTTTCAGAACCTGAAGAAAGGGAAGATGAGTGTTGATGAGTATGCCACCACATTTACCGAGAGGATGAAGCTATTTCCCTACTTGGTGCCTACTGAACTCTCCAAGATTGATAGGTTTGCTAACGGACTGCCCACTGACTTTGGTCCAATGGTCAAAATGGCAACTACCTTAAAAGCAGCTATTAGGGCAGCTAAGAACGTAGAGGCCCAGATAAGAGAAAAGGGTCTAGAAAAAGATAAGGCAGGAGAGAAGCGAAATTTTGAGGGATCTTCGAGGTCGAACAAGGAAAGAAAATTCTCAAAACTCGGAGGAGCAGACGGAGGTGAAACAAGATGGTGTGATAAATGCAAGAAGAAGCATGGTGGGAAGTGCAACGAAGAAGTGACTTGTTACAAGTGTGGGAGGACGGGTCACTATTCCAAAGACTACACACATAATGACAAAGTATGCTACGGATGTGGAGGCAAGGGGCACATGTCTAGAGACTGCCCAAGGAAAAATGAAGCAGCAAGACCAGAAACGCCACCAAGGCCAAGGGCATTTCACATGATCCTCGATGAAGCAGAGAACCATGCGAGGAATCAAGAATGAGGACTTCTTACCTGAAGATCGGATTATGCAGTAGCCATAGTTTCGTATGATGTAGCCTAGTAGAGGCATAGTCTAGGGTGAACTTGAACACCTATGTAATCATTTCAAGAATTAATATAAAACCTTCGCTTTGTTATCTGATGTGTTGAATGATTGTATGATTTGCTGCATGGTGACTTGGGAAACTGTGAGACAATACTTGGGACGAGTATGAGTAGGTGTGAATGGTAGTAGAGGCCTATACTACCGGAAGCACAGGACTCACACTTGGATCAGGGAAAGTCACAAGGTTACCAAGAAGCTAGTAATTGATTTCGTTTTATTCAAGTGTGTTGTTACCATCGTTTCGGTAATGACTAAGAAGATTGTTGATATTCCGACCCTAGTGGTCATATTGAATCGAGTCCGACTACAATGAGTATGTTGTGTGGCTCAGAGGACCAAGTTTGATGTAGTGTCCGACTTAAACCAAACGGTTGAAATCAAAGCGATCAATAGAAGTATCGCACTCGTTGTTAAAGAAGTTGGTGGCTAGAAATGCCTAATGTTAAAGTGTGATTATATCACATTAGAACATGAAGGAAGGCATAGTCTGTTTTAGAATTTAACTCTAAGAGACCTAAGTCTAAGTGTTGCAACATACGATGATAGGTCATTAGAATATGACACATCGATCTATAGTAGTAATAAAAGAACTTATCTCAAGTCCGTATCCAGCAAGGATCGAGATTGTGACTTGAAGGTCATAATTTGGAGTCTAACCTGAGGTAGAGAGCAGGTGCACGATCGAGTACTCTTACAGTCAATGAGTTTAAGAGATAGAATTGAAGGAATGTAGAAGTTATAATTATTACCTAGGATGAAGAGATGACGTATGGAGTCATTATATGACCCTGTTTCGTTGATGATTCCGGGACGTAATCATCCAAAGGGGGAGATAATTGTAACGCCTGCAGATCCAGGCTAGTTAATTTAGAGGCAATAGGGGTCGAAAACGACTTTTCGACAAAAAGATTATTTAGAATAAATAATCTTAACCAAGTTGTAGAATATGTCACAGGGTTTCCGTACATATAAAGAACGCCGAAATCCGAGTTATAACGAAGAAGTTATGACCCGTCGAAGTTTCGCGTCGGAACCGGCACGGCGCCGGGAAGCGTAAATAGTAAATTTATGATAGAGCGAGATTTAGATTTAGCGCTCTAAACGAAAGTCGTAGAATATGTTAAACTAAGAACTTCGATAAAAAGAACGCCCAAATCTGACTTCGTATGAAGAAGTTACGATTTTTCGAAGTTTCGGATTAGCAGTGTACAGTCCGAAATTCGAATATTAGATCGAGCGATTTTTAGCCGACACAACCTAAACGAGAATTGAAGATCTCATTATTAGTAGCGTAACAATAAAAAGACAGACGAAAATGGACATCGGATGAAGAAGTTATGAGATTTTAACGGACCAATCCTGTCCCGACCTGTTAAAAATATAACTTTAAAAATAAATTCAAAATTAGCCGACGGAGTCTAAATGAAAGTTGTAGAGTACGTCTCCACCTACGCGTGAATATAAATAACGTTAAAAACGGAGTTCGTATGAACGAGTTACAAATTATAATAGCATATTTACGTATTAAAATAAAGTATAAATCATATATACGTACACATATATATACATATGTATATATCATTAGAAAGGTATCGACGATGCGGTCATTATAAGACTAATGTTGAGTTCTTTCGACATTAGTTTAGTGCAAATATCATTAAATCTATTTAAAATAGTATTATAAAGGGGTGTTTAGTTGTTTATATAACTATAAGGTCATTAAGTAATTATGAAGGGTAGTTTTTGTAAATTCAATTACTATAAATAAGAGGCTTGGGCTCTCATATTTCTTGTACCGTTCTCTTGATTCAAGAGTTTTTCTCTCCTTATCCCCCGAGCATTTCGGTCCCTCGTGATTCGACTTCTCTTTCTGTAGTTTTAGTATAGTAAGGTGAGCGCTGAAGCGCTGCACGAATCTTTCTTAGAAAGATTCAGCGACGAAGTTCTGCCCCTACAGAGCCCGACTCCTAGCTAAAATCCCCTTGTAAGTAAGTTATGCTTACCCTATTTTAAATATAGTTTATATTTAAAATTAGTATTGTTATTATAAATTTATAATAAATATTTGAGCTATTATTATGACTTATATAAGTGTCGTTATAATATCTTTTTAACTACTCGCGGTACGGGGAATCTGGTTTAAAGGGCCGCATAGGGTTGTTGGATTTCAGAAGTGCTATATGCCAAAATGGTCCTGCCCTCCGGTGTTTTATGTCTGGCCCCTGTCTGTACATAGTGGTTGGAAAGTATTGTTTAAACGCTTATATAATAATAATAATAAGACTAATAATTAGTCACGGTAAATATTAGACTAAAATCTAGTGGTAATAATACTAGGTTTCGTCGAAGGAAATTATTTTAAAGTAAACGAAGCGCTGTCCGAGTACCGAGTCACCACCTTCTCAAGTGAGTGCATAGTTACTTTCATCTTACACATAGATATGAAGTATTTTATATAAACTACGTGCTATATGTGCACATTATCTGAATACTTGCTGTCTATGCTGGTTGAACGTTTTATACATGTTTTAAAGGACTTAAACTGTATATGTATTTTATATATACGGAAATGTTGGGTATGAGATGGGTAGATGAATGATGAGAGATAGAAGATGACGTGAGTATACATTGGCAGCTACAGACTTAGTGCTTATGGGACAAACACCGGTAGCTATGGACTTAGTACCTTTTAGACGTTGGTAGCTATGGATTTAGTACCTGTAGGAATTGGTAGCTATGGACTTAGTACCTGTTGAACATTGGTAGCTATGGACTTAGTACCTATTAGATAAAGACTGGTAGCTATGGATTTAGTACCCGATGAATAGACTATAGCAGCTATGGAATTAGTGCTTTATGAACGAACATTGGCAGCTATGGATTTAGTGCCAGTCCCATGACCCTGGAAGTAAGGGACTTCGGAATAAACGAATGCAGGATAGATGAATCTTATGTTAAATCCTTAAAGAGTAAAGAAGATAATGGGGATGGGTAATTGGGTTGATTGTTTGATTGAACATAATAATTATATTATTGTGGGTTGAAAACCCTATGTACTCACCAGGTTTCCCAACCTGACCCACTCAGTTTATGTATATCACAGGTGACGAAGTGAAGTGACATTACACTGAGAGATTTAAAAGAGATGTAGATCACTAGTGTAAATCATTGTAAGTTCTGTTTATGCTTATGTTTCGGTATTAACGATGACATCCCAAACATTTTAAAATGAAATAAATACGTTTCTTCGAAAATGTTTTAATAACGTATTTAGCATGTTTTTCTGGGAACAAATTCCGCAACCTTTTTATAAAATGAAGTACTCTGATTTTTATAAAGCATAAACAAAATTGGTCTTTTCTGGCCGTGATTTTGGGGATGTCACATGCAGGTATGATGTTCGTTCCAAATCACAAAGATAAAACCCAAGTTCGTTCCTAGTCTATCGATTATACCCCCAAAGCGGACGTTCACAGGAAGAACTTTCAAGGCAATTTTGACTTTTCTTTTGACCATTGTGCATACCAATTGAGATCGCTTCTTTCTTCATTCATTCACAGGTAAGAATTTTTCACAGCAGTTTTGGCCTTAAAGTTTGACCACACTTCCGATTTAAGCCCCAACATTCGAAACACATGCTCGTTTCCGAGACATCATTCAATTTATTCCGAGTGTTCTAAGCACCGATTGCAAGACCCACTTGGCGATGCGAACAAAAATTCAAGGAAATCCAGAACGCAGTGAACTTCCGATCTTAACATCCGATCTTATCAGAAATTACGACTATGGTTCAAGTGCCAAACACATCCACATCAATTACATCATCCCGATTCCAAATGGTTTCGATTTTGACTTTTTATGGTTTGACTCTCCAAATTAAAATATAATTTGTTCGTCCGTTCATCATCAGACATTGAGATGCATTCAATCAAACACCCAATCGTCACTTCCATAAATCGATTTCAATCACAGATAAATCAGAACAAAATCATTGGAATTTCAAGATCAACATGACTTTATCAAATCGAGTTTAAGATTTTAAATGGCAGAATCGAAAAAAAACTTGGATGAAAGCTAAAAGGAATCGATTCATGAGTCTTGATAATTAAACATTAATACCCAATTGCCATTATCAAAGATCCAATTCATTCAAAGATAAATTCAAGTTCAATACTAGTTAATCAAATCGATCTTTGAGAAGATGCGGAAAATAAGAACAAACACAAATATGAAGATTAGGTCGAATGATCACTCAATTTATTCAAACAAGAGGAATAAATTACACTTTTAGCATAGACTAAAGAATCTAACACTACATAAGAAACCTCACGTGGCGGCTACATTTTGCCTCACTCTTAACTCTAATTGTGAATAATATATGACTATTTATAGGGAAAAGACAAGTCTTGGGCTTTTAACCTACACTTCATCAAGGGGTCCATTGTCATCAACCATGGAGTGCTTTGAAACCCTACATATGAATAATATCATACTAATGTTTCATGCAATTTATAACCTACTAATATATTACAAATAATAATATTTTGTAAAATCGATAATCTAGTATTAGAACATGTATCCCCCCTCCCGGTAAGACTTTTAAAAACTAGTAAAAATGGGGCCATGAACTCACCCTAGTAAGGTTAATCGCCTTATTAGGGTAGCTTTGGGACTTGGGAGCTTGGTGATATCTTGAAAACTAAATCACATCGAACAGAGGGAGTGAGAGGCTTTGACAGAGGAGTGTCAAAATGGGTATGTAGACACTTCTATTTATAGCAAGGATTTGGACCGCATGTCGTGCCTTTTGCTGTGCGCGCCGCACAAAGTGCATTCTGGTTCTAATCGGGCATTGCCTTGTGTCACATTCTCGCTGGGCCACATCATCCGCAATCTTCGTGAATCATGCGTCAGTGTGCGCACCGTGCATGGTGCACACATATAAATGTTTTTGAAAATTGCATATCACTTGCGTATGAGCTCCATTCTTTACCCTCTTTATACCCACACGATGCTCCCGACTAGCACTACAAATTTCCTTTAGGTTGTTTTGACACATTTTAAATTTCCTCTTTTGGCCTAACGAGGGTATCCATAAATGATTTTATAAAAATCATAACATCCCCGTACAAGCTCAATTCTTGACATTTTTCGTTTCAAAATTCTTATATTGAGAAGTACAACGACTTTCATTTTATGTGACATTAGCCAAAACTTAACTAATCTCTTCGTACTATTTTTACGTCGTAAAATTATTTACGTGGTTGAGTTTTATTTCTAGTAAATACCATAAGTTATGAATACAAAGTTGGATTTTTACGAAGTTTTTATTTCTAGTACTTCCCGAATATGTTAACATGTATCCAAGTTGGATTATTGATATATTTAAGGGCGTATTTGAATATATTTATTAATATAAGATAGTATTATATTACTGCCCTATTACATTTATTTCTCTAAGCTAATTCCAAACGACGGTCGGTGACATGTTGTCTTCAGTTGTCATATTCTCCTCCCGTTAAAGGAATTTCTTCCCGAAATTTAACTTGTGGTCAGGGTACTTGCTCTTCATTTTATCTTCCCATTCCCAAGTATACTCTAGTTCTCGCTTAGAGTTCCATCATACCTTGACTGTGGGAATACGACTCTGTTTGAGTCTTTTGACCCCCACAGTCCATGATTTCAATCGACTCCTCGACAAATTTGAGTTTGCTATTAACCTGAATTTAATCAAGAGGAAAGATAAGTGCATCATCAAAGATACACTTCTTGAGATTTGACACATGGAAGACGTCGTGCCCACTGCTAAGTTCTTGGGGCAACTTGAGTTGGTAAGGTACTGGACCGACCCTTTCAAGTATCTCGAATGGCCCTATGTACCATGGATTAAGCTTACACTGCTTTCCGAACCTTATGACTCCTTTCCAAGGAGAGACCTTTAACATTACCTTGTCTCCAACTTGGAACGTAATAGGTTTGGGTCTGACATCAACATAGCTCTTTTGGTGACTACGAGCGGTCTTCGGGCACTCTCTGATTTGCACACTCATCTCAGTGGTCTCATTGATGATCTCTGGGTATGTTAACATATTTTCTCCTGCAAGTTCCTTTTCTAATTGTGTATCACTGACTCCTGCCCAACATATCAACGATCGACACTTCCGACCATAGAGACCTTCAAATGGCGCAACCTCAATGCTAGTGTGATAAGTATTTTTGTTTGAGAGCTCAATCAACGGTTGATGAGTATCCCATGCACTTGCATAATCTATCACACATGCATTGATCATATCCTCCAACGTTTGGATTTTTGTTTCGCGTTGACCGTCAGTCTGGGGATAATAGGTCGTGCTCATGTCCAGGCGGGTACCAAGAGGTTTTTGTATCCTTCAATAGAACTTGAGAGGAGAATCTAATATCTCTATTTGAGATAATGGATATCGACACCACATGTAATCTGAATATCTCTCAGAGTCACGTCCTAGTCAGCTTCTCAATTTTATCTGTCTCCTTTATTGATTGGATGTGGGCGGACTTGCTCAATCTATCAACCACTTGCCATCTAGTATCGTAGCCACTAGATGTCTTAGGTAGATTTGTTACGAAGTCCATTGCAATCTATTCCCACTTCCACTTGGAGATTTCTGGTTGTTGTAACAATATCGAACACTTTTGATGATCAACCTTGACTTTATAACAAGTCAGACACTTACTTACATACTTAGCAATTTTGGCCTTCATGTTCGGCCACCAATAAAGACTTTTTAGTTCTAAGTACATATTGTCCGTTCCGGGATGAATGGAGTATCTCATTTAATGAGCCTCGCCCATGACTAGTTTCATGGTGTCACCAAACTTCAGAACCAAAATTCGGTTCGTGAAGTATATTGTTCCATCATCCCTAAGTTCGAGTTGTGTCTCCATTTCTCGTAGACACATTGTATCAATGTATTCTTCCGTGAGATCCTCCTATTGGGCACCTTGAATTTGGGTGGTTAGATTAGACTGGATAGCCATTGTAAGTTCTCTAACTCTGTGAGGTTTGACTCGCTCTTTACGGCTCAAGGAAACAACCACTATGTTGGCTTTTCCAGGATGATAACGGATCTCACATTCATAATTATTTATCAGCTATAACCATCTTCGTTGCCTCATATTGAGCTCTTTCTGATTGAAGATGTGCAGAAGACTCTTGTAGTCCATGTAGATAGTGCACTTTGTCTCATAAAGATAGTGGCACCATATCTTCAAAGCAAAAACTATAACTCCCAACTCTAGATCGTGGGTGGTGTAGTTATTCTCATGTACCTTGAGCTGTCGTGAGGCGTAAGCTATAACCTTCTCCCTTTGCATTAATACACACCCTAATCCTTGATGAGAAGCGTCACAGTATACAACGAAGTCATCAGTGCCTGGATAGTATTGGAGCGCTACAAAACATTTCCTTCAACTTTTGGAAATCAACCTTTTATTTGTCTCCCCATACAAATTTTATCTCCTTCTATGTTAATGTTATGAGAGGTTTGGCTATTCTAGACAAAGTCTCTATGAATCTCCTATAGTAGCTTGTGTGACCTAGGAATTGATGCACTTCGGTTGGTGTCTTGGGCGCTTCTCAGTTTTTTATTGCCTCAATTTCAGAGGGATCGACATGGATTCCTTTACTACTAACCACATGCCCTAGAAAATGTACTTCTATTTTCCATAATTCACATTTAGAGAATTTGTCTTATAACTTTTATTTTCATAAAAATTCAAGATCATTTGTAGATGTTTTCCATGCTCTTCCTTGGTTCGTGAGTATATTAGTATATCATCAATGAATACTATCATGAATTTATCCACGTAGGGCTTGAAAACACGGTTCATGAGATCCTTGAAAATAGTTGGGGCATTGGTCAATCCGAATGGCATAACCAAGAGCTTGTAATGATTGTAGCGAATTCATAAATCAACCTTTATGAAAGAAATATATCCTTACAGTTGACAAAAAAGGACACCAATTCTGGGAAGTGGGTATCAATTCTAGATGGTCAGTTTATTTAACTCTCGGTAGTCGATACACATTCGAAAAGATCAATCCTTCTTTCTTTAAAAATAGCACCAATTCTCCCCAAGGTGAGAAGCTTGGTCTAATAAAGCCTTTATCAAGAAGTTCCTATAGTTGGCTAGAGCGCTCTTACATCTCATATGATGCCAATCCATAAGGAGACTGTGCTACTAGTGCCACCCCTGGAACTAGATCAATTAGAAATTCGACTTGACATACTTGTGGTAGCCTGAGTAGATCCTCAAGAAATACATCAGGGTAATCACGCACATGAGGTATATCCTTGATCTATTTCCTTCTCTCATTCTTATCAATGCATGGGCTATGAAGGCGTATCACTTCTTATGTAGTACTTCTTGGCCTTCATATAGGAAATAATCCTAAGGTTCTTACTTGGTTTGTCTCCATACACAACTAATGATTCACTGTTCGGTAAAGGAAGATGTACTGCTTTTTCAAAGCATATAATCGCGACATGATGAGGGGATAACCAATCCAAGCCTATTATGACGTCGAAGTTTCCAATGATCATAGGCATAAGGTTGACGTGAAAAATATGATTATTTAAGGTTAATGTGTAATTCTCTAATACTTCCTGGATACTACCAATTTGGCCATTAGCCATTTCTACTATATAAGAGTCCCTAAGTTTAATAGAGGTGTAGTTCAATAGTTGTCTAAGCTTAAGAGTGATATAGTTTTATCAACACTAGAATGAAAAAGTATATTTGAATATAGGTTGTTGATTAGGAACGTACCATAAACCACATTGGATCCTAGATGGTGTCCCTGAATCCTATCATAAATTCCCTTCCTATGGAATTTCCACCCTGATCTCTCAACTTTGGGCAACTTCTCCTAAAACGCCCCGTTTCCCTGCAATATTAACATGCTCTATTTCCGGTAGTTGTTGCAGTTCCTCGGTGCAAAACAGGTGTTGTGTAGATGCTAGGGACCTGTATTTATGAGCAAGGTGGCATTTCCTTCCATAATTACTGCAAACCCAATAAGCTCTTTGTAACATTCCGTTTAATAAACAAGTAAATAGATAAAATGAATAGTAGCCTTAAGTCCATAATAACTTATTAGTGTTAGTCATAAGGAGTTAAATGATATAATTTCTGGAATTTGGGATCTTTATTGAAACATTTGGACTCTAATTGTAATGAATACTGGAAATCGGGGGCTGTTTGATAATTAATGGGCTTAGTTTGAAATGGATTTGATAGGGAGGGACTGGAAGTGTAATTATGGGATTGTGATTCAAATCAGACGCGAGACTTGAACCCTGTCCCCTTCCCTACCAGTTTTAAGGATGCATAACCAAGGCAACCCTAACCCTAATGTAATTATGGGGGTGTATGTGTAGGTTATTTGGCCGAAAATCGTAGGAAACCACCATGGCTGCCAACCATGGTGGTTGTAACCTTGTTGCCGCCATCAGCCGCCGTGTTAGGTGTCTATGTGTGTGAACTCTTGTGTGTATGGATTTTTATGCATTGAATGTTGTATTCAAAGTTTTTGGTCGGATTTTTAATTCGAAAACCACCATCACCGTGGGGTGGTGGTTGCCGCCGTGAACCACCGTTGACCACCACCACCCGCAGAGGTAGTGGTTGGTGCCCGGCCTAGTGAAACTCTAATTAACCTAAAAACTTAACTTTGGACCTAATTGGCATGTATTTGGGTCGGAAACCCTAATCTTGGAGACTTTAGGTTGGACTGGTCGGGATTCGCATTTTGGAGCGTTGGATTGAACTTATGAATTATACCCGACCATATTATATGATTAACCTAGTAGAGGGATGGACTTGATGGATTAAGTCCTTAAAGAGTTAAGTGTTTTACGTAGCCCTAACTGTCATTTTATGTGAAAACCCTAATTGTGTTGGAATTTGAGTTGGGCCTTTCCTTTGGGCTTAGGTGTTTGGGTTTTTATTGGGCCATCTGAGAATAGGTGTATGGACTAGGATATTTGGATGGGCTTTAGGGTAAGGGCCATGTAAAGGGTTTGGGCCTAATTTGGAATATTGGGCCATATATCTGGCCTTGGTTGAATATTTGGCTTTTGGGCCTCCAGAGTGTGAGTTTGGGCTTTTGTCTTGGACCAAGATAAGTTAGGGGGTAAAATGGTCTCTTTACCCCAAGTATGGATTTATGGTTATGCACTGGAATCCAATTATTAATTGGGTGTTGTTTTGATGATGACAGTTCGAGGATCTCTCAGCCAGCAACCATAGTTTTATTCGCGGGACTTCAACTATGTTGGATGAGTTTCCTCGTTCGGTTTAGTGGGTCGAAGGCACCAATGTCGGCCCATGTTTATGCTATGTTAGTATGCTTGCTGTCTTTGTGACTCTTGCATGTGTATGTACTTATATGCTTTCCAAGCTAAGGTATGATGTCAAGCGGGGACCGATGACTGTTTGTATGCTACGTATCTATGTTGCATGCGTATGTGATTATTTGATATATGTTATATGCATGCCGGGCGGGGCCCAATTTACTACTGAGCTCAACTCGATGACCGAGCGGGGCCCGATGACTTGGTCGAGCCCATTATATGTTTTGTTATGTATGGAATTAGGTATCTTGGGGATCTCATTAAGCTTTGTTCTTATGGTTATACGTTTATGTTTCAGGTATTTCGATTTTCAAAAGGAAGGGCTCAGGTTGACTGCATGGCATGCACATTTATTGTTCTGCATTTGACTTATTCTGGGATTTATACTCTGATTAAAATGTATCAGTTTTATTTAAACAAGTAATTGATGATCCTTTTGTAAATAAAAAAAATTATGTCAATATTTTTGGGACGTTACAAGTTGGTATCAAAGCCTTGGTTTGAGGGATTCAGGCACACTCTCAGGTGTGTCTGAACTCAAAGTGAGGATTTGGTAAGTTTTTTTTTTTCAAAAATAAAAATACATACTTAAGAAAAGAGCTTTCTAAAATAAAGAAAGGGTGTGGTGCATGTAATCAGCCGAGCTCAAGTTAGTTTTCCCAAAATGGCCATACATGTTATCTGTTATGATTTGATATGTGAATCTGTGGAATTGCATGCTAGTTAGGCATAAGGATCTGCTCAGCTTTTGCATATTAGAATGCTAGGAGAGATGCCTTTGTATGCCTATTGTATGAGCTTGTAGAATTACACAGTGTGATGTCTGATTGTCTAAGAAGCATGTGATGCGAGGTTGGGTTTGGTTGGTATGCGTAAGGTAATCAGTAGCGAGATTGGGAGCTCCTAGAATGAGTGTAGTACGTGGGATTGGCTGCTCGTGATTATTCTTAGGATTGGAGTGTTACGGAACGAATGCTACTTGCTTTGTGCTTTGTGGAACTCTTTTGTGATGGGAGCTAACCACTAAATGAATATGCCAAGTCACATGTGACAAAGGTTGAATAATCTTAGAGTGATAGATTTGACCCTATTGAGCAGCTCTTGTTTGAGTCCAACCGTTGTATGGATGAGTCTGTTACATGAAGGATTATCTAAGCTTTCTTGCATGCGATTCTATTCATGAGGTGGGTGACTGGCATTATGGGGAGTTCTTTAGCAGCTAAAGGCAGGGTGAGGTCGTGAACCTGGGATAGCCTAGGGATTGCTTCAGTGGGTTGTGTTGCTCTGGTTAGCGAGTGTTGGCGTATGGGTTTTAGAAGGTGAATTAGATGATTCAGGAGGATTATTGAGGAAAGTATGGATAGGTGTGGAAGGTAGTATTGAGTCCATACTAATGAAAGCACATGATCCATACTCTAACCGAGGAAAGTTATGGAGAATATAAGAAGCCGGTGAGATGAGGATTCTTGGGTATATTCGGATCTTTTGCATGTTGTTTTAAATATGGTGTTGAGCACTCAGGAATGGGGTTCATGTTCTGGTTCTGGCTTGGTAGCAAGTATTGTTCTGATCGATGTGCGGTCATGGGAGTTCATCTCATTAGAGATTTCTCTCAGTGTTTCGGATTGGACCTTGGGTGGTCATTTCAGGGCCTTTCGGGCCGAGGTTTTATAAGGGAAGTTGGGGGCTCTTCTGGAGGCCAAAGCTTGTGGATCCCTAGAATCCTTCAGGAAGGAGTATCCTATTGTTAGTCCTTGTCATTTGAGATCGAAGAAGTGTATTGCACCATGTCCTCAGGAAGAAGAAGTCAGGATTCCTTCAAATGCTTTTACGGGTATGTCATCTTCTGTTCTCTTATGGGTTGTTATCAGAAATTTGTATTGATTTGGAATTTTTTCGGGGTTATCAAGGGTTTTTATATGCCATTCTACATGCCGAGAGTCTTCAATGAATCATTAGAGGGTCGTATCTTGTTGAGCGGGCTTCAGCATGTTCAGTTGCTGATACATGTCTATGTTGGGATCAATTCGTGGCTATTTCTTGGAGGATCTTTGGTTAGGATTAGCTAGATAATTCTCCAGTAAAGTCAGGGCTTTGTGGTTCTATCATCTGTTCAGGTATGATCAACAGTTGTCTATGGAAGAACTTTGGAGTTCAAGGCACTGTCGTTTCTAGGAAAGGAACAGTAGCAGGAAGATGGTGGTGTCAGTTGTGTGAGTTGTTTGAGCATTGGATGTGTCAAAGGAGTTGTATATTTGCATGGTTTGTAGTTGGTTAGAATTCAATGATTCTTTATGAATGAAATTTGGGATAAATATTCGTAGGTTCAGGGCAAAGTTTATCATTGTTTGTCGCCAACATAAGAACTCAAGGAATTGGTAAGGTATCATGGGAGGTGATTTGGATTACCAGACTGGTTGAGATTTCAAGAGTATTCTTCAGGATTTTAGGAGTTGGGTGATCATTGAGTTTGGCTAGTAATGGAAGGCTAGTATTATGTAGCGTTGGACATGGGCAGTTCGCATAATATGAGGTTGATGGGTCAGGAATCCATCAGAATTAAGTGATAAAAGAGCTTCATTGAATTCAAGTGGGGGAGAATCGATCAATATTTCTGAGATTTAGGAAGGGTGCGACACCAGGGAAAGTTTCACATCCTGGCCAAGAGGAGAGATGACCCATGTGGCTATTGAGAATGAGGTTGTATAAGTGGGGGTTCAGGAAACTTCCAACCATGGGTCGACGTCTCCTTTATTATGCATAGTAGGCTTGTGGTTGAGTCCAGGTAGAGGGCTTTGGAATTCGAGGGATGAATCAAACACTTGATTGGATGCAGTTGGATATAGGTTTTGGCTTAGGAGGTGAGGGGTTGTGATGGTTAGGCTGTGGTAAGGCCATGGTTGGTAAGAAGTGTTGTAAGACTGCAATGGGATCGTAGCATTCACCAGTCTGAGGTATACTATCTTTGGAGGTAGTCATGAGTGTAAAGGGGAATCAGCTCGCGCCTTGGGCACGCTGGTCAGGATTGTCGAGGAGTATTCCTTTTAGTTAGATTGAGGACCAGTGGGGTCCGAGAAGGAGTCGGTCCTATGTAGCTCTAGATGGGGGGGACTCGTGGGCGAGGCTGCCCCGTGGTGCAGTCGGGTGGGACCCGTGGGCGAGGCCCGTGTGATTATGGAAATTCAGTTGGGACCTGGTAGAGACCGTTGGGTCAAGGTTTTGAATCTTGAGTTGCAGTATTAAGTGAGTGGTGAATGTGCGATGCAGAGGGGTTAGAGGCTGGGTAGCCTTGTCATTTGGACTCTTGGGAACCTGGTGGTTGGACCAGGTACAAGATTGGTCATCTCAGCGATGGTTGGGAACCTTTATTTCTCGATCTAGAGAGGGGTTATCGTAAATCAGAAGGTTTGAGGTGAAAATCAAGTGCAACTCCAGAGATCTTGTGTTATGAATTGTGTATCATATTGGTTTTTTGGGTAAGATCTCGAGTTAGGTGTCGCAGGTGTTTTGTGCAGAATTTTTGTTTACGTGGGTTGAGGATTAGGGTATCTAGGTGCCAAGGGCATTGATTTAAGGGTTCAAGGGTAATGAATGGTTTAAGTTTTGATGATAGATCAAGCTCTTGTGAATGTGACTTGGAATGGTTCTATTGGTAAAGGCCAGCAAGATAAGCCAAGGCATTATTATTGATTTGGAATTCGAGTATGGAGTAGCCTGTTATTCTGAGGAGATGTTAGGTCACTTGCCGATGGGTTTGGATAATCTAATATTAAAATATTTGACCCGGTTGCGCAGCTCTCGTCTGAGTCTAACCGTTTCAGTGTTAAGTCTTCTACTCGAAGGATTATCTGAGCTTTCTATGAAGCATAAATGTACTAAAATGATAATTGGGGTGTGATTATGTTTTTATGGTGGAAGTCTCAAGGGTTAGAAGTGTTTTGTTTTGTATAGAACTCATAGTGGAATTTGAATGGTAGTGGTTTAGTGTGAGAGGTCCGTCAGGGAGTCAGACCATCTCAAGACTTTAGATTTCAGATTGAGTAGATATGGCTATTTTGCAAGGGATTACTGTCGAATAGTGAGGGGATATGTACGTCTTCGGGTTGGAGAGGTCTGCTTGGGTTGGTTTCGATAGCCTTGGGAAGGCTATGGTATGCTCTGGATTGTGACTGTGTTTCTCAAGTTGTTTGGTGTGTCGGGAATGGTAAGGAATGATTTCGACGACGAAATCTAAATTAATTGGGGGAGAATTGTAACATTCTGTTTAATAAATAAGTAAAATAGATAAAATCAATAAATGAATAGTAGCCCTAAATTCGTAATAAATTATCAGTGTTAGTCATAAGGAGTTAAATGATATAACTTCTGGAATTTAGGATCTTTATTGAAACATTTGGACTTGAATTGTAATGAATTCTGGAAGTTGGGGGCTGTTTGGTAATTAATGGGCATAGTTTGAAAGGGATTTTAAGGGGAGGGTCTAGAAGTGTAGTTATGGGATTGTGATTCAAATCAGACGCGAGACTTGAACTCGGTCCCCTTTCCTACCCGTTTTAAGGATGCATCACCAAGGAAACCCTAATCCTAATGATATCCTCCAGCCGCCAACCATATATCCCTTACCTCTGAACATCACCGCCTCCTAGCCACTGTTGAATCCAAAAGCTACCGAAGCTAACCGTCGGGGCAACTGCCAACAGCGACGAAGAGCATCACATAGGCGCCAAATCAGTGGGTGGTTCTGTTAATATTTCGAACGAGGGTGTGTGAGCTCAAGTTGCTATTTGTGCATGTCGTTTGTGTGTGTGTATTTTCTTGGCCGAACATCGCAAGAAGAATCTACCACCATAAGATGGTGGTTTTCATCCCCGACCACTGCCTGCTACCACAAAGGTGGCTACGGGTGTGTTTGTGTAGATTCATTTCGTGTTTTGAGGTGTGTATGTGTGGGTTCTTTGGCTGGAAATCGTGGGAAACCACCATGTCGACCAATCATGGTGGATATCACCTTGCTGCCGCCATCAGCCGCCGTGTTAGGTGGCTATGTGTGTGAAATCTTGTGTGTATGGATGTTTTCTGCATTGGCTGATGTATTGGAACTTTGCGGTCGGATTTTTAGGTTGTACTGGTCGGGACTTGCATTTTGGACCATTGGATTAGAGTTATGAATTAAACCCGACCACGTTGTGTGATTGACCTAGTAGAGGGATGGACTTAATGGATTAAGTCCTTAAAGGGTTAAGTGTTTTACTTAACCCTAATTGTCATTTTATGTGAAAACCCTATATGTGTTGGACTTCGAGTTGGCCCTTTCCTTTGGCTTTAGGTGTTTGGGTTCTTGTTGGGCGATCTGAGAATAGGTGTATGGACTAGGATATTTGGATAGGATTTAGGATAAGGCCAATGTAAGGGGTTATTGGAAAATTAGGTCATATATTGGGCCTTGGTTGATTATTTGGATTTTGGGCCTCCAAAGTGTGAGTTTGGGCTTTTGTCTTGGACCAAGCTAAGTTAGGGGTAAAATGGTCTCCTTACCCCAAGTATGGATTTATGGTTATGCACTGGAACCCATTTATTAATTGGGTGTTGTTTTCATGATGACAGTTCGGGGATCTGTTAGCTAGTAGCTATAGTGTTATTCGCGGGACTTCAACAGTGCGATGTGAGTTTCCTCACTGGGTTTAGAGGGTCGAAGGCACCAATGCATTCCCATGTTTATGCTATGTTAGTATGCTAGGTGTCTTCGTGACTCTTGCATGTGAATGTGTTTATATGCTTTCTGAGCTAAGGTCCGATGTCGGGCGAGGCCTAATGACTATTTGTATGCTATGTATCTATGTTTCATGTGTATGTGATTATTTGATATATGTTACATGCATGTCGGGCGGGTCCCGATTTACTACCAAGCTCAGCTCAATGACCGGGCGGGGCCCGATGACTGTGTCGGGCCCATTATATGTTCTGTTATGTATGGTATGAGGTATCTTAAGGAACTCACAAAGCTTTGTGCTTATGGTTTTCAGTTTATGTTTCAGGTACTTCGGTTTTCAAAAGGAATGTAAGTCCCCAAAAATGCTTGTGTATCAATCAGATCCGTTTGATGGTGCGGAATCCCAATCAAACGGATGATGTCAGATCAAATAGAAGAGAAGGAGACGAAGAATAATATGAATCTTGTATGATATGATTAGAATGAAGATCCGGATACAAGATTCACACACACTTGTTCTCTCTCTCTCTCTCTCTCTCTAGAACACCTTCAAATGCACACACTTAAGCTCCTCTAGTGTTCATCACCCTCTTCCTCACACCCCTCACCCCTATATATATATATATATATATATATATATATATATATATATCTATATATATATATATATATATATATATATATATATATATATATATATACACGGGAAACATGGGCCGTAAACAGGGTTTATGGCCGTAAACACCCCCTTGGCCATAAACATGACCGTAAACACATAAGATATTACATAAAAATACAATTTCCTAGAAAAGCAAAGTATAAACCATAACATTGACCCAACAATCTCCCCCTTGGTTTATAGCTTTCTTTTCTTTTCTTAAATGACCCAACAAGCTCCCCCTTAAAAGTAGTTGGCTTTTCTTGTTAACCTTCATTGGGAGCTAGGCTTCAACTATTATCTTCAAATTCTTCACAGCATCAGGATGAATATATGAATCTTCTATGAATGACTTCGTCTTGAGCAGTTGGGCATTTCTTCAGAGTTTGGCTTTGAACGCACATCGGGTGAGGAGGCTTGATGTACTGATTCTTGAAAGATAGCGCTTTCAGCTTGAGAATATTCAGAGAGAACAAATCTTCTGGATCATTTCAACGAGTACAAAGATAGCAACACACTGATTGAGGAGGCTTCAATGTAATCTGTCACATAATTTTCAATTTCAGCTTCACCTAACTTCTAGGGTTGAAAGATTGAATTTGAAAGAATAATTTTCATTTCTTGGTCCTTCAAATGCGAATTCTTCGATGCTCACGGACGAGGCTTTGGCTCAGAAATCTTCAACACAAACTCCATGAGTCTTATCTATACCTGAAATCACTTTTCAAAACAAAACAAAACTAAAAGAAAACTTAGCACACAAATTAAATCAGAAACAAAAATATTTTTGGATTTTTGATTTTTCTGAACAAGAAATAAAACAGAAATAACACTATTTTTGGATTTTTAATTTTTCTGATTTTTCTTTGTTTTTTGAATTTTTTTGATTTTTTTTGATTTTTATTATTTTTAGTTTTTAATTCTCCCCTAATATTTAAATTAGAAGAAACTATGACAAATTTAACAAAAATAAAAATGATATCTAACTTTAAGAGTGATTTGGGATCAAAGTTTTTAGACAACCTTTATCCACTTGTCGGTACCTTTCATATTCACATCTTTGTCTAGTCAATCGTCGGTATTGTTGTCCACTTAAACATGAAAAATTGTGACAAATTTAGGACATACTGTTTGTTACAAGACAGGGTAAACTTAAAATCCTAAAATTTATATCTGATCCTAATTCCTTAAATACTATATCTTAAGGACCATTCATCTGACGACGACCAAGGATATTGTTGTCCACCTAAATTGAGCAGCGAGATCTATAGAGAATCTGTATGAGTTCAATTTTTAAGTGTACTGGAACGTGTTTCCTGCTTCCTGATATGCCCCAGCCATCATGAACTTCCAGAGTACTCCATACACCGGGTGAGTAGACAACCATTCAGAGAGAGGATAGATTCAGAATTCTATTACTTATTACTTATTACTTCAGAGGGGTTGAGAAGTAGAAGGTTGCATATGCTGTGTACCAGGTCGGATTAGAAGTCGTGCAGAGGAGACATCATATGGCTAACAGATAAGAAGTCTTTCACATATATAACCTGCAGAGAAATAGAGTTGCACATGTTATGTACCAGGTCGGATTGGAAGTCACGCAAAGGAGACAACATATGACTAACAACTTGATAGGATGAATTATGGAGAGAAAGGATTAAATATGATTTATTAATATATTATGGGAATAATATATTAAAGGAGAAATCATATTGTTTAATTAGTATTAGTCAATAATTAATTGGTAATTAGTTTTGTGACTAAAAGAGATTAATTAAACTTAAGGGACTGGAATTGTAATTATAAGATAATTGCAATTTGGGCCATGGATTGTCTTAAATCAAGAGGTGGACGAATTCTTATGGGAATCCCATAAGGAAATCGTCCAAGGGCTTGATTAAAGGAGTCTATGGGTTGCTTAGGGCTTAAGCAACCAAATTAGGGTTTCCTTGTTAGATAACCCTAATAGTCTCACTATAAATATAACCCTTAAGGCTAAAAAACGTGGGGAAATTCTTTTCTAGGGTTAGAACACGTTTTGGGCAGCCTCCATCCTCTCTCCTCTTCATCCTCTTGCTTATGGTGTTTGTGAACCATTAGAGGAGTGACACTTGTGACTCTAAGCCTTCCAAAGTCAATTCAAGAAGGAATTGGGATTGTTATTGCTACATAACAATCAAGGTAATATCATAAACCTAATTATATTTTAATATCAATTTCCATATGCTAGAATTAGGGTTTATAGTCTTGGATTCAAAGCATGTACAATAGAGAAACCTAGATCCAAGCATTAGGGTTTGTATGAGCACATAGGATGTCTTATGACCAAAACCCATCAGTGGTATCAGAGCCTTGATTGGTTTCAATTGTATTGATGCATTGTATAACTGGAAAATCGTTTTTTGGGTTTCTGGAGGCTGGACTCGCCGAATCCATGGCTGAACTCGCCGAGTCCATGCAGACTCGACGAGTCCAAGCCTGACTCGACGAGTCAACTCGTCAGATGGAGGGTATTTCACGATTTCTTGCTGTTTTTGCTTATCGATAGTTACCTTATCATGTTAGATCAATATTAATCCGATTATATGATATATTTGACTATAATTTTGATCTAATTGAAGATATTTATCAATTAATAAGATAATTGTTTCCTTATAAGATAATTGATTAATTATTTTGACTAAATTGATAAATTGTTTTGCAAGAAATCATTAAATAAATCAAATATGGATAATTATGTGATTAATTGTTAATTTAGATTAGTTTTTATTTGATCCTTGTTGTTATGAAATGTTTCATATTTTCCCCTTTAGGTTTTATAGTTTAAATTTGAACCCAAAAGTTTTGTTGTTTTGAAATTTAAATAGTTGAAACCCTAATGTTTTGAAAAAGGTTTCAAAACTTGCCCTCAAGTTTTGGAATTTAAATTTTGATTAAGAGTTTAATTTTGATGTATATTTAAATTCTAAACCCTAATGTGTTGAAATGTTTCAAAACTTGCCCTCAAGTCTAGGAATTTAAAAGTTGATTAAAAGTTTAATTAGGAATGTTAAATTCTAAAACTCTAGTATAGTTTTGAAAAAGTTCAAATCACACCCTTATGGTTTTATTAATTAGTTAAGGAGTGTAATTAAAAGAGTTTTAATAAATCCATAAAAGTTTTGTTTAAAATTTAACTGAATTAAAAGTATAATTGTTAAATTTGACCACCTAGTATTTTAAAAGTGTAAAATACACCCTATACTATATATAACATTAAAAGTCTAACATTATATATGTATGAGTAAAATTCAGTCTTACCGTTAATACGCCTCATTCACGAAGCTGGTCTATAAGGGGTTTTTAAGGAAATTGCCTATAAAATGTCGATTGAATGGGTATCCACTCTTACCCACCGCACTCTTGACTAGTGGAGGGTCGTTAGCCGAACGGGTAGGATAGGATGAAACCTTCCATTATAAGTATAATGAGTTATTAAAGTAACTAAATGTTTTCATAAAATTCCCAATCTTAGTTACTTAGGCAAAAGTGAATTGATGCAATTCCATGAAATTACACTTTGTGCCCTTGCAAAGACGTTAGTGGAGCGTGTGTGGTTTACCGGCACACTAAATGGTTCTAAGTAAAGGTAGCAAAGGGTGACTCAATGTTTGTCATAGTTCGGTGGAGCGTGTGTGGTTTATCGGCACATCGAATAGGTGACTGTAACATGTGGGGGCATCATGTAGTTTGCATGGTTATTCACACCCGCTTTGTGATCCTCGGCATCCCAGTCACAAACAAGAGGGGCATATCGAGATTTAAACATGCCATTGAAACATTCAATGAATCTCAAAGGATCTAGGAGTTTTCATAGATTTAAAACTTAAATTTCTTTTTTGTTTTTCGTGGTGGAAATTAGTGAATCGTCATTCACTTACCTTCAAATATTCTGCAATTAGGGTTACGACATCCCTCTCCCGAGTTGTAGAATATTGTGTTGGGTCCTAGCCTTAGTATCTCATTTGGGTGATTTGCTAAGGACTCATTCAATCAACTAAATTGAATTCGTTTTCTCCCGTTTTGTAGATGTCAAATTTTGACAACTATGGTCTTCTCAAATCCCATGGAACAAGCATTCCACATGAAGATGATATTTCACGATTCGATCAAGGAACAAGAGATCATGCTTCACTTCCTCCTCCTCCTCACATTATTCTCCCTAACCCACAAGTTCAAAGGCTTGAAAAGTTCAAGATAACTTAAGCCCTTTTGGCAAGTAAACATAAAGAAGGAAAGTCGGTGTGTGCACACGTCCTAGGGATGAAGTCACACATTGATAGGTTAAGAATGTTGGGATCCGTTGTTCATGAGGAAATGGCTGTTGATTGGGTTCTTCAGTCACTTCCTAACTCATATAGTGAGTTCGTAAGAGAGTACTATATGATGAACTGTGACGTGACCCTTAGAGATCTCACCTATATGCTTATTGATGCTGAATCAGCAATGGTTTGGCGCAATAGAAAAGCAATGTTGATTGGTGAATCTGCCTTCGAGAGCTCTATGGATGTAGACAATGGTGACGAAAGACATGCAATGATCGAAAATTTTGATCATAAGAGAAAGGTGATGCCTGAAGTAGTTCCATGTGCTGTTCCAAAAGAGTCAATTTGCTTTTATTGCCAAGAGAGGGGGCATTGGAGACGAAACAGCCCTATTTACCTATGAGATCTAAGAGATGGGAGAGTCAAAACGTATGGCTCTGCTTTAGGTAATATCCATTGACTAACTCTTTTAAGTTTCTATTCTAGATTCTTAAAACATAATGTGATAAGATTACAATTGACGTTTTGTAGGATCGAAGAAAAGAAAGGAAGCTTAAGGGAAGAAGTGAGCAAAATCTAACCATGAAGGAATGGATTTCGATCGCATTTCTCGAAGATTAGATTCTTGAGCTACTACTTAGAGTTAGAATTAGATTGCTAAGAAAGATGTATTAGCATAGTTTTTCAATGAATTGCATTGTAAGGACAAAATTTTTTCCGCAATAAAATAAATTTTGATTTTAAATTTTATTTACTTATCCTTGCAATGGCGTATATGAAAAATTGATGTTTGAATTATTAGCAGTAATTGATTTGGTTCTTATTATGTTATTTATGGAAAGTCAAGAGTTTACCAAATAGGGAGAGTTTCTCATCGCCCAAGTTTTAATTGGACAGAAACTTGGAATCATGCAACTTGGTTGCACGATGAATGAGAAATTTAATATTTGAAAATTAGACAAAGTCATTGAAAAAGTGTCAAGTGAAGGACTAGGAGATCAAGCACACAAAGTTGCGTGTTGATCAAGTCCACCATAAGAGTAACAATGATATTCGTCATGATTTACTAAAGGTTTAGTAAATATGATTATACTTACAAGATTAAGTGTAATTATGAATTGATTGAAAAAGTTTAAATCAATAGTAGAACGAATAAGAAGAATCAAGTAGGCAAAAAGATAAAAGTTTCTCCATTCTAAGAAGAAGGGAGAGTAGCTTTTATGCTTTATGATAGGTCTTAATGATTAATAACCATATCTCAATTGATCCTCTAAGTAAATCTTAGCACAATTGTATGTTTAAGAAGAGGAATCAAGGATTGAAGAAATGGTTAAATCAAGAAGTCTATCATACTTCGTTCCAATGACAAGTCTTAAAGTTAAGAATGTGACAATGAGTGAAAAGTATTAAAGGTTTATAACATTCATCAAATGAGGAAAGTTGTGATGTCTTGGATAAGACAAAGACCAACTAGGATCAATTTATGAAGTGTTTGATAAAAGCTACACTAACTCTTGAATAATTGTTTGTCAAGAAATGGTTGTTGACAAGAGAATCTTATATGTCAAGGAGTAAGTGGGAGTCTTAATGGTCTTGAAAGGTTTCAAGAACAAATCAAATAAACCTTATTGATCATCACTAGCACACGAGTTGAGGCTTACAACCTATCGTGTTGACATTATTTTGTTTCTGTGCCAATCCAATCGAGTTAATAATGCATGTGAGTTCTATGAATTCTCATTTTGAATGCATAAAAGGCAAGGCACCTTAATCAATGAAAGGTACATTGATAGGAAAAGGTGAGATGCTTAACTACTTGGAAGACGTGGTGTGCAGCTGTGCTACCATAAGGCAAGAAATCGAGATCAAGAAAGTTCGATCCATATGTGTTTGAATTTGTCGTAAACTTTGGTTTTGACAAATTCACATGGATAGGAACAAATACACCATTAAATCTAAGTGTCATAAGATTTCCTCCTTCATGAAAATGATTGTGAGGAAATGCTTTCACTAAGAAAGATTTTAAGAAGATAGTGATTGTAAAATTGCATTCTCGAATTCGATTATGGTTACGGTATCCCTTTCCATAATTTGAATTGTGAGGTTTGGAAATTGTTTACACACACATATAAACTATCTAAGGCAAAGGTGTATAAGTTCAAGAAGCATTGATAAAAGATTATCAAAGCACTAAGTATTAGAAACATGAACTTAAGAAATTCAATAAGTATTGTTTTTCTGAAAGTTAAGCTGTTTTTGAATACATGTCGAAGCTAGTGGGAGCATAAGTGTTATGTTTTATAATAATAATCATCATAGTGGGAGCATAAATGTTATGATTATATGATTATTAAGGCACGTATTGCAAGTTGGCAATATTAATTATAGAAAACAAGAGTTATACCTTGCAAAGTCGTAAGGGTTGTAAAGTTGTTTTGCTATAATGAAGGGAGAGAATATTATGCTTCATTTCAAATCTAAAGGCTTAGGTTGTGGAATGTTAATAAAATTTAGTCAAAGGTACATAGTGTGTTCTTAAAATTTCTATTATGATTACGGCATCCCTCTTCACAATTCGAATTTTGGGAACATAGCAAATAAAACATTATGCGTCGTGTCCCATACGCTTCAGGATAGGATCGATTGCAAATGCTTTAATGTTTGACCATTCTAATATTTTCCAAACGTCGAGCACATTTAGAGGGAAAAAGGACTAGAATTTGTTTAGACTAAAATAATTAAACAACTATCAAAGGACAATCCAAGTTCGACGAGGATTGGTTGCTTGTGAGTAGTTGGAAGTATGGTATTGGAAGATATGGAAATGTTTTCATATTGGATGGACCATATCGACATTATTAGGAATAGATAAGATTCTATTAAGAATAAGTTGTCATATGGAACATATGGAAGTGTGTCCATATTGGGAATGAATATTAAAAGATCTATGTCTAAGATTATAAACTTTTATGCAAAAGGATGTTCAAAGGAAAGTACTTTGAGTGAGAGACATCATATCTAAGGAATTGTCTTGTAACAATCTCCTATAGAGGACTTTGTAATATCCTTGGCAATAGTCTTTGTGACTTTGGTGCAGTGACATTACAAAAGGACCATTGCATAGAATGTTAGAATCTAGCATATTTTATAAGTAACAAGAATTTGATATTCTCACACTTATGAAAAAGGATTTGGAGTTGTGAAATGAGAATGATTGGAAATGTGTTCAATGTGATCTATTTCACAAAGTAAGAACCATAAGTAAACATTGTGTGCATGCTAAGAGCATGGGACAAGTGTTGTAATTAAAGTAAGAAGTTGATTACCCGAAACGAAAAATAATGAGTAATCAATATGGTGATAAATAAAAGGCGTTTTATTTATACTCAAAGGTTTGAGGCCATATGAGATTAGTATTATTTTTGTGTTTCACATTTGCATGTTTTGACTTCCAGAATAATTGAGTTTATTAAGAATAATCGAATTATTTGAACGGGCCACAGTCGTTCATATGTTGGAAGTAGATATGAATGAAGACTGTCGTGAATTGGTGTGTGGATTGTCTAAAGAGCATTAGACATAAGCAAATGTTTGCTGCAATGTTCATGAGTGCTTATGAATATGAATTTGAGCATTGGATTAGACCCACGCTCACTTGGATCACTCCATGAGTTGTATCACAAGTGATTGGTGAGACGATAACATCTTATATTCTTGAAACCGAGATGTGTGAGTTGCATCTTGCAAATCGGCTACACATTGATAATATGTAAACGCACTAGTAACTTGGTGTTATAGAACATATTGTTGTGTGTGATTCGGTGAGTAAGTGCAAGCAAGCATTGTATCAAAGTTTATCCGTTCCTTTTATCCAAAGTAGGATAAAAGCGATATCTTTGGGCCCCTCGATGATTTAGTGATGACAAACGTAAATGCTCGGCCGGGATAGGGCTAATTTGATTTGTTCAATTAGTCGGTCATCATAAATCGGAAATCGAGATATAGTACAAAGAGAATGATTTGAAATCATATCTTATATGATATCTAGAATGGAGGAATATATGATCCCTTATCTAAGGACACGCGTATCTGATAGGATCAGAGTTGACAACGGCTTTGGAAAGCTACGATTGCAGATCAGGATCTGAAGTCATACGCAGAATAGTTATTAGACTTATCCAAGTGGGAGACTGTTGGATTAGTGTCTAAGTCCATAACTATTTTGGTATGTACTTGACCCGATGGTGCATGGTCCTTTTGGGTTGCCTTCACCAAAGCAACTTAATAGGATGAATTATGGTGAGAAAGGATTAAATATGATTTATTAATATATTATGGGAATAATATATTAAAGGAGAAATCATATTGTTTAATTAATATTAGTCAATAATTAATTGGTAATTAGTTTTGTGACTAAAAGAGATTAATTAAACTTAAGGGACTGGAATTGTAATTATAAGATAATTGCAATTTGGGCCATGGATTGTCTTAAATCAAGAGGTGGACGAATTCTTATGGGAAGCCCATAAGGAAATCGTCCAAGGGCTTGATTAAAGGAGTCTATGGGTTGCTTAGGGCTTAAGCAACCAAATTAGGGTTTCCTTGTTAGATAACCCTAATAGCCTCACTATAAATATAACCTTTCAGGCTCAAAAACGTGGGGAACTTCTTTGCTAGGGTTAGAACACGTTTTGGGCAGCCTCCATCCTCTCTCCTCTTCATCCTCTTGCTTATGGTGTTTGTGAACCATTAGAGGAGTGACACTTGTGACTCTAAGCCTTCCAAAGTCAATTCAAGATGGAATTGGGATTGTTATTGCTACATAACAATCAAGGTAATATCATAAACCTAATTATATGTTAATATCGATTTCCATATGCTAGAATTAGGGTTTATAGTCTTGGATTCAAAGCATGTACAATAGAGAAACCTAGATCCAAGCATTAGGGTTTGTATGAGCATATAGGATGTCTTATGACCAAAACCCATCAGTATACCAGGTCGGATTGGAAGTCACGGAAAGGAGACAAGATATGACTAATAGACGGAAAGAAAGAAAATGATATTCTATAGACCAAATTTATCGGAATTTACCAATCGCCCCATCCAACCGAAATTAATGACAGAATCCGCACATCGAGGAAAACTTAAACCACAGTTCCAAGTACGGGTTCATTTAATGTGACGAGTAGATTCCCATATATATCTCCCTGCTCAACCTATTTGGTCGTGTCAACTACCTCGCTTGATCCATCAAATTTTTGAAAAGCAAAGTTTGCAGAATCAAATCTTTTCTTCAATGTATCAAGCTCGGCAGTCAGCACATCATTTTGCCTTTTAACATAATTGTACAGTTCACCTTTCTCACTGTACTCTGCCTGAATTCTTCTAAAATCCTTTATTTTTGTTTCTAATTCAGCCTTCAGGGGTTTCTGTCATTTCCTGAGTTGATATCCTTCATATCTCAGGTCCTCAACTTCTCTTTTTAATAAATCAATTTGGTCCCGAAGAAATTTAATCGTAGTTTCACAAGATGGAGTACATGAAACTTTAGTAACTGAAACATTTGAAGAACTCATTTTTTTTAAATATGCCCTTTAACTAAAAACTCAAAAGTCAACCTCAAAAGTCAAATTTAAAACGTCAAACTCAAAAATCAAACCGAAAAGCTAAATTTGAAATTTTAAAAGTCAAACGAGAAGGTCAAAGTTTAAAGTCAAAGGTCAAACTTTAAAGTCAAAGTCAAAATTTTAAGTAAAAAGTCAAAAAATAAAAATTTAAATTCGTTGGTTGAAAAAGAAATTTAAAATGAAAGAAATTGATTTTTGGGGTTGAATTTGACAAAATTTCGAAAGTTGGATGCGACTGGGAGTGTTTAAGTTTAATATTTCGAAGTTAAGTCACAAGAGGTCTGATAGTGGAGATGGAAAAGGCGTTGACTGATGAATTGAAGGTCATGGGTTCGATCCGCACATCCCCCAAGCTTCGCGTCCCCTTTTTTTTTATTAAAGCGCGCAGTCCACTGATGCTGAAGCGCTGAGCCGAGCCGTCTTCCAAGCCATGATCCACCGAGTCGCAAGCCGCTGCCGTAAACCGCTGCCGCAAACCGCTGGCCGCGAACCTGCTCCGTCCGTGAACTCGTTTCCGGCCATGAACACGTTTCCGGCCGTAAACTCCGGCCAGTAAACCCTTCAAACACCGTAAACTCTCCAAAACTCGAGCAAAAACTCGTTATTAGGAAAAACGTGAAGAACAAACCCCCCTTATTTTTGCGAGATCTATCCAAAAACGCAAAAATCTCTTCAAAATAAGATCAAATAAGCTCCAAATCTAAAAAAATTGATTGATACAACCAAGCTCTGATACCAATTGTAAGTCCCCAAAAATGCTTGTGTATCAATCAGATCCGTTTGATGGTGCGGAATCCCAATCAAACGGATGATGTCAGATCAAATAGAAGAGAAGGAGAAGAAGAATAATATGAATCTTGTATGATATGATTAGAATGAAGATCCGGATACAAGATTCACACACACTAACACACACTTGTTCTCTCTCTCTCCTTATCTTTCTCTAGAACACCTTCAAATGCACACACTTAAGCTCCTCTAGTGTTCATCAACCTCTTCCTCACACCCCTCACCCATATATATATATATATATATATATATATATATATATATATATATATATATATATATATACACGGGAAACATGGGCCGTAAACAGGGTTTACGACCGTAAACCTGTTGACGGCCGTAAAAACCCCCTTGGCCATAAACTTGGCTGTAATCACATAAGATATTACATAAAAATACAATTTCCTAGAAAAGCAAAGTATAAACCATAACATTGACCCAACAAGGAAGAGCTCATGTTGACTGCATGGAACACACACTTATTTTTCCGCATTTGACTTGTTCTAGGATTTATACTCTGATTATAATGTATCAGTTTTATTTAAACGTGTAATTGATGATCCTTCTTCTATAAATAACAAAAAAAATTATGTCAATATTTTTGGGACGTTACACTCTTGTATGATGATGGTGGCATTGGTTGCACTTAGGGTTATTCTCTGTATACTATCTTGCGGTGGTATCATCTGTTGTGTTTACAGAGTAACAATGTATGCCTTCATCATTTCATGTCTCTTCTTAGATGTTTACCTTGCCCATCCTTTGGAGTCTCTCCCAAAATTTCTCTTGTTAATCCTAGTCTTTGGGAGGTCAGCCTTCAGAACCATAGTGCCACAACATATTTATTGATTAATTAGGATGAAATCCGACCGTTTAGCACTATCGAACGATGTTTGGTTAGAGGTAGTTACTAGTCCTTGTATAGGTTGAGGCATCCCCTAGATGTATCTCTCGACCATCTAGTACTCTGGGGTTACCATTCCAGGTCAGAAGGTGGTGAGATCATTAAAACATTTGGTATAAACAGCCATCTACTTCCTTCATTGTCAAATTCCACAGTTTTTGTTCAAGTTTCTGCATTTCCTCATGGAGAAAATATTCCTCAATCATGAGACGCTTATGTTTGGTCCAGGAGATGGCATTAGTGCTACTAATGCCTGTAGTCTTCATGTGGTTATTCCACGATGGCAGAGCTGCATCCGTCAAAGTGTAGTTGGCGAATTTTACTTTTAATTCCTCCATGCATAAACTGATTTCAAATACAGACTCCATCTTTTTTTTTATCCATCTAGTCAATCCACAACACCATCGTTACCATAAAAATATTTCATTTTAAAATTCATGAAATCTTTATACAAATAGACCTTGGTGGACCTTCATTTTCTCCCTAAGAACTGTAACCTCTAGTTCTTCCGTTAGATCCTACATTCCTAGCGGCTTCAAAATTAGCCATCATGTCATCGACACATTGGGCTACCACTGCTTCTATAGGAGTTGGATCGATAGCTACAACATTTGGGTTTGTTTGGGGTCATGGGTTGCTTTTGGTGACTATTATAGGCAACATGTTTCTATATTAGTATTAAGTTAGATATTAGTTATTAAGAACCTTAGCTAGTCATTTATGGGAAATGATGGTTTGCTATTAGTTGCGAGAGTTAGAATTATTTGTAAAAATCATTCACATTTTAAAGGTCACACGTATTTTAAATAAGTTTATTATATCGTACACAATCATTTCACATTGTAACACATTTCATTTGTGAAATACCACAATTTTCTACATATATACATATGTTTTAATTACAAGTACACATTTTTACATCGTGATTTCTATAATCATGCAATGATGTGGTTGGTTCAGGAAAAGTATGATATCTTACACCAAAAGAGATGACAAGTGTACTACTATCTAGCTTACATACTTTTCCATAGCCCCAACCCAAAAATATATTATCTATCAATCCTTTCAAGATTATGTGTATTTTTAATGCACTAGTTTATTATTTATAGTTCCTAGTCTATCATATCTAAACCACACCTTACAGGTTGTGAACCTGGTTGAGTATAATATAGTTTTGATAAGCAAGGGTGTCGAACTTAAAGGTAACGACAGTGAATTAATATTACAAATTTTGATTATATGTTATACTAAATAAAAGTAATCAGTTAAAAGGGTTTTATTATTAAATCTCAAGTAAATCAACAACTAAACTAAATAGATAAACTGATTGGAAATGAATCACTTCAGATACTTTGGTTCATATTGGATTACATCTCAAATTCATGGTTAAATTCGTTAATTGTGCAATGGATTTATTAGTTGGTTACCGAATTCTAATATGACTAGTTATCATGATTGGATTTCCTAGTACTAATAATTAATGAACAACTAACACAATGATCATGTAATTAGTGAACACATAATTAATTTAATATATTCGTAATATGACAGGTATGACCTAGTGATTTTTTGTCAATGGTCATGACAATCAACCAGAGAATAGCATGGATATCTAAACCCTCTAACACAGTCAAAATCAAAGATTAATAGTACCTAACCTTAGGATTTGATCAATGTCTAGTCCTAATAGTTTAATGATCATAAACTAATTAAGATTCAAGTTAATGTAATTAGATTGGCCCTCTTAACTACACATAACTCAACAATAGGCAATACAAATAATAACTTTAACTTCATAAGTGATGATCAATCAAACACAATTAATAACCAAACTAATAGAATCCAAAATCATTGAAATCAACACATAAAATCGTGTTTCATCAACTCCAAACGAAAGAAACATGTTTTAACACCTGAATTCAAAATGTAAAAACACAAATAGAAAAGTTTGGAATGGTAATCATGGTCTAAATAGGAAACCAAATGATTCATGTCAAGAATCATCTCTCGAATCCTTCAAATCTTCGCTCTATATCAGCTTAACAACCCTCTGGCCGCGTTGTAGACCCTTCATGCAGTAGAAGTTGGATTCTTCACTTCCACAAAAAATTTTGTTTTTCGACAACGTGGAAATGGCTTTTCCACGTAATGGGAACTAGGAATATGAATTTTTCACAAACACAAAATACTTCAAAATTTTTGTCTAGTTTTAGAACATCTTGAACCTCGTCAATCAGAGATACGAGTCATGAGATATGGCCAAAACACTGAAGAGAGATCAAGCTGCCAACAACATCCTTTTTGCATCCTTTTCAGCTCAGTTTTCTTCCTTTTGCATCCTAACTTCCATTTTAGCTGTAATTGAATATTTCAAAGCATATTAAGTATCATATATCTTAAAATATAACATTTTTACTCAAATATATTAGGATAATGACCTAAGATACATAGTTAAATAAGGCCATATCATACAGTCACCTACCAAAATCCAAATAAAAAATCAACACTGCTAACAACTTTGCCACCTGATGATATAGAAAATCGATCTCCATGTCTAAGGCATATGCTCTCACCTCGGATACTGCCACTTTCTCCTCCAATATCTCCATACCAATATCCATCTCGTCCGTCAGAATCTGCTGCATCAGGAGCTATGACTAAACCTCCTCTATATGGTCATAGGCATGTTCAATCCTTATCTCATCGAAGCCTCTACCCCGATCCAACTCCCAGACTCTACTAGTCAGTAGCTTAAACTCGCTCCCCATTAAACTTAGCTTCTCCTCCGTATGGGATATCCTATCTGCATATTGTGTCGTGCGTGAGACGAGTAGTGAATAGGAGTTGGGGCGTGGGAAAGGGAATAGGAGTTGGGGCTCGGGAAGTGTAACACCCCAACTGCTAGGCATTATATTTTATTGTTTTCATACTTGTGTAATAGGCTACTCGACGAGTTGGAGGCCCCAATTCGCCGAGTAGGGCCAGAATTTAGTCGCGTGAGTTTTATGACCAAATCGATGAGTTGGAGTTGTTTGAGGAAACCATAATTATTCGGGTTTTTCACCATATTAAAAGGAATCTAAGCCTCTACCCCGCCTCCCTCATCACTCCCCATGTCCAGAGAACAAACCCTAATGAGCTTAACCATATTTTGAGTGTGTGCGAGGTTTAAGGTGCTTATTTTGGTGGGATTCTTGAAGAGGCCTGAGGATTTAGGAGCTTGGATCAAGAAGGAGGTTGAGCATCTGTTATCTACTTCATTTTGGCATCCTATTTCAGGTAACAAGTCTTTACCTTAATCACTCAAACATTAGATCCCCTTATATATGAGTTTATGGCTTTTCTAGCTTCTTCTTGAGTCATTTATGATTATGTGCATGATTTGGAAATGAGACTTCGGATCTGGATAGTATGATGTCCTTTGGACCAAAACACACAAGCTTTATCAATCTTAGGACAACCTACATGAGCTAATGTCCTTGTAAAGCCGTGTTTTGATGAGTTTAACTCTTCTAGACATGCATCGACGTAAAGCTTGCAACTTTACGTGGTATCTCAGCCTTGGGAGGTTAGATCTAGAGTTTGGGGTTGTTAATCTATCTTAAAACATATGAATAAGAAAAGCGTCTGAATGGACTCAACGAGTCGATGCGCTGACTCGACGAGTCGGTTAGGGTTTGTCCCGGTGATTCTGAGCATGTTGTAACTCGGCGAGTTGACGTGTCAACTCGACGAGTTGAGTTGAATTTTCATGAGGTTTCTGAGGAAGCGAGGGGACTCGACGATTCGCATAGATGCACTCGACGAGTTGGGTTAACATGGATTATTGACTCGATTGTTGACTTTTGTTGACTTTAGGGTTTGGTCAAACATGAGTAAGGGAGACCATGGAGAGGTAAAATGGTCTTTTATCCATCCCAAGAGTTAGAGAGAAAAAAATAACATCTTTGTTTATTTAGAAGTTGTGATTTGAGTGCTAATTAGAGATAATCATCATATGTGTTAGGCGGAGGCCAAATCGGTGATTCGTGTACGAGGAGTATTTGCTTGCTTGCATACGATGTGAGTCTTCTAACTATACTTACCTAGAGTGGTATATCCTTGTGTGACCCAAGGTTCTTATGTGTTTATATTGAGTATTGTGATATCCTACATTATGTTTTTGTGATTTATGTTGTGTAATATTCTGAGCTTACTGAGTTAGTACCGGAGGGTCCACCCGAGTTGTGGGACCGGAGGGTCTCCACTAAGACACATTGACCGGAGGGTCTTATTTGAGATATGTGCGGTATTTTGGGGAACTCACTAAGCTTTGTGCTTACCGTATTGTGTGATATGTGTTTCAGGTACTTTATAGGATCGTGGGAAGGCGCTAGCTTGATTGAACACACAAGAGAAAGAGTTACATTTGAGGATCCTGGATTTTTAATCAAACATTTATGGAGTTGTGTTTTGGTAATTGATACTTGGGATTTTTGTGAAATATGTTATGAGAATCATGTTTTTTTTTAAATTAATTTTTTTTTGAAAAATTTATGATGTTACAAGTTGGTATCAGAGCCTTAGTTTGAGGGATTCGGATGTACTTTCGGGTGTGTCTGAACTCAAACTGAGGATTTAAGAAAAAATTTCAAGGATAAATGATTTTCCAAAATGAGTAAGAATTTTAAGAGAAAAACAAGATGGAGCGGTGTGTACAATCAGCCAGAGCTCGAACGGTGATTTCCCAAAATACCCTTATTTTTTTGTGTTATGAGTTATTTATGTGATATTACAGATGCATGTTAGAGGATAGGCTAGGTATTTCATATTTTAGGGCTAGAGCTGCTTGATTTGTGATGCCTTAGCCTAGGAGATACTATGGGTTGATATTATCTGCTATTTGCTCTATGTATGTGCTAAGTAGGAGTGTCTAGTAGGAATCTTTTAGAGAGAGCTTTGAGTAGCAGAGTAATCTAGGAAAGATACCCAGATTTGCATTTGAGGAATCTACTGAGAATAGTTAGATACCAAGAGAGGTGGGATTGCCTGAGTTCAGTGATACCTTTTGAGTTGTGGATAGAGCAAGTGGAGTTGTATGCTAGATTAGTGTTATGTGATGGTGGACGCCATTCAATGCCCGGATGCTACTTGCTTTGTGCTTTGTGGAATTCTTAAATGATGGGAGTCATCTACTAAGCGAATACGACGATATTCGGGAGGTAGATGATTGGCATCGTAGGGAGTTTTTCAGCAGCTGATGGCAGAGAAGTGTGAGAACTTAGGAGAACCTAGGGAGAGATTTGAGTCTGAGGACCACGTTGTTTAGACATGAGTATGCACTAGAGACTGAGCATGTGTAATGAGATTGGTGATCGAGAGGGTTGAGCGGCTACTTAAGAAATCTGGAACGATCTGTGTGGAAAGTATGGGTAGATGTGGCAGGTAGTATGGGCCCATACTACTGAAAGTAGAGGAACCATACTCGAAACAGGGAGAATTCCAAAGGTTCTAAATATTAGGTTGAAAAGGATAATATGGTTCGAGTACCATGATTCATAGTAGGGAGTGCTTATGTGTTTTCCAGTTATTCCATGTGGCGGTTCAGACTGAAAATTGATATGGTGGATTGTGGGGCAAGAGGGCCATGTTGGTCGAGCTTTAGTGGAGTGAACCTTGCAAGGAAATTTAGTTAGATCTCGAAGGGGTTTTACTAGTGAGGTGCCAATTAGAGTCACATGACTTAAGGAATAGTAGAGATGATGCTTTGTGAAAGATTGAGGTCTGGGCTGAGCGTCCGACTGATAGTTGAGATGCCACTTTTGTGACGAGAATTGCACTATTTCCGTCTTCTATTTGGAGCGAAAGAAACAACGAGCTTCCGGTTCCGAAGTTGGAGGTAAACCCTGTGGGGTAGCATATAGTTGCAATATTTTCACCAGAGTTTTTTGGAGTACGTCGGTTGCGAGGTATTTCTTATACCATAAGAGAGTCAGCAGTGGGGACTGACATGGATGAGGACGAGGATGTGCCTTAGTAGAGTATATTAAGGCATATGTGTGACAACCCGAATCTTTTTCCATTTCCAGTAAACGATTTCTGTTAATAAAATTTGAATTTTATTAAGTCCCGTCGAATTCCTTTGATTTGGAAAGTCATTTTGTTATATATATAATTGAGCTTCATATATGAGTCGGGACCAAAACTACGCAAAATTTCGAGTTTTCCTTTGATCGAAACAACCATTCACGCCCTAACTTGAGTTCACGGTCGTACACCCGTGTACGGCCATACACTTGGGTGTACGGCCGTACACTTCTTTACGGCCAACATCGAGTGGAACCCACCACCAACCAACGACAACCCCTATAAATATGAGACCCTACCCCTCATTTACACTTTTCTGACTGGACACTCTCTCTTTCTCTCTCTAGACTCTTGACCGTACACCCGTAAAGCACCTTTATTCTTCCTTAAAAATATTGAAAAACACCATTGGGGGTTCATTTTAGAGCATCTAGGACACGTTTTTCATCCATTCCAACACTCTTGTTCCTGAGTATACGGCCGTATACCTTCAAGTTCACTGACCGTACAACAGTTTACGACCGTACACCTTCGAAGGTCGTACACCATCCAAGAAGCATTCTACGATCGTACACGTTTCACGGCCGTGCACTCCCTTCACAGCCGTACACACTAGCTAAGAAGTGACTTAGACTAAAAACCCACTTTCCTCGATTCAATCAAGTCCCGGTAACATTCCTTAATAGAAAACAGGTGTTTTTTTCTAACACTTTAACTAACGAAATCGCTAATTTAGATAGATATATGTATTTAATTGTTATTAGGATTCCGTTAAGTGCCACACGCTACAACTTGAGAGTCTTCATTCCAATTCGTTAATTCGACGTTTGCACACGACTAACTGTGAGTTCATACCCCTATGTCTTTACTTTTTTCTAAACATTTTCAAGGGGGGATACAAGCCAAGCATAAATGATTTTATGAAATTTATACAAAATGATTTCAATAAACTTAAAACAGATGCAATTGATAGAATCGTACAGTTTCTATACTTATATAAAATATGTAGATATTTTGTCCCTTTCGTATTATGTAGAGCATAATGGAAGTTTTCATCATAATTATAGCGCTTTCAATGTCAAACATGAATTGAATACATGAATGAACATATAAACTATAATAGGTATAGTTTATGGAACAATTAGCATATCAGTGTACAAATCATAGATTCAATGCAACCAGACATATAACTATTAAATGTGTAGTTTATGAAATATATAGACAATAAGTTATATTCAATGGATTCAATTTACTCTGCATGTAATCGTTAGTATAGCATTTTATGAGTGAGCATTCTTCACGTACTTACCTAAGTACTAACAAAAGTCCTATGATTATAACCAAAGTCTCCTGGAGGGGAAACGTGAGTTTGTGTATAGATCTATACGGGATTGACAATCCCGCACCATAACTGCTAGCTACAGTTAAGCCTACAGGCCTGGGTGATAAAGTCATTTCGATTCCGACACCTTAAGAACGTCGTTCAGGCAATTCAATGGTCAAGTATGGTTATAACAACTCATAAATTTGGTACTAAAAATATACGATTAATGTATGAATGATGATAATTTTAAATAGTTTTATTATAAAATAATAGAACTATTATACATATTAAAATTTTCAAAGCTTTCCGAAACTTACTATACATATTGGGGATAACCAGAGTTTTTCATATAAAAAGAGATTTCTTTTTCAAATCCAACGATGCACAACACATTCAATGGTAACTAGATATATGAATTATTACAGTATGAGATTTAGTAACAAAATACACATGTTAGAAAATAATGGATTTTCTTGGAAGCATACGAATACATTCATTGATTTCTTAACCGATTTTTCCTCTAAAAACATACTTACGAACTCACCAGCTTTATGCTGATACTCTTTCAAAACTGCTTGTATTCTCAGAAAATCAGTAGTCAGGTACCTCCTGGAGTTTTGAGAACACGGAGCGTATAGAGTCTCGTCTTTTGCTTTTGTCATACTTTTGGTGTCTATAAACATGAATTAAACAGATGTAAATACCTTTTCATATATGTATTCAATGCAATGGTTGTGTTTACTTTGATTACAGTAATGCAATGGTTGTGATACTATATATGAAGTCATCCACCCCCGAACGTTTCCGCCGTTCCGATGTGGGGGTGTGACAGGTTGGTATTAGAGCCCTTGTTTATAGTGAACTAAGTATACCGAACCTTACATGGTATACAACTATAAACACTAAGGGGCCGAAGTGCTCTGAACTAAAAGTTTACTTTTAAAATATAAGTAATTTATAAAGAGTATACAAGTATCCCTAAGTGCTAAAAACAATATCACGAGTAGAACAAAACAAAAGTATTTAGATGTTGGACACTGTGGTTAAACCTGGATAGTTATGCAATCATGTATGGGATCAATATAGCATGATCAACTATATTTATTTGAGACATGAACAACATGTGTTTGGGAGTGATCATGGTCTTGCAGCAAGCCTAAAACTTACCAAGCTATATACATGAAGATATCAATTGAATAGAACATACAATTTAAAATACTATAGGAGTATTTTAGCTAGAGCCGAACACAGTGTAGAGATTCATTCCAAGTGTTGCTACTCATTTCTTCCTAGTGATAATTTACTTGCCTTGGTAATCTTTCTCTGTTTATCACTTAGTAGAACACTTTATCTATCAGGCTGAGATATATCTTGTTTCATATCTCTTGATTCAAAGATATAGGGGACTCACCATCCTCTTCTTCCTTATTAAGTTTAGAAAAAGATTCCTCCTAGAAAGAGACACAACAAAAAGGACAATGACCCTCCGCCGCCACCGCCTCCTCAGTTTGATCCTGCCATGTTCCAGACAGCAGTTACAGCCACCATGACTACAGTAATGGTGCAAATTAACCCCGGTGGGGCTAGCGGATCCGAAAGTAGTACTCATCCCCAGAATCTTGGCGATCAGGGACATCAAATGAAGTGTTCCTATAAGGACTTAATGAGCGCGAAACCCAAACCCTTCAACGGCAATGGAGGAGTTATTGCCTTTACCCAATGGTTCGAGAAGATGGAATCCATCTTCGAGATTTGCACTTGTTCTGAGGCAAAAAAGGTGAACTTTGCTACCTACACCTTCACCGACAGAGCACTAGCCTGGTGGAATGGTCGAGTCAAATCCCTAACCCTGCCAGTAGCAAATGCTATGGGTTGGGAGAGCTTGAACGAGCTTATGCTTGTTGAGATGAAGGGTTCCGAAATTGCTACCTACATAGCTAGATTCTGCGATCTGGCTCTTCTTTGTCTGGGAATGGTCACCCCAGAAAGCAAGAAAATAGAGAGGTGCATTTGGGGATTGACACCCCCAACTCAAGGAACTGTTTTGGCTGCTAAGCCTACCACTTTTGACAGCACTATGTGCCTGACGCAGACCCTGATAGATCACGTGGTTGATCTGGATGAAGTGACAACCGCTCACGAAGCACCGAAGGCAGGTGGTGGGAAGAAGAAGTTTTGGAACAAACGAAAGGGCTAGTCTTCACAGGAGTCCTCAAAGAAACAACAAACAGTGGCCGTCTATGCTGCTACTACTCCTGCTGCAGTTCCTACTACTCGAACAACTCTCAGCCGCTATGTTGGAAACCTACCTTTGTGAAACAAATGAAAATTCCATCATTTGGGAGTTTGTTGAGAAATCAAATGCAACAAATGTGGCAGAAAGGGGCATACAACGCGATTCTGCAAGACACCAGCTCAACCGACCAACCAGGCTGCTGAAGCAGGAGTGGGTTAGGCCTGTTATGGCTGTGGGGAGGTTGGACACTTCAAAATAATTTGACCCAAGGCAACAACAGGTGGTAACACAGGGAGGGTGCTGGCGATGGGCCAGGAGGAGGCAGTTGTTGATCCCACAGTTGTTACAAGTACGTTCCTCCTTGATAACTCTTATGCATGCCTTCTTTTCGATTCTGGTGCGGAGAGGAGTTTTGTTAGTCATGCATTAAAACTTCTACTCAAGTGTAAATCTCAACCTTTAACCATAACATTTACCGTCGAGATGGCTAACGGAAAGAAAGAGAGCACTAACGACGTATTCATAGGTTGTACCCTTACCTTAAACGACCATTCCTTTCCAATTGATCTTATGCCAGTTTCCATAAAAAGCATTGATGTCATCATAGGTATGGGTTGGTTGAGCCCTAATTGTGCTGATATCCTTCGTTATGAAAAAGCCATCCGTCTAAATCTACCCTCTGGCAAAACCCTTATAGTCTACGGTGATAAACTCAGCTCGAACCTTCGTATCATTTCTTGCATTCAGGCTCAGAAATGTATACAAAATGAGTGCCATGCATTCCTCCCCCATGTTGTTAATGAAAAGCAAGAAGTTAAGGACCTTGAGAGCATCCCCAAAGTCTGCAACTATCCTGATGTTTTCCCCAAAGATCTTCCCGGAATCCCTCCCGTGCGCCAAGTTGAGTTCCATATCGACTTAATCCCTGGAGCTACTCCTGTTTAGCGCCAGCAGAAATGCAAGAGTTGTCCAGCCAGCTCAGTGAACTACTCAGCAAAGAATTCATAAGACCGAGAGCCCCGGTCTTGTTTGTGAAAAAGAAGGATGGATCCTTTCGAATGTGCATTTATTATCGAGAACTGAACAAGCTTACCATCAAGAACTGTCATCCCTTACCCAAAATCGACGACCTCTTCGATCAACTTCAGGGAGCCAGTTATTTCTCAAAAATAGACCTAAGATCAGGGTACCATCAATTGCAAGTTCATGTGAATGATGTTCCCAAGACAACATTCCGAACTCGTTATGGACACTACGAGTTTGTAGTTATGCCCTTTGGTCTAACCAACGCACCAGCGGTATTCATGGATCTGATGAATCGGGTGTGCCGCCCATTTCTCAACAAGTTTGTAATTGTGTTCATTGATGATATACTCGTCTACTCTCAGAGCGATGACGATCATAGACATCACTTAAGGCTAGTGTTAGAAACACTAAGGGCGGAGAAAGTCTATGCAAAGTTTTCAAAGTGCGAATTCTGGATTAGAAAAGTAACCTTCCTTGGTCACATGGTTAGCGAGGAAGGCATACATGTGGAAGCTTCCAAGATCAAAGCGTTTGAGAATTAGTCAGCACCGAAGATGCCCACAGAAATCCGTCAATTGTTGGGTCTCGTTGGCTATTATCGCAGATTTATCCATAATTTCTCCAAAATTTCAAAGCTTTTAACTACCCTGACTTAGAAAGGTGTATCCTTTTGTTGGGAAGAAAAGCAAGACACTGCGTTTTAGACATTGAAGCAGACCCTATGTAGTGCACCTATCTTGTCTTTGCCTGAAGGGACGGAGGACTTCGTTGTCTGCTGTGATGCATAAAAATCAGGGCTTAGGTTGTGTGCTCATGCAGTTGGGAAAGGTTATTGTCTATGCCTCGAGATAGCTGAAAACACATGAAGTCAACTATACAACTCACGATCTCTACGGAACCAAGTGCACTATCTTCATTGACCATAAGATTCTACAACATATCTTTGATCAAAAAGATTTGAACATGAGGCAACAGTGATGGGTAGAGATGCTCAGTGATTATGAGTGCGAAATACACTACCATCCTGGCAAGGCCAATATGTTAGCGGACGCCCTCAGCTGAAAAGAGTATTCAGGTCGTAGAGTGAAGGCACTGACAATGACCATCCATTCCCAATTATCCGCTCAAATTAGAGAGGCTCAGCAGGAAGCCTTGAAACCAGAGAACAGATCAGATGAAGCTTTGAGGGGGATGGAAAAGAACTTAGAAATCAAAGGTGATGGAGTCTACTATTTTCATGAACCATATTTTGTGACAACCTGAAATTTATCCCGTCATTGTAACCCGTTTCCGTCAATAAAACCCGTCTTTATCAAATTGTTCCGTTAACATTTTGGATTAGGTCATTTAAAATAAGACTTTTATTATGACTTCATGAGCATCCAAACGCATTAGAAACATGTGAAACACCCTTATCATTCTTTTTATAACTTTCTAATTCACAACCACGTCGGGTTACAAATACTTATTCGGGTACGAACATAAGCTCCGTTTAACGTCGGTATTAGGTAGATTTACACTGGGCCACAAACTCAAACCCTATATAAGGGTGAGTGGACTTCATTTGAAGCTTTTCCACTCTCTTAACACTCTCTCTCTACTCTCTCTCTCTTCAACTCAAATTTGATCCAAAAACACCCTCTTTCAAGCTCCAAACGTGTAAGTAATCTATCCTAGCTTATAGTTTAGCTTGTTTAGCATGCAAATCTGTGTTTAAATCATCTAAAAGTATCAAAAACATGTGTTTATGGCCCTGGAACACTGCAAAATCGTAAACACCCATAAATGGGGTTTTGGAGCCCCAAAACCCTCCCAAATCACTCCTAGTGCTTAGATATGACTTAAGGGCTTGCATGAATGGACTTAGAACACCAAAATCTTATCATTTGGGGAGTAAACATCATTTTATGGCCCAAGAACATTCTTGGACCGTGAACACTCATTCATAAGACGTAAACACCATTTAAGGTGTTAAATTGCCCCTTAAACACCTCCTATGGGTTGAGATAACGTCTAGAACCAACCACCATCGAATTAGGGACCTTAAACATGAAAGAAACCATGAAATTATGAGATTACGGCCATAAACCCCCCAAGGAATGGTTCTTTGGCCATAAACTCCCTTAAGGAGGTCAAATGGTGCCCTAACTTCCCCTTATGGCTTGGATTAATGCATAGAACCTTGTATTCTTTCATTTGAGACTCCAAATCATGCAAGGAAAGGCCAAGTAAGAGTTTACGGCCATAAACTCTATGTTAAAGCCGTGAACTCCTCAAAGTGATCGAATTGAAGCCATAGTCATTTCCTATGCCCTAGAATTGAACCTAGCCTAATTCCACAAGTATTGTAAGACCTTTAAGCATCCAAGAACACACCACCCATGAGTTTATGACCGTAAACTCATGGGGATATGGTCTATGGGCCATAATCTCCCCTAAAGAGTTTACTCTTGAAGAGCAAACTCCATATCTAGGTCATACACACCCTTAGATGCATCCCATCTCATTCTTAACACTTGAGATAAAGTATTTTCGCGCCTCAGAGTGTATTAGCTTACTTAATTAGTAGTTCAAAGTCTAATTAGATACAATTATGTATCTCCTCATGTTACATAGGATCCTCGTGCATGCTCAAGCCTTAAACATACACTTAGCATCCTAACCGGCACATTCCTCGTCTGGTGAGTTCATACCCCTACACTTTTTCTGAATTTTTCATGTTTTCAGGGGGGGGGGGGAATACAAGCAAATCGTAACGGTTTTCGTAACTTAAAAACTGATGTAATTATACGATTTTCTGACAAACTTTTAGATATCTTTATCCCTTTTGTAATACGCGGAGCATAAGGGATGCTTTCTGAATATAATTACATAGTTTTCAATACAGTGTGGGAAATTTATCAAACCAATCAAATTATTATGGGAATAATTTGGGATCTTCATTACTTGTTTTACGGATTCAGATTTCATGCAAAGTCAATATATAAACTATGTCTGATTTAGTTTATCCATGTTTAATCTAGAGTATCATGCTAAATAATTACTTTGTATATAATTATATATACTCTACTTTGTTCAAAACGATTTCGAAACTCGATAACGACCAAGTGTACCGTGAATTATTTAATACTAGCTTGTGAGACTCGTCTTCGTTATACCCTTCAGGGTACCAGTAAATCCTCTCCGGAAGTATAACCAGAGTCTCCTGGAGGGAGAACGTGAAATTTGTGGATAGATTTATTCGGGACTGACAATCCCACACCTAAATTGCTAGCTACAGTTAGGCGGGCACGCATGGGGTGATAAATTTTGGAATCGGACGACGCCTGAAGAACATCAAGGAGGTCACGGGTCAAATCAGTATGGTTATACGACTCACAATACATATTAAACTAACTAATTTTATTAACATATTTCTTTCTTTCTTCTATGGTTTTATGTATTAAAACTACCTACTTTCATGTTGGAGGGTAATTCCAGGATCATAACTTATGGTTTTTCTTAACTTACGGGTGATTAGTCAGGTTTTTTCTTATCTTATGGAAATCGACTTACATGTTAGAAAATATGGGATTTTCTGGGAAAACATCCATATGTATTTTATAATTCAGTAACAATGGTTTTCGATGTTACAGCAATCTATATCAACAGAAATGAAGTATTTATCATGAGATTAAATAACCGGTTTTCCTTACAAAACATGCTTATGAACTCACCAGCTTTATGCTGATATTTTTAAAACTGCTTGTATTCTCAGGTTACCATTAGACAGGTATCCCGCATTCTTTTGGAGAAGACGAAGCGTATAGAAGTCACGTCTTTACTTTTGTTATACTAATATACATATAAAACATGTATTACGTTGCTTTCAAACAAATGTAAATATTTCTATGTAATGTAATGGTTGTGTTTACTATGCTTGCTATGTACATTGGTTGTGATACTTACATGACGTCCTCCGCCCCGGAACGTTTCCACCATCGGTTTCGGCGTGTGACAGATTTGGAACCCAAAGTACGGTAGTTACAGGGAGGTTTTCATGAACGAAGCTCACAAGACTAGATACTTCGTTCACCTAGGTTCAGATAAGATGTATTTGGATCTCAAACAACTCTATTGGTGGTTGAACAGGAAAGCAGAGATCGCTACCTTCGTGGGCAAGTGCCTGACTTGCGCCAAGGTGAAGGTGGAATATCAAAAGCCCTCAGGTCTACTCCAACAGCCAGAAATACTTGAGTGGAAGTTGGAAAGGATTACAATGGATTTCATCACTAAGTTTCCCAGGTCTCCGAGTTAGCACGACGCCATCTGGGTAATTGTCGACCGACTGACTAAATCCGCCCACTTCCTACCAATCAAAGAAAACTTCAAAATGGAGAAACATACACGAATCTATATCCAAGAGATAGTTTGTCTGCATGGTGTGCTTATGTCCATTATCTCTGATCGAGATAGCAGATTCACCTCAAAATTTTGGCAGTCACTACAGAAGGCTCTTGGAACTAAACTGGATATGAGCACAACTTATCTTCCACAAATAGACGGGCATAGTGAAAGGACCATTCAGACCGTGGAAGACATGTTGAGATCATGTGTCATAGATTTTGGTAAGTCATGGGACATCCATCTACCCTTAGTCGAATTTTCCTACAACAACAACTACCATAGCAGCATCAAGGTTGCGCCGTTCGAAGACCTCTATGGCCGTAAGTGCAGATCTCCTCTGTGATGGCCTGAGGTGGGAGACACGTAGCTAGCTAAGGGTTAAGTACCCAATATCTCTCTCACTGGCCCAGAAATCATCCGAGAGACGATGGAAAAGATCGTACAAACCCAAGAATGACTAAAGGCTTCAAGAGATAGACAAAAGAGCTACACCAATATGAGACGAAGCCCTTGGAGTTTCAAGTTGGTGACCGTGTTCTTTTGAAGGTCTCACCCTGGAAAGGCATGATATGCTTCGGAAAGCGTGGAAAGCTGAATCCAAGATACATTGGACCATTCGAGATCCTCGCTAGGATCGGTCCCGTAGCGTACAAACTTCGTCTACGCCGAGAACTTAGTAACATTCATCCTGTCTTTCACGTCTCGAACCTAAAGAAGTGTCTGTCCGATGAGACACTTGTGATTCCCCTCGATCAGATCGAACTAGATGATAGTTTACACTTCGTAGAGGAACTCGTAGAAATCATGGATCGGGAAGTTAAGCAAATGAAACAAAGTCGTAACCTCATCTATTTCAGAGTCCATGATTTGTATTTTGTGTCTGAATTTCGGGAAGAAATTCCCTCTAACGGGGGGATGATGTGACAATGCGAATCTATTTCTGTTTCTAGTTCACGATTTCCATTAATAAAATTTGAATTTTATTAAGTCCCGTCGAATTCCTTTGATTTGGAAAGTCATTTTGTTATATATAATTGAGCTTCATATATGAGTCGGGATCAAAACTACGCGAAATTCTGAGTTTTCCTTCGATCAAAACAACCATTCACGCCCTAACTTGAGTTCATGGTCGTACACCCGTGTATGGCCGTACACTCATTTACGGTCAACATCAGGTGACCCCACCACCGACTAACGACAACCCCTATAAATATGAGACCCTACCCCTCATTTACACTTTTCTGACCGGACACTCTCTCTTTCTCTCTCTAGACTCTTGACCGTACACCCCTAATGCACCTTTATTCTTCCGTACACCATGCATAACATAACAGAACATAGAACAGCCATGCATATCGGCGACGAAACGGTATGAACATAACCGTACACCCCTAAAGCACCATTGAAAAACACCATTGACCCGATATGCATGGTTGTTCTATGTTCTGTTATGTTATGTATGCTTTTTATGTTATGGGCCGGAAGGCAATATGTTATGAGCCGGAAGGCAATATGTTTTGGACCGGAAGGTCGTGGCCTGGAAGGGCGTATATGTGGTTGGTATTTTGGGGGTATCTCACTAAGCTTTCGGGCTTACAGTTGTGGTTTTATGTTTTCAGGTTCTCAGGAGTCTGTGGCAAGGCAAAGGCGTGATTGTACCGTTCCTTGCGTTGGTGTTTTATGAAATGGACCTGGGAAATACTCTGATAAATAATGTATTGAAAACCTTTTTGTAATGATGTTATTAACATGAATTGTTTTGAAAAGTTTAAATTATGTTGAAGTTTTTGGTCGTTACAAGTTGGTATCAGAGCCTTGGTTTGAGTGAATTGGAGGAACACTCGTGTGACTCCAGTCTCAAATCGATGAGGGTTTTAAAAAGAGAAATTAAAATGGTTTTCAAATTATGTAAAAGGAGGACGCGGAGGTACGATCAGCCAGAGCCAGTAAGTAACCCCAAGATACCATACATGATATTTGTCTTATTGAGCTTGATAGAACAGCATGCTAGTGGTAGGTTAGGGATCTTCAGGATTTCATGATGATGTTGCCTGTTATGTGATGCCTGCTAGCCTAGGGTTTTCCTCTATTGAGATTTCTAGTGTTCCTCTAGGAGTGAGGATCGAGCGCTTGCTATGTATATTTGTCGCTAGGGTGTTGTGGTAGTACTTCATACAAATATGGGTAGGTGTGGAAGGTAGTATGGGCCCGTACTACTGAAAGCACAGGACCCATACGCGTATCAGGGAAACCATGACCTCTAGGGTTGGGTTGAGAGTTGGTTCCCGGGATAGTGGGAAGTGCCTGAGGTTTTGTGGTTATTTCAGTATGGTGATTTCGAGGCATGATGGGAGTGGATCCGGGTCAAGATCGGGTGCAGGAGAAGGAGTTGCGGATGAGTCAGTACCGCCCGAGGTTATCAGTCAGATGAGTACGCGCGAGTTGGATGCAAGGATTCGTGAGATCCTGCATGATGAGGTTGCTGCTTTGTTCTGGGCCGAGCTGCCGGAACTGTTAGGGTCGATCAAGACCGCCATGGTGGAGTATTTTGATGAGCCCTATGCGGTTCTCACGAAGACGGCTGCCGCGACGACAACAACGGCTGTAGCAGCGGCAGGGCGAGGAGCTAGTAGGGGTTTTCAATATCGGGACTTCGATAATACGAAGCCTCCCACCTTGATGGAGTTCAGGATCCGATTGTTGCTACGAGATGGTTATCAGACGTGGAGGGTTGCTTCTTCACGTGTTCATGCCCTGCTGATCGGAGGGTGAGGTGTGCTCTGAACCTGTTAAGGCTCGGGGCAAAGGATTGGTGGAGATTGACCACGGGGTCATACTCGGATGCGCAGAGGGCTAAGATTTCACGGGATCAGTTCAGAGAGATGTTCAACACTCGTTATGTTCCGCAGGTCGAGAGGGAGAGGTTGGCTCAGGAGTTCCTTGAGCTGAAGCAGGATACGGAGTCGGTGACGGAAATCACTAGGATGTTTGCTGAGAGGGCGATGTTTTGCCCTGAGTTCGTTTAGGAGAAGGCTCAGATGTCCCGATATCTGAGTATGCTAAAGAGAGATATCATACAGTTGGTGTTCGCGCAGAGGTGCGAGACCTTTTTGGAGTTGCAGGAGGCCGCCAGGCGGCGTGAGTTAGAGATTGAGTTGCAGTTGCGTGAGCTGAGGCAAGCTCCGGTTCAGTCGCAGCCGGCGACGAAACGGTCTAAGACCGTTGATTCCAGTATAGGAGATCAGGGCAGCCACGTTTGTGGAAAATTGGGAGGGATCACGCCGGAGTTTGTCGGTTCGGTGGTGCATGCCGCAAGTGCAGAAAGGAGGTGCACTATGCGAGGGATTGCTGGCAGTCAGTGCCGATGCGGGATTTGAGGTTATATTATCATCGTCATCAGGTTGGACACTTGAGGGTCAACTTTCCACAGTTTGCTGCAAGAACGGTGCAGGCTGCAGCACCGGCCACGTTGAGGATCACGGGTGGAGGTCAGAGTGGAGCGGAGCCCCCAAGGGCTTAGAGTCGTGCTTTTCAGCTTGCAGCTGCGGGTATGTTTCTTTCTTGTTGGCTTGTTGATTTATGATTATTGTGGAGTATCGTTTATCTGCTAGTCTCGTTGGATGGTTTTCGTTTTGGTATCCGTTGTTCCTTGGAGGTTGGTATGATTATAGTTTGGTGTTTCGTGCTATCGTTGGTTATCATTCGTGAGGGTTATTAGTGGAGATGCGACATTGGTTTGAATGTCGGGTAGCATCTGCAGTCTGAGGAGTGGATAATTGGAGATCGGGTTCCTTTTGAACAGATTGATCAGTGTGGAAATGGGTTTTGTGCAAGGTTGTTTTGGGAGGTCGGTGTTAGGGGCCAGTGGTTGATAGTCAGTGCCTTAAGTGGGGGAGAATTAGAAAGTCTCCGGATGATTGATAGACTTGAGAGGTTGTTTAACTGCTTGAGATTTCGGCGGTATTTCTTTCAGCCGAGAGCGGACTGGTATGGGTGAGTAGCAGGCGTACGGGGCGGATTACAGACATGCGGCATTTGAGTGTGGAGGGCCTGGGATCAGGTCGGGATTGAGTATGTATGTTGGAGATAGAGTTCGGAACCCTTAGAGGGCTAGAACAGTATGCATGGGAGGATTCCCGGAGAGATAGCCCGGAATAATAAATGCTAGTTGAGCGGTCCGGATAGACTGAAGGCCGAAAGGCGTATCAGTCAGGCTGAAGGTCTTGGAGGGCGGTCCAGTCATGCTGAAGACTCTGCAAGTGTTGTTAGTCCGGTTCGAGGAAATGGATTGAGTACGTCGCGATGTGTTAGCACTAGAAGGTCTGGCATTGGGTATTGATCTCGATTAGTGGAGAGGGTGCATGGACTCGAGAGTCCTTGCGAGCAGATTCAGAGCACGTGTGTTGCATGAATAGCGGTTATGCTATAAAGGGGTGGTGCAGCGTTGGGTGAGCACCGTGGCACTTATCGTGGTGACAAGGCAGCCAAGTGGATCTCATTGGTGAGGAAAGAGAGAGAGGAGTGTAGCTCCGAGAGGAAGAGTAAATTCACGGAAGTGAAAGCGGCAGTGTAGAGTTATGATCGGAGTGGTTCGACGGTGGTCATTGAGCAGCGTGATTGCGATGATGGTATGGAATGACATCATGATGGGATGTCTGCTGAGGACGCGGGAGGGATTCCGCGGGGGTAGAGCCAAGAGTCTCAGGAGGGATACTGGGATGGAGTCTGGGACTCCCAGCTTGATTCTGATAAAGGAGTTGTGTATGTAGTGGTGATTCCTCCTGGGGATGTTAGAGATGTCGTCAGTGTGGCAGGTTTTTCCCAACCCGAGAGTGCTAGGGCTGGTTCAACGTGTGCGTGTGATTGCAAGAAGAGAACTCGTGGGAGTTGCTCTGTGACTGAAGAATGTGTCCTTCTGTCAGCTCGGAGTGGATATAGTTGGATTCGGATCGGGAATCCGGTGGTTCATGGTTATTTCTAGCTCATATGGGTCGAGTGATTATTGTGATCTGGAGCAGTATTGCATCATGGGTAGTACCCGATTGTTGAGTGTAACTATCAGAGGGTAAAGTCGGTGACCGACTTGAGACGGTGGTCAGGACACCGCAAGAAAAGTGGAAGTGAGTTTCGGGTTTCGATGGTTGTACCTTGAGGGACCTGGTTTGGTTTGTGCCAGGTAGTGCGTTGCAGGGGAAGTTCTGAATTAGAGTTGCTGCAGGCTTCAAGGACGAAGCCTAATTTAAGTGGGGGAGAATTGTAACACCCCGTTCTTCGAGTGTTCAATTATAAGTCCCTGAGATTTAAGATGAAGGGTAATTCTGGTCCCTTTCGAGAAATGAGCTTCATCCGAGTAGGTTTCGGACGGGTGTATGTGTTAGAAGTTTTGGGCTTCTAGTCACCCTCGTATGAATGTAAAGTTATTTGAGAGTGGGAGTTGATTAGAGGAGTTGTGGTGCCTCGAATTTGACCATTGTTTATAGTTCCTTGTGGAATACGAAGGAAATGGTCCCATGCATGCATGGCATGCATGCATGCTTTTGTGTTTTGAAAGGTGGCTGGGTACGCCCAGCGTAAGCTGGACGTACGCCCAGCGTAATGGAATGAATGTTTGCGGGTAGCCGGGTGAGTACGCCCAGCGTACCAGGGAGGTACGCCTAACGTACTCTCAGAAACCCCAAACCCTATTTTTAGGGTCAGCCACTATATAAGGAACATGATGGTTCACCCCTCAGCCTCCATAAGCTTATCTTCAACCCCAGAGAAACCCTAGATCTCGTATTCCCTCCATATTTGAGTGTGTTTGACCTTGGGAAGCTCTTGTTGGCAAAAGAAAGGCTTGAAGGAGAAAAGGGAAGTTGTCAAAGAAGAAGAAGAACGTGTGGAGCTTGTGGATCTGAAGAAATACCACCCTTTGGAGATGGTTTAAGGTATAAAGTTTCTTGCTTGACCTTCTTATGGCATAGATCTATGTATTTTGAAGCTTTGTCTCCTTTTCTTGTCCCAAAAGTCCTCTCCTTTGTTGTATAGCTTGATTTGGCCAAGATTATCTGTCCTTTCAGACCTTTGGAGAGGTCTTGAGTGATAAAAATGAGGTCCCAAGGGCTGTAGTTATTCCATGTATGAGTTATATAGGTCTTAATGGATTAAGACCTTGGATTAAGGGCTTAAGGACGTCCCAAGTGATAAAGTCTGAGACTTTATGAATTCTAATCATATTTGACCTTTGGATCTAAAGTTTGGGCTTAACAACTTAAGCCATTAAGAGGTTAGAAAGGGCTTAATGGATCTCGCAGTTACACCCCGCGTAGCGGGCTAGTGTCCCATTTTCTTTTGGCGATCTTTATAGTACGCCCAGCGTACCAAGGAGAGTACGCCCATCATACTCCTCCTGTGGACTTCCTTTTTGGGCTTTTGTGTTGGGCCAATTGTGGGTTGTTGGTGTTTGGGCCAAGTCTGGAAAGTATGAATAGAGTATTTTGGGCCCAATTAAAATTATGGATATTGGATCTAGGCCCAATTTGGTAAATTGGGCCAATGTGGGACTTTGTGTGAGTTTGGGACTTTGGTCTTGGCCCGATAAGTGAAAGTATGATTGACCTTGTGTTTATTTTTGTGATGGTGGTTAGTTCGGGATTTGCGGTGAGTTGGTGATTCGAGAGTCTGCTTCTTCGGTTCAGAGTGTCGGCAATCGCGAGGTGAGTTATCCTCACTATATCAACAGGGTCTACGGCACCAAGGCCGACCCTTTATCGGATGGAAATCCGCGTAGTTATCTGTTATGGTATTGCTTGATATGGGCCGGAAGGCATTATGATATGGGCCGGAAGGCATTATATATTATGTGGACCGGAAGGTCATGGCCTGGAAAGGCGTATGTGCGTAAGTAGTATTTTGGCTGAGACGTAGGGTGATGTTATGTTCGTGATCGGTTAGGTCGGTAACCTGGTTAGGGTGATGATATGTTATGTGATCTGTTTGATCGACTTGTTGACTGTGAACTGTTATATGATTGAATGTTATGTACGCAGGGTTGTTTGGACTGGGGTTTGACCCGATATGCAATGCTGTTCTATGTTCTGTTATGTTATGTATGCTTTTTATGTTATGGGCCGGAAGGCAATATGTTTTGGACCGGAAGGTCGTGGCCTGGAAGGGCGTATATGTGGTTGGTATTTTGGGGGTATCTCACTAAGCTTTCGGGCTTACAGTTGTGGTTTTATGTTTTCAGGTTCTCAAGAGTCTGTAGCAAGGCAAAGGCGTGATCGTACCGTTCCTTGCGTTGGTATTTTATGAAATGGACCTGGGAAATACTCTGATAAATAATGTATTGAAAACCTTTTTGTAATGACGTTATTAAAATGAATTGTTTTGAAAAGTTTAAATTATGTTGAAGTTTTTGGTCGTTACAACGATCTTAGTTGTAGCTAGTGTAACGCATGCGTTTCTCGTTAGGTATTATCTATGTATGATGTGATTTATGTGTATATACAATATACGTGCTTAAAACAATTTAATAAAATAAGAATAAAATATAAGTACAAAATAGAATAATAATTAGGACGAATAGCCCTGATGAAAGTGGAAGTGGTCATAATGAGGATTATGGGGATATAAGGAATACTTAAATCTGACTTTGTATGGAGCAGTTATGATCATTTGAAGTTTCACGTTCAACCCGATATGGCAGAGTACGCCGTAAAAACTAGATTTTAGATAGGTTACTTATGATGTTAGGGTGTAATGTTCTCTTTGGATGTGATGTAGGCTTATCCTATTAGATTGCGTAGTGGGTTTAGCCATTCCTATAAAAAGGAAGTGAGTGGCTCCTATTTTATGTAAGAACCCATATGTGTGAGATTTAGTCTAGAGAGAGAAATTATTACAAGACCCACTTTGTAAACTCTTTTTAATCTAATTGAGCTTAAACAAAGAATTATTTAAATTGTGTGTTCTTCCATTATGTTTGATTCACATTAATCATTACTATTCAGCAATTGTCATTGTAATCGAGTCACTACAATTAGTATTAGAGCGGGTGCTTGAAGTTTTCAAAAAATTGATCAATGATGAGATTTTTGATTGGGTGAATCATTAATCAAACTTTATGTTGTAAGTTTTCTTTCTTTTAGAGTATTTTTCGTTCTAGAAATCGAATTAATTCTCTAATCTTGATTCAATTCGATCTTCCCTCTCTAGAATTCATGTGATTTTCGCTTTCTCTCTAGAATTCATGTCGAGATCACATTCTCTCTCTAGAATTTTGATCAAATTTTCTTTCTCTCTCTAGAAGTTCATTCAAATTCACTTTCATTTTGTAGAGATTTCTTTCAAATTCACTTTCTCTCTCAAGAAATATCCAAGTTCTTGTGATCTTTTTGTTAATTGATCAAATATGGTATGTTTGGTTTATGATTCTTGGATCGTGATGATTGAAGATGTCAAGTACAAGGTTAATGGAGAACAATATTATGGAATATTATTGAAAGGTGGATTGATTACATGGAACACTTTAATTTCTTATGGGAACAAGAAAGATGATTATGGAAAATTGATCTTTCAACCTCTTTGTAAGATCAAAATTTTGATTGAAATAATGATGGATAGGTTAGTTTGGGATGGAAATAAAAAGGAGGGAAGAGAAACGGAATTGTTCAGAAAGCAATATGTTTCTTTGATTGAAGATCCAAGTGATCTTTATGCTCTTGAATTTGTTGATGATGTTTCAAAAGTTCATAAAGATGTTCATGAAGAAGTTAATGATGTTCATGATGTTCAAGACAAGGGGATTTAATGTGATTATCATGAAGTTGTGAAAGCCGTTTGCTCAATTGGTGTTCAAACCGATCATTGTTTCTGTTCTTGTGATTCATTTGAAGGAATGATGCCTTATAGAAAGCCTTCAATCCAAGATGTTCAATGTATCGAACTCCAATGGATATGATTCAAAATTGCAAAGTTAAAGTAGTCAAGAATGATGCTTTTTTATTCAAAAATTCATGATCCAAAAAGTGGAAAAAGAAGAAGAATAAGAAAAGTAAAACCAAGAAAATTTGGGTTTCTAAGCAAAATTCTTCAACTGTTGTTTTGATGTCGAAATATATGAAGAAAATTTGGGTTCCTAAGCAAAAATCATCAAATGTTGCTATGGTATCGAATTCCAAAGCCAAAGTTGTTGAAGATTCTCGAATTCAACATGAAGATGAAGTTAGATCTTGGAGAAATGAGAAGAAGTTCCATGAATGGTACAATGTGCATCATGGATGGTACAGTGTGCAATTTGCATATTTTATAATTCCAACCAAGATACCTATTTCTTCCATGTTTGATTCGTGTATTGCAAATGGGAAAATTAATTTTCAAGAAGGATTCTCAAATTTTCAAATTGATTCCAAAAAATGTTCATGTTGATAATTGATGGCTCAAGAATACACATCTAACAATCTAAGAACAGTTGAAGTTGAAGGTTAATCGAAATTGAATGAACTTCACAAAAAAAATGGATCTAAATGACAAATTTGAATGAAAAATCAATCAATTTAAATTGTTTGTCAGTGTTCCTGGATCCATCCAATTTCAAGCCCACTCATCTATCCATTATTGTTCACAAATTATTTCTTTGCCCCAAAATCTCAATCCTTAGAATCAATACAGTTCTCGTTCTTGTTCATACCGTTTGTTATCATACCGTCAAAACATTCTTCTCATTCATCCTCATCATCACATTAAAGATACATGAGGAAAAGATTAAACACATTTGTTTATCTTTGAGTTACAAGTTAATCACGTTATCTTCATAGATTGTTTGAGAATTGAAAATCGAAATTGAAGAGTCAACAGAAAAAGTCAAAACCTGTTTTTTGATTTCGATTCAGTCAATTTGAGTCGAAATTGGTTGAAGTAATGTGTTTGGTTGTGAGAAACGAAAGTTAATTTTATGATTCGTAAGCTTGAAATCAAATGTAAACCTGGATTTGAGTATCGATTAGATCGGTTCATCGAAATTGGAGGAAATTGTTTGAGTTGAATGGTCGAAAGGTACTGGGAATCGAATTTGGTTCAGATAGCGAATTCCTGGATTTCAATTTTGGTTCCATGGTAGTATACGAAAGTTTTTTTGAAGACTCATTATGCAGTGTTTGAAATTGAGCTTTATAATAGAAAGTGCTTGGAATCGAAAATTGTTGGTGATTTTGCATCATCAAAGTGTATTTAAGTGTAATTGATTGACTTGTTGACCAAAAATCAATCTTGATGAATATTAAACAAGTAAGGAAGGTGCGGAGTGCACACTTGTTTGAGTTTATTCAAGATTCAAAGTAGACTGTCATTTAGGGGCGAAGCCCCTAAACGAACGGGGGTCCGGGGGCAACACCCCTGGGAGCGGGGTCCAAGGGGCGGCAGCCCCTGGCTATGTAAAAAATGCCTTAGAAATCTGAATTTTCTATAAATGAACCCGGTTTTTTGACTTCGTTTTAACCCTTTTTAATGATCCGGTTTTAGTGATAGTTTGTGACTGTTATAAACCGTTTTGACAGTTGGAGTAGTTTTCGGACAAAGAAAACTGCCTTGACAGTTTTCAGACAAATGATATACATAATCATTCTTTGTTCATTATTTTCCTGGTACAAGAACAATCACGAAATCATAACTTCATATTCTCTATTCTAGAAACTCTTCTGAGTCTTATCCTATTAAAGGTTGGGAGTACCACCCAAATACTTTAATCTGAAAGTGTTTAACACGATTCTCAGGATTTCCAAGTCTTTCCATACCCCAATTTTCTAACAAAAATTATAAGATTGTGTTGGTGTCGAAAGCTTCACTGTACTGTTAAGCTTGATAATTGAATAAAAAGTCTCGACTTGATTGCAATTCAATTGAAGGATCGATTGTCTGAGATCGATAGTATTTTGGGAGAATCGAAAGCCACATAGTTGAGAGTCGAACTTCAAATGACTTAGGAATAGAAAGTGGTTCTTGGGATCAAAAGCGAAAGTGTATGAATCGAATGTGATTTCAATATCGATTTTCATTGGTATTTGCTTGAGTCGCGGTGTCTTGAGGCACCTATTCAAAAGCAACATTGTTTAATTGTCGAAAGTGGTCTTGATTCGATTTATATTACTGTTAGCTTAAGAATAGAAAGTCAAATGGCTAAAAGATTGAAAGTGTGATTTTGACTTTAGTTTCGACTGATTGCCTGAGAATCAAAAGACTGGTTTCAACTCGAGAGTTGGAGTCTCAATTTTGTGTTGATTAGTAATGATCAAATGTTCAAGGTTGGAATAGAAACCTAGAAATATGGTATCCAAAGTGATTTGAGAACATTAGTCAAAAGTAACACAACTTGGAGTCGAAGGAGAATGATCAATTAAAGTAGACTATGAATGAATTGAAGTCGCAAGTAAAGACTTTTGACTGATGTTGTTGTGTTCTTTCGAGGCTGGAAAAGAATTAGGGAAGAAAATTCAAAAGTTTCGCATTTGGTACCTGATCATTCAACATTTTGACAGTTAATATCCAGTTTCGGATAGGGGTGTATTTTTTTGAAGTGGGAAGATTTTTTGAATATGGTCCCTGAAGTTTATACGAAAATGCACTTTATAAACACTTTTGCAATTGGGTAAAGTTTTGTATCTGGAATGAATTGGAAGCTGATTTTTCGCAATTGATCCCTGAAGTACTTGCAAAAATGGATGTTTGTACTCAATTTTTGAAATTCTTACAAATCTCACCCAAACATCTAATTCTTCACAACATTTGAAGATTTTTCTCTCGGATTTTCGTGATTGTTTTTGGTACAAGATTTTTGCTTGTTTACGAACAATGTGCGTTCTTTTTCAAGTCCAGGAATTCAAAGATTTGAAGACATCGGTGTATTTTTTGGATTTCCTCAGATTGAAGTGTTTCATTTTTGTCACACATCGAGGGGGAGTTTCATATGGTTTATTCCTCAAGCGTTTCCCATACCTTTTTGGGTGTTATAATAATTTGTTGATTATAAAAAAGGGGGAGAAAATTGAAATCGGTATTCAAAGCTTTTTGGATATCCTTTTTCAAAGCGGATTTGATGACCGGTGTTACTTCGAGGGGAGTTGGTCTTGATTGCTTGGTGCTCGTTTGGATATTGAAGTCGGCACATCCAATCTTAATTTTAAGGGTGAGAATGTTAGGGTGCAATTTTCTCATTGGTTGTAATGTAGGTTTACCCTCTTAGATTTTGTAATGGGTTTAGCCTTTTCTATAAATAGGAAGTGAGTGAGTCCCATTTTATATAAGAACCCATGTGTGTGAGATTTAGTCTAGAGAGAGAAATCATTACAAGACCCATTTTGTAAACTCTTTCTAGTATAACTGAGCTTAAAAAGAGAATTCTTTACATTGTGTGTTCTTTCATTATGTTTTATTCACTTTAATCACTACTATTCCACATTTGTCATCATAATCGAGTCACTAAATATTAGCCTAAGCAATCTAAACAAAATTCTTAGTAATCGTAAAACCAAGAATATGCATATAAAGAACACCTAAATCTGACTTCATGAGAGGAGGATATGATTTTTCTAATATTTTAGCATAATTGTGTTAGCACATAAATCGAATTTTAGATCAGTTAATTTTTAGTCAAAACAATCTAAACGACAGTTGAAGATCTCAAGAATACTTATCCAAAGATATAAGGATAGTCGTGAACAGATGTCGCATGAAGAAGATATGAGATTTTAAGATTTTAAAATAATTTGCATGCAGCCACGCACACATACATAACGTGCGCCTCTAACAACCCATGAGATTGAAAATATGTCACGTCAGGAGAAGGCAACATCATCATTGGACCATTTGCGCTGCGCCCTCCAACAGAGGTCGTGACACACTTTACCCTTTTCAGATATAAATAGCCTTCAAAGATTCGGTTCATTCCCACACTTTTCTTTATTCATTCCCTCGAGTTTCTAGCAATATTAGCCCATTTTCCTTTAGTTTTTAGTCTTTGGCAAAGCCCTGAGGTCCTTAGGATCCCGAAAACTAGTAAGTATCGAGTGTAAAGTTCTGCCAGTACGAGTTCCAGACTTTTGTCTAGGAAATCTCTAGAAGTTATATTACACTCAAACTTTATTTAAGTGTAATTTATATTTATATTCATAATCGTTATTATGAATCTATAAATAAGATTTATCAGTGATTCCAAGTCATTATAGTGATTTATCTACTTATTGGGATGATCTCTAGGCTAGATTTAGTGAGGTGTTTAAAGTAGGATTTCCAAATACTATACTTTGTATACCAAACAAACCCTATCTCCGATAGGATCCTATCTGGTTGTTCCTTACTTGATAGATCTTGATGTAGACATTGGGATTGTTGAGGCATCTAGACTATCAATAGTCATAAGAATTAAACTAAGACTTAATGATAATTAAATCTAGGTCAAATCAAGGAAAATCCATGTGTTGAAGTGAAGCGTTACCCCGCTTTCTAGACATCCACTTTATCAAGTGGGTGCATAGTTTCTTTGAACATACAAATAGATATAAAGTTTCTAGATGATTAAATGTTATGTGTGCCTATTATCTGTATTACTTGATATATGTGTTACATGAATTATATGATTTTACTATATTTAATCATATACGTATTTTCATATTTTTATATAAAATATATTGGGTAGTAATAGGTGATGAAAATGATGAGATGATAATGATAGGCCTTGACTTTTAATGAACTAGTCATCTAGCAGAGTGTAAATGACGACTACGGAGAATTCTAGACAGTCAAGTGGAATGTTGATAGGCTCATAACATGTAGGTGTTAGTGGACTATATATGCATTGATGTACTCTATCCCCCCATGGTTGCCTTATGCACACATATTTCTAAAGGAACCCCCCCCCCCCTAAGCAGTATCGTCTACCTGTTGATGATGATGGTCCTTTGGATAGGTCCCTTGATATCAGTATATTAGGATCAATATGTAAGGATAACGAGAATGGGTAATTCGGTAAATTATTTGATGTGAAATATATAATTAAAGAAATTTATTATTGTGCTTTGAAAACCCTATGTGCTCACCAGGCTCCCAAGCCTAACCCTCTCAGTTTCTTTGTATCATAGGTAGCGGTACGAAGGCTTTTTGATGATGAGTGATTTGGGGATATTATAGGTTGTTAGTAAAATAAGATGTTGTAAGGCCTATTAAAACTTGTTTATGCTTTTGTATCTGTAGGGACAATGACATCGCATGATTTTAAATAATAATAAAATACATTTGCTCGAAAATGATTTGATAATGATATTATCATGTTTTGGGAGTAACATTGGCGTTAAGTTTTATACTCTGAAATAAATAAAGCATAAATAAAAAGTTTCAAATTGGATGTGAAAATGTGGGTGTCACAGTTGGTATCAGAGCATTAGTTTAAGGGAACTAGGAATGTTTGAGAATTTATAAACTTAAACTTAGAACACTTAACAATGATCGTGAGGTGTGTATCTACTATATTTTAGGAAGTATGCCTAAATTGACACTAGCACAAGAATACATTAGGATAAACATGCCAAATTTATTGTTATGTGATAAATGATTTATGTTATAGCATGCCTTAGGTTACCTACCTAGATTGCTATTATTTGAGTAAATTGATGGTCTATTGCCGACCTAGATTTAGAAATTTTATTTGCTTGGGATTCTTAACGTTTAGTTATGGTATTAGAATTGGAACATAACCTTTCAGGGAGATAAGGAGAATTTATGAGTCTAAACTAAACTCTCATCTCGATACACTGAACGTCTGCTTTTGGTGTATATATCAAAATAGTGATAAATCGGAGTAGAATAGGTAATGAGAAGAAGCAGCCTGAGCCCCGTATACTCGAGCGTACACCAGGAGCACTGCCAATAGTTGAATCTATCACGATGGTAGGAGTCCAAGCAATGATTCGAGCTATGGTGACCAAACAAAGGGAGGAAATGAGACAAATTTTATGTGATAACAAAGATGAACCCACCGCACCTGTTATATAAACTAAGCTGATTATAGAACCGTCAAAGGAAGAAACGAATTCAAACTGTCAGTCAAGTCGAGCCAAGAGTGGTGAGAAGAAACCAACCAAAATGAGGAAATGATGGGTGTAGACACAAGTACAAGGATTTCATAGCATCCTAACCACCAATTCTTTCTGGAATCCAACCACGGGTGGAAGTCATGGATTGGATCTCTGAGATGGAGATGATGTTTGAAATTTGAGACTTTAGAAACAAGCAGAACGTCGTTCTCGCGGTCAGACAGTTGAAGATTGCGAAATTAAGTTGGTGGATGTTACTGGTTGATACCATGCCTAAGGGAGAAGCTAGTAAGATGTATTGGGAAGACTTTATAGTACAACTAAAAATGCAGTATTGCTCTGAGCAGGATCTTCTAGAGATTAACAACAAATTCCATAACCTAAAGAAGGGAAAGATGAGCATAAGCGAGTATGCTACAAGTTTTACAGAGAAAATGAAGCTTGTTCCTTATTTGGTTCTTACTGAACTCTCCAATATCAAAAAGTTTGCTAGTGAACTACCACCTGATTTTGTTCTAATGGTGAAGCTGTCAACCACTTTGAAAGGCGCCATCTGGGCAGCTATAAATGTGGAGACCAAAATCATAGAAAAAGGTATGGAGAGAGCAGATTCAGGAGAAAAGAGGAAAGTTGAACATTTTCGAAGGGTATCCCCAATAAAAAGAAGTTTGGGTGAAGTGGTGAAGCTAAGTGGTGCGAGGAGTGCAAGAAGAAGCACTTTGGGAAGTGTAGTGATGAAGTTACTTTTTATAAATACGGGAGGACCGGTCACTACTCCAATAAGTGCACATTCAAAAAGAGAGTGTGTTATAGTTATGGAGAGGAATGACATGTGAAGAAGGACTGCTCAAAGAAGAAAGAGGCTGCAAAGCCCAATGTCCCGTAAAAGCCAAAGGCGAGAGCATTTGTCACACCCCGAAACCAAAGGCGGAAACGTTCCAGGGCGGAGGACGTCATGAAGTATCGCAACCAATGTACATAGTAAGCATAGTAAACACAAAACATTACATTACATAGATTCATTTTCATTGTCTGAAAACAAAGTGTTACAAGTGTTATACATATATGTATCATATGAACCAAAGCTAAGACGGGTCTTCTATACGCTCCGACTTCTCCAAAAGATCGCGGGGTACCTATCTAATGTGGACCTGAGAATACAAGCAGTTTAAAAATCAGCATAAAGCTGGTGAGTTCATAAGCGGTTTGTTTTTCTGAAAAATGAACAAGTTTCCTTTGGTTTTCTTAAAAGGTTATGAATCCAAGAAAATCCCATATTTTATTATAAGTAAAGTTTAGTTATCCATTAGTTACACGGTCTAGTTAAGAACAATTCAGTTATCCCAGGAAAAACCCTTATTTTCCTAAAAGTTTGTGTGAAGTTTCCTGAAAGCCTGGTTATCCTTGAAATGTATGTTAGTTTTAACACGTATATAAAACTATTGTGTGGAAAGTAAACTAATTCTTAAGGTTATTAGCTTACTAAATTCATTATTACCAACAAGTAAATCTCCGTTATCTAAATTGCGAGTTCCATAACCATACGATAGACTAGATATGGCAATAAGAAGTCAAAATCATTTTATGACTTTCGTCACCCTTGAACCTTTCGGTTCGGCTGTAGCTAGCAGCCAGGCGCGGGGTAGTCAACCCCGTATAGATCTATACACTCAAGTCACGCTCTACCTCCAGGAGATTCTGGTTACGGGGGCGGTCCTCCACTCGCGTATCTTTGTGGAGAGTTACAGAGGACGTGTCTCCAATTATTAAGATTAATGAATTTACAAGTAATAATGCGAAAAATCCTGTTTTAGATTCTAATTACAAAGGCCAGTCCTCCACTCGCGTATCTCTGTGGAGTGTTACAGAGGACAAACCACAACTACTAAACTAATGCCTTTAACAATAATAAAGTGGAAAATCATGTGAGAAACATATATTATAACAATATATAATAAGATTTGAAAACTAACTCTGCAAGTCAAATTGTTGGTTAATACGGTTTTGATTGTTAAAAGCATGTGGAATATAAAACATTTCAAATGAAATAATAAGTTTGAGTACAAGATATCCTTGTACTTTTGCTTGTATCCCCCCTGAAAACATTGAAAAAGGTGTAGGGGTACAAACTCACAGACGAGAATTGTGTCGGTTTGGATGCTAAACGTCAGTTTGAGGCTTGAAAACGCGCGAGGTTCCTATGTAATATGAAGAGATAAACATTTGTATCTAATTAGGCTTTGGACTACTAATCAAATATGAATAAACACTTAGAGACGCGAAAACACTTCATTAAAAGTGTTTGGAGTGACCCGGGTGGCATCTACGGACGTATAGGGCATAGATATGGAGTTTGCTCTTTAATTGTAAACTGGAGTTTACGTCCATAATGACGATATCCCCATGAGTTTACGGCCGTAAACTCATGGGTGGTGTTCTTGGGTGCTAATTGGCCTTAAAACACTTGAGGGATGATGCTAGGTTTGGTTCTAGGGCATTGAAAAGGGATTAAACCAATCATATGGACCATTTGAGGAGTTTAAGGTAGTCAACTAGGAGTTTACGGCCGTAAACTCTCATGTACCCATTCTTATTGTGTTTTGGTGGTCCTAGGTCAATCACAAGTGTTTCTAACTCATTTTACAAGCCTTGGATGGAATTTAGGGCATCATTTGACCATGTTTTAGGAGTTTACAGCCAGGAACCTATCCTTGGGGGGGTTTACAACCGTGAACTCCTAAGGGGGTATTTTTTCTTGATGATTAAGGTCCCTAACACACTTGTGGTTGCTTCTAGACTTTATTACAAGGCTTAGGAGGTGTTTAAGGGGCATCTTAACACCTAAAATGGTGTTTACGGCCTAAGAAAAGGGGTTTACTGTCCAATCATGATCTTGGGCCGTAAACTCATGTTTACCCCTGAAATGATGAGTTTATGGTGTTACTAGTCCATTCAAATAAGTCCTTAAGTCATTTCTAAGCCCCAAAAGTGATTTGGGAGGGTTTTGGGGCTCAAAAACCCCTTTTATGGGTGTTTGCGGCACAAGACTATTCTAGGGCCGTAAACACATGATGTTGGTCCTATTCCATGATTTGAACACGAAATTGAAGGCTAAGGATGCTAATCTATGAGTTAAGGTAGTTACCTTATCGATTTGGAGCTTGAATTGAGTGATTTTGGGACCTCGAACTTTGATTTGAGGAGAGAGAGTAGAGAGAGAGTGAAAAGGCTTCAAATGAGGCTCACTCAACTTTATATATGGTTAAAGTTTGAGACACGGTGGAATTCTACCCGATACTGATGTTAAGCGAGGCTTTTGGTCGCACCCGATTAAGTTGTCGTAACCCGATATGGTCGAAACTAAAAATTTTCTAAGTAATAATTCGGGATGTTTTCATGGGTTTCTAACGTGTTTGGACACTCATTAAGTCATAATAGAAGTCTCAAAATAAATGACTTAATTTAAAAAAAAATGTAAACGGAAACAATTCGAAAAAGACGAATTTTAATAACGGAACGGGTTACAAAGACGGGATAAACTTCGGGTTGTCATATTATCCCCCCGTTAAAGGGAATTTCGTCCCAAAATTCAAGAATTAAGATACAAGGAATGGATTTGGAAAGAGATAAAGATACATCTTCTTCATCGGATCTTCGTGCTCCCTAGTGAACTCGGATTCTCGTTGACATTCCATTGAACCTTCACTTATCGGGATACGACTTTGTTTCGTATGTTTAATCTCTCAATCTATGATTTCGATTGGTTCTCCCATGAGGTTCAGGTTTTCTTTGATTTCAGTCTCATCAAAGAGATTACTAGCGTTTCATCGGATAGGCACTTCTTAATAATAGAGACGTGGAGGACAGGTTGAATGTTGCTAAGTTCTAAAGGTAGTCGGAGTTTGTAGGGTACGGGATCGATCCTAACGAGGATTTCGAAAAGTCCTATGTGCCTCGGGTTAAGTTTTACGCGTTTCAAAATGTATCATGCCTTCTTTGCTTACTACATGACCAAAGAAAATGGTTAGACCGAAGGGCATCACTACGTCTTCGTAGTGATCATATCGAGTCCTGAATGTTGTTTTGGAAACATCATTCATGTGAACTCGTAGCTAATGGTCCCTTGACCTAAGGTTTATTTATGAGAAGTAGCTGGCTCCCTGAAGTTGGTCGAAAAGGTCGTCTATTCAAGGAAGAGGATATTGGTTCTTGATGGTCAATTTGTTCAACTCGCAGTAGTCTATACACATCCGAAGGAATCTATTTTTCCCCTCCACAAACAATATCAGGGCTCCTCAGGGTGAGGAACTCGGTCTGATGAACCCTTTGTCGAGCAACTCATTAAGCTGACTGGAATGCTCCTGTATTTCTGCTGGCGCTAGTCGATTACGGGGGTTTTACTACGAGGGTAGCTCCAGGAATTAGGTCAATGCGAAACTCGACTTGACGTTCGGGAGGAGTTCCTGGAAGCTCTTCGGGAAAGACACGAGGAAAATTGCAGACTTCGGGGATGCAACTTCCTGTTTATCGATGGTCACATAGGCTAGGAATTTATGGCACTCCCTTCGGGGAAGCCTTTTGAGCTTTGATGTACGAAATGATGCAAATGCAGAAACTAAGTTTATCGCCGTAGATTATAAGAGTTTGACTAGGGGGAAGGTTGAGATGGATAGATTTTTCAGAACAAAGGATATCAGCACGAGACTCAATCAATCCATGCCAATGATAACATCAAATCTCTTTATTGAAAAATCGGCATAAGATTGATGGGAAAAGAATGATCGCCGAGGGTAAGGGTACAACCTATGAATATATCGCTAGCATTCTCTTTCTCACTGTTAGCCATTTCGACGGTACACGTTTCGGTTACTAATGGAGGACTAAGATTAAGATGATGTTTGAATGAATAGATAACAGATTCTCTTTCAGCACTATAATCGAAAAGGATTGCAAGTATAAGGGCTGTCGAGGAGGAATATACTTGTGGAAATGGTGAGATCGCTGACTGCCTCATTTTGTCTCATAGCTAGGACTCTTCCAGTATTTCCAGTTGTTGTCTTGGGGCAGTTTCGCTTGAAATGCCCGACTTCGCCGCAACCGTAGCAGGCCTGACTGATACCCGCCCCGGAAGCTTGATTGGTTGATTGGGCTGGTACCTTGCAGAATCGAATCGTATGCCCCTTTTTACCACAGTTGGAGCAGGACAGTTCACAGCAGGGGCCGAGGTTATGGTGGTATTTACACTTGTCGCATTGGGGAAGGCTACCGACATACCTACTAGTAGGTGTTTGAGCTGTGAATCCTACTGCAGAAGCAGCAGCAGCAGCAGGGATAGTAGCAGCATGGACTGCTACAGTTTGCTGCTTCTTCGAGGACTTTTGAGAAGGCTGACTCTTCTTCTTCTTCCAAAACTTTCTTTTCTCACCGCTCCTCTCTGTCGGCTCAGGAGTGGTGGCTGCTTCCTCTAAGTCATCGTTATGGTCAATCAAGGTTTGTGCTAAGCATTTGGCGTTGTCGTATGTATCCGACTTCGCAGCTAAGACGTTTCCCTTGGTTGGCTGGGTCAGCCCCCAGATGAATCTCTCAATCTTTTTACTCTCCGGGGTAACCATTCCCGGACAGAGTAGCGCCAAGTCATCAAATCTTGAAGTGTAAGCAGCGATATCAGAACCCTTCATCTTCAGGTTCCAGAGTTCGTGTTCTAGCTTCTGCATTTCGCCCTAACGGCAGTACTCTGCAAGCAGAAGTTCCTTCATGGCCTCCCAACCCATGGCATTGGCTACAGGTAGGGTTAAGGATTTGACTCGGCCATTCCACCAAGTCAGGGCTTTATTAGTGAACGTGCAGGCGGCGAACTTCACCTTATCTGATTCAGAGCAGGCACAAATTTCGAAAATAGATTCGATTTTCTCGAACCATCGGGTTAGGGCAATGACACCTCCAGTGCCATCGAAAGATGTGGGTTTCGCATTCATAAAGTCTTTATAGGAACACTCCTTCCGGTGTCCCTGGCTACCTTCCTGGTTTTGAGATTGGGTACCACCTCCTGGACCACCGGGGCCACCGGGGTTTATTTGAGAGATGGCGACTGCCACTGCGGCAGTAACAACTGCCTGGAACATTACGGGATCAAATTGGGGAGGAGGTGGTGGCGGAGGGTTGTTGTTATTTGAGATGGGTCTCTTTCTTGGAGGCATATTGATCTAAAAAGACCAGGAAAGAGAGAGGATGGTAAGTCCTTTGTATTGATTCAAGAGATATGGAACAAGAGATATCTCATTACAACAGGTATAGAATTTTATTAAGCTATAAAGCAGGAAAGAGTTATCAAAGCAGATAAACTATCGCTAAAGGAATGATTGAGGAGCAACGCTCGAATGAGGATTTCTATAACGAAGTTGGCTCTAGAAAATACTCCCATAGTATTTCATGTTTCGCTGTGACGACGACTCGTTGTTTGGGTATTGGGTAAGTTTTAGGCCTACTGCACACCACAGTCAATCCCAAGCACATGTTGGCCGTCTCTCGAATGAATATAGTTGATCAGGCTATATTGACCCTGGACACGACTACATAACTTCACAGGTTTAACTGCAGCGTACAACACCCATTTACTGTTGTTTTGTTCTACTTGTAATTATGGATTTCGGTGGTTAGGTATACTTGTATACTTTTGAAAATACTTATATTTTAAGGTATACTTTTAGTTCAGAGCACTTAGGCCCCTTAGTGTTTATAGTCTTATACCTTGTAAGGTTTGGTATACTAGTTCGCTATAAACAAGGGCTCTGATACCAATCTGTCACACCCCAAAACCGAAGGCGGAAACGTTCTGGGTCGGAGGACGTCATGAAGTATCGCAACCAATGTACATAGTAAGCATAGTAAACACAAAACATTACATTACATAGATTCAATTTCATTGTCTGAAAACAAAGTGTTACAAGTGTTATACATATATGTATCATATGAACCAAAGCTAAGACGGGTGCAGGGTAGTTAGACTAGATATGGCAATAAGAAGTCAAAATCATTTTATGACTTTTGTCACCCTTGAACCTTTCGGTTCGGCTGTAGCTAGCAACCAGGTGCAGGGTAGTCAGCCCCGTATAGATCTATACACTCAAGTCACGCTCTCCCTCCAGGAGATTCTGGTTACGGGGGCGGTCCTCCACTCGCGTATCTCTGTGGAGTGTTACAGAGGACAAATCAAACGTACTAAACTAATGCCTTTAACAATAATAAAGTGGAAAATAATGTGAGAAACATATATTATAACAATATATAATAAGATTTGAAAACTAACTCTGCAAGTCAAACTGTTGGTTAATACGGTTTTGATTGTTAAAAGCATGTGGAATATAAAAAATTTCAAATGAAATAATAACTTTGAGTACAAAATATCCTTGTACTTTTGCTTGTATCCCCCCTGAAAACATTGAAAAACACGGAAAAAGGTTTAGGGGTTTGAACTCATCGGACGAGAATTATGTCGGTTTGGATGCTAAACGTCAGTTCGAGGCTTGAAAACGCGCGAGGATCCTATGTAATATGAAGAGATACACATTTTTATCTGATTAGGATTTGGACTACTAATCAAATATGAATAAACAATTCGAGACGTGAAAACACTTCATTACAAGTGTTTGGAGTGAATCGGGTGGCATCTACGGACGTATAGGGCATAGATATGGAGTTTGCTCTTCAATAGTAAACTCCTAGCGGATTTTACGGCCCTAATGACGATATCCCCATGAGTTTATGGCCGTAAACTCATGGGTAGTGTTCTTGGGTGCTAATTGGTCTTAAAACACTTGTCGGATGATGCTAGGTTTGGTTCTAGGGCATTGGAAAGGGATTAAACCAATCATATGGACCATTTGAGGAGTTTATGACAGTAAACTAGGAGTTTACAGCCGTAAACTCTCATGTACCCATTCTTATTGTGTTTTGGTGGTCCTAGGTCAATCACAAGTGTTTCTAACTCATTTTACAAGCCTTGGATGGAATTTAAGGCATCATTTGACCATGTTTTAGGAGTTTACGGCCCAGGAACCTATCCTTGTGGGGGTTTACGGCCGTGAACTCCTAAGGGGGTAGTTTTCTTGATGATTAAGGTCCCTAACACACTTGTGGTTGCTTCTAGACTTTATTACAAGGCTTAGGAGGTGTTTAAGGGGCATCTTAACACCTAAAATGGTGTTTACGGCCTAAGAAAAGGGGTTTACTGTCCAATCATGATCTTGGGCCGTAAACTCATGTTTACCCCTTAAATGATGCGTTTATGGTGTTACTAGTCCATTCAAATAAGTCCTTAAGTCATTTCTAAGCCCCAAAAGTGATTTGGGAGGGTTATGGGGCTCAAAAACCCCTTTTATGTGTGTTTGCGGCACAAGAATATTCTAGGGCCGTAAACACATGATGTTGGTCCTATTCCATGATTTGAACATGAAATTGAAGGCTAAGGATGCTAATCTATGAGTTAAGGTAGTTACCTTATCGATTTGGAGCTTGAATTGAGTGATTTTGGGACCTAGAACTTGCATTTGAGGAGAGAGAGTAGAGAGAGAGTGAAAAGGCTTCAAATGAGGCTCTCTCAACTTTATATATGGTTAAAGTTTGAGACACAGTGGAATTCTACCCGATACTGATGTTAAGTGAGGCTTTTGGTCGCACTCGATTAAGTTGTCGTAACCCGATATGGTCGAAACTAAAAATTTTCTAAGTAATAATTCGGGATGTTTTCATGGGTTTCTAACGTGTTTGGACACTCATTAAGTCATAATAGAAGTCTCAAAATAAATGACTTAATTTAAAAAAAATGTAAACGGAAACAATTCGAAAAAGACGAATTTTAATAACGGAACGGGTTACAAAGACGGGATAAACTTCGGGTTGTCAAAGCATTCCAAATGACTCTGGAAGTAGTGAAGTGTAACAACCTGATATTTCAAGTCAATGTAATAGTCTAGGTCAACCATTGTAGCTAGTTTTATAGTAATAAAGAGAAATTATTTGAATATTATGTGCATTTAATTATTTTTAAAAGATGTAATAAAAATGATCGTCAAAAATAAAATGTTAAATAAACTTGATTGGGATGAATAATGTGGTAAAGATCGTAACAAGGATTCCGAAAATATAAAGAACACCGAAATCTTAGTTCTAATTAAGAAGTTATGACATATCGAAGATCCGCGACAAAACCGACAAAACGTTTTATAGCGTAAAAAGTGAATTTACAATAAAATGATTTTTAGCCTTAGGTATCTAAATAAAAGTTGTAGTATACATTAAACCGAGAGTGTGCATAAAAAGAATGTCCAAATGTGAATTCGTATGAAGAAGTTATGATTTTTCTAAAATTCGATATAGCAGTACACAGCCCACAATTCGAAGTAAAGATCGAACGATTTTTATCCGACACAACCTAAACGAGAATCGAAGATCTCTTCAATAGTAGTACAACGGTAAAAAGACAAATGAAAACGGATGTCGGATGAAGAAGTTATGAATTTTTAACGATATTTCCTGTCCTACACTATTAAAAATATTACTTTAAAAATAAACTCAAAGTTAGCTAATGGAGTCTAAACGAAACTTGCAGAGCACAGTCTCACATACGCATGGATGTAAAGAACGTCAAAAATAGAGAACGTATGAGAAATTTATGAATTTTTGAAGTTTGAAAAGTAAATCGTAGAAGGAGTACGCCCCACATAAAAAAAAGTACGCCCCTCGTACTTGTACAAGCCTTGATGCGTGTTAGTAGCCTTGACATGTCCGAATCCCAGAAATCAAACAGAAGGCATGTAGCCACTACGCCCAGCATACAAAGGAGTACGCCCAACGTACTCAGACTAGCTTTGACGTGTATCAGTAGCCTTGGCACGTACGGAGCTCGAAACCCGATCAGAGGCGACGTATCTACGCCCAGCGTACCGAGGTACGCCCAACATAATGCGAGGCCTCAGCCTCCTATAAATAGCATGCGAAGCCTTCGGGTTTAGTTTACCAATTTAGTTTCTCCTTCCACTTTAAACACCCTTTTAAGCCACTTTTAACCCCCCGAAGCCTAGGGAATCCCCACTAACACCTAAAGAAAGCCTAGAGCCCCAAATTCCTCGAGAAAATAATCTTTTCCAGTCGAAACTCTACCTACGCGAAACTCAATTTTCACCAGAAATTTGTAATTTCAAGTAGCGAAACGCTGCCCAAATAACCACTTATTAAGTGAGTTCATACCCTTACGTTTTCATAAATTTTCACTATTTTAAGGGGGAATACAAGTAAAACACAAGAAATTTTTGATAAACTTCAATATTATTGAAATAGTTTTTAGTTAATATTTTCATACAGAAGCAAACTGATGTGTGTGAAACAAAATATTTTTAATCCTTACAAACTCAAATGTAAACAAACACACGCAGGCAGTGTACCTATCGATAGTAATTTAGTTTAAGCAAGTAGGGTATCGAACACAGGGAACGGTAACAATCAAATTAAATACTAGTATTACCTAACTAAAAAACAATTAATAAAAGAGGGGGTTTCTCTAGTTTTGCAAGACTAGACACTTAATCAATAAATTAACTTTCAAACAAAGACAATTAACAACTAAGAAGAACAAGAAAGGAAAACTAGATTCAATGATAAAAGAGTCTTCTGCTTAGATTCGATTCACTTATTCCTATGGTTGATTTCGTGGCAGGTGCAATGAATTAATATGTCAATGGTTACCGATTCCTAATGTGATTGGGTTCATGTTCATTATTACCAATCCTTTAGTAGACAAGTTAATTCAAACAGTGATCAAGTGACTAAATTAACAAGTTTCCTAGTGTTCAGTTCGTATCAAGTAAGACTTATAATAATAATTAATCAAATTGGTTTAATTCAATCAATTCATGTATGGTTGTTCATCACACATGCTCACACATTGATTTACATATTTTATAGTTAATCCTAGTTTCATCTTCACTATTCCTAGGCATACAATCTTATATTCATAAAACTATATGAATCAAGTAATCAAGAAGATATTCATGCAACTCAATCACTTATTTGTTAACTAAAAACATTTATTATCAATACATAAGGATCTTTAATAAGCTTAACAAGATGAATAACCAAATTAATATCAATTCAACCACTCAATCAAACCATGTTCATAAGATTATCTCATCCAAATAGAAGTAAAAAGCATTTAGGTCATATCTACAACAAGTAATAACCTAAAATCAAAATCTAATGATTCAAACATGGTTCAAAACAAAGATTAAGAAAAGAAGAATGATTATTTGCCTTTGATTATCTTCTAAATTGTTTCTTAGGTTGCAATCTCGAAAATAGCAGCTCCAAGAAACCTTCTGGTCTTCAAAAGTTGCACCTAGCCTCCAACAAAAGTTAGGTTTTCGGGCCTATAAGTTATCTATTTATAGTTTCCAAAAATCGACCCAACTCGTCGAGTTTTTGAGAATAACTCGATGAGTTTTTTTTAATAATTCGCGTGTTCAGCGTGTACGGGAAGGCATCCTCAAATCTAGAATATTCTAATAAACTCGTCGAGTTTATGTTAAAAACTCGTCGAGTTTCTTCTTTTATTTAGCATCTTCCTTTAATCCTTGATCTCCAAGCTTCCAATCACTCAATCCTCTTCCTTTTACATCCAAGCATGTCTTTTATTGCTGAAATTGAAATATTCAGCTAATTAAGTACCTTTTGTCCATAAAATGATATAAAGTCAACAATAATTAATAAAATAATGAATGATTTCTATGACTAAATAAGCCCATATCAAAATACCCCACACTTGACTTTTGCTTGCCCCCAAGCAAAACCGAATTTTAGCACGCTAATATCACATAAGACAATCCCAATTGAACCCGACCATTATGCCAAGACCGCAACGCATGCATTTGTGTCTAAAATTTTTCTTAAGGACCCCCCTCAATTCTAAATACTCACAATCTTCATAAACACTCGCCCACTTCTTTCGAACAACGCACATTTTATGCATCCCTCGGAATCCATCCCCAGAAAACTTTCTTAACCTCAAGTCATTTTTGGTTAAATCCTCAAGCATACATACGATGAAATAACCTAGAAAAGAAAATTACAATAAAAATAAATACTACTTTTGATTGAATCTTCTATACTTTGTAGCTTTTCTTCAATGTATTCTTCTTTGTCTTCATAGCTTTGTAGATTCTTTATTCAAACATTTCATCACTCTTTTTTTTTTAAATATCAACGCACTTTTTTCACTTAAAACTAAAAACCTAGAAAAACATATGCTTAAGCAAGGGAATTTAACTTCATCCTTTATTGGTTAAAGGCATTAGTCTAGTGTGCAATGACTACTTAAGCTTTCCTGGATACATTTCTGGTACACGATGCTAAACATGTTGCGATCCTCAAACTAAGCGAGGTTGTGTTTTTGTCCCATGATTTCACTAGAATAAAGGGGGCCACAAATGCACTATAACGTATATTGGCTCACCTAAACATTTGGGTCTTCATAGAATCATCAAACACAATACTAGCATGGAATCCTAATTGCTTTAGCAAAATTTTCTAAATTACGCCCTAACAATTTTTTATGCAATTTTTTTTAAAAAAATTAAACCTAGGATTCTAATATAACTAATGTAATCAACCCCCTACCCCACACTTAATTTATGCAATGTCCCCATTGCATGTTATGCATGATATAGAACACAAAAGTAAAGAGAGAATTGGAACAGACTCCCATGGGATAGAAGTTGCGAGGTTGATATTCTTCTTTTGAGCTCCTTCTTCAACTGACTTTGGACATGGGAACAACTCATCCACGCCTTGGGTGTCAAATCTCGTGTGGTTATGCTCCAAAATATAGAGGAAAAAGGTGTTGGAATTTGCTCGGAAAATAATCATTGTTAGCACAGCCAATTGCCTCCTTAAATTGTAGTCAAATCACCAACTCAAAGGTAAGAAAAAGAGCCACTCGCCGAGAATAAAGTGAACTTATAAGTTTAATTGCAAAAACTGCAGATTCGAGATTCTTCGAAGGAACTCGTCGAGTTTTTTTAAAGAAATCGACAAGTTTTACTCTCTGTGAAACAACATATTCCCCAACTTCATTTTTCGATTCTGGCTTTGAAGGTAATGATTATGGAAATATTTCCCTTCATTCTTCTGCAGTAAAACATATCTTTTTAGTTCTTTTGTTCACCACTCTTGTGAATAGACGTAATCCTCTCACTCTTCTCGTTTTAGACTCGATCTCACTTCATACTCCTCACGCTATATTCTTTCATTCTCTCCCTCAACATATATTCTGAGAACAACAAAAGAAACAAACAAAAAGTAATAAAAGGAAAACACACCAAATAAAATCCTAATTTACTAGAACTTTAAACATCAAAATAAACATACCAAACAAACAAAAACAAAGAAAAATAGTTTAAACAAGCCAACAAAATAAAAGATAAGGAAAGGATAATCAATCTTCATCTTCACTTTCTTCTTCTCCTAACCCGCTTCCTCCGGCTCCACTTTGACGCATACTCCATCTCTCACTCCAATTCCTCACATATGGATATTCCGGTTCGTTTTCCATCCTTGGAATGTTCAAATGAGACATCATATGAGCCAAATTCCTATGTCCATAATTCAATCTGCTTGCTAAATCATCTTGAAACGCCCTTTGCTCAATACTATAAGGATCCATGGGAAGCTCATCATTTATTGGAATAACGAGGGGATCTTCTTGCATATGTGTTGGTCGTGGACGAACCCGCCTCCCCGGTTGTTCTGGTAATTCCACATCATCCACTGATGGAATATTAACATGGCCCCCGCCATAATCTACAATAACTTTAGCCCTTCTATAAAGAAGAGGACTAAATGCGGGTTGTGACACCATTGTTAATTGATTTCCAATTCTTCCTTCAAGAATTCCATAAGATCTTGCCAATTTAGTTATGCACATCCCACCACATATCTTTGAAGTTGATCTCTCCTTTACTCCACTTTCTGCTAAATACTTTGCTAAACAATACGGAATGTTACAAAACCGGTTAGGTGTAAGAATACACCATAAAAAGAAAACATCTCGGCTTGGCACTTTATCATCATCCCTTCTCATATTGATGGAGCTTGCGATGAGGCGATGAAGAAGACGATGGACAGGTGATCGGATGCTTGATTCTTGGGCCGTGGATGGAATATAAACTCCATTGGCAATTGTGCTCCACCACCTTGATGCATACTCAATATTTGGTAAATCCTTGTGACATGCTTCCATAAAAATTCCAAAGGCTTATGTCATTGCCACATCTTGCTCATAAAATCCATTCGCCATGCTAGTTCTACCACACTACATTCCCGGAACTCACCCCCAAGCATGAAAGTAAGAGAATTTGTATCAAAAAAGTCATCACTCCCACGGAACATGACAGTAGAATAAAACTCCCAACATAATTCCTGGTATACCGGTTCTTGCAATCGGAAAAGTCTCCTCCAACCATCACATGTAATCCTTACTCCATCTTGGATGAAGACCTTGGTGAGATGAGGATTCATTCGTTCAACCAACCCCCATTGCTCTAGACAGGACAAATCTATTTCATTTGGCAAGTAGAACTCCTTCTTTTTCAGTTTCTCCAGTTTCCTTTTCCATGCTAACAATGTGGATTTTGAACCAATTTTTGGAAAATCAAGCCATGGACAACCCTTTGACTTCCTTTAGAACTTTGGCCCCTATTTCTGGACATGATTCTGCAAAACCAAAAATCACAGAAAAGCAAACAAACATAAACAATGTTAAAAACAAAATAAATCGGCATCCCAATGTCATGAACTCGTCGAGTTTCGCAGAAGGTCCGAAAAAATTTCGATCTACAACTCTTCTAAACTCAAAAATTACTTCAGGGGTTTGCTTGGGGTAGATATTTAAGCATTAATCCATGGGAAGAACTAGCAAAACCATCCTAATTTAGCCTAATTCGAAACCCTACTATTCATCTGAAAACTCAAAAATTGAAGAACTTTAAAGCATCTTGGGCCTACATACACTAAAAATCGGAGCTTTAATAAGTAAAAAGGAGAAGACATCTTACCTTGAGAAGAGATTTAGAACAAAACACCAAAGAGTGAAGAAGTTGCTTGGGAGGTTCTGTTCTTGCTGTCGACGTGGGGAAGAGATGAGAGAATGGTTTTAATTTTAGGGTTAAAACTTATACCCAGCAATAAAAATTATATATATATATATATATATATATATATATATATATATATATATATATATATATATACCGGAAAAACTGAAAATCGCGATTTTTTAAAATTGGGCTCGTCAAGTTTTTGGAAAAAACTCGACGAGTTTTTCTTTCTGTATGAAAAAAAATTTATTTCTAATGAAAATCACAAAACACCCCACACTCAGCTTTGATAACCCTCCCAACAATTATTTAAGCAAGATCTGAAGATGAAGACTAAAAAAAAACACAATGGAAAACATAAAAAGAAAATAAATAAAATACTACAAGAAAAAGAAAACAAACTCAATTGTCGGGTTGCCTCCCGCAAGCGCTTCGTTTTTGAGGAGTCTTTAGCTGGACTGCTTTCCGCCCTACGTTGTAGCGGTTGCCTCTAAATCAAGCCCTTCTTCAATTTCTACTTCCTTTGGCCTGCCCTCCTCATATCTTTTGATCCTATGCCCATTTACCTTAAAACTTATTCCATCTTTATTCCACAATTCAACTACCCCATATGGAAAAACATGTTTAATTGTGAAGGGTCTGGTCCAACGAGTGCGTAATTTTCCTGTAAAAAGTTTGAGTCTTGAGTTATATAAAAGTACTTTGTGCCCTTCTTCAAACTCCTTATTTCCTTTCAATCTCGCATCATGCCATTTCTTTGTCTTATCCTTATAAATCAACGAGTTAGTGTAAGACTCGTTCCTTAATTCCTCCAAGGCATTCATTTGCAATAGTCGATTGGTACGCAACTCATTGGGGGGAAAATTGCACGTTTTCAAAGCCCAATAGGCTTTGTGCTCCAATTCCACTGGTAGATGACAACTTTTTCCATAAACCAATCTACAAGGTGTTGTTCCAATAGGTTCCTTGAATGCAGTTCTAAATGGCCACAATGCATCATCTAACTTATCTGCCTAATTTTTCCTATGGTTGCCTACCGATCTTTCCAAAATTCTTTTGAGGGCTCTATTCGTTATTTCAGTTTGGCCATTCGTTTACGGATGATAAGGTGTTGAAAATCTATGGCGTACACCATATTTTTGCAAAACCTTTGCTAGTTGTTCATTGGCAAAATGGGTCCCTCTATCGCTTATCAACACCTTTGGTACTCCAAACCTAGAGAATAAATTCTTCAAAAATTTCACCACCACCCTTGCGTCATTTGTTGGTAGCGCTCGTGCTTCAGCCCACTTTGATACATAGTCCACTGCCACAAGTATGTATTTGTGCCCTTTTGATGATGGAAATGGCCCCATGAAATCTATACCCCACACATCGAAAACTTCACACACTTGGATGCTTCTTTGAGGCATTTCATTCCTTGCAGAAATATTTCCCGATCGCTGGCATGCGTCACACTCTCTCACATAGGTAGCAGCATCCTTACAAATTGTGGGCCAATAGAATCCTGCATCAAACACCTTTTTGGCAGTGTGTTGAACTCCATGATGTCCTCCTACAGGCCGATTGTGGCAATGCTCTAGAATGTCGCGGATCTCCTTTCCAAGCACACATCTTCTGATGATTCCATCTGCACAGCTCCTAAAAAGGTATGGCTCATCCTAGAAATAATATTTAATTTCTGACATGAGTTTCTTTTTCTGCTGATGAGTTAGCCCTTTTGGAAGAAAGTCCCCAGCTAAAAAGTTCGCAATATCTGCATACCATGGTTCTTCTCCCATTATCACCATTAAATACTCTTCTGGAAAACTATCCCTAATACCCTTGGGGTCGGATACGTCCCTTTCTGGATTCTCTAATCTTGAGAGATGGTCAGCCGCTACATTTTCCAATCCTTTCTTGTCCTTGATCTCAATGTCAAATTCTTGAAGTAATAACACCCACCGGATCAACCTTGGTTTTGCGTCCTGCTTAGCAAATAAAAATTTAATTGCAGAATGGTCAGTAAAAACAGTGGTTTTGGACAATATAAGATAAGGACGGAATTTATCAAAAACATAGACCACGGCCAATAATTCCTTTTCAGTTGTGGTGTAATTTTCTTGAGCCGGATTCAAGGTCTTGCTAGCATAATAAATGGGTTGAAAATGTTTATCGACTCTTTGACCAAGTACAGCACCTAAGGCAAAATCACTTGCATCACACATAATTTCAAACGGTAAATTCCAATTCGGGGCGATAATGATCGGGGCGTTAGTTAATTTTGTTTTCAATATTTCAAAAGCATTTAAACATTCTGTTGAAAAATTTAAAGGTGCATCTATTAAAAGTAGCTGAGTTAAAGTTTGAGTTATTTTAGAAAAGTCTTTTATAAAACGACGGTAAAAACCCGCGTGACCCAAAAAACTTCTAATGCCCTTCACATTGGTTAGTGGTGGTAATTTAGCAATGGTGTCAATTTTTGCTCGATCCACCTCAATCCCTGCCTTGGACACTTTATGACCTAACACAATGCCTTCTTTAACCATGAAATGGCATTTTTCCCAATTCAAAACTAAATTGGTCTTTTCACACCTAGCAAGCATTAAGTCAAGATTAGTAAGACAATTATCAAAAGAAAAACCAAACACGGAAAAATCATCCATGAATACTTCCATAAACTTCTCCACCATATCGTGAAATATTGCCATCATGCATCGTTGAAAAGTGGCAGGCGCATTGCACAACCCAAAAGGCATTCTTCGGTATGCAAACGTTCCACTAGGGCAGGTGAAGGTTGTTTTCTCTTGATCATTCGGATCGATTGGTATTTGGAAGTAACATGAAAATCCATCTAAAAAACAATAATAGCAATGACCGGATAATCTTTCAAGCATTTGATCAATAAAGGGTAAAGGGAAATGGTCTTTGCAAGTAGTATCGTTTAGCTTTCGATAATCGATGCATACTCGCCAACCGGTTACCGTTCGCGTAGGAATAAGCTCGTTCTTTTCGTTCGCCACGACTGTCATCCCTCCTTTCTTCGGCACTACTTGAACGGGACTTACCCATGGACTATCGGAAATTGAATAAATGATCCCCGCATCCAATAGCTTTACCACCTCCTTCTTAGCTACCTCTTGCATATTTGGGTTCAAACGCCTTTGATGTTGCACCACTGGCGTTGCTCCTTCTTCATGTCGGTGATTTTCCACAATAAGAAGGGCTTATCCCCTTTATGTCGGTGATTTTCCATGCAATGGCGTTCTTTCTTTTCTTCAAAACCTTAACTAATTGATCTTTTTCAGTTGGGGTGAGGTTCGATGCAATGATCACAGGCTTTTGCCTACCTTCTTCGAGAAATGCGTATTCTAAGTGTTCTGGTAACGTTTTCAGCTCCAATTGTGTGCTCTGAACAGCAAACACGTCGAGTTCTGGAATTAAACTCGACGAGTTTAGAACAAAACTTTCCTCATATCCTGATTTTTCGTAGAAACTCGTCGAGTTTTTTGTTCTGTTGACTTTATCAGTTCTTCGTATTCTGATTCTTCAAGAAGTCTTTCTAATTCTTTCAAATCTCTCTCAGCATCAAAATCATCTTCTGAAGTCGAAATATGTTCGCTTGCTTCGTCTTCTTTCCATTCTTCTAATAATTCTTCCAAGACATCTACAGAAAAGGCAGTATCATCACTACACTTCGAATGTTTCATGGCTTGATCCATTCCAAAAATAACTGAGTCTTCCCTCACTCGAAGGGTAAGCCTTGAGTCTCGTATGTCTACTATGGCACCCGCGGTATTCAAAAATGGTCTTCCAAGGATTATTGGCACTTGATGGTCCTCCTCCATATCTAGCACAATGAAATCTGCCGGAAAGACAAACTTATCGACTTTTACCAATAAATCTTCACATATACCTCTCAGGAATGTCACCGTCTTGTTTGCTAAGTGGATCGGCATTTGGATTGGTTTCGGTTCCGGAAGGTTTAGCTTTTTAAAGAAAGAGTATGGCATGAGATTCACACTTGCCCCCGAATCGGCCAATGCATAGCTAGTGGCTAAATTCCCGAATTGGCAAGGAATGGTTAGGCTACCCGGATCACCTTTTTTCTTTGGTAGTTTGTTTAACATTGCGGCTGAACAGTTCTCATTTAAGACTACCTTGGATGCTTCCTCCATCTTCTTTCTATTTGTGAGAAGTTCTTTTAGGAACTTTGCATACTTTGGCATTTGCGCGACTGCTTCGATGAATGGAATGTTGATTTGTAAGGCCTTTATGTGCTCCAGGAACTTCTGGTAGTCTTCATTCTGCTTCTCTTGTCGAGCTTGGCCCGGGAATGGTAATGGTGGCTTAAATGGCTCAGCTTTTGAATTATTTTGCTCATCAGGTGCGGAACTCGTCGAGTTTCTATCAGGAACTCGACGAGTTTTGTCTACTGTTGGCGAATTCGGATTTTCTTGATCTTTTTCTTTTGCCTCTTTTGATCTGTACATGGGATTGGAGTGAGGGGTGTGACTATCTTCCCGCTCCTTGTTGTCACTATGTTAATATGCGCGCCCTTTGGTTTTTTTTTCGTCTCACTAGGAAGCCCGCCTGGTGTTCTTTCGTTGAATTGCTTGGCAAGTTGCCCAAGCTGTTTTTCAATATTCAAGATTGAAGCTTGCTGATTCCGTAGCAGAGCTTGTTGATCCATCATCATGGTTTGGTGCTCCTTCATCATCTTTTGTTGATCTCTAATGGTTGCATCGGATTCGTCGTTCCTTTTCTCGGAAGCACTAACGAATTGAGTTAACATAGCTTCAAGATTCGTCTTCTTCTCTTGCGCCGGTTCTTCTTTTTGATTAAACCCGCATGCTTTTTGCCTATACTTCTCCTCCTTTTCCTTCTTGTACTCGTCGTAGGGGAGCCATTCCTTCTTGGGCTTTTGCCAATCATCATCAAACCTATCGCCACTCGAATAACAAAATTGTGCCTTCCGGTTGCCGTTCTCATCAAGATCGCAATCCTTAGTAAGATGGGGACCGCTACAATTGTCACAACCCACCCTTATGGCATGGATGGATTGATCCATCTTTGTCATCCTACGATCCATAATTTCTAGTTTGGCCATCATTGCTGCCATGTCATCGGAAACTGAGTTAACCATGCCTCTAGCTGTATCGTTCCTTGGATTATGGTATTCTCTTGATTGTTTTGAGAATTCTTCCACCAATGTTTTAATGATAGCTGGTGCTTTCTTCGTGAGGGGTCCTTGGGAGTCTAGTAATTGCCTGGTTGTGACGTTCACGCCATCATAAAAGATAGACACCTCCTGTTGCACGTTTAGGTCGTTTTGAGGGCAATTTCTTATTAACCCCTTATATCTTTCCCACGCCTCATAGAGTGATTCTCCCGACAATTGCTCAAAGTTAGCAATTGCTTTCTTCAATTTTGCAATCTTAGAAGGTGGACAAAACTGGTCAATGAACTCCTCGCGCATCTTTTTCCATGTTGTAATGGATCTGGGGGGTAAAGATTTCAACCATTCCTTCGCGGCTCCTTTGAATGTAACCGGTAACATCCGTAGTAAGACAGTATCGCGAGGCACATTTGGCATATGGAAATAGTCAGCAATGTCCATAACTTCTTCAATATGCTTGTAGGCATCTTCGTGCTCCTTTCCATGGAATGGAATGTCTTTTAGTTGTGCGAGCAACTCAAAATTGGCGGTAGCTAGAATTGCAGGTTGCACGAGTCCCGGCCCGGTACCATCTCTTATGCACTTCTTGTAATCTCCCATCGGTATGTCGGCGATGTCGGCCATATTATCTCCTTGATCGGAATTGCTTTCTTCACCAAACGTGGATGTGTCGGACTCGATCCCTTTTCCTCTTTGTTTGCGAATAATCAACTCTGGATTGTCTACGGGTGGAACTAGTGTAGAACTGGAGCCTCGGGTCATAAAAACCTGAAATAAAACAGAAAAACAAGCGTAAAACGAACAAAAACGAAGAATTTACGAAACTGTTAACAGAAGAATAAACTCGACGAGTTTAATGCAAAACTATAGAAAATCAATAAGAACTGAAAACAGGTAACTTTATGCAAGAAAGATCTAACACAAAGGATCGATAATACCAGCAAACAATATAATTATTAGAACCGTTCCCCAGCAACAGCGCCAAAAACTTGATGTGTGTGAAACAAACTAGTTTTAATCCTAACAAACTCAAATGTAAAAAAACACACGCAGGCAGTGTACCTATCGATAGTAATTTAGTTTAAGCAAGTAGGGTATCGAACACAGGGAACGGTAACAATCAAATTAAATACTAGTATTACCTAACTAAAAAACAATTAATAAAAGAGGGGGTTTATCTAGTTTTGCAAGACTACAAACTTAATCAATCAATTAACTTTCAAACAAAGACAGTTAACAACTAAGAAGAACAAGAAAGGACAACTAGATTCAATGATAAAAGAAGCTTCTGCTTAGATTCGATTCACTTATTCCTATGGTTGATTTCGTGGCAGGTGCAATGAATTAATATGTCAATGGTTACCGATTCCTAATGTGATTGGGTTCATGTTCATTATTACCAATCCTTTAGTAGACAAGTTAATTCAAACAGTGATCAAGTGACTAAATTAACAAGTTTCCTAGTGTTCAGTTCGTATCAAGTAAGACTTATAATAATAATTAATTAAATTGGTTTAATTCAATCAATTCATGTATGGTTGTTCATCACACATGCTCACACATTGATTTACATATTTTATAGTTAACCCTAGTTTCATCTTCACTATTCCTAGGCATACAATCTTATATTCATAAAACTCTATGAATCAAGTAATCAAGAAGATATTCATGCAACTCAATCACTTATTTGTTAACTAAAAACATTTATTATCAATACATAAGGATCTTTAATAAGCTTAACAAGATGAATAACCAAATTAATATCAATTCAACCACTCAATCAAACCATGTTCATAAGATTATCTCATCCAAACAGAAGTAAAAAAGCTTTTAGCTCATATCTACAGCCAGTAATAACCTAAAATCAAAATCTAATGATTCAAACATGGTTCAAAACAAAGATTAAGAAAAGAAGAATGATTATTTGCCTTTGATTCTCTTCTAAATTGTTTCTTAGGTTGCAATCTCGAAAATAGCAGCTCCAAGAACCCTTCTGGTCTTCAAAAGTCGCAGCTAGCCTCCAGCAAAACTTAGGTTTTCGGGCCTATAAGTTATCTATTTATAGTTTCCAAAAATCGACCCAACTCGTCGAGTTTTTGATAATAACTCGACGAGTTTTTTTAATAATTCGCGCGTTCGGTGTGTACGGCAAGGCATCCTCAAATCTAGAATATTCTAATAAACTCGTCGAGTTTATGCTAAAAACTCGTCGAGCTTCTTCTTTTATTTAGCTTCTTCCTTTAATCCTTGATCTCCAAGCTTCCAATCACGCAATCCTCTTCCTTTTACATCCAAGCATGTCTTTTATTGCTGAAATTGAAATATTAAGCTAATTAAGTACCTTTTGTCCATAAAATTATATAAAATCAACAATAATTAATAAAATAATGAATGATTTCTATGACTAAATAAGCCCATATCACAAACATATAAACTATAATAGGTATAGTTTATGGAACAAACGCACTATTTTAAAAGTTCTGGTTACATTACAGAAACAAGCATATAAACTATGATAAGTATAGTTTATGAGACATACATACAATTTATTCATTTCAAAAATGAGTTTTCATTATTCTACACGTAACCGTCGATATAACTTTGTGAGATATACTTCATTCCCAATCCTGAAATTATAACCAAAGTCTCCTGGAGGGAAGCATGACACTTTTGATAGATCTATACGGGACTGAAAATCCCGCACCTAAGCTGCTTGGAACAGCTAGGTCGGCACGCCTGTGGTGACAAATTTTGTTCCAATTACAACGCCTGAAGAACGTTATGTTCAGGCATTCCGATGTCATCAAGTATGGCTATAATAACTCACAATTTGGCATTGAACTATATGATTAGTGTATGAATACGTAAATAACTTCACATAGTTTTATTAAATAATAAAACTATAATACATTATTTTACAAGTACAGCTGGTAAATCCAGATAGTTGCAATTATACTATGTTCATACGAGTACAAACACAGAATACTATTATAGTGCAGAGAAAACATATTTTTCATGGTTTTATGTGTATTTAAAACTTAGTAGTGCCATTTCAGTGTACAATAACAATTACATGTTTGGAGTACAACATATTACAACAGAAAATATAGGATTTTCTGGTAAAACACACTTACATTTTTAAGGAACAAACAACAAATTTTGATTACAAACATGCTTATGAACTCACCAACTTAATTGTTAACACCTTTTCAAAACTACTTGTATTCTCAGGAAATCAGTAAACAAGTACATCCATGGATTTTTGAGAAGACGAAGCTTCATTTACTCATGTCTTTTAACTTTTTGGTGTCATGTATACAATGACTTGAATACATATGTAAAAAATTATACTTTGTTAATGCATGGGTTTTGTACTTTGATTACTATTATGCAATTGTTGTGATACTATACATGAAGACCTCCGCCCCCGAACGTTTCCGCTATTCATATTTTGGGGGTGTGGTAGATTCGTATCATAGCATTGTTTATAATGAACTAAGTATATCAAACCATAAAAGATATACAATTATAAATATAATTGGGCTAAAGCACTCTGACTAAGAGTTATACTTTTAAAATATAACAATATTTTTATAAAAGTATACATACATGTTTACATACCAGGACAAGTATCACATGAAGAACAAAACAAAAGTATTTAGACGTTGAACACTACAGTCTAAGTTAGACAGTTATGTAATCATATTTGGGATAAATATAGTCTGATCAACTATATTTATTTGAGATATGACCAAAATGTGTTTGGGAGTGATCGTAGTGTTGCAACAAGTCTGAAACTTACCGATAAACCATACAGAGAACCTTTATTATACAAATTTAAAATACTATTGGAGTATTTTGTAATACTATAAAACTACATTCATTCTATGCTTCTTACCTTTAATTTCTCGTATAGACATTATGGCAGGATATCCCCTGCATGGAGATCCCTACTTCCCTGATCAAGGAAATAATGGTTGAGTTGAAGATGATCCTGAAGAGGATCCCGAGGAGGAGGAAGATGAAGAAGAAGAGAATCCAGAAGGTACAAACTCATATCCAGAAGTATACAACCCACCACTGGTTGTACAAAACCCCGCAACCAGACAGGATTTCCAAGGTCCGATACCAGCATGGGGCGAAAACCCACTAAGGTGGAGCCATCAGCAAGGATAACGCCCTCCTTTCGATATAAAGAGAGGCTTCTACAACATCAACAATGGAGGTTCAGCTGACAGGGCCCTCCCTATTATAGTATGCCACATTTCTCGCCAGGTTAGTCAATCACGAATATCGATTAACCGAATTCTGGAAGTTAACGTTACCTCCCAAGTTAACGTCGTTAATATTCATCGTCTGGACGAAGATCATGATCAAACCAGACAACATACTGTGATGCTTCAAGAAGAGATGGTTGTTGCTCAAGCCGAAATCAGAGCACTTCGAGAGCACCAAACCACACTAGAGAGGCGTTTGATGGGAAAAGAGCATCAGACTACTTCTATTTTGATATCAACTAGGATCAAGGATATGTATACTACTTTTATCTATAAGTAAAACTCCACCCTACGATTAAGTGAATACAATACTCGTAGGTCAAAATTTTCCTTTATGTATATATAATATAAATCTATATCAAGGTTAAATGTTTCCAACCGTATGTACAAAAAGATGTATCAAATGACAAGCATTTTATTTCATTGGGAGTTAGCATAATTTTCATAACATTTTGTTTACTCATGGAAAATATATAATTATTTAGTGTATATGTTAAGGTATTATGTAATTAAAATTCTATAGACCTATTATGTTCGACAATCTATTCAATCTTAATTACATACAACTTTTATACATCAAATGAATGAAGAAGAACCTTGTGCGGAATACATTATACAAATTCATTACAAGTGTTGCTATAAACAAAATTGACGATTGTTTACTTATATTATTAGACTTTTATAGTAAGCCACCTAATAGGACACTATAACTGTCAAGAAATAATGCAATTAGAATTAATATATGTCTTATTCAATATCACCTGACTCATGATCACTATACAGTACTTATCACCATTTTTATTAAATCATTATAGATAAAGATGCCTCCAAGGAAGTCCAACATAAAGAACAGCAATCCACCAAATTCACCACCACCGCCACTTTCACAATATGATGTTGTTGTCTTTCAAGCAGCAGTAGCTGCCGCCGTGGCAGCAACAATAGCACATATCAACGCCAGTGGTGTCAGTGGAGCAGGTAGTGGTGCCCATCCTTCTAATCATGGGGATAATCATGGTCATCTAAAGGAATGTTCATACAAGGATTTCACAAATGCTAAACCTCGATCGTTTGATGGCACGGGAGGTGTCATTACATTAACTCAACCTTGATGAACTGCCTATCTCAACCTTACTTAGACAAGTTTGTTATAGTTTTCATTAACGATATACTAGTCTATTCCCGAAGTAAGGAAGAACACAACCAACACTTACGACAAGTCTTGGAAATCTTAAGGGAAGAGAAGTTGTACGCAAAGTTCTCAAAGTGTGAATTCTGGATCAGGAAGGTATATATCTTGGGTCATGTAGTTAGTGAAGAAGGGATACATTTGGATCCCTCCAAGATCAAAGCTATCAAAAATTGGGCGACCCCGCGAACCTCAACATAGATTCGTTTGTTTCTAGGTCTCGTTGGCTACTATAAGAGATTCATTCAAAACTTCTCAAAGAACGTGAAGCCACTCACAACCCAAAATCAGAAGGGTGTAACCTTTAATTGGGAGGAGAAACAAGAGACTGCTTTCCAGACACTAAAGCAAGCCCTCTGCAGCGCACGGGTCTTGTCCATCCTAGAATGGACGGAAGATTTTTTAGTTTAATGTGATGCGTCCAAGTAAGGGTTAGGTTGTGATCTTATGCAACGATGAAAATTCATCTTATGCCTCGAGACAACTTAAGAATCATGAGGTCAACTATACCACGCATGATCTCGAATTGGGAGCAGTGGTTTTCGCTTTGAAGATCTGGAGGCATTACTTGTATGGTATGAAATACACAGTCTTTACTGATCACAAAAGCCTCCAGCATATCTTTGATCAGAAGGAACTTAACATGATACAACAACTATGGGTAGAGCTACTCAATGATTATGAATGTGAGATTCACTATCATCGCGGCAAAGACAATGTGGTAGCAGATGCCCTCAGTCAGAAAGAGTACTCGGGCCGCCGAGTAAAGTCTCTGACCATGACCATCCATTCCCACCTATCCACACAAATCATGGAGGCTCAGCTGGAAGCCTTGAAACCTGAGAACATGACCGGTGAAGCCTTAAGGGGAATGGAAAAGAACTTGGAAATCAAGGGTGAGGGAGTTCGTTATCTCATGAACCGGATCTAGACACAAAAGTTTGGTGGCTACAGAGATATTTTCATGAATGAAGCCCATGAAACTCGATACTCCGTTCATCCAGGATCGGACAAGATGTATTTGGACATTAAGAAACTTTGTTGGTGGCCGAACATGAAAGCTGAAATTGCTACCTATGTGGGTAAGTGCCTAAGTTGTGCCAAAGTCAAGGTAGAATATCAAAAGCCCTCAGGTTTATTACAACAACCATAAATACCTGAGTGGAAGTGGGAGCGGATTACAATGGATTTCATAACCAAGTTACCCAGGACCATGGGTGGTCATGACACCAGTTGGCTAATCGTCAATAGACTAACCAAATCCACTCACTTCCTGCCAATAAAATAAAGTGATAAAATAGAGAAGTTAACAATCACGTATATTAAAGAAATAGTTCAATTGCATGGGGTGCTAATATCCATTATCTCTGCCAGAGATAGTAGATTTACCTCACAATTTTGGCAATCACTGCAAAAGTCCTTGGGAACAAATCTTGACATGAGTATAGTGTACCATCCTCAGACTGATAGACAAAGTGAGAGAACCATACAAATGCTGGAAGACATGTTAAGGGCTTATGTGATAGATTTTGGTAAAGCTTGGGATACCCTTTTACCACTCATTGAATTCTCGTACAACAACAGGTATCATACTAGCATCAAAGTTGCACCCTTTGAAGCCCTCTATGGCCACAAGTGCAGATCCCCTTTATGCTGGACTAAAGTGGGTGATACGCAACTATCCAAGAACCAAGTACCCGACAGTACTCTAACCGGTCCCAAGATCATTCGAGAAACCACAAAAAAGATTGTACAAATCCGGGAATGATTGAAAGCTTCTAGAGACAGACAGAAGAGTTATGCAGACAAACGGCGAAAACCCTTGGAATTCTAAGTTGGTAACCGCGTCTTGTTAAAGGTCTCGCCCTGGAAAGGAATGATACGTTTTGGTAAATGTGGAAAATGAAGTACAAGGTACATCGGACCATTCGAGATTCTTGCTAGAATTGGTCCGGTTGCTTATAAACTCAAACTACCGTATGAACTCAGCAACATTCATCCCACTTTTCACGTCTCAAATCTCAAGAAGTTTCAGTCAGAGGAGACCCTTGAAATTCCACTCAACGAAATCGAATTAAACGAGAGTCTACACTTCATAGAAGAACCAATGGAGGTCATGGATAAGGGAAAAAAAGAAGAAAACAAAGCTGTATACCAATAGTGAAGGTTCGCTGGAATGCCAAGCGGGGACCAGAATTCACTTAGGAACGGGAAGATCATATGAAACAGAAATATCCACATCTTTTCTCTAATTCATAAGTACCACTTTATAACTAATTTCAAAAGGAAATTCCCTCTAACGGGGGGATAATGTAACAACCCAATATTCCAAGTCTATGTAATAGTCTAGGTCAACCATTGTAGCTAGTTTTAAAGTAATAAAGAGAAATTATTTGAATATTATGTGCATTTAATTATTTTTAACAGATGTAATAAAAATGATCGTCAAAAATAAAATGTTAAATAAAAATGATTAGGATGAATAAAGTGGTAGAGATCATAACAAGGATTCCGAAAATATAAAGAACATCGAAATCCGAGTTAGAATGAAGAAGTTATGACCTATCAAAGATCCATGACAAAATCGGCAAAACATTGTATAACGTAAAAAGTGAATTTACAATAAAATGATTTTGAGCCTTAGGTATCTAAATGAAAGTTGTAGTATATGTTAAACCGAGAGTGCGCATAAAAATAACGTCCAAATCTGACTTCGTATGAAGTTATGATTTTTCTAAAATTCGATATAGCAGTACACAACCCGAAATTCGAATTAAAGATCAAACAATTTTTTTCCGACACAACCTAAACGAGAATCGAAGATCTCGTCAATAGTAGTTCAACGGTAAAAAGACAGACGATAACGGATGTCGGATGAAGAAGTAATGAATTTTTAACGGATTTTTCCTGTCCCGACCTGTAAAAAATATGACTTTAAAAAAAAATTCAAAATTAGCTAATGGAGTCTAAACGAAAGTTGTAGAGCACAGTCTCACCTACGTGTGGATATAAATATCGTCAAAAATGGAGCTCGTATGCAAAAGTTACGAATTTTTGAAGTTTGAAAAATAAATCCACGAAGGAGCACGCTCCGCGTAAAAAAAAGTACGCCCCGTGTACTCGGACTAGCCTCGATGCGTGTTAGGTGCCTTGGCACATCTGAAGCCCGGAAACTGAACAGAATGCACGTAACCACTATGCCCAGCGTATAAAGGAGTACGCCCAGCGTACTCGGACTAACTTCGACACGTATCAGTAGCCTTGGCGCGTCCAGAGCTCAGAACCCGATCAGAGGCCACGTATCTATGTCCAGCGTACCGAGGTACGCCCAACGTAATGCGAGGCCTCAGACTCCTATAAATAGCATGCGAATCCTTCGGGTTTAGTTTACCAATTTCATTTCTCCTTTCACTTTAAACACCCTTTTAAGCCAATTTTAACCCCTCGAAGCCTAGGGAAACCCCCTAACACCCGAAGAAAGCCCTGAGCCCCGAAGTCCTCGAGAAAATAATATTTTCTAGTTCAAACTCTGCCCACGCGAAACTCAATTTTCACAAGAAAATCGTAATTTCAAGTAGCGAAACGCTGCCCAAATCACCACTTATTAGCTGAGTTCATATCCCTACATTTTCATAATTTTTCAATATTTTAAGGGGGAATACAAGTAAAACACAAGAAATTTTTGATAAACATCAATATTATTCAAATAGTTTCAAATTGACCTTTTCATACATAAACAAACATATAAACTATAATAGATATAGTTTATAGAACAAACGTACTATTATACAAGTTCGGGTTACATTACAGAAACAAACATATAAACTATGATAAGTATAGTTTATGAGACTCACATACAGTTTATTCATTTCAAAAATGAGTTTTCATTCTTCTACACGTAACCGTCGATATAGCTTTGTGAGACATACTTCAATCCCAGTCCTGAAATTATAACCAGAGTCTCCTAGAGGGAGAGCGTGACACTTGTGTATAGATCTATACGGGACCGGCAATCCTGCACCTAAGCTGCTTGCAACAGCTAGTCCGACACGCTTGTGGTGATAAATTTCGTTCCAATTACCACGCCTAAAGAACGTTATGTTCAGGCATTCTGATGTCATCAAGTATGGTAATCATAACTCACAATTTGGTATTGAACTATACGATTAGTGTATGAATACTTAAATAACTTCACATAGTTTTATAAAATAATAAAACTACAATACAGTTTTTTACAAGTATAGTAGGTAAATCCAGGTAGTTACAATTATACTATGTTCATACAAGTATAAATATAGAATACTAATATTATGTAGAGAAAACATACTTTTCATGGTTTTATGTGAATTCAAAACTAAGTTATACCATTTCAGAGTACAATAACAATTACATGTTTGGAGTACAACATATTACAACAGAAAATATAGGATTTTATGGTAATACACACTAACATTTTTAAGGAACAAACAATAGATTTCGATTACAAACATGCTTATGAACTCACCAACTTAATTTTTGACACCTTTTGAAAACTACTTGTATTCTCGGGAAATCAGTAAACAGGTACATCCATGGATTTTTAAGAAGACGGAGCTTCATTGACTCATGTCTTTTAACCTTTTGGTGTCATGTATATAATGACTTGAATACAGATTTGGGGGTGTGACATGAAGGAAGAAGAAAATGTCGCTTTAGGTACTTTTATAGTAAATGACATGCCTGCTAATAGATTGTTTGATTCTAGAGCTAATTACTCCTTTATTTCGCACAAATTTGGTAGAAGACTAGCATTGCCTGTAGATACACTAGATAATGCTCTAGTAGTAGAAGTTGATAGTGGCAAGTTTGTACTTGTTAGAGAATGCATGAAGATCATTGTCATTGAATTGAATGGGAATAAGTTTCACGAGAAATTGTTGCCCATTGAGCTAAATGGATTCCACATAGTATTAGGAATGGATTGGCTTAGTGCAAACAACGACGAGATGCTATGTAGGAAAAAGATGGTGAGATTAACCCTCCTAGAAAAGAGTCATTTGTGGTGTACGGGGACAAACGCCTAGTGAATTCCAGAATTATCTCCATGATAAAAGCTAAAAAGTGTTTGGCCAAAGGATGTACATCATACCTAGCATTCATGATCGATGCGAAGAAGGAGAAGAAGGCGATGTAGAGAATACTAATGGGCACAATGTTTTTTTTTTGAAAATCTCATATCTCTTGTGTAAGAGCTCCATTCTTTATCCTCTTTAACCCATGTGATGCTCTTGACTTGCACTACAACTTTCCTTTAGGTTGTTTTGATAAGTTTTAACTTTCATCTCTTGGCTTAACGGGGGTATCAAGAAGTGATTTTGTAAAAATCATAACTTCCCCGTACAGGCTCAATTCTTGACATTTTTGTATCAATATTCTTATATTGAGAAGTACTATGATGATCCTTTTTAACGATCTCTTCGTAAAAATTTTACGTTGTAAAATTATTTACAAGGATGATTTTTATTTCTAGTAAACACCATAATTTGTTCATATGAAGTCAAATTTTTACTAAGTTTATATATTTGGAATCACTTTGTCATGTACTTCCCAAAAATTTAGGGGTTTGCTCCCTATTTAATCAACATTATACCTCCCTTGGACCTTCTAAAGACAACATTTACACCTTCTGAACCCTAATCTTGAGTTTCATCCTTGTGTGTGAAGATTTCGAAGCTTTTTAGATTTTTGGTGCTCTCTTGTTGAAGAAGAAGAAGGCTATTGAAGAAGTTGGTGTTACTTGCAAGCTTTTGGATCCAGAAACTACCTCACCTTGTGCATCTTTTGGAGGTATAAAGTTTATACCTATGTGTGTTTCTTTCTAGATCTCTTAAATGGGTTATTATGAGCTTTTTATCCTAATCTTAGATCTTTGTGAGTTTGGTGCATTGCAGAGCATATTAGCTTCCTTTCATGTGTTTTAGGACATCTAGAGTCATAAATATGCTTGCTTGAAGGTCCCTTTCTTTCCATGCAAAAGTGTGGTAGTTGTGAGTATGGTTTAATCTAGGGTTTTGAGGTTGAAGCTTATTTCAGCCATGCAAAGGCTTAAAGTTATGGATAAAGACATTCTATGGAGGTCAGATCTATATTTGGATTGCATGTCTTAATGATTAAGACATTGTGGAGTGACTTTTAGGATCAGACAGTGTATGTCGAGCGTACTTCTAGCAATGCCCAGCATAGGCAGGCTTGACACCGACTCACTAAGTTTTTCATGTACATGGTGCATAGGGATCGTATTAACTATAGATGTGGGGTTTGGACATGTGAGTTGGGTTATGGACCTAACTTATTAATTACAGTTAATTATTATGTTATTAGGCAGAGTCTAGTTTTAGCAGTTCAAGTGTGAGATTTGTTTGTCAGCAGTATCAGGTGAGTCTCCTCACTTATATTTACCTATGTGGTAGAATAGTTATATATGTGATGACCAGCTGGGTCTCGCTGTTATTATTGTGTTATGTTGTTTATGTGTGACTGAGACTTCGGGTAGTCTCCAGGGTTTCTGATAACCCACAGGGTGTGCTGATTCGTCACTCAGACTTCGTGTAGTCTCTAGGGTTGCTGAAAACTCATAATTGTTTATGTGTTGTGTTGTATGAAATATATTAGGGAACTCACTAAGCTTCATGCTTAAAGTTATTGATTATATGTGTTTCAACTACTTCTGAGGATCGCAAGAAAGTGAAGGTCTGATTGTAAACAGTTGTTGGGAGAGTTTGTTACTAGAATTCTGTGGCACTCTAATATCTGTGATGATGATTTGTATTTGATACTTGTGATTTTCCGATGATTTGGTTTATGAATATTTTTGGGTAATTTAAAAAAAATGAAAATTTTGGTTTGAAATTTGAGGTGTTACACTCTAAGGTGACATGACTTTTCACGCATCTATTTTTGATCCTATTCGTCGCATTATTCTTATATGCAAGGGCGTATTTTAGTATATTTATCAATATAACTCAGTATGACACTGTTTCCCTATTACATTTATTTGTCTAAGCTAATTTTTAATGGCGGTCGGAGACATGTTTTCTTCAGGTATCATAGTTTTCAGGTACTTATCGAACCGTGGGAAGGTGAAGCTGGGACAATGCACACACATCAACAGATTTATGATTCGAGATTTCGTGTTGCTTTTGTTTATAACTCTGATTTTGATTTATGGCTTATGAACAGCTGGTTATACCTTGAATATATCTTTATCAAAACGAGTGTTTATTCTATTTTGAAAATTAAAATTTTGTTCAGAAAATTTGGGCGTTACAAGTTGGTATCAGAGCCTTGGTTTGAAAATTTGGATGAACGCTCATGGGATTCCAAACTTGAATTAAGGATATGAGAAATTTTCATACATTTTGAATTAATTTTAATAAAAGGAGAACGGAGTTGCGATGTGTACAATCAGTCGGAGCTCGAACTGGAAAGTGGTTCCCAAAATACCCATAGTTGCTAAATATGTGGGTATTCTAACTGGTAGAAAGGCATGCTAGTGCATAGGCTATGGATCCCTTCATGGATTACGTGATAGGATTGTCTGATATATGAGATGCCTTTAGCCTTAGGGGTTTGGTTGCTATGTACTACCTGAAGTTAATGTTAATGTTGACTAGTTGTTAGGTAAGGGCTTTAGATTTGTACATAATTAGAATTGTATAGCCTTAGAATGTTTGACTTAAGCTTACTTCATGTTCCTTGTTTAATTGTGGACTTAGGGTAGAGTCACTCATCTGACTATCTATATGATCTTTCATTATTTACAACTTGCATACACGAGGAAATCAATGCCATTGAAATAGACTTTTAGTGGTGTGAGAGTGAATATAGGAGAAATCCTAGAACAAAAGTCTAGTAAGATTAGTGGTATGTGCTCAGTGGAGTACGAGCATATGTGTTTAAAACATTTAGCAGTAGTTTTGTGTAGCGACTTGGGAACTTTGAGAAAAAGTATGGGACGAGTATGCATAGGTGTGGAAGGTAGTATGGTCTTGTATACTAGAAGCACAAAATCCATATAGGGATCAGAAAGATTAAAAAGGTTATAATGGAACTTGTTGCTGGTGGATAGTGAGGTAAAGCACTGGGGTTAGCTGTAGTCGAATTTTTTCTCTATTGGTCTTTTGGTTATGGTTGCTCAGCATAAATATGACTTTGGTAGTTGTTGGGGCCTAAGGGGCCATGGAAGATTAGCTTTGATTGGTACATATCTATGCGAGTTGGTTGATTCTATGGCCTTGTTCGAAGTATTGTCAGTTTGAGTCGCGGGAATCAAGTAAGAAGCGATTATAATGATCGATTCATGGATTGCAGCCTTTGGTTGGGTGGTCGGTCGGTGGTTTGGGATGTCGTTCGCTATGACAGGGTTATATTCCAGCCTCCTGTGATTGACGGATAAGAGATCGAATTTGTATTTCTAGATAGAAGAAACGGATGGTGTTTTCATTGCTAGTTCTGCCACAAGGAGTAAACTTCGATTCACTATAAATTGTTTTCATCTTTCAACATACGGATTTTTGAGACTCGATTGTTCTTCGGTTCGATGGCCAGAGTGGAGATCTTATCGCGAATCGAGTCTTTGACCCATTTTTGAGAAGATCAATGTCTTTGATGTAGATCAAAATATGGATTTCAAAAATCAGACTGGAAGTCTGACGGAGGAAGAATGAGCCAATGCACGGTCAAGAAACGTCGACAAATTTGAGAATTCCTAATTTGGTTATTCACTCAGTTTGTTTAAGGATCCATAGTTGGGATGTCAAGCGAAGGAAGAATGCAATGAGGTACTGGCTATATGGTTGCATCAAAATGCTTCTGATCCAGGTAAGAGAGTACTATTGTTATGTTGGGTTTGTCGAAACTATTGTCAGAGCATCTTCATGGTTCCTTTGATGTTTTATAGGAGGGTGTGGTTATAGGTCAATTCTTCATATTCAAGTTCTGATTACGTGAGGTTCTATTTGTAGGGTGCCTTGTTAATCAATTGGTATCTTGGTCGACTTTGATAAGATTGGTATGGGAAGTTTTGAGGTCTCCATATGAGATTTAGAGTTTCCTTTGGATCATTTGATTATTATCCGAGAGTTTCCCTTATTCCATGTTATGCACTTTGAGAATTAAGATTTGGTATGTATCTGTTTGAGCCGGTATGAGGCTTGGTTGTTCGCAGACATTAGTCAGTGGTGGTTCAAACTCTAAGTGGGGGAGAACTAAGTATTTGGATTTGAGGATCAATAGTCAGTCTAATTTTTTGGTTTCAATACAAGGGGTTAGAGGAATTCGTGGTCCGAGTGTTCGGGGGTTTGGGATCACGCTTACTAGTGCAAGAGAAAAACAAAGAAGGCAACTGGGAGAATTAAAAAATTGGTCAGATCAAGAGGTCAAAGCAAGTTGTTGTGTAACATCCGGGATTCCAGGTATTATTATTAATTCATTTATTGGCGAGGAACGAGAGGGACTCGACGAGTTGAGTCGTCGACTCGTCGAGTAGGACTGCAAATGCTGACTGGATTAATGAACGGACTCGACGAGTCGGTAAGAGTGGACTCGACGAGTCCGCCCTGTAAGCTGAAACCCTAATACCCCGGGCCTGAGCCCTATTTAAAGGACCTTATAGCCCTATTGTGCGGCTACCTGTCCAGAGAGAGTGTCCCTTAAGAGCTTGAGCGAGTTGAGAGTGAGTTAAGGCCATATTCATCGATTTTGGAGTGTTTAAACAAAGGAGAAGTCATTTCCAGCAAGAAGAGGTCAAGGGAGCTGCGGATCCAGGGTTTTCAAGTTCAGATCTACACATTTGAGGTATCAAATCGAACTCCCTTCCTGTTTTGGGTTTAGATCCATGTTCTTGGGTTTTCTATAGCCCTTTTTGGGTTTGATAAGTGAAGTTTATGTCCCTTGCTATGATAGACTTCAGATCTGGATCCATAGAGGTCCAGAGAGCTTTCCCCATTCTGCTTTATGATGGTTTATGGAGGAAAGGAGACTAGGTTGCCATGTTAGAAGGAATTTCACCCAAAATAAACCTTGTACACGTTGCATGTGGGTCAAGATTCGACCTTTACGTGGTTATTGGTCGTCGGGAAGTCAGACCTATAGATTAGAGAAGTAGATCTGACCTCAAGAGGTCAAATGAGTGTTGTCATGGGAGGAAATCGTCGAGCCCATAAGGGACTTGAATAAAACGAAATCAATGGTAACGACATACTTGAATAAAACGAAATCAATTACTAGCTTCTTGGTAACCTTGTGACTTTCCATGATCCAAGTGTGAGTCATGTGCTTCCGGTAGTATAGGCCTCTACTACCATTCACACCTACTCATACTTGTCCCAAGTATTGTCCCTCAGTTTCCCAAGTCACCATGCAGCAAATCACACAACAATTTAACACACCGGATAACAAAATGAAGATTTTATTATTTCGTGAAACTATTACATAGGTGTTCAAGTTCACCCTAGACTATGCCTCTAATAGGCTACATCATAAAATACTATGGCTACTACATAACTTGATCTTCCGATATGAAGTCCTCATCCTTGATTCCTCGCACGGTTTTCTGCTTCGTCGAGGATCATGTGAAATGCCCTTGGCCTTGGTGGCGTTTCTGGTCTTGCTGCTTTATTTTTCCTTGGGCAGTCTCTGGACATCTGCCCCTTGCCTCCACATCCGTAGTATACTTTATCATTATGTGTGCAGTCTTTGGAATAATGACCAGTCCTCCCACACTTGTAACAAGTCACTTCTTCGTTGCACTTCCCACCATACTTCTTCTTGCATTTATCACACCATCTTGCTTCACCTCCATCTCCTCCTCCAAGCTTTGAGAATTTTCTTTCCTTGTTGGACCTCGAAGATCCTTCAAACTTTCGCTTCTCTCCTGCCTTATCTTTTTCTAGACCCTTTTCTCTTATCTTGGCCTCTACGTTCTTAGCTGCCCTAACAGCCATTTTCAAGGTAGTTGCCATTTTGACCATTGGGCCAAAGTCAGTGGGCAGTCCGTTAGCAAACCTATCAATCTTGGAGAGTTCAGTAGGCACCAAGTAGGGGAATAGCTTCATCCTCTCGGTGAATGCGGTGGCATACTCATCAACACTCATATTCCCTTTCTTCAGGTTCTGAAACTCGTTGTTTAGGTCTATCAGATCTATCTCCGAGCAGTACTGCATTTTCAACTATTCCAAGAACTCTTCCCATGACATCCTTAAGGCTTCTCCTCATGGCATCGTATCTGCCAATAGCTTCCACCAGCTCAAAACTCCAGTTTTAAGTTGTCTTACAGCGAAGATGGTCTTCTGTTTCTCGCTATAGTCGCAGCTCTCAAACACCATTTCTATCTCGGAGATCCAATCCATAATCTCAACAGGCTTTGGGCTTCCTGAGAGACTTGGTGGTTTCGCACCCAAGAAATTCTTGTACATTCGCCCGTCCTTGTAGTTTCTCCTCTCAGGGCCATCTTGAGTCCCCACTTGACTCACTTGGCGGCTGTAGTTCCCTTCCTCCGATTGCTTGGGAATCAGCTCGGGTTGCTCAGTGGGCATAGTAGGTTCGTCCCTATTTGACATCCTCCTCATTTCTACCCTTTGTTCAGGTAGCATAGCCCGAATCATGGCTTGAACTCCAGCCATGGTGACTGGCTCAGGTGCAACTTCTTCTACAATAGGTATTTGCTGAACCACTGGGGGTTGGTTCCTATTCTCATTTGCATTCACGTTTCCTCTACGGGTCCTTGCCATCTTGATCTATACACCGGATAAGGTGAATCTAGGCCTTTACTTAGGATTGACGTTTAAATCATCCTTATCACTCCAAAACGTTTACATGCTAGTTCTAATATCGTATTCGTACATTTAGAATCCTAAACACATAAGGTTTCCAGATCCGGTCGGCAACAGACCATAGATCCGATCAAACTATAGCATAGCAAATCATTTAGCACATAAAAGCAATTTAGGCATTATTCCTAAAATAAGCTAGTGCTCAAACCTCACAATCATCGCTTAGCATTCTAAGTTTAAGTCTAGAAATAAATCCATATTCCTAATTCTCTTAAACTAATGCTCTGATACCAACTGTGACATCCCCATTTTCACGGCCAGAAAAGACTGATTTTCTTTATGCTTTATAAAAATCAGAGTACTTCTTTTCATAAAAAATGTTGCGGAATTTGTTCCCAGAAAAACATGATAAATACGTTATTAACAATATTTTCGAAGAAACGTATTTTATTCATTTTAAAACGTTTGGGATGTCATTGTCAATACATAAACATAAGCATAAACAGAACTTACAATTATTTACACTAGTGATCTACATCTCTTTAAATCTCTCAGTGTAATGTCACTTCATATCAACACTTGTGATATAAATAAACTGAGTGGGTCAGGTTGGGAAACCTAGTGAGCACATAGGGTTTTCAACCCAAAATAATATAATTATTATTTTTAAACATCAAACAATCAACCCAATTACCCATTCTCGTTATCCTCACATTACGTCCCTAAAACATCTAACACAAGGGACCTAGTCTAAGGACTATCATTGGGATGGACACTACTGCTAAGGGGATTCCTTGGCAATGAAAGTCCTAAAGGCAACCATATGGAGGATGGAGTACACCTGGTGAGCACACAGTTCACACAGTTCGAATAAACACATAGTTCGAATAAACACCTACAGGTTGCGAGCTTGCTAGTGTTCCACTGGACTGTCTAGAATAGTCTGTGGTCGTCATCTATAGTCCGCTAGATGACTAGATCATCAAGAACATCTATAACGAGGCCTCTCATTATTTTATTTTGTCACACAACAACTATTACATCTACCCATGTTTTACCCAACACATTTTGTAGATATAAAATACATATACAGTTTAAATCATTGAAAACATGTATAAAACGTTCATCCAGCATAGATAGCAAGTATATAGATAATATACACACACAACACGTAATTTATATAAAATACTCCATATCTATGTGTAAGCTGAAAGTAACTATGCACTCACCTGAAAGGTGGTGACTCAGCACTCGGACAGCGCTTCGATACTCTCAAAACGATTTTCCTTCGATAAAACCTAGTACCAATACCACTAGGGTTTAGTCTAACGATAACCGCGAAAAATTAATTAGTGTGACTATTATTAAGCGTTAATAACACTCAATTAACTCATAATAATAGCCCAAATAATTATTTTAAGGACCTAATAACATTCTTATAATTATTTGAAAGCTATATAAAAAACTACGTAAGCGTAGCACACTTACAGCGAATTTTATCGAAAACCGGAACTTAATTCGAGCAGCGTTTCGAAACCGAAAGACTCCTTTTTCTCGGGACTCCGGGAGCCTCAGGGCTTCCTTCGGGTGCTAGGGGATCACCTAGGCTTAGGGGAGGGTTAAAACCCTTAGAGAGAAAAAGAAATCTAGAGAGAGAAGGAAAATTGTGTGAAAAATGCGGAGACCCTCGCCCCTTTTTATACCCTGCGAGGCCTCAGACTACGTTGGGCGTAATCCTTGGCTACGCGGGGCGTAACTTCGGATGGGGTTGCCAGATGGACTCTAGCTGTCTCGCACTCGGAAGGGATAAGACCGGAGGGTACGCTGGGCGTACCGAACTCGGACGCTGGGCATAATGCGAAGCGAGGCGTGTCCGAATCCGAATCGTTCACTGATCAGCGATGGACGGCCCACAACGCGCCACGTCATCAAGTCCTTATCAGCCTTCGCAAATTTGATCATAAACTTTAAAAATTCGTAACTTTCTCGTACGACCTCCGTTTTCAAGTTCTTCATCCAACGTCCGTTTTCACCCATCTTTTTCTCGTTACACTACTCTTAACGAGATCTTCGATTCTGTTTTAGGTCGTGTCGGCTAAAAACCGCTCGATCTAATATTCGAATTTCGGGTTATACACTGCTAGTCCGAAACTTCGAAAAATCATAACTTCTTCATATGAATTCAGATTTGGGCGTTCTTTTTATCGATGTTCTTAGTTTAACATATTCTACTACTTTCGTTTAGATCGCTAAGGCTAAATCTCGCTCTATCGTAAATTCACTATTTACGCTTCCCGGTGTCGTGCCGGTTCCGTCGCGAAACTTCGACGGGCCATAACTTCTTCGTTATAACTCGGATTTCGGTGTTCTTTATATGTACGGAAACCTTGTGACATATTCTACAACTTGGTTAAGATTATTTATTCTAAATAATCTTTTGTCGAAAAGTCGTTTTCGACCCCTATTGCCTCTAATTGACTAGCCCGGATTTGCGGGCGTTACAAGCAGGCCTCATTCGAGACGCTTCGCCAGAGATTATGCGAAGCCCTAGTATTAGCCCTTCCGGAGGGGATGGAGGATTTTGTGGTGTATTGTGATGCATCGATATCAGGATTGGGTGCGGTGCTGATGCAAACAGGTCATGTGATAACATACGCATCGAGGCAGTTGAAGCCTCATGAGATGAGATATCCTACTCACGATCTGGAGTTGGGGGCCATGGTGTTCTCCCTCAAGATCTGGCATCACTATTTGTATGGGGTCTGGTGTACCATATACACGAATCACAAGAGTTTGAAGTATCTGATGGATCAGCCCAACCTTAATATCCACCAGAGGAGATGGCTAGATGTGGTAAAGGATTATGAGTGCGAGATCCTGTACCACCGCGCAAGGCTAATGTGGTAGCCGATGCCCTGAGTCGCAGTGCGTAGAATGCCCCGTTATGATATGTTTGTTTGAGATTGATAGTGATGACTCTGGTGTTGGACACCATTCGGGAGGCCTAGGAAGAGGCCATGAAACAAGAGAACCGCAAAAAAGAGCGGGTGATCGGGCAGATATCTGAGTTTGTTGCCGATAACCATGGGCTTATGACCTTTCAGGGATGGATTTGGGTGCCATATGAGGGTGGGGCACGTACCATTCTGATGGAGGAGGCTCATAGATCAAGGTTCTCGATCCATCCCGGGGCCACTAAGATGTATTTTGACCTGAAGAGGGAGTATTGGTGGCCCTGTATGAAGAGTGATGTCGCGTGGTTCATAGAGAGATGCTTGACCTGTCGCAGGGTGAAGGCCAAGCACTAGTGTCCGCATGGCAAGTTGCAGCCACTTGAGGTTCCCGAGTGGAAGTGGGAACAAATTTCCATGGATTTTATCACCAAATTGCCAAGGACTGCGACGGGAGTCGATGCAATTTGGGTGATTGTTGATCGGCTGACGAAGAGCGCTCACTTTCTTGCTATCAGTGAGAGCTTTTCTGTTGAGAGGCTGGCTGAGTTATATGTGAGAGAGGTGATATTGCGACATGGAGTGCCGATCTCGATCGTGTCAGATCGAGATGTGCGTTTCACTTTCAGATTTTGGAAGAAATTCCATGAGGAGTTGGGTACAAGGCTGCATTTTAGTACCGCATACCACCCACAGATGGATGGTTAGAGTGAGCGGACGATTTAGACGCTCGAAGACATGCTGTGAGCATGTGTGATGGACTTCGGAGGAAGTTGGGACATGTATTTGCCGTTGGCTGAGTTTTCTTATAACAACAACCACCATTCGAGCATTGGCATGCCCCCCTTTGAGTTGTTGTACGGGAGGAGGTGTCGGACTCCCATATGTTGGGGAGAGGTCGGACAACGAGTGATGGGCAGCACTGAGTCAGTATTTTAGACGACTGATCAGATTCAATAGGTCAAACAGAGGTTGTTGACAGCCTAGAGTCGCCAGAAGAGTTATGCGGATAGGCGACGATCCGAGCTTGAGTTCCAGGTGGGGGATTTCGTACTCCTGAAGGTATCTCCTTGGAAGGGAGTGATCCGATTCAGGAAGAGGGGCAAGCTGGGGCCCGGGTACATCAGTCCGATCAGGGTGACTGCCAGGGTAGGCAGAGTAGCATATCGTCTGGAGCTACCTGCGGAGTTGAGTCAGATCCATGATACCTTCCACGTGTCTCAGTTGAGCAAGTGTATAGCCGACGAGACGGCAGTGGTACCGTTGGAGGATATTCAGGTGGATGCCAACTTGAATTAAGTTGAGAGGCCGTTTGTGTTTGTGGATCGGAAGATCAAGGTTCTAAGGAACAAGGAGGTGCCCCTGGTGCAGGTCCAGTGGCAACATCGAAGAGGGTCGGAGCAGATTTGGGAGCCAGAGTTAGAGATGCGTGAGCAGCATTTAGAGTTGTTTGTGGTGTGTGACATTGAGGGCGAAGTATGATTCTAGTGGGGGATAATTGTAACATCCGGTACTCCAGGTATTATTATTTATTCATTTATTTGCGAGGAAAGAGAGGGACTTGACGAGTTGAGTCGTCGACTCGTCGTGTAGGACCGCGAATGCTGACTTGATTAATGAATAGACTCCACGAGTCGGTAAGAGTGGACTCGACGAGTCTGCGCTGTAAGCTGAAACCCTAATTCCCCGGGCCTGAGCCCTATTTAAAGGACCTTAAAGCCCTCTTGTGCGGCTACCTATCCGGAGATAGTGTCCCTTAAGAGCTTGAGTGAGTTGAGAGTGAGTGAAGGCCATATTGATCGATTTTGTTGTGTTTAAACAAAGGAGAAGTCATTTCCAGCAAGAAGAGGTCAAGGGAGCTGTGGATCCAGGGTTTTCAAGTTCAGATCTACACGTTTGAGGTATCAAATCGAACTCCCTTCCTGTTTCGGGTTTAGATCCATGATCTAGGGTTTTCTATAGCCCTTTTTGGGTTTGATAAGTGAAGTTTATGGTCCCTTACTATGATAGACTTCAGATATGGATCCATAGAGGTCCAGAGAGCTTTCCCCATTCTGCTTTATGATGGTTTATGGAGGAAAGGAGACTAGGTTTCCATGTTAGAAGGAATTTCACCCAAAATAAACCTTGTACACGTTGCATGTGGGTCAATATTCGACCTTTACATGGTTATTGGTCATGGGGAAGTCAGATCTATAGATTAGAGAAGCAGATCTGACCTCAAGAGGTCAAATGAGTGTTGTCATTGGAGGAACTCGTCGAGCCCATAAGGGACTCGACGAGTCGAGTCGGGTTGCCCCGCGATTCGCGACCTGTGATGACCCATTGAGTGAAGGGTTGACTCAGCGAGTCGAGTGACGACCAAGGGCTAAGAGGACACGCATGTACTTGCCGAGTCATGCGAGTGCACTCGACGAGTCGGGTCAAAGTTTGACCATTGACTTTGGTTGACTTTTAGGGTTTAGTCGGTGTTTGGACTTATGAGCCATTAAAGGGGTAGAATGGTCTTTTACCCTTTTTAGAGAACTTATAGAGAGAGGGGTTAGCCTAGCCTTTAGAAGTTGTATTAATTAGAGTAATTATTTATGTGATTAGGTGGAGGCTAGTGTAGTATTTAAGAGTTCGAGGTTTACCGAGTTACCCGAGGTGAGTCTTCTCACTATACCTTACCTAGAGTGGTAATTAGAGTTATGTGACAGAGTATTTTGTATGTTTTTTCATGATGTGATTTCTATGCGGTTTATGCTATGTATGTTACAGAGTTTATAGAGTTAGGACCGGAAGGTTCACAGAGTTAGGACCAAAGGGTCCACAGAGTTATGGGACTGGAGGGTTCCACTGAGACACATTGACCAGAGGGTCAAACAGAGTTATAGCCTCGAGTGGCTAATGTGTGTTGTATGTGGTATTTTGGGGAAGTCACTAAGCATTTATGCTTACAGTGTTGTTTTATGTGTTTCAGGTACCAGTGAGGATCGCGGGAAGGCGTCGACATGATCAGTACACACATGAGGAGTTTTTACACATTATGATCTTGGGTTGTGTTTTTATGGATTGAGATGAAATACAATGACATTTTTATACTATTTGCGAATGAAAGTGTATTTTTAAATTGTAAAAAATTATTTGAAAATTTGGGTGTTACATGTTGTCAGATTTATGTCTTCAAGGATGCATGAGTTGTCCTCACAATAGGAAGCTAATGGGTAAGGAACTCGTTGAGCCAAAATAATCATCATAGACATGTAGAAAACTTCAATATGGTTTTCATGGATATATAGAACACTTAAATCTGACTTCGTATGAAAAAGTTATACTTCTTCAAAGTTTCGCAATTAAACCGATATGACTCTACATATCGTAAAAAGTGAATTCTAGATATGTTCCTTGCATATGAGGACCATGAGTGAAAACGTGGCAGAAAGCGGCCCACCCAACCCACCTACCCTAGGGCACGACCCACCTGGTAGGTAGACGTGGCACGTCTCCTTACTCTAAATAAGATTGCTAGGATTCATTATTATTCACCCCATTATTCACTCCAAAAAAACTCTCTTGAGATCCTTCCTACCTGAAGTCCTATATTTTTGGGTTTTAGAGCGAATTAGCAAGGCTTTAGAGTGTTTATGAGCCCGAAAAGAAGGAGCCTTCAGTTTCGAAATTTTGCTAGCGCTTACCCCGGTTTTCTCTATAAACTCTTTGTAAGTTAGGCTACATATACTACATTTTAAGTATAACTTATATTTATAGTCATAGTTGTTATTAGCAACCTATAAATAAGATTTATCAGTAATTCCAGTTATACTACTGATTGATCCACATACAGGAGAGATGCCTAGAATGGTCATGTTGACTTGGTTGGTGGATTTCAAAAAAGCCATATGCCGAAATGATCCATTGATCCTACCTCCCAACTTTCCTGCTTGACATATCCTTATTTGATATAAATCTCAGTATTTATTGGGATTAGTGAAAGATCTAGCCTTCTTTACCAGATTCCCATAGGAACAAATAAGCTAAAGTGTTATAGGTTAATCCTCATTGGCGGGTTGCTCTCCAGTTGATTTAATCGGTTAACTGTTAATCCTCTGAGAAATTGTCCAGGTGAGTTCTTCTCACTATATTAGATACTCTGATATATATATCCTTTGTATGTTAGGAAATTTTTGTACTATAGTATGCAATTAGGTCACTAGAGTAGCTTAGTTAGTTGCCTATCATGTGGAACTGTTTGTCTTCTATATAAGTGACCAATATACTCCAGCGGACTGGGATTACGCTGAAGGCCAAAGGGCAGACAAACGTGAAGTTTGAGGCCAAAGGGGCGGACCAGCTTTACGTTGAAGACCATTATGTGTATGCATTGTATATGTATTGTGGTATATGGTATATTGAGGGAATTCACTAAGCCTTGGCTTACATGTTTTAAATAACTACTTTTTAGGTTGTCCTTTGGATCGAGGAAATGTTAACATATGATTGTAACTGCATCGAAGGCATTAATTAAAATTTTTAAGACTTCCTCTAAAACTCTCTTTTACAATTAAATAGGTAATATAACGTTTGTGAGACCTATATTTTTGGATAAATAAAAATGAAAATTTCATAAAAATTAGAACGTTACAAGTTGGTATCAGAGCCCTGGTTTGAGAGAATTGGATGAACACTTGTCTGATTCCAGACTCAAATAGAGATGCAAAGAAAAACTGGTTTGGGGCTTTGGATCCAATCCGATCCAAAAACCGAATTTGGTAAAAACCGACTTTAACCGAACCGATTCAGATTGAAACCGATAACCAAATTGGAACCAGATTTGTGTTTCGGAGTAGTAATCATATTGACCCGCGGATCAGGAACCGGTTTCGAGCCAAACCGGTTTGAAACCAGATTTGGTATATTACCGTTAAAAACGGGCATTTTGGCAAAAAATCGATTTTTTCATTTTTTTTCCTGCTCGTTAAAAAACAGTTGTAAGTGGTTATAGTTGATTTTTTTGTCTTTTTTACCCCCTTAACACTTACAAATAGTATGTATTTTGCTAGATTTCAAGTTTTTAATATACACACATATTTTTCACATCTTCTAGTTTGTTAACACTTCAAAAAAATGAGCTTGAAAGATTCTACCGCCTCTTTCGCCACCGTTGCTCAGGACTCGGATTCCACGGTGGTGAAAATCTTACCAACCGGTCAGAATAAAGAAGTTTGGGAACATTTTGATATGGTTCTATTGTCAAACGGAATCAAAAAGCTCGATGCAAGACGTGCAGGTTGTTAATGGGTAAAGATGACAATAGTACGTTGAGGATTCATGCAACTAAAACTTGTCCGGTTGTAAAAGGTCAAGGCGATCCAAGTCAACACTACTAGAAAAACAACCTTTTACGATGCGCAAACCACGACACTCATTGATTTATGTTACGCAAAAGAGAGTGACGTTAAAAAAGTGTCATCTCTTCAAAAAATTTATGGATTTAGGTCACGCATTATTATGTGCCCTTAAATTAGTGTCTCATTTAAAAATATAAAAAACACGGAGGGCACTTGTGCGTCCTCTGTGAATGTCACTTTATATTTTTTTTTAAGAAACGCGTGTCTCCGAGGGAAAATGAAATCCCAAATTTTTTAAACCCCAACTTCTTCTTCCTCATCTCCACCCCTCACCCACATCCACTGCCTCCAATCGTCGTTGCCTCTTCTAGCCTCAAACTGCAGCGATGCACCTTTTTTCTTGAAGAATGCTTCATTTACCACCATCGTCCGATTATGTGAGCCCAAGGAATTGACGGAGACGAAGAAGATTATGGATCAATCGCTTCACATCATGTTTAAGGTTAAGGGTTTGAGATTTCTTCCAAATCGACCCTCACACTGAATGGTTTGATCTCCTCTTTTTTTTACCTTGTTACCTCTATTGATGCCTCCACCTTCTACCATCGATGTTGATCTTTGAATTAGCAACAAGAAGCCCTAGGGCCTTTGCCTTCACCCAGCTCCAGCGCCTCCTACATTTATTAATTCAATCTCCCTCTAACCTAAAAGTTTCAAATGGGAAAAAGATCCTTCATCTTATCCTTAAACTCATCCCCCTCAGCCAACTGATTTGTATATAACCAAAATCACCTCATCAATCGCATCCTCAATCTTCTTATCAATCGGAGTCAACTTCTCACCAAGCTTCTCATCTTTCGCTGTGTTCCTCATGTTATACGTATAATTCACTAAAGCATTCTTCACCTCCAACTTCTTCTTGGGCTCCTCATCTCTAGACTCATACTTCCCAGCTTCCTGAACCATCTTCTCAATCTTATCCTTTGAAGGTCTTCCCTTGTCATTAGTAATTGTAATATTGTTCTTTTGCCCTGTACCTTGCAATATTATCTTTCAAGAAGACCCTTCACATGCTTTCCCAAATTAGAACGATACCAGATGTAAGTTTGGACACGAAAAGTCGCCGCTGTCCGCCTTCCATCGGTACTACTTCATTTTTTCATCTTGCGATGTGTTCCTCATGATTGATTAGTTTTTGTTAGAAAATGTCATTTGGTTTCCTTTCCTGTATTTATTTCTCAATTTTTTTTGGTTCTGTGAGAATTGAAAGGCCATGTATTCTGATCAACATAATGTGCACATTATGTGTTTGTTAAAATGTCTAAACCAAATTTTAAGCTTTAGTAGACCACTTAACGTATCGCATCAGCCATGATACATTTTAAGCTTTAGTGCACATTATATGCTGTGGCATTTATAAATTTTTATAAACTTTTACAATTGTAGTTTTACATTGAAGAATTTGACAAATTTCAGCTACTTGTGCCTTTTTCTTAACTTTCTTGTTTACTGGACATATTATTGCATTAAGGGACTTATCTGTTCTAATTATCCTTTTCTTTTTGCAGATTAAGGCACTGAAAAAGGATGTTGTGAAGCTATTTGAAAATTTAGATAAATATGGTTAGTGCATGAATTATATTCTAACATGGGAGATATCATTATTTTTTATACATGCTTCCTGTTTTTATATAATTTTGTAGATGATGGGGCCAATTTCTTTGATGATCAACATCAAGGTCCTATTTCAGCCACCTCATTAGTTGTTCGTGGGCTGACAACTTTCGCTTCCGCTTCCGGAAGTTTTAATATATGACACAATCTTATTATGTTTCTAGACACCACTTGTATTTCCTATGCTCATAATTTTAAATTTTATAATTCTTTTTATTTGATATTTGCAGATACTAGGGTACAAGATATTGGGTTTGGCAAGATTTTTTCTTGGGATTGGAATCCCTGGCAATAGCAAGGATTTATATCACCAAATTGATGCTTTAGACTGCTTAGATCAAAACAGGCAAGTGAATAACATTCTCTCTTAAGCCTTAACACATTTATTCTTGAATCTATTGACATTTTTGTTTTTTATTTTTCGTTTAGGGAATTAGTTCCTCTCATTTTATCACTTCCAACTAGTGTCCTTTCCTTTACCAGCCAAGACAAACTTAAGGTGTGTTGATTCATTTGGTGACCTATTTCATTACATTTCATGTTCCAATTTTCCCATCACAAGGGGGTTCTGGTCCATCTTCAAATCGTTACAATTCTGCTAAGGAGATTGATCACCTTGAGCTTTCCGATATTCATGCAGTCATGAGATTTTTTTTTAAAAGTGTTTAAAGCTGATTCTTGGTGTATGTGAATAGACTTGTGCAGGTGTTGTTGTGCTTACTGACCTTGTATTTTGGTGCCTATTCTCCCATTTCAGTCTGGCGATGGCTTCAAGCTTACCCTGGTTAGCATATTTTGTCCCTTTCCCCTTTTCTTTCATTGGGATTTGGGATTTGGGAATATAATACCAACCTCTCACACTCTTCAAAAGAGATTAAAATCTCCTCCTTTTTCCTTTTGTTTCCTAGAAATAATTATCATTCTCTTTTTATTGTTTGCTAGCTCATAACAAATATATCTGTACATTTTGATTCATTCGGAACTATTGCTGTTGGCATTCTAAGTCTGAGTTAGTTTGGCTATAAATAAATCTCTATTGTGATTGCAGTTGATTGGTTGCATGCACTCCTTGAATGATGTTTTTCTCCTCCTGGATTCTGCTCTCAATAGCCTAGTAAGTGATTGGATCGCATTCACCAATTGGCTATTCACTATATTAATGATCCTAATAAGTGTCGACCTAATGCCATTATCTCACTGTTTGTCTCTTTCTTGTGCCCCTTGTAGCAATTTACTTGGCACGGGTTAACATACTTTGTCTTGTAGAGCTCAGCTTATATAATTTTCCAGTGGGTTATGCATGCCTGCTGCTTTACATGGTGATTTCCATATACCAGAACCCACTTCTTTTGTCATTTATCAATTATTTACTATAAAATTTCCTGGGATTGAAGTTTGAGAGGCTATTACAGGTGGCGTTATCCCTTCCTGGAAATTGCTACTCCATGGGCTCCGATGTGGTATGTTGCATTGCATCCAATGAAATATACATATATATATATATATATATATATATATATATATATATATATATATATATATATATATATATATATAGTTCTGTCGGGGGTAGATATATCTTTTAACATCCTGCAAGTACTTTGGCATCGCTTTAGTTCACCTTCCATGTTACGGACAATATGTTTGGCTTGTGAAAGTGAAAGCATCGATGGTGTCAAAAATGTTTCCGCAAGCATTTATCGTCCAACGTGTGGTTTTCGTTTACAATCTACTAAGGAGAAAGATCACACAACTCGATGATGCAAAAGGGGTAATCCCGGGAATCTCAAGACGGGCAGATTTATGGTTAGGTACAATCTTGATGAATAAAGGTGCCCAAGTGAATAAAAAAAGACGGGTCGGACCCGTACCCGGTGTCGATATTGGTAATGTTTTCTTTTCCTGAACGGAGCTCTATTTAGTGGGATTACATTCTCCAATCATGGCAGGGGTGGTACCAATAAAGAGATCATTGAGTGAGGGATCAATAGAAATGGTCTGGACAGAATGACTTAATAGCGGTAAGCCTGGTGGGCAAAAAAACTTGCTTCTTTTACTAGGGTATCATCAAGAGTTCAGGCAAGTCAACTTTGTCCTTTTTTGTAAAATTTAATATGATTATATCAATTATTTACGAAATTCAAAAAGAAAAAAGAGAAAAAAAAATATCCAAGCTGTTGACTTTTTTGGTTTATGTAGGCTTAATTTGGTGCTAATGCTATGATTGATGATTGGGAAGAGAATTTGGCTATGATTACTGCTAAGAAGACCAAAGATGTTGAATTGGTGCTTATTCATCTCGGAGATTGTTTATGGAAGGAAACAAGTAATGTAAGTTCCATAATTCCATTAAGTAATAAAAAAATAAAAAATAAAAAAGAATATTCATGTTTGGTTATGAGGTTGTGAATGTGGACTGATGACAAGTAGTTTACATCATTTTTAAGATGATGGACTCGAGTAATTGGTCATCCGGTAAGCCTAATTAGATGTGATCAAGAGATTGACAATATATCACTTACCTATTGTGAATGTGGTGCAACTACTCTATTATATTATACACTTTGACATCAACAATTTAGAAACTTTAGGTAAATGTCCCATTGGATATTTAACTTTTGGTATAAGCCGTTTGTTTAACTAATAGGGTATCATGTAACATGATGTCAATTTCACCATGATTTGAGGCTTAATTTGATTAATGTAATGATGAATCTGATTTACAGGGGAATTTACATGTTACTACTTTATATAGAGGTGAAGAAAGTCTTCAACTTACATGGCCTAAAATAGTTTTTGGGCATAAATGTCTTCGCTTTGTTGACTCTTTGTTGATTTGTGTATTAATCATGATTTCTCACCATTCTAGTAAATTGGAGTTTGTGCCATCAACTTGCAAGCTTAATTATATTTTCATTTTTTTATTGTTTGCTACAAGTATCTCAAACCTTTATAAAAATGGTTAGATCCTAACAGGTCTTTTTCTCCTAAAGAGTACAAATGCAGATTTGGAACGCATGACCCTTTATATCATATCAGGTTAATCTGTTTTCTCCTAAAATTAAGTTTTTATCAATTCAAACTAATGATTTGTTGTTTAGCTTGTTAATGAAATCTATTTTATTAGATTGAGTTTTGTTTATGTCATGGTCATGACAGATTTGGAACGTATGACCCTTTATACACTTGTCTTCCACTTGCTTATAGCCTTACACCATAATACAAAGTGTTGGAGTTTAAGTAAGTGCAAACTTGTTCTGGAGTGATTTTAGGAGACATTTCTGGAGATTTTGTTGTCACACATACTGAAGATGAGATCCTTCAAGCTTCCATTGTTGCTTTAAGTGCATTTTTCAAGTCTTTTTTCTATAATTTAATTATTAATAAAGTTACCTTGATTTGATATTTGCATTTTAAGTTTGCTACAGAGGAGGGGGTAAAATTGGGAAAAGAATAGTTTAACATAATTACACCTCTGTTACAGCTATACTTACTCTTCATTTAGTGATTTTCTTTCACTTTTTTGGTTTATTATATCATTTATTAGATACTTATTCAGGTATTATCTTTTTACGAATCCTATCCGGCTCGTGAAAACACAATTACAACTTCAAACTCCTTAAAACACTCGCGCATATACTGGCTTAGTTGGTATGCTTCCATTCCTTCTATAAATAACTAAAAAGACGAAATTACCCTTAGTCCTCCACCTCACCATGTGTTGTTTGATCCAAATGACCTCATTTACATCATCATAAGATTCATGAACTTGTACCCTTATGGCCTTATCTAATTCTAATTGTTTTGATGTGGATTAGGCAAGGAACATATACCAATGTCCATAGGGCTCTGTGATTAGAAGCCAAGCCAAGTGTGGGAAAATACTTAATGAGCAGAATAACCTCTTTGAAAGTTTGCTTCTTTGAATTATATGGTGCATATTTTTATCTAATTAAATACAATGACAAGTACTACTGAATTTCCTATAAAATATAAGGTCATGCCCTGAGTTAAACTACTTACAAAAAAACGATAAAATGGGTGTAAAAGCTTTAATAAAAAGTACTAGAAAAGATTTGTGCTCTGTCTTACGCTTTTGATTGAAGAGAAAACTGGAAGTATGCTGGTCCTTTTTAATAATATAAGATATCTTTATATCCGGAAGTAATGGGTTTAAAAAAGGTTTAATCTAGAATCATAATATTACAACATTTTTTAGGTAATCATTTTGAAAAACACATCCACACTCCTGCTTAAAAAGACAACAGGTATTAAACTTTTGTTTGATGACTAATAAAATTTCGTCATTTTCCTCAGATGCACACCTGCTACTTGTTGACATGCCAGAGCTAAAATCTTTGACCAACATGTAGTTACAAAAGTTACCTTTTGTTATCTATTAATTCAGGTGCATTATTTATTTTTATTTTTTTTTCTTTCCTTGATCAATAAACTTTTAATGGTTGTTGAAAGTCATTGGTATAGGTATAGGTATAGAAGCATGATTATTTGTCCTGATTATATTTGGTGTTATTTATGTTTATCTTTGTACATAATATAATTTGTTTAATGACTAATAAAATTTAACAGAGGCAAAGTAATGAATAAATCTTATTTACAAAATGATCCAAAGAATCATTTTAGTGTTGTATAGCATGTTAAGTTACCGGTTTGCCATGTGCAGGTTCTGACAGCTCTAGCAACCTCCTTCCATGTCGTACAGCCTCTCAAAGTTCCTGCATTCAGGTTATTCTTTTAGAAAGGAAATTTTCAAAGGAGATTGTCAAAGGAGAATTTAGTCATGGGTTTCTTTTAATGTTGTACATGTTTTGTTTTCTATAATAAATATTATGCAATATTAGCAATGTGTTACATTTACTTACTATTGAAATGATTATTTGTATTTGACATACTAGTGCAATGAATTATCTTTATTGTTTATGGTATTTTATTTTTTATTATGAGACTTTTAGTGTGTTATTTAATTTGAAAATTAGTAAATCTATCAAAAATATATAATTTTAAAAACATTTAAAATTATGACACGCAAAAATGTGTGTCATCTTCATTTATGACATGGCCTTTCTTGACAGGGGCTTTCTTGATACGCATTGCGTGTCATTAACACGCGCGTCGTAAGGTTACGACACGCATATGCGTGTCGTCTTCCTTTATGACAGGGCCTTCCTTAATACGCACTGTGTGTCGTAAACGCGCGTCGTAATTGCGCGTCGTAAATGAGCGTCGTAAATGCACGTCATCTATAGATGACGTGAAAAAGCGCGTCGTCTCTCTTTATGACAGGGCCTTCCTTGACGCGCATTTGCGCGTAGTCTGAGTCTTTTACGACGCTCAATGAGCGTCGTAAAAGGTTGTTTTTCTAGTAGTGCAACCAAATGTTACTCCCAACGGGGCGATATTTTTTTACAACAATGAAGATGTTCGTGAAAGATTTTGCAAGTAGTTTTTAACAACATGAACCCTATTTTGGAGTGTAATAACCATGCGTAATCCATATTAGATTTGTGATCCCAATATGTGAAGATGAAGAACTAGGTACAAACAATGTAATCTAGAAAAAAAAACATGCAATTTGGAGTTAAAACGATAGATTTTAAATAGGCTAAAAGTGGTACTTTACGTCGTTTTATATTGTTTTTAACAACACAAAGCGTACTTTGGAGCATAATAACCATGTGTTACCAATATCTAATTTACGATCCTGATATCTGAGGATGAATAACTAGGTACAAACAACATAATCTAGAAAAAACATCAAATTCGGAGTTAAAATGGTAGATTTTTAATAGGCAAAAAATTATACTTTACGCTATGTTATGAAAGAGTAGAAAAACAAACTAAAATTAAAACTTAAATATATATTACATTAGTCATTGGTACTAAATCTAAGGGTAGTTTAAATCAAAAGTGCAATACACGCTTTCTTTTTGTGATTTGCTCCCAGATACGAATTCATTATTCGTTCCACCCTCCCATGTAGATTTATGCCTTTGACGAGATCCGCTCCGGAAAACCCTACCCATACAATTGTTTCCCGTGTGTCCTACATGAATGCATGTTGAACATTCTTTTCTTATAGGACACTCACCTTGTGATGGGATACGATATATCTTTATTGGCCTACCGGGCTGATGTCTCTCCATTATAGGTGGCTTGAAAATCATCTGTTTGTTTGGGGATCTAAAAATCAGATGGACTTGGCAAAGGATTGAGACAATACTCATAAGTTTTCCTCGGTGTCTCCATGCTTAGAGTCTCTGTGTATAAGCTTTTGAAGTAAACTCTAAACAATCTTCGTAGTTGTTCGTTTTAGCACTTTTATGAAATGGCCACAAGGTATGTCATCTATATGCCATTGCCTAAATGCACATGTTTTTTCTTTAAAATCAACAATAACACTATTGTGAGTAGAATTTTTAACTTTATATCTAGCTCTTAGTTCGGGTACACCATCTAATTATTACAAACAACTTTAATTACTCGTACACTCTCATCGGCCTAGGAGGTAAGTGTTATTCTTGCTTCCTAATTTTGGAGTTTTCAGCCCAATTTAAACTCTTTAACTCCCCCAAACCCTTGCTATTCTCAGCCTCAACCTCTGCAACATCTTCCCTGGAAACCCTAACCCTAGTTTGAGCCTTGTGAGATAAAGAATGTGTTTTTGAGTGCTTTAGAGTGTTCTTGGTGCATCTTGGAGAAGAATGATCTCCTTGGAGAAGTGTTAGTTGCATTGGAGCTTGTAGATCCAGACCTTGTTCACCTTGATCTTTCTTCTAGAGGTATAAAGCTTGAATCTTGATGATGCAGTTGTTAGATCTAGCTAGTTTTGGGTGTCATGAGCATTTGGTTACTTTAGTGCATAAAGTATATATCTTGAAAGTTTGTGACCTTGTTATGGATAAAGTTGGAAACTTTACCCATCTAATCATCATCTTGATTCAAATATGGAGGTTGGAGACTTGGACTTAATGGATTAAGTTGAGAAATATGCACTTTTGGTCCCTTTGAGACTTAAAGACTAGATCTTAGTTATTTGGACCATCTTAAGGGGTAAAGTAGGAAACTTTATCCATTAGGTAGTTTTTATGACCCATAAAAATGTGATATTGGTCCTTCTATTCCTTCCATGCAAGAGTTGTGATATATTTATGGATTAATAAGTTAGGGTTTTAGCTTTTGGACCTTTTCTAGACATGGAAAGTCATAAAGGTGGAAACTTTCTGACTTAAGTCCATGCTTTGACTCTAGATCTAGGAACTGGACAAAAGACCTTAAGGGATTAAGTGCTTAATGAAAGAGTGGGATCAGGCGCGTACGCTGGACGTACGTTGAGTATGTTGAGCGTACTCAGCAGTCTTGTACTTTGACTTTCGTTGACCGTTGACTTTTGACCAAGTTTGACAGTAGGTCAAACTTAAGGATATTAGGATATTAATTAAGATTATGTCTGGTTCAGGTCTTAGTAGGTTTGCAGGTGCAAGAAGTACATAAAAGGGATCGTATCGTAGTGTTTCAGATTTCGTTGATCCAGGTGAGTTTTCTCACTATACATGTGGGATGAAGGCACCAATTTTAGCCCAATAGGTTATGTATCCTTGTATATAGGATTTTGTTATCTTGTGGCGATCTATTTGATTTGTATATTGGTATATAGGATGTTGTTGTGCTATAGTGATCTACTAGATCTGTATATATATATATATATATATATATATATATATATATATATACTTATATCATAGGATGTTGTAGTAGTGGTATACTGATTATCATCTAGTGGAATGCCCTAGGGGTTGCTTGTAGTCATGTAGGATAGCTTGAGAACTCTTGATCTAGGCTTTCGTGCTTGTTCCTTGTTTGGTTGTGGGTCTAGAGTAGGATCATTTGTTCGAGTGGCTATCTCACCTTTGGTTACTTATGGTTACACATTTCATAGAGGTTAGCTGGTAGCGGGACAGTGTGTTATGAGAGGACTACTAGGCGGTAGTGAGTTGTATGATTGATGTTTGCATGTATTATGTCTCTACTTGATCCTTGATTGTTTATATCTCAACATATGGTGGTAGTGGGTTGAAGTGGTCTAACTTTATGTCATAGGCCCAGATACCTGTTGTGGGCTGGTTGTAAGCCATAGGAACGGAGGCTTGGTAAGAGCGGTTGGGTTGAGGCGGTAAGCCAAAACACTCTGGGTATTCTAGCCCAATGGCTGATTGGACCCGTTTCATGTTGGCATTCTAGTCTGAGGACTGATAGGCTTGGGCATTCCAATATGATGATTGTAGGCCGTTATGCATGCTTGTATGTTTATCGTACGTGGTATTTTGTGGAAACTCACTACAATTTGTGCATACCCAGTTGTTTATGTTTTTTATTTTTCATCGTTGATTGTAGGAAGGCGAAGGCGGGACTGTACACACTCATCAGCAGCATGAAGATTGTGCATTTCGTATATTACTCTGATTTTCAATAAATGTGTTTTGGAATAAACGGTTTTATTAATAACGGATTTATAAGTGGGAAGTTTTACCTTAATAAAATGAAAAATATTAGTTGTGAAAATGGGACGTTACAAGTTAGTATCAGAGCCCTGGTTTGAGCGAATTGGAGGAATACTTGTGTGAATGCAGTCCCAAACTAGAATCCAAGAATTTTCACAAAAAATGTTTTTAAGAAGAACCTATAACAAAAGGGTTGTATTAGGGAAATGGGCTTGGTCTCTTGTCATGTTTGTTTTTTATTGTTGGCTTAGGATCGGGAACGTGAACCTTGACTTAACTTTGATTTTACAGGAAGATGCGGTGTGTATAGTCAGCCGAAGCCTAAACAGGAGAGTGGTTCCGAAAATACCCACACTTATTATATGTGATGAGTTTTGACGTTGTTGATATGGGAACTGTTAGAAAAGCATGCTAATGGATAATCTAGCATTCTTATAAGGATCGTCAGATAGAAGTGCCTGATTTCAATTATGCATTATGACTTTGTTGATATGGGGAATTGCTTGCTATATGTTACTTGATTGTGTGATTGCTACGTGTATCTTTATTATTTTTATATGTTCGGGATAAAATAGCCTTATAATGATCGAGTTAGCCTTATTTCATGGTCTTTGTTTGGTTGTGGACTTAGGGCAGATTCGATTATTTAATAGCCTGTCTGGCCCCGTATTGTGTACAAAAAATATGCACAAAATCAACCAGTGGTGAGGATAATCCTAGAAAGTGTGCCTAGAAAGATAGATCTATCTCGTAGGATAAATAAGTGTTAACTTGCATAGGAGTGGTCTAGTTCAGTGCCTTATGACTTTGGGATGAATTCTGTGCCGACTAAGGATATGTGTGGAAGGTGGTATGGGACCGTACTACCGAAAGCACAGGATCCATATGAGATTCAGGAGGAATCTTGAGGATACTAAGGAACTAATAGGTTTTTGGCATGGTGTGTTGAGCACTTTGTTTTTATGTCTGGTCTTTCCATGGTGTATTTTCAATATGATGGTCATTGAAGGTTCAAGATCAGGAGTTGGTGGAACTGGAAGAGCAGGCCTGGGTGGCGAGCAGATCCGGATTTGTTTGGGTTGGTCAAGATCGCGTTGATCGAGGAGTTTGATCGACACTATGTCGTCGTTACAAACGTTGCTGTTGTCGTAGCCACAACAGGCGTCGCCATTGCAAGATCTCAGAGACGCGAAGCGACGCAGTACCGAGAGCTCAGTTATACGAAGCCTTTATAGTTCAGAGGAGACATGGAATCGATCTTGTCCTGAGGGCTAGAAGGTGAAATTTATGTTGAATCTTCCTCGCTGGGGTGCAAAAGATTGGTGGGAGTTCATGACCCAAGGATGTTTGCATGCAGAGCGAGCCGCATTGAATTGTGAGTTGTTTCTTGTTATGTTCTGAGGGGACTATGTTCCTTTTGTAGAGCTGGAGTGACTAACACATGAGTACCTTTAGCTCAAGCAGATGATTGAGTCGGTGACGGAGATCACCAAGATGTTTATGACGACAGCTCTTTTCTGCCCTGAGTATGCCAGTTCAGAGCTGGTGCAAATGTAGTGATATTTAAGTATGCATAAGATGGATATTCACGAGTTTATATCCACTTAGCAGTACCAAACCTTGACCGAGATGCAGTCAAGAACCAGAAGGAGGAGAGGACATCTTCAGGACAGTATCATTCGGCAACCAAGTGGGTCAAGTTCGCGGACCCTGGTTCATTATCAGCTGAGGGGAGGAGTTCCGAGTGTGGCAGTCGCAGGAAGTTTCATGATGGAAGGTGTCAATCGTTTGTATTCCGTTGGTGTGCCGAGGAGGGTCATTTTGGTAAGGGTTTCAGGCGTAGTTTGCAGGTTTGTTTCCATTGCGATCGAGAGGGACACACCAGAGCTCGTTTTCCATTTCACATTTTCGGTGAGGTACTGGACCCTACACCCCTAGCTTGGCAGTTTCCCGAAGGTCGTCGCGGGGCGGCAGAGTCCCAAAGACTGGGTTTTGAGTTATCAGTTCGTCGATTTAGTCGATTGATGCAATGTTGTTATTCATATTTATGTTATGTTTATGTTTTGAAGTTTAGTTGTAATATTGGATGATCAGTTGAAGAAAATTATTTTATTTAACTCTATTTAAACTAATCACTTGTTATGAATGGATTAATTATCTTTGTCCTCGGTAGTATGGGTATTGGAATTTATAAATACCGTATGGGTTCAGATTCTCCTGTGTCTTTGGATATCAGTGGTTGGGATCAAGTGGTAGAGTTCAATTTAGTCTGGGTATCGAAGGATTGTGAAGTTGTTTGTTTGTAGCATATTTCAAATGGGGGAGAATGAAACCTCGCAACAAAAGAGCTTGTGCCAAGGTTCGGTTCTCAGTCAAATTTCTCCAAGTTCAAGACTTCCATGCAACTACTAAATCTTCTGACATCGTGTTAATATCTTTGTCATCTGTTGGATTTCTCTTCGAGTCGTATTAGATTTTGTTAAATGTAACTCGAGCATTTTGATCATCTTCATGGAGTATTTGGAGCACTTGAAACTCAATGGAGCACTTCGGGTTCCTGGAGCATGTGACAAAGGAACGGATCATCTGATAAAGGAATGGATCGTCGAATAAAAGAATGGATGAAGTGCTAAGGGAACGTATTATACAGAAGGGGGTTTGGAGCACCTGGAAGAGGTTTGGAGCACTTAGGAGTGATACTGAGAAACAAGGGAACCTTGTTGTGCCATATGTTAAAAGGATGTGCCAAGAAGGATGTTGTTGCGCCAAGGGCATTCCTTCTTGTTCCATTATGCTCCCTCTTGCTCCATGAGGGGTTCCTCTTGCGCCATGAGGATCCTTCTTGCAACATGGGGTACTCTTGTTAAGCCATTGAGTATGATCTTGTGCTATTCATGGCCTTGTTGTGCCATGTATGTTCCTGTTGCGCTAAGGTGGTGTTGTTGCTCCAATATTGATGTTCTTGTGCCACACTTGAAGCCTGTTGTGCCATCCATACACTTGTTGCGCCATCATGGTGAAAGTTGGACCATCTTGGTTCTTGATGAGCCAGGTATGATATGAAGTCCTCTATGATGCTCAATAATGTTCTAGAAGATGTTGTATGATGAAATAGGATTGGTTATCTCCATTCATGGTCCTATGGGCCAATGGGCTTGGCCCATTAGGGTTTTAGATCTAATCCCTCAAGTATAAATAGGGATGCATGCTAGGTTATTTTGTATCTTAAATTATAAAGTGATGGGCGAATCTCTGTGTAATTATACTTGTAACCTCTATTTGAGAACTATGAAATAAAAGAATACTCCCCTCCTCCCGTGGACGTAGGTACATGACCGAAGCGTGTAAATAATGTGTCTTGTGTGCTTATAGTTTTGCTAGTTATCCGCCTTACTTCCTAGCAAGTGGTATCAGAGTTGCGATTTGTATTTATGTGCTTAAAGATGTCTACACACAAGTTTGATTTGGAGAAATCCAATGATTCAAATGAGTTCACCTTGTGGATGGTGAAGATGAAGGCTCTTCTGGTTCAACAAGGGTGTGCAGCAGAACTGGAAGGAGAGGCAAAATTGCCGAAGGACTTGGCGGATGAGAAGAAGGTGGACATTTTTATGAAGGCGCATAGTGCCATTCTATTGAGCTTGACAGATGAAGTGTAGAGGGAGGTCGTGGAACAAACAACTACTTATGGCCTCTAGGATAAACTTTATGATAAAAAAACAGAACAACTAACTAACAAACAGGTTGTATCAGAAGCAAAGATTGTAAACTCTCAGAATGTTTGAAAGTACCCAAGTGAAAGATCATTTGGATAACTTCAATCGCATCATCGTGGATTTACAAGGTCTTAATGTGAAGATCAGACACTCATTCTCTTATGTTCTCTTCCTAACTCATATGAGAGTTTCGTTGATACCATGCTCTATAGTAGGAAAACCATCACTGTGAATGATGTGAAGGACTCTCTAATGTCCAAGGAACTGAAAAAGAAAAGTTTCAGTTGGAGAGGAGGTGTCTAGTTTTGGTTTGTTTGCAGGGAAAGGAACGACAAAAAAGAGGAAAGGGGAACCAGACGGAGATCACATTCTAAATCAAAGTCTAAAGGTTCATCGAATGCCAAGTGTTATAACTGTAAGGAGAAGGGGCACTTCAAGCATAATTGTACACAACCAAAGAATAAGAAGTCCAAGAGTGAATCAAGGAGCAATGGCACTGCTGTTGTGGTTCGGGAAAGTTCTGATGAAGGGGATGATGGTGATGTACTGACTGTATGTACATCAAGTTCTGCTGACGCTTGGGTCTTGGGTTCTGAAGCATCCTATCACATTATGTATAATCGTGACGGGTTTGACTCCTTTAAAGAGTGGGATGACACAATCAAGATGGTTGATGATTAGGTGAATATATCAAAGGTAGTGGCACAGTGCAGATCAAGATGCACGATGGCATGGTCAGGAAGTTAGATTGCTGGTATGTTCCACAACTTCATAAAAAAACTTATTTCTCTTGGCACATTGGCTAAGAATGGGATGAGGTACGCTGGTGAATGTGAATGGGAACGGTCGCTATATCCCAATCTGTGAATGAAGGTGATGACTAGATGGATTTGTGGCATTGAAGGTTGGGGCACATGAGTGAGAAGGGCATGTGACTGCATCGGGGCCTGCCTCTGCTCCCACAACTGTAACTCAATATTCAGCTCACGCTGACTATCGGCCTCTTATAACTCCAACTATGTATTACAACGTTGGGTAAGAACAAACTGACGGATGTCATTCTTGAGCATGCTCAGATAATGTGTCATCTGATCCTGCTCGGAATCAAACTCAAAGAAAAACATCGCCCTCTCAATGAACATACGGGTGATATCCGTCACCGACTCTGTAACCTGTCTCAAATCCAAAAACTCCTATGCCAACCGCTCGCGTTCAACTTGTGGAATGTAGCGAGCGCGAAACAACTCCTTGAACTGATCCCAAGTAACTGCAGCTCACTGATCATCAGTATACGACCCTATCATCAATCTCCACCAGTCCTTTGCTCCGGACCTTCTGGTCAGTAGGGCATTAGCATGCTCAAGAGCACATCTGACCTTCTGGTCAGTAGGACATGAGCATGTGAAAAAACATCCATCCACGTCAGACAACCACCTCATGGCAATGATCGGGTCCTGAATCCCATCAAAAGTCAGGGGCTTCATGTTATCGAAGTCCAGGTACTGATAATCGCGGCTAGTCCCACCACTAATGGCTGCGGAGGCTGCAGTGGCAGCGGTCTCAGCAATGGTTGTGTAGCGCTCATCAAAATACTCCATGTGACATCCCCAAAATCACGGCCAGAAAAGACTGATTTTGTTTATGCTTTATAAAAATCAGAGTACTTCATTTTATAAAAAGGTTGCGGAATTTGTTCCCAGAAAAACATGGTAAATACGTTATTAAAACATTTTTGAGGAAACATATTTATTTCATTTTAAAACGTTTGGGATGTCATCGTTAATACCGAAACATAAGCATAAACAGAACTTACAATGATTTACACTAGTGATCTACATCTCTTTAAATCTCTCAGTGTAATGTCACTTCATATCGTCACCTGTGATATAAATAAACTGAGTGGGTCAGGTTGGGAAACCTAGTGAGTACATAGGGTTTTCATCCCACAATAATATAGTTATTATGTTTAAACAATCAAATAATCAACCCAATTACCCATCCCCATTATCTTCTTTTAGTCTTCCCTAAAGATATTATCTTAAGGGTCATCTCCTATATCATATTTACTTCTCATCTCCTTACATCGTATTTCCTTATATGATTGTTCCTACGAACTTTATCTAAGGATCATTGCCTACATTGCATAGACAATACTAATTCGGGGATTACTCCCTCAATATGTGTCTAGCAAGAGTTAGGGTATCATCGCATGATTACGCAACCACAACATCACCTGGACTTGTAAATCATGATAAGGGTTAGTTTATCATCGCATGAATACGTAGCCACAACATCGCCTGGACTCGTAATTCATAATAAGGGTTAGACTATCATCGCATGAATACATAGTTACAACATCACCTGAACTCGTAATTCATCACCTACAGGTTACTAGCCTGCTGGTGTTTCCACGGGGTTGTCTACAATAGTCCGTGGTCGCCATCTATACTCTGGTAGATGACTACATCTTCAAATTGTCGGACAAGGTTGTAGTATCCTACATCACCGATTCATAATCACCTATCTATCATCGCCTTCCTATCATCACCTATCTCTCATTATTTTATTTCATCACTCACCAACTATTTCATCTACCCATGTTTTATCCCAACATATTTGTAGATATAAAATAAATATACAGTTTAAATCATTTAAAACATGTATAAATCATTCATCCAGCATAGACAACAAGTATTCAAACAATATGCACACATAGCACGTAATTTATATTAAAATACTTCATATCTATGTGTAAGATGAAAGGGACCATGCACTCACTTGATTCGGTGGTGACTCAGCACTCGGACAGCGCTTCGATACTCTCAAAACGATATTCCTTCTATAAAACATAGTATCGATACCACTAGGGTTTAGTCTAATGATAACCGCGACAAATTCATTAGTCCGAGTATTATTAAGTGTTAATAATACTCGATATAACTCATTTTAATAGCCTAAATAATTATTTTAAGGAACTAATAACATTCCTATAATTATATGAAAGCTATATTAAAAATTGCGGAAGCGTAGCACACTTACAGCGAATTTTATCGAAAACCGGGACTTAATTGGAGCAGCGTTTCGAAACCGAAAAACTCCTTTTTCTCGGGACTCCGGGAGCCTCGGGGCTTCCCTAGGGTGCTAGGGAGGTTCCCTAGGGTTTGGGGGTGTTTAGAACACTTAGAGAGAGAAAGAAGTTAGAGAGAGAGTGAAGAAAGGTGTGAAAAATGAAGGATAATCGGGCCCCTTTTATAGCCCTGCGAGGCCTCGGTACGCTGGGCGTACCTCGGACCTACGCGGGGCGTAACCATCAGATAAGGGCGCCACCTCGGACCAGCTGGCTTGCACTCCGGAAGAGATAAGGGCGACGGTACGCAGTACGTGCTGGCTTCGGACGCAGGGCATAAGCGAGGTCGACGTGTTCTTCATCCGAAGCGAGATCTGATCAGCGATGGACGGCCCACAATGCGCCACGTCATCAGTTCCTTATCAGCCTTCGCAAATTGCATTCTTGACTTCTAAAAATCATAACTTTTGCATACGAGCTCCGTTTTCGACGTTCTTTATATCCACGCGAAGGTGAGAATGTACTCTACAACTTTCGTTTAGACTTCGTTGGCTAATTTTGGCTCAATTTTAAATTTTATATTATTAATAGGCCGGGACAGGATTGGTCCGTTAAATCCTCATAACTTCTTCATCCGACGTCCGTTTTCGCCCATCTTTTTCTCGTTACGCTACTCTCAACGAGATCTTCGATTCTCGTTTAGGTCTTGTCAGCTAAAAACCGCTCGATCTAATATTCGAATTTCGGGCTGTACACAGCTAACTTGAAACTTCGAAAAATCATAACTTCTTCATACGAAGTCAGATGTGGGCGTTCTTTTTATCGATGTTCTTAGTTTAACATATTCTACGACTTTCGTTTAGATCGCTAAGGCTAAATCTCATTCTATCGTAAATTCACTATTTACGCTTCCCGGTGCCGTGCCGGTTCTGTCGCGAAACTTTGACGGGTCATAACTTCTTCGTTATAACTCGGATTTCGGCGTTCTTTATATGTATGGAAACCTTGTGACATATACTAAAACTTGGTTAAGATTATTTATTCTAAATAATCTTTTGTCGAAAAGTCGTTTTCGACTCCTATTGCCTCTAATTGACTAGCCCGGATCTACGGGCGTTACACTCCACCATAGTGGTCTTGATAGACCCAAACATCTCCAGAAACTGTGCCTAGAATAGTGTAGCAACCTCATCATGCAAGATCTCCCAAATTCTGGCGTCCATTTGAAAATCATTTGAAAACCATTTGAAAATCATTTTGAAAATATTTTCCTTAGTTTGAGACTGGATTCACACGAGTGCTCCTCCAATTCACTCAAACTAAGGCTTTGATGCCAACTTGTAACATCCATAAAATTCATGAAAATTTAAAAAATTTTCAAGCATTCAAAAACCATTAATCATTACAAAATGTTTCCAAAATAGTTTAATATCACAGTATCCTGGAAATCAAAATCATAAAGTACGAGGAGGTGCACGATCAAGCGTTCGCCTTCCCGCGATCATCCGAAGTACCTAAAACAAAATCTAAAACTGTAACCAGTAACTTAGTTAGTTCCCCCAAAATACCAGCACCATACAAACCATAACCATATCATAACAAACAACATGCATATAGAGTCCGCAGTATGACTGGACCACCCTCATTGGGCCTTCAGTCTATCTGGCCCACTCTCAGAACCTTCAACATGTCTCGTTCGCATTACTGGGCCTTCAGCCTGTCTGGACCGTTCTCCGGGCCTTCAGCTTGACTGATATGTTTTGGATAAGGTGTCTAAGTCCAAAACTATATTTGGTATGTACTTAACCCGAGAGTAGCATGGTCCATTTGGGTTGCACTTCACCGGGACAATTTGAAGGATGGACTTTTAAGAAGAGGATAATTATGATTTATCAGTATATTATAATTTCTAATATATTAATATGAAATCATATTATTTAATTAGTATTGATCAAGAATTAATTTGGAATTAATTTTGTGATCAAAAGAGACTAATTAAATATATAGGGATTGATTGTGTAAATCATTCATTCTTATAAAGTGGGCTAATAATCCACGATGATTTATGTTTGGCTAAACCCATGTGGTGACCCATGGATACCCCATGGAGGTTAAAACCCATGGAGCATGAGGAATGTGGAAATTCATGCACATTAGGGTTTACATGGTGTAACCCAAATATAACCACACTATATAAGAAGCCCTTCGGTTCATGAAATCGAAACCTAGAGTCCTTGTAAGATTGCGAGCTGATTTTGAGTGCATATTATCTCCTCTCAAGTTCTTCCAATTGTTGGTGGTGATTTGTGATTCCATTTGAGGCATTCACACTATTGGTGCTAGGCTCTTAAAGCTTCAAGGTTTCAACTACGCTAAAAGGTATGTCATCTAACTAGAATTTTGTAATATAGTTACTCAATTGTATGCTAGTTAGCATGATGCTTTGGAATTTTGAAAATTTGCATGTATATTAGAAGAAACATAGATCCAAAGCATCTAGAGTTGCATGTACACCATAGGAGTGTTAGAATGCTCAAAACCCATCAGTTGTATCAGAGCCTAGGTCTGTTTTCCAATATACTTGATGCTACTTGCTTAATAATGCTTTAAAAATTGAATTTCAGCTTTCTGGACAGTGGACTCGCCGAGTCCATTGGGGAACTCACCGAGTCCCTTCACAATTCTGACCAACTTCCCGAGTTGGTTCATGCACTCGATGAGTTGGTGCTCCAGAGTGCAGATTTTCGACTCTTAATGCTGTAATTGGACTAGGATCATTACCCTAAACTATTTTTGAACTTATAAACCTATTTTAGATGTGGTAATGATTATGCTAATCCAATTTAAAATATTATTGTCAAAAGTTTCATGTTTTGTATTAGTTTACATGGTTAGGCTAATTACATGAAATTTGTTTTTATTTGAATTGTCTTGTTCATATGAGTTTGATTGAATCTTCTATGAATTATTTGATTATTATGTTAGTTAAATAATGTTTTAAATGATTTAATGGACTCCATAAATTGTCCTCAAGTTATGGATGTTATGGAACATGAATGGTTTTCTAATAAAGATGTCATTAAACTCATATGTTATGGATTCGAAGAGTTTTGACAAGTTTGAAAACTTGCCCTCAAGTTTTGGAATTTTTAAAGTCTCATTAACTGAAACTTTAATTCCAAACCTTAGAATTTTAAAAGTTAACATTCAACCCTCGTACTATTATAATATTATAGGTTTAATATATATATATATATATATATATATATATATATATATATATATATATATATATATATATATATGTATAAGACAAGTTGGTTTTACCGTTAGTAGGCCTCATTCACGAAACCAGTCCGTAAGGGGGGTATAAGGTTACTGCCTATAAAATGGTGGTTTAATGGGTGTCCACTCTCACCCACCGCTTCCTTGACTGGTGGAGGGTCGTTAGCCGAACGGGTAGAACCAAGACTATAATTCTCATTAAAAGTATAATGATAGTAATAAAGTAACCTTTTATAAATTTCCATTCTTCGTTACTTTAGGAAAATGTGAAATTGATGCTAATCCATGAAATTACACTTTGCACCTTACCAAGTCGTTAATGGAGCGTGTGTGGTTAACCGGCACATTAACTTGGACTAGTAAGGGTGGAAAAGGGTAGATTAATGTTTATCATAAGGTCAATGGAGTGTGTGTGGTTTACCGACACATTGATTACGGTGATAATTGACATTGAGAGTACCAAGTATATTTGCATGGTTATTCACACCTTGTTTGTGATCCTCGGTATCCCAGTCAAAAAGCTGAAGGGCATAATCGAGATTGAAACATGCCATTGAATTGTTCAATGAATCCCAAAGGATCTATGAGTTTCAAATCCTATTAAAACATAATTAATAAATTTCGTTTTCATGGTGGAAATTGGTAAATCGTCATTTACCTACCTTCAAATATTTTGCAAGTTGGATTACGGCATCCTTCTTCCAAATTGTAAAATATTGTGTTGGGTCCAAGCCTGAATATTTCATTTTGGGTGTTATATTAAAGACTCTTTATCTAATCTAAACTTTTTCATTCTTTCTTTTTAGATGTCTACCAACACTGCTTCGGGCTCAAACGCTACCAACTCCTTCTCTCTCATGAACCTTTGTGCGGGAGTCATCTTTGATGGTTCCAACTTCAATGATTGGATTAGGAACATCAAGATGGTCACTCGCTATAAGGACAAGGAATATGTCCTCGACAAGGAGCTTAAGGAAATCGATGAGTCTGCTGCTACTCCTTAGGAGATTGCTGATTTCAAGGTGCATAAGTAATATGCCACCAAGGCAGCTTGTATCATGCTTGCCACCATGTCTCCTGAACTACAAAAGTCCTATGAGGACTTATACCCTTTTGAGATGCACCAGGACCTAATGGAAAGATACTATCAGAGTGCTCGTCAAGAGCGATATGAAATTATCTGCTACATGATTACAACAAAGATGAAGGATGGTGAACCCATCACGGGCCACTTGTAGAAAATGCAAAGGGTTGTGGACCGTCTGCTTAGACTGAATGTGAAATTTGATGAGGAGCTGGATATAGATATTATTATACACACCTTACCTCCATGTTATGATCAGTTCTGCATGACTTATCATATGAACAAGGAGGAAATCACTCTAAGCAAGCATCAGGGCCATTTATGGACTGCCGAAAGTGGTCTCAAAGGTAAATCTGTTGTAACCACTCCTACTGCTAAGGCCCCTATTCTGGCAATTAGGAAAGGTAAGGGGAAGAAGAGGAAGGCTCCTTTCAAGAGTCACAAGGGAAAGTCTCTTGATGGATCCTCTTCAAGTGGAACCAAAGGAGGTTCTGCTACTCCCTCGATCATCCCAAAAGAAGCAGAGTATTTCTATTGCCATGAAAAGGGCACTAGAAGTGAAGCTGCCCCAAGTACTTGCAGGATGTTGAGGATGGGAAGGTCAAACCCACCCATGCAGGTATTGACATTATTCTATATAAAAACTCATCACATACTAACTCTTGGGTGCTTGACAGAGGTTGTGAATTTCACATTTATTCTGATGTGCAAGGCCTAAAAAGAAGTAAGGATGTGGAGTACATGAAGATAAACTTGACCATGGGGAATAGGAAGGTTTCACCTATCACCAAGATTGGATTTTACTCTTTATTGCTTAGTAGTGGGTTAGAAATAGATTTGAATAATTGTTGCTATTCGTCTGATATGGTGAGAAATATTATTTCCTTTCATGGTTTGTACAAACAAGGTTTCACATTTTCGTTTGATAATGAAATTGGTGCAATAAATGCTTATTATAATGGTGTTTTTTATTTTAGAGCCTTACCTTGTAATGGTGTATATGAAACTATGATGGTTGTAGACAACTTAGGAAACAATGTGTTGCATATCGATTCTCTTAATGATTTGTATAAGGAATCTTTGTGGCATTGTCTTCTTGGACATGTCAACAAGAAGCGCATAGGGGTGAGGGTTTATTGGATCTCAGACATACTGATGTGTGTGGGCCCTTCAGAACCACCACAAGGGATGCTAACTGCTTCTATGTGACTTTTACTGATGATTACAACAGATATGGATATATATATATATATATATATATATATATATATATATATATATATATACACTTAATAAAGCATAAGTTAGAAACCTTTGAGAAATTCAAAGAGTTTAAGCAAGAAGTGGAGAATCAGTTGGGCAGGAAGATAAAGATGCTCTGATCCAATCGGGGTGGTGAGTATCTTAGTATCGAATTCCTGGACTAGCTTAAGGAGTGTGAAATGTTTTCATAGTTGACGCCACGTAGGACACCACAGCTTGGTGGTCTTGTAAAAAGGCGCAACCGAACCTTGTTAGACATGGTTCGTTCGATGATGAAGCGAGCATCGTTACCAATCTCATTTTGGGGTATTTCATGGATACTGCCGTCCATATCCTTAATCGAATCCCAACTAAAAAGGTTTCCAAAACACCTCAAGAGATGTGGACAGGGAAGGCTCCCTCGTTAGCACACATCAAGGTTTCGGATTGTGAGGCTTTCGTGAGGCGCGAGACTCACAACAAGGGTGAACCTCGGAGTGAGCGGTGTATTTTCATCGCCACCCGCAAAAGTCCTTTAGTTATCTCTTCTACAGACCGAGTGACAATGTTGTCATCGTTGCGAGGAGAGCATTCTTTCTTGAGAGAGAGCTGATATTCCAACAGGACAGTGGGAGGCAAATTAACCTTGAAGAACTTCAAAAGTCAAGTGGTGAAAGAACCTCAGACACTAGCTGTCAAATAAAGGAGGAAACTCATGTGAGCCGATTGACGAGTCTGTACCTCTTAGGCGTTCCGGTAGAGTTAGAGTTCCACCTGAGTTTTATGGTTTCCATATTACTGCAGAAGGTGATACATTTATCAGTGATAGCACACCGGTAAATCTGGATGAACCTAACAACTACAAGGAAGCCATGACAGGCCTCAAGTGTGCTAAATGGAAAAAGGTGATGGACAGTGAGATTCAGTCCATGTATGAGAATCAAGTTTGCAACTTTGTTGACAATGTACCGGGTCGTAAGACAGTCGGGTGCAAATGGATCTTCAAGAAGAAGATCGACATGGATGGGAAGGTACACACTTATAAGGCGCGAATGGTTGCGAAGGGCTTTACTCAAACTCTAGGGGTTGACTATGATGAGACCTTCTCACCAGTAGCGAAGATTAAGTCTATTAGGGTTATGCTAGCCATTGTTGCGTTTCATGACTATGAAATATGGCAAATAGATGTCAAAACCGCTTTCCTTAATCGGAAGTTGGCTGAGGATGTTTACATGAGTCAGCCAGAGGGGTTTGTCGATGCTAAGTACCCTAATAGAATGTGTAATCTTGAGAAATCCATTTATGGATTGAAACAAACATCTAGCAGATGGAATCTTTGCTTCGATGAGAAAGTCAAAGAGTTTGGCTTTGCGAGAAGTCAGGATGAGTCATGTATATATGTCAGAGCTATTGGGAGTATAGTTAGATTTTTGGTACTATATGTGGATGACATACTACTCATAGGAAATGACATCCCAACCTTGCAGGAGGTGAAATCCTGGCTTGGGAAGTGTTTCGCTATGAAGGACCTTGGAGAAGTTGCCTATATCCTATGGATAAGGATAATGAGAGACAGGAGTAAGAGACTAATTGGACTTAGTCAAAGTACCTACTTGGAAAAAGTGTTGAAGAGGTTCAACATGCATAATTCCAAGAAAGGTAACTTACCGATCCAACTCAATGCGAGATTGAGCAAGGCTCAGAGTCCAAGTACAGAGGCTGAGATAGGTTAAATGATTCAAAAACCATATGCTTCCACTGTTGGCTCGATAATGTATGCTATGAATTATACTCGCCCTGATGTGGCCTTTACTTTGAGCATGATCAGCAGATATCAATGGAATATGGGCAAGGCTCACTGGATTGCTGTAAAGAATATTCTCGAGTACTTGCGGAGGACCAAGGACTAGGTCCTTACCCTCGGTGGGAGTGATGACTTGAGAGTGGTAGGGTATAGTGACGCTAGATTTTAGACTGACATGGATAATTTCTTCTCTTAGTCGGGTTGGGTCTTTACCCTTAATGGACGAGCAATAACTTGGAAAACTTCCAAGTAGGAGACTGTAGCTGATTCAACATGCGAATTAGGGTACATAGCAGCAAGCGAAGAGACGAAGGAGGCGATATGGCTGAAGAACTTCATTGAAGACCTTGGAGTTGTACCAACTATAAAGGAACCTATAGATATTTTCTATGACAGCGATAGTGCGGTTGCCTTAGCCAAGGAACCAAGGGATCATGTGTAACGCCTGCAGATTCGGGCAAGCCAATTTAGAGACAATGAGCATCAAAAATGAGTTTTTAATGGAAGATTATTTAGAAGGATTAATCTTAACCAAGGTGTAGAATATATCTCAAGGGTTCTATACATATAAAGAACGTCGAAATCCGATTTATAACGAAGAAGTTATGGCCCGTCGAAGTTTTTCGGCAAAACCGGCACGACACCGTGAGACGTAAATAGTGAATTTACGATAGAGGACTTTTAATCCTTAGTGATCTAAACCAGAGTTGTAGTATATGTTAAACCGAGAAAATCCATAAAAAGAACGCCCAAATCTGAGTTCGTATGAGGAAGTTATGATTTTTCTAACATTTAGCATAACAGTGCACAACCCGAAAATTTGAATTTTAGATCAGTTGATTTTCAGCCAAAATAATCTAAATGAGAAATGAAGATATCGTTAATAGGAGTTAAACGATAAAAAGACATTCGAAAACGGAGCTCGTATGCGAAAGATATGGATGAAGCTTAGTCTCTACTCTTCGAGCGTGGCGAATTCGATACAGCTTTGTAAATCCGAGATAGAATGAGAATTAGCCAACAGTGTCTAAATGAAAGTTGTAGTACTCAGAAATACCAACACATGGATATAAATAACGTCAAAAACGAAGCTCGTATGCGAAAGATATGGACGAAGCTTAGTCTATACTTTTCAAGCGCGGCGAATTCGAATACAGTTTTGTAAATCTGAGATACAATAAGAATTAGCCGACGGAGTCTAAATGAAATTTGTAGTACTCGTAAAAATCCAACGCGTGGATATAAATAACATAGAAAATGGAGCTCATACGCGTGTTGGGTCGTGTTTTGAATGTTGCGTCTATTGGGCTCGGTTGTTAGTCCGTTTTTGTATCTCCGGTATGGGCCTATCCATCCGTGAGTATAGTAGGGTTTATTATAAATATAGGTGCTTGCATGCATCTTAGAAAAAGGTTAAGAGTAATGATAGAATAATTTGATCAGAGAAGTTTTAATTATCGTTCTTGTAACCCTAAATCCTCTACAGCGGAAGTTCTTAGTCGAGCTCTGCTGAGGATTGTTTGAATTAATCATTCGACACATTGTGATTCAATCTTGTCTTGTTTATTGTTTTATGTTCTTCGCACTAACTGTTACAAAGATCTAATCGATCTTCAAGTTTATTTAATAACTTATCAGTTGGTATCAGAGCAGGAGGCTGTGTAATTCATACACTTCTTTTCTGTGAAAAAGGTTGCGATTAGGGTTATTCCGCATTTACTGATATTTATTGAGCCGTCATCCCATAATTGACGTAACTCAACATTTATTTGTGTTGCCCTAATTTAATATATTAGAAGTTTGATCTTTTAAGCAGGTTATTCGATCAAGCATGGACGAGTCACAATCCAATCCCATCAACATCTCAAACAGCATTGAATCAACGACAAAGATTCCCATCCTTTACACCTAGGATTACGAGGTCTGGGCACATCACTTTGAAGATTATGTCATCGGATCTGAGGACAATGGATATCTCATCTAGGAAGCAATCGTATCCGGACCATTCGCTCATTCAGCAACTTCAAGAATTATTAAAACTCAGAAGGAGTATAATGATCTTTTGAAAGACGTTAAAGATATTGCTCAAGACGAAAAAGATAAATTTCAGTGCAATATTAAAGTATTGAGACTAATCAGATTCGCTCTTCAATCTAACACTTTCAGGCTAGTGAGTTCATGCAGCACTGCCAAAGAAATATGGGATAGGATGCGAGAGTTATATTCTACGGACGAAGATCTCGAGCATTCCATTCAAACCTTGCTTTTGTCCGAATTTGGTGAATTCAAGAAGAGTCCTGAAGAAACTGTAACTCAGACGTTCGATCGCTTCAATCATCTTCTTAGTAAGATGATTAAACATGATATTGAAAGGAAGTTGATTGAACAAAAGGTTACATTTTTAAACGGTCTCAGATCTGAGTGGAGAGCGGTTGTGTCCACTCTTAAAGCGCATGAGCAATTGAAATCTTACTCTTTGGCGAAACTGGTAGGGATTTTGAAATCCCAAGAAAAGATTGTGTTACAGGAGAAAAATGTGGTTTCAAGCTTGGGATCATTGGCCCTTCTGTCCAAAAGCAAAGTTGTGATGGAAGATGAAGACCTCAATCTAGAGGATTATGACCTTACCTCTGAAGACTATGCAATGATGGTGTCAAACCCGAAGAGGTTTATCAAGAAAAGGTTCCCTACCAATAAAAACCGAAATTGGCAGGGAAGTTACAGTTCTGAAAAGGTTAGGGAAGAACCGAAAGAAGAAGAACCAAAGAAGGAACCGAAAGCTGAAGGAGATTCGGGTGTGAGCTGCTATTATTGTGGAGGAAAGAACCACTATGCCAAAGATTGTGTTCTCAAGAAAATGGCAGAAAAGGATGAGGAAAAAGACGAAAAAACTGTGCTGTTGAAAAAGCTGGAAGAGATCAAAAGAAAGAAATCCACTGCTAACCCCTCTATGAATGCTTTAATTGTGCAGGGTTCGGTAGCAGATGATGAGTTCGGTGGCGTGGAGGTCTGGTCAACCGATTCTGAGGACGATGAAGTCAGTAAGCCATCTCATGGAAAGGCCTATGTTGCAAAAGGTGAAGGGAGCGGTGGAAAGTGTTTAATGGTGTCAGACGTGTCTCAGATGAGGGGATACAACACAGATGGTGGGAATGAATACACAAAGGAGCGAGAGGACTTGTGCTTCATAGCAAAACCTCTCAGCGTGCAGTTTAACGAGCTTGATGAATTAATCAAGAAGGTACAATCAGTTTTTGTTTCATTCAAAGTCCCACAAAGTTCATATGAAAAGGAATTAAAAAATGTTAATTCAAGAATCTCTCATCTAGACAGCAGTTTAACTCAAACACGAGTCACCAATTCTAACCTAACTGACCAAATAAGCAGGGTATCTTCAAAGAGTGAGGAACGAAGGATGTGGATCGAGCTAAAGGATTCGGAGTTAATCTAATCCAAGGATGAAAACATTTATTTACAAAGAGACAATTTAAAACTTTTAAAACAGAGAAATGTCTTTTGTTTAATTGCTAAGCGTCTTTACACTAATATCACTCAACTTCATTTAAACTGTGAAATAGGGCAGAAAATTCATCGCATGATTTTGCCCTTCCTTGAGTTTAAGGAGGATGAAATTGACGCTGAAGCATATAACTGTGAAAGTGTTGTTTCGTCTGAGGATGTTAATCCGACATATATGTATGGTCTAGACAAAATCGAATCTTTCATAAAGTCCAAGGACCATAAAGACATGCTGAAAAATCTTTTGGATGAAAATGATAAACTAAAACTAAGAACCGAAACCATACAAAAGTTTGACTCATTGAATGCCAACCTGAGCTCAGAAAATAAAATTGATGTTGAAAATGCATCTGAGCTCAATGAGGACGATGATATGAGTGAAATTTCTGTTGAAGACACAGTTGACTGTTCAGAGTTTGTCAAGAGCGAACCCAAAAACCACAAAAATCTTATTTCAGAAAATTTTGTGGAGTTTGCTCGTCTGGCCCAACAAAAGTCCCCGATCCTTGAAGAAAAGGTTGTTGTATACCAAAAAGTGAGAACAACTCCAAATCAGGTGTATAAAGTCACAGGCGTAACAGATCATCAGACAGCCGAACTCACAGCTATTGTAAACGAAGATAATGTTGATGGTTGTGATGAGTTCTTCTGGTCTGCTCCTATCGACAATGTTGACGAAACAATTGGTCTGTCAGAAAGGACTTCATGGAAAACCAAAGGCAGATATGTGCCAGAGCCTTTGAACAAGCCTGATAGCTTCGACGTGCCAAGTACCAGTGGTACAAAAGATGTTCCTGTAGAAAAAGGAGTTTATGCAAAAGAAGTCACTCCTTCAAGTGACACATCATCAGTTCAAAGTGAATCAACTAACAGAAAGCAAAAACAAAAAGCGAATATCCATCGTCAGCCGAAGCAGGTGAGAAATCAGAAACAACAAAGGAATCAGAGATACAAGAAGAATCTCTCTGAAAGAAAACAGTTCTGGCAATCTCAAAATGCCCATTTCTCTTATCATGAAAGAAATCTAAAGTCAGAGAAAAGCACTGTTAGGTCACAAGAGAGTCATAACAACCGAAGAGAGAGGTTCGGTTCTGAAAGTCAAAACAACCGAAAGGATACGTTCGGCTCTGAAAAATTTGACAACCGAAAGCAAAGGTTCGGTTCAAAAAACACAATCTACCGAAAGCAGAGCTTCGGTTCCGAGAGCAAAAGAGACCAAAGATCTAGGTTCGGTCCCACTAATGATCAAAAACAAAAGGGTCACTTAGAATCTCAAGCCAATAAATCATCTCAGTCTAACTTCTCTCGTTCTTCTTCTTCTAATTCTTCTAATTCCTCTCAACCTCTTTCTAAATTCAACTCTGTTCGCACTCAAAAACCTAAATCATCAACAGATATGAAAGGAAAATCAAAGTTTTCATCAGTTGAAACAAATCAAAAAAATCCCAGAGTCCAAATACCTAAACCAGAATCCAAACCGAAAGAAACAAATCCCAATAAAATTAAGGTTTTCACCATTAAAAAGAAAGATGAAACAACGTTAATAAAAAGAACATATCTTGTTGACATCTCTCTTACTATTCCTGTTCCTGTGAAAGGCTCACGTGGACCCAAGAAACTTTGGGTTCCTAAATCTGCTTAATTTTTGCAGGTTATTAGTGACGAGCAGTTTGACGAAGAATGGTACATTGACAGTGGCTGCTCACGTCACATGACAGGAAGGAAGGAAGAGCTGAGGGAATTTCGGTCTCTTTCAAACGGTGGAAATGTCAAGTTCGAGAACAACTCCTTCGGCACCATAAAAGGCTATGGAATGATTATAAATGGTGATTTTACGATTAGGAAGGTTGCATACGTTGAAGGACTACAACACAACCTTATCAGTGTATCTCAACTAGTTGGAGGTACCGGTCTCAAGGTCTCATTCGATGATGAGGGTTCAGAAATAATTGAAAAGAAAACGAAAAGGGTAATTCTCAAATCGGAGCGCAAAGGCGAAATGTTTCCTCTGAACCTCAAACCCATCAAAGGGAATCCAACTATCTGCCTGTTATCCAAAGCACAATCTAACGAAAGCTGGCTGTGGCACCAAAGGCTCTCTCATCTCAATTTCAAGGATATTAACAAACTTGTCACAAGTGGTCATGTTCGAGGTCTTCCACTGCTCAAATTTGATCGAGAACATTTATGTGCTGCGTGTGAAATGGGGAAGCAGAGTCATCAAAGTCACCCATCGATTGTTAACACTAAAGTTGTTGAACCATTAGAGTTAATTCACATTGACTTGTGTGGTCCATCATCTATCGAAAGCATCGGCGGGAGCAAGTATATTCTTGTCATCGTTGATGACTTCTCGCGTTTTACATGGGTGTTCTTTCTGAAGCACAAATCTGAAGCGACTCTTAAGCTGAAAATGTTCATCAAACAGGTAGAAGTACAGCTGAAGAAAGTCGTTCGCAACATCAGGAGAGACAATGGTCTGGAGTTCAAAAATAAAGAATTCGAAGAATTCTTAGCCAACAAAGGAACCAGTCATAACTTCTCAGCTCCCTACGCTCCTCAACAAAACAGGATTGTTGAAAGACGAAACGGATCTTTGTGTGAGGCAGCCCGAAGCATGCTAAGTTTTGCTTCTTTACCTTTATATTTTTGGGCTGATGCTATTGCTGCAGCTTGTTTTACGCAGAACAGGTCATATCTCAATAAACGATTCACTCTCACTCCTTATGAGATCATCAACAACAGGAAGCCAAATGTCAAATTTTTCCACGTGTTCGGCTCACGGTGCTTCATCTTCAATTCTAAAGAACACCGTAACAAGTTCGATGTCAAAGACGATGAAGGGATATTTCTGGGCTATTCTCTCACTTCGAAAGCGTACAGGGTATTAAACAAGTGATCAAGAAAAATAGAAGAGACTTATTACGTGACTTTTGATGATAGCTATGTCAAAAAGCTAAAGGCCAACGAAGATGCAGTTGGAGAAATCTTTCCTCAAACAGGCCAAGTCTCAGCCTCGATCGCAAATCTATTTGAGAAGTTTGTCGAGTTATTTGATGAACCAGAGAAGGCTACTCTCTCGGAAGTCAGTGTAGCATACAATAAAGTAGATCATTTGAAGCAACTCATCGAAGATGCTGCCAAACAAATGAATGAAGGAGGATCTTGTTCCAATGAACCTCTACATCACAATGCTTCAATCGAGGGGGAGGATCCATCTTCTTCATTACAGAAGAGTTCACATGTTGAGGGGGAGGACAGTTCTCAAGCTACTCCCGAAAGTGCTACATCACCCGAAGGTGCGTCAACACCCAAAAGCTCAATACCGCCCGAAACCCCTGTAGCTCAAGAAACTCAAGACATACCTACAAGCTTATCAGTTGAGGGGGAGTATGTTGATATGCTTTATGACGATGACAGTCAATCTGAACTAGAAGAGATGGTAAACGCTGAATTGGATCCATCCTATGATCCAAATTACCCTCCTCTTGTCAAATGGACCAGAGATCATCCTGCCTCCCAGGTTGTTGGTAATGTCTCTGAAAAGTTTCTGACCCGATCACAACTTAAGGCAAAACAGACTTCCTTATTTTCAAAAGTAGAATTATGTATGTTCAACTCCTTCGTCACAAAAGTTGAACCAAAGACAGTTAACACTGCTCTTGATCACTCCGATTGGGTTCAAGTTGTGCAAGACGAATTGAATGAATTCGAAAGGAATAAAGTTTGGCGCCTCATTCCAACTCCTCAAGATGCCTCAGTTATTGGTCTCAAATAGGTCTTCAGAAATAAGATGGACAAGGAAGGCAACGTGATACGAAACAAAGCCCGTCTGGTAGTGAAGGGATACTGTCAGGAAGAAGGAATCGACTATGAAGAAACTTTCGCTCATATAGCTAGGCTGGAATCCGTTAGAATATTTCTTGCCTATGTTGCACACAAAAACTTTGAGGTCTACCAAATGGATGTCAAGTGCGCATTTCTAAATGGAGAACTTGAAGAAACGGTGTACGTGGAGCAACCTCCTGGATTCGTCAATGAAAGGTACCCCAATCACTGTTACATTTTGGACAAAGCTGTATATGGACTGAAACAAGCTCTGAGGGCCTGGTATGAAACGCTAACCAAATTTTTAAAGATGTCAAAATTCAAACAAGGTTCGGTTGACCCAACCTTCTTTCGTAAGAAGGAAGGTAACCACCTTATGATCGTTCAAATTTATGTCGATGATATCATCTTCGGCTCAACGAATCCTGACTTAACAACTGAATTCAGAAAGCTGATGGAGACTAAATTTGAAATGAGCTCAATGGGTCAAATTAACTTTTTCCTTGGTTTAAACATTAGACAGGGACCTGAAGGCATCTTTATTAATCAGGAAGCTTACACGAAGACTCTCCTTGCAAAATTTGGCATGATGGGAGATTCAAAGGTTAAAGTTCCAATGGCGTTCGGCACAAAACTTACTCCATCATTGGATAAGCCAGCAGTCGATATTACGCTATATCGCCAGATGATCGGTTCACTGATGTATCTTACTGCTAGCAGGCCTGATATCATGTTCTCTGTTTGTTACTGTGCTAGATTTCAGGCGAATCCGCGTGAACCTCATATGCTTGCAGTGAAGAACATACTCCTTTATCTCTAGCGAACTACCTCTTTAGGCCTATGGTATCCATCTAACTCAGGCTTCTTCGTTCAAGCCTACTCAGATGCAAACCTTGGAGGTTGTGGACTAGACAGGAAAAGCACCACGGGAGGCTGCCAATTCCTAGACGGGAAGTTAGTTAGTTGGCAATCAAAGAAACAAACCTGTGTGTCTTTATCTACAGCTGAAGCGGAATACATTGCAGCTGCCTCCTGTACTTCTCAAGTGATTTGGATCCAAAGTCAACTCCGGGACTATGGACTCAATATGAAAAAGATCCCATTATATTGTGACTCTGAGAGTGCAATTAGGATCTGTTATAACCCAGTGCAACACTCCAAGACCAAGCACATAGCACTGAGGTATCACTTCATTAAAGATCATGTGGAAGATGGGAACGTCGAAATTCATTTTGTTCAAACCACTAATCAACTTGCTGACATCTTCACCAAAGCTCTTCCTGAAGCATCGTTCAACAAAATTCTACAAGGGCTAGGTATGATGGAATTGGAGTCAGTACCAAAAAATTACCTCTCAAACTCAAACGTAAAAAGCGAAATAGACCGAATGTTCGGGTTCGGGTCTTGCACTAATGTACCGAAATGAACCGAACGCTCGGGTTCGGTTGAATCATCTGGTTTTCGCTCCTCAATCAAAGGTAATTTTCTTGGTTGTAAATCTTTTGTATCATTGTTCCAAATGCATTTCTCTTATTGTCAAAACAATTCTCTTTTTGAAAATCTATTTTCTTTGGTAACCGAAATAGACCGAACGTTCGGGTTCGGTTTCAAAAAATTTCTCACCCGAAATAGACCGAACGCTCGGGTTCGGTTCCAAAGTTTTTCACAACCGAAATAGACCGAACGCTCGGGTTCGGTTCCAAAGTTTTTTATTAATTATTTTTTTCTTTTGTCTTATTTTTATTCCTTTTAATTTTTATCAAAAATTCCAATATTTTTTTTTTCTTTTTATCTGTTTTTTTTTATTTCATTTTTTTTATTATTATCAAAAACTCCAAAAATATTTTATTCTTTATTTTCTTTTTGGCTTTAATTTTATTTGTGTGTTCGTTTATGGGGAAATTGTTGAAATTAGCTAAGTGTCCCTAGAAGCATGTTGTTGTATGTGTCCAAAGCCTCACTTGATTCCGAATAATAGGCCTTACTGACTTGGTATACACAAACCTTGTCTTCCCAATTAGGCCTTCTTATTTATTCTAATCATGAGCTACCTAACTCTCTTCTCACATGAGATAAGAGTTTTCTGCTTGGTCCTATTTTTCGCAGCAGAGGTACTTTGATTTCTTACACCATCTACATTTCATTTCTCCATCACACTCGTTTCACATACGTAACCCTTGAGACTCTCAGAAATTACCACTGAGGTTTATGATTACAAAATAACTGTGTTCATGATCTTAGTTTCGTGCCACTACGAGCTAAGTGAAACCCAAAATTCAATACCCAATACGAATTGACGGTGAACAATTAATTTGCTCTAGTTTTCACCATTGAATTGACGGATGTATCTTAATGCTATCTCAAGTTTTTTCTTTTGTGTGATTCCTATGAAACTGTTACAACCCATAACATTTCTTCCCTTGGGATCCGGTTTTAATTTTTTTTTGAGATTTTATATTCCCAGCCAGTTTAAATTATTCCCAACCTACTTGTTCAACAGACTACATCAGTCTCACAAGTACTTTGTTCACTTTCTATCTTATATCAAGATTAGGAATGTTGAATCGAAGCGAAAGCCACCCTAATAAGCCTAATTAAAAGAAGCCTTTCAACACTTCTTAATAAGTGTTTGATCGTTATTCAACGGGAAACCACACAAACACTTTAAGGCCTCTCTTGACTTTGAAGGAAGAGATTCGTGCCCGGGATCATTTGTTTCGTGTCTTTATTGACATCACATTTTTCCCAAAAATTATTGCTTTATTTCTTTTCTTTTACACCCTTAGCACGAAAATCTTTGTTTTTCCAAAATTCAGGTTCTATTAATTACAGGTATTTTCATTGGATTAATGGTTGATTAAAGGCTGTGGTTGATTTTAATCCACGTGGGGGATTTTTTTCGAAAGATGTCGTTACACCTTAAAGGGATAAGATGAAGACATGTTGACTCAGGCGGGAGTCTAATCGATTTGATTTCAAACGGCGCAAAAGGGAAAGCATGCGAATTGGAACCGTCTCATCTCCAAATGGCGCAGAAGGGGCGCGTGTGAATCTGAAACGGTTCATATCCAAACAGCGCTTGATGGAGGCGTGTTCTTAGGGGTCTGACACTCTCTCTCATGCGTGATCATCAGCTACCCCAACTGTCACGCATCAGTCAACTCCGGGAAAACCCTTCGATTTTCAATTGAAGATTTGGGAAGATCTTTCTCTCTCCTAAATCCCCAGTATAAAAGGCCACATAATCCTTCATTTACCTCTTTACCGCAATTAAAATTCCCAGAGAGCAAAAATTCCTTAATACTTTTTTGTTCATCATCTTCTCAACTCTCTTCAACCAATGGCAGATTCATCTTCTGTTCACGCAACATCCCACATACTGCCCATTCGCCCACAACAAAGCCTAATCATCGATTTATCCCCTCATGTTTACGATGCCTTCAGGTTCCCCATTATCGAGTGTTTGAAGTTTTTGCCGATTGCTCCTGCACTTACAAGAGCTGAATCCGTTCCGATGTAGTTCTTGTCGTAGATCTTTGCGACTGCTCACTACGACAAGGTCGTTGACAGAATCTTCTTTGATATTTTTCAGCACAAGGCCTCAATTTCAAAGCAAAGATTTTGCTCGTTGTTAGGGTTTGAACCTGATTCCTCGAGGGTTGACCCTGAAACGATTCCAATGGGGCATTTGTTCAATATGTTTTACAACATGGGTTATACGGAGGTGCTTACTTCAGTCGCGAAGTTCAAGAAGTCGTGCCTACCTCCACAGTGGAATGGGATGTTCACTGTTCTATTCAAAGGGTTATCTGAAAGAAGCGTTGGATCTGATGGTGCCAGTCGGTTGTTTTTGTCCATAATGTATGGTGTCTACAATGGCATCAACATGGATTATGGGTCTGTTCTGTGGTAACAACTCATCCAAAGTCTCTCCTCTACATCCAGGCATTCTGAAATTTCTTACGCTAGGTTCTGGACTTTGGTCACGAAATGGGTGATGGACAAGTACCACGTCCCCATTGTCGCTGGTGCTCCAATGTCTTCGATTGGTACATTCCATACCACGAAGATCATTGTCTCGGACGCTTCCAAGTTTCCATTCAACGGTTCAATTCCGGAAACTATGTATGGAGATGTTCCTGGTGATAGCCAGATTATCCAGACGTACAAAGGATTCAAGCATTCTGGTCCGAGGGATCTCACTCCGGAGATGTTGAAGTCTATTCATGACGCCGACAAGCCTGCTCCAAGAGGCAAGAAGGCTGATAAAGGGAAACAAGTGGCGAAAGGGGCTAAAGGCCCTTCTCCAAAGAAGAGGAAACCAACCAAAGCTGCTCAGTCTCCACAGCAAAAGAGACGAAAAACTCAGTCGAGGCGAAAGCTGATTATCGCTTCATCTTCAAGCGAGTCTGAGGGTGAGAGTTCGGATTCTGACAATTCTCTACGAGGCAACACTCCACCCAGATCTCCTACCCTAGAGGTTCATGTCTCTACTTCTCCCATTAATTCTCCACCTAGAACCATTCCTTTTTCTATTCCCCCCATAACTTCCACTACTTCAATACCACCCACTTCAATCCCAATACCAACACCAATATTCACCGAAGCAACCACAACATCCACTGCAGATGTTCAAGCCAACGTATCTGATACGGGGGTTCATACTGATGCACCCGAAACCACCCTAGCAACCGAAACCACAAAAGCATCCGAATCTACACCAACGCCCGAAACACCCCAACCCGAACCTACCCATACTTCAGCTCCACCAGCTTCACCACCACCACCTTCTCCTGGTCATGTTTCAGAGGGTGAAGAACCATTCCTTGGCGGGTAAGATATGACGTTTGACTCGGTCTACTATAGTCCGTTTCAAATACAGAGTGATGACGATGACGACGCTCCTGTCACAAAACGACATTTCAAAGAGCTCCATGAAAAAGTTGATTTACTCATCGACTCCTCTTCCACTACTCATTCATCCCTTTCTGAAGATGCAGTTCAGAAGATTGTTGACGCTTTCTCCAAGGCTCAGAAAGATTCCATTGCTTCTGCAACCTCCGCCATCGACACCTCAACAAAAGCCTGTCAGGCTGCGACCAAAAAAGTCAATAAACTATTTTCTGATGCCTCTGTCCTGTTACAGTCTTTACAAGAGAGTGCAAATGTTGCTAAGACTACGTTGGAACCAATTGTTCAATAGTTGATAACGTCTGTTTCTACTGAGTTGAAGTCCTTCGCTTCTTTTCGTCAACTGCTTTCAGACGATAACTCAGCCTTTCGCACAACCATTGACGAGCGTCTCTCGAAGCTCCAAGAAGATTTGGATGTTGAGAACTTTCTTATGGATGTTCTGGCCAAGAAGACCACTGCTCTGAAGGTCAAGAGTGTTCAACTCTCTCACTCTCAGCAAGAGATTGACTCTCTTCGGTCCGAAAGGGAGGTGATAAAGACGTGTGTTTCGGATGTCCACTCTGCCATCTCAAATATCCTCGAAGCACATGATCCTATCCTTAACTATTTTGTGAGGCGTACCCTTGCAGAGAAGCTCGCTCCCGCCCTTGCCCTGCTAAGCAAAATCGAAGGGCTACTTGATTTCGTGTCCATTCCGAAACAAGGGGGAGAAAAGGAATCTGTATCCCAACCACCTCATTCCTCAAAGGCAACTCACACTACCGAACCTCCTCCAGTAGGCCAAGCCTCTGGTTTGGGTGTGAAAGACAAAGGCAAAAATATTGCTGAGGAAAAAGAGGAAGAAGACAAAGAAACAATTGCCGACTCGTTGAAGCGTAGAAGTCGACACAATGAGGCTGATGTCAGTGCTCGTGTGGCAAAAGAGGCTGAAGAAGCTGAACGAAAACAGAAGGAATCCTACGACCTTCTTGAGAGTAGGAAAACTCTTTTTCCTGCTTGGAATCTCGAGAGGATGATAAAAGAAGCCATCGACACACCGAGTATCTTGTGGCTAGAACCTGTAATCTCTTTTGATTGTTCCAATACTATCGACTCTCAGTTTGACATGCCACTGACCCGAAAGGCATTCATCTTTCATGCCTTCTCCAACGTTGCTGAGTTCCCTCATCCTCATCCACAGGTTGATCGGGACTTAATCGATTTCTATCTGAAGGCTGCTCAACCTCAGTATCAGACTTGGAGCGCTCAGAAGATTATCAACGTTCGGGTCTTGAAGCCGTACAGTGAAGGGAACTTCATTAACATTCGGTTCAAGGTACTTCGGGGATCTGCCAAAACCGAACATGCCATTTCTCTTGCAGATCTTCTGAACCTCAATCCCCATGATTGGATAATCTTGCACAACATCCTTCTAACCAATGAAGCTGAATACGGTCCGATCATCGACCATCTCAAGAGGATGCTCGTGTGCTACATCATGGAAGTTGCGCTGATGGATCAGGAGATAGCAAGCGTGTTTAAGAAGAAACCAAAAATATCTCCTGTTGGCTCTGCCAGTGATCTGAACCAAATGCAGATGGGTAGAATTGACTCAAGAAGGAATTCGGTCATGTTCACCAGAAACGAAGGACAGAAATGTCTTTTCGCCTTGGCTGACAAACACCTTTACACCACTGCCTGCTTAGAGCATGTTTTGGGGATCATCCACAGATGCAAGCAAAACTCAGCGGATGATGTCAAGTACTTCGATGACATGATACAATGGTACATTCGGTTCAGAAAGACTATTCTCGCTCTTATCACACATTTGTTTGATACTCTAAAGAAGACACCCGCTGCTGGCCCAAGCAAGAAGAAGAAGTAGTCTCGCTCCAATTTGACGCAAAGGGGGAGATTGTTGGGTCGTGTTCTGAATGTTGTGTCTATTGGGCTCAGTTGTTAGTCCGTTTTTGTATCTCCGGTATGGGCCTATCCATCCGTGAGTATAGTAGGTTTATTATAAATATAGGTGCTTGCATGCATCTTAGAAAAAGGTTAAGAGTAACGATAGAATAATTTGATCAGAGAAGTTTTAATTATCGTTCTTGTAACCCTAAATCCTCTACAGCGGAAGTTCTTAGTCGAGCTCTGCTGAGGATTGTTTGAATTAATCATTCGACACATTGTGATTCAATCTTGTCTTGTTTATTGTTTTATGTTCTTCGCACTACCTGTTACAAAGATCTAATCGATCTTCAAGTTTATTTAATAACTTATCAACGCGGAAGATATGGACGAAGCTTAGAGACTACTTTACTATAAAACTCCTACAAATAAAAGGTGAACTCCTCATATTTTCTTCACACCATAAGCCATTTTTTCTCTCTTTAGCCTCCCTAAACCCCTCCCAAGTCTAGATAACCACTCTAGCACGAGAAGGAAGCCCCGGAGCGCCTGAAGGCTCCGAGAAGAAAAGCTTTCGGCTCAGAAACGCTGCTCCAGCAAAGCCTGGTTTTCCATAAAACCCGCTGTACGTGAGCTACGCCTACGCTATTTTTAAATAGCTTTTATTTAATTATAGTAACGTTACTACGAACTTATAATAAGTACTTTGGCTATTCTTATGGGTTATATAAGTATTTATTAACATTTATATAATAGTAATAATAGTTAGACTATTAATTAGTCTCAGCGAATAATAGACTAAATTCTAGTGGTAATAATACTAGGTTTCGTCGAAGGATATTATTTTTTTAAGAAGCGAAGCGCTGTCTGAGTTCGGAATCACCACCGTATCAGGTGAGTGCATAGTCCCTTTCATGAACATGATTTTACTGCAAGTATTGATTGAAGTATTAATTATATGTTTATGTGCGAGTTAACTGAGGTTGCCTAAAATACGTGTTAAAGAAAATACTTGATTATATATGATGATTTAGGATAAAGAGTAGACCTAAATTAATTATGAGGAATATTGGGTAGTATTTTCTTACGAGTACAAGTGAGTTATACTCAGAGAATAAAACTTTAGTATATGTCATTTATCCGGGAGCATGGATTAGACACAGTCATTGTCCCTAGTCCGAGAGTATGGATTGGACATAGTCAACTGTCATTAATTTGGGGGTATGGATTAAGACATAGCCAGTTGTCCTTATTCTGGGAGTATGGATTAAGACATAGTCATTCGTCCCTAGTCCGAGAGTATGCATTAAGCATAATCCTTCGTCATTAATCTGAGAGTATGGATTAGTCATTCGTCCCTAGTCCGAGAGTATGGATTAGGTATAACCATTCGTCATTAAACTGAGAGTATGGATTAGGTAAAGTCGTTCATTTCTGATCTGGGAGTATGGATTAGGTAAAACAGTTAATCTTGGGTTTGAGAGTATGAATAGTCTCGTTGTGAGGATCGACGGGGTGGGATAAGAGTTTCTTATACATATATGGTGAAATTGTATATTTTGTGAGTTCTAAATTATATATATGATATAACATTGTGGGATTGAAATCCCTATGTACTCACCAGGTTTCCTAACCTGACCCACTCAGTTTATTTATATCACATGTATTGATATGAAGTCACATTACACTGAGAGATTAAGGAGATATAAATCACTAGTGATAATTAATGTAAGTTCTGTTTATGCTTATGTTTCTGTATTGACGATGACATCCAAAATGTTTTAAAATGAATAAAAATACTTTATTCGAAAATGCTTTGATAACGTATTTATCATGTTTTACTGGGAACAAATTCCGCAAACATTTTTATTACAATAGGTACTCTGATTTTTATAAAGCATAAACAAAATCGGTCTTTTCTGGCCGAGAAAATGGGGATGTCACATCATGCCAGGTCCAGACACATCGACATGAAATATCACTTCATAAGACACAAAATAGAAGAATGACTCCTCGTGGCAAAGAGGGTATCATCAGATGAGAACCAGACAGATCCCCTCACGAAGGGACTGAGTAGGGTTAAGCGTTTACAGCATGCGAGGCACATTGGGCTAAGGGATGATATTAGTTTTAATGATTAAATATTTGATTCGAAACTTGTAATAGGTAGACTGTAATTGACATTTGACGCTTAAATAAAAGGTGGTTTTTATTTACTAGTATGGTACTGTCTCATGTCAATTGTTTACTATTGTTTCATTTTGCATGTTTTGACTTTCAGAATAATTGGATTATTCAAACAATCCACAGCCTATCCTACTTTGGAAGTAGGTATTGAATTAAGAATGTCATGAATTTGGCTTGTAGATTGTCAGAAATGGTTAGACATTGCTATGACATTCATGAGTGCTCATAAGGTCTGAGTATTGGATTTAACCCACGCTCACTTGTATCGCTTCATGGAATTTATCTTGAGTGATCATGAGACGATAATATCATATAATCTTCAAACCTAGATATATGAGTTGTTGACTATGATTTGGCTGTACATTGATAGTATGAAAACGCATCGGTAACTCGATGTTATAAAATGTATTGTTGTGTATGGTTCAATGAATAGTTGGTACGAGCATATATTGTCGAAGTTTATTTATTCCTTTTAGTCCTTGGAGGTTTAAAAGCAATATCTTGGGCCCCTCTATGATTTTGTTTTGACTTATGTGTCAGGCCCGGTCATAACTAAATTGATGTGTTCGATTAAGTTTTATGTCAAAAGAATCAGAAATCGGGAAAAAAAACTGTTGGACAACAATATTGATTGTGTTCAATGTGTTTTTTTCCGTCTGATATCTTGAGAACAGAGGATTCTATGATCACTTATCTAAAATGGTACGTCTAAGTTCGACAAAGGCATTTAAGAGCCACGATTTCTAAGCAGATCCTGAAGTTATACTTACAGTTATAGCTATTAGACTTATCCAAGTGGGAGACTATTGGATAAGGTGTTTAAGTCCATAACTATATTTGGTATGTACTTGACCCAGGAGTAGCATGGTCCTTTTGGGTTGCACTTCACCGTGACAATTTGAAGGATGGACTTTTGAGAAGAGGATAATTATGATTTATTAATATATTATAAGTTCTAATATATTAATATGAAATCATATTATTTAATTAGTATTGATCAAGAATTAATTTGGAATTAATTTTGTGCTCAAAAAAGACTAATTAAATATATAGAGATTGATTGTGTAAATCATTCATTCTTATAAGGTGGGCTAATGATCCAGGATTCCTTATGTTGGGCTAAACCCATGTGGTGACCCATGGAGGTCAAAACCCATGGAGCATGAGGAATGTGGAAATTCATGCACATTAGCGTTTGCATGGTGTAACCCTTATGTATCCACACTATATAAGAAGCCCTTTGGTTCATGAAATCGGCACCTAGAGTCCTTGTAAGAGTGCTAGCCGATTTTGTGTGCATATTATCTCCTCTCAAGTTCTTCCAATTGTTGGTGGTGATTTTTGATTCCATTTGAGGCATTCACACTATTGGTTCTAGGCTCTTAAAGCTTCAAGGTTTCAACTACACTAAAAGGTATGTCATCTAACTAAAATTTTGTAGTATAGTTACTCCATTGTATGCTAGTTAGGATGATGCTTTGTAATTTTGAAAGTTTGCATGTATATTAGAGAAAAAAATAGATCCAAAGCATCTTGGGTTGCATGTACACCATAGGAGTGTTAGAATGCTCAAAACTCATGAATATGCCCCCATTGGTCTGCAGTCTATCCAGGCCGCCCTAGGTATGTTGTCCTACAGCATAAAGCAAGTCCGCCTCAACCTACCCCCAATCATACAATCAACACATAGATAAAAAATGCTAGCATATACAAACAGTGAAACCGATCTAACATATCACTAATCATTGCATCATCCTATATACCAAGATACCGACCTAACCGGTCACTAACATAGCATCATCCTATATACCAGGATACCGACCTAACATGTCACTAAGCATATCATCATGCAATAACCAGGATAACAATCCAAAAAGAAGGGTCTATAGCCTTTTTCCATTTTGCAGACTCGGGGCCTGTCATGGCTTCCTTGTAGTTGTTAGGTTCATCCAAATTTACTAGTGTGCTATCACTGATAAATGTAACATCATCTGTAGTAATACGAAAACCATATAACATAGGTGGAACACTAACTCTACTGGAACGCCTCAGAGGTAAGGACTCGTCAACTAGTTCAACAAGAGTTTCCTCCTCAGGATGAGCGCTAGTGTTTGAGGTTCCTTCATCACTTAACTCTTGAAGCTCTTCAAGGTCAATTTGCCTCCCACTGTCCTCTTGGTATATGAGTTCTCTCTCTCGGAAAACCCCTCTCCTCGCAAACTAGATAACATTGTCACTCGGTCTGCAGAAGAGATATCTAAAAGACTTATGTGGGTAACCGATGAAAATACAACGCTCACTACGAGGTTTGGGCTTGTCATGAGTCTCTCTCCTCACAAAAGCCACGTAACCCCAACCTTGATGTGTGCTAATGAGGGAACCTTCCTTCACCACATCTCGTGAGGTGTTTTAGCAACCTTCTTAGTATGGACTAGATTAAGGATATGGGCGACAGTCTCAAAGGCATACCCCCGGAATGAGATAGGTAACGAAGCTTAAATCATCATGGAACGAACCATGTCCAACAAGGTTCGATTGATCCTCTCAGCCACACCAATAAGCTGTGGTGTCCTGGGTGGCGTCAATTGTGAAATAATTCCACATTACTTAGGATAGTCGTGGAACTCGATACTAAGATACTCACCACCACGATCGGATCGGAGCATTTTTATCTTCCTGCCCAATTGATTCTCCACTTGTTGTTTAAACTCTTTGAACTTTTCAAAGGTTTCTGGCTTATGCTTGATTAAGTAGATATAGCCATATCTGTTGTAATCATCAGTAAAATTCACATAGAAACAGTTAGCATCCCTTGTGGTGGATCTGAAGGGTCCACACACATCGATGTGTATGAGATCCAACAAACCCTCACCCCTTTCACAAGTACTAACGAAGGGTGACTTAGTCATCTTTCCATGCAAACAAGATTCGCAAGTGTCATCCGACTTTAAGTCGAATGACTCCAACACACCAGTCTTTTGGAGTTGGGCTATGCGCTTCTTGTTGACATGTCCAAGACAACAATGCCAGAAGCATGACTTTTCCAAATTTTTGGACGAATCAATATGCAATACATTATTTCCTAAGTTGTCTACAACCATCACAATTTCATATACACCATTACAATGCAGTGCTTTAAAATAAAATACACCATTATAAAAAGCATTAATAGAACCAATTTCATTATCGAATGAAAATCTAAAACCTTGTTTGTACAAACCTTGAAAGGAAATAATGTTTTTCGCCATATCGGCCGAGTAGAAACAATTATTCAAATCTAATCCTAACCCATTACTAAGCAATAAATAATAAACTCCAATCTTGGTGACAAATGACATTTTCCTATTCCCCATGATGAAGTTCATCTTCCCGTGCTCCACATCCCTACTTCTTTTTAGTCCCTGCATATCAGAACAAATGTGAAAACCCCAACCTGTGTCAAGGACCCAAGAATTAGCATGTGATGAATATTAGACATAATAGTGTAAATACCTACATGGGTGGGCTTTATCTTCCCATGCTTGACATCCTGCTAGTATTTGGGCAGCTTCGCTTCCAGTGCCCTTTATCATGACAGTAGAAGCACTCTCCTTCTCTTGGATTGATAGAGGGATTAGCAGAACCAGATTTGGTCCCACTAGAAGAGGATCCATCATGAGACTTTCCTTACGGCTCTTAGAAGGAGCCTTCCTCTTCTTCCTTTTCCCATGTACAGTTGTTAGTAGTGGGGCAGCAGCAGTAGGAGTAGGAGTAGATACAACAGATTGTCCTTTTAGACTACTTTCTGCAGTTCTTAAAAGGCCTTAAAGCTTGCTAAGAGTGACCTCCACCTTGTTCATATGATAAGCATACAAAACTGATCAAAAAAAGGAGGCAAAGAGTGTAGGATAATATCAATGGCCAACTCTTCATCGAAGTTAACATTCAACTTCAGCAAGCGGTCCACAAACCTTTACATTTTCTACAACCGGGCCGTGAATACTTCATTTTTGTTGTTATCATGGAGTCAATGATTTCATACCTTTCCTGATGAGCACTTTGATGGTATCTTTCCGTCAAGTCTTGGTGCATCTCAAAATGGTAGTAATCCTCATAGGACTTTTGAAGTTCAGCTATCATAGTGGCAAGCATGATGCATGACACCTTCGTGGCATCCTTCTCATGTGCCCTATATTCAACAACCTCTTCAAGAGTAGCAGTGGCTTCATCAATCTTCTTAAGCTTTTTATCTAGGACATATTCTTTGTCCTCATAACGAGTGGCCATCCTAATGTTCCAAATACAATCATTAAAGTTCGAACCATCAAATATGACCCTCCCACACAAGTTCATGAGGGAGAAAGAGCCAAAAGGGTTTGAGGCATAAGCGGTGTTAGAAGACATCTGAAAATGAAAGACAGAGTTTAAATTAGATAAGAATCCTTAATATAACACCCAAATGAAATATTAAGGCTAGAACCCAGCACAATATTTTACAATTCGGAAGACGGATGTCATAATCCAATTGCAAAATATTTGAAGGTAGGTAAATGACGATTTACCAAATTCGACCATGAAAAACGAAATTGATTATTAAGTTTTAAATTGGATTGAAATTCCTAGATTCTTTTGAGATTCATTGAACTTTTCAATGACATGTTTAAATCTCAATTATTCCCTTCAAAGTTTGAGACTGGGATACCAAGGATCACAAACAATGTATGAATAACCACGCAAATGTTCTTGGTACACTCAATGCCATTTATCACCTAATCAATGTGTCGGTAAACCACACATGCTCCATTGATGTATGACAAACATTAAGCTACCCTTTACCACCCTTGTTAGTCCAATTTAGTGTGTCATTTAACCACACACGCTCCCTAATGACTTAGCAAGGTGCAAAGTGCAATTCCATGGCATAGCATCATTTTCACATTTTTCCTAAAGTAACTAAGATTGGGAATTTAATAAATTAAACATTTAGTTACTTTATAATTATCATTATACTTTTAACGAGAATTAACGTCCTATCCTACGCATTCGGCTAACGACCCTCCACCAATAGAGGAAGCGGTGGGTGATAGTAGACACCTATTAAACCACCATTTATAGGCAATAACCTTATAACCCCCCCCCCCCCTTATAGACTGGCTTCGTAAATGAGGCCTACTAACGGTAAGACTGACTTGTCTTATACATATATATATATATATATATATATATATATATATATATATATATATATATAATTATTAAACTTTTAATATTATAATAGTATAAGGGTTGAATTTTGAACTTTTAAAATCCTAGGGTTTGGAATTAAATGTTTCATGAATGAGACTTTACAAATTCCAAAACTCGAGGGCAAGTTTTGAAACTCTTAAAAACTCTTGGTTTCCATAAGTTATGAGTTAACGCATTTTTTATGAATGAGACTTTTCATTTTCTATAACTTGAGGACAAGTTATGGAATTCTTTAAAAGCAATTAGATCAATTTTAACCAATTAAAACTATTATGTAATTTTGTCACTGATCTAATCTAACTCATAAGGCAAGGCAATTCATATGAAATAATACAAATAGTCAACTTATTATCTTAAAATTTGACAATTGACCTTTAATTGGATGAAGAAAATCATTACCAAATTAGAAAACAAGAATTTTATGATACAAAACAGTTTGTGGTAATGATCCTAATCCAATTCTGGCTAAAAGGCTCAAAAATCTGCAAGCAGAAGGTTCTACTCGACGAGTGCATGAACTGGCCTCGTTGAGTTGCCAGTTTATGAGTAAACTCGTCGAGTCAGATCACTGGAATTGTCGAGTTCATCAGTCAGAGGCCAGAAATGTGATTTTCAGCTTTGAAAATTAACCAAGCATGAATATAACAGAAAACAATCCTAGGCTCTGATACCACTTAAGGGTTTTGAGCACTATAACAACCTTATGGTGCACATACAACCCTGATGCTTTGGATCTATGTTTTCTCTAATTATACATGCAATATTGTTTCCAAAGCATGAAGCCTAAACTAGCATACAAAATTCGATATATGAATCATAAAGCTAGTTAGAAGAATACCTCTTATTGTAGATTGTTTTATTTTGCCTTTAAGAACTTAGCACCTAAAGTGTGATGCCTCAAATGGTTCACAAAACACCACCAACAATTAGAGAGCTTTGGAGAGAGGTTATGAGGCACTCAAAATTGGCTATAGTATCTCTAAGATTACTAGTGTCACCAATTTTAGGCCAAGGGGTTATATATATAGTGTAAAATTCCAAGGTTTATGTGTAAACCCTAATTCTTACACTTGGGTTGGTAATGGACTAACACTTCATGGTTCCTTTCATAGGCTTAGCCCATCACTAATCTATCATGGATTATTAGGCCAACCTATATGTATCAATGATTTACATAATCAATCCCTATATATTTAATTAGTCTCTTTTGATCACCAAATTAATTCTGAATTAATTATTGATCGATACTAATTAAATAATAAACCTCTTTCTCAAATATCCATCCTATCAGATTGTTTTGGTGAATGCAACCCAAAATGGACCATACTACTCTCAGGTCAAGTACAAACCAATTATAGTTATAGGCTTAGACACCTAATCCAACAATATGTACCAACCAGAAGGGTTCCTTGATTCTAAGAAGGATCATGAATGTTTGCTGAAGAAATCCATGTAAGGTTTGAAGTAGTCTCCAACATAATGGTACAAGAGATTTGATTCATTCATGATCTCAAATGGTTATACTTGGAACCAGTTTGACAATTATGTTTACTCAATGGAATTTTCACCATATTCTCACATATATCTGTTGCTATATGTTGATGATATGCTCATCGCAACCAATGACATGGTTGGAATAAATGACTTGAAGGCGACCCTAACGAATGAGTTTGATATGAAGGATTTGGGAGTAGTAAAAGAAGATACTGGGGATGGAGATTCAAAGGGTTAGAAGTTCATGGAGGTTATGTATTTCTCAACAAAAGTACATTGAGAAAGTTATAAAGTCCTTCAATTTTGATAATTCCAATCCAGTTGGAACTCCTTTGACAGCTCACTTTAAACTTGGTCAAAATACTATACCCATAACTAATGAAGAAAGGAAGTACATGAGCAGGGTTCCATATTCAAGTGTTGTTGGAAGTCTAATGTATGCTATGGTCTGTACCAGACCTGATTTGGCCCATGCAGTTAGTTTGGTTAGCAGGTTTATGAGTAGTCCAGGGAAGACTCATTTGGAAGCTGTAAAGTGGATCTTGCGATACTTGAAGGGAATGCCGAATGTTTGCTTGGTGTATGGAGACAATACAAAGAGTGACTTGGTAGGATATGTTGACTCTGATTATGGAGGTGACTTGTTGAAGTATAGGTCACGGATGTGCTACATATTCACTTTATTCGGATGTGCCATTAGTTGGAAGTCAACGTTACAAGATATTGTTGCTTTATCTACAACTGAATCCGAGTACATGTTCATGACAAAAGAATAAATAAGGAGATATGGTTGTAAGGGCTTATTAGAGTCTTGGTCTGAAGGTGGAGAAGCCTATCTTGTATTGTGAAAGTCAGAGTGCTTTGATTCTTGCTAAGAACCCTATGTATCACAAGAAGACAAAACATATTGATATCAAGCTGAATTTCATTCGAGATATTATGGAAGGAGACAAGTTTTCAATATTGAATATTGATACCAAGGTCAACATAGCAGATATGTTGACAAAGTCATTCCCACGGAGAAGTTCAAGCTTTCCTTGGACTTGGTTGATGTTCACATGAGGTATGTCCCTTCGGGGACGAATGGCAGGAAGGGAGAGGAATTTCTTATTTTAGATGGAGTTCAAAGGATGCTTAAGTTAAGGTAGGGATTGTTAAATGTGGATAGAGCATTTGGATCATGTTCATGGAGAATTTTGATCATATTCATGGAGCATTTGGAGTATTTAGAACTCAATGGATCACTTGGGGTTCATGGAGCATGTGACAAAGGAACACATCATCTGAGAAAGGAATGGATCGACGAATAAAGGAACGGATCAAGTGCCAAAGGAACGGATCGTACAGAAGGGGGTTTGAAGTTCCTGAAAGAGGTTTGGAGCACTTGGGAGTGATATGGAGCAACAAGGGAACCTTGTTGCACCATATGTTGAAGGGATGGGCCAAGAAGGTTGAAGTTGCGCCAAGGGCATTCCTTCTTGCGACATTATACTCCCTCTTGCGCCATGAGTTGTTCCTCATGCGACATAAGGATCTCTCTTGTGCCATGGGGTACTCGTGTTGATCCATGGAGTATGTTCTTACGCCATGCATGGCCTCGTTGTGCCATGTATGTTCCTTTTGCGCCAAGGTGGTGTTGTTGCTCCAATCCTGATGTTCTTGTGCCACACTTGAAGCATGTTGCGCCATCCATACAATTGTTGCACCATCATGGTGCAAGTTGGACCATCTTGGTCCTTGATGAGCCAAGTATGCTATGAATTCCTCTATGATGCTCAAGAAAGTTCCAGAAGATGTTGCATGGCAGAATATGATTGGTTGCCTCCATTCATGGGCCAATGGGCTTGGCCTATTAGGGTTTTAGGTCTGATCCCTCAAGTATAAATAGGGTTGCATGTTAGGTCATTTTGTATCTTGAATTCTAGAGTGATAGGCGAATCTATGTGTAACTATACTTGTAACCTATGTTTGAGAGCTTTGAAATAAAAGAATACTCCCTACCTGCCCATGGATGTAATTCACCTCGACCGCACCACGTAAATAATGTGTCTTGTGTGCTTATAGTATTGCTAGTTATCCTCTTTACTTCCTAACAGATTTAGTTATGATAGCATCCGTATGGCGTGCTTACGCTTTAGACTCTAGAGTGTTAGGATCCCAGGTTAAGGGATATGATGAGGACTTCCTTGTTTGTTCTTGTTTGATTGGGGCTTGGAGGTTTGAATAACGACTCGAACACCTGATAGGTTCATTTAAGTCTTATTGAGCCAAGTGTTGTTGGATAGTGGATCAGGAGTAGGCCCGAGTGTTGTTGTTGGTTACGGGATAGGGGGTTTCCCTGAATGTTGATGGTTAGTGGATCAAGGTAAGCCCGAGTGTTGTTGTCAGTTAGTGGATCAGGGGTAATGTGACATCCCCAAATTCATGATCATTTTAAAAAAATTATTTATGCTTATTTAAAAATTAGAGTATCCTTTTAAAAAAATATTATGGAATTTGTTCCCACAAAAACATGATAACAATATTATCAAAACATTATCGAAGAAATGTATTTTTTATATTTAAACATTGGGATGTCATCATCAATACAAAAACATAAGCATAAATAGACTTTACATTTATTTACACTAATGATTTACATCTCTATTAATCTCTAAACGTAATGTAGCTTTGTATTGCCACCTGTGAAACAAATAAACTGAGTGGGTCAGGTTGCGAAACCTGGTGAGTACATAGGGTTTTCAAACCACAATAATATAATTATTATGTTTAATCATCAAAAAATTAACCCAACTTCTCATCCCCATTATCTTCTTTTTTCGTAAGGATCTACCCTAAGAAATCATCTATTCTTCATTCATTCATTCCTAAGGATTGTCCTAAGGAATAGGCATGATGTCCATCGCTGCCAGGGTTTATCCAACAGGCACTAAGTTCATAGTTGTCGATGTTATCTATTAGCCGCTAAGTACACAGCTGCCAATGTTCATCTATAGGGCACTAAATCCATAGCTGCCAATGTTCATTTGTGAAGTACTAAGTCCATAGCTGCCAGAGCTTTTAGAGTACATCTGGTGAACACATCGTTCACAACACCTATAGGCTGCGAGCCTAATAGCGTTCCACTAGACTATCTAGAATAGTCCGTGGACATCATCTATACTCTGCTAAATGACTAGATCATCACTTATATCAAGATTTCTTATCATCTCTCACCTTTCATCATTTGTATCCCCTTTCGTCTCTCATCATTCATCTCATCTTCCATCTACCCATCTTTACCCAATATATTTATAGGTATAAAAATACATATACAGTTTAAATCAAGTAAAATGTGTATTTTGTTCATCCATCATAGATATCAAGAACACAAATAATATGAACACATAGCACATAATTTATATTAAATACTTCATATATATGTCTAAGATTAAAGTAACTATGCACTCACTTGTTAAAGTGATGACTCAAAATTCGGACAACGCTTCACTTATAACAATCGTCTTTTCATGCGATGAAACCTAGCATTATTATTATTGCTAAGTTTTAATCTAATATTTATTGCAACTAATTATTAACTCAAGGTCTACAAACTATATTGTTTTATAAGTGTTAAACAATACTTTTCATGTAAGGAACCCTTGTGATATATATTATAGATTAGTTAATATTATTCATTCTAAATAATATTCTATCAAAAAGTTTTTTTGATGCTTATTGCCTCTAAATTGACTATCCCGAATCTGCAGACGTTACAGTTATCTCCCCCTTAGGATGATTATGTCTCGGACTCATCAATGAGATAGGGCTTGTATAATTTGTAACACCATGTTCTGAAAATGGTTTTTTATGGATTTCAGAGGCCTAGGATAGGGCGTTTTGGTATTTTATGGGTCTTGATGTTTTTATTCGAGAGGTTTGGGGTCGGGGTGTGTTGATAGAAGCGTAGGGCTTCTCGCCACGTTTTCATGGATATAAAGTTCGTCGGAAACGGACTTAGAGTGAAGCAGTTACAACACTTGGAAGTTATTGGCAATATTGGTCCTTAATGGACAAAGATGGCAAGAAAGGACCATGCATGCAAGGTGGCCAGCGCAAGAGTACGCCCAATGTATATATGGATATGGTCACGGGTGCTTTTGGCGTACGTCTGGCGTACAGGATGTACGCCCAACGAATGTCTAGTGTCCAGAAACCCAAATTTTAAGGCCAACCAATATATAAAGAACATAATGGCTCAAACTCTAGCCTCCTTATCAGCCTCACCAACCTCAGAGAAACCCTAGAATGCCTCATCTCGTCATCCTTGGGTGATTTTGACTTCAAGAAGCTCATTTTGGTGGGGTAAGCTTGGAAGAAGAAAAGAGGAAGTTGGCAAGGAAGAACATGGGAAGTTGGAGCTCATAGATCTAGAATAACATCATCTGGAACTTTTTGGAGGAATAAAGTTCATAACTTTACTTAAGGGTGCTTAGATCTAGTGAGGTTTAGTGTTGAAGTAATTTTGGTCCTAAAGGTGGAAGCTTTATAGCCAAATCCGATTTCCAGTCCAAGGGTTGCCACCCTTGGTGCTAAATAATTCTCTAGGTCAAAAAGTTGACACCTTGATGGTCTTAATGGATTCATGCAAGTAATAAGACCGTCTTCATGGAAGTAATACATCATTTTTGGAGTTTGAGCTTGTTTGGTCCAAATAAAGTCACCAAGTCAGTGACTTTATGGATTAGGTCGTGGACAGGACGAGGATCTTTGATTGTAACTTCTGAAGTGGAGTATTAAGCTCTTAATGGGAAAAGGACTTATCAAGAGGTTTATGATGAGTGTACGTTAAGGTACGCTCAGCATACGCACCACTTAGTTAGTACGCTTAGCGTACGTGAATGTACGTCCCGCGTACTCCGTCAGTTTGGGGTTTGCATTTTGGGCCTCGGTTTGGGCCTTGCTTTGGGTCCTTGGGCCTTAGTGGGCCATCAGAAGTCAGATAATATGGGCCAAGGAAATTTTTGGGTTTAGGGTAAGGCCCATTAAAGGGATTGGGCCAATTTAGCAAATTGGGCCATTAGTGGGCCAACAGTGGGCTTGGGAAGCTCGCCTAGTGTTGGGCCTTTTTCATTATGGTTTGGGCCTTAGTTATGGACCAAGTTGGCCTAGGGGTATAATGGTCATTCTACCCTATGAAGGGTTATTGAATTAGACTAAGTGATATTTTGGTATTGATAGCTCGGGGAGCCGAAGGATCAACAGTTCGGGAAGTTCCAATTAGCAGCCAGAGGAGTTTTTAGCAGGACTTCAACAGTGCAAGGTGAGTCTCCTCACTGTGTGCATGGGTCTATGGCCACAATATCGGCCCATTATGCTTGTGTACAGTATGAAGACCCGAGGGTTAGCCATAGGCATTATTATGATATATGTTTCGGATTACGATCTGATGTCAGGCGAGGCCCGAGGTATGTTAGTATGCTAGAGGTCTTTGTGATTCTTGCATGTATCGGTAGTATGTTTCCGGACCAAGGTATGATGTCAGGGCAATCCTGAGGAATGTTAGTCTGCTAGTTATACTTGTTGTGTGTGTGATACTTGTATGTGCCTGGTAAAGAGGTGAGTGTGGCTGAGGTCCCGCATCTTATCACTAGCTGAGTATGCACGGGGTTCCGTATCTCATTAGTAGCAGAGCAGGGACGGGGCCCGAGATAGGAGAGAAATGAGTATGGGAGGGGGCCCGTATCTCACTATCAGCAAGAGTGTGGACGGGGTTCCATGACCCATGAGTAGCAGGACAGGGGCGAGGCCCAAGTTAAGCGAGGCCTTAGGACAGGAATACAGTAGGGCATGCTTGTTTATGTGTTAACATGTTTATATGATTGTATGTGTATGGCGGGCGAGGCCCAGAGACAGGCGGGGACTAAGAGAAACATAAGTGTATACCGAACGGAGCTTGATGCCTAGTTGGGCCTAATGTCGGGCTAGCCTCGATGCTGAAGTGAGTCCGATGTCGGGAAAGTCCTGATGCAGTAGGCAGGGGCCCAGTATGTGGTTATATGTCTGGTATATGGTAGTATGGGGAACCCACTAAGTTTCGTGCTTATGGTTTTCAGTTTTAGTTTTAGGTACTTTCAGTAGCGCAGGGAAGAACTCGGGATGACTGCATCGCACACACCATGACGTTTTAGCCTAGGATGTTTTACTATGATATCATATGTTTAAACATGATACTTTGATTAAATATGTTTTGAATGAATGGTTTCACAACTATGGTTTTATTATAGTTTTAAAATGAAATTTTTGGACATGATTTTTGGGACGTTACATAACTACTCCATATGTTATCTCTTCATCCTAGGTAATAACTCTAACACCCCATTCCCGAGTTCAATTTAACGAGAGAAAGGAAAGGAAACGGGTGGAAATGAGAAGAAAATAAAAGAAATTGGTGTTCTAGAGTTTCATTAAAGGAGAGAAGTGGAAGGAAGTGGAGGGAAATGGGAGGATCACTTTCCTTCCTAACTTTACTTCCGATTTGGCAGGATTTGGAAAGAAAGAACAAAATGATTCATTTTCCTTCCACTTCTCTCCAACTCGGGAACACAAAAACAAATTTTATTTTCCTTTCTTTTCTCTTCTTTTCTCTCCTGACTTTCTTTTCTCTGCTTTTCTTTTCTTTTGGTAAACTCGGGAATGAGGCGTAACTCTTATATGATTATATCCTTTCAAATGAGTATCTAACTCTTGGACTTCTTGACTGCTGGCGGTGCTCAGTCTTGCACCCGCTCTTTATCCTATGTTCGACTTTCAATCATAACCTTCGAGTTATAAATTCAATCCTTATTAGAGACTCCTACACCTTCTTCAACAGACTTAACTTAAGAGAATTTCTTTACTTTGATTATCATAACAGACCGGTGGATCATGTTCTAATGACCTCTCATCGTATGATGCAGTGCTTAGACTCGGGTCTTTTTGAGTCAGATTATAGAATGGAAGACACATTCCTTCATGTTCTAATGCGATATAATTGATGGGTTTGAGCCACAAAAACATCCTATGTGCTCATGCAAACCCTAATGCTTGGATCTAGGTTTCTCTAATTGTACATGCGTTCATCCAAGACTTTCTAACCCTAGGTCTATTGATAATAATACAAAATTATAACGACCAAATCATATCTAGAAGATTACCTCTTGTTGCTTGCTTGAATCTTCTTGTCTTTGATGCTTAGAGTCACATGTGTAACTCCTCTAATGGCTTACAAACACCAACTAGCAAGAGGGTAGTATTTGAGAGAGGGAGGAGGCACAAAAAAATCGGCTCTAGGGTTCTTAGAGAAGCAGTGGACGATTTCTGTAACCCAAGGGTTTTATTTATACTGTGAGCAACTAGGGTTTTAGTCAAAACCCTAATGGATAGCTTAAACATAAAGCAGCCCATGGAACCTTCTGGAATAAGGCCATGGATGAAAATATGATGGGTTCCCATCATAATTTCGTTCATCCCTTTATCCATTAGGTTTCCCAACCCAAAATTCAACTATCAAACATTTGACAGTTTAAGCCCTTTGTTCAATTAATCTCTTTTAGTCACCAAATTAATTCCTAATTAATCTATAACTAATATTAATCAAATAATATGATTTCTCCTTTAATATATTATTCATATAATATATTAATAAACCTTAATACCTTCTCTCTCTCTCTCTCTCCATAAATTACCCTGTCAAGTTGCTATGGTGAAGGCAACCCAAAACTACCATGCACAACCGGGTCAAGTACTTACCAAATATAGTTACGGGCTTAGAGACTAATCCAAAACTCTCCCATTTGCATAAGTCTAGTAACTACAAATGTAAGCACAATCCGATTGGCAATCGTAGCTCTCAAAGACGCTGTCAAACTCTGATCTTATCAGTAACATGTCCTTTAGATAAGGGATCGTATAGTCCTTCATTCTAGATATCGTGCGGACAATTACATGGAACATAATCATACTTATTGTCCAGCAGTTTGTTTCTCGATCTCTGATTCGTTTGACATAGAACTTAACTAAACACATCAATTCAGTTCTGGCCGGGCTCGACACATAAGTCAAACCAAATCATCGAGGGGCCCTGATATCGCTTTTACCCTCTTAGGATAAAAGGAACAGATAAACTTCGACTTATATGCATTCATTATTCAATAATCAAATCATGCACAACAATGCATTTTATAACATCAAGTTACTGATGCGATTTCGCATTATCAATGCATAACAAATTACCAAACAATAAACCATATACCTAGGTTTTAAGACCATATGATATTATCGTCTTGCGATCACTCGAGATAAATTTCATGAAATTATTCCAGCAAGTGCGGGTTTATTCCAATGCTCAAATCAAACTCATAAGCACTCATGAACATTGTAGCAAACTTTTGCTATGTATAAACCATATTTTGACCCAACATGAACGTTGTACCAAACTTTTGCTATGTCTAATACATTTTAGAAAATCTACACACCAATTCATGACAGTCTTCATTCATACTTACTTCCAACATATGAATGCTTGTGGACGGTTCGAATAATTCTTATTATTCAGGAAGTCAAAACATGCAAAATGAAACAACAAGTAAACAATTAACATAAGATAGTAGCATTACTAATAAATAATACTCTTTTATTTGATCATCAAATGTTAATTACAGTTTATCTATTACATGTTTCTAAACTATCTAATCTAAACTAATATCATCCTTCAGCCCGATGCTCCTAGCATACTGCAAGTGTTTAACCCTGCTCAGTCCCTTCATAAGCGGATCTGCTGGGTTATCTTCTGAGGATACCCTCTTTACTACGAGGAGTCCTTCCACCCGATGTCAAATAAATTGATATTTTCTGTCGATATGTCAAGATCTGTCGTGATCCCTATGTTCCTTAGTCAAGGCAACCGCTCCCTCATTATCATAGAAAATTTCCATGGGCTCCTTTATGGCTGGCATAACTCCAAGTTCTCCGATGAAGTTCTTCAACCATATTGCCTCCTTTGACTCTGCGCTCGCTATAATGTACTCTGATTCACACGTTGAATCAACTACGGTCGCTTGCTTGGAACTTTTCCAAGTCACTGCTCCTCCATTAAGGGTAAAGACCCAGCCCAACTGTGAACGGTAGTTGTCCATGTCGGTCTGAAAATTGGTGTCACTGTACCCTCGCACCTTTTAGTCATCACTCCCACCGAGGACTAGAAACCATTCCTTGGTCCTCCGAAGGTACTTAAGAATGTTCTTGACTGTGGTCCAATGCACTTTGCCAGGATTCCCTTGATATCTGTTGACCATGCTCAAAGCGATGGCCACATCAAGGCAAGTACAAGTCATAGCATACATAATCGAGCCAACTGCGGAAGCGTATGGTACTCGGCTCATTTTTGCTATCTCGACTTCGGTACTTGGGCATTGAGTCTTACTCAACTTGGCATTACTTTGGATCGAATACTCCCCCTTCTTATAATTCTCTATACTAAAACATTGTAGTATCTTGTCCAAGTAAGTATTATGACTAAGTCCTACTAGTCTCTTACTTCTGTCACTCACTATCCTTATTCCCAAAATATAGGAAGCCTCTCCGAGGTCCTTCATAGCGAAGCAGTTCCCGAGCCAGGACTTGACTTCCTGAAGTATCGAGATGTCGTTTCCTAAGAGTAGCATGTCATCGACATACAATACGAGGAAGCTACTTATACTCTCATTGGCTTTGACATATACACATGATTCATCCTCACTTCGCAGAAAACCAACCTCTTTGATTTTCTCGTCGAAACAAGGATTCCATCTGCGAGATGCTTGCTTATGTCCATAAATGGACTTCTCAAGCTTGCACACTCTATTGGGATGCTTCGGATTGACAAAACCCTCTGGATGAGCCAGCATCACCCTAATAGATTTTATCTTGGCAACCGGTGAGAACATTTCATCATAGTCAACTCTAGGAGTTTGAGTGAAACCCTTTGCGACCAATCGCGCCTTATATGTGTGCACATTTCCATCCATGTTGGTCTTCTTCTTGAAGATCCACTTGTACCCGACCATTTTACGTCCGGGCACATGGTTAACCAAATTCCAAAGTTGGTTGTCGTACATTAACTGAATCTCTCTATCTATTGCCTCTTTCCATTTCGCAGACTCCGAGCCTGCCATGGCTTCCTTATAGTGTTTAGGTTCACCCAAATTTATTAGTGTACTATCACTAATATACGTGTCCCCTTCTGTATCAATATGAAAACATATAACTGGGGTTGAACACTAACTCTTTCGGAACGTGTAAGAGGTAAGGACTCGACAATCGGTTCAACCGAAGTTTCCTCCTCGGGTTGAGCACCAACATTAGAGGTTCCTTCATCGCTTGATTCTTGAATCTCTTCAAGATTGATTTGCCTCCAAATGTCCCCTTGGCTTATGATTTCACGCTCTCGGAAAAGCCCTCTCCTCACAACGAAGATAACATTATCACTCGATCTATAGAAGAGATATCCAAAGGATTTTTGTGGGTAGCCGATGAAAATACACCGCTCACTACGAGGTTCGAGTTTGTCAAGAGTCTCTCGTCTTACGAAAGCCTCGCAACCCCAAACCTTGATATGCGCCAACAAGGGAGCCTTCCTTGTCCACATCTCGTGAGGTGTTTTGGAAACCTTCTTTGTAGGGACTAAGTTAAGGATATGGGCGGCAGTCTCTAAGGCATACCCCCAAAATGAGATAGGTAGTGAAGCACGACTCATCATGGAACGAACCATGTCTAACAAGGTTCGATAACGCCTCTCAGCCACACCATTCAACTGCGGTGTCCTAGGTGGCGTCAATTGCGAAACGATTCTGCATTCCTTAAGATAGTCGTGGAGTTCAAGACTTAGGTACTGTCCTCCTCGATCGGATCGAAGCATCTTGATTTTCCTGCCCAACTGATTCTCCACTTCTTGTTTAAACTCTTTGAACTTTTAAAAGGTTTCTGACTTGTGCTTGATTAAGTAGATATACCCATATCTACTATAATCATCGGTAAAAGTCACGTAGAAGCGACTCGCATCCCTTGTGGTTGATCTAAAGGGCCCACACATATCGGTGTGTATGAGATCCAATAGACGAGACTCACACACGTCATCGTCCCTAAGGTCGAATGACTCCAACACTCCATCCTTTTGGAGTTGGGCTATGCGTTTCTTGTTGACATGTCCAAGTCGACAATGCCACAAGTATGCTTTATCCAAACCATTGGAAGAATCAACAGACAACATAACATTTCCTAAGTTATCTACAACCATTACAGTTTCATATATTTAATTACAAGGCAATGCTTCAAAATAAATACACCGTTAAGATAAGCATTAATAGAACCTTTTTCATTATCAAATGAATATCTAAAACCTTGTCTATATAAACCATGAAATGAAATGATGTTTCTTGCCATATCTGGCGAATAGCAACAATTGTCTAAATCTAATCCTAATCCACTATTAAGCATGTGGTAGGTCATGCGGAACTAGTTGTAGAAGGGAGGAAGGGAGTGAAGGATGATGTCAATCGCCATCACTTCATCAAAGTTAACATTCAACTTTAGAAGACGACCAACATATCTCTGCATCTTTTGCAGATAAGCGGTAAGGGACTCTCCACTACCCATTCGGGTAGTGATCATCGAAGTGATGATCTCATACCTCTCTTGCCTCGCACTTTGGTGGTATCGGTCCAGCAACTCTTGATGCATCTCATAGGTATACATGTCCTCATAGTACTTTCGGAGTTTGGAAGTCATTGGCGCCAGCATGATGCAATGCAATTTCGTGGCATCACACTCGTGGACCTCAAAGGCGGCGATCTCTTTGGGAGTAGCAGTGTTCATGTCGATCTCCTCCAGCTCCTTATCTAGGACATACTCTTTGTCCTCATAACGGGTGACCATTCTAATGTTACGGATCCAATCGTTAAAATTGTTTCCGTTGAATATCACCCTCCCACACAAGTTCATGAGTGAGAATGAGCCGGAGGAACTCGATCCGGAAGCGTTGTTGTTTTTCATGTTCGACATCTGAATAGGAAAAGAACAAAGTTTGATTATTAATGAATCCCTAATTAAACACCCAAATGAGAAATTAGGGCTAGGATCCAACAACATTATTTACATATTAGAAGAGGGATGTCGTAATCTAACATGCAAATAACTTGAAGGTAAGTGAATGATGATTCACTAATTCTCCACCATGAAAAACGATAAGAAGATTAAGTTTTAAATGTATTGAAAACTCCTAGATCCTTTTAAGATTCGTTGAACTTTTCAATGGCATGTTTAAATCTCGATATGCCCCTCAAGTTTGTGACTGTGATGCCGAGGATCACAGAGTGGGTGTGAATAACCATGCAAATGTACATGGTGCCCTTATTGTTAGAGTCACCTCTTCGATGTGCTGGTTAACCACACACGCTCCATCAAACTATGACAAACAATGAGTCACCCTCTGCCACCTTTGCTTAGACCCAACTAGTGTGCCGGTTAACCACACACGCTCCACTAACGTATTGGCAAGGGTACAAAGTGTAATTTCATGGAATTGTATCAATTCACTTTGCCTAAAGTAACTAAGATTGGGATTTTTGTTAAAATGTTTAGTTACTTTAATAATTCATTATACTTATTAATGAGAAAGGGTTGCCCTATCCTACCCGTTCGGCTAATGACCCTCCACCAATCAAGGAGGCGATGGGTGAGAGTGGACACCCATTAAATGGCCATTTTATAGGCCATAACCTTATACCCCCCTTATAGATCGGCTTCGTGAATGAGGCCTACTAACGGTAAGACTAGCATTTTAGGTTATACATATATACATATCAATCTTATAATATTATAAAGTATAAGGTCGAATATTAAACTTGTAAAATTCTAGGGTTTGAAATTTAAATAGTTCAAATTAAACATTTTAATCACAAAATTTAAATTTCAAAACTTGAGGACCAGTTTTGAACTTTTCAAAACACAAAGGATCAAATAGCAAATAATTTTAAATTAAACAACTAATTTAAGGATTTTCTAATTTGACCTAATCGAGATTATTAACAAGATAATTCACGAAATAAATTCAAATGACCAAATATTATCAAATAAAGAATTTATTATTTAAATAATTGGTAATTATATTTTGTTTTGTTAAGGATATTGAAAAACAGGTAATAAAATTCGGATTTTATTAAACCAAAACGATTTAGGTAAGTGTCCTTAAGCAAAGCAGCAAGAAATCCCGAAAATCTTTCTGTCTGATAGCTAAACTCGTCGAGTTCAACCTACGCATCGAGTTCCTTATGGAACCCGTTGAGTTCATTAGGCAGTTAGCATAAAAAACGTGTAATGCCCCGTTTCGAATAAAGTCCTAAATCGAGGCTGTGGCCCGAAGAGCGGTCATCATAAGGATTAGGACCTTTATAAAGGTAAGATTTAGGCCCATTTGGATGTGGGTAATGTAGGTATGTGACCCAATAGCTCGGTTTGCACATTGGGGTCAAGGGTAAAATAGGAATGTAGTGTTTCAGATTTCTTTTATGAATTTTGGATTTTAGTTTGGTTGGGTTTCAGGTTAAATAAAGTTTATAGAAGTGTGGGGCTTCTCGTTACCTTTCCTTAGATATAAGGATTGTCGGAATCAGATTTATAACAAAGAAGTTATAGCCTTCGGAAGTTTCGTGGTTTTTAGGCTTAGCCGAGTACACTGGGCGTACACAAAGCGTACGCAGGGCGTACTAGTGAAGAAGGCAGTACATTGGGCGTACTGACCAGGATGGTCGTGAATGTTCTTCAGAGTATGTTGGGCGTACGCCAATCAAATCAGAACCCTATTTTAGGGTCTTAGACCCTATTTAAAACCTTATCTCATAACCTAACCCAAATATCTTCAGCCTCCACCCCTCTAAACCCTAGAAATTGTCCTTAATCATCCATGGTGACATTTTGGAGCTCATGGAATCCATTTTTGGAGTATTTGGTCCATTCCCAAGAATGTGGAGTTGATGCAAAGATGGGGGATCAAGGTGAAGCTAATGGATCTGGCTTTTATGACTCGTTTTTAGCTTAATGAAGGTATAAAGCTTTGAACTTGATCATTCATCTCTTAGATCTACCATTTATGGGTTTTGGTCCCTTTTTGATCCCAAGGATGAAGCTTTATGGTTCAAATCCGATTCTTAGGCTTAGGGTTGCCACCCTTGGTGCTATTTGAGTCCCTAAGGCAGAAATGTACCATCTTGGAAGTCTAAATGGGTTCATGCAAGAGTTATGGCCATTTTCATGGAAGTAGATTGTTATAACTTGAGTATTGGGTTCATATGGGCCATATAAGTCACCAAGTCAGTGACTTTATGGATTAAGACGTTAATTAGAACCCAGATCTGTAATTTGGCCCCTTAGTTTGAAGCATTAAGTGCTTAATAGCAAAAGGAGTTAACAGAGGAGTACGATGGGCGTACAAGCTGGTACGCGTAGCGTACAAGTCATGAACCTAGTACGCATTGCGTACAGCTGAGTACGCCCTCCGTATTCAGTCAGAGTGAGTTTCGCTTATTGGGCTTCGGTGTAGGCCAATTGTTGGGCTTGTTTATCTTGGGCCCGTTGGGTCATCTAGTTGTGGGATGTTAATGATGTGGGAAAAGGCACCGGAAGGATTTGGTCCTAATTTATAAATTTGGGCCATAGTTTGGGCCATGAGTGTTTTTTTAGCATTTTGAGCTTAAGTGTTTGGATTATTATTGGACCATCGGGATGCTAGGTGGGTTGGACTGAAAAGAAGGATTTGGGCCTCATGGCAAGACCCACATAGAGGTTTGGGCCCAATTTGGAAAATTTGGACATTGATGGATTTATGGACATTATAGTGTTTGGCTTTTATTGATTTGGGCTTTAGTTTTGGGATCATACTTGGTTAGGGGTAGAATGGTCATTTTACCCCCATGCATGGATTAAAGATTATAGTATGGGACCTCATTGCTAGTTGGGTATATTAATCGGTATTGATAGCTCAGGAAGTGGTCAGGGCATCAGCTAAGGATTTCTTTCAGGAAGCTTCTACATGCGATGTGAGTTTTCCTCACTATACTCAAGGGTCTAAGGCACCAAGGTCGGCCCTTTTTGGATTGTCATCCTGATGTGTTATATGCTTGGGTGTTGTATGATCCATTAGATCATTATCCTGGCATATAGGATGGTATGTGTTCTTATGATCCGTTAGATCGGTATCCTGGTATATAGGATGGTGTGTGCTGTTACGATCCGTTAGATCAGTATCCTGGTATATATCATGGTGTGTCTTGTTATGATCTGTTAGACCAATATCCTGGTAGATAAGATGGTATGTGTTGTTATGATCCGTTAGATCAGTACCCTAGTAGGAAGGATGTTATGTGCAATTATGATCTGTTAGAGCGGTTTGTCTGTCTATAGACTGTTATGTGGTTATTTGTTATATGTGCACATGTTTGTATGGTGGTTGAGGATTATCTGCTTTGTGTGAAAGCCAATAGACCTGGCCATTCCAACCTGTTGGTTGTGGGCCATGAGTATTCCATACCGAGGATGATTGGACTCATAGTATGTGGGCATTCCAACCTGTTGGTTGTAGGCCTGCGGTATTCCAACCCGATGGTTGACTGGACCCATAGTATGTTGTTTATGATTATATGTGTATTGTCATGGGTATGGGTATTTTGGGGGAACTCACTAAGCTTTCGGGCTTACAATTTCAGTTTATTGTTTCAGGTACATCAGGAGATAGTGGCAAGGTAAAGGCGTGACCGTACAGCTCCTCACTTTTTATGACTTTGTTTTTGGGATACTCTTATATGATACATTTTGAAAACAAGTTTTGTAAGGGTTAAAAGATTTGAAATGTTTTTAAATTTTTAAATTTGGCATGATTTTTATGGGTCTTACAAAACGATTTTAAAGCTTGAACAAATAAACAAGGCATCAATACAATAGAAACCAAACATATCTCTGATACCACTAATGGGTTTGAGCAACAAGAACATCCTATGTGCTCATGCAAACCCTAATGCGTGGATCTAGGTTTCTCTAATTGTACATGCATTCATCCAAGACTTTCTAACCCTACATCTAGTGATAATAATACAAAATTATAATGACCAAATCAGATCTAGAAGATTACCTCTTGTTGCTTGCTTGAATCTTCTTGTCTTTGATGCTTAGAGTCACAAGTGTAACTCCTCTAATAGCTAACAAACACCAACTAGCAAGAGGGTAGTATTTGAGAGAGGGAGGAGGCACACAAAGTTGGCTCTAGGGTTCTTAGAGAAGTAGTGGTCGATTTCTGTAACCTAGGGGTTCTATTTATACTGTGAGCAGCTAGGGTTTCAGGCAAAACCCTAATAAATAGATTAAACAATAAGCAACCCATTGAACCTTATGGAATAAGGCCATGGAAGAAAATATGATGGGCTCCCATCATAATTTCGTTCATCCCTTTATCCATTAGGTTTCCCAACCCAAAATTCAACTATCAAACATTTGACAGTTTAAGCCCCTTTATTCAGTTAATCTCTTTTAGTCACCAAATGAATTCCTAATTAATTTATGACTAATATTAATCAGATAACATGACTTCTCCTTTAATATATTACTCTTATAATATATTAATAAACCTTAATAGCTTCTCTCTCTCTTTCCATAAATTACCCTATCAAGTTGCTATGGTGAAGGCAACCCAAAAGGACCATGCACAACCGGGTCAAGTACTTACCAAATATAGTTACGGGCTTAGACACTAATCCAACAATAATGACATTCTATCATGTATTATTTCTAGCTACAGGCTTCTTACTTTAACGACAACCGCGACACTTCTATTGATTGCTTCGATTATCTTTCACTTAAATCTTCTGGCTTAAGTCGGATGTTACATCGAACTTGGTTCTCTGAACCACGAAGAATACATATCTTAGTCGAAATCGATATGATATGACCACTGGGTTCGGAATAATAATCATCTTCTTAGTCATTACCGAAATGATGGTAACGACAAACATGAATAAAAAATCAATTACTAGCGCATTGGTAACATTGGGACTTTTCCTTATCCAAGTGCAAGTCTTGTGCTTCCGGTAGTATAGGCCTCTACTACCTTTCACACCTACTCATACTCATCGCAAGTATTGTCTCATAGTTCTCCAAGTCACCATACAAGAATTTCACATAGTCATTTAACACATCGAATAACGTAACTAAGGCTTATAATACTTCTTGAAACGATTACATAGATATTGAAGTTCACCCTACACTATACCAGTTATATTAGGCTACACCACATGATACTATCTATATGGCTACTTTATAGATCCTTAATACAATCCCTTGCATTGTCACATATTTCATTAAAGATCATCTGGAACGCTCTTGCCTTTGGCTTCGGCGATATGTTTGGCTTTGTAGCTCCTTCCCTCTTTGGGCAGTCTTGCTTGAACTGTCCTTCTTTTTAACATCCGTAACACACCCTTTTTTTGAATGTACACTCATTGACGTAATGGATGGTCTTCCCACACTTGAAAGAAGTCACTCATAGCCACATTTCGCATAGTGCTTCTTTTTTATACTTATCGCACCATTTTGCTTAATTTTCTCCTCCTCCTGCAAGCTTCTTGGAACTCGTTTTTGAAAATCTTCTCTTCATGTTGGGCCTTGAAGATCCATCAAACTTCCACTTTTCTCCTACCTCAGCTCTCCTTAGAAGATCCTACTCAGAGCAGTACTTCATTTTCAGTTGCACCAAAAAGTCATCCCAAGACATCTTGTTAGCTTCTCCCTTAGGCACGGTATCAGCTAGTAGCTTCCACCAGTTTAGTACCCCAATCTTCAAAAGTGTAAACGCGAGAGTGGTCTTCTGTTTGTTGTTGCAGTCGCAACTTTCATACATTATCTCCATCTTAGAGATCCAATCCTTGACTTCTACCAGTGTTGGGCTTCCAGAAAGACTTGGTGGTTTGGATGCTATGAAATCCTTGTACTTACATCCACGTCCATTATTTTCTCCATCGATTTGGTTTCTTCTAACCACTCATGGCTTAGCTTGACTGACAGTCTAACTATAGTTTCCTTCCTCTGATTGTTCAATGTTCAGTTCAGGCTGCACAACAAGCATAATAGGTTCATCCCTATTAAGCAGCATTTGTCTCATCACTTCCCTTTGTTCGACCATCATAACCTGAATCATTGCTTAGTCTTCTGCCATCATGATTGGCTTGGGTGCAGCTGCTACCTCTGGTGCATGCCCAATCACAGGCCGCTGATTAGCATTAGCGTTTTTAAATTCGCTTCAAGCTCTTACCATGTCGATCTATACACCAAATCATACGTTCGGTTTGCAATGACGAGACTTAAGATAGGGAAAGCTTTATTTACGATAGACGTATAAATCTCCTTATCACTCTGAAAAGTTGCTAGTTCTAATACTGTAATTAAATGCTTAGAAATCTAAACACATAAAGTTTCCATATTGTGTCGGTAACAGACCATATATCCGATCAAATAATTGCATATAAGGCATCTTTATAGCTATAACATAATTCATTTAGCACATAAAAGCATTTTAGGCAACTTCCCTATATAAGCTAGTGCTTGTGTCTATTCAGGTGTACTACCTAAAATATATTAGAAACACTCCTCATGATTATCGCTTAACATTCTAAGTTTAAGTCTAGAAATAAATCCTTACTCCTAGTTCACTTAAGCTAATGCTCTGATACCAACTGTGACATCCCCAAATTCACGGTCATTTTAAAAATTTTATTTATGCTTATTTAAAAATCAGAGTATCAATTTTAAAGAATAATATTGCGGAATTTGTTCCAAGAAAAACACGATAATAATATTATCAAATCATTTCCGAACAAATGTATTTTTTATATATATTAAAACATTGGGATGTCATCGTGAATACATAAACATAAGCATAAATAGACCATACATGTATTTACACTGATGATTTACATCTCTGTTAATCTCTCAATGTAATGTAGCTTTCTATCGTATCCAGTGATACAAATAAACTGAGTAGGTCAGGTTGGGAAACCTGGTGAGTACATAGGGTTTTCAAACCACAATAATATAATTATTATGTTTAATCATCAAACAATTAACCCAACTTCTCATCCCCATTATCTTCTTTATTCTTAAGGATCTACCCTAAGAAATCATCTATTCATCATTCATTCATTCATAAGGATTGTCCGAAGGAATAGGCACGATGTCCATCGCTGCCAGGGTTTATCCAACAAGCACTAAGTTCTTAGTTGTCGATGTTATCTATTAGGCACTAAGTCCATAGCTGCCAATGTTCATCTATAGGGCACTAAATCCATAGCTACCAACGTTCATTTGTGAGGTACTAAGTCCATAGCTGTCAAAGTTTTTAGAGTATATCTGGTGAGCACATTGTTCACAACACCTACAGGTTGCGAGCCTAATAGCGTTCCATTGGACTGTGTAGAATAGTCCATGGACATCATCTACACTCTGCTAAATGACTGGATCATCACTTATATCAAGATTTCTTATCATCTCTCAATATCATCTTTTGTCTCTCATCATTCATCTCATCTTCCATCTACCCATCTTTACCCAATATATTTATAGGTATAAAAATACATATACAGTTTAAATCAAGTAAAATGTGTATATTTTGTTCATCCAGCATAGATATCAAGAACACAAATAATATGAACACAGAGCACATAATTTATATTAAATACTTCATATCTATGTGTAAGATTAAAGTAACTATGCACTCACTTGTTAAAGCGATGACTCAAAATTCGGACAATGCTTTACTTACAACAATCGTCTTTTCCTTCGATGAAAACTAACATTATTATTATTGCTAAGTTTTAGTCTAATATTTATTGCAACTAATTATTTCAACTACTATGTACAGACAGGGGCCAAACATGAAACACCGGAGGGCATGATCATTTTGGCATTTAAGCTGTTCTGAAATCCAACAACCCTTTGCGGCCCTTCAAGCCAGATTCCCCGTATTGCGAGCAGTCAACAGGTATTATAATAACACTTTGTATAATTTGTAATACCTAGCACATATATTGTTTATAGGTTCATAATAATGATAATGAACTTAAACATAAGTTATACTTAAAGTAGTGTAAGCATAACTCACTTACAATGGAGTTTAGCTAGGAGCCGGGCTTTACGGGAGCAGAACTTCTGAGCCAAAAGCTCTTCTTCTCGGAGCCTTCTGGCAATCAAGGACTCCCCTCTAGCACTTAGGAAGTACTAGGGAATGGGAGGGACTAAGAGAGGTAATTGAGAGAGAAAGAATGGGAAAGATGTGAAGAAATGAGGTGATCCTCGCACCTATTTATATGTTGAGGCTTCAGACTATACTGGACATAACCTCAGAGTATGTTGCGCGTACGAGGGGCAGGTTTGGGAATCCTATGTGAAGCCGTGGAGAGAAAGGAACGATCAAGATTTAGCCATATTTCAGCCTCGTATCCTCCCATAACTTAATAAACTTCTAAATTCCGTAACTTTTGCATACGAACTCCATTTTTGATGTTCTTTATATCCACTCGTAGGTAGCGACATGATCAACAACTTTAGTTTACACTCCGTCGGCTAATTTTGACTTTATTTTTAAAGTTATATTTTAACAGGCTTAGATAGATAAAGTTCGTTAAAAATTCATAACTTTGTCATCTAACGTCCGTTTTTGTCTGTATTTATATCGTTGAGTTCCTATTAATGATATCTTCAATTTTCATTTAGGTTGTGTCGACTAAAAACCGATCAATCTAAAATTCGATTTTCGGGTTGTGTACTGCTACGCTAAATCTTAGAAAAATCATAACTTCCTCAAATGAAGTCAGATTTGGATGTTCTTTTTATGTACGTTCTTGGTTCAATGTACAATACGACTTTCATTTAGATCTCTAAGACTAAAAAGTAATTTATCAGAAGTTCATTTTTTACGTTACGTGCTGTCATACCAGTTTAGCCGTAAAACTTCGATGAGTCATAACTTCTTCGTTATAACTCGGATTTAAGCGTTCTTTATATGAACGGAACCCTTGTGATATATACTATAGCTTAGTTAATATTATTTATTCTAAATAATTTTCTATCAAAAAGTCGTTTTTGATGCTTATTGCCTCTAAATTGACTAGCCCGAATCTGTGGGCGTTATAGGTAAACCTGAGTGTTGTTGGTGGATAGTTAAATTGGGTTGTCGGAGCCAAGTAGAAATGCAGACTAGTTTAGTATGTGACCAGTTGGTTTTTGCTACGATGGTGCACTTATTTGCGGGATTAGCATGACGACGTTTGGTCGAGAAGTACTTGATCCAATCAAATTCATGGATTTCTGGACATCTTAGTTGATGTGATTGGTTGCATCATGAAGTGGAAGAAAGAGCTGATTTCGAGGAAGAAATCTAATTTACATGGGGAAGAATTGTAACATCTTGTTTCTTGTCATTTCTTCTTTAATGGTCGTGGGCCGGAAGTTGATCGTGTAAAGGCTCTGGGCCTTAAAGAGGTAGTGTTTAGACCTTTGGATTGAGGCAATGATGGATGCGAGATCTTAACTTTTGAATCATGTTTTGGGCTGAAGGTTATAAAAGGGAAAGCCTTACGCCAGGTTCTTGCATGAAATATGGATTTTTGTTATTGATGTTTTTAGTCCAAGATATCTAGATAATATTGTGGGGCTCTTCAATACCTTTCCATGAATATAAATATCATCGAAACAGAGTTGGAACGAAGAAGTTATGATCGTTAGAAACTAGGAAAGTTTTGCGTTAAGCCGAGTATGTTGTGCGTACTAGGAAAGGCTGATCGCGGAGGATCAACCTAGTACGCTAGGCGTACGTGATCAGAACCCAAACCCTAATTTTGGGGTTTAAAGCCCTATTTAAGCTCCTTAACTCCCCCAAACCCTTACCATTCTTAGCCTTCACCTCTCCAATGTCCTCTCTTGAAACCTTAATCCTAGTTTGAGCCTTGTGAGCTAAAGGTAGTGTTTTTGAGTGCTTTGTAGTGTTCTTGGTACATCTTAGAGAAAAAGGAGCTCAATGGAGAAGCATTGGTTGCATTGGAGCTTGAATATCAAAACTTGTTCACCTTTATCTTTCTTCTAGAGGTATTAAGCTTAAATATTGATGATGCATTTGTTAGATCTACCTAGTTTTTGGTGTTATGAGCTTTTGGTCACTTTAGTGCATAAAGTTTAGATCTTGAAAGTTGGTGACCTTGTTATGGATAAAGTTAGAAACGTTACCCATCTAAACATCATATTGATTCAGATCTGAGGGTTGAAGAATTGGACTTAATGGATTAAGTTGAGAAAGATGCACTTTTGGTCCCTTTGAGACGTAAAGTCTAGATCTCGGTGGTTTGGACCATCTTAAGCGGTAAAATTGGAGACTTTATCCATTATGGATCTATTAGGAACCATAAAAATGTGATATTGTTCCTCGTATCCTTTCCATGCAAGATTTGTGATGTCTTAATGGATTAATAAGTTAGGGTTTTAGCTTTTGGACCTTTTCTAGCCATGGAAAGTCATAAATGTGGAAACTTTTGACTTAAGTCGATGCTATGAGTATAGATCTGAGCTCTGGACAAAAGACCTTTAGGGATTAGGTGTTTAATGAAGGAATGGGATCTGGCCATGTACGATGGGCATATGTTGAGTACGTTGGGCGTATTCAGCAGCCTTAGACTCTGACTTTCGTTGACTTCTATTGACCGTTAACTCGTGACCAAGTTTGTCCTCGGGTCAAACTTAAGGTTAGGATATTAATTAAGATTATTTCTGGTTCTGGTGTTAGTAGGTTTATGAGTGCAAGCAGTACATAAAAGGGATCGTATCGCAGTGTTTCATATTTCTTCAATTTAGGTGAGTTTTCCTCACTATACATGTGGGTCGAAGGCACCAATTTCGGTCCACTAGGTTATGTATCCTGGTATATAGGATGTTGTTATATTGTGGTTGATGAGATTTAAAACCTTTAAATCTATGAAGATCGATTAGATCTCAAACAGGTTAGTAAATATAAAACTGTAAGAACACGAAAATAAGAATGAGACAAGATTGAATCAAACGTGTCGAATGATTAAACAAAATCCTTAGAAGAGCTCGATTAAGAACATCAACTGTAGAGGATTGGTAGGTTACAAGAACGATTAAAGAAATCTGTAGATACTATCGTTACGCTCTAGATTAATCTCTAAAATCATTAACCTAATATGCATGCAAGCATATACTTATATATTAAACATAATGGGCTCTCGGTTGGACAGGCCCAAACCGGAATACAAAATAAATAAATAAACATTCGAGCCCAATGACGCAATACTTAACCAAAACTTCAGCTCAACAATCTCCCCCTTTGCGTCAATTGGAGCGAGACCTTCACTTGTTACTTGGGCCAGCAGCGGAGCCAGGTACGTTCTTCTTCACAGTGTTAAACAGACGAGAGATTAGAGCCAGAATCGTCTGCCTGAACCTGATGTACCATTGGATCATGTCGTTGAAGTACTTAACATCATCCGCTGCATTCTCTTTACACCTTCGAATGATCGATAATACATGCTCTAGACAAGTAGTGGTGTAGAGATGTTTGTCAGCTAAAGCGAAGAGACATTTTTGTCCTTCGGCTCTAGTGAACATAACCAAGTTGCGTCTCGGGTCGATCTTGCCCATCTTCATTTGATTGAGATCACTGGCCGATCCCACAGGAGCTATCTTCGGTTTCTTCTTGAAGACAGTAGCGACCTCCTGATCCATCAGGGCAACCTCCATGATATAACAGACAATCATCCTCTTGATATGGTCTATAATCGGACCATATTCAGCTTCATTTGTCAAGAGAATGTTGTGCAGAACAATCCAATCATGAGGATTTAAGTTCGGTAGATCCGCCAGAGATATAAGGTGTTCAGTTTTTGCAGACCCTCGAATCACCTTGAACCGAACGTTTATGAATCTTCCTTCGGTGTAAGGCTTCAATACCCGAACGTTCACTATCTTCTAGGCGCTCCAAGTTAAGTACTGAGGACGAGCAGCTTTCAGATAGAAATCGATGAGCTCCCTATCAAGTTCAGCGTTGGGATGAGGGACTTCAAAGATATTTGAGAAGGCATGGAAGATGAATGCCTTTCGAGTCAACGGCATGTCGAACTGTGAATCGACAGAATTAACACAGTCGAACGAAATCACCGGCTCGAGCCATAAGATGCTGGGAGTATCTATGGCCTCTTTGAACAAACGCTCCCGAGTCCAGGCAGGGAAGAGAGTCTTCCTGCTCTCGAGGAGATCGTGGGCTTCCTTCTGCTTGCGTTCGGCTTCCTCAGCCTCTCGCGCCACACGATTAACATCATCATCCACATTGCGACTGTTCTTTCGTTTCAACATGTCAGCAATGGTTTCATCATCTTCATCTTCATCTTCTTCCTCAGCTATATTTTTCCCTTTGTCCTTCACACCCGAACCCGAAGCTTGACCAGTTGAAGGTGGTTCGGTTGTGTGAGTAGCTTTGGAGGAAGGATGTGGTTTCGATTCGGTCTTCTTCTCTTCTCCCCCTTGTTTCGGAATGGACACGAAACATGGTAAGCCTTCTATTTTGCTTAGAATGTCCATGGCAGGAGAAAGCTTTTCAGCAAGGGTTCGCCTCACCGAGTGGTTGAGAATAGGATCGTGTGCTTCTAGGATGTTTGATAAGGTAGCGTGTACATCCGAAACACATGTCTTGATGACTTCCCTTTTGGATCGAAGAGCTTCAAGTTGTTGTTGTGAGTTTGAAAGCTGCATGCTCTTGATCTTGAGGGCGGTGGTTTTGCTCGCCAGAACGTCCATCAAGGAGTTTTCAGCTGCGAGATCCTCCTGAAGCTTAGCGAGGCGCTCGTCGATGGAGGCACGAAGGGCCGAGTTGTCGTCGCTTATGGTTTGGCGAAGTGTAGCGAACGAGGTCAACTCCGTAGAAACAAACTTTGCCAATTGCTGAACAATCGGTTCCAAAGTTGTCTTTGTGGCGTCGGCGCTTTCCTGTAAGGACTTCAACAGAATAGAAGCGTCGGAGAATAGTTTATCGACTTTTTCGGTCGCAGCCTCACAGGCTTTGGTAGAGGCTTTGATGGCGGCAGTAGCTGAGGCTACCGAATCATGCTGAGCCCTGGAGAAGGCATCAACAAGCTTCTGAAGTGCAGCTTCAGAGAAAGAGGACTGTTGGTTGGAAGAGGAGGCGAGAAGTAAGTCAACCTTCTCGTTGAGCTCCTTAAGATGCTTCTTTGTCACTGGAGCATCATCCTCTTCATCACTCTGAACTTGAAACGGACTGAAATAGACCGAATCAAAGGTCATGTGATCACCGCCAAGGAATGGGTTGTCTCCATCAGAGGCATTTTCTGGAGATGGTGGAGGTGGTGAAGCTGGGGGTGTTGTGGTATAGGTATGTTCAGGTTGAGTATGGGTTTCGGTTTGAGGAGGTTCGGTTATGGGTGGTGTTTCGGTTGCACTGGTATGAACCCCCGTATCAGATACGTTGGTTGTAACCATTGCAGTGGTTGTTGTTGTATCAGTAAAAATGGGTGGTGGTATAGGGAAAGAGGTTGGTGGAATAGTGGTAGTGGGAATTATGGTCGGAATGGAAGTAGGAATGGTTTGAGGAGGTGAAGGGATTGGTGAATTATGAAGTTCCATCTCAGGGGTAGGTGAGCGAGGTGGAGTGTTGCCTCTTTGAGGGGTTTCGCCTCCTTGAGAGCCATCCGAACCCGAATGCTCATCTTCTGAGTTACTTGAAGAAGAGGGAATAACAAGCTTGCGCTTCGGTTGTGTCTTCCTCCTCTTCGGCTGTGGTGACTGAGCAGCCTTTGTCTGTTTCCTCTTCTTGGGAGAAGGACCCTTAGGAGCTTTGGTCGCTTGCTTCCCTTTGTCCGCCTTTTTGCCCCTGGGCACCGGTTTGTCTGCATCGTGGATGGACCTGAGCATATCCGGTGTAAGTTCCCTAGGACCAGTTGCCCTGAATTCCTTAATCGTCCGTATGAGCCTGCTGTCAGAGGGCATGTCGGCATACATTGTCTTCGGAATGGAGCCAATAAACGAAAATTTAGATGCATCAGAGACGATGATCTTCTTGGTATGAAACGTACCAATAGAAGACATCGATGCATCAGCAGCAGTGGGAATGTCGAACTTGTCCATCGCCCACTTTGTGATTAAGATCCAGAACCGGGCAAGCGACACCTCAGAATGTCGTGATGATGAAGAAAGGCTCTGGATGAGCTGTTGCCAGAGGACCAACCCGAAATCCAAATTGACCCCGTTGTAGACTGCGTACATGATCGACAAGAAAAGTCGACTGGCACCCTCAGATCCTGAGCTTCGTTCCGACAAGCCCTTGAAGAGGACTGTAAACAAGCCGTTCCACTGTGGCGGCAAGCAGGACTTTTTGAACTTAGCGACGGAGGTGAGGACCTCCGTGTACCCCATATTGTAGAACATGCTGTAAAGATGCCCAACCAGAATCGTCTCCGGATTTATTCTCGATGGGTCAACAGCCAACCCTAGCATTGTGCAGAATCGCTGCCTAGAAATCGAGGTCTTGTGATCAGCGACTTCAAAGAATACCCGCTCAACTGCTTTGTCGTAATACGCAGTTGCATACACCTGTGAGAGAGCTACCATTGGCACAGACTCAATCCTTGAGAGAGCTGGAGCAATTTGGGAGTACTTCAAGCACTCAATGATCGGCGACATGTAGGAGTCGTACGCCAAAGGGTTGAGGTCAATCACCAGACATTGTTGCGGACGAATGGGAAGGATCTGTGAAGTAGCATGGACGGAAGAGGGTTCTGCCATTGTTGAAGGTATGAAGAAGATGATGAACAGGAAAGCTTTTTGGAAGTAAAAGTTCTCTTGAAATTTCGGAGGCAGTAAAGAGGTAAATGGTGGTGAAGACGGCCTTTTATAGTGGGTGATAGGAAAGAGAAAAATCGTTTCAAATCTTCTATGGAAATACGAAAAGGTTTCCTGAGTGACAGATGGATGACAGTTGAGGCGTGCGATGATCACGTAGGAGAGAGAATGTCAGATTCCTAGGATCACGCCGCCCAACAAGCGTCGTTTCAGGGAGAAAACCGTTTCAATTCCTCACGCGCCTTTAATTGCCAGAGAGATGACGCTTGGATATCGCACACGCGTCCACTTTGTCAGTAAAAGGATGGCCGTTTCAAATTCACACGCGCCCCTTTTGAATTTTTACCACCGGTTGAAATTCAATCCTTTTATTTCCCGCCTGAGTCAGCAACCTTTCGTCTTATCTTGTAAAGCGCATCTTTTTGAACAAACTACCCACGTGGAGGATTGTTGACCACGTCTCAATTATTAACATCCAATGCAACAAATTAGCCTGAAATTAATTAGTAACGGATTTTTGGAAAATCAAAGATTTTCGTGCAAAGAGTGTAAAAAGAAAAGAAAGAAAACAACTCTTTTTAGGATTAACTGTGATGTCAATAATGACACGAAACTGATGATCCTGGGCACGAATCTCTTCCTTTAAGGTCAAGAGAGACCTTAAAGTGTTAGTGTGGAATCCCGTTGAATTACGATCAAACACTTTTTAAGAAGTGTTGAAAGGCTGCTTTTAATTAGGCTACATTGGGGTGGCTTACTCTTTGATGCAACAATTCTAATCTTGAAATAAGAAAGAAAGGGATCAAAGTACTTGTGAGACCAGTGTAGTCTGTTGAACAAGTAGGTAGGAATTTATTTTAAAATGGCATGGAAAAATATAAAATCTCAAAAAAAAAAAAAAAACTGGATCCTAAGGGTAGAAAAGTTATGGTGTTTAACAATTTCATAGGAATCACACAAAATAAAATTTGAGATTTCATGAAAGTACAGCCGTCAATTCTTTGGTGAAAACTTGAGCAAATTAATTGATCACCGTCAATGCAGATTTGGTGTTGAATTTTGGGTTTCACTCAGCTCGTAGTGACACGAAACTAAGATCATAAACACAGATGTTGTGTAACCATAAACCTCAGTGGTAATTTCTGAGAGTCTCAAGGGTTACGATGATGAAACGAATGTAATGGAGAAGTGTAATAGAGATGGTTCAAGAAGAGAAAGTACCTCTGCTGCGAAAATAAGGACCAAGCAGAAAAACTCTTAACTCATGTGAGAAGAGAGTGAGGTAGCTCATGATTAGAATAAATGAGGTAGCCTTATTGGGAAGACAAGGTTTGTTTATACCAGGTCATGAAGGCTATTATTCAAAATCTTATGAGGCTTGGGACACATACAGTAGCATGCTTCTAGGGACACTTAATTAATTCAACATTTATATCCCCATAAACGAACGAACACACAAAAAAAAAATTTGGAGTTTTTGAGATTTATATATAAAAACATAAGTAAAAATTGAGTTAAAAAAAACTTTTTTAAAAAAAAAAGAAAAACTGAACCCGAACGTTCGGTTAGTATTGGTTAGGAAAAATTTTGAAAAACCGAACTCGAGCGTTCGGTTGGTTTTGGTTCCAGAAAATGTTGAAAAACCGAACCCGAGCGTTCGGTTGGTTTCGGTTCAACAAAATTTTGAAAAACCGAACCCGAGCGTTCGGTTGGTTTCGGTTCAACAAAATTTTGAAAAACCGAACCCGAGCGTTCGGTTGGTTTTGGTTCAACAAAATTTTGGAAAACCGAACCCGAACCTTCGGTTGGTTTCGGTTCAACGAAATTTTGTAAAACCGAACCCGAACCTTCGGTAGGTTTCGGTTTTGGAAAATTTTGAGAAACCAAGGGATTTAGACATGCAATTGGCAAATACTTTCAAACACTAAGAAAAACAATTTTGTACAAGAAATATACAACCAAGAAAAACTACCTTTGAAGTAATGAGCGAGTCGGATGGTTTAACCGAACCCGAACGTTCGGTTGGTTTCGCTTCTTACGTTTGAGGTTGAGAGGTAGTATGAGGTACTGACTCTGATTCCATCATACCTAACCCTTGCAGTATTCTGTTGAATGATGCTTCAGGAAGAGCTTTGGTAAAGACGTCAGCCAGTTGATCAGTGGTTCTTACGAAATGAACTTCGACGTTTCCATCTTCCACGTGATCTTTGATAAAGTGATACCTCGGTGCTATGTGTTTGGTTTTAGAGTGTTGCACTGGGTTATGACAGATCCTAATTGCACTTTCAGAGTCACAATATAGTGGGATCTTCTTCATATTGAGTCCATAGTCTCGAAGTTGACTCTGGATCCAAATCACTTGAGATGTGCAAGATGCAGCGGCAATGTATTCCGCTTCGGCAGTAGACAACGACACACACGTTTGTTTCTTAGATTGCCAGCTGACCAACTTCCCGTCAAGGAATTGACAGCCACCAGTTGTGCTTTTTCTGTCGAGTCCACATCCTCCAAGGTCAGCATCAGAATAGGCTTGAACGAAGAAGCCTGAGTTGGATGGATACCATAGACCTAAGGAGGTGGTTCGCTTGAGATAGCGCAGAATGTTCTTTACTGCAAGCATGTGAGGTTCGCGTGGGTTTGCCTGAAATCGAGCACAATAACACACAGAAAACATGATGTCAGGCCTGCTAGCAGTTAGATACATTAGTGAGCCTATCATTTGACGATAGAGCGCGATATCGACAGCTGGTTTGTCTAGGGATGGAGTTAGCTTGGTGCCGAATGCCATTGGGACTTTGACTTTGGAGTCTCCCATCATACCGAACTTTGCTAGGAGAGTCTTCGTGTAAGCTTCCTGATTGATAAAGATGCCTTCGGGTCCTTGTCTAATATTTAAACCAAGGAAAAAGTTAATAGGACCCATTGAGCTCATTTCAAATTTAGTCTCAATCAACTTTCTGAATTCAGCTGTTAAGCTGGGATTCGTAGAGCCAAAGATGATGTCATCGACATAAATTTGAACTATCATAAGGTGGTTACCTTCCTTTTTGCGAAAGAAGGTTGGGTCAACCGAACCTTGTTTGAATTTAGACATCTTTAAAAATTTTGTTAGCGTTTCATACCAGGCTCTCAGAGCTTGTTTAAGGCCATATACAGCTTTATCCAGAATGTAGCAATGATTTGGATATTTTTCGTTCACAAACCCAGGAGGTTGCTCCACATACACGGTTTCTTCGAGTTCTCCATTAAGAAATGCACACTTCACGTCCATTTGGAAAACTTCAAAGTTTTTGTGGGCAGCATAAGCAAGAAATATTCTTACAGATTCAAGCCTAGCCACAGGAGCGAAAGTCTCTTCATAATCAATCCCTTCCTCCTGACAATATCCCTTTACAACCAGACGAGCCTTGTTCCTTATAACATTCCCTTCCTTTTCCATTTTGTTCCTAAAAACCCATTTAAGACCAACAACCGAAGCATTTGGTGGAGTTGGAATGAGGCGCCAGACTTTGTTCCTTTCAAATTCATTTAGTTCGTCTTGCGTTGCTTGAACCCAGTCAGAGTGATCGAGGGCAGTGTTAACTGTCTTCGGTTCAACTTTTGATACGAATGAGTTAAACATACAAAACTTAACCTTTGAAAATAAGGATGTCTGTTTTGCCTTCAGTTGTGATCTGGTCAGAACCCTCTCAGAGACATCGCCAACCACTTGAGAGATAGGATGATCTCTGGTCCATTTGGTAAGAGGAGGGTAATTTGGATCAAAGGTTGGGTCTAGTTATGCATTGATCATTTCTTCTGGCTCAGATTGGCTATCGTAGTCAGGCGTCATATCATCATGCTCCCCCTCGATTGATGAACTTTGAGAAATTTGAGGTTTAGAGGTTTCTTGTGATGCCGGAGTTGCAGGCGTTGTGGCACCTTCGGTTGCAGTTGTAGAGCTTGGCTCCTCCTCGACTTGTGAGCTTGGCTCCCCCTCGACTTGTGAGCTTGGCTCCCCCTCGACTGAAGTATCATTGGATGGAAGTTCATCAGAAGTCGATCCTCCTTCGTTCATCCTCCTGGCAGCTTCTTCGACAATTTGCTTCATGTGGTCGACCTTGTTGTCAGCTGCACCTACTTCGGAGAGAGAAGCTTTCTCTGGTTCGTCAAAGAGCTCCAGAAATTTATCGTATAAATTAGCGATCGAGACTGTGACTTGCCCAGTTTGAGGAAAGATTTCCCCAGCGGTGTCTTCTTTAGCTTGTAGCTTTTTGACATAGTCATCGTCAAAGGTCACATAGTATGTCTCTTCAATTTTCCTTGAACGCTTGTTTAGGACCCTGTATGCCTTCGATATGAGAGAGTAGCCCAGAAAGATTCCCTCGTCGGCTTTGACATCGAACTTGTTGCGGTGCTCTTTAGAGTTAAAGACAAAACACCATGAGCCGAACACGTGGAAAAATTTCACATTGGGCTTTCTGTTGTTTAGTATCTCATAAGGTGTGAGCATGAATCGTTTGTTGAGAAAAGACATGTTCTGTGTAAAACAAGCAGCAGAAATAGCATCAGCCCAAAAATAAAGAGGTAAGGAAGCGAAACTTAGCATAGTTCGGGCAGCTTCGTACAAAGATCGGTTTCGTCTTTCGACAATTCCGTTCTGTTGTGGTGTGTAGGGAGCTGAGAAGTTGTGACTTATTCCCTTTTCTGCAAGAAATTCTTCAAACTCCCTGTTCTTGAATTCAAGACCATTGTCGCTTCTGATGTTGCGAACGACCTTCTTGAGCTGTACTTCAATCTGCCTGATGAACACTTTCAGCTTCTGAGTCGCTTCAGATTTGAGCTTTAGAAAGAACACCCATGTAAATCGTGAAAAGTCATCAACAATAACAAGAATGTACTTGCTACCACCGATGCTTTCGATAGATGAAGGACCACACATATCGATATGAAGTAATTCGAGTGGTTCAACAACTTTTGTGTTAATTATAGATGGGTGACTTTGACGACTCTGCTTCCCCATTTCGCATGCAGCACACAAATGATCTCTATCGAACTTGAGCAATGGAAGACCCCTAACATGACCTCCAGTGACAAGTCGGTTGATATCTTTAAAGTTGAGATGAGAGAGTCTACGGTGCCACAACCAGCTTTCGTCAGATTGAGCTTTTGATAACAGGCATATAGCTGGGTTTCCTTTGATGGGTTTAAGGTTTAAAGGAAACATTTCACCCTTTCGCTCCGACTTGAGAATTACTTTCTTTGTCTTTTTCTCAATAATTTCAGAACCTTCATCATCGAATGATACTTTGATACCTGTACCTCCAACAAGCTGAGATACACTTATGAGGTTGTGTTGAAGTCCTTCCACATAAGCCACCTTCCTTATAGTAAAGTCACCATTTGTTATCATTCCGTATCCCTTTATGGTGCCGAAAGAGTTATTTCCAAACTTGACATTGCCACCATTTGCAAGAGATCTATATTCCCTGAGCTCCTCTTTCCTCCCTGTCATGTGACGTGAGCAGCCACTATCGATGTACCATTCTTCGTCGAACTGCTCGTCACTTATAACTTGCAAAAATTAAGCAGATTTAGGAACCCAAAGTTTCTTGGGACCATGGGAACAGGAACAGTAAGAGAGATGTCAACTAGATATGTTCGTTTTATGAGTGTAGTTTCATCTTTCTTTTTAATGGTAAAAAATTTTATCTTATTAGGATTGGGTGCGTTCGGTTTGGATTCTGGTTTGGATTCATTGACCTTCTGTTTGCCCTTTTGTTCAGCTGACGAATGAGATTTTTGAGAGCGAACAGAATTGGCTTTAGAGCTTGATAGAGATGATTTGGAAGAATTAGAAGAATTAGATGAACTAGAAGGAGTGGGTTTAGATTGAGAGGACTTCTTGGCTGGAGACTCTAGGTGACCCTTTTGCTTTTGATCATTGGAGGGACTGACCTTAGAGTATTGATCTCTTTTAACTTCAGAACTGAACGTTTGCTTTCGGTTGGAATCGTTCTTTGAACCGCACCTTTGCTTTCGGTTGAAGTCATTCTCAGAACCGAACCTTGGCTTTCGGTTGTTGTGACTCTCAGGTTTTCCGGCAGGATTGTTTTCATACTTCAGATTGTTGTCTTGATGTGAGAAGTATGCATTCTGAGATTGCCAGAATTGTCTCCTTTCAGAGAGATTCTTCCTATATCTTTGGTTCCTTTCTCGTTTCTTATTCCTCATCTGCTTTGGTTGATGATGAACATTAGCTTTCATTTTCGGTTTCTCCTTGGCAGGTTCATTTTGAACTGTAGGAGTTTCATTTTACACAGAGGAAGTAGAGGGAACGTCTTCTGATGCCGAACTTTCATTCTCCTGAGGAATGTCTTTTGTACCGCTGGTGCTTGGCTCATCGAAATTATCTGGCTTATTTAAGGGTTTAGGTATGTATCTACCTTTACTCTTCCAAGAGGTTCTTTCTGACAGGCCTACTGTTTCATCAGCATTATCGATTGGAGCTGTCCAGAAGAACTCATCACAGCCTTCAGCATTGTCTTCGTTCACAATAGCCGTGAGTTCAGCCGTCTGATGTTCGGTTACTCCAGTGACCTTGTACACTTGATTTGGAGTGGTCTGGACCTTTTGATATACGACTGCTTTCTCTACTAAGATTGAGGACTTTTGTTGGGACAATCGAGCGAACTCCACAGAATTTTCAAAAATTAGATTTTTGTGGTTTTCAGGTTCGTTTTTAACAAATTCTGAGCAGTCAACCGTGTCCTCTACAGAAATTCCACTCATGTTGTCGTCCTCGTTAAGCTCAGATGCATTTTCAACATCAATTTTGTTTTCCGAGCTAACGTTGGCGTTTAAAGAGTCAAATTTTTGTATGGTTTCGGTTCTCAGTTTAAGTCTATCATTTTCATCCAAAAGGTTTTTAAGCATATCCTTGTGGTCCTTGGATTTAATGAAAGATTCAATTTTGTCCAGTCCATACATGTAAGTCGGATTGACATCATCAGATGATATCACACTTTCACAGTTATAAGCTTCAGCATCAATTTCATCCTCCTTAAACTCCAGGAAGGGCAAAATCATGCGATGGATCTTTTGGCCTATTTCACAGTCTAAGTGAAGTTGAGTAATATTAGAATAAAGACGTTTTGCAATTAAACAAAAAACATTCCGCTGTTTTAACAACTTTAAATTGTCTCTTTGTAAATAGATGTTTTCGTCTTTGATTTTAACTAATTCAGACTCCTTCAACTCGATCCACATGCGCCGCTCCTCACTCTTCGATGACACCCTGCTTAATTGATCAGTTAGGTTAGAATTGGTGACTCGAGTTTGAGTTAAGCTACTATCTAGATAAGAAATTCTTGTATTAACATTTTTTAGTTCTTTCTCATAAGAGGATGGTGGTACTTTAGATGAAACAAAAACCGATTGTACCTTCTTTATCAGTTCATCAAGCTCATTGAACTGCTGGCAGAGTGGCTTGGCTGTAAAGCACAAGTCCTCCTGCACCTTCGGTTCCTTGCCTCCATTATCGGTGTTGTATCCCCTCATCTGAGATACATCTGACACCATGAAGCATCTTCCTCCACTGCTTTCATCCTTTGCCACATAAGCCTTTCCATGGGTAGGCTTCCTCACTTCATCGTCTTCTGAGTCGGTAGACCAAACTTCCGTGCTACCGAACTCGTCATCAGCAACCGAACCCTGCACAATAAAAGCATTAGTAGAAGGGTTAGCGGTAGACTTCTTCTTTGATGAATGATGGCAATGGGACCCTTTGATGAATTCTAGGTTAAAAGCCCAAGACTTGTCTTTTCCCTATAAATAGTCATGTATTATTCATAATTAGGGTTAAGAGTGTGAGGCAAAATGTAGCCGCCACGTGAGGTTTCTTATGTAGTGTTAGATTCTTTAGTCTATGCTTTAAGTGTAATTTATTCCTCATATTTCAATAAATCGAGTGATCATTCGACATAATCTTCATTATTTGTGTTTGTTCGTATTTTCCGCATCTTGTTCATCAAATCCCAATTAGGGTTTTAATCCCAACAAGTGGTATCAGAGCGGGTCTTTGAAGATCTATTGATTTTTGAAGTATCGGTTCTTGGTTTGGTGATTTTCTGCACATATATTGAAGATTATTGGTGTTTTGGCGGTATCGAATCAAAATTATGTTCAAGTTACTGTTCATAGGATTGTTCATCCACTGTTCATCTGGGTAATTCTTTATTAACCTGTTCGTATTTTTTTTGGATTTGATCGATTGTTTGATCCAAAATCGATCAATAATATCTCTTTTGATTTAGCCCAAAGAATCATGTTCCTGTTCGTCGTATTCACTGTATTTAGATTTGGATCTGAAAATCGTCTATTTTGTCAATAGTGGCCCAATTGTATTTGATTTATATTCATTCAGCCGAGTTCATTGGTGTAAGCCCTTAACTTGTTCTTTGACGTCGCACGTTCTGGTTCACGCAGTCGACACATCTCAAAATTGGGAATGTTGCATCTCGATTTCGCAATTCGTTCTTATATTCTGATTGAATTCATGATTCACGACTCTTATTTAATCATTTGTTCTAATTTGATTTACTAATCGATTTCTGTTCTGGAGTCAAAATTTCTAAATAGTTTCATTCTCAAAATCGTTTTTGATTTTATTTGATTATGGTGTTTGAATCAATTTGCTTAATCTGTTCCACATGTCGATTGGGTGTTTGTTCAATGGAAATTTCAAATTCTAATGATGAACGGATGAACAACACTGTATCTCGATTTGGATGATGGCAATGGGCCCCTTTGATGAATTCTAGGTTAAAAGCCCAAGACTTGTCTTTTCCCTATAAATAGTCATGTATTATTCATAATTAGGGTTAAGAGTGTGAGGCAAAATGTAGCCGCCACGTGAGGTTTCTTATGTAGTGTTAGATTCTTTAGTCTATGCTTTAAGTGTAATTTATTCCTCATATTTCAATAAATCGAGTGATCATTCGACATAATCTTCATTATTTGTGTTTGTTCTTATTTTCCGCATCTTGTTCATCAAATCCCAATTAGGGTTTTAATCCCAACAGTGGTGATCTGTTAGATTTGTATCTTGGTATATAGGATGTTGTTGTGTTATAGTGATCTAATAGATTTATGTACATATCCTTATATGATAGGATGTTGTAGTAGTGGTATACTGGTTGTTATCTAGTGGAGTGCCCTAGGGTTGTATGTAGTCATGTAGGATAGCCTAAGAACTCTTGATCTATGCTTTCTTGCATGTTCCTTGTTTGGTTTTGGGTCTAGAGTAGGATCATTTGTTCAAGTGGCTATCTCACCTCTGGTTACTTGTGGTTATGCATTTCATGAAGGTTAGTTGGTAGCAGGACAATGTGTTGTAAGAGGACTAATAGGCGGGAATGAGTTGTATGATTGATGTTTACATGTATTATGTGCCTACTTGATCCTTTATTGTTTATATGTCGACATATGGTGGTAGTAGGTTGAGGCGGTCTTGGTTTATGTTGTAAGCCAAGATACTCAGAGCAGGCCGGCTATAAGTCGTAGGCACGGAGGCTCAGGAAGAGCAGTTGGGCTGAGGCGGTAGGCCAACTAACCCAGGGTATTCCAGACCAATGGATGATTGAACCCGTTGCACATTGCCATTCTAGTCCGAGGACTGATTCAACATGGGCATTCGAATTTGATGATTGTGGGCCATTATTCATGTTTGTATGTCTATCATATGTGGTATTTTGGGGGAACTCACTAAGCTTTGTTCTTACCCAGTTGTTCATGTTTTTTTTTTCAGTTTTTTATCGGTGATTATGGGAAGGCAAAGGCGGGACTGTACACACTCATCAACAACATGAAGATTCTCGTTTCTCATATTACCCTGATTTTCAATAAATGTATTTTGGAACAAACGATTTTTTAATAATGAATTTATAATTGGAAGTTTTACTTTAATAAAATGAAATTTTTTTGTTGTGAAAACGGGATGTTAAACTTCCCTATTTTTCTAGATTTATTATTCATAGGTATTCCAATACACCAACATTTTCATTTGTTATATTTCATACTATCATGGAAATCTTTAACATTATACGCCTTGCAGGTTTCCCAAAACAGTGAGTTTAATGTATCGCTCTTTCCGAATTCAGATGCTATATTGAAATACAAATAGATACCACATATTCCATGATATACATGAGGGAATGATTGTCAATGGATGTCACTATTGATGAGCCCTATCAATATATGAATGTAAGGTCCTCCACATTGCCTATACATTCGTGCGGTTTTTGAAGGTGTCATGGTCATGTCTCTGTACATTCACTTTTGCAAATGTCATAAGCAACCAGCATTCACTACTAGAAAAACAGCCTTTTACGACACGAAATGTGTGTCGTAAAATGCTCAGATGACGCGCAAATGTGTGTCAAGGAAGGCCCTGTCATAACGAGAGACGACACGCTTTTGCGCGTCGTCTATTTACGATGCGCATTTACAACGCACATTTATGACACGCATTTACGACGCGCAGTTATGCCATGCAATGTGTATCAAGGAAGGCCCTATCCTAAAGTAAGACGACACGCATTTGCGTGTCGTAACCTTACGACGCGCGTGTTTATGTCACGCGATGCGTATCAAGGAAGCCCCTGTCATAAAGGAAGACGACACACATTTTTGCGTGTCATAATTTTAAATGTTTTTAAAATCATATATTGTTGATAGATTTACTAATTTTCAAATTAAATAACATATTAAAAGTCTCATAATACAAAATAAAATACCATAAACAATAAAGATAATTCATTACACTAATATGTCAAATACAAATAATCATTCCAATAGTAAGTAAATGTAATACATTGCTAATATTGCATAATATTTATTATAGAAAAACAAAACATGTACATTAAAAGGAACCCGTGGTAAGTAAATTTACCATTTTAACCCTCAAACATCTCAACTCTTTCAGTCACTTTCACACAAATACACAAGATGGATTCATCATCATGAAAAATCTTTACATGGTAAGTAAATTTACCATTTTAACCCTAGGAAAGGCCACTTTAACAAATATGATATTAAACAATATGTATAACTGTCTGTTTGTTTATTAACAGAAACTAAAAGGCCTGGAAAGTTTTGGACATGCTAATCAAGCATTGGTTTCTAGTGAGTGGTCAAAAGTGGAGAATTCTTCCACTGATTTACATAGTTATACAAGTGATATAGACTATATAGATTCAGATGATATAAAAAACCAACAATAGATGAACAACTTTAGAGAAAATAAGATCAAAATGAATGTGAAAGTCAATTTACCAGCAGAAGAAGGTCAAACTACTCTTCATGTTGCTGTGAAGAAAGGGCATTTAGAAATGGTGAGCCTTCTTCTAGAAGGAGGGGCAAATGTGAACAAGTCGGATTTACGAGGGTGCACACCAAAAACTTTAGCTTAACAGCAAGGAAACAAAAGCATATATAACCTCTTAATAAGTCATGAAAATAGAAGAAACGAACACAAAATAGAATTTGTGGAGCCCGAAACAATAAATACTACAACATACTTACATACAATAAACCGGGACCCGAGTTGTTCCACCTCATCTTCAGAGCCTACAGCAAGCAGTTCCACTTCCACCGGTCAAAAATTCAAAAAGTCAATGAGAAGGGTGACTATTCATGCAAAGTTTAAGATGAAAAAAAAACATCAGGAAATCAGCTTCCAAAGCTCATAATCTTACCAGATTCGTTAGAAGAATTGTTGATCTTTGTAGGTATGTTCTCAATCTATCTATGTGAATTAATATATAATAATCAAATCATGAAACCTAAAAGTAGAAAGTTTAATAAAAAAATGTGATTGATGATGTGTACTTTGACTTGTAGGCCAAATGTTTGGAGGGTGTAATTTTGTGAAAGTTGTCAACACGGAGAACGCAGAAGTAGATTATTTGAGTGTAATAAGAGATGGAGATCACTTGTTTCTCCTTTCAAATGATTGTGAATGTAGGGATGATTATAATGTGACTTAGAAGCATAATATATAATGGAAATTAAATGAATTGCAACTTCAATAAAAATCTAAAAACTTGGATAATCTTAACTCATCATCACTGCCTTCAAAAGCAAAGCAGTTACAACAAGAGATGTTCTATCTTTTTTTTTGCGCTCACTGAACAACAATTATCAACATGATCATATCCTATTTCCTTCCATTTTGAGTAATTGTTGATGTGTACCCATTTTAACCCTGTTGGTGCTTGTAGTTCAACTCAAATGATATAATTTGGGTTGTTGAAAGAGGAATGGATTATTCCTTTTTGGTTGTTATGATGGGAATAGGGTGAGCTTCTGTGTTGAAAACAAATTGGGTCAATGCGATAACGTTACTTTCTCCAAATAATAAATATAAATATTTTAGGGTTTCACTCAAGAAAAAAGTCTCATTTTTATCTCTTCTTCTAGGAGGAAGCATGGTGAAATCATCAAGAGAGGTATAGCCACCAGATACAACCTTTGTGTACTTCTCAAACCCCTCAAAAATTGACCAACCCCATTCACGATATCTAATAATAACATTAAAAAATATATATATATATATATATATATATATATATATATATATATATATATATATCATAAAAAATAATATATATAATCAAGATTAAAAAAAGTAATAATAATCATAGAACATACTTTGAATCTTCTGTGACACGATACAGAACAAACAATGATTTAACGGTTTCAGGGCGCAAAAGGTTATGGTGATCAGCATGTTTGATGACAATGTCATGAATATACTCTGAACTCTTGTTTCCTCCATCAAGATTTTCCTCAGAGTAGCCCTGATTTATCAAAAACACTAATATTTATTAAAAAAACAAGTAACATCTGAATAAAAATAAGTCACCACTATAGATTTATCCAAATTAAGTCTTTAAGTCTATTGAGTCGAAAATAAACAGCAGTTGAATGATCTTATATAGACAGGATATGGATAATGGACATGGGAAACAATAAAAAACACTTTTTTATGAAAAGAAAAAATAATAAATATTAAAGAAAAAACAAACCTAGATTCACTGACCTGAAATACATTCCTCCCCCCAACAATTGCTCTATTTACAAACTTGGTGTTGTCCCTTGTGATATTTGCTTGTGCAAATACCATTTGGTCAATACCTGTCCCACTAAGTGTTGTTGAGGTCATTAACTAAGAAATACACAAATAAATTTCCAAATCTTATCATAGTAACACTACATACAAGTAACATTCCCATTAAGACATTTCCCGTAAGGAAGAGACTGGATGACATGAAAAAGAGAGAAAGGACTATGAGAAACAAATATACATACCTTCTGCCTCCTGAGTCTTTCATTTTCCTCTTCCAAACGTGAGATTTTGTTCTCCAGCTCATGTGTCTAAGTCTGTTAAACAATATAACATTTTCTCATCACATATTTATAAAATGTAAAATGAGAAAGAAGACAGGAGTTTAGTATCATACCTGTTTTCTTGCTTGAGAGCGTGCAACAGATATTCTTAATCATTCTCTTTTTCCTCCTTTCCACAATCTTCTCTATCACATCTCCAGAAGTAACTCGTTTCCTTCCAAACTCAGATACACTCCCCATCTAAGGGGTAGGATACAATGTCATACGTGTCTCCAGATAACCAATGTCTATTACATTCAGAGGAGGGGTTGTGGTACTTGATAATGGCCTGACATAACCACTTGTTGCTGTGGAATCTGTGGGATTTGGTAGTTCATCCACTGTGCTTCTGGTGGATCAAGATTTTTCTCATGGTTTTTCTTTCCAGGAGAAGATGATTCAGACACTATCCCTGCCTTGACTAAAAAGTCCTCCAGTGTCATCTCACCAAGAGTAGCTTGTCTCTTACAACTACTAATATTATTAATGTTACTCTCACTACCATTTGTCTTCTTTTTCTTCTGATCTTGTTGGATATCTTGCCAGACCTCATCGAATGTCTTCTTGGTTAAATCCTTGGTGAATGTAAGGCTCAATTGTCTAGGCAAAGATGAAGCAGAAGCAAGTTGGGTGAGTTCGGAGTAATCAGGGGAGGAGCAATTGTTGATTCGTTGATTAGCTTCGGCACTCCAAACATTCTTCAGAAACTCATCAAGGTTCATAGTACTGAAAGGTTTCCCTAAATCACCTAATTGTTGTTGAACCTCATCTAAAGTTAGGTTATGCAGAGATCCTTGCCTTGACAATCCATCGAACACAGGTTTTTGTGTTCCACCGTTCGATCCCATTGTTTGAGTCCCCATACACGGATCGCCTGACTATCTTACTAATCTCACAAATCAAACTCCAAATACCAATAATCAAAGTAGCAATTAGTCAATGCCTTTTTTTAATTAATCAAAAAAAACCTATATGAACTCCTAATCTGAAATGTTACGGAAAAAAAACCCTCAATTCAGATGAATCGGAAACGGAATACTAATCAGAGTTGCACCATGTCGAGTACCAAACTTTAGATTAACAAAAATAGGGGACAATGAGAAAATCGGCGTTATTTTGAAACAACATTATAGAAGAAGAAGAAGGACGAGAGTATCAAGGCGGGGTTTTAGAGTTTCTTTTGATCGATGAAGATTTTAGGAACTTCAAATATGAAGTTTATTTGTTGAAGAGGATTTTGAAGAAGAAGAAGAAGGACGAGAGTATCAAGGCGGGGTTTTTTATTTTTTTGGATTTCATTCCCCCCTTAGCAATTAAAAAATTGGAGAACGCGCGTTCATAAAGAAAAATATAAAGCGACAGTTTTAGACGATACGCTTTTTTATGATAGGTGCCCTCCGTGTTTTTAATTTTATTTGTTGGACACTATTTTTAGGGCACACACAAAATGCATATCCTCTATCCTTCAAATTTTGCAAAACCGACATCATTTTTTAGGGCACACACAAATGCGCGTCCTCTATCAGCGAGTGTCATTGTTTGCGCATCATTAAAGGGCTGTTTTCTAGTAGTGATTATCTGGTTATGTCTGTATATCATCACTGCAAGAAACATCGTACCATTGCATTCACCCTTCAGGCCGTCAACATCTATTATAAGTGTCGACCTACAACAATTGAGGAAAGGCCGTACCTACAAAACATATAAAAGGCATTAAAAATTACTCATTATGAATTGTACTTAATATACTTATAAAAAGTATTACTACTTACAGAGCACCCAAGTGTGATATACACAAACTCAAACCGATCATCTTAATTTGTTTTAATATGAGTAGTTGTTTCGCGATTATGTTTGACCAAGTTGTGCACATACGTTGAGAGTTTGGTAAATGAATATTCCATGGTACATCTTAACAATACGAGCTTAGATTTTTTCCCCACCAAGCCTGTTGGTATGAGATATTAATTGGAAATTTGCAATTCATATCCCTAACAATCACATCCCCTAAGTAAGCTCTTTTATAATCTACAACCATAACCTCAACAATAAATTGGTCGCTTACTTTTTTGTTTCGTTTCGATGTTGAGGTTGCAACTCTATAGCAAAACATGTGTATTTGTCAACAACTTTTGTGACTTAGAAAAAACTAAAAGATTTGATATCCTTTACCCTAAACAACCAATAACAATTTTTAACAAAACAATCCACCTCAAACCTTTCTTTAGTCGATCAGCTAGACCTGTACGACAAACCTTCGGCCATGCATTTTTTACGATAACGAGCTTAAGCTTCTCTTTACTATCGAAAAAGTGTAGAAGTTTGATCTTTTGACTTGTGTCTACCCTCTATGAGGTAATGTTGACATTATCATTAACAAGACACGAAGGCAAAGGGGCATACCATGAAACATGTTATCTGAATATATAAGTTTAGGTTCATCGGCTTATTCTTCTCCATCAGAATTACTCTCTAGGTCGTATATGTTGGTGATTTTATTGTAAACAAGGATTTTGTGTAATTTGAACTAATATGTGAGATAAGGGGCTAATAATATGTACTTTATATTAAATTTTTGATGAGTGCATAGTGCATGTATATATAAGATCTAATGATGAGGTGGTACGAAAAATGGTGAGGGTCAAGCAGTAGAACTCCTAACGGGGTCCTAAGGACAGCACCCCTGGAAATTGAAGATGAAACATCATCAATTCTTGAAAACAACACTTGGGTGTTGTCTGGTTTTCCTCGAGGTTCTAAATCACTTAGTTGCAAATGTATTTTCAAAAGTAAAATGAATGTTAGTGGGACTATTGATAAGTACAAACCCCAATTGTTCATTCAAGGTTTTAGACAAAAACCCGGTGTTGACTATTTTGATACGTATGCTCCGGTTGCGCACATTTATACTATTAAATTGTTAATTGCCTTAGGAAGTATTCATAACTTGATTCTACATCAAATGGATGTTAAAACAGCCTTTTAAATGGATAACTTGATGAAGAAGTTTACATGAAACAACCAGAAGGTTTCGTTATGCCAAGTAAGGAGCATATGGTATGTAAAGTGTAAAAATATTTGTATGTGTTAAAACAAGCACCCAAACAACGGCATCAAGAGTTTGATGAGGTTATTTTGTCCTTTGGTTTTAAGTTAAACTAATGTGATAAATGTGTTTATAGTAGATTTAATGATGCTACTGATGCAGAAGTGATCATGTGCTTGTATGTAGATTACATCATGATTTTTGGTACTGACTAAGATCAAATAGATAAAACAAAACAATTGTGTTCATCTAAATTTTCCATGAAAGAGTTGGGGTTGATGTAATTCTTGGAATAAGGATTGAGTGATTAAACAAAGGCATAGTAGTGACCCTGCCATTATTATGTTGAGAAAATTCTCAAACGATTCAATTTGACTAATTATTCTTCCGTGAACACTCGTATAGATTCGAGTGTGAAATTGATGCAAACATTGGCTTTCATATTTCTTAATTAGATTATTCCAAGGCTGTTGGTAGCTTGATGTAATCCATGACAAGTACCATGCCTAACATTGCTTTTGTTGTGGGAAAGTTGAGTGAGCACACTAGTAACCCTAGTGCTCAACATTGGCAAGCAATTAATAGAGTTTTTAAGAATTTCAAAGGAGCCATGGATTATGGTTTGATTTACTTAGGATGCCCTTTGGTTTTAGAAGGTCATTGTGATGCAAGTTGGATAAACAAGATGGAGGACCATTCCTCAACTACTGGTTGGGTATTCTTACTTTGGGGAAGTGCCCTTTCCTCGGCTTCCAAGAAGCAATGTTATATTACAAAATTGACAATGGAATCTGAGTTTGTTGCGTTACTTGCTGGTGGTAAAGAATCAGAGTGGCTAAGGAATTTAGTCTATGAGATTCCTTTGTGGTCAAAGTTGATAAACCCTATTTCTATCCTTTATGAAAATGTTGTTGCCTTGGCTAAGGCATATAGAAAGGTTTATAATGGAAATTATATACATTTAGGTGTTAGACATAGTATGATTAGAGAACTAATCATGAGTTGTGTGATTTCGATTGAGTTTGTGAAATTGCAAAAAAAAAAAAAAATTGTTGGTCAATTGACTCAGGTCTGACAAGAGACTTAGTGCACAAGTCTATTACAGGGATGAGATTAAAATCCATCTAATTTTGTAATGGTGAGACACTCAATGCCCTTATAATATGACATTAGGAGTTGAAATAAATATGGAAAAAACACATTTATAGATTGGCACACATAAAGTATTTATCCAAGGTATATGTTTGGTTCTATAGTTGACCATGCTGAAGTTTAACTTCTTAATAATTCATTTGATAAAATGTATGTGCAGATACATGAAGTAAAGGAATTATGATGTGTGTTTTTATGTATATATTTTAATTGCTCAAGTTTTAACTTTATGAAACTGATTTTATCGCAACCGAATTAATAAACACACTAAGTCGTGTACCTAATCGTGCAATAGTATAGTTGTGGTAAGACCAGGTGTCGAACACAAGGGGAACGGTGGTGAATTAATTTGGAGTTTTTGATTATACGTTACACTAAACTCACAAAAACAGTAAAGACGTGTTTTAGCTAAACATCAAATCTCGATGGGCTGACTAAAGACAAATCTCTTTAGGTACTTTGGTTTAGACAAAATTAAATCTTAAAATCATAGATAATTGCTCACATAGAAGTTATTTGTTCTTTGTTCGTCGATTTCTAATTTGACTAGTTTCTAGGTATAGACAACTAATCCTTTGACTTTCAAGACTTTTAGTAATAGTGATCAAGTGCACTAATTATCCTAAAAATCAGTATTCAGTTCGTATTATGAGAGAGTTAAACTACTAGCATCAAGATCATGAAGCTAATTACATATGAATGGTCATCACATATAGTCTTACACATTTTAATCACAAACTTACTGTTTAACCCTAGGTTTTGATCAACACTAGCCATACAAATTTATAACTCATAAACTCATATGATTCAAGCACATCAAACTAGATTGATCATGTAACCTAACAATGCTCATCAATAAACAAATAAGAATGTAACTTTAATACATACGGATCTTTACCAAGCATTCAAAATAAATTGAATACTAATAAACCTCAAAGCAATTAATCCACAGATTCAAGAATTCATCTAATAATAAACGCAAAGCAAAAGGGTTTTTACATCCTTAAATCAGAAAGTAAATGCAAAAAGAATCACATTTGAATGCTAATCGTGATCGGAACAATGAACCAAATGATTTCCATTATGAATCTGCTCTCCAATCATTCGAAACTTCACTCCTATCAGTTTAACGACCTTCCAACCACCTTCTAGACCCTCAAAACGACAGAAAAAAGTTTTTCTTGTTGACCAAGGATGCATAAAATTCGTATACGTATCTTTTAGCTCTAAATAGCATAAAAACATAATATAAAATAATAGGAAAGTGCCATAAATATATGTATAAAATAGACGTTATCAAATTACCTATGTGATTGTGAAGTGTCCTCATCTCAAGAGGTCGGGGAATTGTCCTTGATACCATCATGATAATATTAGGACACAAGACTTTATAATAGTGTCAAATTGTATTATGCTAGAAAGTTCAATAAACTAGTATGTATTTTATTTTCATGTATTCCGTTGGGTTAAAGGGTTCAATTATTAGAACACCCATGTGCTCAAGTATTTGAATTGTGAGATACTAAGATGAGAATTCAATCATTTTGACATTTTTATTTATGTACTAGTTTGGTTTGCTTAGATTAATTTTATGTTAGTTCAGCGTTACATTAAAATGGGGGGGGAGGGGGAGCATTGTTGGTCATTTTACCATCACCATGTATTTTGTGTAATTGGAAATAATATGTGAGCTAAGGGGCATATAAATTGTTCTCTATATTATATGTTTAGTGAGTGCGGAGCGCACACATATATATATATATAAGATCAAATGATAATCCGATACGACAAATGGTGGTATTCAAAGGGGGACGCCCCCTTACAAGGCCCTAGGGGCAGTGCCCCGAAAAATGCCAAGGGGCAAACCCCTTGGTGGTGGTCAGCATTCAGGGTCGAGCAGCAGAGCCCCCACGTGTTTTAGGGCAGCGTCCCAAAAGCTATTCAGAAAATTGTAATAGTATCATAGTGGAAAATCCAAATTCTAGTGGGTGATTATAGTAAAATTCACTAATCTCGTTAGATTTGGAAACCACTGGTTATGCCATTAATTCCTTGATTTAGTTAACTTGTTTAGAAGAAAGAAACTGGAGTGTTTATTTATACACTAGTTTTAAATTTATAAATTCCTATCTAATCTCAACTAGTATTGAACACAAATAGGCAATGTACCTAGTCGTGAAGTAATATAGTTTAAGGTAAGAAATGGTGTCGAACATAGGAAACATGATGGTTTAGATCAAACAATTCATAGGTTAATTAAATTAATAACACTAAAGTAAATGGTGGTTTTTTTTGTAAACTAAGTTAAACTAATTGTAATGCTCAATTAGTCAACGAACTAAATAACTAAATGGAAACAATAGATAAGAAGTACTTCCACTATAATACGAATCCCCCAAGTTTTTATGTTTGATTTATTAGAAGTGCAATGGACTAATGAATTGATTACCAAATTGTAATATGACTAGTTATCTTGATCGGATTTCCTAATACTAATAATTAATGAACAATTAACACAATGACCATGCAATTAGTGAACACATAATTAATTAAATATATTCGAACTATGAACGATATGATCTAGTAACTTCTTGTCAATGATCATGGCAATCAATCTAAGCATAGAATTGATATCTAATGCTCTCTAACACAATCAAAGTCACCGATTAGTACTATCTAACCCTAGGCTTCTGATCAAAGTCCAAGCCATATAAACCAAATGATCATGGATTCATATGATTCAAGTACATCAATATAGAATGATCATCTAATCTTAATAATACTTAACAAAAAACAATAAAAATCATAACTTTAACATGAAAGGTAAAGCAATCAATTGAATACAAGTAAAAACCAAATTCAATTAATCCTAATAGCGAAATTAAAGCACATGAACAAGGGTTCATCAATATCTGGTGAAAGTAAAGGTTTTTTACACCATATTTAGATAACTAAAAAAGAAAAAATATCACCAAACAATTGTAATACACGGTCATCAAGCAAACCCGAAATGAAATCTCAATACAATAGTGCTTGAGTCTTCAAATCCTTGCTCCAATTAGCTCTATAGCTTCGAATCCGACCCCAAAGCGTTCTTGGAAGGGTTTTTCTTCGTCAATAATTGTATATGTAAGGCTTATAGGTTTTGGAATCGACCTAATTTCCGGAATATATATACTTGCCAAATTCTAGCCTCCACATCGTGGTCCTCATGTTTATCATGTAGTCTCCATGTCAGCATAAAAAATCGCGAAGATTCCATTCACCACGTCGTGGTCGTTGGGAATCAACATTTTCTCAAAACACGAAAGCCGTCCGAAATTTTGTCTAGTTTTCATATCATTTTGAATCTCGTCAATCGGAGTTACAATTCATAAGAGATGGCGAAAACACTGATGGGGGGTCAAGCTTCCAGCAACATCCTTTTTGTGTCTTTTTCAGCTCCGTTCTCCTCCTTCTGCATCCCAGATCCCATTTTAACTATAGATGAATATTTTCAAGCATATTAAATATCATATATCTAAAAATATAACATTTTAATTAAATACATTAAGATAATGGCCTAAAATATATAGTTAAATAAGGTCATATCAAAATACCCCACACTTTTCTTTTGCTTGTCTTCAAGCAAAACTGGTTTTATTATTATCGCATCAAAACCCTAGCTACCAACATCGCACAAGACAATCCATTTTGAGCATCTCCATTACATTAAGATCGTAATGCATGTATTTGTGTCTACATTTTCCTAAGAACTCCCCCAATCCTAAATACTCACAATCTTCACAAACATTTCCCTACTTCTTTATAACAACATTTATTTTATGCATCCCTCTGAAAATATCCTCAGAAATCTTTCTTGACCTCAAGTTACTTTTTGGTTGAGCCCCCAAGCATACATATGGAAAAATAACCTAGAAAGAAAATTTACAGTTAATAATAATAACTTAACAAATTGTCTTATTCTTGAGTCTTCAATTTTCGAACTTTTCTTCATATTTCTTGATCTTTATAGCTTTGTACTCTTATTCTTTCACCTTTTGCAACTTTTTGTTTTCTTTTTCTACTTTTTTTTCTATTTTTTTTCTTTTTCTCACTTTTTTTCACTAAAAACTAAAAATCCTATAAAAACATATGCTTAAGCAAGGGAACTTAACTTCAACCCTTATTGGTTAGAGGTATTAGTCCAAGTATAATGACTACATAAGCTCTCCTGGATACATTTCTGGTACACGATGCTAAATGTATTATGGCCCTCAAACTAAGCAAGTTCGTATTTTTTTTCCATGATTTCACTATGATAGGGAAGCTACAAATACACTATAACATCTATTGTCTCATATAAACATTGAAACTCACATTGGATACTCCCACACAATAATAGCAGCCTATATTTCAACCTAACAATTTTTTAATTAGATTCAATTTTTAGATTATTATTTCAAATCTTTCTAATAATTTTTTAAAATCCTAGTCATTTTTTTTCAATTTTTATCAGTAAGCTTGCATTCCTATATTCAACCCCTAACCCACACTTAAATAATGCAATGTCCCCATTACATGCTTAAACAATAAAAGAACATAAATTTAAAGATGGAGAAAAGGAACAAACTCACCTTGGTTATGTAGTCGTGAGTTTGGATGACTATCGTGGGTTGGTTGTTGATATTAGCTTGAATTTATCTGCTAGAACACTCCAGGAACTTAACATCCTTGCTAAAATTGGTGGACTTTTGGCATAAAGGTAGGCGGAGAACTAGTCTTTCATGGCTCGGAAATTTGACTGGGGGGTTGCCACGTCGTGGCAAGTTGTTGGCCACGACGTGTCTCTGGAACTTCATGCCGTGGCAAATAAAGGGCCTCGACGTGGACTTTATAAAAATTTGGAACGTCATGTTGGATAAGGTGTCTCAGTCCGTAACTATATTTGGTATGTACTTAACCCGACTCGGCATGGTCCATTTGGGTTGCACTTCACCGAAATAATTTATATGGATAATCTTTTGAGAATAGTATATTTATGATTTATTAATATATTATAAGTTATAATATATTAATATGAAATCATATTATTTAATTAGTATTGATCAATAATTAATTTGGAATTGATTTAGTGATCATAAGGAACTAATTAAATATGGACTATTATATATATAGAATGGGCCAAAGTTCATTTAGGATGGGCTAAGATTGCATGGATAGTCCATAGAGTTTTTAACCCATGGATCCTATGGAAATGAAAGGTCATGTGTATTAGGGTTTACATGGATGTTACCCTAATCCACCATACTATATAAAGTGGTCTTTGGCACATGAAATGACACTAGTGTGTGAGTGAACAATAGTGGGCCAATTTCTACTAGTGCATATTATTTTCTCAAGATTTCCAAGTTGGTTTGGTGATTTTTGATTCCACTTGAGGCATCCACATTATTGGTGCTAGGCTCTCAAGACTCCAAGAAATCAACCACAAGAAAAGGTATGTTATTATACTAAGTTTTTATGTTACAAGTACCCTATAAACATGCTAGTTAGGTTGAGAACCTTGGAAAATCAAATTTACATGTATAATAGAGAAAACATAGATCCAAGGTTTCTAGGGTTGTATGTACACCATAAGAGTGTTAGAATGCTCAAAACCCTTCACGCCAACCGTGAGAAAATATTTTCCAAGACGCATAGTGAGAATTGGCGCATCGCAATCTTCAAATGTCAGGAAAGTAGTTGTGATGTAATAAAAAGTTGCGTCTCGAGTTAGCTAGGCTCGCATCGCGTCTTCGTGAAAACTCTTATTTCTTCATTGTTGAATGAATCGACTAGTCTTGAAGTAGCTAGTTTCTCGACCAATCCCACATATCAAATTATTCCCATATATAGAATTGATAGCACAGAAGACTCCTCGGTTTTAGTTCCATGTCGAATGTATACCCCACACTTGTTTGTGTGTCACGCTTCTTCCTTTTCTTCTCGTAATACTCCACCCCACTCTTGCATTTTTTCCCATCATCAATTTCTTAGCTAAAAATTCTCTTGCAACAAAAATAAGAATCATCAAAATCACTTTTATTTAAAAAATAAAATTAAAACTAAAAATTAAAAACGAAAACGAAAAAAAATGCAAACTAATTTAAAAGTCGGGTCGCCTCCCAATAACCGCTTCTTTTTGTGCGAGTCTTGAGCTGGACTCTCAACTTAATAAACTTCTAATAAAATTGATGTCAATCCATATGTTGCACTTAATACTCCTTTACCGATTCATAATATTTGACGTTTTGTTTTGAAAATTGGCCAAATGAGCTTAATTCCATATAATCCAAGAATCTTGAAAATGGTTGGAACTGGTTGGACACTCATAAGAAATGGATCGCACATCAGAACTTTCTCCAAATTTTAACTCGTCACCCCATGCATCAAAACAAAAACCGGAAAAACAGGGGTCCATGTCGTGGTAATGATCACACCACGACGTTGGTTCCTGCATTTCAGCTTGCTCTTGTTCTTCGTCCGAGTCTTCAGCTCGCAACCTCTCTAGCTCATCCAAATATTTTTTTGGATCGAATAGATCATCAAGTGCCTGAAACTCACGCTCAAGAATAGCATCAAGAGTATCCATTAAGAAAAAACTAAAAAACTAAAAGCTAAACTATAAAAAAAAAAAAAAAAGTTAATCAACAAACAAATAATCCAAACTAAATGCAATCATTCTGTTAGGTGCATTTCATGTACCCATTTTGTAGCTTTATTTCATAAAAGTACATTGTATATAGGCTTAAACTCATGCATTTTGCATGTTTTTCGGGATTTTTCATGAGGCAATTTCATTCACATACTTTTGTGATATTTTAGGGACTTTTGAAGGTAGGATATTGTTGGAGGAGGTAATTAAGAGTTGCGGACAAAATTTCGGGACTTGAGGAGCACCAAGGAGCAAGATATCAAAGAAATGAAGATTTTGGCTTTACAAAGATTTACACGGCCGTGTAATTGCAAGCCTTGCGTTTACGCGGGCCGTGTAAACGTAGATTTTTGCGCAGTATATTTTTGCGTTTACGCGGGCCGTGTAAATGACAATGTTAATTTATGCGGGCCGTGTAAACGTAAACGTGGGTTTTAAAGCAGTTTTTCACCATTCTTAAAGGGGGGAACCGACTTTTTAGTTAGGGGGGTCGATTTTGGGAGCAAATAAGGCGATTTTCTAGAGGATTTTGGACTTGATTAACACTTGGGAACATTTGATTTCATTTTGTAAGAACTTTAATTTCATTTTCCATATTTGTGATCTTGTTCTAGCCATGAGTGGCTAGAACCCTAGATTCTCCAACTTCATGTCTTGACTTCTTAGTTGTGATTTCAATCATGTGATTTGATGTTTGCTTCTAATTCCTATCTAGTGAATTTGATTTTATTTCAATCGAATGTTTGATTCTAATTGTGATTCTTATTGGCCATTTGAATTAGGGTTAGATCATTCAAGTTATCTAATTGCAAAATCCGTAATTGTTTTGTAAATTGGACTAGTTAACAAGCACTAAACTGATTTCTATTGAATGAATTTAGTGTAAATCTCATTCACACATTCTTATGCTCCCGAGCTTATGAGGAGTATTGAGTGTTGTTGGGAACATTCACATAAAGTTTAATGCAATCTTTCAACCTAATTCTAAGAGCTTGTTTAGATTAGATTGGTAAGGTTAGGATTAATCAAAGAGCTTATTTTGGTTAATAAATGTGGTGAATGGGAGGTGCTAGATCTTGTTAGCATTTCCATGTACCAATTTAGATAGAATTGAACAAATATCATTTTATCCTTGGAATCACATTGCTAATTTGTCTTGCATGGAGTTGGAGTCCTTACAAATCTTGAATCTACTTCATTAAATCAATCATTTAGTTATTGCTTTATTCTATAGTTTAAATCATTGCTTATAAATTCCCCCCATTTTGTGACCATTTTTATACCTTACGCAAAAAGGTATAAACACTTGTCCCGTGTCTCTGTGGATCGACCCTACTTACCTTGTACTACATTATTAGTGCATAGTAGTAGTGTTTAAGGAGTCATTTGTACCCTTTATTTGTTGGGTTTGACATGCCTAACACATTCCCTGACAACGGAGCCAAAAACTTAATGTATTCATTTATACACTAGTTATAAATTTATAAATTCCTATCTAATCCCAACTAGTCTTGAACACAAATAGGTAGTGTACCTAGTCGTGAAGTAATATAGTTTAAGGTTAGAAATGGTGTCGAACATAGGGAACGTGATAGTTTAGATCAAATAATCCAAATGTTAATTAAATTAATAGCACTAAAGTAAAGGGTAGTTTTTGTGTAAACTAAATTAAACTAATTTTAATGCTTAATTAATCAACTAAACTATATAACTAAATGGAAAGAATAGATAAGAAGTACTTCCACTAGAATGTGAATCCCCTAAGTTTTTATCTTTGATTTATTAGAAGTGCAATGGACTGAATTGGTTACCAAACTGTAATATGACTAGTTATCTTGATCGGATTTCCTAATACTAATAATTAATGAAAAATTAACATAGTGACCATGCAATTAGTGAACACATTATTAATTAAATATATTATGATCTAGTAACTTCTTGTCAATGATCATGGCAATCAATATAAGCATAGCATGGATATCTAATGCTCTCTAAAACAATAAAAGTCATCGATTAATACTATCTAACCGTAGGCTTATGATCAAAGTCCAAGTCATACAAACCTAATGATCATAGATTCATATGATTCAAGTACATAAAGATAGAATGATCATCTAATCCTAATAATACTTAACAATAAACAATAAAAATCATAACTTTAACATGAAAGGTAAAGCAATCAATTGAACACAAGTAAAAAGCAAATTCAATTAACCCTACTAGCGAAATCAAAGCATATCAACAGGGTTTCATCAATATCTAGTGAAAGTAAAGGTTTTTACACCATATTCAATAAACTAAAAAAGAAAAAAACCACCAAACAATTGCGAGACATGGTCATCAAGCAAACCCGAAGTGAAATCTCAATACAATAGTACTTGGATTTTCAAATCCTTGCTCCAATTAACTCTCTAGCTTCGAATCCGGCCTCAAAGGGTTCTTGGAAAGGTTTTTCTTCGTTAATAATTGCATCCCTAAGGTCTCCACCTTTTGGAATCGACATAATTTCCGACATATATATACTTGTCAAATTTTGGCCACCACGTCGTTGTCCTCATGTTTATCATGTATTCTATAAGTCAGCATCAAAAATCGCAAAGATTCCATTCACCGCACCGTGGTTGTTAGGAATCAGAATTTTCTCAAAACACGAAAGTCGTTTGAGATTTCATCTAGATTTCAGATCATTTTGAATCTCGTAAATCGGAGTTAAGAGTCATGAGAGATGGCAAAAACACTAATGGGGGGTCAAGCTGCGTACATCCTTTTTTGTGTCTTTTTCAGCTCCATTCTCCTCCTTTTGCATCTCAGCTCCCATTTTGACTGTAATTGAACAATTTCAAGCATATGAAGTATCGTATATATGAAAATATAACATTTTAATCAAATATATTAATATAATGGCCTAAAATATGTAGTTAAATAAGGGTATATAAAAAAACCCCAATTGTCATGTTTAAATACGACTCTACCATTGAGCCATAATACACCCTTCCTAGTTCTCTCTCTCTCTCTCTCTCTCTCTTTATATATATATATATATATATATATATATATATATATATATATATTCTAAATGATCTCAGAATTATCTGGAAATTTGAATCATATTTATGTGCCTATATTCGTAAATGTCCTTTTGGATTATCCAAGACTTGATTTCTTGTAACCCATACTTAGAGTAGAAATATCAATTTGGAAAGGGAACATACGCAGTCCACCGACAATCCAATTCTGCACCACAACCTTTCTTAACCCTAACATGATCTAACTTGTTACAATCTACAAACTCCCCATATCCTTGTAGTTCACCATCATTCAAAAGACGGACTTCTGTTTTCCAGTTTCATTACTAACCCAATTAACTAGGCCTTGTGGTTTGTGTTCAAAGTAATCTTGTACACCCACATCATTAAGATATGTGCCATGTAACGACCTAGATTTCTATACATATAATCTATAAGATTTAACAGAGTTTTATCTACAATGCGGAATTCTAAAAAAATTAAAACATTTGCATCCCATAAAAAGTCACGGGTTTACAATATAGTCTTACATACAAATTAGAACAACAAGGAAAGTACAATAAATAACATCCTACTATCTAAGTCTTCCGTGTGCTCCTATCTTCTCTTTTGGTACCATGATTACTACTACCTGAACCTGTAAAACATAAACATATGTAACATCATATACAATTTTTCTAGTGAGTTATTCTTTTATCTTTTCTTTATCTTTCATCTTTCTTCTCTTTCTCATACTCTATCATCTAAATCTTCCACTTAATAACATGCACTGATTTTCTTCTCATTCATCTATCTCTTTTATCTTTCTTCTCCAATTTTTTCCTTCTACTATTTTTCATCCCATCTATCTCTTTCTCTATCATCTACTCTGTTTCTCATACTTTTCTCTTAGCCTCTTTTCAGACTCTTCTCATACTCTACACATATTGTAACTTTATCCCTGTCTTTATCTCTTTTTTTTCTCTACCTCTTCATTGTTATTTCTCTACTCTACTCTTTTTCTTCTGTATTCTCATATCTAGTGCCTTAGCACGTTGTTCTCGTCTAAATCCAATGGTCACGTCTCATACTCTACTCTAAGGGAACAACATCCCACTTTCATTATCGGGCACACTCATTTGGATTTATTCCTCTATCTTATTATCCCTCATGGAGCCTTAATCTTTCTTTTTACTCTTGAATCCCTCACAGATTCCATACTCTTAATCCCTTACGGATTATCACTAAGTTCTTATAAAGACTCTTTTATCATGTTCGATCCATGGAACCTTTTCTTTATCTTCTCTAACCATACACAATCTAGATTCTTGCAAGAATCATCTATCTACATCCCCAAAAAGGGATCCTCTATCTATGTTCCCTAAGGAACCATCATCTTATTCCCACATGAATCATACTCTTGTCCCTACAGAAACCATACTCTTATTCTCGAAGGAATCATACTCTTGTTCATGTAGGAACCTTCTGTCTCTTGTCTGTGTAGGAACCATACTCTTGTCCCCGAAGGAACCTTTTATCTCTTGTCCCAGTAGGAACCATACTCTTGTCCCTGAAGGAACCTTTTATCTCTTGTCCCCGAAGGAAATATACTTTTCCCCTAAGGAACCTTCTATCTCTTGTTCCTAAAGGAACCATTTATCTCTACATCTCTATCTTTGTTATGTGACTCATCACATAATACTAGTCCCTTGGACAATCTATCTCTTTATCTATACTAAGAGATCTTCTGATCTTTCTAATCTAGTACTTAACTCATTAAATACTTAATCTATGTCTATGTCTAATAAGATATTGACATTCTACAATACCATTATTGTGTAGACATACATACTTATTCTTATGATTATACTACATATAATCATATTCTGTCTCTATCTACAATCTCTTAGGTATCTACATACACCATTCTCATCATATATTCATATTTAGGATCATATCACATATAATCATATTCTTTCTTTATCTACTCTTAAGGGTATTACTCATAATACCCCTGTTCATCTTTTACCCACTTATACATATTTTGGTTATACATGTCTTACATGTATAACCACATTTGCTTAATCTTACATAAGGTTATAATCTATATAACCCTATCTTTCCTTCCTCTTTGCCGCGCTTAGATACATGAATCTATCATACATAAACATACATACCTATATATAAAAAATTATAAAAATAACTTAAAGAGAGATAGTAAGAGCTATAACTCACCTTATTAGTTAGTGAAGACTAACTATCTCATCTTCATCTACTTTGTCGTTGATGCATCTTAAACCATATTCTTTTCTCTTAGGCCTAATCATATACATACACAAGCATCTTAATACTTGTCTTAACCTATTAAGAGCTTAATTCCTCTTAAGGCCAAAATGAGTACTTAATGGATCATTAATATATCTCTTCATTCTTTATCTCTTAATCACATCCGAATAAGAAATTAAGCATCCCATACTATTACATTAAATATAATATACTCTAATGCATCAATTCATAATCCCAATCGTTAGGTTTTCAAACACTAACTCTCATTGGATTGATCCCACTCATGGGAATCACATACAAGCTTGTTTAAGGCATCTAAATACATTCTTTAACACCACTAACAAGCTTTATTACTCTTATCTAACATAGCTTGCTTACTTAATCAAAAACACCATTAAAGCCTCACTATCTTAAAATAGAGAAAATGATTACCTCTTGAGCTTTTCTTCTCCAATCCACACCATGTACACTATTTATCGCTTCTTGATCCTTTTCCAACCTCAAAATCGTCATAGCTTAGCTATGGATGGGTTGGGGTGCAAAATAACGAGAATGAAGGCTTAACAACCTTATGTTATGATGTTTAACCGTATCGTGGTTACTTAATCCCTGCACCATGGTGACCATTTGACCTCATCCAATGGATGCATAAATGCTTGCCACGACGTGGTACTCTATCTCTACTAGCAACCTACTTTGGCTATCGCGTCGTGGTGCCCATGCACCGGGTGTAACATTCGAGTTTTGTTATGTTTCCTTTTTAGCCCTTAATGCAAAAATTGTTAACATATTGGTCATTGGCTAGTACGCGAGGCGTACTCTATGAGTACGCTTAGTGTACTAGCTCTTTGCTGGTCGCGGGCTTCACCCACGTATGTTGGGCGTACGTGGGAGTACGTTGGGCGAACGCATGGTTTGGACAAACCCTAATTTTTAGAGTTTTCACCTTATTTAAAGAACTTTAACAGCCTCTTGGACATTTTTGACCAACCTCCACCTCCCTTTACCCTGAAAACAAAACCCTATGTACATTCGGTGAGATTTAAGTTTGAAAGTGAACCAACAAACGATAGTTGGGAACCAACAAACTGTTATCTCCCGTCAGTGATAAGAAAGATAAAATATTCAGTGGAACTCATACTATAATATTTTAGAGAAAAATGAAACATTTACTTTTATTCTCCAAAAAAATACATTCTTTTTAGATATACTAGTAAAAATATGTGCGATATAGTAGTCAAAATCAATATGAAATAGTAATCAATTTCAACTAAAAAGTAGTGAACACTTAAACAAATTTACCCAAACCGTAGGTAAGGAGGGAAACTGTAGGTTTCGTGCCCTCACCTACGCTTTTGTTCTTCATGTTCATACAGACACAAAAACGTATTTATTTTGAGAGTGCACCGTATGTGACTAAATCACCTACACTTTTGTCAAAAAAAAATGATTTTTTATATGGAAACCCGAACAATAGATTTTTTCTGAAACAGTAGTTGTCTTTGATGGTCTACTTTTAGCTAATTGCAAATATTTGGCTATTAAATGAAAAGTAATTAGGTAATTTTGTTAATTTTGTCAAATTTTTCTCTATTTTAATCATAAACCTTTTAAGAATTTTTGCTAGTTATATATATATATATATATATATATATATATATATATATATATATATATATATATATATATATATATATATATATATATATATATATATGTTATTTTAGGTTAAACTTTTTTGTAGAACTAATTACTTGTTCATCAAAATCTTGTTTTTAGCTGTTAGTTTCCTTTTTTTATATGCTAAGTAAATTTATTTCAATAAATTTATTGTACAGTTTTTGTTTCGTCTCCTTTGTTTTAGTACTCGTGTAAATACACAAGTTCACAACTAACAACTTCCTCATCTACTATTTTCTTTGGTCAGTATGATACGATCATGACATCTACCTACTTGTATTATGTTGTTTTTAAGAGTCGAAGACACTAAAACACCGACGTCATTTATCTTCTTCTCAAAGTATGAACACCGTAAACTTTTTTTGTTCATGTTGCGCTCCTTTCCATTTTGGTTTCTTGAGTACATGTGATATACAATATCCAATAATTTGTATTCAGAAAACATGGTTTTTAGATCCGCATTAATTTCTCGGATTTTTATAAAAATTCAAAGATAGCCTAACGTACAAAAGTTAATATGACTGGCCTAAATTATTGAAGTTAAAACAGGAGGTAAAGTAAATTTACCTTATTCCTCAATAATAGTACAAGATAATAAATTGCAAAAAAACACATTGGACAAATACCCACTTGAAAATCGAGAGAGAGAGAGAGAAAGAGAGAATAAAAATATTTCTAATTTGAAGTTCCAAAACCCCTAAAAAAACCCTAGTGTGAAGTTGTGAACTCTCTCTCTCATCCCATCACCAGCACCAAGGCACAAAGTCCAGCCATATAGCCAAAGAGAGAGTAGTACACTGAGAAAAGCCTGCTGCTTTTTTGTTTTCTTTGATCAATCTTCTGCTATCCATCCATCCCTCCATTTATCAGCCTTTAATATCTCTGTGGTCTTGGGGTTTTAAAAGAAGCTCATTTAATCTCGTCAAACAAACTGATTTTAACCACAACAACACACAGAAAGAAAAAGAAAAAAAGAAAAGGGTTTCTTGTGGAGCCCTATTCATTTCCCCCCTTTGCACTTTGCAGTGTTCCTTTCTTTCTCTCCATCCATCCATTCTAGAGTGAGATAGAAACACGCACATATATACATACATACATACACATCATATATAGAGAGAGAAAGTGATAGATATAGAGAGAGAGAGAGAGGTGTTATACAGTAGTAGTAGCAGAAGTAGCATAAAAAGATAGAAATATATATATAATGCAGCAGCACCTGATGCAGATGCAGCCCATGATGGCCGCCTATTATCCCACTAACAGCGTTACTACTGATCATATTCAACAGGTTCTTCTTTAACTTCATGAGTTTTCATCCCTTTCTCACTTTCTATCTCTCTCACACACAACACACAGTGAATGAGCCAAGTTCTTTGTGTGTCTTGTTGTTGGGGTTTTCTGTTTAAACTTCCCTTTTCTGATCTTTTTTGTCTTCGCTTTTCTTTTTAGCTTTTACTTGCCTTTTCTTCTTTGTTTCTTCATCTGCAACAGGTTCCCTCCATATATATAACTTATATCACATGTCTGACTAAATATATATTTGTGTTCTTTACTCTTTACTCTTTTTTTTTCTTCTTTTTTATTTTTTTTCTTTCTGATTGGTGATTTTGTTCTTCATGTTTTCTTAGACACATTAAAAATTGAATTAGGGAAATGAAAAAAAAGAGAACATGATTTCTTTGAAAAAAGAAAGAAAAGAATAACACGAATCCCATGTTATTTCTTGTTAACTTGTTTAGAATTTATTCTTTAAATTAATACTTTGGCTTTTGGAATAAATTATATTACCTTCTTGGTAATCTGTGAGTTAAGATTCTGCATTAAACATTCTTTATTTTCATCAATATCTGTGCTTGTGCATGCTACTAGTAACTAGATTATAGTATTGGATGCGATACCCGATTGATTTATATGATGGCCTTTTGCTGTCCAGGTATGTTGCTAGCTTTTTCCATAAATTTCATTGAAAAAAATGTGATCATATAATATATACTTTTATGTATTATCTTCATTTCCAGTCTATGTTCGTATGACAAAATAAAGTAGATTCAAGACTGACAGTGATGCTAGAGCCTAGACCTAATATTTGACTTTAGAAAATTACCTAGCTAGGGCTAGTTGTATCCAGTTGTCATGTTCAAATCAATCTTTCATCTTCAGATGCCAAACCTTTTAACCATTTGGGATAAAGACGCAAAAGAATGAACATGTGAAAAGGGTTTTTGGCTTTAGATCTCCGATATTGTTTAGGGTTTTGTGTTTAAATGTTAGCGAATTTGGTCTTGTTAACAGTATATGTAAATGGTTACTAATGCATTTAGTTCGATCGATCCCCTAACTGTTTAGGCTTTGGGTGGTGAAAAAGATTCCATTTTTATTAGAGATAGGAAAAAAGGTTCCATTTTTATTGTGGATGGAAGACCAAATGTTACTCAAGATTGGGCAAAATAATTTAACCATGAGTCCATGACCCCATTAGGCAGTTGGCTAGCTAGTGTGCCCCATCTTGGATAGGGCAAAAGCCAAAAGGTTTCATTTTTATTGATCGAGAGCAAATAATGCAACAGTTGGAATAGGTACATTCCCCATCTTACGTAGGCCTAAATGTTTTTGTTTTCTTCAAGACAGATGTAACAATAATCACCCATACGGATGTGTGTTATATATATAGCCATTTTTTATTCTTCAACATGTATAAAATCTACTTCTCTTCATACAATTACAAGAATAGTAACTGTATAGAAAAATAGGAAACATGTGAATGGATCATATAATTAATACCCACAAGATCTTGACGTTTTCTTTGGGTAAAAGCTATATGTTCTTAATTTTTTTTTTGTTGGGTACTAAATTTTCATTCCATGTATATATGTGCAGTACCTCGATGAGAACAAATCACTGATTCTGAAAATTGTCGAGAGCCAAAACTCAGGGAAAATGACTGAATGTGCCGAGTGAGTTTTTCCATTTCTTTCATATATATGTATATGGTACATACGTTCATAAGTCTTTTACTTTGAATTAAGTTGTTTGAAATGGTTGTGATTATGGCAGAAATCAGGCGAAGCTTCAGAGGAACCTTATGTATCTTGCTGCTATTGCCGATTCTCAACCTCAGTCACCTGCTGTTCATTCTCAGGTACAAATTTGAAGAATTTCATCTTATATATATAATCGTGAATAGCGACTTTTAAAAAATTAACAATTATTAATTATATATGCAGTATCAGCTGGGAGGGATGATGCAACAGGGAGGAGGTCATTACATGCAGCAGCAGCATCAACAAGCAGCTCAACAAATGACACCACAAGCACTAATGGCTGCACGTTCCTCTATGCTCTACAACCAACAGCAGTACTCCTCACTACAGCAGCAGGACGCCATGCACAGCCACCTAGGAATGAACTCCGGTGGCGGACTTCATATGTTACAAAGCGACAGCACCAGTGCAGCTGGTGGCAGTGGTTCGCACCTTGGTATAGGAGGGTTCCCTGACTTCTCACGTAAGCAAGATCATAATAGTATTGGGCTTTCTGGATCCACCACTGAAGGACGTGGTGGTGGTGGTGGTGGAGATGGTGGTGAGTCGCTTTACTTGAAATCTGCTGATCATGAAGGTAACTGATCATGTTTGTTTGTTTAATTAGTCGTGTTGTGTTATAGCATATTATATTAAGTCTCTACTAGATTTTAGCTTCAGAAGTAGGTATGAAGAGTAGAAATCTGGAAAAATAAGTTGTTAAGCCGTTTATAAATGGATTTTGGTCATGTAGGGTAATTAACAACACCCTGAAACTTGAAACTTTTAGTGGTTTTATATATGTTTCTGGACACCATGGATTGTAGCTGCGTGTTTTGTTGTAAATTTGCAGGTCTTGTTGTGTTATTCATGTTTCTTGATTCACCTACTGCTTCAATTACATGTTTCAAAAACTCTTAACGTGATCATATTATTATATTATAAAACTACTGGAGATAAAAAAAAAAGACAAACGACTAAAGACCTGACATTCAATTCAACATTCAAGTATGTCTTTAATTTCATGCATACAATAATGAGAAAAGAAGCTATATATGTGTAGAATTGAAGAGAATATGGTAACACAACTATATATGGCTATCTGCTATCTCTTTCCAAGAGCGATTATATAAATCGTTTTGTGGGTTCGAGGATGTGGTGGTGATCATGGTGTCGGGCCTTGTAGATGTTGGGTTTGATGTTTGACCAGTGAAATGTTGAACAATTTGCTTGAATTGAAAAGCGTCTTTTGCTTCCAACATCACTGGGCTCGAGATATGCTTCACCTTGATGATATTCATGCCTTGATCGCAACTTTTTGCACCACAATCGCTTTTACTCATCTCCATAGTTGTTTTTGGGTGTGTGGGTGATAGATATTGATTATGGATCATTGGGTGTATACTATATATAGCATGACAGGAGAATCATAATTCGATAGAGGATGTCAGAATACTAGTATGTCAACACTTGTTAATGATTTCTTTTTTTCTATATGTAGACTATATATATATAATTACTAAGTCGCTTTTACGATTAATTTAGTCAAGTTGAAAAATTGTAACATGTTTCGATGTTATTTTATATATTTTAATTGTTGTATTATATTATAAGTTGATCAAGTTATAACTAAATGAAGAACTTAAAATTTGGTTTTATTCTATATAATAATATACACTACCAAACATGATTGTACGAGTAAAACACGTTGCTATTGGAATTAGCAGCCTACGTGAGAATAAACAGTGCAAGAACTTTGGCATGACATTTGATGTTGATACGTTCATTGAACCGATGCATTTTATGCTAAATGACTCATTCTTACTTTTTTCCTTTTCAAGTTAAAGAGTAAAGACCAATTTATCCTATTAATATAACTGTGTAGTATAATGCAAAGGATTACCAATTTTTTTATGCTTTGGGAAATTACTTCTTTGTTTGGAATAGATCATTCTAAAGACATTTCGGACTAATTTTATACCACATTAAAAATATTTTTTCGACCAAAAAATCATATTTCGGATTGGATTTTGGATAGAGAAAAGAACACTTTTAGAATTTCAAAAACAAGTCTAAAATATGATCAAAAGTTTGGGAATGTTATAGAAATGTTGTGTGTTTACTAATATAACTTTAAAAAAAACATAGCAAATAAGAAATATAAATGTAGTGATTTAAAATATAACAATTGATTGGATAAATTGTGATATTAGATACTTCGAAATGATTATTTCAAACATTATTAAATGCTTTAAAAAAAAGTCCATTGTATATTCCTAGCCATTGGGAATGACATAACATGAAATTCAAAATAATCATTTCTTCTTCTAAATGTCGTTTTCTCCACGTCTTCATTTTTCACCTTCAATTGATGGTACTTGAATCTCAAGTCCATCTTTGAGAAGAAATATCCTCTTTGATGTTGGTTAAAGTGAATGTCAATTCGATGAATTACAATCATCTCATTTAGTTCCTAGTAATCTATAAACATTCTTATTGTATTATCCTTTTTTTTACAAATAAGATTGGAGCTCCCAAAGACAAAGTATTCACTACACAAATCCCCTCTCCAACAATTATAGTAGTTGTATCATCAATTCTTTCATTTCGACTGGTGCCAAAGGGTAACATGGTTTTTGCAATTGGTGTTGTCCCCGACATTAAATCAATTCTAAACTCAACTTATCGTTCTACAGAAAAGCCTAGTGATTTGTCCTGGAAAACTTTGGGAAATTCAATCACCATAATGATATCACCGATAACTTTTATTTTTAGAGGAATCCATTATGCATGTTGAATAAGTATAACATACCTTAACGACACATTTTTTTGCCTTAAGGACATCCTACCTAATAAATGAAAATAATTTTGACACATGTCATTTTCTCATTAACTTGTATACATGTCATTTTTTGGTATTTTTGAATAATTGTTTTTTCCATTTTTTATTTTCTCATTTTTTTTATATTTTCTTAATTAACACATCATATTCGCACCTTAATTAATAATTGTCTTAATTGAAAATAATCAATAAATTACGATATTAGTATTCATATAGTATTTAATATGTTTCCTTTTAAATTTAAATTTTAAATTTCAAATCTAAAATTTCAAATTTAAATAAAATTTTATTTAAACTTTCATATTTAATTTTTTGTTTTATTAAACTCGTATAACATATGAGTCTCACACCTAGTTGATAATACGCGACACAATCACACAAATCTTCCTTTATCTTGTATATGATGAGAAGTTCGCCTTTGGGAAATTTACTTAAAACCATCTTTTTCTCAAGCATAACTCTTGATTTATAAGCGCTTACCCAATCCATTTCCAAAATAACATCAAACCCACCAAGTTGTATAGAAATTATATTAGCATTAAACTTTACTCCACTAGACACGACTGTGGTGATATGGTACCCTTTACTAGAACTAATTTCCTTGTATTAACAATTTCAATTAGGGGTGAGCAAAAACCGCACCGCAACTAAAATTAACCGCAAAATCCGCATAAACCGCAACCAATAAACCGCAACCGCAATAAAAACCGATGGTGAGGTTTTCTGTTTTTCAAAAACCGCAAATTTACCGTGCGGTGCGGTTATTAGTTTTCAAAAACCGCAAAAAGAAACCCGCGCCGCACCGCATATATTATATACAACTTTTTTTATTAATTATTAATATATTAAATATTAGAAATAAGACAAGTTTCATGAATGAAAATTTAATAAAATATTCGAACACAAAAGTATGGTTTTTATGTTTAACTTTGAAAAATGATGAAATTAGACAATTTTAAGAAATTTATTTTTAATTACTATTGATTTGACTTTTTCAATATATTAATTGTTTGTGATTTAAGTTAATTGTCTTATACATTATGGTTTTTTTTATTATTACAAGTAACATGTTTGAACTCTTAAAACAGTTTGAGCTCTAAATTGTGGTTAAAAACCACACAAATAACCGCACCAAATCAATGCGGTTAATAACCGCAACAAAACCGCACCGCAAAAATAACTGTCTAACCACACCGCAAAATAACCGCACCAAGCGGTTTTGAAAATGGATTAACCGCATTTGCGGTTAGTGGTGAAGTTTTGGCTAATAACTAGAGATGGCAACGGGGGCGGGGAACACAGGGGACCCCAATCCCCATCCCCATCGGGGAATATAAATAAACCCCCATCCCCACCCCCAACGAGGACTGGGGATCCCCAACGGAGAAATGGGGATTTTTTTTTCTCTTTTAACATGCAAACTTTTACGTAAGAAAAAACTCTATATTTCAATTTTACCAGTATAAGTCTAAAGATTTTATAAAATATATAAGTACCCATAAATTATAGAAAAAATATAAATAAATTTTCTACCAAATTTAAATACATACATCAAAAATCAAGTAAAAAAATTATCAGATTAATATTTAAGGTAAAATAGAACAACCAAAGAGAAAAATATATATATACACGAGTTTAAATTAGATAAAAGAAAAAATAAAAAAGTATAATTTCAATCAAGTAATTACTAATGAGTTAGGTTACTTAGCTCAAATTTTATGTATTATAAACTATACTATAAATATATGTTCTGTATTATTTTTATATATTAATATATGTCGGGGACGGGTCCAGGGTCGGGGATTAAGGGTATCCCCATCCCCATCCCCATCCCCACTTTTTTTATTCGGGTATTCCCCATCCCCGTCCCTATCCCGGGCAACCTGGGGGTTCCCCAGTCAAAACGGGTGCGGGTTTCGGGTTCCCCATTGGGTATGGGGATTTTTGCCATCCCTACTAATAACCGCACCGAACCGCACCGCACTCATCCCTAATTTCAACAACAATTCCTACTTGGCTTCCAAATATGTACTTATGGTACCCTTTACCAGAACTAATTTCCTTGTATTAACAATTTCAACAACAATTCCTACTTGGCTTCTAAATATGTACTTAATTAGGTGAATATCTGCGCGTTGCACATAATAAAACTATATAGTTAAATTTTTTGTGTATATATGTTAAAAATAATTGGGCATTAACTATAAAATAATAACTCTTACACTAAGTCAATATATAAATCTGCAATTATTTTGAACCATATTATGAAATATACATCTATCAAAATCATATCATTTAATAACATCTAACCACGATTTGCGTTTAAATAAAACTAAACATGATTTGATTTAATATTTTTTAATTTAACGTTATGATTGATTAATTTTGAAATCATTTATCTATTTTTTTCGATCATGATGATTAATTGATATATGAATCATTGTTTATAAATTAACACACTGTAATTTTCTTGAGAAAATTACAAATATAGCAAAATCTCTTAATTATTTTTTTTAAAAATGAAAAAAAAATAGTTTTTTTTTCTAAAACTAACCACTGACATCACAAATTATTAGCCACAATTGTGATTTCATACCCTCGAACTTGATTTCCTCTTTTTGGACTGTGATTTTCCCCCAATTTCGGCTCATGGGTCGGAAGCATGTTTTAAAAACCGGTTCAAAGCGGCTAGACCGGGAACTAGTGACGAGAGTGGTTCCACAACAACCAGTGTTATGCTAAGTTCTATACCAGATTGAACCGAAATGTTTTTTCAAAAACTGAGTCGAACTGGTGTGATAGAACCGGTAAAAAATCATTTGAACCCGTTTATTAGACTTAAATGGTTGAATTTTACTTAGTTCATTAAAAAACAATTAATTTCCAAAGAAAATTAAATAACTCGAGTGATCGGGTTATCTGGAATGTACACAACTCAAAGTCCTAGACATATCACTACTAGATGTAGACTAATAGTTGAACCGCAGAAACCGGTTATTATACCAATTTAACTAAAAACCCGGTTTTTAAAACATTGGTCGGAAGTATAAAATCCTCAAATTTTAGAAATACCTCTCATTTTCACACTTTCAGATTATACTGAGAGAAAATCGCATTCATGTTTTCTGTTTAAAAGAAATCTCATGTAGAAAACCAAAAATCTCACTTGTATTGTTCATTTGTGAAACTACAAGTACATGATGCACAATTTATGCGTCAGCAACTTGTACATGCATATTTTGCAACTTGTACATGTATAATAATATGGTTTATCTATAAATATACAAGTCATTGATGCATAGTATTTGTACATATAATTTTTTTTTTGCCAAAAATCTTCTCATTTTTAATATATGTTTGCCATATTCTTACGGTATGTGACTTCTAGAATTGTTTTTAATATTACCGGGGCATAAAAAATCTTTTTTTTGTAGTTAGATTAGAGGGAAATCGTAGATGTCCCTTGGCTATCTGCAATTTCAAGGGAAAAAACTTTAAAAAATGCATTTATACCTACATGTTATTTTCGGGCTATGAGCCGAAATTGGGGCCAAATCACTGCCCAGGAAGAGGAAATCAAAGCTATACGGTATGGTGTATGGGATATCTTCTAATTTTCAGAAAATAATTAAAACTTTTCTTTACGCTTTTAAAATCATTTATTTATATTTGCGGTAAATCCCAATACAAAAGTCATTTTGAAATATAATTGTTTGTTTCGAAAATGTTAAAACCCTAAGGATGTCATAAGCAATACAAATATATAAGTTACAGCATAAAGACCTGATGGTCCTGAATACTATAAGATGTTGTCTCTTAATCACTGGGGCATAAATTTTTTTTTGCCATATTCTTACCATTAGGACATTAAAAAAATAACCAAATTTCGTGAGGAAATCATAATTAGATCACATAAAATCATAGTTAGATTAAAGGGAAATCGTAGATGTCCCTTGGCTATCTGCCATTTCAAGAAAAAAAAACTTGAAAAAAAGGCATTTATACGTTATACCTACACCTTATTTTCGAGCTATGAGCCGAAATTGGGGCCAAATCACAGTCCAAGAAGAGGAAATCAAAGCTATACGGTATGGTGTATGTGACATCTTCTAATTTTCATAAAACAATTAAAACTTTTCTTTACGCTTTTAAAATCATTTATTTATGTTTGCAGTAAAATCCTTGTACAAAAGTCATTTTGAAATATAATTGTTCGTTTCCAAAATGTTAAAACCCGAAGGATGTCATAATCAATACAGATACATAAGTTACAACGTAAAGACCTGATGATCTTGAATACTATTACATACTGTCTCTTAATCACTCAGGATCCTAATCTAGTTCCAGTAGCTTATGTCTTGATATTTGTGATGCATATAAATTGAGTGGGTCAGGTTGGGAAACCTGATGAGATGCATATGGATTTTAATCCCACAATATTGATATGATAATATTCCTTAATTATTATGCCTACAAAACCAGTTGTTACCATATAATATCCATATAGGCTTAGATTCTTACATATCCATTCCTACAGATCCTCATAGATTCTAGCCCATGATTATCAGGGATAAATTTTCTCACTTGATGAACCGTTAAAAGGTTTGACTACTCAGTTAGGGGATTCCTTGGCCGGTGTAATCATAAAGGTATATAGGCTATCAGAGTATTTGATGAATATAGTATCCCGTTTCATTTACGTTTGTGAGTAATGATCTCACACTAGCAACGTAATTCACAAGACTGTCTAGAATGGTCAAGTAATGTCACCTACTCTGAGAGGTGATCAGACATAACATTACGCTTGTCTGATCTGGACCCATCATTTTTGGTCATCCATGGCGAATACTATAATATACTCTCATACGAAGCTATTGTACATCGACATCTAAAAGTGTCAGGGAACAGAACTTTACTCTTTGTTCCTAGTTTATGCACATTCTCCTAATGAGACTACCAAATCATATCAAACTTAATTGAACTAGGTATCTTCCATAAGTCTAAGTTTATACCTACACTAGATTACAGTGCCTATAACCATCTTCTAACACCAACTTTATTCTTGGGTGACACTAACTTATCTATAGTGTGTGTGTATGTGTCTATATATATATATATATATATATATATATATATATATATATATATATATATATATATTCTATACAAAGTGTTAGTTATTATTATTCATTTATCTTCTTAGCAATGCTACTTCTAATATTATTAAATAATGTTATCTATTCATCCTAACATAAAAATTAAACCATATTTGGTTCACACATAGCACAGTGTATATATATATATATATATATATATATATATATATATATATATATATATATATATATATAATCCATGCAATAAGCATATAATTCACATATGACTTTCAACAAATATTTAATACTTTAATTAATATATGTATTAAATAATGTTCATGAAAGGGACTATGAACTCACATGATATGAGTGGGTGACTGGTGATCTTGGGAGCGCTTCGCTTCAACACTTTTCCAAAAGACCTAGATGTACATAACACTAAGTCTTAGTCTAGATCCATAATACTGACGACTATAACATCGACAGTCTAGATTCCTCAATAATCCTAAGGTCTAACTCAAGATCTATCAAGTAAGGAATTACCATGTAGGATCATCTCGGAGGTAGGGTCTGTTTGGTATACAAAGTATACTGCTCGGAAATCTCACTTTAAACACCTCACTAAATCCAGCCTAGAATGTTTGGTATATAGAGTATACATTTTTAATTATTTTTGTTATTGATGTATTTTTTCAAATATTTATTATATTTGATTTTGAGGGGCCCTTTTTACTTCTCGTCCTGGGCCCAATATATGTTTGGATCGACCCTACATTCACATGGGTAGAAACAGACCCATTAGCTAAAATAGGTCGTTAGTTGAAATAGACTGTTGGGTTGAAACATACCTATCGACTGAAATAGGTCGTTGGTTAAAATAGATTGTTGGGTTGAAACATATTTTTTGGCTGAAATAGGTCCTTACTTGTATGGTATGTGGAGTTTTGGGGGAACTCACTAAGCTTTGTGCTTACTGTTTTAATTTTTAATGTTTCATGCACTTCTTATAGCAAGGGGAAGAGACAGACCTAATTGCATCGCATCCACTAGAGATTTTTGCACTATCTGTTTTGATGTTTTTCACTTTGATGTTTTGAAACCTATAACTTATTACTATGATTATCTTTAAGGAAATGGTATTTGAATGGTTTGATATATTTAAAAATAAAAAACTTACTCTATATTTTTTGGGATGTTACACGTTTGTATCGGAGCCTTGGTTTGGGGGATTCAAAGTAACACGAGGTGCGTCTAAAATCAAACTAAGGATTAATAAAACCTTTTAACAATAAAATGATTTTCTAAAAGGGTTTTATAAAGAAAATAGTGTGATGCATGCAATCAACCAAGGCTCAAGTAAGTGATTCCCAAAATACTCATACTTGTTGATATAATATATGTGTTACAATATGATATGTATGTTAGAAGCTAGAATAATGATATGCTTTGGGTTGCACGCTAGAACGTCTTCTTAGGAGAGATGCCTTTTATGCCTGATATGTGAATTGTTATGTAACACTCTATTCCAAATCGTTACCCATTTGGGCGTGGGTGATGAAATGTAGATGTTTCGGGCGTTTAGATTTGGATTTTGGAGCCAATGGGTATTTTAGTAAAATGGCAGCGGGCTTTTATGGAATTGGATTTTATGTTCGGGAAATATTATGGCAAGTATGAGTTCATAAAGGTGTAGAACTTCTCGATACCTTTTCATGGATATAAGGATGGTCAGAATCAAAGTTGTATCAAAGAAGTTATGGCCTTTGGAATAAGTTAGGGATTGAGGGAAAACCCTAGTACACGGGGCGTACCAAGGGAGTACGCGGAACATACTTATGCGAAGGTAGTTATGTCATGTGTAATAAGGAGTACGCTTAGCGCACTGCAAGGTTGAGATCGGGGTGCGAGACCTCGTACGTTGGGCGTACGAGGAGTACGATGGGCCTATGAGGGTTAGTGAGAAACCCTAGATTTTCGTATTGTACCATATAAAAAGCTTTATGTTAGCCTCTTTTGTTCATTTCTAAGCCAACCTCCATACCCTAAAAACCCTAAATCGACCTTATAGCCTCTTGGTGGTGTTCTTGAGCTATTGGAAGGCTTTGGTGCACATTTTTCCCATGGGAAGGAAATAAGAGAAGCTTGAAGCTGTTTGGCTTTTGTGGAGAGAATTTGGATCCAGAATCATCATCTTGTGGGGAAGCTTTTTGAGGTATCAAGTTTTCATCTTGGCTTGTATATATATATATATATATATATATATATATATATATATATATATATATATATATATAGATCTCTTCTTGGTTAGTTTGTTGTTATTTTCGTCTCCTTTTAGGGTCTATGGATGAGTTGGGTTGTTTAAGGGCTTGTTCTTTCAGATCTGGCTTTGTTTTGGTATCCTTGAGCATAAAGGTGCATGCTTTATGTGAAGATTGGTGTCATGAATGCTTTAAATCATCTAATAAGTCCCTTTTAAGCTTAAGATATTCATTTAGTCATGTATGGACGTAAAGTTGGCAACTTTACGTGATAATCTAGCTCAAGGAAGTCAGATATGTTTTTTGGAGCTTTGTCTTAACGGGTTAAGTGAAAAATCAATTTTGGGATGAATAGGGTGAGTACGTTGGGCGTACAAGCAGGTACGCTTAGCATACAATCCTCCAAGCGAGTAGGTTGCGCGTATGTGCTTGTATGCCCCGCGTACTCGGTCTGATTGGGCCTTGTATGTTTAGGCTTCGGATTGGGCTATCTTTTGGGCTTGGTTGCTTGGGGCTTTGTTGGGCCATATGAGAATATATGTTTTAGATTAGGGAAAAGTTAATGAGCTTTAGGGTAAGGCCCATGTAAGCATTTGGGCCCAGTTTTTAAAATTGGGCCATAAGTGGGCTTTGGATGATTATTTGGTTTGTAGGCCTTTATGGTTGTGAGTTTGGGCCTTAGTCTTGGACCAAACTAGATGAGGGGTAAAATGGTCTTTTTAACCCATATTTGCATGGAAGACTAGGAGGTGGCTCCTGGAACTTGTTTGTAAGACCCACAGTTTTGGTCCCCGACTTGGAAATAAAAGACCAGGATACGGCTCGTATCATAATGGCAAGACTATGGTTGGCATATAGAGCCTCCTATTGAATGTTGGATATGTATTTTATGTTTGACTTGTATGTTATTTGGTATTTGAGGAAATCGCTAAGCTTTGTGCTTAAAGTTTTTGGTTTATGGTTTCAGGTACCTCCGATTCGTAATGGAAGGACCCGGCTTAATCGTAGCACATACACCCATGTTTTCTGCAACTCGTGATTTTAGGAATGTACTCTGATAATTGTTTTTATTTGAAATACTTCTAAATGTTTGAATAAAGGATAAATGAGTGTTTTGATTATATTAAAAATGAAATTTTTATCCTGTGATTTTTGGGACGTTACAAGTTTTTATTAGAGCCTTGGTTTGAGGGATTCGGGCATACTCTTGGGTATGGCTGGACTCAAACTGAGGGTTTGGTGAAAATTTTCATAAAATAAATGTTTTATTAAAAAGGGTTTTTAATCAAAGAAAGGGGTGTGATGCGTGCAATCAGACGAGCTCAAGTAAGTGGTTCCCAGAATACTAATACATGTTTATTATGATATATGATATGATAATGTGAATTGCATTCTAGATTAGGGCTAAGGATCTGCTCAGGATTTCATGATACGAGAGATGCCTTTATATGTCTGATTGTATGAGCTTTTAGAATTGCATGCTAGTATGGTTTCCAGATAAGTGGATATAATGGCTTGATTAGTGTATGCTGGTTAGGTTTTCCATTGTCTGAATATTGCTTGCTTTGTGCTTTATGGGACTCTTAGTGATGTGAATTGGCTGCTAAGTAAATATGTTAAGTCACATGTGGCACATGTTAAATAATCTCAGAGTGATGGATTTGACCCTATTGCGCAACTCTTGTTTGAGTCCAACCGTTTTAGGGTTGAGTCTTTTACTCTAAGGATTATTTTATCTCTATTTCATGTGACTATATTCACGAGGTAGCTAGTTGACATTGGTGGGAATCTTTCAGCAGCTGAGGGCTAGGTGCAGTCAGGAACCTAGGAGAGCCTAGGAAGTGCTTCAGTGTGTTTAGTTATGTTGTTTAGTGAGTTTTTGGTGCATCAGTTTGAGAAGGTGACTTAGAGGATTCGGGATGATTCTTGAGGAAAGTATGGATAGGTGTGGAAGGTAGTATTGGGCCTGTTGTACTGAAAGCACATCATCCATAATGAAATCGGGGAGAGTCCTCGAGAATCTAAGAAGCTTGTGGGAGGAGGATTTAGGGGTATGTTCTGATAATTTGCATGTTGTATTTCAGTTTGGTGATGATCACTCAGGAAGGAGGTTCTATTTCTAGTTCCGAATCAGGTGTAGGTACTGATCCGATTAGCGAGCAGATGCAGGAGTTCATCTCATCGGAAATTACCCGCGGTAATTTGGAGCAGACTCCTGTGATCTTTGGTTCAGTCAAGGAGGGGATTCTGGAGATTTTGGATGAGCATTTGGGCGTGTTCCGTGTTGAGGTTATGGCTATTGTTGGATCTCTCACTCTTTCTTTCTGTTAGTTTCGTGCTTGTGGATCTCCCACGTTCTTTGGGGAAAAGGACCCCATTTCCAGTAAGAGATGGTTAGCAGATATGGCTAACGCGTTCATGACGAGTTTCTGCCCCGAGGAGGTGAAGGTCAAATATGTTTCCTGCCTTTTGAAGGATATGGCATGTGATTGGTGGGAGGAGGTAGGACGTGAGGTCGGTGATGAAACAGTTGATGTTATGTCATGGGATGATTTTTCGACCAGGTGTGAGAACAAGGATATGATGCACAGGGACAAGGTTTGAAAACTCAAACCTTGAGTTAATGATTACGATCAATGTCTGATTGTAATTATATGTTCCAGTCAAGTCTGGAAATACTAGTCGAGACGTGAAGTGAGAATTCACCAAAGTACTCAAGTCATAAATGAAGAACTAAGAATATAATCAAAGTAAAGACAATAAATGGATTAGAAGAATGTTTAAAAAGAGTTTGATTTGAGAGAAAAGTGGAAGTGAAGTAAATGTAAATTTAACTATCTTTGGAGCAACAACCCATTATATTGTTGTCATTAAACTACTCCTTATATAGAAAAAGGATTGACATCGTACAGACTGAGATTTATACAAAGGAATGGATAATCGCACTACTTCTGACACTTTGATTATCCAAATTGACAAAAATACTTAGTCTTATGTAAAGTTACATCATAGAACAGATAAGAATAATAAATGCATGATCAGACATTTAGTCTTGGATTATTTCTTCATTTTGGAACAACTTCACATCGGACACAAACTCCACCTCTAACCACAAGCTTATCTCGTACCTTTCCACATCTCAGACTTAAGACTGACTTTGGATCTTCATAGTATGATTGCTAGAGGTTCATTTTCATGTTCCAACACCAGGTTTTGATATGAGTTTGCACTGATGATTGAGGTGCAGTAATTGGAGCAAGAGTTTCAGGATCTCCGCCAAACTTTAGAGACTATGGCAGAGATCACTGCCAAGTTCCAAGAGAGGGATTTAATGGTTCTGCAGCATGCAACAGATGAGGAAGTGAAGAATGTGAGGTATCATGATATGTTGCGGGATGACATCAGGGAGTTTGTGTGCATTTCAGGGTGCAAGACCCTGAATGATATGATTTCTAGATCCCGAGGGCGGGAGATTGATTTGGAGAACCTAGGGAAGAGGGTGCCATATTAGGTGTAGGTAGTGAAGGATCCCAGGAAGAAACCCAAGACTTTAGACCAACGATTAAGGGGCCAGTAGGGACGAGGTCAATGCAGCCCGTGCGAGAAACTACACGATGGGGTTTGTCGTTCCAAGGGCTTGGGCCGCTATAAGTGTGGTAGGGTTGGTCATGTCATCATGGATTTCCCTCAGGGGGCAAGCCCGTTATGTTTTCACTGCAACCAGGTGGGCCACAAGAAGTCTGATTGTCCAATGATGAGGGGAGGATCAGTGAGTGCACCTGATCCGGCTACTTTGAGGATTATTGATGGTCGTGAGTGTAGGGTTGGAGCCCCAGTAGAGAGGATTCGGGCATTGCAGTGTCACACAGCAGAGGTCAGGACTCCAGTAGGCGATATTGCGATATGTTATCTTTTGCTTTCTTTTCGGTTATTATCAATATTTATGATGTTTGGAAAATTTGTATCGGTTTGGGTTAGTGTCATTTGTGGTTTAATTATCGGTTATTGATTGAGGTGTATAATTAAATTGTTATTTGCCAATTGCATGCCAATAATCATTAGTGGGTTAGAAGGGGTTGCCTTTTTTAGCGGGTTTCAGTATGTTCGATTGTTATTCTGGTTCTTAGTCGAGATCGGTTCAGGTGTATTGTTTGGAATTTTTATGGTTAAGTTCAAAGGGTTAGTTCTCCGGTATCGTTAGGGTTCCGTGGTATTAGATCTTGTGCTTGATTGGCCACTGGGAGTGCCAAGGGAAGTGGTATACTGCTAAAGTTTTGGGTGTTTTCATTAGTATATATATGTTGTAATTTTGGAGAGTGTTCATCTAGTCTTCAATGGTTGTGCAGTTTTCGGGTTTAGCTAGTAGTGGAGCACTAGCATGGGTAAGCGCAGGTTCTCGACGGTTCAATCATAAGGGGTAAGAAGGATTGGGAATCCTTCAAACCTTCTGTGATGGAAGAGCATCGTCGAATCAAGTGGGGGAGAACCGTCAGATATCCAGGAGCGGAATCAGGCATGAAACTAGGATGAGTTTCATATACCCTTCAGGGAGGAAGGCGGATCGAGTAGTCGTCTGGATTGAGGATTGTACGAGTTGGGAGTTCGGGAAATTTCCCAACAGTTGGTTAGCTCCTTCTTGGTGATGGATAGCAAGCTTTTAGTAGACCCAGGTTGGGTATTCCAGTCATGACTCGAGTTCTGATAGGGTGCTCGGTTGAGTGCCTATTCGACTTTGGATGTGTTCGGATTGATAGATGAGCGGTAAGGCCATGGTTGGTGATAATGGTAGTTAGTGTGGAAGTGTTGTAAGACTGCGGGGTGGCCCGTAACATTTACTAGTTGTCAATTAGTGTGGAAGTGTTGTCAGACTGCGGGGTGGCCTGTAGCATTCACTAGTTAACAGTTAGTGTGGGAATGTTGTAAGATTGCGGGGTGGCCTGTAGCATTCACTGGTCCCTATGCAGCGGTGAAGGTGTGGCAAATCTGTGATTGGTCACAGATTTCTTCAGATGGTTAGGACCAGAGTGGGTCAGCTCGTAAGACTGTGGGAGGGACACAACATTTTGGAATTAGGAAATGGTAGGTCGTTGGAGACCGGGTATGATATGAGACTACAGTTTATCATGTAACATTCATCTAATCATTGGATTTAGTGGCGAGATTGTATGGGACATTATCTCCAGATGAGATTTTCTATCGAGTGTCGTGTGGGGCGACTTTGTGTGTGTCTTTTGACTCAACAACCGGGTAGGATTCTGGTGTTCCACTTAGTTGGCAGGTGAGTTGGGACCAGGGAGGTCTTTGATGCTTTTAGAAAGCAGCTGAGGAGCAACAAGATAAGTCGGGGCAGACTCAATGATTTGGGATTTGTGAGTGGAGTCGCTCATTATTCGAGACATATGGTAAGTGCTTGCGGTTGGATTAAATAATCTCAAAGTGGTTGATTTGACCCTTTTTCCTAGCTCTCGTTTGATTCTAACAGTTGCAGGGATAAATCATCTACTCGAAGGATTATCTGAGCCTTCTGTCAAGTATAAGTGTTCTATATTAGTATATGGTAAGTGATTTTGGTTTCCCCATGGAATCCTTAAAGGTTGGAAGTGTTTTGTTTTGTATTGAATTCAATGTAGAATTGGCACGGTAGTGGTTCAGCGTGGGCGGTCTGTCGGGTAGTCAGACAAATTTGAGATTTTGGGTTTCAGGAAAGGTAGAAGTGGTTTTCTGTAAGGATTTAAGGTTTGTTCTTCTTCAGTTTTGGTGAGTTTTTCTTGGGTTGGTTTCGGTTGCCTTGGGAATGCTGTGGTATTCTGAGGATTATAGTCGTGTTGCTCAGGTTGTTTGGCATGTTGGGAAAGGTAAGGACCAATTTTGAGGACAAAATCTAATTTAAGTGGGGGAGAGTTGTAACGCCATGTTCTGAATCGTTACCTATTTGGGTGTGGGTGATGAAATGTAGATGTTTCGAGCGTTCATATTTGGATTTTGGAACCAAGGGGTATTTTGGTAAAATGGCAGCGGGCTTTTATGGAATTGGATTTTTTGTTCGGGAAACATTATGGAAAGTATGAGTTCATAAAGGTGTAGAGCTTATCGATACCTTTTCATGGATATAAGGATGGTCAGAATCGGAGTTGTATCAAAGGAGTTATGGCTTTCGGAATAAGTTATGGATTGAGGGAAAACCCTATTACGCGAGGCGTACCAAGGGAGTACTCGGGGTGTAATTATGCGAAGGGAGTTACGCCATGCATAATGAGGAGTACGCTTAGTGTACTGCGAGGTTGGGATCGGGGTGCGAGACCTCGTACGCTGCGAGTACGAGGAGTATGCGGGGTGTATGAGGAGTACGATGGGCGTACGAGGGTTAGTGTGAAACCCCAAATTTTCATATTGTACCCTATAAAAGATTTATGTTAGCCTCTTTTGTTCATTTCTAAGCCAGCCTCCATACCCTAAAAACCTTAAATCGACCTTGTAGCCTCTTGGTGGTGTTCTTGAGCTTTTGGAAGGCTTTGGTGCACATTTTTCCCATGGGAAGGAAATAAGAGAAGCTTGAAGTTGTTTGGCTTTTGTGAAGAGGATTTGGATCTATAATCATCATTTTGTGGGGAAGCTTTTTGAGGTATCAAGTTTTCATCTTGGCTTGTATATATATAGATCTCTTCTTGGTTAGTTTGTTGTGATTTTCGTCTGCTTTTAGGTTCTATGGATGAGTTGGGTTGTTTAAGCGCTTGTGCTTTCAGATCTGTCTTTGTTTTGGTATCCTTGAGCATAAAGGTGCAAGCTTTATGTGAAGATTGGTGTCATGCATGCTTTAAGTCATCTAATAAGTCCCTTTTAAGCTTAAGAGCTTCATTTAGTCATGTATGGACGTAAAGTTGGCAACTTTACATGATAATCTAGCTCAAGGAAGTCAGATCTATGTTTTGGAGCTTTGTCTTAATGGATTAAGTGAAAAATCAAGTTTGGGATAAATAGGGTGAGTACATTGTGCGTACAAGTAGATACACTTAGCATATAAGCCTCCAAGTGAGTACGTTTCACATATGTGCTTGTACGCCCGTGTACTCGTTCTGATTGGGCCTTGTATGTTTGGGCTTGGTTGCTTAGGGATTTGTTGGGCCATCTGAGAATATGTGTTTTGGATTAGGGAAAAGTTAATGGACTTTAGGGTAAGGCCCGTGTAAGGATTTGGGCCAAATTTGGAAAATTTGGGCCATAAGTGGGCTTTAGATGATTATTTGGTTTGTAGGCCTTTATGTGTGTGAGTGTGATGAGGGTTAAAATGGTCTTTTTACCCCATGTTTGGATCGTTGGATTTGGATTGGAACCCAATTGTTAATTGGGTATTATTTTTTTGATAGTGCGGAGATTTTAGCAGATCAGTAGTCAGAGATTTATTTGTGGGTTCAGTTGTTGAGGTGAGTCTCCTCACTGTACTATGGGTTGAAGGCACCAATGCCAGACCATTTGGTTTATGTATTATATGAGGACCAGGGGATGGCCCTTGGCATTTGCATGAAAGACCCGGAGGTGGCTCCTGGCAGATCTGTATGCAAGACCAGAGTTTGGACTCTAGCAGTTAAGTAGATAAGTAGATGTAGATTATATGTTATTTGTCTTTGTGATGCTTGCATGGAAGACCAGGAGGTGGCTCATGGCACTTGTCTACAAGAACCTAGGTTTTGGTCGCCGACTTGGCAAAGAAAGACCATGATACGACTCGTGGCATAATGGAAAGACTGTGGTTGGCACATAGTACCTCCTATTGAATGTTGGATATGCATGTTATGTTTGCCTCATATGTTATGTATGGTATGTGGTATTTAGGGAACTTACTAAGTTTTGTGCTTACAGTTTGTGGTTTATGGTTTCCGGTACATCAGGTTCGAAAGGGAAGGGTTCGGCTTGATCACAGCGCATACACCCATGTTTTTTGCCGATAATTGTTTTTATTTGAAATACTTCTAAGTGTTTGATTAAAGGATAAATGATTGTTTTGATTATATTAAAAATCAAAATTTTATCATGTGATTTTTGGTACATTACATGTTTGAGATGCATGATGGTGTGTAGGCTAAGGGTCTTCAAGAATCGCATGTTACAATTGCCTGGTCTTTATGATGTCTTGTTGCTTATTGGATTTGTTGCTCGAATCTTGCTTTCTTTGTGTAATGTGAAACATATATTGATATTAATTAACTATTAAGCAAATAATTTATGTTGCATGCCATAAAGATTGAATAGTTTTAGAATGCTTGATTTGGCCCTATTATGCTGCTCTTGTTTGAGTCCAACCGTTGTAGTGCATAATCTTTCAGTCGAAGGACTGTTTAATTTTTGTTGCATGTAATTGTATTCGTAAGATAGTTAGTTGACATTGGTAGAAGTTTCTTCCACATCTGATATCAGGGTGGGGTGAGAATTCCTAGTGCCCTAGGAAGAATGTTAGAGTGTGATAGTTTGGGCACCTGCGTGAGAGAAATCCTAGTGGGAGAATCTAGGATGATTAGCAGTGTGTACTCATCCAATCGCGGGTATATGTGATTAGATATGTTGGTTGCGGTCATGAGTAGTAACTTGGGAACTTTGGGACAATTATTGGGACGAGTATGAATATGTGTGGAAGTAGTATGGGCCTAATACTACCAGAAACACATGAATTGTACGGGGACCATAAAGAGTTCAAAAGGTTACTTAGGAATTGGATTAGGATAAATATCATGGTTTGGAACCAAGATTCATTGCAACGTGTTTTCGTCTTTATCAATTCGTGGGAAGGCGAAGGTGGGATTGTACACATACATCAACAATTGTATGATTCGAGATCCCGTGTTGTTTTTCCGTATAACTCCGATAACGAATTATGGTTCCGGATCTGGCCTAAGTGTCCATAATGGAGCGGGCTTGGGTGATGCGGACCCATATGTTTTGGTAGCTTCTAAAGTTTCTAGGGCCCTGCCCAAGGTGGCACAACCAATGGTTTCAAGACTCAAGGAGGAGATGATTGAGATGATCGAGAAAATGATAGCATTCATTGTGAACGCTGATCGATTGAGGATTAGAGACGTCACTTGCTGTGATATGGTAGTGTATCGTCCTCCCGCCTCCTAGGTAGGGTCCATGTCAGCGGAGGAGTCTACGACTTGACGTGGGAAGGAGCAGGTGTAGATTTTGACTCCACTAGTATCAAAGAGGTTCAAGACTATTGATTCATAATCTTCTATGATAAGGGGCTATCTTCATTGCGTTGGGTGTGGGAGAGGTCATGGGGGTACCTGTCGAGTGGTTTTGACTTTGTGTTTTAGATGTGGGTAAGAGGGTGATTTCAGTCGAGACTGCAAGCAATAAGAGAAGAAAATACGCTTCATTTGCAATCGGTCGGGTCACATTGTAACATCCCAAAAATACTAAGTAAAATTTTTTTTTTTAAAACACCCAAATCATATAAACATTGTTCACAAACCCAAATAGAGTAAAATGTATCTCTCAAACATCAGAGTAAATCAAAATGGATAATATTGAAATAACTCCATGGGAGCTAGAAGTTCATACATGATTACCAAAACTACAACAAATCCTAGATCCAAAAGATATAATGTCCAAGGGACTATGGAGATCCATATAGTTGCAAATTTTATCTCTTATAACCATTATAACTCCATTATTGAGGCAAATCATGACACTAAACCTAGATCTAAGAATAGGACCTCAAAAAGGTGAAAGCTTGAGGATTTACAATGAGTATAGAATATGCACAAGGATGGAGATGGATTTTTTTCTAGATCAATGCACCAAACTCTTTTCTTATTCCTTCAAGAACACCAAAACTTGCAAAATGAACTCCAAAAGCTTCAAGGAGGATAGGTTTTGCTCAAGGTTATATTTAGGAGGTGATGGAGGTTGAGGGTGGAGCAAACCCTAGCCATCACTTCCTTTAAATAGGTCCTAAGCCCAAAAAATTAAGGTTTTCCCATGCCCATATGCCACGTCGTGGTGATACCTTCACCACATTGTAGCCATCCAAAAACTCAAATATTACTCTAAAAATCCATACCTCAAAGATCCGGATGTTACAACTCTCCGAACTTTAATCAAACTTCATCCTTGAAGTGCTATTCTGCAAATATCTCAGGTTAATGCTCCATCATTTCTTCCCCGGGTTCCCAAGTCCACTCAAAACACTTACGGTGCTGCCATTATACCTTCACCAAGCACAGTACCTTGTTGTGCAATGTCTTTATCTTCCTAACAAGGATTGAAACTAGTCGCTCTACATAATTTAGGTGCTCATCAAGCTCAATTTTGTCAAAGGGAACCATGATGAAATCATCAGCCAAACACTTCCGCAAACGGGAGACATGAATGGTGTTATGAATCTGGCTAAGCTCGATAGGTAAATCCAATTGGTAAGCAACTACATTGGCCTCAACCTGTGGCCCCTTAATAAAATCCAACAAGGATGAAGTGATATTCATCCATAAACATACATACCAAATAGGCATACTAGTCGCCTTGCAACTCAGAGCATCAGCCACTACATTGGCCTTCCCAAGATGATACAATATCTCGTAGTCATAATCCTTCACCACATTGAACCATTTGCGCTATCTCATATTTAGGTTTGGTTGATCCATCAAATTTTAAGCTCTTGTGGTTTGTGAAAAAGGTGCAACAAACCCCATACAAGTAATGCCGCTAAATCTTAAGGGAAAAAACCACATACCCAAACTCCAAATCATGTGTAGGATAATTCACCTCATGAGGCTTCAACTGCCTCGAAGCGTAAGTAATCATGTGACCCCTCTGCATAAGCACTGCTTCCAATCCTATAATTGACGCAACACAATAAACCACAAAATCATACATACCCTTGGGAAGGGTCATTATCGGGGTCTCATACAATCTTAGAGAAATCTTGGATGAACCTCCGGTAATAAACTGCCAACCCAAGGAAACTTTGAATCTCAAATGGTGATCTTGAAACCTCCCACTGCATCACTGCCTCAATCTTGGTGAAATCGATTAATATACCCTTCTGGTTGACAAGATGCCCTGAGAACTACACCTCGTGCAACCAAAACTTACATTTGGAGAACTTGGAATAAAGCCTCTCCCTCCTCAAAGTCTCCAAAACCTATCACAAGTGCTTCTCATTCTGTTCCTTGGTATTGGAATAGACCAAGATATCATTAATGAAAACAATCACTGACCAGTCCAACATCAGTCTGCAAATCTGGTTCATGAGATTCATGAAAACCGTTAGTGCGTTGGTGAGCCCGAATGGCATCACCATGAACTCGTAATGACCATAACGAATCTTGAAGGCTATCTTCTACACATCCTCATCCCTGACCCTCAACTAATGATACCCCAATCTCAAACAAATCTTGGAAAACCAAGATGCACCCTGGAGCTAATCGAATAAATCGTCTATTATCAAAAGTGGATAATGGTTCTTCACCGACAGCTTGTACAACTCCCGATAATCAATGCACATATTGTGTGAATCATCCTTCTTTTTCACGAACAGTATCGGTGCTCCCCACGGCGAACTACTTGGCCTAATGAATCCCTTGTCTAACAGCTTTTGCAGTTGTGTAGACAACTCATGCATCTCGGGTGGTGCTAGGTGATAGGGCACTTTGGCGATCGGAGCCGCACCTAGAACCAAATCAATCTAGAACTTAAACCTGTCTCTCAAGAGGAACCCTCGAGAAATCCTCGGGAAACTCATCTAGGAAATCTCGAACGATAGGTACATCACTCACTATCTTCTTTTGCACAACCTATATATCCACAACATACATTACAACTCCAAAGCATATATGCTGAAGATATCTCCTAGCCCTCGTAGGTGAGCAAAAGTTCAGTACTCGTTGAGTGCCACCCCCATGAATAACCAATTCTCCCACACTTGGGATTCGAACTCTCACCAGTTGATGCTCACAATCAATCATAGCCCCATTCTGGCTAAACCAATCCATTCCCACAATAATTTTAGTCCCTCGTAGAGGAATAAAGAGTAGATCAATCGGATACTTCGCATAGAAAAACTCAATTACACAACTTCGATGAACACTCGGAGCCATCATAGTATGGTCATCCACAATCTCTACCTCTATCAAGTGATCCAAAGCTACTAAAGCATCACTAAACTTCTTGCTAAGCACAAGAGGCACAAAATATCGAGTAGCACCCGAATCGAAAGGAACATGAGCAGTCATACCATTGACTAAAAACATCCCTATACATGATTAGATAAAACATAAGCATAAAAAACAAAAGCAATAAAGAACATGAAGAAGGTACATACCAGTAACCACATCTAGTGCTGACCGAGCCTCCTCAGCCATCAACTGAAATTCTCGGCTCCTCACTGCGAGAGCCCCCGCCTTGCCTTGGCGGCCATCAGTGATCCTCACCATAGTCAGAGTGGGTGCTGCCACCAGTTCTCCTGACAACCTCGGACAGTCGGCCTTCTTATGTCCTGTCTGATTGGAATGGAAGAAAAGCAAACCTGATCACTCAATCAGTCAATCACTACTAAAGTGTCTAGTCTTTCCACACTTGTAACAGCCCGAACCACCCACTTGGTACACTCCATTGTGTGGTTTCCCACACTTGCACCAATAGCTTTGACCCTGCTGGCCTCTAGATCATGATTCAAAAGTTGTGGGCTTCTTTTTTGATCCCTCTACTGTCTAAATCTTAGTTGTCTTCCGCTTCATCCGAAGCTCCAACTCAATCTCCCGTTCTCGGGCTCTGGAAATCATGTCCTCCAAGGTCTTGCAGCACGACATGCTCACAAACTATCGAATTCCATCCCTCAACATGTCATGATATATCATCTTCTTCATCTACTCATCTGTAATATACTATGGAACTAGCAAATCCATCTTTCTAAAGATAGCAGTAATATCCGCCACAGTCTCTGTCGTCTGACAAAGGTCCTGAAACTCCCTCGCCAGCTGATTCAACTCAGTAGTAGACGCAAACTCTGGCCTGAATCAGGTAATGAAGTTATCCCAAATCCTCACCTTAACAACCTCTGCTCCCAGGGAATGGACTACCTCCTTCCACCAATCACGAGCTTTATCCTTTAGTAAACATGATGCAAACCTGACCTTCCACCACTTAGGGCAGAAGCTCTTCCGAAAGGTATTCGCCATATCCGCAATCCACCACATACTAATTATGGGGCCCTTCTTCCCAAAGCACTCAAGAGCCCCACATGCATGAAACTCTCAAAAAGTAAGAGTGCATTCTCCCACAGTAGCCAAAATCTCAGTACAGAAAGTGCCCAAGCACTTATCCAAAATCTTCATGATCACCTTCTTGATGGTACCAAACATCAAAGGAGTCACATCCAAAATACCACGAGTGATCTCTAAGCATCCTCTCATCAATTGGCTCAACACCAAACCATGAACTAGAACCTCCTCCTCTAATACTCACCATCATACTGAAAGGCAAACATACCAATGATCAGAGCATGCCTGAGGGATATCTCATGGTACAAGCTCCTTAGGATTTTCATGACTCTCCTTGATTCAGGTACGGATCATGTGCTTCCAGTAGTATGGGATCAATACTGCATTTCACACCTATCTGTACTCTCCTCAATAATTGTCCCGAAAGTTCTGAGTCACTTCACTATAGAGACTCTCATGAACCCTATCCTATATAGCATCCATATCATACTATGTTGCTCCCTAGGCTCTCTAATAAAACCTCATCTCACCTTCTTCTTCATTACTAGGAACCTCTACCAACATCGTTGGTTGCCTTATGCATGCAAATTATCCACAATATTGGATCAAATAGATTATTGAATAAATGTTTCTACCCTAAGCCCACAACCACACAAGGAACATGAAATAAGGCTAAATAAATCATTCTAAGGCTATATAATCCTAATCGTATATAATTTTTAAACATACAGTTAGAAATTAACTTTGTCAATCTAGACTCCAAGCATCACATAACATTCACTTCCTCTAGGATTTCAGGCATCACACATATGACGTAGTTCTATCATGTAATTCATGAAGGTATCCTTAGCCTCATTCTATCATGCAACTCACATAATAAAGTATTAACACATAATACTAGTGTATGAGTATTTTAGGAATCACTTACTTGATCTTAGTTGATTACACGCATCGCACGCCTTTCTTTGTAAAAATCTTTTTAGAAAATTTGTTTTAAGGATTTATCAACTCCTCAGTTTGAGTTAATACATACTCGAGTATGTGCCTGAATCTCTCAAACCAAGGCTTTGATATCAACTTGTAAGGTCCCAAAAATACTAAGTAAAAATTTTGTTTTTAAAACACCCATATCACATAAACATTGTTCATAAACCCAAATAAAGTAAAATGTATATCTCAAACATAAGAGTAAATCAAAATGGATAATGTGGAAATAACTCTCAGGGATGTAGTGCGATCAAATCAGGTTTTTCCCTTTGGAACCAGAAGTATCTAAAAACATTTGAAACATAAATTTTAAGCACAAAGCTTAGTGAGTTACCCAAAATATTGTTGGATTAGGTGTCTAAGTTCATAACTATTTCTAGAATGTACTTGACTCGATTAGCATGGTCCATTTGGGTTGCATGGCATCATGCATTTGGATAGACCAAAATGAGAGAAATAACAATTAGGTTTTATTAATATATTATAAGTTCTAATATATTAACAATATTATTTAATTAGTATTGATCAAGAATTAATTTGATATTAATTAAGTGATCAAAAGAAGACTAATTAAATATATGGGTTGATTGTGTAAATCACTCATATTTGTATAGTGGGCTAATGCTCCATGGATTATCAAGTTGGTCTAAAACCCATAGGATGCTCCATGGTGTATCTGAACCCATGGATCATGGAAATGAAGAGCCATGTCAAATTAGGGTTTACATGGTGTAACCCTAATTATGACACACTATATAAGCAATATGTGAGCAACCAAAATCGACACTAGTGTGAGAACAAGAGGACATAGCTGATTTTTGAAGTGTTCCATATCTCTCAAGGTTATTCCAAGTGTATTTGGTGTTGTGTGAGACATTTGAGGCATCACACTTGGGGTGCTAGGCTCACAAGGTTCTCAAGGAATCCAAAGTACTACAAGGTAAGTTTTCTTACTATCTTTTATGATTAAAAGTTCCCATGTATGCTAGATAGGTTAAGAACCTTGGAAAATCAATTTTGCATGTATCATAGATAAAACATAGATCCAAGGTTCCTAGGGTTGCATGTACACCATAGGAGTGTTAGAATGCTCAAAACCCAATAGTGGTATCAGAGCCTAGGCTTGTTTTCTTGTTATACTTGGAAAAGTGGCTGAAAAATCAAAGTTTGTTGTTGTCTGCTCAATAGACTCGACGAGTCCATAAAGGAACAAGACGATTCCAAGGCTAAACTCATCCAACTCGCCGAGTTGTACCCCCAAACAACATATCTTCAACTGTTTTGGCAGGAAATGGACTATAAACATTACCCTAAACTGTTTTTCAACTTATAAACACGTGTTTGATGTGGTAATGTTCATGCTAATTCAATTTCAAAGATAATTGTCAATAGATTCATGTTTTGTATTAGTTTAATGATTATGCTAATTACATGAAAAAGTTTGATTGAATTATCTTGTTCTTATGAGTTGCTTAGATTAATAGAAAAGTTATGTGAAATTGTAGTTTTCAATCCAAATTAATCTAAGAGTTGGTTCTAAAATGTTTTTTTGTAACTTGTCCTCAAGTTATATGAAAAGTCACATTTAAGATTCATAAAACTCATAATTATTTCCATAGGTTATGAATAAAGAAAAGTCATATTCTTTTAATAGTTTAAAGTCTTCCATAACTTGTCCTCAAGTTATGGAACTTGAAGATTTTTTTTTTTGAATTAAAACTACTTTAAACACATAAGTGATGGAATTGAATAGTTTTGAATAGTTTCAAAACTTACCATCGAGTTTTGGAATTTGAAAAGTTTTCCCTTATGAATACTTTAATTCCAAGTTAAGCCCTTAGAATTTTAAAAGTTAAAATTCAACCCTTATACTTTATAATATTATAAGTTTATATATATATATATATATATATATATATATATATATATATATATATATATATATATATATATGTGTGTGTGTGTGTGTGTGTATAAGAGTAAAGTCGTTTTACCATTAGTAGGCCTCATTCACGAAGCCAGTCTATAAGGGGGGGTATAAGGTTACTGCCTATAAAATGGCAGTTTAATGGGTGTCCACTCTCACCCACCGCTTCCTTGACTGGTGGAGGGTTGTTAGCCGAATGGGTAGGACAAGGACTATAATTCTCCCTTCATTAAAAGTATTAATGATAAATACTAAGTAACTAAACTCTTATTAATACCGAATCTTAGTTACTTTAGGAAAATGTGAATAAGGTGCTAATCTATGAAATTACACTTTTCACTTTGCTTAAGTCGGTTAGTGGAGCACGTGTGGTTAATCGGCACACTAGATGGACTTAACAAAGTAGGAAAATTAATATTTATCATAGTATCGGTGGAGCGTGTGTAACAACCGGCACATCTATTGAGTGGGAAATATTAAGGGTACCAAGTAACTTGCATGGTTACTTCACACCTTGTTTTCTGATCCTCGGCATCCGAGTCACAAAACATGAAGGGCACACTCGAGATTGAAACATGCCATTGAAAATTCAATGAATCTCAAAAGATCTAGGAGTTTCAAATCCAATTAAAACTTAATAATTTATTTCATTTTTCATGGTGGAAATTGGTGAATCGTCATTCACCTACCTTCAAATATTCTATAGCTTGGATTATGTCATCCCTCTTCCAAGTTATAAAATATTGTGTTGGGTCCTAGCCTTAATATTTCATATTGAGTGTTATATTAAGGACTTTAAATCAACTAACTTGAATATCTCCCATTGTAGATGCCTGGCTAAGACAACTGTGATCTTCCCAAATCTCATGGAAATCATACTTCTCTACCTCCACCCCCTCCATTTATTCTCCCTGACCCACAAGCTCGAAAACTTGAAAAATTCAAGATCACTCAAGCCGCACTAGCAATGAAACATAAAGATGGAAGACCTTTGTGCACTCATGTCTTAGGAATGAAGTCACACTTTGACAAGTTGAGAATGTTGGGTGTCATTGTCCCAAGGAAGTTAGTTATTGACTGGGTTCTTCAGTCACTTCCTATGTCTTATAGTGAGTTCACTAAGAACTACTATGTGACAGATCATGACATCACCCTAATAGATCTATCTTATTTACTTGTTGTTGCTAAGTCAGAAATGTGGCACAATGGGCAAGCAAATATGGGTGGAAGGTCTATTTCTCAAACTTCCATGGACATTGACAAAGGTAACATTGGAAGTCCAGAAAAGCTTTCTCTTCCCATTGGAAAGGGATCGACCTTGGTCAACCCGGTTGACCAAAAGCTAAAAGGAAAAGCTAAGTCTGTGATAGTCATGTGTACCATTCCCCAAGAGTCTATATGTTTTCATTGTCAAGAGAAGGGGCATTGGTTGTGAAACTGCCCTAACTACCTGAAAGATCTAAGAGAGAAGGAAAAATCAAAAGGATTTGACTATGCTTCAGGTAAGTCCACTATCTAACTCTGTTAAATTCCTTATTGATGATTTCTAATACAAAATGTGACTCGATTACATTTTGGTGTTTGGCAGGATCAAGCAAAGGGATGGAAACTTAAAGAAAGTGTATGTTGAATCTGATCGCAAAGATGGATCTCAATCGCATGGATCGAAGATCGGATTCTTGTGCTACTACTTAGAGAGTTATGATAGATTGCTAGAAAATATGTAATAGCATATTTTTCATTTAAAGTTGCATTGTAAGGAAAGTTTTTCTGCATCTGATAAAACAATAAAAATTTTGTTTTATTTTATATGTCCTTGCAATGGCACTTATGGAAAATTGATGTTTGTATGTTTCTAGCAATAATGGAAATGTGAATTTGATTATTTCATTTATGGTAGTGTCTAAATTTACAAAATAAAGAAGATTCTCATCAACCAAGTTTCAATTGGACCGAAACTTGGAATCATGCAAGTTGTATAGTATGATGAATGAGAATTTTCATCTTTGGAAAATTAAGACTAATTCCTTGTTCAGATGTATATGTGAGTCAAGTGAAGGACTATGGGATACAGTACACAGTCTTGGGCACTAGTCAAGGTCCACCACAAAAGATCGATAAGACTATTCATCATGATTTACTAAAGCTGAGTAAATATGGTTATACTTACCAGTTTAAGTATAATTATGAAACATTGGAAAAGTTTCGATGTATTGTAGGATGAATGAGAAGAATCAAATTAGGCAGAAAGATAAAAGTTTCTCAAATCTGAAAAGATGGGAGAGTACAATAGTATCATGTTTTGGGATCATCTTAATGATTAAGAAACCATATCACAATTAGTCCTCTAAGGACATCCTAGTGCATTCTTATGGCTAAGAAGAGGAATCATGAATTGTTGAAATGGTTGAATCAAGAAGATGAGTCATACTTCGTTCCAAAAACAAGTCTTAAAGTCATACTCCAAGACTCTAAGTTGAGTAACATATCTTAATGAAAGGTTTATAATACGTGTCAAATGTAAGAGTAAAAGTGTCCTACTCTTGTACCTTTGAAATTGGTAAGTTGTGATGTTTTGGATAAAACAAAGACCAACTAAGGCCAATTGTGTAAAGTGTTTGTCTTGATAAAGAATCCACACTATCTCTTGAATATTTGGCAAAGTGAGTCTTATATGTCATGTGGACAGTGGGAGTCTTAAAGATCTTGGAAAAGCTTCTAGATCTAATCAAGAAGAAAAAACCTATAGTTTATTACTAGCACATGACTTGAGGTTTATAACCTATCGTGTTGACATATTCCTATTTTTGGGCCCATTCCAGTTAAAGTTGGTGTTGCATATGAGTTATGAGAGTTCTCAATTGGTTGCATAACAATTTGGAAGCAATGGCAGACCCTAGTGCTGCCAGGTGGCAAGAAGTTAAGACTGCACGAGTTTGATCCATAAGAGTTTGGATTTGTCACTATCCTTGTCTTATGATTATGGTTTTGACAAATTTTATTGGATAGGAACACATACACCATAAAATCTAAAGGTTTTCACTAAGTAGATTTTAAGTAGATAGAATTTGTGATATTTGCATTTTCAAAGTCGTCAGTGGAGCATGTGTGGTTAACCGACACACTAACATGGACTTGTGAGGAATAGAAAAGGTCTAAACAATTGAGACTATGATTACAACATCCCTTTTCATAGTTCTGAACTTGTTTAGACACACATGTGTGTTATCTAAGGAAAGGTGTGTGATTTTGATAAAGTTTTATCAAAGCATCTCGTATCAGAAATATGAACTTTGGTGAGAAGGTCAATAAAGTATTGATTTCTAGAAGTCCAGTTGATTTCTGAGTACATGTCAAAGCTAGTGGGAGCATAAGTGTTATGCTAATAATCATCATGCAAGTGAGAGCATGGTAATTATAATAAGTGTTGCAAGTTAGCAATGTTAATTATAGAAAACAAAAGGTTTGAATTGGAAAAAAAGTTGTTTTGCTATAATTAAGGGAGAGGAAATTATACTTCATTTCAATTCTAAAAGCTTATATTGAGGTTTTAATCATCTTTAGTCAAGGATATATATATATATATATATATATATATATATATATATATATATATATATATATATATATATGAAGTTTATGTCGGAATGGCTCAACATAAGGAAATTCTATATATGGGTCCATTATTTGCGTTCTAAAATTTGATTATGATTACGGCATCCCTTTCCATAATCTGAATTATGAGAACTTGGTGAATAGAAATAGAAATATTATAGCAAAATGTTGGTCCAATATCATGTCTTTATGAATCGTGTCCCATATGCTTCGGATAGAGGATCGATTGCATGTGCTATAATATTCATCTGTTCTAAATTTTTTCAAATGCCCAGAGTATTAAGAGGGAGAAAGTATTATAACTAGATATGATTAATTTGATTAAGTAATTGTCGAGGACAATATAAGGTTTACCAAAGATTAGTTGCTTAGGGATAGTTGGAAGTATAGTGCTAATTTTGGAAGGACCATATTTACATATTCTGAAAAGAGGCAACTCTTGTTCAGGAGTAAAAGTCAAAAGGGGATATGGAAATGTTCCCATAGGTTGAAGTTATACATTAAATTTGTGTAAGATTAGGAAACTTAGTGCAAGAAGAATGTTCAAAGGCAATGAACTTTGAATATGAGACTTCGGTTCCATGGAGTTGGTCTCTATTGGAATACTCTGTAATGTCTGTTGACAAGTCTTTGTGACTTTGTGCATGATCATTACAAGAGGACCAATGCATATAAGTTTACAATCAAACAGATTTAGGTAAATGGCAGGAATTTGAAATTCTTGAATTTGCGGTAAGGATTTGGGATTGTGAAATGAGTACCATTGGAATTATGCTCAATCGATCTATTTCGTAGAATAAAGATCATAGACAAACTTAGTGTGCATACTTGGTGTATGGTATAACTAATGTTTGGAAAAACCATAGTGTACATGCTTGGAGCATGGGACAACTATTGTTTTAATTCAAGTATAAAGTTGATAATTTGAAACGGTATGCAATGAATGATGGGTAATCAAAATGGTGATAAATAAAAGATGTGTTATTTATATTCATAAGTTCTGAGACCATATTGGATTCGATTATTCTTGTGTTTTAGTTTGCATGTTTTGACTTCCAGAATAACTAAGTCGCTCTTCCTGAATGACTAAGTTATTCAAACCATCCACAGTCGGTCATATGTTGGAAGTCGATATGAATCAAGACTGTCATGCGTTGGCTTTTAGAGGTCTAAGATGTTGGACAAAGTGGTGCTACAACACTCATGGGTGCTCATAAGTTTTGAGTATTGGATTCAACCCACGCTCATTGGTATCACTTCATGGAATTTATCTCGAGTGATCGTGAGACGGTAATATCATATAAGTCTTCAAACCTAGAGATATGACTTGTTGCCTATGATTTGATTATACATTGATCGTATGAAAATGTATTGGTAACTCGATGTTATAAAACGCGCATTTGTGTATGATTCAACTAGTAGAAGAACAAGCATATGAGTCGAAGTTTATCTGTTCCTTCTTGGATTAGAAGTGACAGTTGGGCCCTTCAATGATTTTGTGTTGACCCATGTATCGGGCCCGGTCAGAACTAAGTTGATGTGTTCTATGTCAAACAAATCGGAAATCGAGAAACAAACTGTTGGACAATAAGTAAGACATTGTTCCATATATTTTTCCGACTGCTATCTAGAACAGAGGATTACATGATCGCTTATCTTAAATGGTGTATCATCATCATCTCAGTTCCGCGAGACCTTGAAAGAGCTACGATTGTTAATCGGTTCCTGAAGTTATTCTTGGAGATATAGTTATTAGACTTATCAAAGTGGGAGACTGTTTGATTAGGTGTCTAAGTTCATAACTATTTCTAGAATGTACTCGACCCGATTAGCATGGTCCATTTGGGTTGCATGGAATCATGCATTTGGATAGACCAAAATGATAGAAATAACACTTAGAGTTTATTAATATATTATAATTTCTAATATATTAACAATATTATTTAATTAGTATTGATCAAGAATTAATTTGAGATTAATTAAGTGATCAAAAGAAGACTAATTAAATATATGGGTTGATTGTGTAAATCACTCATACTTGTATAGTGGACTAATGCTCCATGGATTATCAAGTTGGGCTAAAATCCATAGGATGATCCATGGATGCTCCATGGTGTCTTTGAACCCATGGATCATGGAAATTAAGAGCCATGTCAAATTAGGGTTTACATGGTGTAACCCTAATTATGACACACTATATAAGCAACATGTGAGCAACCAAAATCGCCACTAGTGTGAGAACAAGAGGGCATAGCCAATTTTTGAAGTGTTCCATTTCTCTCAAGGTTTTTCCAAGTGTATTTGGTGTTGTGTGAGACATTTGAATCACACTTGGGGTGCTAGGCTCACAAGGTTCTCAAGGAATCCAAAGTACTACAAGGTATGTTTTCTTACTATCTTTTATGATTAAAAGTTCCCATGTATGCTAGATAGGTTAAGAACCTTGGAAAATTAATTTTGCATGTATCATAGATAAAACATAGATCCAAGGTTTCTAGGGTTGCATGTACACCATAGGAGTGTTAGAATGCTCAAAACCCAACAAATACCATGTACATGGGATACCCCCATGGTCTTCCCCCTGAAATGCCATGGGCTGCCCCCGTGGTTTAGATCCAAGTTCCATGGGGTACCCCCATGGTATTTTCTTGCAATGTTAAGGGCCAAATCCCAATCTTACTTACAAGTTCCATGGGCTACCCCATGGTCTTTCATACAATTGACATGGGCTACCTCCATGGTCTTTCATGCAATTTCCATGAGCTACCCCCATGGTCTTTCATGCAAGTTTCACAAAGATAAATAGCATCCTATATAGTATAGTGAGAAGACTCACCTTGCAATGCAGTCAACAAAAATCAACTCACATAGCCAAGAAGTGGGTACTGCACACTACTTATCGAAACACAAAAGGTAAACCTTTAACCTACCTTCCAAAACTAGCATTTTACTAAAAGTCAACCTTGGTCAAAAGTCAATGGTAGCTGTCCTCCATGTCGTAGCCATCTCTTGGTCACGTCATGGGAACTTCCTGACAAAACTGTCATGATTTCCAATTATCCCACGTCGTGATACCTAAATTGTCACGTCGTGGGAATAAGCTAAAAACAACTTATTTTCTCAAGCTCTTAATCATTTAAGTACTTAACCTATACTTTCCATAAGATTTCTAAGGGCTCATAAAAATCCAAAATTTATGGACATGCATACCCCATGCATGTCCTTCCCCAAACTAGGTAAAAATATGAGAAATGTGACCTAAAGTTCATACATGATTACCAAAACTACAAAAAATCCTAGATCCACAACATAACGTTCAAGGGGATATGGAGTGCCATAAAGTTACAAAATTTATCTCTTCTAACCATTCAAACTCCATTTATGAGGCAAATAATGACACTAAAACTAGATCTAAGAAGAGGGCCTCTAAAAGGTGAAAGCTTGAGGACTTACAATGAGTTCAGAAGATGCACAAAAGGATGGAGACAGATTATTTGTTGGATCAATGTACCAAACTCTTTTCTTCTTCTTTCAAGAACACCAAAACTTGCAAAATGAGCTCCAAAAGCTTCAAGGACGCTAGGGTTGACTTAAGGGTATATTTAGGAGGTGATGGAGGTTGAGGGTGGACGAAGCCCTAGCCATCACTTCCTTCATATAGGACATAAGCCTGGAAAATTAGGGTTTCCCATGCCTAGATACCACATCATGACCAATATTGTGTCACGTCGTGAGATCTAAATGAGATGCACATCTCATGCGGGCCATACCACATGGTGATATGTTTACCACGTCGTGGCCATCCAAAAACTCAAAGATTATTTTAAAGATTCATACCTTCAAGATTCATATGTTACACACATCAAAATATAATGTCATTTGGGGAGAAAGAAGGGTGTTATTGGATCTAACAGTTATCATTATCACTGATATGTTTCTGATATGATTTGATGTCTTTTATGATTAAGCTGATATTCTTGGTGATATTTGGTATGAACTCTTAGAAGAGTTATATGATTGGACAGCTTACTGATAGCATAGCGTATTAATGTTATGCTGAGATGTTAGGTATTTTAGGGAGATAACCAGAATAACGTAGAAACTTTAAGGGAAGAGAAGGTTATGTGTAAGTATATAGTAGGAAGTTTTCAATGTCTCCATCTAAGATTTGGAGTTTCCTCAAGATTGGCTTATTATTATCTCAAGGATCATCTTATGTTGTATTATGAAATCCAAGAGTCAAGGTTGGTATGTATTTGGTTGAGCCGGTTTGAGGTATTGTTGATTGTAGACGTCAGTCGGTGACAGTTCGAACTCTAAGTAGGGGAGAACTGGGTCTTCCACTTGGAGGATCATCGGTGTGTTCGATCTTTGTGATTTCAATACAATGGGTCAGGGGAATCCGTGGTTCAGGTATGCGAGGTTTTTGGTATATATTTTTGCTGAATAATAGAAGAAAAGTAGGTTATCATCGAAGTGCTTGTGGTTAGGAAGTTTTCTCGTCGTGTTTCTCAAGGAATCGTTAGAGTCCTTCATGGTTAGAGGGAATTAAAGAATTGGTCAAACCATGGGTATAGATTAAGATGCCATCAGATTTAGGTGTTCATGGATACATGAGTTGTCCTTACAGTAGGAAACTATTATGCATGGAGCTCGTTGTGGCTAGTAGTTCCCTTCAAGAATGTTGCATATTAGTTTAAGAAATGATTGAGCCGCTGAAGTTAGGTATCGATTATTAAGCATTTGGTTAGCCTATAGTATTGATCGCTATCTATAGCTAGGGTGAGCAGTCGTTGATCTATCGATCAACTTTAGAGTTTGGTATGTGCATTTTTGCATGGATCTTGTTCAGTAGTGTGTGGAATCTTTGGGTTTAGTATGTCGATCCATTTTTTATCATTGGCCATTCCGTCCATCGTCAACAACCGAGGTAATTCGAAGGTTTCAATATATGTCCGTTGAAGGAGTAGTTAGTGTGTCGACCTTTCTTCAACTTCTATCAAGTGTGTATCTATGTTTTTGGGTAACTGCAACCTTGGATGTTCGATTGTGGAATTTTTGATTCTAGCATACTTGAGTTTGGCAGCCTTCCTTGGTTACTGGAAGTTTGAATGTTGGAACAACTTTGTTCAATTTTCCAAGTGTAACCTTGGGTCTACACAAATTTCAGACTGAAATATCATGTCTAAAGATTTAGTATTTAGGGTCAATTCGATCATAGTTCTAACAACATTTATGGATGACTCTGGATTTTACGCCAAAATTGGGAAGTTTATCGGGTTAGTTGTGCATCGTTGGAGGCTACTTAGTTTTGTTTAAGCTTTGGGATCTAGATTTGGTTGTTTAGGAGAATGTTTATGTTATAAGTTGAGGTTCATCACATCTTTGGATCCACTGGTACTTCACCCTTTGCGTAAGGATGTAATGAAAAAAGGAATGTAGTATATCATGGGTTGGTTGTGTGTTCTCTTTAGGGTTTACGTGTTATGGAACTATACGAATTGGATTGTGTTTGGCAGGTGATGAAGGGGTGTCGACCCGATCCCTATAGGTAGGTGGGATGATGGTCGTGTTCCTATAGGCCCACTAAGGTGTGATTTATTAGTCTTCATGCCAATGATTGGATGATAGTAAGAGTGATGTAGAACCATGAGCTTCTCATTCCAATAGTTGGATGGTGTCACGACATATCATGAGCCATCGTGGTTATGACTTGTGTAAGTTGGACCTGGCAGTTGTGTAGTGAGACTCACATATTAGTTTGTTAGTATTTTGGCACAATTAGGTGTTTGAACAATATGGAGATGTTACGGGTGTCTTAGTAGCAATCAAGTTTTAGTCGGGTATTTGTAGCATGTTAACTTGTTGGAAAGGTCATGGTTGTATATTTGTAGTTCCATGTTGGGTTTCATCTTAGTGGATCCTTATTCATTTTGTGAGAATGATTTCATGTGAGTTAAGTTATCATTGATGGGATTTGTAACAGAACTCTTGGATGATTTTTTAGAAGGTTGTGCACCTGAGTTGTTATGAGAGTTTGGATGCCAGACGAGATTTTTGTATTGACCATTGTTACGTCGGTGAGAACAATGAGTTAGTGATGACTTCTCAGGAAGTCAAGTGGGTACTTAAGGTCATTTGGGGATATTTTTTCATGTGTGGGATTGGATGAAATTCACAACTAGGATGTTTTTAGTGTTCTTCCTGCATGGATGGTGGTGCTCCTAGTCAGGGACTATGGGTAGGTATGAAGAACGAATGATCATTAGTCTTTAGATATTGTTTTTGGATTTCATACTGATGGATTCCTGGTTTGGTGAAGTATATTGATGGAGCGGTTGGTAGTTTTAGTTTTGAGAGTCTTCAGTTAAATAGTTTTCGATGGGAGTTGGGTCTTACGGTTGGAAGGGAGAGAGGTAGTTGTTGTAGTAGAGTATTTTTCAAGTGTTTGGGTTGTTTGCTGGCATCGGTTAGGTTTTAAGGCATCTCTCGAATTTCTTTATGGATAGTTTGATTTTATGAAGTGGTTGAAGGAAACATATGGATTATGTTAATGTTGTTTCCATAAATTCTGACCGAGATAGATTTCGAGGAGGAAATTTGACTCAAGCAGGGGAGACTTGTTGATAGGTTTTTCTAGTTTATAAAAAAATTCATGTTGCAGAAAAACACTTAAACCCTTACGTTCACATGTAACCTAGAAAGGATTTATGTTTTCTCTATTGATAGCAATAACCTATGAACATCAAGAAACACAAGAGAGAGACTATAAAATTCGAAATTAACATAAAGATTAGGGTTACATACCTTTTGATTATTAGACAAAATAATCAAATCAAATGCTCTTGAAGTTCCTTGGAAAGCAAGCACCAAAAGGATGATGCCTCTAATGGCTCACACCCAAAACCATAAACCCTAAAATAAGGAAGGGAGATAAGATATGAAGGGAATTTCGTTCCTATACCTTTAGGTAATGAGGTGAACGAAAATTGCAAGCCAAGGGGTACTATTTATAGTTTAGATAACTTGCAGGCAAAGCAATATTTGAATTAATTAAATAATAAAGTTAATCCTAATTCAAATCCTTTCCTTTTACACAACCAGGAGGCTTCCAGAAACCCTAGGAAATCCTCCAAAACTGGCCATACCATGGAGGGTTCTAGAAAAAAAAAATAACTGTTGAACAATTAGAATTCATCGCTTGCACCTGTAATTAAATCTAGTTAATCCTTAATTATTTTAGATTAATTTTAGATTAATTTGATTAATAATTAATCAATTCTAATTGATTTTACATTAATTTATTAATCATATAAATTAAAAAATCAATTATATAACAATTAATCTCATATCAATTTATTAATCACATAATAAATCAACAAATCAATTTGTATATTTCCAATTAGATACTGATCACATAATATATTAACAAATCATTTTCCCATAATTTTCAATTAGTTTATTAATCATATAATAATCTAATAAATTATAGTTCTCTCTCCTAATATTATTTCAATCTATTTATGGTCATGAGGGCAACACAAAAAGGACTTCGCTTCTAATTACAATAATATATTAATTTAGTTACTAGCTTAGACACATTAATCCAACAGTCTCCCACTTGAATAAGTCTGTAACTACAATTGCAAGTCAAATCAAATATTAACCCTAAGATAAGTGATCAATTATTCCTTCGTTCTTCAAGATATCGTATGAATTGAGTCATGGATTAAATGATCAACCTCATGTTCATTTGTTATGTTTCCCGATTCCGATTTGTGATCAAATTTCAGACTATAAAACTGAACACATCAGTTCAGTCCGGACCAGGCGCCTGGTTTTTATAGATCAAATCAATCACCAAAGGGCCAAAGATGTCGTTTTTCCTTATTCAGACAAAAGGAACGAAGTACATTGGCTATATAGTCATATGATTTACATATTAAATCACATATGGAATAACCCTTTATAACATCCAGTTATGAGATGCGTTTGACCAAACCAATGCACAAATGATTTGTAAACTATGAACTATATCTCTCTGCTTTAAGAATAGAAGATATTATCGTCTTAGAATTACTTGTGATTGAATCCATGAAGTAATCTCTAAGCGTGAGATTATCCGATACTTAAAATCTCTATTTTCAAAGTACTCATGAATATTGTAGCAATTCCAGTTGTAATGTCTTAACCTCAATTGACAATCTACAATCAATTCATGACATTCTTAATTCGCTACTTATTTCCAAAAGTATGAAAAATTGTGGAATTTTGAATAATATTAAAATTACTCAGGGAAGTAAAACATGCAAAGTGAAACACAATAATAAGTTAATTAACTATGGTGTAATACCCATTGATCATAAATAAATCCATATTATTTAATCACCATAACAATTACGAATTTATTCATTGTATATTGTTTCGAGTAATCAACTAACCACTTGAATTAGATAACATCAGTCATGCCATGTTATGAGCATGCATACTATGCCTCTCGATGGTCCTTCCTTTGTGAACATATCGATTGAATATTACTCTAATGATGCTCATTTCACAATTCCAAATTCTTATCACTATGTAGTGGAATTTCATCTTTACATGCATTGTCTTTCTATGATGTCAAGGTTCTTCAATAACAGACACTGAGCCTTTGACATTATAGAATGTTCCACTCGAACTTGTTACTAGAAACAATTCCATGGTTATGAAGTCTCAAATTCAAGATACACTCCTTGAACACTTCTTTTGCATTAAAGTTTCCAACTCACATATATATTTTGTAGACATCTCCCATTATGGAAACATTTTTATATTCCCATAAGACCATCAATTGTGACCAAGAATCATCTCAATCCAAAATGTGTCACTATGGTCCTTTCCAAACAATATCATACTTCCAACTATCTACAAGCAATCAATCTTTGGTAAACCTCATAATGTTCTTGACGGTATGTTTAATAACTCTAATCACATGAGATTCTAATCCTTTTCACACAATGCTAAAAGAATTTGAAAAATAGAATAATCAAATATTATAGCATATGTAATCGATCCTATATCCGAAGCATATGGGACTCGACTCAATATTACAAGGGTCCAATATTTGTTGAATTCCTTGCTATAATATTTCCATAAACAGAATATTCAAGGTTGAAACATTTCAACATGCTATTCATATATGCTTTTGACTAAGTTTTATTAAACTATACAATCTTAACCATTAGATTCATAATGAAGTATGAGTGCCCTCTCTCTTAAATCCACTATAGTGAAATAGTTCCTAACTTTTGCAACTTGCTAACTAGAGACATTGTTCCATGTGAATATTATTGTCAACATGCAATACCAACATAACAATTATGCTCCTACTAGCATTGACAAGTACTCAAAAATCAAATGGACTTCTAGAAATGAATACCTTTTGACTTTCTCATAGAAGTGCAGATTCCTATTTCGTGATGCTTCATCAAGCCTCTACTTAGGCTTCTTAAGCTTATTCACTTTATCCGGATAGTGTATGTGTTCAAACTCTTTCAAGGCGTTATAAACATATCTCCTGAAAGTTTAAACAATTCCTTGCTATTCCTCACAGTTTGAAATATGAAGAGGTATGGCGTAATCATATAATGAATTTGAGAATGAAATTTACACAACTAATATCCATATAGATCAGATCTTCAAAATCTATTAGCAAAATTATTTCCTCATAACCATATTCATGAGTTAGAGTGAAACCTTTTGCCATTTAGATTTTCAAGGTGCATATGTTCCTATCCATGTGAATCTTCCAATTAATTCCAACCTATAGTCATAAGAAAAGGTTTAGGACAAAACAAAATTACATTTAGTTCTCCTTCATGGATTGAACTTTGCTTAATCAAAATTTCTTTCCTTATGGCTGCTCAAAAGGCCCACCCATTCTTCCATGTTGTTAGCAGCTCACCCATGTTGATATGTGTACTTTTACTGACCAACATGCTTAGCCTTTTGCAGTTAAATGAAGAACCTAGAACTCACAGGAATTTCCAACTCAACCGGAAGTGCATAAAAATTAGAACATGTCAATAAACACAACAGGTTATCAACCTTAGGTCACGTCCTAGTGATAACTAAAAGGATCATTTTCGATTGACTCTTGAAACTCTCAAGATCAATACGACTCCCACTGACTTGTTGACATATAATTTTTCACTCAAGAAACATTCCTTGATGAGATAAAACCAATATTCAAAAGTTCGTGTGGATTTCCGACAAGAAAACACTTCATAGAATAGGTGTCAGTTTATGTATTGTTTCTCGATCAACGAAAACATCACAACCCCAATTACAAATGTGAGAGTAAGAAAACATTATCACTCTACATATTATGAGGTGTTATCATCATTCTTAGTTTTGAAATGAGTTTCAAGATACTATTTACAATTACTAGAACATGGCTCTAAAACTTTGATTGGAACAAAGTATGACTCATCTGTGATCAAACTATTTCGAACAATGTTCAATTCCTCTTCTTAGTCATGCAATTGCACTAAGATGTCTTTGAGGATTAATTGTGATACAATCACACAATTACTAAGATGATCGTAAAAAATTATACTAAAGCACTCTCCTATCTTTTCAGATTGGAGAATCTTTTATCTTTTTGTTTAATTGATTCTTCTATGTGTTCTACTACTAGTTGAATCTTTTCCAAGTATCAAAATTATGTTTAATCTTATAAACACAATCATATTTACTGAAACGTCAATAAATCATGACAAATAGAGTTTTCGTTCCTTTTGGTGGATCTGAAAAGTCCATATCAATATGTACTACATCAATTAGTCTTTCACCAGCCTCAAATAAACATGTGAACAATGATTAAAGACATAATTTTCCAATGAACAAGATTCTCATATATTATACAATTTGAATTGTACGACACCAAAAATCTGTTAGTTGGTGATAGGATTTCTTCTCACTTAGTCAATTATGAAAATACCACAAGTGATATCATAAGAATCAAATCCATAATTAATATTGCTATTATTAGAAATGTAACCAACAACTTCATTAATGCAATCGCAAGGAAATAAGATAAGGCAACTAAGTAAACCAAAACTTTGCCTCTATTGAAATACATGATTTTTTTGGAACTTGTCCTACAATGCGTGAATGAAAACTATATTTCTAAACATCTTCGAAAAGAGTAATAGGAGTCTAATAAATTATCCTAACTCCCTAGCAGTAGCTCCAAATTCGAACCATCGAACCATGTGACCAAAGTCCATTTTCCATGATCAGATTTAGCTCATTATGATTAAGCTTCATTCTTTCTTTTGGATTATGAAATAACATCAATATGTGATCATCACATTATGTATTATGGAGTTAGATAATGGATTTACCTAAAGTAGAGTCACATGACCTGACTTTACTATCTCTAAGATCTTTAAGGTATTTCGGATAGCTTCGCTTCCAATGTCCCTTCAATTGGCAGTAGAACCAAATAGACTCATTGGGGATCAACATGTGGAATGATCTTAGAACGATCCTTTCTATTTACAATACGAACAAATGATTTGACCATGGTCGATCCCTTTCGATTGGGAAGAAAAAATGTTTCTAGATCACTAATGTTACCATTTTCAATGTCCATGGAATTCTTGGAATTAAAATCTATAAGCATTTCTTCTTTGGCAACCACCAACATATAGGTCAGATCAATTAGGGTCACATTAAGAATCCTCATATGAAAGTTCTTAACGAACTTACTATATGACTTAGAAAGAGAAAGAAGAACCAAAACATTGGCTTGGTCCTTTGGAAATACGACACACATCCTTTCCAACTTGTCAATGTACGACTTCATTTTCAGAATGTGCACACACAGAGATTCCATCTTCATGCTTACATGCCATAAGGACTTGAGTTATTTCATATCTTTCAACTCCTGACGTTGCGACATCCACAAGAGGAGGAGGTGGAAGCGTTGAAGAAGAACGATGTCCAATTCCACCATTATTTAAAGAAGGGAAGACATTTTCACCTTGATCAGAATATGGAAGACCATCTATAGATGAATGAGGAAAAACATTTCCCAAAGAACGAGGAAGACCATCAATGTCTTGATTTGACATCTAATATTGGGAGAAGATAAAATTCAAGTTAGTTGATTTTAATCATTAATTATCAACCTAAAATTTAAATTAAGGCTAGGATCCATATTTTCGATTCGAACTTTGAAGAGGGATGTCGTAATCAAATTCGAATATATTTTAAGTATGTAAAGAATTTACCAATTTCAATCTTATGAAACTCCTAGATCTTTTAAGACTCATTGAATCTTATCAATGACATGTTTAATCTCGGATTATGCTCTCACCTTTGTGACTGTGATGCCGAGTATCACAAACGAGATGTGAATAACCATGCAAACCGGATTGACAACCTCGAGGTCATTTATCATCTGAAATTGATGTGTCGGTAAACCACACATGCTCCATCAACAATGATACTTATTGATTTGTCCATCACTCTACTTTAGAGTCCCAAATTAGTGTGTCGGTTACCCAAACACACTCCACTAACAACATATAAAGAGTGATGTGTGTTTTCATGTATTAGCATACACGTCACATTTTTTCCTAAAGTATCTAGAGTGGGATTTTAAAGTAGGATCTAGTACTTTACAGTATCATACTTTTAATGATGTGATGTCCTATCAAATCCGTTCGGCCAACGACTTTCCACCATACAAGGGAGCTGTGGGTGAGAATGGACAACCAATGATGGTCATTTTATAGGTCGTTTCCTTATACCCCCCTTAGAGTATGGCTTCATGAATGAGGCCTACTATTGATTTTACTAACTTGTCTTATACATATAATATATTAAACTTTTAATCATATCTAGTATAAGGTGTATTTTAAAACTTTTTAAAATACTAGGGCTTAAAATTAAGTTTCGAATTAAACTTTTAATAATTAGTTAATTTTAAACAATAAATGATTTTCCAATTATCCATTAATTTAAATCATTAAGGATTTAAATAATGATCTTCAATTAAACAATTAATATAATAATTCAAATTTAAATCATTAGAGATTAAATAATTATCTTCGATTAAACAATTAACTCCTAATCCAATAACCCTTCTAATTTTCGAAAACAAAGGGATTAGGGTAACTAGGTTTTAGTTACCCAAATTTTAATACATTTAAAATTATAATTAAGGAAACTAAAAACCCTAGCATTTTCGAAAATAGGGGTGGAGGTTAGTGTTTCAAGAACCCTAGCCTTTTGCAAAAATTTAAGGCAATTAGGGTTTAATTTGCACAAACCATAATTTTGATCAATTCACTATTATGCAGAATCAATTAGAAAATTAAGGCTCAGATATCACTGATGGGTTTTTCTAGGTTATAAAAAAAATCATGGGGCGGAAAAACACTTAAACCCTTAAATTCACATGCAACCTAGAAAGGATATATATTTTCTCTATTTATAGCAATAACCTATGAACATCAAGAAACCCTAGAGAGAGAGACTATGGAAATCAAAATTAACTTAAATATTAGGGTTACATACCTTTTGATTATTATAGCAAATAATCAAATCAAATCCTCTTGAAGTTCCTTGGAAAGCAATCACCGAAATGATGATGCCTCTAACGGCTTACACCCAAAACCAAAAACCCTAAAATGAGGATGAGAGAGGAGATATTAAGGAAATATCATTCCTATACCTTTAGGTAATGTGGTGAACGGAAATTGCAAGTCAATGGGTCCTATTTATAGTTTAGGTAACTTGTAGGCAAAACAATATTTGAATTAATTAAATAATATATTTAATCCTAATTCAAATCATTTCCTTTTATGAGACCAAGAGGCTTCCAGAAACCCTAGGAAACCCTCCAAAACCATCCATACCATGGAGGGTTCTAGAATTGCTTCCTTTTTTTCAACTATTGAACAATTATAATTCACCCCTTGCACCTTTAATAAATTACAATTAATCCCGAATTAGTTCCAAATTAATTTTGAGTAATAATTAATCAATTCTAATTGATTTCACATTAATTTTTTAGTCATATAAATTAACAAATCAATTATTTAACAATTGATCTTATATCAATTTATTAATCACATAATAAATCACCAAATCAGTTGTCTATTTCCAATTAATATATTAATCACATAATATATTAAAAAATCATTTTACCATAATTTCCAATTAGTTTATTAATCATATAGTAATCTAATAAATTATAATTCTCTGTCCTAAGATCATTTAAAGCTAGTTATGGTCATGAGGAAAACCCAAAAAGGACTTTGCTTGTAATTACAAGAATATTGCAATTTAGTTACTGGCTTAGACACCTTAATCCAACAGTTGTAACATCCAATTTTTGGGTGTAAGTCATGTGCTTTGTAATGTTGTCATTTTGGTATTTTGTCTGTCACCACGATGTAATAGGGTCCGGACCATGTCATAGTTAGCTCCTTGACACGACGCGGTGGTGGATGGGACTAAAAAGCCTAGATCTTGGGCCTTAGGCCATATTTAAAGGAAGTGATGGCTAGGGTTTCTCCCACCCTAGCCTCCATAACCCCAGAAGAGCCTCCATTCAAAACCCTAACTCATTTCTCACCATTTTGAGCTCCATTTGGTGGTTTTTGACCTTTGAAGGAGGAAAAAGGGATTTTTGGAGCTAGAGACCAACAAGCAAGCACCACCACAACCTCTTTGCGCATCTCCTAGACTTCTGTAAGTCTCCAAGCCTTCACCTTTATTGTTATTTCCTTGTAGATCTAGGTTTTGAGGCTATTTCTTCTTGTTGGGAAGATTTGAGTGATTGTTCTTGATAAAATTTGCAACTTTGTTGCTACTTGGGATCCTAAAAGTAATATATGTCTCAAATCTGGACTTCCATGTTGTTTTGATGCCATACATGAAGTCTGAACCCATTTCTTTCCATTTTGACCTAATTTGGTGTATGACATGCATGTCCATAAAGTTAGGATTTTTATGGACCATTAGGGTGACATAAAGCCTTTTGGAAAGTATGAGACTTGGACTTGTCGGATTAAGCACTTAATGAAATTAAAGTGTTTATCAGCAGGACCATGGTGTGGCTGGGTGTTCGCCACAGTGTAGTGGTCTATGTACTCCGCATTTGTTTTTTCCTATAGTGACCTCAATACAGCCAAATGGATTGGCCACAACATGGTGTTCAATGGTTGGTTGAACTTTGACCATTGTCTTTTATGGATAGTTTGACTTTTGGTCGAACTTTGGTAGAATTTAGTATTTGACTAAGGTCTACTCCCAGTTTAGCATTAGGTAGCTTGGGTTAGCTATTCAATTACTGAGGTTACTCTAGAGCTTCTCCTGTTTAGTTCAGGTGAGTCTTCTCACTATGCTATGTAGGATGCTAGATTGTCTTTGTGACTTTTTGCATGAAAGACCATGCGTGGACAATGGCAAGAAAGGCTACAGGTGAACTGTAGCAACTAAAGTGATTGTAAGACTATGGGCAGACCATAACATTCACATGGGTTGAAACAGGCCCGTTTGCTAAAATAGGTCATTGGTTGGAATAGACTATTGGGTTAAAATAGGCACGTTGGCTGAAATAAGTCGTTGGTTTTTTATATATTGTTGGGTTGAAATGGACGTGTTGGCCAAAACATGTCGTTACTTGTATGGTACGTGGTGTTTGGGGGAACCCACTAAGCTCTGTATTTACAGTTTTAAGTATAATGTTTCAGGTAATTCTTGTAGTAAAGGGAAGAGAGAGGCTTGATTGCATCACATCCACTAGAGATTTTCGCATTATATATGTTGATGTTTTTCACTCTGATGTTTTGAACCTTATAACTTATTACTCTGATTATCTTTTGGGAAATGGTATTTGAATGATTTAATATATTTAAAAATGAAAATTTTACTCTGTAACATCCCCATTTTTACGATCAGAAAAGACCGATTTGTTTATGCTTATTTAAAAATCAAAGCATTATTTGTGAAAAATAGTATTGCAGAATTTGTTCCCAGAAAACATGATAAAGATGGTATCAAAGCATTTCCGAAGAAATGTATTTTTATTTAAAACATCGGGATATCATCGTCAATACAGAAACATAAGCATAACGAAATATTACAAGCTTTACAGTAATTAAACTAGTGGCCTAATACTTACTGAATCTCTTAGCGGAATGTATCTTTCATATAACTACCTGTAATGCAATAAAATAAGTGGGTCAAGTTGGGAAATCTGGTGAGTACATAGGGTTTTCAACCCACAATAATCTAGTTACTTTGTTTCTTCACATATTTCATGTCAAACAATTAACCCGATTACCCATCCCCATTATCTTTATTTATTCTTCCCTAAAGATTTATCCTAAGGGTCATCTCCTACATCGTATTTACCTATCATCTCCTTACATCACATTTCCTTATATGTTTGTTCCTAAGGATCATCACCTACATCGCATAGACAGTATTGATTCAGGGATTACTCCCCTAATATGTGTCCAGTAAGGGTTAAAGTATCATCACATGAATACGTAGTTACTACATCACCTGAACTCGTAATTCATCCCCTATAGGTTATGAGATTGCTGGTGTTTCCACATGACTTGTTTAGATTAGTTAGCAGTCACCATCTATACTCTGGTAGATGACTACATCGCAACATCACAAGTCAAGGCTATGGCATCACCTAATCATCTCTTATCTTGCATCACCTATTCATCATCGCATATCTATCATCACCTAGTTATCATCACCTTTCTATCATCACATATCTCTCATCACCCGTCGCTGCCCAATACATATTTGTAAGTACATAATACTTATATGATTAAATCAGTTAAACATCATCACATAATATCTTATCTGACACATAATATTCATGGCATAGATAATAAGCACATAAGCATGTAATTATCCAGATACTTCATATCTATGTGCAAGATGAAAGTAATTATGCACTCACTCGTGATAGTTACGGCTTAAAATTTGGGCAGCGCTTCACTTCTAACAATTGTCTTTTCTTTTGACGAAACCTAGTATCATTATTAATAAGTTTACTTTATTATTTATTGCGACTAATTATTAATCTAGATTCATCATTAACTCAAAATCTACTTCAAGATCTATTAAGTAAGGAACAACCAGGTTGGATCATATCGGAGGTAAGGTCCGTTTTCTATACGAATATACTGTTTAAAAATCCCACTTTAAACACCTCACTAAATCACAGCCTAGACATCATCCCCGTAAGTAGATCAATCAGTATAACGACTTGGAATTACTGATAAATCTTGTTTATAGGTTCATAATAATGATAATGAACTTAAACATAAGTTATACTTAAAGTATGTTTCGCATAACTCACTTACAAGTAGGTTTAGCGAGGAACCAAGCTCTATGCAGGAAAAAATTCTGAGCTGATATCTCTTCTTCTCGGGGCTTTCTAGCGCTCCGGGACACGCTACTAACACCTAGGAGGTGATAGGGAAAGGCGTAGAGGGTTTGGGGGTGTTTGAGAGAGAATGGGTTAGAAAGGTGTGAGGAATGGAGTGATTTGCGCCTTTTATTTATAGGCTGTGAAGATGTCGAATGCTAGGTGTTCCATAGCATTATGCTGGGCATTCGTGGCCATGTGTCACCATCTGGTGGCAAGCCGTGGGGAAGAAGGTGCGGCCCAGATCGTGTCACATGCCACTCGATGGTTACTCCGAAAACTAATTATCTTCTAAAATCCTTAACTTTCGCATACGAGCTCCATTTTTGACGTTCTTTATCTCCTCGTGTATGTAACGACGTGATCTACAAGTTTTGTTTAGAATCCATCTGCTAATTTTGACTTTATTTTTAAAGTTATATTTTAACAGGCTTAGACAGTTAAAATCCGTTAAAAATCATAACTTTGTCATCTTACGTCCATTTTCAATTCTCATTTAGGTTGTTTCAGCTAATAATCGATCGATCTAAAATTCGATTTTCGGGATGTATAATGTTATGCAAGATCTTAGAAAAATCATAACTTCTTCAAACAAAATCAGATTTGGACGTTTTCTATATGCACACTCTCGGTTTAACGTATACTACGATTTTTGTTTAGATTGCTAAGGCTAAAAATTAGTTTATCAAAAATTCACTTTTTACGATACGCGGCGTCGTGCCGGTTTAGTCGCAAAATTTCGACGTGGTCATAATATCTTCGTTATAAGTCAGATTTCAGCGTTCTTTACATGTACGGAATCCTTGTAACATATACTATAACTTTGGTTAAGGCTATTTATCCTAAATAATCTTCTATCAAAAATCATTTTTAACGTTTATTATCTTTAAATTGACTAACCCGAATCTACGGGCGTTACACACTCTATATTATTTGGGATGTTACATATGAAATCGCAGGTGAACCTAGCCACCTGCATTTTCAATGGGCATTTTCGAATAAACCAGATTTTTTGAATATTTTTAAGGAAGTCATTAAGTTATCAGGATAGATTTGTAACTTTCTCTAATTTTTTTATAGTTAATAAAAATAAACTTATTTGGAAAAAAATAAATTATAATAAAAATTGTTTTTGATATTTTTATTTAAATTTACTTGTTTACATTTATAATATTTAAATCCTTTTAATTATTTTGAAAAATAGTATTTGAATATATATATTTTTAAGTTTTTTTTTATATATATTTTGATTTATTTTGGATTTAACATAATATTTAAATTAACAAATAAATGTATTATAATAATCATTTTAAAAGTCTATTAATAATAAGATAATATTTTGTATTTAATTATATATTTTAAATTAATAGATCAATCATATTAAGTTGGAAATTGAAATGTCACGAAGGTTTAAAATGCATAATGTGATATGAAAAATGTCTCATTTATAGTATAGTATGATATGATATGATTTTCTACCAAACTCATGAGAGACATATGAATATGTGGTACCCGAATTAAACAAGAAAGATATAGCTATGTAGTTACTAGAAATGTACAAGAGATAACGTTTGCAGTCTTACAGGATTCAACAACGATCATCTGTAAGGTTCATATTTGCTTGTAGTTGATCATTTTCCTTAGTTCCCCCAAATTTTCTCATATTTCTTCTTGATTTGACAATTTATGGAAATATGTCCATCTTCGTTGCAATGATAGCACATTCTTGTACCCCTTGTACAAGCATCGACGAATTTCACCTTTTACCACATTCGAAACAAGCAACGCCTTCTTTTGATCTAGCTTTTGCATGTCCCATATCTTTCTTTTCTCTTCCACCTTTTTTTGTCATGGCTTCTTTTCTCTTGCATATCAATTTCATTTTTTATTTTTTACGTTACCCCACATGCTTTTCTTGTCTTTTTTTCTTCAATCTCTTCTCAAGTGTCCTAGCTTTTCTAAGTGTCCTAGCTTTTCTCATAACTTATCAAAGGTAAAGGGTTCTCCAAAGTTTAGTCTATAATTCCATGATAACTGTAACGCCCGCGAATTCGGGCTAGAAATTTTATGGGTTATAGATTATAAATATTCGTTTTATCTAATAATTAAATCATCGAATAGGATAATCGTAAATAAATAGGAATCCTTCATACGTAATATATGTTACATATATATATGATATTTATATATTGTGTACATGTTTTATGGCAAACATTATAGGCTTATAATATTTGTATAACACATTATTATTATAAATTTAACAAATTATGTTAAATAAACTTTTAAAATTAAAAGATTATTTAGGATATGTTATCTTAATAAACGTTGCAGTGGCCGTGATGACAATTATGTGGATATAAAGAACGCTCAAATCTAACTTCATATAAGGAAGTTATGGTTTTTCAAAGTTTCGATACGACACAGTACAACATTATGTGACACAGAAATCGAAATGAAAATCGGTTGATTGTTAGCCAAAACAATGTAAATGAGAGTTAAAGTACTCATAAATACGAAACCGTCGATATAGAACAGAGTTTGTATGTAGAATTTATGAATTTTGCACAGTCTTTTATAGTGTAATCTTCAAAGACTGTAAATTTAAAATTGAATGAGAATTAGCCGACAAAGTCTAATGAAAGTTGTAGTACACATTGATAGGAACGCGTGGATATAAAGAACGCCAAAAACAGAGCTCGTCTGCGACAATTGAGATTTTTCGAAAATCAGAGAATTTACCTATATACAACGACGTGGCGGCCTGAGAGCGCGCCACGTGGCAAGGCAACAACATATTCTCCCAACCGACATGATGATGTGTTGACACGCGGCCCCAACGAATTAATGACATGTAGCAGCAAATGGGTGGAGCATCGTCGACGAGGTGCGGTGCGCCCCTTGAACAACCTATAAATAGATGACGGATTTTGTTCATTTTGCTCACAAAATTCAACCCTTTATCTCAAAGTTTTTCCCACCCCTTTGAGTTCGATTTCTTGGCTTTTGGAGTACTTCGACAAGGCTCTAAGTCATCAGAGAGTCCAATAAATAGAAGCTTTGAGGTCGGAGCTCTACATGCGAACTTTCCAGACTTTTGTCAGAAAACTCTATAAGTTAAGTTGCATTTATTACACTTTAAGTGTAACTTATACTTATATTCATAGCCGATATGATGAGTTTATAAATAAGATTTATTAGTAATTCCATTCAAAATATTGATTGATTTACTTATATGCTAGATCTAATGAGGTGTTTAAAGTGGATTTTCCAAAAAGTATACTCTATATACCGAACGGATCCTACGTCCGATATGATCTTACCTAGTTGTTCCTTATTTGATAGAACTTTTGGTATCCATTGGGGTTATTGAAGAATCCAAAAAATGTTAAATATAACCTTATATATGCAAACGAATATTGAAGCATAGTAATATTCGTATTTAGGTTGTTTAAAGGGGATAGCTTAAGTATTAGCCAACGAGCTAGCTTTCCCGTGGATCTTCCACCTCAATCAGGTGAGTGAATAGTTACTTTTATGAACATGATTTTAATACAAGTATTTATTAAAAAGTATTAAATATTGTTGAATGTTTATGTGTCAATTAAATGTTTATCATATGGTATATGTGTTAAATGTATATTTGATGATATACATTATGCGAACCAGATATGGTTATATTGATAGGAATTATAGGTTACAAAACAAATGTACTTGTGGAATTTCACTTAACACTTAAGGGTACATGAAACCTAAATTGGATTTATGTCCTTTTCACATCTAATAGCAACATACTTATGAAAGCACAAACTAAACCCTATGAATCAAAATTCATAGTCAAGAACACATACCTTTTATAAATCCCAATCAAGCTAATCGAAGTCTTGTAGTATCATTGGAAAACCTAGCTTCAATAGCGTGCATGCCTCTAATGGTTCACACCCAAAACGTAAGAAACCTAGGATTCAAGGAGAGAGGGGATAGAAGAGGAGAATTTCGTTCTCCCCCTTTAGGTATGAGAGAGCCACAAAAAATAAGTGTCCAAGGGTCCTATTTATAGTCTAGGTAACTAAGGGACTATAATGCCCGTGTTTCGAGGCTAAGCCTTGATGCGATGATGTAATAGTCTAGGTCAACCATTCTAACCTATTTTAAAGTAATAAAGATGAATTACTTGAATATTATGTGAATTATGTGCTTTTATGTGATTATATACTTGTTTGTAATGATATAATAAAATAAGTGTTGAAAATAAAATGCTAGATAATCCCGATTTCGATGAAGCAAGTTGTGGTGGTCGTGAAAAGGATTCCAGACATATAAAGAACACCGAAATCCGAGTTATAAATGAAGAAGTTATGGTCGGTCGAAGTTTCGCGACAGAATCAGCACAACACTGCGTGACGGAAATAGTGAATTTACGATAGAATGATTTTTGGCCTTGGTGATCTAAACGAAAGTCGTAGCATACGTTAAACCAAGAGCATGGATATAAAGAACGTTGAAAACGGAGCTCGTATGCAAAAGATATGAATTTTAGAAGTCAGGATGAGAAAATGCGAACTGATGCAAGGGGTACGCCCAGCGTACCTTCGGACGCCAAGCGTTCCAGAGTACGCCCTGCGTACCGAAGCTCGTACGCGTCACGTTTTGACTTTTTCTGCGGTTTCGAAGCAGCCACATCCCTTCATCCGAAGACCGACATGTATGTACGACCTTTGTACCGCGTAGACCAGAAGTACGCCCAGCGTACTGCGAGGCGTCGGCCTATATAAGGGCTGCGAGGGCAGCTCGTTTTCTTTGCCATTCTACAACTCTCTTTCACTCTCTACTCTCTCTCAAGCCTTCCAAAACACCCCCGAAGCCTAGGAAACCTCCCTAGCATTAGAAGAAAACCCCGGAGCACCCGAAGGCTCTGAGAAAAAGAGTTTTCCGGTTTGAAACTTTGCCCGCGCAGAGCCCGATTTTCAAGCAAACCTCCCGGCTTCATCAAAGAATATCATTTTAAGAAGAGAAGTGTTGTCTGAATCACCCCTTATCAAGTGAGTGTATAATCACTTTCATCTTACACATAGATATGATGTATTTTATATAAATTATGTGCTATGTGTGTGTATGTGTGTATATATATATACATATATATATATATATATATATATATATATATATATATATATGTTATCTGTTTACCTGAGATGATTGCTGGATGAGAGATCTATACTTCTTTCTTTTAGATTTGAAACTTTTTCCTTCAGATCTACCCTTTCTCATCTCAGATCTAAACTTTTTTTTTAGATCTTGATTGTATATGTATTTTATGCTTTGAAAGTTATGCTGGATGAAAGATGTAAACTTTGTTTTTTAGATCGTACTGTGTATGTATTTTATATCTACAAATATGTTGGGTGGAACATGGGTGGGTGAAATAGAAGATGTGTGATAAAATGATGACAGGCCTCAACTTTTACGATGTTTAGGATGATCCAATCATCTAGCGGAGTATAGATGACGACCACAGACTTTTCTAAGCAGTCCAGTGGAACGCTAGCAGGCTCGCAACCTGTAGGTGTTTTTGAAGATGTACTCCACCCCCCCCCCCTGATGGTTGCCTTTTGTGACATGTATTGCTGAGGAATCCCCTAAGCAGTGTTGTCACCCCGAACAAAAATCCTTTGGCTATGTCCCTTTTAATAGATGCTTTAGGAACATAAAGTGAGGATAATGGGAACGGGTAATCGGGTTAATGATTTGATGAAAACAATAATAAACTTATTTATTGTGGGTTGAAAACTCTATATGCTCACCAGGCTCCCCAACCTGACCCACTCAGTTTCTTGTATTACAAGTAGTGGCAAAAGCATAGTTGGATGATCTGACGAAAGATTATGGATTTATCGGTCAGTATAAAATAAATAGAATGTTGTAAGGCCTATACTGCTTTGAGGCCAATTTTGTTTTGTGGCCTATGATGTTTTGTTTATGCTTTTGATTTGTATTGACAATGACATCCCGAGTTTTGTAATGTAATGAAAATACATTTCTTTAAGAGATGCTTTGATAAATTTTTATCATATTTTGTTTTGGGAACAAATTCACAACACTTTTCTTTGAAAGAGTACTCTGATATTATTATAAAAGCATAAACGAAATCGGTCTTTTCTGGCCGTAAAAATGGGGATGTCACAGTTGGTATCAGAGTATTAGTTTAAGCGAACTGGAAATTTGTAGGATTTCTAGTCTTAAACTTAGAATGCTAAACGATGATTGTGAGATAAGTGTCTTCTATAATTTAGACACGAGCACTAGTTTATTTTAGGAAAGATGCCTAAAATGTTTTTATGTGCTAAATGCTATATGTTTTCCGTATATGCTATTATTTGTTCGGATCTATGGTCTGTTGCGGACCGGATCTGGAAACCTTATGTGTTTAGGATTCTAAGCGTTCGATTACGATATTAGAACTAGCATGTAATGTATCGGAGTGATAAGGAGAATGTAAGCATCTATCATGAATAAGGATCTGAATTCACCTACTTTGGTGTATAGATCGAAATGGAAAAAACCTGAAGTGGAGCTGGAAACACAAATGAAAACAGGAATCAGCGGCCTCATCCTGAAGTGATTAAGCAGGTGTTGATAGTAGAAGCCGCACCAGAGCCAGTCACCGTGGCCGAAGAACAAGCCATGATTCGGGAAATGATGGTTGAACAAATGGAAGAGATGAGACAACTATTGCTGAATAACAGGGATGAACCTTCAATTCATGTTGAACAAACCGAACTGAATGACGGACATCTAGAGGAAGGGAATAACAGCCGCACTGTCGGTCAAACAGAACCCCCAGTGGCAGAAAGGAATGACCCGGAGAGAGGAATTGACAGAGATGGGTGTATGTATAAGAACTTCTTGGGTGCCAAGCCACCAAGTCTTTTTGGGAGCCCAAAGCCAGTAGAAATTATGGACTGGATCTCTGAAATGGAGATGGTATTTGAAAGTTGCAACTATAGTGACAAGCAGAAAACCATCTTTGCAGTCCGACAACTAAAGACCGGAGTCTTGGCTGGTGGAAATTGTTGGCAGATACAATGCCACAAGGAGAAGCTTTGAAGATTTCTTGGGAAGCATTCGTGGAGCATTTGAAGATGCAGTACTGGTCCGAGATAGATATGGTCGATCTAAACAATGAGTTCCAGAACTTGAAGAAGAGGAAAATGAGTATTGATGGCTATGCTACTATGTTTACTGAGAATATGAAGTTATTCCCATACTTGGTGCCGACTGAACTCGCCAAGATAGAGAAGTTCACTAATGGATTGTCATCAGACTTTGTCACAATGGTCAAAATGGCGAGCACGTTAAAGGCAGCCATTAGAGCAGCCAAAAATGTTGAGACCCAGTTGAGGGAAAAGGTCTGGAGAGAGCCGAGGTTGGCAAAAAGAGGAAGTTTGATGGATCATCAAAATCAAAAAATAAGAGCAAGTTTGGTTCATAGAAATCTGGAAGGGGAGGAAATGAAGCAAAGTGGTGTGTGAAGTGTAAAAATAAACACTTGGGGAAATGTAGCAAGGAGGTGGCTTGCTACAAATATGGAAGGACAGGGTACTACACCAACTAGTGCACATCAAACAAGAGGGTGTGCTATGGATGTAATGAAGAAGGGCACATTGCTAAGGACTGCCCGAAGAAGAAGGTTGCACTAAGGCCCAATGTCCCACCAAAGCCAAAAGTCAGAGCTTTCCAGATGACCTTGGAAGCCGTAAAGGATGCAGCGGATGTCGTCTCAGGTACTTTTCTTGTAAATGGATTGCCTGCCAATATATTGTTTGATTTTGGAGCATATTACTCCTTTATATCACATAAATTTGGTGGAAGATTAGCATTGCCTGTAGAAAAACTTGATAATGCCCTAGTTGTAGAAGTTGCCAGTGGCAAATTCATACCGGTTAGAGATTGTATGAAGAATATCGTCATCGACTTGAACGGAAACGAATTCCACGAGGAGCTATTACCCAATGAGTTGAATGGTTTCGACATCGTACTAGGAATGGATTGGCTTAGCGCCAATGATGCCAAGATATTGTGAAAAAATAAGATAGTAAGGGTAAACCCGCCTGGAAATGATTCATTTATGGTGTATAGGGACAAACACAGAGTGAACTTTGGAATCATTTCCCTAATGAAAGCCAGAAAATGTTTGTCTAAGGGATGCACATCATACTTGGCATTTGTGATCGATACCAAGAAGAAGAAGAAGCAAATGCAAAGTATACCAGTGGTGTGTGACTATCCGGAAGTCTTTCCCGGAGATCTTCATGGATTGCCCCCATATAGGCAAGTGGAATTTCGAATAGACTTGTTACCAGGAACGACACCAATAGCAAAAGCACCATACCGACTAGCACCGACAGAGATGAAAGAGATCATGACACAACTTCAGGAGTTGTTGGATAGCAGTTTTATCAAACCAAGTTCGGCACCCTGGGGAGCTCCGGTGTTATTCGTGAAGAAGAAAGATGGAAGCATGCGAATGTGCATAGACTACAGAGAGCTGAACAAGAAAATGGTGAAGAACAAGTACCCATTATCGAGGATTGATGACTTGTTCGATCAACTGCAAGGTTCGAGCTACTTCTCGAAGATTGATCTTAGGTCAGGATATCATCAGTTGAAGGTGCGAGAACAAGATATTGAGAAAACCGCGTTCAGAACAAGATTCTAACACTATGAGTTCTTCGTTATGTCTTTTGGACTGACCAATGCTCCAACATCATTCATGGATTTGATGAACAGGGTTTATAAACCATTCCTTGATAAATCTATGATAGTGTTCATAGATGACATTCTGGTTTACTCAAAAAGTGAGCAGGAGCATGACAAGCATCTACGAGAGGTGCTAGAAGTTTTGAAGAAGGAGAAGTTGTATGCAAAGTTCTCCAAATGTGCTTTTTGGATTCGGGAAGTCCAATTATTGGGTCATGTGGTCAACCAAGAAGGAATAATGGTTAATCCAGCAAAGATTGAAGTCGTGATGAAGTGGGAACGGCCAAAAAGTCCCACTGAGATTCGAAGCTTTCTGGGATTAGTCGGATATTACTGAAGGTTTATCTAAGGATTTTCTTCAATAGCTGCTCCATTCACAGCTTTGACCCATAAAGGAGCTACTTATACTTGGAGTGAGAAGCACGAGGAACCATTCGAGAAGCTAAAGAAGAAATTATGTGAAGCACCGATTCTTTCTCTACCCGACGGAGTTGAAGACTTTGCAGTTTATAGTGATGCATTTGGAGTTGGTTTAGGTTGTGTTCTGACCCAAAGGGATAAGGTGATAGCATATGCATCGAGACAACTGAAAGAGCGTGAAAAGAACTACCCCACTCATGGTTTGGAGTTAGCAGCTATAGTATTCGCACTAAAGATATGCAGGCATTATCTTTATGGCACAAAGTGCAATCTCTTCACTGATCATAAGAGTCTTCAGTATCTCTTTGATAAAAAAGAATTGAATATGTGGCAACGACGCTGGCTAGAGTTGCTTAAGGATTACGATTGTGAGATACTTTACCTCCCTGGTAAAGCAAATGTCATAGTTGATGCTTTGAGCCGAAAGTGAGCCTTGAGAGGAAAAGGCCAAGAGCGTTAAGAATATAAGTTGTCTTAATGATTGTGGAAAGCATCAAGAAAGCTCAAGAAGAAGCTTCAGAGACGAATGACGGAAAGGAAGATCGTTTGGGAAAAACGTTGGTGTTCATTACAAATAATCAAGGATTGAAGGTATTCCAAGATAGGATTTGGGTACCTAAAATGGGAAGAATAAGAGATCTTCTGGTGGAAGAAGCTCACAAAACCATGTACTCAATTCATCCCGGCAGCACAAAAATGTATAGGGATCTGAAACCCTACTACTGGTGGCCAAAGATTAAGCTCGATGTTGCGAAGTATGTACCCGAGTGTGTGACATGTGCAAGAGTTAAGGCACAACATCAGAAACCATATGGGAGTTTAGAAACTTTACCTATACCCATGGGTAAATAGGAAGACATCACCATGGATTTTTTCACTAAACTGCCCAGAACGAAGGACGGTCATGACATGATTTGGGTGGTCGTTGATCGATTCACTAAGAGTGCACACTTCATAGCAGCCAATGAAATATGGTCGCTGGATAAGCTCGCAAATGCTTACGTGAAGGAGGTGGTAAGACTTCATGGTGTTCCTTTAACGATTGTATCAGATCGTGATAGTCGTTTCATGCCAAGGTTTTGGAGGAGTCTACAAGAGGAATTGGGTATGAAATTGTGTTTAGGTACAACTTATCATCCGCAAACCGATGGATAGAGCGAAAGAACGATTCAAACGTTGGAGGATATGCTAAGAGCGTGTACCCTTGAATTCCAAGGTAACTGGGATGAAGATTTACCTCTGGTAGAATTTTCTTAAAACAATAGTTATAATTCGAGCATCAAGATGGCACCTTATAAGGCTTTGTACGGACAGAAATGATGTACGTCGTCTTGTTGGCTTGAAGCTGGAGAAAAGCAGTTTATGTGTCACACCCCCAAACCAAGGATGGCGGAAACGTCCGGGGTGGAGGACTTCATGTATACTATCACAACAACGAGTATAACAGTGCTCATAGTAAATACAACCATCATAAATATAATTGAAAAGGTAACAAAATAGTATATGTTTACATGTTCAAAATAAATTACATTATGATGACAAAATGAACTATTTAACGATTTAATGTCCCATCCTTAAAATGCCGTTGATTTCCTCTTTTACTGATTTCCTGAGAATACAAGTAGTTTTGAAAAAAGTGTCAGCAATTAAGTTAGTGATTTCATAAGCTTTTGAATGTGATGCTAAAATCCTTTTCTTTGTAAAAGTGATGTTTGTTCAAGAAAAATCCAATATTTCCCTTATAAAACGCATTATAGTCTTAAAATTTAAGACCGAAATATACAAGTATCTTTCCATACTTAAAGTAACTTTATGCAAGTTTAAATCGACCTAAACTTGTTAAATTAAAAAGTAAGAACCCGTAAATCTTATGTTTGTTAATACCACATGTGAGTTATTATAACCATACTATGACTCAGACGACCTCGTAATACGACGTTCTTCAGGCGTCGCAAGTTATATGACACTTGTCGCCTCAGACCTTCCGGTCTACCTGTTGCATGCAGCTCAAGTGTGGGTTTTTCATACACAATATAGATCTATACACAACTATCACGTTCTCCCTACAAGAGTCTCTGGTTACAATTTACAGGACTTTTGATTTTGTTACTTGGATGTAACATGAAGCGAATGTCTCACAAATTTATTCAATAACACATTTATGTGAACTGAAAACCTTAGGTAAAGAGTTTGAAATGTGATGAAACATAAACTATACATATTGTAGTTTATTATAATCATTTATAATGTAAAAACAACATAAACTATACTTCCTTAGTTTATCAAATGTTTGTATACAATGGACGTAAACTTTGTTTATAACAATTAATTAATTACCATACTTATGAAGGTAAAAATCCATTTGTGTTCTGATGTATGTCAATACACCAAGACAAAATGACATGTAATGTAAAAACATATATTCACATAATGATACACACCTTGCTGAACAAGTTACAAGGTGCAAATGAAATTTGATAACATTTTTCTAGTGTTAACATTTCTATTACTGTTCTTAGAAAATTCATAGAAAAATCATCAAAGGTCCAAATCAGAATCCGTAAATTCTGAGAGCTTGGAAAATGAGTCTAGTTTATTCATAAATTTTATTATGATTTTTAGTGACCTCAAACTTGTGTGAAAAAGTCCATAATCACATACTGGTACGGATTTGTTCTTTAAATGATAGGCAGTTTTGTAAAAATCACCATAAATTGTGGAAAAATTGTATGGAGATGTGCAAGTAGTCATTTTAAAGGTATAAACTTGAAATATTTTCACATAATACAGTTTTAAAAACTAAAATGTTTAAGTTGACCAAAACTGTCCGTGAATGGAGTTAAACTTTTCTTATGAAAGTTGTTGGATGAGTTCAGTTGTGTTCTTGGTGTTTTAACTTGTATCCCCCCCCCCCCCCCTTAAAACTTAAGAAAAACATGAAAAGATAGGGATATGAACTCACCTTGTTTGATTTCAGTAGATGGATGATGAAGAAATGAAGTGTTCAACTCAAGAACACTTGGGAGATGCTTGAAGATTCGAAGATCTAACAACAATTATGGCGATATTTGCGTAAGGAACTCATGATTTGAGTGAAGAAGTGTAAGGAAATCAAGTGTGGGAAGAGATTTACTTACCAAGGTGTGTAAAGAGCTCAAGATCAGCCTTGAATCTTGAATTTTTGGTGAGAGGGAGTGATAGAGAATGTGATTGTTCTCCTTGAGAAAGAGTGAATAAAGTGGGAGGAGAGATAAGGATTTCTCCAACTTTTGTTCAAGATTATGGCTGAAAAAGAGTGTAAAAAGGACAATGATTGACTAGGCATGGGTGAATAATGACTGGGGGTTGTATTATGAAGGTATGGGGAGGTTGCTTGTGTCCTTGTCCAAAGGAGAAGTCAACACTCCACCTAAATATCTCACCAAATAGATTTTATTCTTAGGCAAGGATTTTCCCCAAAATATAATTAAAATATGAATATTTAGGGTTTATTAAGTTAAAATACGAGTATGGGTGAAAATATCGTGTTAAAATCATGAAAAACGAGCTTAAAATGAAGTTTGGGTCAAAAATCGGCAATATGGACCCAACCTGCGAGGTTCGGCTCTATGGGAGTGAGAACCGAGAGAACGGAAGGGAGGAACCGAGAGTGGAGGAGGGGACCGAAGGTGCGAGGGGGGAGGGACCGAAGGTCCGAGGCTCGGTTCGGTCTGCTGAGCTTCGTTCCGAGATGGTGCAGTTCGATTCTGACAAGTTCGGTTCCTAAGAGGTTCGGCTCCTTAAGAGGGTTCGGCTCTTTAAGAGGGTTCGGCTCTTTAAGGCTGTTTTTCGCGTAGACTACCGTTTTCGAGCTATTTTCGTCAAATTCGAGTGTCAGGATGCCCCGAGTGATTATAAGAAGTTAAGAGAGATTTTGAGAGAGATTTTGGAGAGACTACACACACTTGGAGAGATTTCTCATACAGAGAGAGTTTGGGAGAGATTTCACATATTTTGAGAGATTTGGGAGAGATTTCACATCCTTGGAGAGATTTGAGAGAGATTTCACATACTTGGAGAGATTTTGGAGAGATTTAAGATAAAGAGAGAGATAGAGCGAGGGAGATCAGGAGAGACATAGTTTGTGACCTTTGCGAGTGTTTAATTTCGGAAGGCAAGGTTTGTACACCCCGTTTAGCCTCGTCATGGGCGTTAAATGTCCCCGTAGGGTATGAAATAGTGTTCTACCGAATAGTTTCATCACCTACCCCGATTAGGGTTTAGAATCTCTGAATGTACGGACTTTCCAAGTGATAACTTCTTATTAGAATAGCGAGTTGAACAACTTTAAGCATAAGGAAAACCCTAATATACAAGGGTTATATGAGTTGACCGGTTTGACCCGTTGACTTTATTCGACTTTGACTTGACCAGAAATTGACGATTGTCACATCATCCCCCCGTTAGAAGGAATTTCATCCCGAAATTAGCGTTTCGACTGGGACTTCAAGGGTTGGGGAAAGATGCGGGAAACTTCTCGTAGTACAAGAAATTAATAAGGTGGGGACCAATTCGCCTGATGTTAATTGATGACCCTGGAATTTCTTATTGTATCTAGAGCTAAGTCGATTTAAAAGGAGTGATTGTTTCGGAATGATAGTTTATTCTATGTGTGCCTTTATGCTTTCCGTTTTATCCTTGTTGTTATCATTACAAATATTCTAGGTTGTAGTTAGTGAGTACTAGTATTATGAATGCTTCAACAATTTGTGACGAAATTTGTAGTATAAGTCCTACCAGTTTCTTTATAATCGCTTGGTGTAAACTAGTCGTATATCATTAAGGTTGCAAGGGCAGTCGAATGAGCGACTCCGCCTTAAGCCCACAACCAAACAAGGAACAGGAAGTAAGGTGGAATTATACATTCTAAGTCCATAGAATCTTAATGATATATGACCATAATGTTTACACTAGCCATCATAGATTAACTAGTAAACACCTTGTGTTTTTATATAGGAGATAAGACTTATTTGGGTTTTGTCATGTTCTCGAGGTTTATGCTTGAGATACTTTAATCAATGCTAATTTTTAGTAAAAAGAAATTTTAAAATCTAAACGTTGATGTTAGAAACATATACTGTTATCTACGGGCAGTTCCAGGGTGGTTTCTTCGGCGGTGATCATAAGTGCCCTTCCATCTTGGACAGTCTCTCTTAAAGTGTCCCGTTTCACCACATTTGTAACAAGCTCAGCTTACTCCAATATCGAGGACCTGGTTGATGGGTCGCACCGGTGCCTTACAAAACGGACAGTGTGTCCCCTCCTATTGTAGTTTTTGCAATGCATCTCTCGGCAAACCCCAGTGTGATGGAAGCCACACTTGGTGCATTCTGGGAGTGATCCATTATATGTTCTGGCCGGTGCTTGGGTGACAATTGTTGTGGCTGATGCCGAGGCATGTGTCGTGACTGTTGCTGTAATGGCAGGGGCGGCTATGGGTTGTTGTCTTTTAGCGAATCTTTGAGATAGGTTGCATTCCTTTTTGTTCCAAAACATTCATTTATTACTCTTAGGTTTGTGGTCTGAGGCGTCCTTGTTGGTATACATTTGTTAGTGTTCCTTATTGTTGCAGCAATTAGTATTGTCGGCACCGCTTCCACCTCCGCTGACATTGTTAGCATTGATTTGCACCATGGTGGCTGTCACAGCTGCTGTGACTACAACTTGAAAAGTTGTAGAGTCTATCTGCAGAATTAGTGCCTTGCTAGTTGAATGGGTACCTCCTTGTGAAGACATAGTTCTGTTGCATGGCGAGAAACTATTTCGTGAGTAGAACTTATCTTCAATGTTTCTGCTAAACATTCTTGGGAAGGGATTTCGGAGGTGGGTAAGTTTTTTACGTGAGTTAAGTTTGTCCAACCCAATACTATACTCTCCTAAGCACTCTTAACTGCGGAGTTATGATGGAATCCGGTGCATTAGTGCTGGTACGATCGCACCCTGTAGGTGTCCGAAGAAGACACTTTTCAGCCATTAGGTTTAAGGACGTAATGAATGTAAGTCTTTAAGTAGTGGTATAAGTCGAGTGTAGTTTAAACTAAGTTATCTTAGTTCCGTCATAAGTTTGTAAAGACGAACAGATGGTAAGTTTCCAATAGCAGTGACAAGTCGGATGTTATTGAACTAGATTTTTATGTATTATGATTCGACTTAAAAGTATCTTGCATGCAATTCATAAAGAAAGTCCATATGAACGAATTTATGAGTTTAGTAGTAGCGACTAAAATGTACCCTTGTAATTGGTTCCGTGCCTGATCCACTTCTAAAATCACTTGGTATATACCAGTCATGTATAATTAAGGTCCAATAGGCCATTGAACTTAATGAGTCTGCCCTAGGCCCACAACCAAACAAGCAACATGACCCAAGGCAGACTCACCATTTCTAAGTCGATAGTCTCTTAATTACACATAACCTTGAGGTATACATTAAGTACTCTTAAAGTTATCATAAGAAAATCGTTTGTAATACTAAGTTATGAAATGTATGGTAAACTCCTAATGAAATATAATGCGTGCAAATTTTTTTTATTGATATAATCTAGTACATAGTTTTCGCGAAAATCTGACCTTATAATAGGTCTACATTTCGCTAATATGATGGAAAATTCTTTAACAGTGTTACGATTCCCTTGAATAGAGTAGTCTCTGGATTTTGAAGGGTCGAATTTGATATATATATATATATATATATATATATATATATATATATATATATATATATATATATGTAGGGGTAGTCGTTAAACGCATGCTAGTAGTCCAGGTCTAAATCGATATGTCAATAGTGTACACACTACTCGTGGCGGGTGATGCTTCGTGGGTCATAGGATGATGACATGAAAGTTTGCATTATCTTGTCCTATGCCCTGGCTTCTGCCATTCGATGTTCTGCTTTTACCACGCGTTTTCTCTAACATTATGTGAAGTTTCCGTTACTCCAAATCTCGGCTCGGGTTGCGGTCAATTCCCTCTGAAGGCTTTGATGTGTTCTTTGATCTGTTTGTGGTCTCCATTCAGGTGACGAAGGAGAATTGCGGCGATCTTGGTGGTAGCACCAACCTCCATGATTTCGGCTGACTGATGCTCGTGTTTGTACGCTCTGGTGAGTGATGTGGCGTACTATGACAAGGAGATCCGTGTCTACTAATCCTCCTCTTGTTGAGGTTGTAGAATCCTCATCCACACCATACGGAGGGTGTTGACCTTGTTCCTAACCCTGTCTCTGTAAATATATGGCTTATAGAGGTGTCGGGGTGTGGCGACTGGAGGGTGTATTGTAGACCTCGGGCTCTTCATCCGAGTCTTCTCCTACTTCTTCTTTGTCTTTGTCTTCTTTTTGGTTTCGCTTCCTCCGGATCTTCAGCTGAATTGTCTTCGGGGTCTTACTCTATTATTTCCTCAGGATCCTCTTCGGGGCTTTCTTCGCTCGAACCACCATCTTCCTGGTTAGGAGAATAAGGTCTCCTGGTAGTTAAGCCTCCATCGCGTTGCTTGTGCGAGAATGGGGGTATAAGAGATAATTAATAGGCGTCTAATCCTATAACTACTTATAGGGGTGATCCTCATTAGACACTTCTATAATCACATAGTGCACACCAGTTATACATAATCTGAGATAAAATAGACCTTCGAATAAATGACTCTACTCTAAATCCACAACCAAACAAGGAACAAGAAGTAGAGCAACAGTTATAGATTCTGAGTCTATAATATCTTTAATTACATATAACCTTAGCGCATGCACTCAATCATTATAGACCTACGCAACAGGGATCTTTAGTTTTCACGTAAGTTGGTTATAGTATCACAAAATACTCCTATAGTATTTTAATGTTTGTCTTATGTTCTCAATGTTTCCTTATAGATAGAGTTGGTAAGTTTTTAGACTTGTTGCAACACCACAACCTTTCTCGGGCATATGCTAATCACTTATGGGATAGACATAGTTGATCAGGCTATGTCATTCCCAGACCTGACCATACATCCCCAAGACTACTTGTGCCGTTCAACAATCTCCACTTTTGTCCTGTTCTAGTAGGATGCTGACCTTAGTATGTATGCATGCATGTACTCATTAGTTTAATCAAGAAACTATTTCATTTATAAAATTATAGTTATTTGAAAAAAAACGTTTAATCAGAGACTTTTAGTCCCAATGCATTTATAGTTTGTATATCTTATGTGGTTCGATATACTTAGTTCACTATAAACAATGCTCTGATACCAATCTGTCACACCCCCAAACCAAGGATGGCGGAAACGTCCGGGGGTGCAGGACTTCATGTATAGTATCACAACAACAAGTATAACAATGCTCAAAGTAAATACAACCATCATAAATATAATTGAAAAGGTTACAACATAGTATATGATTACATGTTCAAAATCAATTACATTATGATGACAAAATGAACTATCTAACGATTTAACGTCCCATCCTCAAAATGCTGCTGATTTCCTCTTTTACTGATTTCCTGAGAATACAAGTAGTTTTGAAAAAGTGTCAACAATTAAGTTGGTGAGTTCATAAGCTTTTGAATGTGATGCTAAAATCCTTTTCTTTGTAAAAGTGATGTTTGTTCAAGAAAAATCCAATATTTCCCTTATAAAACACATTATAGTCTTAAAATTTCAGACAGAAATGTACAAGTATCTTTCCATACTTATAGTAATTTTATGCAAATTTAAATCGACCTAAACTCGTTAAAGTTAAAAGTAAGAACCCATAAATCTTATGTTTGTTAATACCACATGTGAGTTATTATAACCATACTATGACTCAGACGGCCTCGTAATACGACGTTCTTCAGGCATCGCAAGTTATATGACACTTGTCGCCTCAGACCTTCCGGTATACCTGTTGCATGCAGCTCAAGTGTGGGTTTTTCAGACCCAATATAGATCTATACACAACTATCACGTTCTCCCTACAAGAGACTCTAGTTACAATTTACACGACTTTTGATTTTGTTACTTGGATGTAACGCGAAGCGAATGTCTCACAAATTTATTCATTAACAGATTTACGTGAACTGAAAACCTTAGGTAAAGAGTTTGAAATGTGATGAAACATAAACTATACATATTATAGTTTATTATAATCGTTTATAATGTAAAAACAACATAAACTATACTTCCTTAGTTTATCAAATGTTTGTATACAATGGATGTAAACTTTGTTTATAACATTTAATTAATTACCATACTTATGAAGGTAAAAATCCATTTGTTTTCTGATGTATGTCAATACACCAAGACAAAATGACATGTAATGTAAAAACATATATTCACATAATGATACACACCTTGCTGAACAAGTTACAAGGTGCAAATGAAATTTGATAGCATTTTTCTAGTGGTAACATTTCTATTACTGTTTTTAGAAAATTCATAGAAAAATCATCAAAGGTCCAAATCAGAATCCGTAAATTCTGAGAGCTTGGAAAATGAGTCTAGTTTGTTCATAAATTTTATTATGATTTTTAGTGACCTCCAACTTGTGTGAAAAAGTCCATAATCACATACTGGTCCGGGTTTGTTCTTGAAATGATAGGTAGTTTTGTAAAAATCACCATAAATTGTAGAAAAATTGTATGGAGATGTGCAAGTAGTCATTTTAAAGGTATAAACTTGAACTATTTTCACGTAATACAGTTTTGAAAACAAAAATGTTTAAGTTGACCAAAACAGTCAGTGAATGGAGTTAAACTTTTCTTATGAAAGTTGTTGGATGAGTTCAGTTGTGTTCTTGGTGTTTTAACTTGTATCCCCCCCCCCCCCTTAAAACTTAAGAAAAACGTGAAAAGATAGGGATATGAACTCACCTTGTTTGATTTCAGTAGATGGATGATGAAGAAATGAAGTGTTCAACTCAAGAACACTTGGGAGATGCTTGAAGATTCGAAGATCTAACAACAATTATGGCGATATTTGCGTAAGGAACTCATGATTTGAGTGAAGAAGTGTAAGGAAATCAAGTGTGGGAAGAGATTTACTTACCAAGGTGTGTAAAGAGCTCAAGACCAGCCTTGAATCTCTAATTCTTGGTGAGAGGGAGTGAGAGAGAATGTGTTTGTTCTCCTTGAGAAAGAGTGAATAAAGTGGGAGGAGAGATAAGGATTTCTCCAGCTTTTGTTCAAGATTATGGTTGGAAAAGAATGTGTAAAAAGGACAATGATTGACTAAGCATGGGTGAATAGTGACTGGGGGTTGTACTATGAAGGTATGGGGAGGTTGTTTGTGTCCTTGTCCAAAGGAGAAGTCAACACTCCACCTAAATATCTCACCAAATAGATTTTATTCTTAAGCAAGGATTTTCCCCAAAATATAATTAAAATATGAATATTTAGGGTTTATTATGTTAAAATACGAGTTTGGGTGAAAATACCGCGTTAAAATCACGAAAAACGAGCTTAAAACGAAGTTTGGGTCAAAAACCGGCAATATGGACCGAACCTGCGAGGTTCGGCTCTAAGGGAGTGAGAACCGAGAGAAGGGAAGGAAGGAACCGAGAGTAGAGGAGGGGACCGAAGGTGCGAGGAGGGGAGGGACCGAAGGTCCGAGGTTTGGTTCGGTCTGCTGAGCTTCGTTCCGAGATGGTGCAGTTCGCTTCTGACAAGTTCGGTTCTTAAGAGGTTCGGCTCCTTAAGAGGGTTCCGCTCTTAAAGGTTGTTTTTCGCGTAGACTTCCGTTTCGAGCTGTTTTCGTCAAATTCGAGGGTCGAGATGCCCTGAGTGATTATAAGAAGTTGAGAGAGATTTTGAAAGAGATTTGGGAGAGATTACACACACTTGGAGAGATTTCTCATACAGAGAGAGATTTGGGAGAGATTTCACATACTTTGAGAGATTTGGGAGAGATTTCACATTTTTGCAGAGATTTGGGAGAGATTTCACATACTTGGAGAGATTTGGGAGAGATTACACACACTTGGAGAGATTTCTCATACAGTGAGAGATTTAGGAGAGATTTCACATCCTTGGAGAGATTTGAGAGAGATTTCACATACTTGGAGAGATTTGGGAGAGATTACACACACTTGGAGAGATTTCTCATAAAATGAGAGATTTAGGAGAGATTTCACATCCTTGGAGAGATTTGATAGAGATTTCACATACTTGGAGAGATTTGGGAGAGATTTAAGATAGAGAGAGATAGAGCAAGGTAGATCGGGAGAGACTTAGTTTATGACCTTTGCGAGTGTTTAATTTCGGAAGGCAAGGTTTGTACACCCCGTTTAGCCTCGTCATGGGCGTTAAATGTCCCCGTAGGGTATGAAATAGTGTTCTACCGAATAGTTTCATCACCTACCCCGATTAGGGTTTAGAATCTCTGAATGTACGGACTTTCCAAGTGATAACTTCTTATTAGAATAGCGAGTTGAACAACTTTAAGCATAAGGAAAACCCTAATATACAAGGGTTAGATGAGTTGACCGATTTGACCTGTTGACTTTATTTGACTTTGACTTGACCAGAAATTGACGATTGTCACATCATCCCTCCGTTAGAAGGAATTTCGTCCCGAAATTAGCGTTTCGACTGGGACTTCAAGGGTTGGGGTAAGATGCGAGAAATTTCTCGTAGTACAAGAAATTAATAAGGTGGGGACCAATCCACCTGATGTTAATTGATGACCCTGGAATTTCTTATTGTATCTAGAGTTAAGTCGATTTAAAAGGAGTGATTGTTTCGGAATGATATTGTATTATATGTGTGCCTTTATGCTTTCCTTTTTATCCTTGTTGTTATCATTACAAATATTCTAGGTTGTAGTTAGTGAGTACTAGTATTATGAATGCTTCAACAATTTGTGACGAAATTTGTAGTATAAGTCCTAACAATTTCTTTATAATCGCTTGGTGTAAACTAGTCGTATATCATTAAGGTTGCAAGGGCAGTCGAATGAGCGACTCCGCCTTAAGCCCACAACCAAACAAGGAACAGGAAGTAAGGCGGAATTATACATTCTAAGTCCATAGAATCTTAATGATATATGACCTTAACGTTTACACTAGCCATCATAGATTCACTAGTAAACACCTTGTGTTTTTATATAGGAGATAAGACTTATTCGGGTTTTGTCGTGTTCTCGAGGTTTATGCTTGAGATACTTTAATCGATGCTAATTTTTAGTAAAAAGAAATTTTAAAATCTATACTTTGATGTTATAAACACGTACTGGTATTTACGGGCGGTCCCGGGGTGGTTTCTTCGGCGGTGATCATAAGTGCCCTTCTACCGTCACCAGTCTTCCTTGCTCTTGGACAGTCTCTCTTAAAGTGTCATGTTTCACCACATTTGTAACAAGCTCGACTTACTCCAATGTCGGGGACCTGGTTGATGGGTCGCACCGGTGCCTTACAAAAGCGGACAGTGTGTCCCCTCCTGTTGTAGTTTTTGCAATGCATCTCTCGGCAAACCCCAGTGTGATGGAAGCCACACTTGTTGCATTCTGCGAGTGATCCATTATATGTTTTGGCCGGTGCTTGGGTGACAATTGTTGTGGCTGATGCCGAGGCATGTGTCGTGACTGCTGTTGTAATGGCAGGGGCGGCTATGGGTTGTTGTCTTTTAGCAAATCTTTGAGATAGGTTGCATTCCTTTTTGTTCAAAAACTTTGATTTATTACTCTTAGGTTTTTGGTCTGAGGCGTCCTTGTTGGTAGACATTTTTTGGTGTCCCTTATTGTTGCAGCAATTAGTATTGTCGGCACCGCTTCCACCTCCACTGGCATTGTTAGCATTGATTTGCGCCATGGTGGCTGTCACGGCTGCTGTGACTGCAACTTGAAAAGTTGTAGAGTCTATCTGCAGAATTGGTGTCTTGCTAGTTGACTAGGTACCTCCTTGTGAAGACATAGTTCTGTTGCATGGCGAGAAACTATTTCGTGAGTAGAGATGATTATTACTAGATACGTTCTTACGATTTATATACACATATGTAAATTTCGCACTTTGTTGAACTTATCTTCAATGTTTCTGCTAAACATTCTTGGGAAGAGGTTATGGTGATGGGTAAGTTTTGTACGTGAGTTAAGTTTGTCCAACCTAGTACTATACTCTCCTAAGCACTCTTAACTGCGGAGTTATGATGGAATCCGGTGCATTAGTGCCGGTACGATCGCACCCTGTAGGTCTACGAAGAAGACATTTTTTAGCCATTAGGTTTAACGACGTAATGAATGTAAGTCTTTTAGTAGTGGTATAAGTCGAGTGTAGTTTAAACTAAGTTATCTTAGTTCCGTTATAAGTTTGTAATGACGAACAGACGGTAAGTTTCCAATAGCAGTGACAAGTCGGATGTTATTGAACTAGATTTTTATGTATTATGATTCGACTTAAAAGTATCTTGCATGCAATTCATAAAGAAAGTCCATATGAATGAATTTATGAGTTTAGTAGTAGCGACTAAAATGTACCCTTGTAATTGGTTCCGTGCCTGATCCACTTCTAAAATCACTTGGTACATACTAGTCGTGTATAATTAAGGTCCAATAGGCTGTTGAACTTAATGAGTCTGCCCTAGGCCCACAACCAAACAAGCAACAGGACCCAAGGTGGACGCACCATTTCTAAGTCAATAGTCTCTTAATTACACATAACCTTGAGGTATACATTAAGTACTCTTAGAGTTATCATAAGAAAATCGTTTGTAATACCAAGTTATGAAATGTATGGTGGACTCCTAATGAAATATAATGCATGCAAAATTTTTTTATTGATATAATCTAGTACATAGAGTTCGTGAAAATCTGACCTTATAATAGGTCTACATTTCGCTAATATGATGGAAAATTCTTTGACAGTGTTACGATTCCCTTGAATAGAGTAGTCTCTGGATTTTGAAGGGTCGAATTTGATATATATATATATATATATATATATATATGTAGGGGTAGTCGTTAAACGCATGCTAGTAGTCCAGGTCTAAATCGATATGTCAATAGTGTACACACTACTCGTGGCGGGTGATGCTTCATGGGTCATAGGATGATGACATGAAAGTCTGCATTGTCTTGTCCTCTGCCCCGGCTTCTGCCATTCGATGTTCTACTTTTACCACGCGTTTTCTCTAACGTTATGCGAAGTTTCCGATACTCCAAATCTCGGCTCGGGTTGTGGTCACTTCCCTCTGAAGGCTTTGATGTGTTCTTTGATCTGTTTGTGGTCTCCATTCAGGTGACGAAGGAGAATTGCGGCGATCTTGGTGGTAGCGCCAACCTCCATGATTTCGGCTGACTGATGCTCGTGTTTGTACGCTCTAGTGAGTGATGTGGCGTACTATGACAAGGAGATCCCTGTCTACTAATCCTCCTCTTGTTGAGGTTTAGAATCCTCATCCATTCCATACGGAGGGTGTTGACCTTGTTCCTAACCCCGTCTCTGTAAATATATGGCTTATAGAGGCGTTGGACCATGGAAGCCTCGTCGGGGTGTGGCAACTGGAGGGTGTATTGTAGACCTCGTGCTCTTCGTCAGAGTCTTCTCCTACTTCTTCTTTGTCTTTGTCTTCTTTTTGGTTTCGCTTCCTCCGGATCTTCAGCTGAATTGTCTTCGGGGTCTTACTCTATTATTTCCTCAGGATCCTCTTTGGGGCTTTCTTCGCTCTAACCACCATCTTCCTGGTTAGGAGAATAAGGTCTCCTGATAGTTAAGCCTCCGTCGCGTTGCTTGTGCAAGAATGGGGGTAGAAGAGATAATTAATAGGCGTCTAATCCTATAACTACTTATAGGGGTGATCCTCATTATACACTTCTATAATCACATAGTGCACACCAGTTATACATAATCTGAGATAAAATAGACCTTCGAATAAATGAATCTACTCTAAATCCACAACCAAACAAGGAAGAAGAAGTAGAGCAACAGTTATATATTCTGAGTCTATAATATCTTTAATCTTGTAAGATTCACACACACTAACACACACTCGTTCTTCTCTCTAGTTTCTCTCTCTAGAATACCTTAGAACACACACACATAAGCTCCTCTGTACCATACACTCTCTTCTGTTCATCAATCTACTCCTCACCCCTTACACCTGTATTTATACATAAGAAACATGGGCTTGGTGAACATGGGCCGTGAATGGGTTTACGGTCGTAAACCTGTTTACGGCCGTAAACACGTATATGACCGTAAACACCAAGCTGTTTACGATCCAAGACACAAAAATACATTTTCCTAGAAAAGTAAAGTATAAACCATATTTTTGACCTAACAATCTCCCCCTTGGTTTATAACTTTGTTTTCTTAATTGACCCAACAAGCTCCCCCTAAAAAGTAGCTGACTTTTCTTGTTAATCTACATTGGGAGATTGGTTTCAGCATTTATCTTCAAATTCTTCAAAACTTCAAGATGTACTTGATGAATCTTCAATGAATGACTTCATCTTGAGCACTTGAGCTTTTCTTCAAGATTTGACTCTGAACGCACATTGGGTGAGGAGGCTTCTTGTACTGATTCTTGAAAGATGACGCTTTCAGCTTGAAAATCTTCAGAGAGAATTTCAGAGAGAAATAATCTTCTGGATCACTTTAGCAGGTTTAAGATATCAGCAGACTGATTGAGGAGGCTTCAATGCAATCCATCACATAATCTTCAATTTTAGCTTCACCTTGCTTATGGGGTTGAAAGATTGAATGTCGAAAGAATAATCTTCATTTCTTGCTCCTTCGAATAAGAATTCTTCGATGATCACGGATGAAGCCTTGGCTCAGAAATCTTCGATTCAGTCTCCATGAGTATAATCTATACCTGAAATCACTTTTCAAGACAAAACAAAACTAAAGGAAAACTTAGCACACAAAAAATATTTTTGGATTTTTCATATATTCTAGAAAAATAAAACGTAAACAAAAATATTTTTGGATTTTTAATTTTTCTGAAAAAGAAATAAAACAGAAATAACACTATTTTTGGATTTTAATTTTCTGATTTTTGTTTGATTTTTGATTTTTTTTGATTTTTTTATATTTTTTAAATTTTTAATTCTCCCCCTAAATTTGTGCATAGAGGAAAACTATGAACAAATTTAACAAAAACAAAAATATTTGGTATCAAAGTTGTGGGACAGCCTGAACTTGTTTATCAATACCTTCACCTTCATGAATAGATCTGGTCAGTTGCTGGTATTGTGGTCCACTTAAACACGAAGAGTATCGACAAACTTTTCTAAATAAACCATTTCGCTGACGACGACCACAGGTATTGTTGTCCACTTAAATTAAGCAGCGAGATCTACAGACAACCTCTAAATGGTTCAATTTTAGTTGCACTAGAACGTGTTCCCCACTTCCCGATATACCCTGGTTATCAAGAACTTCCAAAGAACTCCTTACTTTAGGTGAGTAAAAAATTATTAAGGAGGAAGACAGATTTAGAGATAGATGCATATGTTGTGTCCCAGGTCGGATCTATTTCAATCACGCAGAGGGGACAACATATGACTAACAGAGATAGAGGTTATAGAGATAGTAGGGTGCATATGTTGTGTCCTAGGTCGGATCTTCCGATCACGCAGAGGGGACAGCATATGGCTAACAAATACAAATAGTTTCATAAATAAGAAGGTGTGTAGAAATAGAGTTGCATATGTTACAGTCCAGGTCGGATCTCTCGATCACACGGAGGAGGCAACATATGACTAATAGACAGAAAGAAAGAAAATAACTTTCTACATACCTACTTTATCAGAACCCCTGTCGCCCTATCAGAACCAGAATTAAGGACATAAGTCCATGCATCAAGGAAAATTTGAACCACTGTTCTAGATGTGTATTAACTTAGTGTATCCTGTAGGTTCCCGTGTTTATCTCACTGCTCAATCTACTCGAGCGTCGTATGGTCAGTCAAAACAATCTTATCCAAATCCATAATGTCAAATCCTCCGTGCCTACCAGCACATTGAACACAGAGTCCAAACAATTCAAATTCAGTCCTTTACACATGTTTTAGACTGCTCGTTATCACATTCTTGATATCACTTCCCAAACAATACCTACTAACGAAAAACTATAAGAAAATGAAAAATTGTCTTTGAAATGAATCAGATTAAGATAAACTCAAAAGTATAGAGAAGAAAACGCAAACCGTAATTCACCGATTGAATTTGCATCCAGAAGGTCTAAGAACAGCACGCATAATCTCAAAAAGATCCGAAAATTCTTCATGTCGTTAAGCACAAACCCCATTTGTGATCTCTTCCTTTCCTCCTTTCCCGCAAAGGACACATGCTCTCAAACAAAGTTTTAAGTGTTGCACAATTGAGAGATGCCTCCTTTCATGTGCCTGGAATAGTCACTATCAAAAAACTAAAATCTAATGATATGCCTCCATAGCTACTTCGACACAGAGCGGGATCAGTTGGTCTTTGGAACCCAATCCATTTTGAAACCGGGTCGACCTTTGTCATCCTTTCAAGATACTCTCTCCCACGACATATCCTGCTTATCACAAACAAAATATGTAGAAATATTATAAGCATTAGTTGATTTGGGAGATTGAGCCTTCGGAACCCATTTGTAGTTGGGTTTAACCCATTTCTTTTTCGATCTGATGGGTGGCTCAGTACTTGCTTTTGAACTTGATGTCGGTCATTAAGATGACTTTGACCTAACTGGTCTTTGTTTTACTGGAGCATCTCTTGGATTGGCTTCTTGGTTGACATTTCCTTCTTGCCCTTGGGATTCGGATTCTTGGCCTTGGAAGTTTGATTCTTGGCCTTCTGCGTGTTCCAGTCACCATTGTATGAACGTGACCTTGAGGGGTTTCGTTTGGAGTATCTCCCCCTTGGCGCGTTCTGCCAGCCTTATGCATAGTAAGGAACGTATGCGCAATTAGGACAATTTCTGGCAATGTGTCCAGGTGTTCCACAGTGAAAACATGTCTTTTTCTTCACTGTGAAGTTGTTTCTTCCTGCCCCTGGTGGCATATCCTTGCCTCGTTTCTTGTTAATCCCACATGCACACTTGCAATAAGCACTCTGTTGCACTGGAATTGGTGGCCTGTATTTCACAACGACAGGTTTGTTAGGAGTAACATATTCGAAGCAACAGATTCTGAGTTCAAGGAGTCATTGGTTTGTCCAGTAGTGTTCTACTTGTTCTCATCTTCTGCTACTTTACCTGCACATGAAGTAGAAACATTAGTATTTTCAACCTGAATACCTCCTGACACAAATCCACCTGGTTTGCCATATTGAAGATGTGCCTCCCTGGCAATTTCTTCTTGTGTCATAGGGATGGATGTGTAGTTATGATTGAAAGGTGGAGGAACACTATCATACCCTAGACCCTTGTTTTGATTATCTTTGAATTTTAATTGGGTTTCAAATAAGGACTTGACTGTCTGACTTGACACAGTATAATTTTTGAAACTAACATCTGTTTTTCCATGCTTAATTTTCAAAGTGTCAAGTTCTTTAGTTACAGCAGCAAGTTGTCTCTTAATATAGTCATAATTTTCACACTTGTTGTTATACTCTTCCTGAAGCTTCCTAAAGTCTTTGGTTTTTGCTTCTAATTCAGCCTCCAGGGGTTTCTGTCCTTTCCTAAGTTGATATCCTTCGTATTTTAGGTCCTCAACTTCCCTTTTTAGCAAATCATTATGTTCATGAAGAATTTTAATCGTATCTTCACAAGATGGAGTACATGAAACTTCATTAACCGGGATGTTTGTAGAACTCATTGTTTTTCCACATTTCAAAGCGTCAAGCTCTTCAATTACATCAGAAATACTAAGATGATTGAGATCTTTTATCTTCTTGATGACAGCTACGTCCATATCCCACGATTTCGGAAGTGAATTCAATAGCTTTTTGTTTATCTCAGATTTGGTCAAGAAGACCCCAAATATATTCATTTCAGTAGTGAGAGTGGTAAATCGCTGCAACTGGGCTTCTAGGGTTTCTCCAGAGATATAATTGAACATGTTGAAGTTTTGTCTTAACATCTCCTGACGACTCTCTTTCATGTCTTCAATTCCCTCGTAGACCTTAAAAACCATTAAAAGCACAACTATAAGCCAAATTCAAACTTAATAGTCAAATTTAAAAATGCCCTTTGACTATAAATCTTAAAAGTCAAATTTAAAAGTCAAACCAAAAAACTAAATTTGAAAACTTAAAAGTCAAATGAGAAAGTCAAAGTCTAAAGTCAAAGGTCAAACTTGAAAGTCAAAGTCAATTTTTGAAGACAAAAGTCAAAAATAAAAGTCAAAAATTAAAAACTATTTTTTTATTATAATTATTTATTTATTTATTTATTATTTTTTTAGATGAAAAAAAAGGAATTTTAAAATAAAAGAAATTTAATTTTGGGGTTAATAATGACAAAATTTCGAAACTGGATGCGACAGGGAGTGGTCTTGAATAAAATTTCGAAGGTTTAAACCAACGAGGAGCTTAGCTCAAGTGGTAAGACGCGTTGTTGAAGAACCTAAGGACTCGAGTTCGAACCCCGGCACTACCTCCTATTTTTTTGTTGAACGCTGCTGCAAGCTGTAAACCAAGCCGCGTTGCCGAGCCGTCTTAAACCAAGTCGCGTTGCCGAGCTGTCCTCAACCAAGCCGCGTTGTCAAGCCGTCCTCCAAGCTGCAAACCATCGGCCGCAAACTCCAGCAGTAAACTGTTTCCGGCCGTAAACTCTTCGCGGATTACGTGAAAAACAGCGTTTTTCACCCCTTTTTGCTCCAAAACTCGATCAAAAACCCGTTTTTATGAAAAACGCGAAGAACAAACCCCCCCCCTTATTTTTCAGAAATCTATCCAAAAACGCAAGAATCCTTCAAAAATAAGATCAAATAAGCTCCCGATCTGACAAAATTGGCTGATATAATCCAAGCTCTAATACCAATTGTAAGTCCCTAATCTGCTTGTATATCAATCAGATCCATTTGATGGTGCGGAATCCCAATCAAATGGATGATGTTAGATCAAATAAAAGAGAAGGAGAAGAAGAAGATGATGAATCTTGTATGTATTGATATGAATGAAGATCCGGATACAAGATTCACACACACTAACATACACTCGTTCTTCTCTCTAGTTGCTCTCTCTAGAATACCTTAGAATACACACACATAAGCTCCTCTATACCGTACACTCTCTTATGTTCATCAATCTACTCCTCACCCCTTACACCTATATTTATACATAAGAAACATGGGCTTGGTGAACATGGGCCATGAATGGGTTTACGGTCGTAAACCTGTTTACGGTCGTAAACACGTATACGACCGTAAACACCAAGCTGTTTATGGTCCAAGACACAAAATATATTTTCCTAGAAAAGTAAAGTATAAACCATATTTTTGACCCAACAGGTTGTGGCTTAATGGGTTAAGTTGTCAGTTAACCCTTAAAATGCAATGCTGGGAAATTCTGAAAAATTAGCAATTTGTCCCTGTTTTGAAAAAAAAATATAGAAAACTCACCAGGAGTCAGATTACGGATCCGTAATCTCTCAAAGTTTTAATTTTTAGTCTAGTTTGTCCATGATTTTTTCTAAGTCCTGATATTGTCTCTAACAAAGGTGAAAATCGTCATTTTCACTGACTAGTCAGCTGCACGGATATGCAGTTTTGTAAAATTCATATAAAATTGTAGAAAAATCGGTTGGACCTGTCCGAGTAGTATTTTTAAAAATTTGGAAGTATGAACTACCTGAATATGGAATAAAGTTGAAAATTTTACAGGTTTATGTGGTGCTAAAGCGGCCTTGAACAGGCTGCTATTTCAGGTCAAAATCTGAAAATTTGGCCTAATGACTAATTTGCATGTTTGGGTAGTAAAATGCTATTATTTTCTCATATAAACTTCTAGTAATATATTTATTTTTGTTTAAATAGGGAAGTTTTGATACCTCAAGTTCTACAATATTTGAAATGTGGAAAGGGTGCTTGTTTGACAAAGTGAGTCAATCTTTGTGGTTATTTAAAGTACTTGTTAGGAATTCCACATCTTAGAGGGACTGGAATGAACCTAGGTTGTTTAGTTTGCATGTACCCCAATTGTGAATGATATGTTGATGTGAATCATGTTTCCTTCATGTTATACTTTTTGTTTTCTATTTCGATGTGAGAGGTGTGACAGGTCCATGATAGAAAGAGGGATTTGTGATGGTTGTGTGTGGTATGTGCATTATATGTTTTCCTGTAAATACTTGTCTATGTTGGTTAGGACAATGCATGCTAGTGATATAATTGTTGGATTAGGTGTCTAAGCCCATAACTATTTTAGTATGTACTTGACCCGATTATGAGCATGGTCCTTTTGGGTTGTCTTCACCATGGCAACTGATAGGATGAATTAAGGAAAAAGAGGATTAATTATGATTTATTAATATACTATGTGAATAATATAGTAAAAGAGAAATCATATTGTTTAATTAATGTTGGTCAAGAATTAATTTTGTCGTCAAAAGAGATTAATTAAATCTAGGGGACTGATACTGTAATTATAAGATGGTTATAAAATGTTGGGCTTAGGATCCATAAAGAAGCAATGGACGAATTCTATATGAGAGTCCATATAGAAATTGTCCAAGAGGGCCTTCTGGAAGGATCTTTGGGCTGCTTAAGGACTAAGCAACTGGATTACGGTTTCCAAGTTGATAACCCTAGAAGCATCACCTATATACGGACCCTTAAGGCTCCAAAAAACGTGGCTAAGCATTCTTAGAAGATCTTGGACGTTTTCGTGCCTACCCCCCCCCCCCCCTTCTCTCTTGTTTATCCTTATTGCTAGTGGTGTTTGTGACTCCATAAGAGGTGCAACACTTGGGGCACTAGGATTTCAAAAGTCAAGATCAAGAAGGTTTGTGATTGTTACTGCTACATAACAATCAAGGTAATATTCCAAACTCTTATTTACATATGAATTTCGTTCTTAGACATGTTAGATTAGGGTTTATGCTTTGGAAGATAGTTTGCATGTATAACTTGAGGAAAACCTAGATCCAAAGCATTAGGTTTGCATGTACACCATAGGAATGATGTTCTGCTCAAAATCCATCAATAATATGACTTAATGATGAAGTGATGATATGTGCATGATTATATAAAGATGTAAAATACCTTAACTTGATATGTCTTGTTGCACGTTTACATATTATGAAGTAAGGAAGTAAGATGTCATTTAATATTAAAAAAAATTGAGCATGATTACTTAGGTTGGTTTGTAGTGTAATCCTTATATGATGAATTAATAATATATTAGTGGGTCGTAAAGGGTAGCAACCTAGACTTAGGTATGTGTACCATATCCGGATATTTGTGAGGTCCTTATTGATTGAAAGATACCTAAAGGAAAGAGCTTAAGCCAATTCTAGACCACTACTCGGGACATGGTTCATGGACACTAAGGTGTTCAAGGACTGGATTGATATTGGTGTAGTGATGGCGATGGCGATGGATCAAATATCACGTTTGAGTGGAAAGTTCTAGTGATGGGAACAATGACAAGTACCACTCTCGAACGACAACGCACATACTTGAATGTGCAACGTCGGAGTAGTAAACATAGCAAACCGGGAGCAATGTTTCGAGTGAAAGTTATGCCTCACTTAGTGCATTGGGTTGATTCGGTCACGTTAGTAGTGAATGAGGCTCTTACTTCTTGGGTTAGTGATGGACCCAAGGATAGTGGTGGACCCAGTGGGGTAGGGTTGGTCTAGTCACTTAGTAGTGAATGGGTTTTGCCTTCAGGTTAGTGATGGACCTACATGTGGGGTATCTACCTTACAGGTTAGTGATGGACCCATGTGTGGGGAGTCTTCCTTACGGTTAGTGATAGACCTATGTGTGGGGAATCTTCCTTGCAGGTTAGTGATGGACCCAGGGCTAGGAATAATAATTAATTATCTAATATTAAAAGATAAATAATAACGGTAGACCCTAATGATACTCTCGTGATGAACCTATGATGTAAAGGATGTATATGATGTATGTGATGTATGTGATGCATGTGATGTATGTGATGCATGTGATGTATGTAATGTCTGTGATGTATGTGATGATATGTTATGTGTGTTTTCCTAACATTGTACTTATGGTTGACTCACATAGCATTTGTTGACACTTGTTTCTTTGCTTGTTACTGCTTTACATTGGTACAGGTAGCATAGTTTGACGGCTTGTTAAGGATGCGTAATTTGGGTAGTTACATTCCAGTTTATGTCTTTGTATTTATACCTTTTGGACATTTCGTGGAGTTTAATTAACACTTGTTTTTTGAGAACTTGTTTCTGATTTGGTTTAAGAACTATATTTTAATGAATGATGTTTTTGAAAATAAATGTAACATTAGTGATGTTTCATTTAAACTTTAAATAAGACTTCTACTAACGTATTCTGCTAAATAAATGTTTTGAAAATAAAAAAATTGGGTCAAAAATCACGGTGTTACACACTTGCTCCTCGCGCTCGCCTGGCGACCCCATAAGGCCTTACCCAACTCCTTGCTAGTTGGGCCTAATCTGGGCCGGACCAAGTCCTGAACTAACTCTTCCTAGACCTAATTGTCCCCCATAACTAGAATATAATCTCCCCCATAGAGAGTGGACTTCCTTTGGACCTTTCCAGGGACCTAAACCCTAGAGCCTCCATGGCTAAACACACACACCCAACACCAAGGTGGTTCTCTCCTGGGAAACAGTCCTTGGGGAAATGTTCACAACTTTGTTGTGATGTTTGCTAAGGTATCTCTCAGGAAATTCACTGACGGAACTACCTCCAGATCTCCGATCTGGAAACAACACAGAAGACTTGACAACCTGTCAACCTGATGACATATCACAACAGTATGTGTGAGATGGAAATGAAGAGTAGAAATTTGTTCGATAACATTGATGATTGGTAGGGTACATTTTACGAACATAAGTACTATATTAGTATCCCCCCTTATTTTTAGACAGATAGGAATGATATGTCTATATCATACAATTGTTAGGTTCCTGGATGACCAGTTATCTGTCAGGGTGGGATGATGACCACCAACTAAACCCATTCTTGTGGAATATGTAGTAGACTTATACTTTGTAAGTGTTGATGAATTATACTGATATGAGGAGACTGGATCGTATGTTCACTCAAAGCACTTTATCCCCTTATGGTTGCTTTATTGACTAAAATAAAGCATGTTGCCAAGGGCTCCCCGAAGCAGTACAGTCAACTCGTTACTTAGAGTGATCCATCAGGATAGATCTTATAAGATCAATGTGTAACGCCTGCGTTTCTAGCTAAGCATTAATGTTATGATGTAATAGTTAGGGTCAACAATTGTAACCTATTTTGAAGTAATGAAGACGAATTATTTCAGTATTATGTGATTTATGTGCAATATATGTGCTTATAACGATATAATAAATAATAACAAAAATATGCGTCAAAAATAGAATGAAGATTGGACCCAATATCTATAAAAAAAGTTGAAGTAGTCATAACAATGATTTCGGGGATATAAGGAATGCTGAAATCCGACTTATAAAGAAGAAGTTATGACCCGTCGAAGTTTCGCGACAAAACCGGCACAACGTTGTGTATCGTAAAAAGTGAGTTTGCGATAAAATACTTTTAGCCTTAGCGATCTAAATAAAAGTCGTAGTATACGATAAATCGAGAACGTACATAAAAAGAACGTCAAAATATGACTTCGTTAGGGGAAGTTATGATTTTTATAACATTTGGCATAACAATATGCAGCATGGAAATTGAATTTTAACACAACCTAAACGAGAATCGAAGATCTCGTTAATAAGAGTTCAAAGATATAAAGACAAGCGAAAACGAACTTCGAATGACAAAGTTATGAATTTTTAACGGACTTTAACTGTCTAAGCCTGTTAAAATATAACTTTAAAAATAAAGTCAGAATTAGCCGACGGAGTCTAAACGAAAGTTGGACATCACGTCGCTACCTATGCGTTGATATAAAGAACGTCAAAAACAGAGCTCGTATGTGAAAGTTACGTAATTTAGAAGATAATTAAATTATGGGTTAAGATGCGAGGCCGACACGGTGCACAATCTCAGCCCCACCTTCCTCCCCACAGCTTCACACGTGATGATGACACGTGGCCACATATTCCCCAAAAACCGTGTACGCTCGGTGTACCTATTTAATTATGCCCCGCATACTCCCATTTCTCAACTTATAGATAGAGGCGCAAATCTCTCATTTTCTTCACACCTTTTCTTACCAATCTTTCTCAATACCCCCAAACCCTCTCTTCCATTCCCTAGAACTTCCTAAGTATTAGAGGAGAGTCCCGGAGTGCCATAAGGCTCCGAGAAGAAGAGCTTATGGCTCATAGATTCTGCCCGAGCAGAGCCCGGTTCCTCGCTAAACCCCCTTGTAAGTGAGTTATGCTTACCCTACTTTAAGTATAACTTATGTTTAAGTTCATTATAGTTATTATGAACCTATAAACAAGATTTATCAGTGATTCAAAGTCATTATACCGATTGATCTACTTATGGGGATGATGTCTAGGTTGTGATTTAGTGAGGTGTTTAAAGTGGGATTTCCGAACAGTATACTACGTATACCAAACGGATCGTGCCTTCGATACGATCCTACCCGGTTGTCCCTTACTTGATAGATCATGAAGTAGACTTTGAGTTAATGATGAATCTAGACTAATAATTAGGCGTAATAAATATTAGACTAAAATCTAGTAATGATATTACTAGGTTTCTTCGAAGGAAAAAATTGCTAGGAGCAAAGTGTTGCCTAAATTTTGAGTCGTCACTTTAACAATTGAGTGTATAGTTAGGTTCTGTTTGTTTTTTCTGAGGCAAAATGTCTGCAGTCTGCGGACCACATCTGTAGACCTCTACAGTAGAAGAGGTGGACCAAACGTCTGCAGTCTAAAAAAAAAAAGACAGTTTGTTTTTTAAACATCTGCGGACTACTAAAATAAATTGAAATATAAATAAATTGGTTTTTTTAAACTTCAAAGTGATTTTTTAATATTTTTATGACTTAGTTATAAATAATTAACGAATCTAGATCAACTTTTATGTATTCTTGTATAAAAAATAAAAATAAAATTGGTATAAATTAACGTATATATTTGATAAAAACCAACCACTTTGGTTGCAAAGTTATAACTAAACATTATAATTAGTGATCAAATAATTTGATATATAAATTGATGGAAATAAACTTTGATTATTTCAATTAAATCTATTAAAAACGTACCATAAATATTTTCTAGAGAAATTGACGATACTGTATTAAATAATATTTTACAAAATTTGGAAAAAAATATAAGATTATATTATGATTTTTTTCATATTTATATAAACAACTTCAACGACTATTATTGTAATGAATTTTTATTTACAAATTTGTCAAAAATATCATGTTTGTATTGTCGAACGTTTTTTTTTTAGTTTTGTAATTTTTTTTCAAATTGTTTATCATTAATAAAGTTGGAAAAATATAAATTAAAAAAAAACTTGTCTGAAGATGTTAGAAGACTCTGGTCCAGATTTGCGCAAAAAAGAGGGCGCGCAGACATTTTTAGGTCTGCAGTCTTCAAAAAAACAAACAATTTGCTAAGGCTAATGTCTGCGCGTGGTCTGCGCGGCGCAGACAGAAGAGGCTACGCAGATCTACAGACAAAAAACAAACACTACCTTACTTTCATCTTACACATAGATATGAAGTATTTAATATACGTTACGTGCTTTGTGTTCATATTACATGTGTTCTTGATATCTATGTTTGATGAATGAAATATACATATTTTATTCGATTTAAACTGTATATGTATTTTATACATATAATTATGATGGGTAAAGATGGGTAGATGAATTAGATGATGAAATAAAGGATGAGAGGCCTCGATGTTGAAAGTTGATTCAGTAATCTAGTGGAGTATAGATGATGACCACATACTATTCTAGACAGTCTAGTGGAACGCTAGCATGCTCGCAACCTGTAGGTGTTTTTGAACTACGTGTTCACCAGGTGTACTCCAACCCCCTCATGGTTTTCTTTTTGACATATATTTTTGAGGAATCCCCCTTCGCAGTGTTGTCATCCCGATGAAAATCCTTAGGCTAGGTCCCTTAATTTAAATGCTTTAGGGACAGAAAGTGAGGATAACGGGAATGGGTAATCAGGTTGATTGATTGATGAAAATAATAAACTTAATTATTGTGGATTGAAAACTCCATGTGCTCACCAAGCTCCCAAGTCTGACCCACTCAGTTTCTTGTATTAAAGGTAGTGGCAAAAGAGCACATGAGTGTTGATATGATGAGATATCTATGAATTATAGGCCATTAGAATGATAGATGTTGTAAGGCCTGTATTATTTCTGTTTATGCGTATGTACTGTATTGACAATGACATCCCAACATTTTTTATATAATGAAAACACATTTCTTCAGAAAAAGTTTTGATAATTTACTTATCATGTTTTTTGGAACAAAATCTGCAACATTATTCTTCAAAAATGATACTCTGATTTTTTAAATAAAGCATAAACATATCAGTCTTTTCTAGCTGTGAAATTGGAGATGTTACAGTTGGTATCAGGGCATTAGTTTAAGAGAACTATGAATTTGTATGATTTCTAAACTTAAACTTAGAATGTTAAGCGATGATTGTAAGATGAGTGTCTACTATATTTTAGACACGAACACTAGCTTATTTTAGGAACGATGCCTAAATCGCTTTTATGTGTTAAATGATTTATGATACTTTATATGTTATTATTTGATCGGATCTAAGGTCTATTGCCGACCGGATCTGGAAACTTTATGTGTTCAGATTTCTATATGTTCAACTACGATATTAGAAGTGACATGTAACTTTTCGGAGAGACATGGAGGATTTAAACATCTATCGTAAATAAAGATCTAAATTCGCATGCTTTAGTGTATAGATCGACATGGTAAGAACTCGAAGCAGATCAGGAAACGCTAATGGAAACCATCAGCCTGAGCCACAAGAGATCGAGCGTGCACCGGAAGTAGCAGCTACACCTGAACCAATCACGATGGTAGGAGTCCAAGTTATGATTCGGGCTATGATGGCCGAACAAAGAGAGGAGATGACACAAATGTTGCATGATAATAGGGATGAACCTATTATACCCATTGTACAACCTGATCTGAACATTAAACAGTTAGAGGAAGGAAATTACAACCGTACTGTGAGTCAAGTTGAACCCTGAGTAGTAAGGAGGAACGAACCAAATAGAGGGATTGTAGGGATGGGCGTATGTATAAGATCTTCTTAGGTGCCAAGCTACCAAGTCTTTCTGGAAGCTCAAATCCAGTGGAGATTATGGATTGGATCTCCGAGATGGAAATGGTATTTGAAAGCTGCAACTACAGTAACAAGCAGAAAACTGTATTTGCAGTCAGAAAACTAAAGACCGGAGTTTTAAGCTGGTGGGAGTTATTGGTAGATACAATGCCACAGGGAGAAGCCCTGAGGATGTATTGGGAAGCATTCATGGAGCATTTGAAAATGCAGTACTGCTCGGAAGTAAATCTAATAGACCTAAACAACAAGTTTCAGAACCTGAAGAAAGGGAAGATGAATGTTGATGACTATGTCACTGCATTCATCGAGAGGATGAAGTTATTACCCTACTTGGTGCCTACTAAACTCTCCAAGATAGAGAAGTTTGCTAACGGGTTACCATCAGACTTTGGCCCAACAGTCAAAATGGCAAACACTTTGAAGACAGTCGTTAGAGCAGTTAAGAATGTCGATAACCAATTAAGGGAGAAGGGTGTGGAGAGAGTTGAGGTAGGAGAGAAAAGGAAGTTTGATTGATCTTCAAGGTCCAACAAGAAGACCAAGTTCTCGAAGTATGGCTCTAAAAAGTTTGGAGGAGGAGGAGGTGAAGAAAGATGGTGTGAGAAGTTCAAAAGAGGCACTTTTGAAAATGTGATGGGGAGGCAACTTGTTACAAGTGTGGGAAGACTGGGCATTTTGCCAATGAGTGTACATCCAACAAGACGGTGTGTTATCGATGTAATGAAGAAGGGCATATTTCAAAGGACTTCCTGAAGAAGAAAGAGACAGCGAGACCTAATGTTCTGCCAAGGCTAAAAGCAAGAGCATTCCAGATGACCCTAGAAGCAACAAGGGATTAAGCAAATGTCGCTTCAGGTACCTTTCTTATAAATGGATTGCCTGCCAATATATTGTTTGACTCTAGAGAAAATTAATCCTTTATATCACATAAATTTGGTGGAAGACTAGCATTGCATGTAGATAAACTTGATAATGCTCTAGTTGTAAAATTTTCCATTGGCAAATTCATAACTGTTAACGATTACATTAAAAACATCGTCATCGACTTGAACGGGAATAAATTCTATGAGGATTTGTTGCTCATTGAGTTGAACGGATTCGACATCGTACTAGGAATGGATTGGCTTAGTGCGAACGATGCCGAGATACTATGCATGAATAAGATGGTGAGAGTAAACCCACCTGGAAAAGAGTCATTTATGGTGTACGGGGATGATGACTAGGTTGTGATTCAGTGAGGTGTTTAAAGTGAGATTTCCAAACAGTATACTACGTATACTAAACGGACCGTACCTCCGATATGATCCTACCTGGTTGTCCCTTACTTGATAGATCATGAAGTAGACTTTGAGTTAATGATGAATGTAGACTAATAATTAGTCGTAATAAATATTAGACTAAAATCTAGTAATGATAATACTAGGTTTCATCGAAGGAAAAAAATTACTAGGAGCGAAGTGTTGTCCAAATTTCGAGTCAGCATTTTAACAAATGAGTACATAGTTACTTTCATCTTACACATAGATATGAATTATTTAATATAAATTATGTGTTTTGTGTTCATATTATATGTGTTCTTGATATCTATGTTGGATGAACGAAATATACATGTTTTATTCGATTTAAAATGTATATGTATTTTATACCTATAATTATGATAGGTAAATATGGGTAGATGAAATAGATGATGAAATAAATGATGAGAGGCATCGATGTTGAAAGCTGATTCAATCATCTAGCGGAGTATAGATGAAGACCACAGACTATTCTAGATGGTCCAGTGGAACGCTAGCAGGCTCGCAACCTGTAGGTGTTTTTGAACTACGTGTTCACCAGGTGTACTCCAACCCCCTCATGGTTGCCTTTTTGACATATATTGTTGAGGAATCCCCTACGCAGTGTTGCCATCCCGATGAAAATCCTTAGGCTAGGTCCCTTAATTTAGATGCTTTAGGGACATAAAGTGAGGATAACGGGAATAGGTAATCGGTTTGATTGATTTGATGAAATAAATAAACTTAATTATTGTTTGTTGAAAGCCCTATGTGCTCACCAGGCCACCAAGCCTGACCCACTCAGTTTCTTGTATTACATGTAGTGGCAAAAGAGAACATGAGTGTTGATCTGATCAGAGATCTATGAATTATAGGTCATTAGAACAATAGATGTTGTAAGGCATGTACTATTTCTATTTATGCTTATATATTGTATTGACAATGACATCCCAACGTTTTTAATATAATGAAAACACATTTCTTCATAAATGCTTTGATACTTTACTTATCATTTTTTGGGAACATATTCAGCAACATTATTCTTCAAAAATGATACTCTGATTTTTAAATAAAGCATAAACAAATCGGTATTTTCTGGCCATAAAATTGGGGATGTCACACAATTTTATAGAATCAATATGTGCGGATCGAAGAGATGTGTAATTAAGGTTAAAATGTCTTATAAATATTTATGATGTATTGTTGGATAACAGTTGGTTTTGCAGGTTATTTATTACGGATTGATATCATAATAAAGATTGATATCATAATAACATTGTGGGATTGAGAACACTATGTATCTCACTAGGTTTCCCAACCCGACTCACTCATTGTATATGCATCACAGGTAGTGGTATTAAGATTGTTGAAGACTTGAATATGATGCTAAGAGATTGAAGAGAATACCTGCAATAGTATTCAGGACCTTTAGGTCTTTACGTTGTAACTTATGCGTTGAATTGATTATGACATCCTCAGTTTGAGACAATCATTTGTACTTAAAATATTTTAATATACTGAGATTTTCCGCAAACCAAGATATTATGATTTTTAAAGCGTAAATATTTTTTTTTGGTTCTTGAAAATAAGGGATGTCATAATAACCCGTCAACATATTGGCTAATTTTGGTTGCCTCATCCTCTCCTAGCCTTCTCGTAAAGCTCAAGAGTTTATGAAATTGGTATTATATTATATTATTGATCTTTTGCCCTTTTCAAATCAAGGAAATCTCTCTCATGTTAGAGTATATTTTTCGCCATAAAAAATCTCACCTTAACACTAAATATTCCCAAGTTAATATTTCAATGACATGAGCCTTCAATGTTTGCTTGAGTTTGATTCATCATTACAAATCTTGATTTTTTTAGCTTGGCTACTGCAAAGTTAGTTCTTCGTTCGTCTTTCATTGACATGCATAAAATGTCATTTTCATATTTATAGTTCAATTATGCACAACAATTGGATCTAAAGTTCCATTGTAGCATGGCGGTTGATACATGTTTAAATCTTTGTAATTGCAACCTATTTTTATAACCTTCGCCCCCTTTGGAAAACTTCCATATCGTAGCTCGTTCCCCATGCTCCTATAAGACATACCAAAATTCCCCTTGCTTGCTTTATTTACCATGTTCGTGGTGTTCTCACTTATCACTATGCTTACTTCATTCTTTATTATTCTCTTACACTTCGAGAATCTCTTGGAATCTTTCGACCATTTTTCTCTTTTACTCGATCCATCATTTCATTTAACATAGTTTGAAATCCATACAACAAATTTGGAGTGAATTGCACTTAGATGTTTTCGTCACCAACATTCTATTTAGCAGTTGGTACTCGACTTCGTCTTGTCATAATTTTGAGAACCTCTATATGTTAATTTTCAAAATAATAAGTAACATTTGATATCTAGCACATATAATCTTAAGTCTTAACTCTTCCTAGAGCACTACAAATTAAGTATAAATACTAAACTAAGCACCTAATTCACTTAAACTAATATTCTAATACATTTTGAATCACCCCTCGTATTGGCTAGAATTTATGAGCATTTAAAAAAAACAATCTAAATCTTTTTAGTGGTGAAGGTCAACTTAAGTGTACGATAGTGCACAATTTATATCAAAAGAAGAGTTAAGTTTTAACCACTACATAAGTTTTGGTATTCTAAATGTTCAAGCAATCTTCAACTATAATATCTTCTTAATTTTATATTTTGGATACATGTCAAAATAATAATGTTAGGAGTTAGAGGCCCAATAAGTAAACCCAAGCCATGCACCTCTTCAATCTCAGTGCTCAAGCATAAGGGTGGTGTGGTGGACCTGAGGCATGTTAGAGCTCCACGCAGATAGGGATGGCAAAAAAACCCGAACCCGACGAGAAAACCCGAACCCCAAAGATTTTGGGGCGGGTCGGGTCACTCTTATCGGGTTTCGGGTCATTATCGGGTTTTTAGTTCGGGTTTGGGTCAGGGAGTGGGGTATGCATGCCCCGACCCGCCCCGACCCGAAAATTTATATATATATATATATATATATATATATATATATATATATATATATATATATATATATATATATATATAAAATGAGATTTCATCCCTCTAACCCATTTCAGCCACCCGAAGACTCTAACCTTCAATCCCATCACGTATTCCCAATTTCTCACTATTGTGATAAATTTAGTTACGATATTAGACTTTAGTAATTTCTATTTGGTTCACTTATGTTAAGAACTTATTTGTATTTTAAGCATTTGTAAGGTTTTAATTTCTCAATTGTTTCATTGTAGTTTTCCTAATTTTTTCTGCCACCATTTTCGGGTCGGGTTTCGGGTCTATATCGGGTTTCGGATCGGGTTCAGGGATATTTTTAGCCCCAACGGGGCGCCGCGATAAGAAACCCGTCGGGTTTCGGGTTGGGTTCAGGGACAAATATAAATATCGGGTTCGGGTATGGGATATGCCGCCCCGCCCCGAACCCGCCCCGTTGCCATTCCTACACGCAGACCATCAAGGGGACTCATGCCTTATATGCAATCTTTTTGTCATATATAGTCGAGTAAATTACATGAATGGTCCCTATAATTTGGGGTAATTTGCACGTGTTGTTCTTAACTTATTTTTTTTTTAACTCGGAAGGTCCCTAAAGTTTGTTTGTGTTGCGCGTTTGGTCTCTTTATTACCTAAAAAGACTATTTTGCCATTAATTTTTTAATTTATTCAAATAAGGTGGGGTAGGTAAAGTGAGGTGGAAGTGGGGTTTGAGGTATGTTTATTTAAATAAATTAAAAAATCAAGGGAAAAATAGTCTTTTGAGGTAAGATAGAGACCAAACGCACAACAAAAACAAACAGTAGAAACTTTCCAAGTTAAAAAATAAATCAAAGACCAAACGTACAAATTACCCCAAACCATATGGATCATTCGTGTAATTTACTCTTTATAGTTTTAAGATTTAAATTGTTTTCATCAATTCATTACCTGTAAATTTATAATCAAACGGGATGCTGACATTATGATAGGTTTTGCCATGTACTTTGCAAGAAGTTGTCAAAATAATTTTTTCTTTTGCAATAATATTATAATAATTTCCATATGGTAAAAAGTTATAATAATTTCTAGAGCTTTCAAGAAGGAAAAAGAATCTGGTTAACTCTACATATTTTTAGGTGTGACAGACTTGGCTTTTCTTGAATTCTTTTGAATAGAAAATATAAACATTTCCTCATCTTAGTCCAGATACATTTCACCTTAAAAGGTCGAAAGAAAATTCTAATGATGGACTTAATTGCAATTGTCTTCAAGAACCAGAGGTTTCGGGTTGAATTTTGTTACGTGGGAGTAGTATCTTTTTATGACGTATTAAGATTGTTTGTGAAAACGTGTTATATTTCATTTAAGTGTACAATAATAGTATAGTTGTAATTTTTATGTATTTAGTCGTTGAAATTATTACCATCTAAAAGTCAAAATAATATTTAAATAATTAAATACATAGGTACAATATATACACTGTACTATTCAAAATGGCCCATATAGACCCTTAAATAAATAGTTTAAAATATATAAACATGTAACTATAGTTTAAGAGCGTTTTAAAGGGTTATTAACGTAATTTAACTCAAGTCGGATACACTAACATTGTGACGTAGATGTATGTAATCAGATTGTATTAGCAAATGTGTGATCGATTTTGATCCATTAAATTCATAGCCCTGTGGGCTATGCGCTATGGGCAGATTATTTGATTTGGGCTCAAAATCAAATTGCTGGCATCTACTTTTTGTAACCCGAAAACAAAGAACGGGAGAGAATGACCCGACTTGACCCGAACCGAACGTCTGTTTCTATTTATCTATCCGAAAATAAACCTCCAAACCTCTGCTGAAGTTGGCCATGGAGAAAATGGGAAATGCGAGCCAAAGTGTTCGTGTGTGTTTCATAACCACGAATCTGCGAAAAAATCGCGACAAGAGAGAGAAGACCCGACTTCACAGGGGAGTTATTGAACAATGTCACTTCCACAAACAAAGAGACTCCGAAGAGACGGAAGTGGTAAGAGACAGACAGACAGAGAATATTGGGGGAGAAATGGAAAAAGAACATGGAGAAATTACGAAGATCTAACAAGGAAGAAATAAAGAGAAAATCATCCAGATAAATATATCAACAAAATGCCGGAACATTTTTTGTTATTGCAATGCAGATCAACCAGGATCACCAAAATTGGGCATGAGTGATCCAGGGGAGGTCCACGACGAAGGGAGCACTGATTATCTGTGAAAATAAGAAGAATATAGACATTTCCTTCGAAATTAAGGGTTTCATTGAAGTTTCACAATGGTAGGTGGATTATGTTTCATTTATCAATGCTGCAATAGATTTTCATTTAAAACATCATGAAATCTCGATCACGAACACTTTCGTTGCGTTATTACGCTCTAAAATAGAGATACAGGTTTGGTTTATGATATTAATATATATGACATTCTCATGCAAGTTTGATAGGATCTTTTTTGGAATTTCAATGTCAACATTGTTCTGCCTGTGATACTTGTAATAATGCATAATGTAATCAGCAAGTATTATAGAAAATCTTCAAGTCAATATTAGTTTAGAAGTTGAACAGATATGATATCCAGAGACAAAGTATTGCATCCTTTGCTAGATTTTCAATTCAAATGTACTGACTGATTTGTATGCACTACAGCGTACTGCAGTGAATATAATAGTAGGCTCTCATGTTTGGGCTGAAGATCCAGCACAAGCATGGATTGATGGGCAGGTTGTCAAGATTAAAGGGAAAGATGTGGAGATTCAGACTAGTGAAGGGAAAACGGTTATTTTTCTACTAAAACCTGACTTTTTTATATCAAACAATGTACATGTAGCAGCATGAGATTAATTTTATGGGTTCTTTTTCAGATTGTTTCTAATTTATCAAAAATATATCCGATGGATTTGGAAGCTCCTGCTGGTGGAGTTGATGATATGACAAAGCTATCTTATCTACATGAGCCAGGAGTCTTGCAGAACCTAAGAACCAGATATGAACTTAATGAAATTTATGTAGGTCTTCATCTAATTTTATGGTCTATTGATCTATAACTGCAAGAAATGGATTCTAACTTTATGGAATCATGACAGACATACACCGGAAACATTCTAATTGCAATCAACCCATTCCAGAAGCTACCTCATTTGTATGATGCTCATATGATGCAACAATACAAGGGAGCACCATTTGGAGAATTGAGTCCCCATGTATTTGCAATTGCAGATACCTCTTACAGGTAATGGTAAGTAACACCCTTTTCTTCTTGGATGCATGGGTGCTCACCACATCTTTACTGCATTCCAGGGCCATGGTCCATGAAGGAAAGAGCAATTCCATTCTGGTGAGTGGTGAAAGTGGAGCAGGTAAAACAGAGACAACCAAAATGCTTATGCGGTTCCTTGCGTATTTGGGTGGGAGGAAAGCTACTGAAGGTCGCACCGTTGAACAGCAAGTCCTTGAAGTATGATACATGACGTATAGTTCTTTAGAGAACCTCTTAATTATTCTATATTATGTGTCACTTCATGGCTATATACTGATAAACTTGCTGTGTCACTGCAGTCAAATCCTGTTCTTGAAGCATTTGGGAATGCCAAAACTGTTAGAAACAACAATTCCAGTCGTTTTGGTAAGTTTGTTGAGATCCAGTTTGATAAGCATGGGAGAATATCTGGAGCAGCTATAAGGACTTACCTTTTGGAAAGATCTCGTGTTTGCCAAGTCAATGATCCCGAGAGAAACTATCACTGTTTTTACCTTCTTTGTGCTGCACCACCAGAGGTACAAAATATAATATAACAATTTTACTTTGAGTATTTTACAAAATCGAAACTTTTTTTTTTAAAATTTTTTTTTCTTCCTTATTGCTTGTGCTTTCAGGAAGTTGAGAAGTATAAGTTGGGAAGCCCACAATCTTTTCACTATCTTAACCAATCAAAATGCTTTGAGCTAGTCGGTGTGAATGATGGACTTGAGTATCTTGCCACAAGAAGAGCCATGGATATTGTTGGAATAAGTAAACAGGAGCAGGTATACTATACCTTCTGTAATTTTGTTTTCCTTCCAGTTGATTCTTGATCCAAAGAATCTGTGAGCAACAAGTGGCTGCAGAAACATACTTAACCTCACATGTTGTGGTGTATTTATTGTTCACCTTACACCCTGCATGATTGATATGTGGTGCTTTTCTTGTCTAGCTTTAGACCCTGCATGATCTGCATCTTTCAATGCAATGATAGAGAAGAGCATGATCCATGGGCGTTGGTGTAATTTTGTCTTGTTTTCTGATAGGAAGCAATTTTCAGAGTTACTGCTGCTATTCTTCATTTAGGCAATATTGCCTTTGCTAAAGGGAAAGAGGTTGATTCTTCGGTGCTAAAAGATGACAAAGCTAAATTTCATCTTAAGATGACAGCAGAACTTCTAAAGTAGGTCTATTTTTTGAATTTTTAATGATCTGGAAGTCCTTTATTGCTCATAAATTTTTGTGTCAGGTGTGATCCTGTTGGCTTGCAAGATGCATTGTGCAAACGTGTGATGATTACTCCTGAAGAAGTTATCAAAAGAAGTCTTGATCCATTAAGTGCTGCATTCAGCAGAGATGGTTTGGCTAAAACAATATATTCCAGATTATTTGATTGGTAATTTTGCAGCTTTCATATGAGAACCATATTGAATAAACTTCTAGTATCTAAGATTTAGGATCCCTTTTTCATTATTTGCAGGTTGGTGGATAAAATTAATAAATCAATTGGACAAGATCCTAACTCAAAATGTCTGATTGGCGTTCTGGACATCTATGGTTTTGAGAGCTTTAAGAACAACAGGTGGCAACCAGGCACATGTTGTATTCCCTCCATTTCAAATAAAGCATTATCATTTTGACTTTGAAAAGTCACATATTTTTATTTTTGTCTCAATTTCATCATACACACAGCTTTGAGCAGTTTTGCATCAACTTTACAAATGAGAAGCTGCAGCAACATTTCAACCAGGTTACTATCTAAACTTTCTTAATCACTGTTAGCATGAGTTGTTGTTAATGTTAAGGACTCCCAAAAAAAAATTAATGTTTGAATTACAGCATGTCTTTAAAATGGAGCAAGAAGAATATAAGAAAGAGGCTATCAACTGGAGCTACATTGAATTTGTTGATAACCAAGATGTTCTAGATCTCATTGAAAAGGTATAGTCACTTTCAACTGCATTTATCTATATTTTCCATTATTTCAACCATAGAACTCTGAAGTTGTATCTATATTGCAGAAACCTGGTGGTATCATTGCTCTTCTTGATGAAGCTTGGTATAACAATAGTAGTATTAATTATGAGCTAGTGCAGATTTAAGATGTCTTTATTCACAATATTATTTTTTTCTACTTTTAGTATGTTCCCAAAGTCAACACATGAGACATTCGCAAATAAGCTTTATCAGACTTTCAAAAACCACAAACGATTTATCAAGCCCAAGTTGTCACGCACAGATTTCACAGTTGCTCATTATGCTGGAGAGGTATGTATTGTATTTGTAGCCAAACCGTGTTCTTACATGTAAGTAACACACTATTTTCTTAATCTTTTATAAAAAAAAATTGGGTGCTTTTTGTAGGTGCAATATCAGTCTGATCAATTTCTTGACAAAAATAAAGATTACGTGGTCCCTGAACACCAAGATTTGTTGGGTGCTTCCAAGTGTCCTTTTGTAGCCGGCCTTTTCCCTGCTTTAGAAGAGTCTTCCAAATCTTCAAAATTTTCTTCAATATGTTCCCGTTTCAAGGTAGGTATCTTTAATTCTTTATCTCAATTCTCAATGATTTTGATATTGTATGCTAATGTGTAAGTAACTATATGGTAATAATGCACAGCTTCAATTGCAACAACTGATGGAGACACTTAATGCTACAGAGCCTCACTATGTTAGATGTGTGAAACCAAATAATAAACTGAAACCTTCCATATTTGAGAACCTTAACATCTTGCAACAATTGCGATGTGGTGTGAGTATATAAATTTGTTTTATCTTTAATTTTAAGTCGGTTTTATTCATAGCCATGCATATTTCTTCCACCTTGTATGTGACTAATCTCTCTCTTAGGGTGTTTTAGAGGCAATCAGAATCAGTTGTGCTGGTTATCCCACCCGGCGTGCTTTCTTTGAGTTTATAAACAGATTTGGACTTCTTGCTCCAGAAGCCTTGGCTGGATTGGCTGGAAGGTAAAAAAATTTATTTCACACACACACACACACACTTGTTGCACCAGATTTGGACTTCTGAGTCTCTCTTTTTGGTGTTTCATCTCTTGCACAATACAGTAGCTTTGATGAAAAGATGGTATGTCAAAAGATCTTGGAAAAGATGGGGCTGAGTGGGTTTCAGGTTATTAAAATTTTGATTTACTTTGAGTTTATAAAGAATGAATAATCCCGTTGTTTTGTATATAACAGTACTAGGATTGTTTTATACAGATTGGTAAAACAAAGGTATTCTTGAGAGCTGGACAGATGGCAGAACTAGATGCAAGGAGAGCTGAGGTCCTTGGCAGTGCAGCAGCAATTATTCAAAGGCGGATACGAACTCATATTGCTCATCGCCAGATCAACGCATTGCGAAATTCTTCAATCTTTTTACAAGCTTTCTGTAGACGTGAGCCTCTCACATCACATGATCAATTGAACTTGTTTCTTCAAACTATAAACACACAAGACGACACATTATTAATAAGTAATAACTGTTTACACTTTTAGGTAGTCTGGCTTGCAGAAAGTTTGATCAACTGAAGAGAATTGCAGCTGCTATAAAAATTGAAAAACATGTGCGTAAATGGCGTGCTTGGGTGGCTTATACTAGGCTCCGTGTGTCAGTGCTTGCAGTTCAGACATGTGTACGCGCAGTAGAGGCGCGTAAAAGATTCCGATTCCGCAAGGAAACTAATGCTGCTATCAAAATTCAGGTTAATTTTATAAAAACTCTTTTTTTTATTATACTTATACCAACAGAGGAATTCTAATTGTGTTTTTTTTTATATAGACTCGGTGGCGTTGTCATAAACATTCTGCATACTATAAAAGGCTAAAGAAAGGATCTTTAGTTACTCAATGTAGATGGAGGGGAAGGATTGCAAGGAGAGAGCTACGAAAACTTAAAATGGTCAGTTATATATTTATTTAAAATCATATTCATGATGGATGTTACATTCTTTTTAGGGCAGATTAAAAGTTGCTAGCTTTATTTATTTTGCAGGCTGCACAAGAAACAGGTGCACTTAAAGAAGCAAAAGATAAGCTTGAGAAACAGTTGGAGGAACTAACATGGCGTTTACAGCTTGAGAAACGTTTAAGGGTAATTTATTTCAACTATACAAGTTTTGTTGGAAAAGTTTGTGATGTGATATGTCCTACATGTCTAGACTGATTTGGAAGAAGCAAAAGCACAAGAGGCACTGAAATTCCAGAATTCTCTAGAAGGTATGCAAAAGAAACTTGATGAAGCAAATGCATTGGCTGTAAAGGAAAGAGAGGCAGCTAAAAAAGCTATTGATGAAGCGCCTGCGGTTGTTGAAGAAAAAGAGATTGTTATTGAAGATACTAAGAAAATTGAATCCTTGACTGCTGAGGTGGATGAGTTGAAGGTAAGTAAGACTTACCATACAAACAGAGTTTTTTTTGTTTTTTTTTCTTTTTGTGGGGACCACATTAAGTAGTTTTTTTTTTGGGCCATGTAGGCAAAGTGGGAGTCAGAAAAGAAACGTGCTGATGAGCTGGAAGAATGTAGTGAAGGAAGACATAAGAAGTTGGAAGAAACAGAAAAGAAAGTCGTTCAGTTACAGGAAACTATGAGCAGATTGGAAGAGAAGCTAAACAACTTGGAATCAGAGAATAAAGTCTTCCGCCAACAAGCCGTGTCCATGGCACCTAATAAGTTTCTCTCAGGGCGTTCCAGATCTATTATGCAGGTATTTTATTTAGGTGTTGTTTCTTTTTGACTTAGTGGATTTAGTGAGAACAGTATGTATATATATATATATATATATATATATATATATATATATATCAGTGTTTCTTAATGTATTAAGAGGCTTTACCTATTTTCCCTTCTCTTTTCCTCCCAACTCATTTCATGTCAAAATTGATGAATATTGTGAAATTTGTTCTTTTGAAATGCAACGATAAAATGGTCATCTACTCTCATTCAGATGGTGCATTCAATCTAGAAAAGAAACAGCCTTTATATATACAACACTTTATCTGCATAGCCACTTTCATCCACACAGACACTGTTGTATGAAATTTTTATCCATTAAAGCATTATACTTTCAAATTTTTTCGTGTTAGAACAATATATTTTGAAAAATTTAGTCTACCATAGCAGTGAAAATTGCTGTATAAGATTTTTCAAAGTACAATACTGAAATAGGGAAAAAAAAAAAAAAAGTGATTGTTTGATATTCAACTCGTTGCAGAGGAATGACAGTGGTACTTTTATTGGAGAATCAAGGTCATCATCTCAGGTATCCTGAATCTTGAACTTGATGCTTTTTTTAAAAAAATTTAATCATCTATAAATAAATTACATGTTTCTGTTGTTTATGTATCAGGATCCGCATAGCCCTTCAATGCACCAAAGAGATCTAGCAGAAATAGACGACACACCACAAAAATCACTCAATGAAAAACAAATGGAGAATCAAGAACTGCTTATCCGATGCATTGCACAACATCTAGGGTTTGCAGGAAATCGACCAATTGCAGCCTGCATCATTTACAAATGCCTTCTTCAATGGAGATCTTTTGAAGTCGAACGCACTACTGTTTTTGACCGAATTATCCAGACCATAGGCAATGCCATAGAGGTACTTATTACTTAAATGCTACTCTTTTTTTCACTTCGTTTTAATAATTATAATAATTATTTTTTTCTAACTATCTTTTTTTTTCGTTTATTTAATAGAAAAAACAGGATAATAACGATATATTGGCATACTGGTTATCGAATGCCTCTACTCTTTTGCTTCTTCTTCAGCGAACGTTGAAACCAAGTGGGTCAGCATCTGGAATGGCCCCACAACGTCGTCGATCATCAGCTGCTCTTTTTGGGAGGATGACTTCTGTAATGGTTAAGTATTTTGGAATTTGATTCAACATATATATAATATGTATATACTAAAATTAAAATATGATTTTCTGGTTAGAGTTTCCGTGGGACCCCTCAAGGAATCGAACTTCCTTCCTTTGTGAATGGAGATCTGAGTAGTGGAGTTGAAGGTGGTTATACCAAAGTGGAAGCCAAGTATCCAGCTTTGCTTTTTAAGCAGCAGTTAACAGCTTATGTTGAAAAGATTTATGGAACAATTCGAGATAATTTGAAAAAAGAAATATCTCCGTTACTTGGGATGTGTATTCAGGTACCTAATTTCTCATTCTCATCATTTTTACTTAATTTATTATTCATGTTGAGTAATTAGGAAATAGGAGTGGACTAAATGGTAATTTCACAATTCACACTGAAGGCACCGAGAATTTCGAGAGCCAGCCTGGCAAAGGGATCATCGCGTTCGGTTTCCAGTTCAGCTCAGCAGACACTGATTGCTCATTGGCAAGGAATCGTCAAGAGTCTTGGAAGTTTCTTGAATGTTCTAAAAACAAATCATGTTAGTGCCATTTTTTTTTGTGTGTTTCTTTATTTTTTCCGTTTTTAACCCTTTTTGTGAAATGTTTTTAGGTACCACCGGTTTTGGTGCGTAAAGTTTTCTCACAAATATTCTCGTTTGTGAATGTTCAGCTGTTTAACAGGTATATATTTATTTTTTGTAGAGTGTGTTCTTTTGTGATGTGAATATAAATATGATTCTTTTTTTTTTTAATAAAATGCAGTCTACTTTTGAGACGCGAGTGCTGTTCGTTTAGCAATGGTGAGTATGTGAAAGCGGGATTGGCTGAACTAGACCACTGGTGTTTTAACGCAACTGACGAGGTAATTCCGGAGTGATTTTCTTTCGTTGGAATGGAATTAACGATTCCATTATGCCAAACACTATTTTGTATTCTTATTTGCTGAACACAAGGACTGCAGTATTCAGGTTCTGCTTGGGATGAACTGAAGCATATACGGCAAGCTATAGCATTTCTGGTAAAGTTTCTTTTATTATATAAAAATTTAGTCTTTCTGGTTTTAAAGATTTTATTTTAATCAATTTTAATCCATCCCATTCAGGTTATACATCAAAAGCCAAAGAAAACACTGGATGAAATAAGTCATGACCTCTGCCCAGTGAGTCATGTTCATGTTTTTATTAGTTTACAATAACAATCAAATATTATGTAATTTATTATACCAGTGAGTGATATATATTTATATATGGTCCACAGGTTCTTAGTGTACAACAGCTGTACCGGATCAGTACAATGTACTGGGACGACAAGTATGGGACACAAAGCGTCTCCCCAGATGTAAGTTTCATAATAAGATCAGTTTTTTTTTTTAATAAATTATTTAACTTTGATGGATGGGTCAGGTTATATCCAACATGAGATCGTTGATGACTGAAGAAAACACTGTTGTAAGCAATTCTTTCCTATTGGATGATGATTCCAGGTTAGTTTTAGTTGCTTTCTGTGTTGACTAGTACTGAAATGTCCAAAATACCCTTTGATGATATATGTTTTAACACAAATTAATTTTATGCAGCATTCCATTTTCGGTTGATGATATATCCAGATCAATGGATAATATAGAGATATCGGACATTGAGCCTCCACCTCTAATTCGCGAGAACTCAGGATTTAGCTTTCTGTTGCCACGTATCGAGAGCCACTGACCCAACTGCCCGATGTTTTCCGGTCAGGATAATCAACCCATGAGAAGGAAAAAAAAACATGAACTGTCCCGTGTTTTTCTCCATGTTTTTGTAGCTTTTATATGTTGTACAAATAGACATTTTTCATTTATTGACATCAGTCATAATGCCTGGCAAACACAATTTAAGTTAGAAAATTGTCCTCTTAACTTATCTCATAAATTCTATAACAATGTAATACAAAAAATATATTCAGAAAAAAGAAACAACACTTGCAAAACTGAGAGAGATGATGACTACTAAACCACTAAAAACTCAGCACCTATTGGCAAATGATCACTGGGATGAAAATAATTTGGCAATCCACCTTTTACATCCGCTGACTCAGCTTCCGGAAGCTCAAGGAAACTAACAGGTTCAATTTGAATCCCCTCATCAGAAGGTGAGAAAAATATATAATCAAGTGTACCAGTGAATCCAGGGGTATAATTGGTAAATCGCGGTTCACCCCTTGTACATGCATAAACACTTGATAAATTAATCGGTGGTTCATCTTCTAAACATTCCACTGAGCCACCAGAAACAAGATACTGGTACACCTGTACACAATTCCCAATCGATAATAAAAGCTAAATGTTTCTTGAATGTAAATTCAACAAGGGAATAAATAACCATTAAAATATAAATACCTTGTCTCCAGGAATAGAATTGAAATCCCCAGTAATGATTACTGATGGTTTGCACTCAAATTTTTCAGATACCATTTTTTTAAATTTTGCTACTTGTGATGATAAATATTTCGCCTGTGCAAGCTTCACATCTGCCCATTCTGGATCCCTACAGATAAAAAATAATCTTCAGACGAGACAAGGGCAAAACTGGAATTATAAGTAAAATAATTACCAGTAAAGATGTGTGTTTGCCACAATGATATAATGTTGATAAGGTTTTTTAAACTTGAAAGCAGCCATAATTCCAACACAATCACGTTTCAACCGGACATATGGATCATTAGGATCTCCTTTTCCTTTGGAATCAAGATCCTTCTCCTTTTGTTCCACACGAGATGCTTCATCCAGAAGCAAGTTAGCAAGGTCATTATAGTCAATTGTTTCCTCTATCACCAACTCCAATCTGGACATTTAAACCAACCAAAAAAAAAATGAATACAATCAATGAATATGCTTTTTACTATGAGAATGAATGAGACAGTTGTATACTTGTTGTGCTTGTAGAAAATCCCACATCCGTCTGATTTCCTACCACTTCTTTTAATGTAGATGCTTGAGTAATCATTTTGCTCTATTTTCTCTTTGTAGAAGGTATCGTATTCATCTAATTCCTGACAACAAAACAATTATTCTACACATAACAGAAATAAATAGTACAACAAATGTGTTATGGATATGAAGAAATTAAACCTGTAAGCATAAAATATCAGCATCAAGATGTTTAAGAAGATCAAGAATTATTGGGGAACGAGCTTTCCACCTGTCATAACCAAATTCTATGCATATTCAGATCATAAAAGAGGTGAATAGTTATCATTCATGATACCTTCATTTCAAATATGGAGTAATAAAGAGCTCTAAGAAACCAAGAAGAATTACTTGAGACAAGGTGATGGAGAGTGTGGGAATACAGAACTTTTTACATATACCTGCAGAAAAAGGAAAAAAAATTCAAGAAATAATGAATTGGCAAATTAAAGGGGTGTGTGTGTGTGCATACCTGAGCCAGAATGTTATATGAAACCACTCGAAATTTGAGGCCTGTAAAAATATTAGATATGAATTGATATTTAGGTTGACAATACATAGATTTAATTAGATAAAAATTTAAGGGGGATGGTGTTTTTTTACATACCCTCAGACTTGCTTACTGAAGTAATTTGATTCTGTTCGACTGGGATGAATTTAGGGTAAACTGGTGTAGGTGTAGGTGTAGGCGTGTTCTTAGTGCTCATTTTTCTCATACAAATCTTACTGCATATAACATAACCCACATTTTTATGAACAAACTGTCTATCACATTAAACAGTCATGTGCTACTTAATTCGCATCTCACAAATCACAAATGTGTGTGTTTGTGATTGATTCGTAAAATATACACTCGAAATAGCAAAAAGGACAACAAAAACTCAACAGCATACTACTCGTAAATCGGTAACGTAGCAAACACAAGATAAGCATCATAATAACAAAAAATCCGCCGGCGTACCTTGTTCGGTAGGAGGAAGAAACGAGAGGGATGCGAGAAAGCAGTAAACCACCGGATTTCAGAAGCATTTTCCCCCCAGCAGAAGAAGCGATATATAAGTAGAGCTTCCTCACAGGGCGGCCTCCTCCTCTTGCGACTAGCGACCAAGCCAATAAAAGGCCCAAATTACATAATCAGTCCCTCCACTGTTTTCCAATTGAGAATTTAGCTAAGATTAGGTTGCAATTTGGTAGAAATTCATGTTCGCTTCCATTGGAAATTTTTAAAAAAACTTATATGGTTAAATTTTTGCGTTTTTATTTTTCGTTTTAGAATTAGAAAAAGTGTTTGATTGTTTTCTATCTGTTTTTATTTTCGAGTTTTTGTTATTATAAATAGGGTTTAAACTGACTTTAGAAAAGAAGTTATTGAAATTTTTTTAGGTTTAAAATAGGGTTAAGGGTGTGTGGTGCCATGGTGGGATGGCGTAGGTGTTGGGGTTTGGGAGGAGAAAAATGTTTCTGAAATCGATAAATCGATAAGTAACTTCGATCTTCTTAAAGAACTATATGAACATTTTTCAGATATGATATTTTGATCATATGTTCGGGTTACACGAAATCCAGATTGTGGGAATAATCTTTTAAAGAATAATCTCAAGGTAAGTGGGCAGGGGGTATTTAGGGGAGGGGTGGGGGTTGGATTTGTAAGTGTGTGTTTTTATTTTTAAAAACTTTTGGAGATGAAAAAAAATAAAAAAAAATATGGAAACAATAACTATTTTTTTCCAAGTTCCTTGTAATTTTGGAAAAAATGAAAATATTTTTTTCCTTGGAGATTTTAAAAAAAAAATTATCAAATCAAACACGTTTTCAAAAATTTCACTTAATTTTATTTTATTATTTTTGGAAAACTAATGAATATTCCATGAAAAAAAGCACCTTTAGCATCATGAATTTTTGCAACTTTAAATCTAAATAATCATTTTTTAATATTTGTAATAAAATGAGATTATTTGTGGTCAAAACAGACAAGAGTTTCATTTGGATACACGACTTAAAGCTTTTAGAGAGTTTTAGGAGCATTAATCTTTTATCTTTTATGTTATATGGCACCTCTTAAAAGCTTAGAATTATTTTTGCCGAACACTTCCACACAAATAAAAGTTACAGTTTTTAACTGCCAGTTTGCAACAAGTTTTTCCAAACAGATCCTAATTTTTTTTTTAAATATTAGAGATAATGATATACATGTCAATTAACTATTTTAAATATACATAAAATACCATTTTTACATGTTTCCAGAGATAAAAATACATGCCTTGTAATGGTTATAAGTGTGTAACCAACTATATTGTCAGTTGTTTTATAACTAAAACTAACTCTAACAAGTTTCTAGAAAATCCAATGGTTTGTTTGTTGGAAGAATATTTATTACAACAAGCTTGTAAATATTATGTGTAGAATCATATTTAGCTAATGAAGATTCAATCAATCACATCTATGTAAATGAAAGGATGGATATAAATTGCAATAGCGTATGATTTTGTAATAGATATAAATTACAATAGTTTATGCTTTAAAAAACCACTATTTTCTCAATGATGGTTTATGGTATTTAAGGTAATCCTCATTTTGAGATGTTTTTTAGTCTTCCATAAAAAAAGGTTATTGTTAAAGTCACTCAGTTTTAATTTTCGGTTTCATTTACCTTAAGAATGACAGCTCCCTTCAAAATTGAAGTGCATGAGATTCGAATCCAATGCAACTCCTTTTATATTGCTCAATTCCCAAATGGTCATCAATAACGTAAATTCGTTCAAGATCCGTATGGGAAGTCAGTCGTGGAACACTAACAATATCTTTGACGTGTCTGGCTTTAAACCCTAACCTCATATGTGGAATTTAACACCTCAACCACTATACACATAAAGAAATTCAATACACCCTTTATTTCTTAAATGATAACTTAAATTTTAATAGACTCCAAAAAGATTCATTGCTCTCTTAGGAATTTTTGGTTTTTAATTCATAACATAAAATCTCAAATTTTATTTGCGAATTTTTTTTTTATTTATGCATACAATTTGGAAGTTCTAGCCCAAATTTCTTGTCATTGCATTAGGAAACGTCTAAAAATAGTCTACCTTTAGCTACTTAAGCAACACCAACATCCAGTAAGATGCTCTCGATAACATGAGGGAATGAGAATTCATTACAATGAGCTTAAATGTGCTGGGTGTTTTTAATGGCACCCAAAATTTTGGTCAAAACCATTACTACCTTAAAGTCAAAACCATTGACATATTAATTTTTTATTGTTTTTTTTACTTTTATCTATCTTCTTTTTTAAATATATCTTTTTTACAATATTAAATGATAATCGACAATGTCATTTAAGCTATATATATATATATATATATATATATATATATATATATATATATATATATATATATATATATATATATATATATGGTGAGGTTCAATAGAGAACCATAATTAACCAAGGAACCAAAGAACTAATTTTTTTTTTCAACTTTTATAACTTATTTTTTATCAAAAAAAAAAAACTAAAAATACAGAAATTCATAACTTTTTATCCTTTTTCCAATGATATAAAATTCGATTTTTTTTTACATCAAATTCACAATGTGAATCTTCGAAAATTCACAACGTGAATCCGGATTCACACGGTGAATCCGAAAAATATTTTTCACATTCACAATGTTAATATATGAATTTAGATATTTTTAGATTTTTTTTTTCGATAACGAATATGCTCTAGAAATTGAAAAAAAGATTTGGTTCCTTAAAGAACCCATAATTATGGTTCTCTATTGATAAATTATTTTTAGTATATATATATATATATATATATATATATATATATATAAACTTAAAAAAATATTAATAAATCATTTTTAGTATACTTATTCAAAACTCATCAATTCTGCATGTAGTTACATTAATATTATTTTTTATATTATTATTTATAATTATATAATTTAATTTTTTAACCATTACTAAACATATTTTATTTTTCAATTATTTATATTATAATTTAAATTAAATTTTCTTAAAATAAAAAAAAAAGTTGCTTTAAACTATTATAATCATTGTTTTTTTTATTTACCTTTGATTAGTTTCACCTCAATATTTTGTTTTTATTTTTTATATTGATTAAGCTCATATTAATATCCGATAACTCTTTAAGGGATTAGTCGACGTCTTGACCACACCTAATTGATTAATTTCTACACAGACAATTTGTAAAGTTATGATATTCGTCATATATATACAGGGCCTAGTCTTTTTTTTTTTATTATTATTAACGTCAAGAAAAAAAACATATTAAAAAAACTTGTGTGTCTACTGCTTCCTTTTATTATTATTATTAAAGACGGTACACAACTGTTTGGAAGTGATGATACATGAAAATTGTAATGAAAATCATAGATTAATACGATCTTAATCAATATAGAAATTAAACACAAAATATTAATATGATAAAAAGACTAACTTACCCTTCTCTTTTCGTATTTTTTTTCTTTTATTTATTATTATTATTATTATTATTATTATTATTATTATTATATAACAATTTTATTTGTTCTTTATTTTCATAGATGGTATTAATAGTAGTTGTTATGATGGTATAATAGTTGTTTTTTCTTATATTTAAGATTATTCGTTTAAAAAGTAACAATAAAATCTTTTAAAGCTGAATAAAAAAAGTAAATGATATAAACGAATGATGTAAACTAAAAACACATAACATTAAATTAATTATATTTGATGTTTAATAGTTATCCAGGGTTATATTTTAAGTTGTTTATTCAAGCAAAAAATAAATAAAAAAAAAACCATTATATATTGTGACCGAACAAGACGTAAATAAATATTAAATTGTATATTCGATTAAAACGTCAAAAATATTAAAAGATTTTTAAACTACAAAAACAAATACGAAAAAATAAAGGTAAGAATAAATAACAATATGATATATGTAATTTGTATAATTAATTTAAAAAATAAAAATAATTTTATAAGAAATCTATACAAATTCTATTAAAATAAAAAACAAATAAAATTGTTAAATAATAATAATAATAATAAGTTATTCTTTTATATGAAATAAGGACTAAAACCGTAATATTTATAAACTACAGGAATATAACATACTAATTTGTAAATTTAAGAACCAAAACTTTAAATCAGATCAAAACACAAGGACCACTTCTGTAAGTTACTTAAAAAAAAAAAACCATGAAAATGGTTTTGAAAAGTAGACACGAATCATTATATTTTTAATATTAGTTTAATTGAATTTACTATCAAAACTAAGGTTGAGCGCGGTATGGTTCGGTGCGGTTATTAGCGAAAACATCACCACTAACCGCAAATGCGGTTAATCAATTTTCAAAACCGCTTGGTGCAGTTATTTTTGAGGTGCGGTTAGACGGTTATTTTTGCGGTGTGGTTTTGTTTTTTTGTGTTGCAGTTATTAACCACATGGATTTGGTGCGGTTATTTTTTTGTGGTTTTTAACCACAGTTTAGAGTTCAAACGGTTTTAAGAGTTTAAACATATTTACTTGTAATAATAAAAAAAACCATAAGGTATAAGACAATTAACTTAAATCACAAACAACTAATATCTTAAAAACGTCAAATCAATAATTATTAACAATAAATATCTTAAAATGTTCTAATTTCACCATTTTTCAAAATTAAACATAACAAAAAACCAACACTTTTGTCTTCTAGTATTTTTTCATCTTTCATCCATGAAACTTGTCTTATTTTTAATATTTAATATATTAATAATTAATAAAAAAAATGTATATAATATATGCGGTGCGGTGCGGTTTTTTTGCGGTTTTCGAAAACTAATAACCACACCACACCGCAAATTTGCGGTTTTTGAAAAACAATAAACCTCACCATCAGTTTTTATTGCGGTTGCGGTTTATCGGTTGCGGTTTTTGCGGTTAATTTTAGTTGCGGTGCGGTTTTTGCTCACCCCATTCAAAACCCGGTTTTGTGCAGGTGGTTTTGACTTTTTATTGGGTGTGTTTAAAATCCCCCAAATATGCTTCCACAAAGAACTAGGACTCTTGGGATACTCCCTTCTCATGGGCTTTCACCATGAGAAACATGAAAAAACAGTTGAATATGTATATTTGCTTAAGGAGTAAAGTTCGAAGTATAAAACAAGATTGTGCTCATACACAAATTATTTCATATCGGTGGGGCTAATGACATACCACACCCAACCATTAGTTCCAAAGTTGACCCAACAAAGGCCCAAGTCGTCAATGGCCCACTCCATTGAACCCACTTGCCAAACTCATGCATCGTTAGCTCTATACATCATCAAATACATATATCTCAAATTGGGTCTATCCTAAAGTCAATGAAAACGTTATTCAAATAAAAATAGCATATTCCAACAAATCTTGTTATAAAAGGTGTTCATAACCATAAATTCAAACGAGAACTAAATCAAATATGTTATGCTCAAATATCGTAATCTATCTTCTCTTGTTTTCAATTGTTTGCTACTATGCACACCAATTTTATAATCCGAGTGTATTGTGTTTGGGATTACTTTTTAAAAGGACTTTTTGAACTTTTAACTTTTCTAAAACGTTAAAAGTTTGAATAGGTGTTTAGCAATTCTAAAAGTCTTTTTAGAATGACTTTTTGACAAGAAGAAAAATGAGTGATTTTAAAAGGTAAAAATTGTGACTTTTGGTTTTTTAGTCTTTGCTCCCTTAAAAGATAATCCAAATACATTGTAAAACCTTCTTTTGTAAAAATTTATAAGACAAAAAGTCATTTTGTTGAAAATGACTTTTTAGGCTAAAAAGCAATCCTAAACACCTCCTCGTGAATGTAGGAGGAGTGTATTCTCACATTCAAATCTTGATATACGGCTAACCGATTCATTTAAGTTAATACTGAAACTGAGATCAAAGGCATGTTGTACTCGTAGATACTTTATGGATCAAGGTATTATTGAGTCATAAATTATTATCCCGAACTTAGAATAAGTGATGTGAACAACTCGATTTAAAAGGCGGCATTGTGTAATGGCTGTAAAAGTATAGGGTAGTAATTGTAATATTATGTAATTGCCGGCTCTGTTAAGCCCTAGACCATAGTAATTATCGCCAAAACAGAGCTTTTTGCTTGCACATCCTACCAAAACCCTTTCCCTTCGCATTTCGCTCCTCCATACCCCCAGAAGCAGACGCAAAATCACCGGCGGCGATAACAACTACACACCTTCCCTTCCCTTCACTGAAAACTCAAATCTTCCATCGACAGCCTCAATTCATCATACATCTTCTGTTTCTTCTGTTTCTACAACTTCAATTTGGTAAGTCGTAAGCATTCGCTATTCGTTATTGTTGCTTCAGTAAAATGGTTATTGATTGTATGATATTCATGTGAAATGCGCGTTGCTTGCTTGAATTATATTTTCTTCTGGTTTTTAGTTTCCGTCAGGTTTAGGGTTTATAGGTTTTGTCGAGTTTTAGGTCATGAAACCTTTTTCTTCAATCCAAGCTTAAAGCTGGTAAATGGGTTCGTAATCACAAAGATAACCCTAGTTTTTCGTAATTAGGGTTTAAGTATATGGGATGGTGGTAAGAATTAATTATTGGTTTATTAATTTTTGCAGAAGGATTATCTGGATGATCTGCATAAACCATCAAAAAGCTCTTCAATAGCTTCAGAGAACTCAAATTATCAAGGTCATTACTCATCAATGTTGCAGAATTTGAATTTCATCTCTGATCAATTGGACCTCACTTCACTTATCAGACATCGATCTTTCACATGTCCAGTCAAGACTCAATCAACAGTCACTACTTCACAACGATATCACCATTCCGTACAATGCAGAGGCATTTGCCTCGACAGAATCACTGATTCCGGAGTAGACTCATGGAAGAGGAATAGAATCAATGAAACCAATTTCACAGAAAGGCATTCAGAATCTTCAAATAGAATCTTGGTGAACAACAACGAGCAAACAAACAACGACCTCCTACAGAATCTATGCAAAAAATGGGAATTAATAAAAGCAGCAAGATTGGTAGCTGTAATGACCCGTAGAAACCAAATCCCACATTTTGATTCTTGCATAAAGTTAATCAGAGGCCTAATAAAGATCGATTATATAGATCGAGCTTCCGAGGTTCTAGAATCCATGGTTATGTCTGGTGGTGTTCCAGATATCATCACTTACAACATGCTAATCACCGGTTTATGCAAGAACAAACAAATAATTTCTGCTATTAATCTTCTAGAAAGTATGAGCTTATCCGGTTGTCCTCCAGATGTGATTAGCTACAATGCTATAATTCGAGTCATGCTTGAACATGGCTACATTCAGCAAGCGGTTTCATTTTGGAAAGATCAGTTATCAAAAGGGTGTCCTCCTTACACTAGTACAATCACTGTTCTTGTTGAGTTAGTGTGCAAATCACGTGGGGTTATAAGAGCTATTGAAATTTTACAAGATTTGTCAATTGATGGATGTTATCCTGATCTTGTGACATATAATGCTATGATTAATGTCAGTAGTAAAAGAGGGGATTTTGGGGACACTATTTTGATTCTACATGATCTTTTATCTCATGGTATGAAGCCAAATACGGTTATGTATACGACTCTTCTCCATTCTTTTTTTAACCATGGTTACTTGGATGAGGTGGATGAGATTATTTCTCTCATGAATGAAGCTTCACAATCTCCAACTATGGTGACCTACAATATTTTGATAAGGGGTTTTTGTAAACACGGGTTTCTTGATCGTGCGATTGGCTTTTTCAATGAAATGGTTTCTTCTAATTATACCCCTGATATAATCACTTACAACACGCTTTTACGTGCGATTTGTGATGAAGGAATGACGGATGTGTCCCTGGAGATTTTGAACTGTTTGGGAGACAAAGACAGTAATACCCCTCCGAGTCTTGTAACTTACAACATTGTGATTGATGGATTGGCGAAAAGGGGTGATATGGAGAAAGCGGTTGATTTATATCAGAAAATGATGAAGGAAGAAAAAGATATTGTTCCTGATGATGTTACTCATAGATCCTTGATTTGGGGGTTTTGTCATGCTGATATGGTTGATGAAGCCATGGAGATTTTAAAGGTGATGGATAGAAAGAACCATAGGGCGACACATAGTACTTATAAGTATATTATTCATAAGCTATGTGAATATAAGAAAGTAGAAGGGGCAATTCAGGTATTAAAAATGTTGGTCTCAAGCCCATACAAGCCGTATAGTGAAAAGTTTTATTCTGATATGCTTTCAGGTTTAGCTACAAATGGTATGAACAATGAAGCTAAAGAACTACATCAGAAACTGATCGAATGGAAGGCTGTTTAAATCTTTTTTTTTTTTTTTTGTTCTTCTGTTTTCAGTTTAGTAATGAAAAAAATATCAATGATAAATGGCATACCTTTGTAGACCATTTAGCTATATCTGTTTTCAGAATCCAGAAATGGGAAAGTCTTTTTCAACCTTGTAAATGATTCTTGTGAGATTACCTTCATTTGGAAAAGAGAATGACCCAAGTCAATAGCCTCTGCCCTTCTGCCTGAAAACCCGACCCCTTCCACCAACAAAATGTAAGATGTCTGATTTGGTTGACAACCCGTTTCCACCATTTCTTCCAACACATGAATAGCATCATCCATTCTATGAGCTTTACACAATCCAAGAAGTATGATATTATAAGTTATAACACTTGGCATAAATCCATTACTTTTCATACTTTCCAACAACCCAATCGCCTCATCCACCATTCCATCTCTACACAAACATGATATAAGAGCATTGTATGTGATCTCATCAGGGTTGATTCCTTTCATAATCATCTCAGAAACCATACTCAAAGCTTTCTCTCTTTCTTTATTGTTCCATAAAGCACTTATCATGGTGTTATAAGTGCTTACATCAGGTGGACACCCTGTTTCCCCTAATCTTTCAAAAATCTGCATGGCTTCATCTGCATTTCCATTTTTACACAAAGCTGATAACACTGTGTTGTAATTTACTATATCCGGCCAACTTCCAGTTGATATCATGTAATCTAGAAAACCAATTGCTACATCAAGTCTGCCTTCTTTACAAAAAGCAGAAATCAAAGGGTCGAAAGTGAAAGCATCAGGAGTAAGCCCAGTTTCTACCATGATCTTTAACATATTCATAGCTTCATCTACCTTACCATCGCGACATAAAGAGGTTATTAAAATGCTATAAGTAACAGCATTTAACTCACAGTTTCTTGAGAACATTTCTTCCATTAATCTCTCTGCGTCACCCCATTTCCCTTGATTCAACAATGCTCGTAGTAGAATGTTGTAGGAGATGACATCTGGTTTGCATCCTTTTGATGGTAAACTTCTAACGAATTCAAAAGCTTCATCCATCATTCCTTCTCTACATAGACCTCTGATGATTGCATTGTAAGTGTACATATCCGGTTGAAGACCTCTAGACAGCATTTCATCAAGAAGCTTCATCGCTTCAGTAATCCCACCGTCAAAAATGGTGGCCTCGATCAAAATTGTGTAAGTAATCACCGTAGGTTTACAGTTATCCTCCAGTAGCTTATCCAACATCTTCATAGCAAATCCAAGTTTCCCTCTACTACATAGACTCCCGATCAGAATATTGTAAGTAACCACGTCCGGTGAAAACCCTTGATTTCTCATCCGATCTAGCACTCTGTTGGCTGAATCGATTTGATTCAGCTTACAAAACCCGCTGATTACTGCATTATAGGCGAAAACGTCTGGTTCACCATGGGATTCGAGTATCTGGATCACTTTCACTGCTTTTTCGACCCGTTTTGTGTTGAAGAAGCCCTTAATGAGCTTCGTGCAGAGGATAACGTCAGGTTTATAGCCTTTGCCAACCATGAGCTCTAGAAAGTAGAGTGACTCGTCGTATTTACCTGCTTTGCAGGACCTGTTGAGCAATTTCATGAAATGTGTCTCTTTGTAAGTGTAGGATTGGAAATGGGCAGGCTTCGAAGTGGTAGTAAGTTTGACATTTGAAGAAGAGCTTCTACTGTTGTTGGGACTAGGGTTTGAGTTTGGGTTTCTACAGGTTATAACAGAGTAATGATGGTGAGTAGTTGTTGTGTGTTTTGGGTGAGCGTTGAAGGGGAAGAATGTTGGTGAGAATTCTGTAGAAATCATTGCCTGATTTGGTCCGAGAGATTGAAATTCAGTAAAGTCTCATTGTCCAGAGAATGGAGAGAGAGAGAGAGAGAGAGAGAGAGAGAGAGAGAGAGAATCTGTTATATGTGTGGCAGGATATGAAGATTTCTGATTTCATGACAATATCCGAGTTTATGGATAAGATGAGACCCATGTATTGTCCGGGTCGGGTCAAGTTTTACTCATGCTTCATTTGGCGCAACAATTAACGGTATAAAAATAAATAACAAAATAAAAGAAAATTCATACAATGATATAAAAGGTTTAGAATGATTACTGTATTGTTTCAATCCTATTTTGGTCTCAAAATTTGTTTTATTCTTCTTAAACTTTTTTTATTTGTTAATTGTATTAGGTTGGTGATTACACAAGAGGTCCTTACACTTAATTTTTCGTTTTCTTTTAATCTTTTTCATCGACATGCCTTTTTTAAGAGCTTAATTTTCATGTATACCGAGTTGGCAAAAGCTAACCAAAAAAAATGGGGACTACAAATGAAAAGGATGCCCATTGTATTTTTATAGTACATCTATGACTAATTACCTAAGGATCACCCATTGAATTTCGCCCTAATCTTAATATGCATACATGTACAGACACATACAAATATAATTACATATACATACATATACACATAAATATACACGCATGAATACACATTATATACACATAAATATACATGCATGAATACACATACACAAGTACACAACAAATGCATATATACATACATACATACATTATACATATACAACTACACATATATACCATACACATACACACGTATACATAATAGCAGAGGGAGCAAACGGGCACACCGACACTACATCCCCCCGTCAAACAAAGTTGTGCTTAGGGTTAACAAGTTATATTGTTTTTTCTTATTTATAAAAAATGAAATGGTAGATTTATACTTTGAGTACAGTAATATATTTGATCCTCACCACCATCCTTTTTTGGTAATGGCTAATCCGCCACGATGCTTTTAGATGTAATAAATTTCCACCCACAAGTTAAACCAACATTTTGTAGCAATATGTTGCCTTTGAAAAACCAATTTTCATCAAAAGTGTCGATCCTAACGATATCAAACAAGTCTAATTCATTTTTATAAACTCATCAACGTCAATGTAACGTCATTATCTTTTAAATATATAACATAAGTTTTTATAATTACTTCTACATTAATGAAATGTTACTCATCTTTTAAAAATAGTTTCACTGCTACATCAACAATTCATTTATAATTTTCAACATATATCTTAAATATTAATGTATAAATTTAATTATTTATAATTAGTATAATATATTTTTATTATAAAATAATAAATTTTATGCATGTTTATCATATTTACAGTTAATTTTTCTTTTTATCCCTATTGGTCGCGGTTAATATTTTGTATAACTGAATACGTTAATAAAATTTAAAGCAAAAAAATATAATATATATAAACTAAACCGGTGTAATTTTTTTTTTGAAACAACAAATTAATTTACTCATAAACTACTTCTAATCACCATTTATGTCTTCTAATGAGGCTTGAACCTATCATCTCTCATTTGAGAGAGTCATTCTTTATCGTTAGACCAAAAGCCCTTTGGTGAATCGGTACGAATTTATCTTTTAAATTTAAAGATTTTACATTATTTGAATATAAAAAATATATTTTAATATCATATTATCATATAAATTGTCATTATTCTGAAATCCTGACTTTGCTCTTATATGTATGTGTTTATACACACACATGCATATACATATACTTGCATATGATTACACATGGTTATGCAACCAAGTTTTAGAGGGATATGTATAAGGATGGAAGGGTAGAGTGTGATCATAAAGAAAGACTAGGCCGACCGTTATCTGGGGAGGTGTGTCTATGGATTACGCTTAGACGCCCAAGTTAGAGATATATAGTTGAGAGAATATGAGAGAGATGAAGATGATTGGGTTGTGTTTTGTTACTTGTTGATACCTCTTATAAAAGAGGTATTTATATCATTCGTGGAAGAGACAATATCAGGGTTATCGTATGACTTGTGACACTATCTTCGCATGCTTTTGCAGGTGATCGTGGGTGTCATACAATCTTATGCTAGAATCAAGCATGACACTTTAGGCACTCGGGCTTTGCTCTTGGTTTAGTGGTATTGCAGCCCGATTCTACCCTCGTTCCAGCTCCTAGGGAGTCGCGCCGCTACCAGGTTTGCCCTATTGGGGGCAGGGGCGGGGTGGGGAGGCTGTAAATTTCTGGGGTGGGGGCGGGGGATGCAATCCCTGTCCCATTTGTCCCCGTTGACATCCCCTATGTCGGAGTCTCATGAATTTATAGTAAAAAAATGGATCAATATCCGATTATAATGCAAATTACAGAAAAATAGCAATATAGTTTATCCTATTTATGAATATAGGCGATGTATTGAATCTATAATTTTTTATGGATTACAACAACTTCTAAGTCTAAACATATCATCACCATGTCATACTTTGGTTTTTGTTAGCATAAGATCCAAAAGAAAAGCCTTCTCAGGGCATACCTTATTCACCACTTGTTCCACTTCTTCTCCTACCTTCTCCACTACTACACTCCTCCTACTCCTCACACCTTCATCTTCATCCATTTCCTATACACATTAATTACACAACAAAAAGACTTCCATAAATTTGAACAAAATTTAGAAAAAACAAAGTCTATGTTACTTACCTTGATCAACCATATTATATAAGTAGCAGCAAACATTGCTTGTGCTTGATAATCCTCAAAAACATTATCCGGGATCCTTTTACACCATCGGAAAAGTTTTATTTCATTTTCCACAAATAAATCCAAATGGGTCCCACTCCCACTCCCACTCCCACTCCCACCCGTATGACTATGACCTGCAAAATGCTTCATCCAGCACACTGACAAGAAACGCCTGTAAAGCCATAAGGCCTGCGTGCATCACATAAATACAAATACTACACTTAAAACTCCACCCAATCACAAATGAAAAATTATAAACAAAAAAAAAACACACACACACATACCTCTCGACCTATGTAACGCTTGATTAATATCTCACTCCATGTTATCTCTTCCTGATAGATAATTGCAAAAACATAATAATAACTTAATTGTATGGAAAATAACATATCATGAAGCTGTCAGATGTCAGATGTGAGTAAAAACCTTCCAAAGTTGACAAATTTCTGTTGCTTTTAAGTCTTGTTTATACCATGAATCTTCTAATGTCCTGCTCATTAACCGCTGTCCAATAACTTACATTTTAGTCACTTAAATAAACAAAGTCAACACAAAGTCAACAAACTTACAGTTCGATAATGAAAGCAAGAGTTATCTGCAACATGTAATCCAGCCCAATCTCTATATTTGATTAACTCATCAATCACCTGAGACAATCAACTATCAAGTCAAGAAATACTCCAAAAGAAGAAAATTGTGAAATTATTTTATCAAATTTGTACCTGACTCTCGGGCATGTAGGAAACTAACCAACATCGATGATTCCATGCACGATAATTCATCTTTGACTTCTGTATGTATAATTACAGACAACATTATCAATCAAGGAATGTGGTGCTACATAAAAAAGAACAGTTGAAAATATTTCAGTTAGTTAACCTCTGCTATTCTGTTAGCTAAATCAGATTCGTTTTTCAAAATCTCTTCAAGATTTGTACACTTTCCAGCTATCATCTTGATCACCCATCGCCTATCATAAATAGAAAAATGTTATTGAAAGATGGAGGAGAAGACAAATAAAACATCAGAAAGAAAGAAACTTTATTGAGGCTATAAGTAAGAGCTACCTTCCAAAATGTTACCTATGGCTCCATGTACGCTCGCTTTTTGGTGAACATGAAAGAACCAAACTTGAAAGTGAAAGCTCATCAAGATATAGCCTAATGTCTTGTTTGTTTAAGACAACTTCCTTTCTGCAAAGCATGAAAACATAAGAGAAGCCACATCTTTCAGGGATATAAAAAAAGAAGAGCAGATGATGTTTTTTATGAATCAGGGAAACAGAAAGAGACCTGCAATTCCATGCAGTTCCAAAATCACAACTCAGCAGCAAAAGCGCTCTGCTATGCTTCATTAGTTCGTTTTCAAGACCAGTTAGGGGAGATGAAGTGGCTGAGATATTATCTACTTTCTTTGAATGTAAAGGGATCAGCATCTTATATTGATGTAGTGAAGACATAAATGCATGTTTAGCAGCAGTGTATAATGGGTGGATTGATTCGGTTGAGATGCCCACTTTGTGATCTTTACTCCAGAAAGACATTTCGGTGGTATTAGCTTGTGAAGTGTCACTCATGGAAGCAAATTGGGATGGATGAACAAACCCCACTTCATCACTGTTTGCAGATGAAAAGTAGAAGATAAAGATACGATATTTTAAGCATAAGATTTGGTATAGTAGTATCACATGTAAAACTTACATTAAAGGATCCGATTCGAGAATGGACTCTAATTGATATAGAAGAGAAGAAGGGTCCGAGTAGCTGGATGGAACTGCTTCACTCATGATTTGAAGGACTAACAGCTTGGCTCTAATAAATATTCAGCACGCAGGGATATTTTTGTCCGCAAAAAAAGTCTCATATAAGTTTTTAGGAACGAGATTGAACCTCACCCAAAATTGAATCATTTTCTTCAGTTTCAATCAACGATTCCAACATAGAACTATGAAGACTGAATGATAACAACACAAAGCATATTCAGATGCAATGGAATGAAGCTTGAACTATGGAATTATGAACCCTAACAAAATAAGCAACAAAATAGAGAAGTTATGAACCCTACCAACAAAAAGATCATGATTCCTTTCTATATTTGATGATGTCTATTTTTTCCATTCCATAATTAGTATCAGGCTTTGTCCAGAAAAGAAAAAGGAATACCAAGAGGTGAATGGTTTACCATTTGTGGAACACCAAAAGTTTTTCAGTGGCAAATGAACTATCCAAAAGTTTCTCAGTATCAATATTTGCATCAATTAACCCAATACACAACAATCAAATTAACAGAAATGTGCCATTCCTATTAATTTGTTAGTGTATTGTGTTTAGCCAAATATCACTTTAACTTTGCAATTGGAATTCAATTAAGTTATCAAACAAATGAATTAAGTATATAATAAATTAATTAAGTTTTAGAATCAATTACATCAACCAGATTTATATATATATAAATTTCTGAAAAATAAAAATTGGAGTGTAACTCATACCATAGGTTATCAGGAATCAGAATTAACGAGAAAACAATTTAGGTTCTTCAACACTAAAAACGAAAAATGAAGACTTAAGAATAGTCAATTACACTTTCCTCTATTGAGATTAGAATGGTAATATGATACCTTGAGATTATACTGACGGGAGGAATCATTGAAGGGTCGACGTCAACGGGAAGAGGGGTTGGAGGGGAGGCTCCAATCTATTAGCTTCAACTCCCGTGGACGTGAAGGAGAGCGTTGATTTAGCTGATTCGAGGAGAAAAATGTCAAAGGGATTGGTTATCTGTTTGGCAGGATCTGAATTTTTAAGATCTGAAACGTTAAGAGCATCTGAATTTTTAACAAGCTGTTTGGTTGGAACCTCTGAATTACTGTGCTAAATAATGAAAATGACCATTTTACCCTTCTGTATTATTTTTTGCTAAATTCAGTAATTCTATTTTATAAAATAATTTAACCAACTTCTTAAATAATTATATATATATATATATATATATATATATATATATATATATATATATATAAACACCATATAAAATCTAAACACCCTACAAAATCCAACACATATGAAAACACATACAACTATAACAAACATGAGCTGCACATAACTACATAATGTTATAATTGGAAGAACTCTATCACCACACACCAACATTATCATAACCAGAGTTCCAATATGCACCACCATAACTTCTGTTGAAGAACTCTATCAACAACATTTTCTTTGACAAATAAGATGATATGCAATCCCTTAAAAAGAATATTTCAAGTATGAAATATTTTAAATCAACAAAATTTGCAGCAGCACACAACAGGCAACAACTATGAAATCCACCTCCAAAACCAACCACATAAAACATGACCAGGGGCAATATCTCCAAGGGGAAATCGACCACCAAGCTGTAACTTTGACTTTAGTTGAATCCAAAAACCATAACTTTGACTTTATTTGAATCTAAAACCGACATCAGATCAAAACTGAAATATAACCTAACAAGTAACAATCACATTGATGAAAATGGGCTACAACATAAGGGGTAGGATCGACAAATCAAGCCAATTTTTTTTAATGGAGAGAGCGACACCAATTAAGGATAAAATTAATCGGTATCTATCCGCTTACTTTCACCATCGTGCTTGAATGCTTGTTGGGATTGGGATTGAACCAGAATAATCAAGTTTCAGGGAAAAAAACTTACCAAGAGCTGTGTTGTAGATGAGGGACCAGGAGAGCTTTGCTTCCGGTGGTGATGGTGGCACTGGCGAAAGAATCGGCCGACTGGTTCAGACCGGAGATGGAGTGGGTGAGCAAAACGTCATGTATATTGAAAGAGAAGATGGAAAGTGGGGCTGAAATATCAAGGGCAAACCTGCAGAAGATGCCGGCGATGCAGCTGGAGCCGAAGACGAAGGCGCCACAGGCGAAGCCGACGACGGCGGCAGCAGAGGGGATCGGAGCTGCAACAGATTGGAGTAAAGGAGAGGCGTCGTTGATGGTTGGGAGGGAAAAAAGAGGCTGTGCCCTGAAATAGAAGAGAATGCGATTGTGAGCAAAACAGGAAACGCCGCGTGTTCTTATTTTTCTAATAAGAAGATGTCTGAAAATTAAGAGGTGTTTTCTAATTTAAGAGGCAAAAAAAAAATAAATAAATAAGATGCCATCAAACAACCTACGTCTTAATTTTTAAGAGATTGTCTTTTAATTTTTTAATTAAAAGGCAAACAAATAGCCCTAAGTCAGGTGAAAAGGAATGAGATTAGGTAAATTTTGATAACGGACAACATTACAATTTGAGGGATGAGGGAAATCATATTTGGAGAAGGTAAATTTTGAGGCTCCCCTTCTCCAAATATGATTTCCCTCATCCCTCAAATACATCTAACTCATCAAAAGTACACAATGATAAAGCATACATTGGTATGAAAATACCATCCGAAGTAAACAATGATAAAGTATACAGTGATATGAAAATATCACCAAAAGCATACACTAATACAAATGTATCATCTGAAGTATTAAAAACAGATAAATATGAGCAAAAATTATGCAAGTATGTATCGGGAACATTTTCCCAAACGGAGCAAAATTACAGCACACATGAACGAGAAACACTAGCATGTCTCAAAACATTGAAAAAAATGGAAAGTCGATCTACTCCAAACCAGATTCGAGCTACGCACAAATTCCAAATATCTACTTGGCTTTTGGCGATATAAATTACAAGAAGATTATTGTCGTGGACGTTTAATCCGTTGGCAACTACAATTACATCAGTTTCACCCATACCTCAAGTATATCAAAAGTGTCAACAACCATATAGCAGACACACTAACAAGAGAATGGAAGCCATCATAAAGCAACACTATTCATGGAAGACTAACACAAGAACAAAAAAATATATCTGCTTTTTCGGAGGCGGGAGGAATGACGTAAGCAATGAAGAAAAAATCCATAATTGAAGACATTATTGAAGACACCTGTCCTTTCAATGTGGAAGGGATTATTATATTTATCACTATGTAAAGTGTCGGTAGAATAATTAGGAGTGTTATTTTATTTATAAAAGTGTCGGTAGGATATTTTTATGTAAAGTGTCGGTAAGTGTCAATTATATTATTCGTGATTTAACATAAAGTGTGTAACCCTCAATAGTCTAGGGGGCTATAATGTAAATATGTATGTTATATTGCAATCGAACGATTGCAACAATAATTGTAACCGGCTCTGTTGAGCCTATAAATAGGGCCTTTGCCTAAATGAAATAAACAAGCTAAGTTTGAGTGTTTAAGACTTGAGTTGATCTCAATTGTCTTCTCTGTTGAAATAGTTGTTCTATTTCTGAATAGCAGAGTCCTATCCAAACATATCCATATAATCATCTAATCATTCAACACAATCCATCATCAAACCAATTCAACGCATCATTCAGGTATAACCTTCTGCATCATTCAGGTATAATCTTCTTTTAATCTTTATTAATTCTGTCATGTTGTTAAATTTATCAAAGCAATTAATCCGTCATCATGTTTGGAGAAGGGGAGCCGCGGGGGGGGGGGGGGGGGGGGTGTTTGGGATTGGGTTTGAAAATGTTGTTTATTAGCTTTTTGAAAAACAGTAAAAAAAAGTATTTGGCAAATTCAAAATTACTTTTCAAAAAAGTATTAGCTTTTTGAAAATGTTTATCTGCTTGATTGCTTATTAGCTTTCATAATGTAATCATCAGCAATGGATTCTCTCCAACCGAGAGAACAGGAACAGGTGATGAGAGACTGAGATAAACAATTATTTCTATGATTTATGGAAAAGATTGACCTAAATAATTTGAGTGTTTTGTCATAAAGATCGGCCAATGTTGATTTGGATCAGGGGTTTTCAAGGGTACCAAATTTACAAAAAAAAAAAAAAAAAAAAAAACAAACCGAACCCAACCGTAGGAAAGCGGATAACCACGGTTCGGTTCACGGGTACCCGATAAAATATAAAAAATTCAATTCAACTGAAACTATAAACTTCATTCTAGTTATTTCTTTCTGGAAATTAGTAACCCAAAGAGTCAAAAAAACATAATGAATTTCAAATATCATACATTATAATTGATATAATAAAAATAACAAAAAAAAACTAATGAATTTAGAACTATAAAACTGAAATTGTCCATATAGATTTTTGTTTGGGCTATTAGATACTTTTTTACTTATATATATATATATATATATATATATATATATATATATATATATATATATATATATGTGTGTGTGTGTGTGTGTGTGTGTGTGTGTGTGTGTGTGTGTGTGTGTGTGTGTGTCAAACGGTTCGGTTCGAGTATCTGCAATAACATCATAACTTATTGAAATCAAAATAAGAGTGTCTAAAATTAAAATAACAGTGTAAGAACAAAAAACAAATAGGAGAACCGTTGAACCAGAAGAGAAGAAAGAATGACCTTATTTGAGTGATTTCCGGTGACACTGTGTGTGACAGCTTATTTCCCATGAATGACAATTTGGCGAGACCAGGCTGCACACGTCAAGACTCCAGCGATGAGCAACCAGCAAGGCAGCGAGCGACGATAGGGATTGGGGAGGTTTTTGATGGTTTATGCAGACAATCCAGATAATCCTTCTGCAAAAATTAATAAACCAATCATTAATTCTTACCACCATCCCATGTATATCTTTGTGATTACAAAGTACAAACACATTTACTAGCTTTAAGCTTGGATTGAAGAAAAAAGTTTCATGACCTAAAACCCGACAAAACCTATAAACCATAAACCTGACAGAAACTAAAAACCAGAAGAAAATATAATGTCACATGAATATCATACAATCAGTAACCATTTTACTGAAGCAATCAATATCATAGCCTTCATCTCCATTTAACACCTGATATGTATGTATGTATGTATGTATGTATGTATGTATGTATGTATGTATGTGTGTATGAGCAAAGATCATCAACATCCCACATGAATTCAAGTATCACAAGTTCATAACAATAAATTTGATTTTTGATTACAACATTCAAATTTTAGATTTAATCATGGTTGTAAAAATCGTTCGGCGGTAGCTCGTCGGTCGACTGACGATAAGTGATTAATCAGACTCGGCGGGGATTAATTGGCGATTAATCGGGGACCCTAAATTATTTATAAAATTATTTAAAAAATCAATATTTCCTAAAAAATTAAGTATTTGGAAATTTTGAAATTTAAAATTTTGAAATTTTAAAAATTTTAGTATAATATTTTAACATTTGAAAGCTTAAAAATTTAAAATTTTAAAATCTTCGTGTAATATTTGAAAATTATTTTTTTTGAATTTTTTAAATATTTCCCGCCTACGACCACCGAGGACCGCCAAGGCCGCGTTTGACCGATTTTGACCAATTTCCGCCAAGCACCCTAATCGTAATCGGTTCGAGGCCGCCAAACGATTAATCCCCGATTAATCGGCCGCCAAGGCCAATTTCTGCAACACTGGATTTAATAAAGTATTTATAAATTAAAATGAAATAAGATTGTATAAATACAAACTCAAGCAATTACAATAAAGTTGTACCAAAAATAACCACATAATAGCATTATACAAAATCCATTACATTCATCATCAACCACCAATTCATCTAGTATTTTGTTAGAAGCTTAATCATCATCAACATCATAAGGATCTGCAGTAATGGAACTCACAATTAATCCCAGGTACCCAAAGCACAAGAAAACCAGCTATATGCATCTCGTAAGAAAGTGGGAAAAAGTTTCAAGTGCATTAACCCTTTGTAATGAGAATGTAGTTCTGAGTTTAGGAAGTCAAAACAAAGGGTAAATTGGAACCAAAACTGAAACGATGTAAACAGTTAAGATTGATGTATTACAATAACCTTTTCAACCAATTCCCAAACCTTGACAAAAAATACAATACATTTTGATTTCATACATACCAAACTACCAACAAGAATTCTGATTCGATTTTCATAACTCATACAAGCAACAAATTATGATTTCTTACATTATAAACAAAAACGGAAGAACAACCATTCGATCTACTGGTTTAAAAAAAAAAAAAAGACGAAAGAAATAGAGGTTGCTTACCTTTGTTGACGCAGCTTTGGCTGGAGAAGGCGGAGGTCACAGTGAAGGAAAAACGGCGTCGATCTTGGGATTAGGAGGAGGCGTCGATGGATGTGGATAAGCAGGATAGCGATGATTTTTGTTGTTGTTGCGTATTTCTTTTAGGTCGAGAGGGACGAAGGGGGTGTTTGCTTAGCTTTGGACAAAAAGATCATAGGATTCCTATTTGGAATCCTAGACTTTTAAAGCTACTTTTGGATTTTGCAAATAAGGAAAATCAATTTTTTGGAAAAGTCAGGGAAACCTGACTTTTTGTAACTTTTTCAAAAAGATCTTTTGGCCTCTAAAAAGCTAAGCCAAACACCCTCGAAGAAAGAAGAGGGCATGAGAATCTTTTGTTCCAGCAACATGTTGTATTGTAAGCTAAGAGCATCCACAAAGACCATTATCTCTCAAAATATAACTTTAAAATATATTTAAACTAGATTATAATTATTATATATTATATATCATGTCTGTTGTATGGCATAATACACTTAATAATGTACATCATAATTAATAAAGTAAATGATGGTCCCACTTATTCATTGTTGCAAGGTTTTTAGCGGTTGCAATAACTTGACTAATGTGGTTTTCGAAGACTGTCCAGGTGACATTGCAAGGTAATTGAAAGCACCCGGGTGCTCTAACCGAGTAAGTCATTTGGACCAGACATTCTGATCGACTCAGCAGGTATCAAACACAACCGTCTGACCGAGTCAGCCCAAATCGTTGACCAAGTCGAGTTAGACGGATATAAAACAGGGCCTTAAAGTTTTTTTTTCACTAGTAAAAAAATTTATGAAAAAAAATTATGTAGGTAAAACAAAAAGCGGGAAAATGACTTGCAAGTGTATCTTTTCGTCTTGGATATTTTTTTTTTATACATTTGCCCATTTAACTTGTTAAATATGCTCACATTTAACAAGTTAAATTGTCAAATGTGTACCAAAAAAATTTGTCTAAATATGAATAATTTTTTTACATATTTTTAAGACTTTTTATAATTTCTTACATATTTTTTTAACTTTTTTTATATTTTCATATAATTTTTTTATAACTTTCATACAATTATTTCTAAACTTTCTTATACAACATTTTTAAAGTGTTTCATAGATTTTGTATGACAATTTAATATTTTTTTATAATATTTTAAAATAATTTCGTTAAATATTAGTTTAAAACGTTATATTAAAAAATAAAAAATTTATAAACTTCTAATTAAAAAGTATTAAAAAGTTGTAATAATTTTAGAACATTTACATTGTAAAGATTTTTTTTTGTTTTTTTATTTACTAAATAATCTTTTCTTTTTATTTTTTTTAAAAGACTCTTCATACTTATTGTTACATATTTAATTTATTTAATTTTTCTGTTAGATACTATTTACTTTAGAACTATTGTATATGCTTAACAACAAAAGAAAAAAAATATATAAGAGACTATATAAAATATTTCACAAAACAAAAACATATTTATTAATTAAAAAATAAAGTTTAAAATTGATCAATATTTAAGTAATATTTAGGAAATTATTGATATTTTAAAAATAACATTTGAAAAAAATAATACAAACAAATATGAAAAATAAAATCATTATTAAAAGTGAGGGGAAATGACTTATCAGAGTAATTAACTTTTCGTTTTGTTCATATTTAGGCAACTTTCATTTTCTGTACGCATTTAACCATTTAACTTGTTAATGTGTTCACATATTACCATTATCATCGGTTGTAGTCGGTGACAATGGTAATATGAACACATATAATAAATTAAATGGTCAAATGTGTACAAAAACAAATAAGTTGCCTATATGTGAACAAAACGACAAAGATGATTACACTTGGTAAGTCATTTTCACAACAAAAGTAGATGAAAAAGTTTCGACATACCCATTCAACAAAAATTTAATGATTAATAAGGTTTTTGGTTGTTTAGTTATTTTTTATAAAAAGAAATTAAGTAAGACTATACGGTGTCATGCGGTTTTCGCCGCTGGTAGTCCGAAGTGAACTGCTTTACCGACGGTGAACACCACGCCTCTCCTATTTTTTCTTTCAGGAAATCACCAAAAAAATCCTAATATTTTGGGAATTTTTTTAATAAAATCCTAAATTTTATTTTTTGCACAGAAAAAGTCCCGACTTTAACCTTTTTAATAGAAAAAACCTAACAAAGTGAGTAATTTATTCACTTTAGCCATTTATGACATGTTTAGCAGGTAATGAAACCAAATCGTTAAATTTTCCAAAATAATGGTTGTAACATCCCATTTAAATAGAATAATTAAATAATAAACCCATAACCCCGATAAGTAAATTTTATTATTATTTTATATTACTAAAGCCCAAAAATCAAATAATAATTAGCAAGATGCTGGTTTCGGGAAGCCAAATGACAAGAATGGAAGTTTCGGGGGTTAAAGTGTAATGTTGGGATTAATTTTGCAAAGGAATTTAGAAGTCAAGGGAGGGCGTTTGGTATCATTGGACTTAAATTGTAAAGGATTTCAGTAGGCAGGGTGTAAATGGTAAAATATGGACCTACTGTGAAAGAAAAAGGAAAGGGAGGGGCTAATGTTGTCATTATGGGGTATAGTTTATTGGATCAGGGTTAGGGCTGGCAATTCTCGACACGACACGTGACACGACCCACGACACGACACGAAATAAATGGGTTTGGGTTGAGTTTTTCAACCCGCCAACCCGTCAACCCGTTTATTAAGTGAGTCATATATGGGTTTCTCAAAAAATAAACGGGTTGACCCGCCAACCCGTTTATATTCTTAATAAAAAAAATTATTTTATTTTTAAATGTATTTATGTATCAAGTATTAATATTTAATAAGTATTGTATAATATATACCATTGATTCATAGACCATTTGACTGTTTTGACATTTTGACTTGTGGTGGATAATCTAAGGTTGTAAGTCGTAACCTATAAGGCTAAGTCTGTAACATGTTTCTATGAATGTTTTTAATTTTCATTTGGATGTTTAAGACTTAAATGTCTAAAATTCAGACCCACGAACCCAAATCTGACCCATGAACCCGCCAACCTGTGAACTCGTATAAATAAATGGGTTGGCGGGTCATATATGGGTTTATGTTTCAAACCCGCCAACCTGTGACCTGTATATTTAAATGGGTCGTGTTTGGGTTGGCATATTTTGACCCGCCAACCCGCGACACGCCAACCCGAACACAACACGATTGTAAGACCTAATCAGGGTATATAACCCGTACTAACCCCATCGCACCTTGCAAACCCTAACCCTAACCTCTACATCGGCCGCCACCCCTCCACCTCCTCTTCTTTACTTTTGGTAGCCGCCAACCTTCGTCGTTGCCTTGAACCACCAAACGACTGCCGCCACAACTCCGACGATGGGATGGAGGCTCGATATCGTGGCTGTTGTTGTTGCTTTCTCAACCGCCATTCCTTCCTCCCTCCGAGTCGTCGTCATGTTGTTGATTATCGCTGCCGGATTGCGCTGCCTTCAAGCTCCGTCGTCGTTGGCCGCTGTTGGGACGGAAGAATCACGTTGGTTTCAATTGTGTCAATGTTCTCGGTGATGAATCGTATTGCCTCTCATTCCCCTCCTGTTTCTTCTCCACAACTGGTGATCGGCGTCCGCCGCTGTCGTCTGGAGGCTGCTCAATCTGGAGGCTGCTCAACACCGCTAATGTTTCCGTCCGCCACGTACCACCGTGAAATGGTGGTTGGGTTGATGTTTTTTTGATGCATTTTCATGCGTGTGCGTGTGGCTTTCTGTCGACTGGAGATCGTGAAGAACCACCATGGTCGTCGGCCATGGTGGCTGCCGGAGATAACGAAGCAGTTGCCGCCCGTTTCTTGTGTTACTTTCGGCGCCGCCCACCATAGGTGGGTGTTGGGTTTATGTTCCGAGCAAAGGATGAGTGTGTGCGTTTTATTAGTGTGTGTGTGTGTGTGTTTATTAGTGTGTTTGTGTGTGTGTGCTATTTGGATTGTGTTGTAAGTTGTAATCAATCGAAATAGTAAAGGAAAACTTGAAACCACCACCGTGAGGTGGTGGCTGCCGCTACCGGCCGCCGTGTTAGGAGGCACAGTGCCTCGTTTGCATTTTTGGACTCGTTTGGGATGTTTGGACAAAGTGGGTCTCGTTTTGGATGTTTGGACAAAGTGGGCCCAATGAAACCCTAATAGGTCCAAAGGAACCCTAATTGGCCCAATAAAGCCCAATTGACCTAAAATTCCAACCATTTAACTTATGGGCTAGTATGTGGGTAAGAAACCCTAATTGGGGCTAGGAAAACCCCTAATGTCATGAAACCCTAATTTTAGGACTGATCGGGACCCGCATCGGGATTATTTTTTTAAACTTAAATTATTAATTAATAATCATTGGTAAACTAATCTAAAGCAATGTTGGACTTAATGGATTAAGTCCTTAATAGAATAAGTCCTTAATAGGTTAAGTAGGAACACTTAACCCTAATCATCATTTCATGTGAAAACCCTAATTTCACTTGGGCCTTGATTTGGGCCTTCCTATTCGACTTTGGTGATTGGGTTATTTATGGGCCATTCAAAATCTAGCATATGGACTAGAATAATTTAATGGGTTTTAAGGCAAGGCCCATGTAAGGGGTTTGGGCCCAATTTGGAAAATTGGGCCACATATGGGCTATTATTAGACATTTATGATTATGGGATATTGGGGCATGGGAATACCAAGAGTTTGGACCAGAATGGGTAGTTGGGCCTTAAGGTAAGGCCCATGTGAAGGGTTAGGCCTAATTTTGAAAATTATGCCACATGTTGGGCTTTGGCCCATTACATGACTTTTAGGACCTTAGGCTTGGAACCAATTATTAATTGGGTATTGTTTGATGTTGACAGTTCGGGAAGCTGTCAACCAGCAGCTGGAGTTTTATCTGCGGGACTTCAGCAGCATCAGGTGAGTTATCCTCACTATATCAACAGGGTCTAAGTCACCAATGTCGGCCCTTATCGGATTTGCATATGGGTTTATTGCATGATATGTTTATTTGATTTACATCCTGGTACTTAGGATTGTTGCTATGTTAGAGATCGGTTAGATCAGCATCTTGGTTTAGGATGGTTGTTATGTGAGATTACATCCTTGTTTAGGATGGTTGCTATGTTAGATTACATTCTGGTTTAGGATGGTTGATATGTGATATTTCATCCTAGTTTAGGATGGTGTTATGCTAGTAATTTGTTAGATTGATATCCTGGTTATAGGTTGGTTGTCATGTTATCGATCTGTTAGATATGTATGAATGTTTGTTATTGCATGCTAGCATATGATATTTATGTGCACATGGTTGTTGTTCTGGGGAAAGGGTTGAGGCAGGTCCTGTTGTGTGCAGTAAACCAAGACACCCTGGGCAGACCGGATAGACTGCAGGCCCGGGCCGGGAAAATCTAGTCAAACTGAAGGCCCAGCGAGCGGTTCAGATAGGCTGAAGGCCCCGAGGAGGGCGTTCCAGACGTGCCGAGGGCTTGGAGAGCGGTCTAGATAGACTGAAGACCAGGATTCGGTCCAGTAAGACTGATGGCTCATTATGCATGTTGTTCTGTAATTATTTGCTTATATGTTTATATGATATGGTTATATATGTATGGTGTTGGTATTTTGGGGGTAACTCACTAAGCCTTCAAGCTTACATTTATCGATTATTATTTCAGTTATTCTAATGATTGCGGGAAGGCGAAGGGGTGATCGTGCACCTACTCATGTTTTATGACCTGATTCTGGGGATACTTTGATGTTTAAATTATTTTGAAAGTAAACTGTAATAACATAATGGTTTTAAATGTTTTAAAAAATTTTAAATTGGCTTGAATTTTATGGATGTTACAGTGGTACTTTTCTACAAATTTCGTCAAAACTTGTATATAATGTATAAACGTATTTTTATGTTTATATATATATATATATATATATATATATATATATATATATATATATATATATATATTAAGTTTTTATATGTATATGTTTACGTAATTTTATGTATTTTAGATATAAAAATATTTTTTTACGTATTTATATATATTTTTAAGTATTTTACATATTTTTTTATGTATTACATATTTATCTCTTTTAAATGTATAAATGTATGTTTTTTACATATTTATATGTATATCTAAGTAATTTACATATTTTTTATTTATTTTTATGTGTTACTTTTTATGTATTACGTATTTATGTATTTTTTAAAGTTTTATATATAGATGTTTATGTATTTAAATGTATAAACGTATATTTTACGTATTTATATGTATTTTTAAGTATTTTACATATTTTTTTTATGTATTTTTATGTGTTTGTTTTATGTATTACATATTTTATGTATTTATGTATGTTTTAAAGTGTTTTTATAGATGTTTTATGTATTTTAAATGTATAACTGTATTTTTACGTATTTATGTATATTTTTTACTTTAAGTCATATTCACTATTTCGTCTCATTTGTATAGCTTCTTCGAGTATGTCTAGATGATCTTCCCATATACCTACATATCTTAAGTTTTTTCAACTCGCTTATCTTGAAATTAAACATCGAATAGAAAAAACTTAAATTATATGGGTATATATGCATACAGCCCATACTGGAAGAAGCTGTGTGAATTAGATGAAATGGTAAAGACAACTTGAAGTAAAAAAATACATAAATACTTAAAAATAATATGGTTATACATTTAAAATACATAAAAATCTATATAAAAATCTTTAAAAAAAAAAATACATAAATACGTAATACATAAAAATACACAAAAAATATGTAAAATACTTAAAAATACATATAAATACAAAAAAAATACGTTTATACATTTAAAATATATAACAATATATTAACATCTATATAAAAACTTAAAATATACATAAATACGTAAAAATACATATAAATATGTAATACATAAAAAAACACTTAAAACACATTCAAAATATGTAAAATACTTAAAAATACATAAAAAAAATATGTTATACATTTAAAATACATAAACATCTATATAAAAAAAATACATAAATACATATAAATACGTAATACATAAAAAATAAAACATAAAAATACATAATATATATATATATATATATATATATATATATATATAATGGTTAAAAATACATATAAATATTTAAAATACATAAACATATACATATAAAAGCTAAAAAATACATAAATACGTAAAACTAGATATACCTACGTAAAAAATATGTTTATACATTATAGACAAGTTTTGACCAAATCTGTAGAAAATTCTCATTATTTTGGAAAAAATAACGATTTTGTCTCATGATCTGCTAAACATATAAAAAACGGCTAAAGTGAATAAAATCGCCGGTTTCTTGAACTTTTCTATTCAAAAAGTTAAAAAATCAGGACTTTTCTGTTCCAAAAATAAAATTTAGGTCTTTATTAAAAATTTTACCAAAATATTGAGGATTTTCTAGAGATTTCCGTTTTTCTTTCACGGTAAAACATATTCACTTTTACAAATCTATGTCCATCTTTATATTTCTTTTATATCTTTTTAGAAAAATCTCTCAAAAAAATGGCAAATCTATTACAAACTTGCAAGTTGTTGCTAACCGTTGATCATATTGTTGTTGATGCGACATCGACTCCGACCACCTGCTCTGAGGATGTGCTTCTACGTCAGAGACAGATCTGCGAAGTCACAACAGACAAGGCCGTTAGAGCCGCCCCATGGACTGTGTCCTGGGAGCGGGCTCTGATGGTCAAGTTAGACCATCTAGTAGATCTGAGATGGTTCTCTTTAGCTAGAGAGAACCATCTTGGTGATGGTGGTGGTGTATGGTGGCTGATGGCGGCGGGTGGCGGGTGAGCCCCTGACCGAAGTATAGTGTGGCGACTAAGTCATGGGGGAAGGTCTAGTGGCGGCTGAGCCACCTGGGGAAGAGTCCTACTCTATGGAGTAGGCTCTATTCTATTTATAATGGACAATTATGCCTTAGGCCAGCCCAAGGAGCTGGGCAAGGCCGCCCGGAGGCGTCGGGCGGGGCTGGCGGGCGTGCACTAGGAAAGGCCGGCAAGGGGGCGCCAGGAAAGGGAGTGTCAAGCCAGGTCGGCAGGAGATTCCCCAGCACGGCTGGCAAGGGAGCGTCAGGCAATGCTGGCAAGGGAACGCCAGGCAGGGCTGGCATGAGAGCGCCAGGCCAGGTGGTGGTTGTCGAGGCCAACAAAATAAATACCCTAAATATTGCACACTAAAGTAGTGTATAGTGGTAAAGAGATCATATCCACAGAGATTTGTTCAATTTAAATCTCTATGTAAATCACTTGTTCAAGTGCTTGTAAAATAAGAGTGAAAGTAAAATGGGGGGGGGGGTAATTCTTTTTGATTGTTTGTCAAAATTAAAAACTAGCTAGAATGTAAATATGACAAGTAAACAAGTATAAGATTTGATTAAATTCAATGAAGTGAAGTGAAATTGGTTGATTTTGGGATAGACCACATGGATGACATAGTTGACTTATCATTAGACTAATTAAAGTAAACCTTGTGAAAATCAATTAGCTTTAAGTTCTAAGAGTTACCAAGTCCAAAAGATAATCAAATGATTACATTATCATTATGGAGGAAAGATTCCCATGGTCTAAATGAAATGAAAACAAACATATAAACCATTTGTTGCTTACTAATTTGAGGGTCCAATACTTAACCAATAAATTAGTCAACAAAAATAAGAGTTCATTCATCAAAGCTCATGATCAAAGATAAATAAACACACGGAGATGTTTGATTATAAAACATTTCCATAAACTTCAAACACAAGATAATAATAAATCTTCAAAGCAACTAATCATCCATGGGTTAAATCCTAATCAACCAAATGAGAATCTAGCCAAGCATGGCCAAAGTAAAAGAAATACAATATAGTTTAGAGATACCAAACATGATTCAAAGTGCAAGATGAAATGAAATTACACCAATCTTCAAAATCTTTAATTTCTTCCAAACTTTTCTTGAGAGCAAAAGAGTAGTTCTTTCAAGTCTTGATAATCAATTCCCCCTCCAAACCACCAGTAAAAAGGCCTCACTTCTGGATTCAAAAGCTCATCAAAAGCCATCCACCAACCTACCCAAAATAAAGTCAAAAAGTCAAAACCCATATTCACCACAGCACGATCCATGCGGACCGTTTGTAGATCCACGAGGACCGTGTGGGTCCCGCTGATTGTAAACCTTGGTCCATTTGACATATAATCCAGCCCAATCTTCTTCACTCATCCTCTAGCCCACATGCATTAATTCTTGGGAGCCTAATTATGTTATTCCAAAGCCTCCAATGATGGTCCAATGCTTCCTTAGTCTTTCTCAACTCGAGTCCTCGTCCAAAGATTAAGTTTGACGTGCTTCTCGATTATACTAACACCAAGCCCAATTGCACCACTTCAATCCCACAAACAGATTGCAAACCTCCAGTAGTCCCGTACTCCTTCCATACCTCCTATGACAAATAGTCTTTGGTAAATCCTGCAAATAAGCTCAAAACATTGGAAAGCACCTGGTAAAGAAGAAAAATAATAAAAAGAGAAAATATGCATGAAGATTAACTAAAACGAGAAGGTTTTAACTAAAAATAAGCTATGAAAAAAGTAATAAAAACGAAACTATCAAATCACCCTAAGCTTAAACCTTACATGTCCTTAAGTAAGACAAGACTAAAATGAACTTGGGATGCATTATCCTAAAAAGAAAAAGAATGAACATCTTAAGCAGAAATTCACGACACGCCTTTAAAATAAAAACATATAATCCATTTTTAGAGATAAATCGCTTTAAGGGACGAGCCTTTGTTACCTTTCTAGCAAGGGATACATGTTGATCAAGATGCAAAACGATAATACATACTTCACTATTATGGTTTATGTGACATTGTTTCGTGGTCTGATCTAGCCCACTAGCTATAAGAAAGTGTCCCTTGGTTAGAATGTTCCTCACTCCTCAAAAATTCAACCCTACGCCAAGAAATAAAACCTAGGAAAAGATTGTTGGATTAGTGTCTAAGTCCATAACTATTTTGGTATGTATTTGACCCGATGGTGCATGGTCCTTTTGGGTTGCCTTCACCAAAGCAGCTTGATAGGATGAATTATGGAGAGAGAGGATTAATTATGATTTATTAATATATTATGAGAATAATATATTAAAGGAGAAATCATATTGTTTAATAAATATTAGTCAATAATTAATTAAGAATTAATTTTGTGGCTAAAAGATATTAATTAAATAAAGGGGACTGGAACTGTCAGTTGTGTGATAGTTGAATATTGGGCTAATGAACTCCATATTAGAGGAGTGGACGAATTCTATGGGGAAACCCATTAGAAATCGTCCAAGGCCTCTAAGGATGGAGTCCATGGGCTGCTTAGGGCCTAAGCAGTCAAATTAGGGTTTCCTTGTTAGATAACCCTAATAGCCTCACTATTTAAGGACCCCTAGGCACCAAAAATGTGGGTAACTAATTCCTTAAGGTTTCTAGACGTTTTTGAGTGCCTCTCATCTTCTCCTTCTTCATCCTCTTGCTCTTGGTGTTTGTGACTCCATTAAAGGTGCAACACTTGAGGCACTAAGCTTTTAGAAGCCAATTACAAGAAGGAATAGATTGTTATTGCTAAATAACAATCAAAGGTAATATCTAAACCCTAATTTCGTTCATAGTATGCTAGATCTAGGGTTTGAGAGCTTTGGATGATTATTGCATGTACAATTAGATAAACCTAGATCCAAAGTTTAGGGTTTTGCATGTGCACCATATGATTGATGTAGTGCTCATAACTCATCAGTGGTATCAGAGCCTAGGGTGTTCTATTGTATTTGATGCAAAATTATGTTTTCAAAGCTGAAAAATTATGAATTTCAAATATGTCCTGATTCACGTCATGAACACAGTGTGTTCACCTCGTGAATTCAGTCTGTCAATAGATTTTCAAATTAAACCAGACTCATGTCGTGAACACTGTGTGTTCACCTCGTGAATTCAATCTGACAGCACAATTTTGAGATTTTTGCCTTAATTTGATTTGGATAATTACCTTAAATTGTTTTCCCAAATTAAAATCAGATTTTTATATTATGGTAATTGATATCCTAATCAAATTAATGGATAATTGACAATTTAAGATAATTACTTGTTTTATAAGATAAAGATTGATTATTTGTAATTTTGATTTGAATTATTTTGTGAAAAAATTAAATTATGTCAAATTTAGATAATTCAAATTAGTTGATTAATTTAATTATTTGTAATTTGATATAGATAGTTTTGAAAAGTTTCAAAACTTGCCCTCAAGTTTTGGAATTTAAATTTTGATTAAAAGTTTAATTTTGAAATATTTAAATTCTAAACGCTAATGTTTTGAAAAAGTTCAAAACTTTCCCTCAAGTATTGGAATTTAAAATTTGATTAAAAGTTTGATTTTGAAATATTAAATTCTAAAACCCTAGTACTTTGAAAAGTTCAAATTGCACCCTTATGGTTTTATTAAATTATTTAAGTGTATGATTAAAGGAGAATTAATAAATCCATAGTGATATGGTTTACATTTAATTAAATTAAAAGTATAATTTATTAAATTAGACCACCTGGTATTTTAAAAGTGTAAAATACACCCTTATACTATATATAACATTAAAAGTCTAATATTATATATGTATAACTTAAACTGCTAGTCTTACTGTTATTGGCCTCATTCACGAAGCTGATCTATAAGGGGGTATAAGATTATGGCCTATAAAATGGTCGTTTAATGGGTGTCCACTCTCACCCACCGCTTCCTTGATTGGTGGAGGGTCGTTAGCCGAACGGGTAGGATAGGGCAAACCCTTTCCATTAAAAGTATAATGAAGTATAAAGTAACTAAATGTTTTTACAAAATGTGACAACCCGAAAATTCCATTTTGTATAACATATCAAGTCAATAGAAGTCAGAATAGTTACTGTTAAATTTCAGACTTTTTGGAATAAGTTTGAGTATTCTAGGATTAACACTTTAGGAGATATCAGGAGAGAGGATGACCAAGGGTTTATGGTGCAACAATAAAGTCCCGACACATCAAAAGTTTAGAGTTTACGACCTAAACTTGGTGTTTACGGCTGTAAACCCTAAAGAGGAGGGGTATAAAAGTGGCACTTAGCCATTTTTAGCAATTTTCCACCTTTCCAAGAGTAAACTCCCAAACTCTCTCAAGTATCATCCCGGTTATCTTCAAGATCTTCAATCTAGTGAGTGTTTCTAGCTCTTTCAAGTTAGTATATCACTTCATCTAGTGTTTTAATACACATCCATCCGTCTAAATGTTCCAAAAGGATTCTTCAAGTTCACCAAGAACACCAAGAACACACACTAGTGTTCTTGGACTTTTAGCTCATTTCAAGCTTCCATATAGTAAGTACCTCTATCCAAGAGTCTTATAAAGCTTATTATACATCTTTACATCAAGGAAATATCCCAAGAACACAAAGAACAAGGTGTTCACGGTTTTGGGAAGCTCCCAAAACCGTAAACACCAAGTAAGGTGCCAAAGGGTGCCTTAGGGTGCCTTAGTCCATTCACAAGCCTTAGAGACATGTCTAAATCCTTCCTTGATGTGTTTATCACCTAAAAAGCACAAAAATCTCTCATTTATATGTGTTTACGGTTTGGGGAGCTCCCAAAACCGTAAACACCCCAAAGTAAGTATAAATGACCCATATTCTTTCCTATGCTTTAGTAACTAACAAGGATCCATTCTTTGATGAGCATATAACTTGAAAACATGAAAATACCACTTTCCATATGGGTTTACGATAGTAAACCCAAAAGGAAATGGCCTTTGGGCCGTAAACTCCTCAAAGGAGTGTAAGGATGCCCTAATCTCTTCCAAAGGCCTAACCATCAAGTGGAAATCCTTCAAAGGACTTGTAAAACCTCAAAATAACTTATGGTAAAAAAGTGAGGAGTTTACGACCGTAAACCCTTGATTTTACGACCGTGAACTCATTGGGTAATGGTCATGAAAACCGTAAACTCCAAAGGAGTTTACCCTTGAACCCCAAACACAATAGCAAGGTCCTTTAGCACTTAGATGCAATCCTTATGACTTGTAGCACTTATATAAGGTGTTTTACATGCCTTAGGATGTCTTAACTTTGTCAATTAGTGGTTTAAAGTCTAATTGGATACATATATGTGTGATTATATGTTAACTAGGATCATTTGGTGTGAACAAGTCTTCAATTGTCACCTAGCTATCCTACATCTTCAGTTCATCCAAACCACCAACTACAAGTGAGTTCATACCCCTTGAATTAACCTTTTAAATGTTTTTAAATGTTTATAAATGCTTTAGGGGGGGGGGGAATACAAGTGGAATCATGTTTAGTTATTATATCAATCACATGTGATTAATAATTAACATGCAAATGGCTTACTTTACGTTAACTGTTTTACCAATCAGATTTCTTCAAATGTTTATCTTAAACGTTTTTAGGTGTTTAAAACACTTTATTAAACTATTTATTAAACACTGTATGTTCATTTCAAAACCCTGTTAAATTTGTGTTTCAAACAAAGGTTCCTTTATACTTAAACTGTTTTGTCAAACAAATACTTTCAAACCGTTTTACAGACTGACATCAAGTTGATATTTTCTTAAGTATTAATCTTTTTCAAAGGTTTTATAAAAACTCCTTATATGCTTTTATATTGTCAATTGCATGCCTGTATATGTATAGTTATATAAATAATGTTTAAAGGACTTAGGAAGGCTAACCCGCTCTATTTCCTTTTCCCCGTTGGGTTGTGGTCTAGTAGGGTATCGGGTATCCGTCTGAAGGTCGTTTAACTATCAGTTATATATCATGTATACATATAGAGACATAAAAGTTTCCTCAGTCAGTTCAATACCTTTGGGTAGCGAAGGCATACTTCAGGTTATACACGTACATGGTTAGTAACTATTATAGGTATAGTTAGGAGATACCACTTACCATTCCAAGTACAGGGAATCACACAAGAGTCAGTTCATTCATGAGTCTATACTAGTACATTACATGTTACCTGAATACGTTTACATAGATACGCTTACATGAATACGTTTACATAGATACGCTTACATGAATATGTTTACATAGATACGCTTACATGAATATGTTTGCATAGATATGTTTACATGAGTACGTTCACATAGATACGTTTACATGAGTACGTTCACATAGATACGCTTAGATGAGTACGTTTACATAGATAATATATGATGAGTTACTATTACATATTATATGTGTAGATACTGTTGTATAGTTCTCATTCTTATCTTTATCTTGTGATTCAATCACATAAACGACGAGATAGATTGGACTTTATATCCTCGTTCCAAAGGATACTTTGTGGGACTAACCATTCCTAGAACCTCTGTTAGCTACAGAGGTAAATGCACATCTACGGATGTCTTAGGTTGATACCATTACAGGTATACTTTAAGGGACTAACTATTCCTACACCCAGATGTTAGCAACAGAGGTAAATGTACATCCACGGATGTCTTAAGTTAACACTGTTAGTTATCCTAGTACAAAAGGATAATACTTCAGTTATTACGTTATTTTTTTTCCTTTACTTTGTGACACATTCACATGAACGACGAGGTAGGATATATTAGATATAGATAACTATTTGTCCTTAATACCTTTATATTGTGACTCATACACATAAACGATGAGGTATACTATAGTTTTATACTAATAGTTAAACAGGGAAAAACCATCACATTTACAGAGATACTTACTTTCAAAACAGTCAGGTCTTGGTAGAATACTACTTTCAGAACAGTCGGGTCTTGGTAGAAGACTACTTTCAGAACAGTCGGGTCTTGGTAAAAGACTACTTTCAAAACAGTTAGGTCTTGGTAGAAGATTTCATCTATACTAATAGGAATCATAGGGATTTCTAGGGTTTATCAAACGCTTTCACCTAACTTACAAACATTTCCACACTTATGCGAACTTTCCTTCAGAACAATGTCAAGTCTTTCATTACAAGCTTTAGAAATCAAAGACACATTAATACTTATGAATTCACCAGCTTTTTGGCTGATACTCGCTTTCAAAATAACTTGTATTCTCAGGTTACAAACAGACAGGTATGACGACCAGGTTTTGTGAAGGCGGAGTAGTTCAAACTCGTCTTTTATTTTGATGATTCATTATGTTGTCTTATATTATGAAAGAACACACTTGTAATTAAAATTATACTATTAATGCAATGGATGATGTTGTTGCTTGTTTACTACTTTACATTGTTGTGGTACATTACATGACATCCTCCGCCCCATAACGTTTCCGCCGTTCTCGGTTTTGGGGTGTGACACAAAATTCCCAATCTTAGTTACTTTAGGCAAAAGTGAATTTGATGCAATTCCATGAAATTACACTTTGTACCCTTGCGAAGACGTTAGTGGAGCGTGTGTGGTTAACCGGCACACTAAATGGTTCTAAGCAAAGGTAACAAAGGGTGACTCAATGTTTGTCATAGTTCGGTGGAGCATGTGTGGTTAACCGACACGTCGAATAGGTGACTGTAACATTGGGGGCATCATGTAAGTTTGCATGGTTATTCACACCCTGTTTTGTGATCCTCGGCATCCCAATCACAAATCAAGGGGCATATCGAGATTTAAACATGCCATTGAAAAGTTCAATGAATCTCAAAGGATCTAAGAGTTTTCAATACATTTAAAAATTAATCTCTTTTTTGTTTTTCATGGTGGAAAAATTAGTGAATCGTCATTCACTTACCTTCAAATGTTCTACAATTTGGGTTACGACATCCCTCTCCCAAGTTGTAGAGTATTGTGTTGGGTCCCAGCCTTAATATCTCATGTGGGTGATTTATTAAGGACTCAATCAATCAACTAACTTGATTTTTCTCCCGTTTTGTAGATGTCTGAATCTAACCGTGGTCTTCCCGAATCCCATGGAAAAGGTTTTCCTGGTCAAAGTGAAAGTCTGTTACACAATGAAGGTGAAAGATCAATCCCTGCATTGTGGACTAGCTTGGTTTCACTTCCTCCACCTCCTCCTGTTGTTCTCCCAAACCTACAAGATCGAAGAGTTGAAAAGTTCAAAATCAGTCAAGCCCTGTTGGCAATGAAACATGAAGATGGAAAATCCGTGTGTGCTCACGTCCTAGGGATGAAATCACACATCGATAGGTTGACAATGTTAGGTGCATCTTTTCCAAAGAAGTTGGCTGTAGACTGGGTTCTTCAATCACTCCCTAAATCATATGATAAGTTCATAAGAGAGTATTATATGATGGATATTGATGCGACCCTCATTGACCTAACTTACATGCTTATTGATGTTGAATCATAAATGATTTGGCAAAGTAATGGAGCATATTTGTCTGGTAACTCAACCAACCATGCTTCCGTGGTCGCTCCAGGAGAAGCCATCTGTTTCTGCTGCCAAGAGAAGGGGCGTTGGCTACGAAGCTGCCCAGAGGACCTGAAGAATCTAAGAGATGGGAGAGTCAAGACGTTTGGCTCTACTTCAGGTAAAATCCACTATCTAACTCCATAAAGTTCCTATTCATTGATTCTTAATACATAGTGTGATAAGATTACATTTGAATGTTTTACAGGATCAGAGAAAAGAGAGGAAACTTGATGGAAGAGCAAGATGAGTCTGATCTCGAAGAAATGGATCACGATCGCATGGATTCGAAGATGAAATTTTGAGCTTAGAAAGTTATGATAGATTTGTTAGGAATATTTGATTAAATAGTTTTTCAGTTGATTTTGCATTATAAGGACATGTTTTTCGCTGCCTTTATGAATAAAATATTTTTTTTGATTTGTCTTATTTATATATATCCTTGCAATGAAATCATTGTGAAAAAATTGATGTTTGTGTATTTCTATAAATGGATGTGATTTTTAGTTATCTTATTTATGGTAGTGTCAAAATTTTCTAAGTAAGGAAAGATTCCCATCACCCAAGTTTCAATTGGACAGAAACTTGGAGTCATACAACTTGTATTGTGTGATGTATGGAAATCTTGGTACTTAGGAAATTAAGACTAATTCCTTGATCACACAAGTATGTGAGTCAAGTGAAGGACTAAAGGACTAGAACACAATGTTGTGCACTAGTCAAGTCCACCACAAATAACAATAAGACTATTCGTCATAATTTACTAAAAGTCTAGTAAATGTGGTTATACTTACAAGATTAAGTGTAATTCTGAATCATTGAAAAGTTTCAATGAATGACATAATGAATAAGAAGAATCAATGAAGGCAGAAAGATAAAAAGTTTCTCAAATCTAAGAAGAAAGAGAGTACTTTTATATCAGTTTTATGATCGTCTTAATGATTAAGAACCATATCACAATTGATCCTCTAAGGACATCTTAGTGTACTAGTATGGCTAAGAAGAGGAATCGGAAATTGTTAAAATGGTTAAATAAAAAGGATGAGTCATACTTCGTTCCAAAATCAAGTCTTAGAATCGTACTCCAAGATTGTGAATTGAGTGACACACACTCATCAAATGTGAAGTAGAAAAATGTTTTTCTTACTCTTGCACGTTTGAAATTGGTAAGTTGTGATGTCTTGGCTAAGACTAAGACCAACTAAGACCAAATGTGGTAATGTTTTTGTCTTGATATAGACACACACTAACTCTTGGATATTTGTTTATCAAGAAATGTTTCTTGAAAAGAGAATTTAATATGTCAAGAGGTCAGTGGGAGTCTGAAGATCTTGAATAGATTCAAGAACTAATCAAGAGTAAACTTATTAAACATTAGCACACGACTTGAGGTTTGTAACCCATCGTGTTGACATATTCTTGTTTCTGTGCCATCCCGATTTAGTAAACTATGCATATAAGTTCTACGAGTTCTCAATAGGTTGCATAAGGGCAAACACCTTGTTCGATAAAAGTACATTGACTGGCATAGGTGAGCTGCTAGATAACTTGGAAGCAATTGTGGGACCCTTGATGGCAAGAAATTAAGAATGAACAAGTTATGTCCATAAGAGTTTGAATTTGTCACAAACATTATCTTTCGATTATGCTTATGGCAAATTCACATGGATAGGAACACATACACCATAAAATCTAAGTGTCGTAAGGTTTCTCTCCTTCATGAAAATGATTGTGACGAAACGCTTTCACTAAGAGAGATTTTAAGGAGATAGCGATTATGTAAATTGCATTCTCAATTTCGATTATGATTACGACATCCCTCTTCATAGTACGAATTGTGAGATTTGGCAATTAGTTTGAACATTTGGGACTTAGTAAAATAAGTTATGAATCAGTTTAGACACATATGTGAGCTGTCTAAGGAAAGGTGTGTGTTTTTTGAGAAGCTTAGATAAAGGCTTATCGAAGTATATCGTATTAGAAACAATGAACTGTGGAAGTCAATAAGTATTGTTGTCTAGAAGTTTAGCTGGTTCCTAAATACATGTCAAAGCTAGTGGGAGCATAAATGTTATGCTGGAATGGATATAATCATCATGTTAGTGGGAGCATGATTATTATTTAAGTATTGCAAGTTGGCAATATTAATTATATAAAAACAAAAGTTTCACTTTGCAAAGTTGTAGGGGTAGCAAAGTTGTTTTTGCTATAATTAAAGGAGATAATGTTATATTTCGTTTCCAATCTAAAAGCTTATATAGAGAAATTTTAATTGAATTTAGTCAAAGGGTATATTTATTATTTGCATTCTCAAAATACGATTATGATTACGACATCCCTCTTCATAGTTCAAATTTTGAGAACACGGCAAATAGAAATATTATGACGATATTATAGTAAGAAACTGGTAAAGTATCACGTTTTTTTTATGAATTGTATCCCATACGCTTCGGGTATATGATCGATTGCATATGCTGTAATATTCGACCGTTCTAAAATTTTCCAAATGCCTAGGGCATTTAAAGGGAAAAAGGAAGTAGAACCGGTTTTGACTAAAATAATTAAACAACTGCCAAGGACAATCTAAGGTTCGTCAAGGATTGGTCGCTTGTGGACAGTTGAAAGTATAGTCAGGGATGGACCATATTGACATTATTATGAATAGATAAGATTCTATTTAGAATGAGTTGTCATATGGAAAATATGGAAATGTTTCCATGTTGGGAGTTGGATATCGAGAATAAATATCTAGATTAGAAACTTTTATGCAAGAAGGATGTTCAAAGGAATGTACTTTGAGTGTGAGACTTCATGACTATGGAATTGTCTTGTAACAATATCCAATAGAGAACTTTGTAATTTCATTGGCAAAGTGTTGGTGACTTTGGTGCCGTGACATTACGAAAGAACTGTTGCATAAAATGTTAGAATCTAACATATTCTAGTAGTGGCGAGAATTTTGTATTCTTACACTAATGGATTGGGAATTGTGAAATGAGTGTGATTGAAAATGTTATTCAATTATATTGTTTCACAAAGTAAGGACCGTGGGTAAACATAGTGTGCATGCTAAGAGCATGGGACAATTGTAGTTATAATTCAAGTAAGAAGTTGATTACCTGAAACAAAAAATGATGAGTAATCAATATGGTGATTAAATAAAATGTTTTATTTATACTCAAAGGTTTGAGGCCATATAGGATCAGTATTATTCTTGTGTTTCAATTTGCATGTTTTGACTTCCCGAATAATGAGATTATTCAAACCCTCCACAGTCGCTCATTCTTTGGAAGTAGGAATGAAAGAAGACTGTCATGAATTTGACTGTAAATTGTTTAGAGCGTTTTAGACATAGCAAAAGTTTGCTGCAGGGTTCATGAGTGTTGCTATAAGATTAGAGTATTGGAATAAACCCACGCTCACTTGGATCGCTTCATGGATTTTATCACGAGTGATTGATGAGACGATAATATCTTATATTCTTGAAACCGAGATGTGTAAGTTGTATCTTGCGAGTCGGTTACACATTGATAATATGTAAACGCACCAGTAACTTGGTGTTATAAAACGTATTATTATGTGTAATTCGGTGAGTGAGTATAAGTGAGCATTGAGTTAAAGTTTATCCGTTCCTTTTACGCAAAGTGGGATAAAAGCGATATATGTGGGCCCCTCGATGATTTAGTGATGACACCTTAAGCGCTTGGCCAAGCCGGGACTAAGTTGATGTGTTCAATTGTAGTCTGTTGTCAGTCGTCATAAATCGGAAGTCGGGAAACAATATATAGACAGAGAGAATGATTTAAATCCATGTCTCTGTCTATATGATATCTAGAATGGAGGAATATATGATCCCTTATCTAAAGGACACGCTTCTTATAAGATCAAAGTTGACAGCGGCTTTTGAAAGCTACGGTTGCGGATTAGGATCTAAAGTCATACGTAGAATAGTTATTACACTTATCTAAGTGGGGAGACTGTTGGATTAGTGTCTAAGTCCATAACTATTTTGGTATGTACTTGACCCGATGGTGCATGGTCCTTTTGGGTTGCCTTCACCAAAGCAACTTGATAGGATGAATTATGGAGAGAGAGAGAGGATTAATTATGATTTATTAATATATTATGAGAACAATATATTAAAGGAGAAATCATATTGTGTGATAGTTGAATATTGGGCTAATGAACTCCATATTAGAGGAGTAGATGAATTCTATGGGGAAACCCATTAGAAATCGTTCAAGGCCTCTAAGGAGGGAGTTCATGGGCTGCTTAGGGCCTAAGCAGTCAAATTAGGGTTTCCTTGTTAGATAACCCTAATAGCCTCACTATTTAAGGACCCATAAGGCACCAAAAACGTGTCTAACTGATTCCTTAGGGTTTCTAGACGTTTTTGGGTGCCTCTCCTCTTCTCCTTCTTCATCCTCTTGCTCTTGGTGTTTGTGACTCCATTAGAGGTGCAACACTTGAGGCACTAAGCTTTCAGAAGCCAATTACAAGAAGGAATAGATTGCTATTGCTGCATAACAATCAAATGTAATATCCAAACCCTAATTTCGTTCATAGTACGCTAGATCTAGGGTTTGAGAGTTTTGGATGATTATTGCATGTACAATTAGATAAACCTAGATCCAAAGTTTAGGGTTTTGCATGTACACCATAGGATTGATGTAGTGCTCATAACCCATCAAAGATAACTCGGGCCAAAAATGGCAAGGAACAAGCTACGTACAAAAGTTGGCAAACTATAATCATCTAGAAGAATAAGTGCTTCCACCAAAATAAGATTCATGTAGAGCGAAGGGTCGAGCACGCGATGAGTAAAGGGCGCCATCGTAGTTGCCAACAATAGTCAATAGATGAAATCTAACTAGAAAAACATCAAAGTAGAAACAAATTACATGAGCTAAAACCTTGAAAAGGGCTAAACATCTACAAAAGCAAACAAATGGATACAACTCCGTGGCCTGACCTTTTATTTTATTTTATTTATTTATTTATTTATTTTTATTTTTTATTTTATTTATTTTATTATTTTTTTTGTACAACAAAACCCCAAGGACACAGTTACAAATACAAATACTTAGGACACAATGAGGAAAACACTAAAAATATATAATTACATTCACATCTTATGATTGCGATAATATCCGACTTTTCAAAACCATTTTTTTGGCTCACTTTTTTGGTTTACCACAGGAATATTACAATTACAACCTGGAAAAATACAAAACATAACTATATACAACTATAAGCGGAAACTAAATCTAACACAAACAAGAGGCCAAACGAGCACAACTACACTAAGGCTAATTCGAGATCAAGTGGGAAAATGTGTCTAAATCATAAAGTAATGATGTATGATGTGAATTGTAGCCGTTAGACACTAAAGATCTCAAAATAGCGCAATTTAGTTTTTATTCCTTTCTTTGGGGTTTGATTGTGGCTTGTGAGAAAAATGCAAGTGAGGGACTAGTCGGCACGAGGCTAAGTTATCCTCCTACTTATGCCACACTTGTCATGAGTCGGTTCATATGCATAGCTACTTGCACTCTCTCCCCACGTATGTATAAGAGAAGATACAACAACTGAAGGTCCCTAAGAACGATTCTTATTTGTTATGTGAGTTTCTAAAAAGAATTGTATTTAAGGTATGTCGAGTCTTTCAAGTAAAGATGTTCGGAGATGAGAATAAAGAGATAACAAAAATGCATGTATGCTAATGGCTTAAGCTAAATGTCATGCAAAAATAAAAAGTGAAAAGGAAGAAAATAAATTCTTGTTGGGGTTTTATAAAATAAAATAAAAAAATGAATGCAAATTAAAGCTAAAATTTTATGAAACCTAAGCTAAGATGCATGAAAAAGCAAAAGAAAAGGGAATACCCCACCCAAGCTTAGAAATAGCATTGTCCTCAATTCTTGGGGCGAGGTGAAAGTACCTAAACCGACGGATCGGGAGGAGGGTATGGGTATTGGGTGTAAGGGTAGGGGTAAGGCAGAGGTGGATAAGGGTGAGTGGGTGGAGGGTATAGAAAGGGAGGAGGAAGTGGTATGTTCTCAAAGTGGTTTTGTGATTGGTGCCACTCCCACATATGGTGCAACTGCTAAGTCATGATTTGGTTGGAGACACAAAGAGCCTCGAACCGTTCGGAAAAATTGGGGGGGGGGGGGAGTGGGTAATATCCAGGAGGTGCTTGGGGTTGGGCTTGTTGTGGACCATGGGTTGGCTCATCGTTAGGCTCATCATCCACATGCATCCTATCATCATCTTTAGCCTATAGCGCATCCTCATTGACTGACTAAGTGATGGTCCTCGCGAGTCTCCACTGAGTGCGATCATGGAAGGTGAAGTTGGAGACTCGGGGGTCGGGAATAATAAGATATGCAAGCCCTTTGAGGATAATACCATGTAAATCCGCTTCTACTCCTACGACGGATGTGATGCATGTTTGTTAGAAAACGCTCATCCAAAAGAGTCTTGTTGTCAACAGGCTCGTAATCGTCTGGGAGCTCAATATCAAGACCGCGAGCTAAAAGGGTGACAAATCTTCCAATGCAAATATCACCGGTTGTTTTGGTTCTCATGAGTGCGCGTTTATAGAAAAACAATGAGGCAAAATCCGAGATCGGTGGGTTTTCACGTCGTGTCATGCACCAAAGGAAAAGAGCTCATTTTTTGTGACTTGGCCGGATTCTTTGCGGGCAAAAACAGTGCACACCAAGATACGATGGGCAATACGGAGGCACTGGTGAATGATGGAGGTTGCCTTATCGCGATCGGCACATGAAAAGATCCCACCGGTGATTTCTGTCCAAAAAGTCTCGTGGTTGAACTCGGTAGGCAAGGTGTCGAAAGTTGCGAATGTGTTTGAGGAAGGTAAGCCAAATATGTTGTTTATCCTTGCAAAATCAATGTATGCCCGGTCCCCCATAAGTTGGAATGCAACCTTTTTTCTCTCGCTGTCTAACCCGTAGTCGGTAATGAACTCTCTAGTAGGGAGCTTGTAAGTGTGTGCCATGAGTTTGAGAAGGTTTTCCCACCCGATGTTACGGAACAATTGAGTGACCCCCTCAAGAACCCCTAATGAAATGAGCGTGGGTTTGCACGCAAATTTGGTTGAGGCGACTTTTCTAGGCAAACTCTTCTTGTAATTTTCAGTAGCCTTTGCATCCCGAAACCTTGGAATGTTGGGTTCATCGTTTTGAGCTCTATAGGGAGCCTTGTCTTGGGTGGTAGCCGGACGCTTTCTAGAAGTGGACATGATCAACCTGTAAGGAAATAACAACTACACGAACCAGCAATACCAACAAATAATATTTCAATGTAAGTCACCAATCGACTCCCTATGGACTTCTAAAAGGTTCAACAATCAAAGAAAGAAATAATTCCTAGACTCATTTGATGCACTACCATACAAATTGTTGTTCTAAAGCATGCATATTGGTCAATTAAAGTCAATGAAAGAATGTAGCCATTAGTGACCACGACTTTTGAAAGTCGAAAATTTTGCGCACAAAAATTCGGGATATGAAAACTTTGAAACACTCCACCCCAAGCTTAAAACTTTTCTCAATACCCCGTGAGAAACAATCTACCACGAAAACCTGGGAAATCCAGCAACGACTTGAGATTCCGGCAAAGTTTTCCGATGAGCTTTAAGAGATATTTTTAGAGAGGTTTGCAGCCTTGACCAAGAGGAGAACAATGGTGGTGTCGGAATCGTGTGTGGTGGACGGAGTTGGCCGGAAAGTGGCGAGATGGTGGTGGTGGTGCCCAGAATTCCAGCAGCAGATCGGAGTGGTTTTTGGGTGGGGTTTGTAGAGCTCGAAAAATGGAAGAGAATGGTAGTGGTTTCACATAATTTCGACCGGTGGTTTGACGGTAAATCGAATTTAAGTGATGGAGGTGGGTAGTGCTTTATTGGAGTTTAGGGGAAAAGAAGAAGAAGAATTGGGGAAGAAAGGGCGGACTGGTGCTTTTTCTTGGTCTAATTCGTGGTCATACCTAGTCAAAACACGGGTCAACGAAAGTCAACACCCCACGCGGACGGTTCTCTGAGTACACGCGGTCCGCGTGAATTGCACTGAAACAATCCCAAATTCGAATTTTCACGTGGTCCTTTGTAGCAATCATACACTGTCCGTTTTTATAACCCACGCAGACGGGACTCCGATCACACGCGGTCCGCGTAAAAAGTTTTGTAAACATCCATTTTCTCAACAATGATGCGGTCGAATTTGGGGACCACACGCGGTAAGTTTTTGTAACCCACGTGGACGGTTCCTGGAGTACACACGGTCCGCGTGAGTGTTGCTGAAATATCTCTACTTTCGCCTTTAGACCAAAACGAATATCGCGGCTTAAAATTCAACACTCTTTTGTTGCAAGAAGGAAGAAGAAGAAGAAATGTTAAATACAAAAAGCATTCATCCAGAACATTTATTCGGGATTTGAAAATATGAAAACATTAAGCTTTCCAAAAATGCCCTTCTTTAACGTCTTTGGCGAGACGTCCTTCCAGCTTGATTCAACACCCCGAGACATCCAAATGGATGATGTCAAGGGCATTTGCATTAAAACCTTCATAGAAAGGCAACGATGCCCATTGACTTTGAAAATTTGTCCTGTTTCTTCACTTTGTATTTCCACCGCCCCATGGTCAAAAGTTTTTATCACAACAAAAGGCCCAATCCACCTTGATCTTAACTTTCCGGGGAATAACTTCAATCGCGAATGGTAAAGCAATTCTCTATGTACCGGTTCAAAATGCTTGCGGGTGATGGACTTGTCATGGAAAAGTTTCGTTTTCTCCTTATAAATCTTTGAGTTTTCATAAGAGTCATTTCTTAACTCTTCTAACTCTTGGAGTTGAAGCTTCCTGTGTCTTCCCGCGTTATCAATATTGAAATTACATTGTTTGACCGCCTAAAATGCACGGTGCTCCATTTCGACGGGAAGATGACACGACTTTCCAAAAACCAACCTAAATTGGGGACATTCATATCGGAGTCTTGTAAGCGGTCCGATAGGCCCACAACGCATCATCAAGCCTCAAGCTCCAATCCTTTCTTGTTGGATTCACTGTTTTCTCAAGAATACTCTTCACCTCATGATTTGAAACTTCCGCTTGACCGTTCGTTTGAGGGTGGTAGGCGGTTGAGACACGATGGGTCACATTGTACTTCTTCAATAAAGCCTCCGTCATCTTGTTGTAGAAATGCGTCCCTATATCACTAATCAAATCCCTAGGCACACCAAATCTCACAAAAATATTAGACTTTAAAATCTCGATAACCGTTTTGGCATCATCCGATCGTGTGGCTTTGGCTTCAACCCACTTAGAAACATAGTCAACCGCAAGCAAGATATAAATGTTGCCAAATGAGACGGGAAATAGACCCATGAAATCAATCCACCATATGTAAAAAACTTCACAAACAAGGATTAGATTTTGTGGTATTTGGTTCTTTTGTGAAATGTTCCCTGTCCTTTGGCACCGTCCACAATTTTTGCAAAACAAGTAACAATCGCGTGACATGGTTGGCCAAAATAGTCCACACTCAAGAACCTTTCTCAAAGTTCAGTTAGGTCTAAATTGTCCCCCACAAGCAAATTCATAACAAAATTGCAGAATAGATTGATGTTCTTGTTGGGGCACACATCGCCTAATAATTTGAACAGGACAATGTTTCTACAAATAAGGTTCATCCCACACATAATATTTTGCATCACTCTTCAATTTATCTTTTTGAGCGCGTGAGAATGTGTCGGGATACCTTTTTGTGACCAAAAAGTTAACGATATTGGCATACCAAGGAGTAGATTGAGTAAGGGAAAAGTGACGCTTATCTAGAAACTCGTCCTGCAACGGGAAATGAGTCTCATTTGAAGTGATCCGGCTTAGATGGTCGGCAACAAGGTTCTCGCTTCCACTCTTGTCCCGAATCTCCAAATAAAATTCTTGCAATAGTAGGATCCATCAGATAAGTCTTGGCTTCACATCTTTCTTTGTCATCAAGTACTTGAGAGCCGTATGATCTGAATACACTATAACTTTGGTACCAAGTAGGTATTGCCTAAACTTTTCCAAAGCGAATACTATGGACAATAGCTCCTTCTCCGTGGTAGAGTAGTTGCTTTGAGCATTATCAAGTGTCGTCAATGCATAATAGATCACATGAGAGACTCTTCCATTCTTTTGACCCAAAACGGCGCCTATAGCATAGTTGCTTGCATCACACATGATCTTAAAAGAGAGATCCCAATTTGGTGCTTGCATAATGGGAGCGGATGTAAGCAACTCTTTGAGCTTGTCGAAAGCTTCTTTGCACGCCTCATTGAACTCGGAGTCAACCTCCTTTTGAAAGAGTTGGCACATTGGTCTTGTTATCTTTGAAAAGTCCTTAATGAATCTTCAGTAGAAACCTACATGGCCCAAAAAAGAACGAACTTCCCGAACACAATTCGGGTAGGGTAAGCTTTAAATAACATCAGTTTTAGTCTTATCTACCTCAATTCCTTTCTTTCACACAATGTGAAGACCTTGACTCACCATAAAATGACATTTCTCAAAATTTAGAACCAAATTCGTTTCAATGCATCTTTTTAAAATCTTGGTGAGATTGGTCAAACATTCTTGAAAGGAGTTGTCATATACCGTAAAGTCATACATGAAAACCTCAATTATATTTTCAACATATTCCGAAAAAATACTAACTATACAAAGTTGGAAAGTGGCCAGGGCATTACACAATCCAAATGACATTCTCCGGTATGCAGAAGTGTCAAATGGACATGTAAAGGTTGTCTTTTCTTGGTTTTCTGGTGCCACCAGGATTTGGTGAAAACCGGAATACCAGTCTAGACAACAATAACGAGATTTCCCGGCCAACTTCTAACATTTAGTCAATTAAAGGTAATGGGAAATGATATTTTCTTGTTCTAGCATTGAGCTTGTGGTAGTCAATACATATTCTCCACCCGTTTTGCACACGGGTGGGGACCATCATACCTTTGTTGTTCTCGACCATCGTGATTCCCGTCTTCTAGGGCATAACTTGCACCGAGCTCACCCACTTGCTATCCGAGATTGGATATATCATCCCCGCATCAAGGAGCTTTAAAATGTTTTTCTTGACATCTTGACAACTTCCATCATTGGCGGATTCAACCTTCTTTGCGCGTCCCGGCTCGACTTGCATTCGTCTTCCATTAAAATTTTATGCATACAAGTGGAGGGACTCAATCCATTGATATCTGCAATCGTCCAACTCGTTGCTTCTTTATGTTCCTTCAACACCTTGGGAAGTTTCTCTTCTTCACATTCGGTTAAGTGAGTTGAAATGATAACCGGAAGAGTCTCGTTGTTTCCCAAGTGCATACTTCAAGTGTTGAGGTAGGACTATCAACTCTAGTTCCGATGGTTGAACAAGGGAGGGTGGTAATCTTGTGTGAGTTTGAGGTAATTCAATTTGCTTCACACTGAATTGAGTGGTTTTCTTGATCTCCAAATTTTTAACCAAGCTTTCAACTTCGGGGTCTAGTGAGTAGAGCTTCAACTTCTTGGCTAACTTTCCACAATCAAATCCTCTACTCAAAATCATCTCCAACATGTCACCATTAGACAATTCAAACAATTCCTGGGTTAATGATTCAACAACATCAACAAAATACAAAGATGAAACATCACTAGGATATCTCATAACATCGTAGAAATTGAATCTTATTGTTTCCCCATCAAACTCCATCGTTAAGCTTCCCGCATATACATCGATTTTCATTCTAGCCATCTTAAAAAACGGTCTCCCAAGTAAAATTAGACCCAACTTGGAGGACGCTTGTTCTCTAAATCAATCACATAGAAATCCACCGGGAAGACCAATTGGTTCACTTGCACCAAAACATCTTCTGAAACACCTCTAGGAAAGACACTCGATTTATCCGCAAGTGAAATTATGACACCGGTTTCACTTAAGGGTCCGACATTCAACGATTCATACACCAAATAGGGCATGACATTGATAGAAGCACCAAGATCAAGCATGAAACTACTAAAAGTGACATCTCCAATCTTGCAAGGAACCGTGAACATTCCCGGATCTTTGCATTTGGGTGGAAGTTTCCTTTGTAAAACCATGAATGCATTTTCATTCATTGATATTTTCTCACTTCCCTTCAATTTCCTCTTGTTGGTACAAAGCTCTTTCAAAAACTTTGCGTATCTAGGGATTTGCTTGATTGCATCAAGTAGAGGGATGTTTACTTCCACCTTTCGGAAGGTGTCCAAAATCTCTTTCTCCTCCATGTTCTTCTTCGAAGTTGCAAGTCGGGAGGGGAATGGCAGTTGAGTGGCTATTGGTGTCACTAAGGGAATGATCTTCTTTGGAACTCCAGCTTGTGCATCATTCTTAGCTATAGGATCCTCAATGGGAGTGATCTCTATTTCTTCGTGCTCTTCCTTTGACTTCTTCTTTGAGCTACTTTCTCCGGTTTGTTTTCCACTTCTTAATGTCATGAAATTGACATTTGGGTTCTTTTCGGTTTGAGAAGACAAGTTTCCACGGGACTCCAACTTACTTATGGATGTAACTATATCTCCCATTTGTGCTTCAAGGCTGGAGATACTAGTCCTTGTCTCTTTTTGAAATAGTTGGGTACTCGTGGCTAATGATTTGACAATGTCTTCAAGTGACATTCCGGAGCTACTCGGGTGTGATTGAGGAGGTTTTTGGTGATGATGTGGAGGGTGCGGTTTGGGTTGATAATGTGGTGGTGGGTGTTGGTAATGATGTTGTTGTCGTGGATAGGAGGGTCTAACCAATGCATTTTGAGGCAATGGTCTTGGGTTGTAGCTCATATTAGGATTTGGATTCCAACTTGAATTGTATGAATTTTGGTAACCGGATGGTTTGTTGTGGTAATTTTGGAACTCTCCCGTGGCATTCACATGTTCTGCATCTTCTTGGAGAATGGGGCACATGTCTGTAGGATGTCCCATTGTTGCAAATATTCCACAAACCATCACTTGTGGAGTTTGTCCCATGGCTAACTTTTGAACAACGGAGGTTAAGTCTTTGATTTCAGACTCGAGGTTTGATGTTCCCACCTCATTGACTTTTTGTTGAGTTTCTCTCTTCATATCTTGGCGCAGGCCAAAATGTTATGAATTTGCAGATATGGTGTTGAAGAGTTGTCTTGTTTGTTGTGGAGTTTTACTAAAGACATCTCCACCACTTGAGGCATCAACTAGTGTTCTCTCCATTGGCAAAAATCCCTCGTAGAAATGTTGAAGAAGGAGTTGCTCCGGGATTTGATGTTACGGACAACTATAACACAAGTTGTTGAACCTCTCCCAATAATCATGAAAAGTCTCATTTTGACATTAGTGGATTCCACAAATCTCATTTCTAAGACTTGAGATTCTTGAAGTGGGATAGAACTTGTCAAGGAAAGCTCTTGCCATGTTGGGCCATGAGTTGATTGACCCCAGGGAAAGATAAAATAACCAATCCTTTTGCTCTATCGTCCAATGAAAAGGTGAATGCCCTTAGCTTGATTTGGTTATCAGTTGACCCTTGTGGCTTCATACCAGTGCAAATTATATGGAACATCTTCAAATGCTTATGAGGGTCTTCATTCTCTTATCCATGAAAAGTTGGGAGGTGATGAACTAAACTTGACTTCAATTCTGAACATCCTCCAAAATGGGGTAATTGATACTGGTTGGAGTTTGTGTAACATCGATTTCCATCATTTGCCTAAAGGTTCTTTTTGGATCTTCTCCTCCGTCCTCCATTGCATGTGGTTCAATAATGGGTGGATTTTGTTGTAGGGGTGGTGTTTTGGGAATGTCTTAGCGAGGGTCGGGACTAGAATCGGGTTCCGTGTCACTTGATGAAGCAATTTCAACCTCCGGGTCCCTGTGAGGATTTGAAGTTTGACCACGTTCTATTCTCTTTTCCTTTGCCAAACACCTTGCTTTTTTTTCAATTTCTGGATTATAAATCAAGTCACCTCTACGTTGAGATCTGGGCATAGAGAAACAAATTGATTAAAAATAAACCAATACCCGGCAACGGTGCCAAAATTTGGTGGTTGTCGAGGCCAACAAAATAAATACCCTAAATATTGCACACTAAAGTAGTGTATAGCGGTAAAGGGGTCATATCCACGGAAATTGGTTCAATTTAAATCTCTATGTAAATCACTTGTTCAAGTGCTTGTAAAATAAGAGTGAAAGTAAAATAGGGGGTTAATTCTGTTTGATTGTTTGTCAAAATTAAAACTAGCTAGAATGTAAATATGACAAGTAAACAAGTATAAGATTTGATTAAATTCAATGAAGTGAAATTGGTTGATTTTGGGATAGAACACATGGATGACATAGTTGACTTATCATTAGACTAATTGAAGTAAATATTATGAATTAGTTTAACTTGGCTATAGCAATTCATAAGCACAAATTACCTCAACTCTTCGTAGTTATTAAAATGGTTAGAGGAGCTCTAAACACATTTCCTTAATTAAAGTCTCAAAATCAATGAAGCATGTAATCTTGCGAAAATCAATTAGCTTTAAGTTCTAAGAGTTACCAAGTCCAAAAGATAATCAAATGCTTACATTACCATTATGGAGGAAACATTCCCATGGTCTAAATGAAATGAAAACAAACATATAAACCATTTGTGGCTTACTAATTTGAGGGTCCATTACTTAACCAAGAAATTAGTCAACAAAAATAAGAGTTCATTCATCAAAGCTCACGATCAAAGATAAATAAACACCAGAAGATGTTTGATTAGAAAACATTTCCATAAACTTCAAACACAAGATAATAATAAATCTTCAAAGCAACTAATCATCCATGGGTTAAACCCTAATCAAGCAAATGAGAATCTATCCAAGCATGACCAAAGTAAAAGAAATACAATATAGTTTAGAGATACCAAACATGATTCAATGTGCAAGATGAAATGAAATTACACCAATCTTCAAAATCTTCAATTTCTTCTAGACTTTTCTTGATAGCAAAAGAGTAGTTCTTTCAAGTCTTGATAATAAATCCCCCCTCCAAATCACCAGTAAAAAGGCCTAATTTCCGGATTCAAAAGCTCACCAAAAGCCATCCACCAACCTTCCCAAAATAGAGTCAAAAAGTCAAAACCCGGATTCACCACAACGCGATCCACGTGGACCGTTTGTGGATCCATGCGGACCGCATGGGTCTCGCTGATTGTAAACCTTGGTCCATTTGACATATAATCCATCCCAATCTTCTTCACTTATCCTCCAGCCCACATGCATTAATTCTTGGGAGCCCAATTATGTTATTCTAAAGCCTCCAATCATTGTCTAATGCTTCCTTAGTCTTTCTCAACTCGAGTCCTTGTCTAAAGATTAAGTCTGACGCGCTTCTCGATTATACTGGCACCAAGCCCAATTGCACAACTTCAAGCCCACAAACAGATTGCAAACCTACACTAGTCCCACACTCCTTCCATACCTCCTATGACAAATAGTCTTTGGTAAATCCAGCAAATAAGCTCAAAAGACTGGAAAGCACTCGGTAAAGGAGAAAAATAATAATAAGAGAAAATATGCATGAAGATTAACTAAAATGAGATGGTTTTAACTAAAAATAAACTATTAAAAGAAGTAATGAAAATGAAACTATCACCAGGCTGGCGCTCTAGAGTAGTCTAGGCCATGCTAATGAACCATATATCATCAAGTCCCCTCAGCCCGATGTTATTGGTACGCAGCCGATGACATTGGATTGGACTTAGTCATATAAACTATGTGTCAAGTCCCGTTAGTCCGATCAGATCAGACTAGATAAAGCACCAATGCATTAAATAATAAATAGAATAACCGAACCTTGCCCACGAGAGTCGTGGTGTTGTGCGATGAGCCAAGCAACACTTATGCATCTTGAACTTACTTGAAACTCCTTCACTGAGAGAAGCATGATCCAGTCGATGTGACGTAACGACAAGGCTGCTAGGGAGTGTTACGCATTCCAGTCACAACTGAAAACTGTTAATATAGATAGACGCTCTGAGTGCCACGCGCGCACCCCGGTGAGGGGGACGAGACCCGCAGCTAACACCGGGTGGGGAGTTATATTTCTATGCCCGCTAGATGGGAACTTTGTGTGAATGGTCAACGGTGCACACTTCGCAAGTCCCCTGTAAATGTCTTACAGACCGAGCTTTGCTCCACGAGTTTGTTGTTGGCGTGTTCTGAGTACCGTTGCCCTGGAGCGGTTATCTAAAAAGACAACATGATCAAAATTGTGAGTTAGTGTATTTTCATTAAATCATAAACTAATTGATTTTCTGCTAGGTCTCTTTCGAAATGTTTCACAAGTAGTAGTATTATACTACTCTTCTACCCCCCCCCCCCCCTTTGTTTTTTGAAAGTTCCGAGTGGACTGGACCGCACTGCGTCTTCTAAAATTAAATTTTGTTGGAGCGTCAAGTGGTTAATTGGCTAATTTATTATTGTAAAAAACCAACCCATTTTAATTATTGTTCAAAGTAGTCCAACATAAATGTTAGTCTGGTTATGATACGAGGAGCCAAAAAGAAATGGGACCCCATTACTAATTGGGCTGAATCGCAACACAAGGAATTGGATGTCTAATTGGCTGAATCTATCTTGCAAAATAAGTCCATTGTTTTCTATTAGTCCACAAGCATTAAAATTGGATTTAAGAGGAAGCCCAAAATGCTAAAAGGAGTCTAGCCAAATGCTTATTGTTTGAACCATATTAGGGTATTAGGGTACAACTTGGGCTACAAAGCTTTCTGATTAGTTCCTTGTACGATCTGTCATAGAGACGCCACAGGGAAAGACGTTGATTGGCGGTTGAGGATATGACTCGTCGATGAACGAGTCCTTTGTGTTGTCTGGAGGTTGAAGATGATGTAATGCTGGCGGTTTCGATCCAAAGGTTTATGTCGGTGAGGGATATGACAGCCGACATTGGAGTGGTTACCGGTATTTAGCGAGCGTTGAAGGAGACCGAAGAAGGGATGGGCGTCTGATAGCGAGGGTTTTGCTCGTTGGGATCAGAAGCGACTGGTGGTGGTCTGGTTTCGACCGTCGGTGACTGAAAGGTGGCCATTTGGGTATGATTTCAATTGGTGGTGATTGTGTGTAGAGCGCAGGGACCATCGATTGATGTTATTGTCAGAGTTCAAGGAGACCGCTGGAGCTAGTTTGGTTATAGGTGGGTCGTCGATGTTGAAGATGGCTAATGGCGATGCTATTATCAGTGGTCGACGGGAGGTGATTTGGAGAGTACTCTCCTGGGTCCTAAGGGCAAGGTGTTAGAGAAATGGTTGACATCTGGTAGCCAAGAGCGACGATTGGTCCTTGTGGGGGTCGACAGATAGTCCGGTGGATGCAATTTTTTGGTACCCTGACTCTGGTAAGCGGGGATTAATTGAACACAGGAGAAGGTGATTGAAGGTTTACGCAGGCGTTGGGTAGCGTTGGTCGGTGGTGATTGTTGGTTGTAGATGTGGGTGATTTCGGGGTGCTTCGTCGGAGTTGGAACGAGTGCTGGTGGTCTGGCTAAAGTCGTCAGCGAGGTTGAGCCAGAGATGGCTGGTGGTGATGGTTCATTTCCGATCACCATGTAAATTGAGAAGATGGGCAAATCAGGTAGGGCCCACCTGAGGATGTTTTCGCTCCCTCGAATTTTGTCTTTTCTCTTGTTGTTTTGTGGGTGTTTTCGAGACATGTGGGGTCTGCTTTGGCTTGTCAGCTTTTTGAGTTTTGTGGTGTAGGTTGTACACCCATACCCCTTTTTATTTTTTATTTTTTTGTCGTTCGTAGGCTTAGGAGGACATCTCATTGTTGTATATTTTGTTCAGTAAATATGAGCTGTAAAATTTGCTAAATGCACATACATTTGCATTTTTGTATGCATCTTTTTTTGTTTGTTTCTTTACAGTTGTAGAACCCTCTTTCTACCTTTTTTTTTACTGATGGAATGGATTGTAAAATAAGGGTAAGGTAAATGGGATGAGATGTGTTTTAGTAAAAGGCACACACACAACTCTTTTTTTAGAGAGTTTGTGAAATATGCCAAACATCAGTGTTTAGAAACAAAGAGATATTGTAGTCAGCAAGACTCAACTAAAGGAGATTTGAGGAATGTACAAGCATTACAACTATGGTTACAAACAAATGTTTCAGGGGTTAAAGTACTACACAAAAAATCTAAACGAAAAAAATGGTTTTCAGGTAATATATGAACTGAAAATGGCTTTCTTCCTCAAACTTGCTAAACAAACCCCAAAACATAAGCAAATTATATTTGAAAAGGTCTTGTTCACATAAAATCGTCAACTAACATGATTTTCTTGGTAATGTGAACTGAAAATAAAATAAAACTGATAGAGATTTATCCCCCCTCATCTTGCTCAATAAATCATCAAGGTAAGCTAAAATAATGTAAAAACCCTTAAAAACTTTTTTTTATATATTCCCAAACTTCTGAAGAAAACACCCAATAGACAACTAGGATTTCTTTTCTTCTCAAACTTGTTGACAAAACCCCAAGATTAAATCAAAAAACGGGCTTGATAAGGTTTTCTTATCATAAAATTTTATTTTATTTTCTGCTTGCTATACAAGCCATCAAAACATAAACAAGAAAATAGATCTGAAAAAAATTTGCAAACACGTTTGAATGAACAAAAACTGAAGTAGATCTACAGATTTGATAAATTTTGATGAAGGCATAAACGAATTTTTTTTTGAAGGTTTTGAGAAATGTACAAGTATCATAGCTTTGTTTCCAAACAAATGTTGTTGAGAGTGAGGTTATACACGAAAAAGCTTAACTAAAAACCGATTTTATGGTAATATGAACTTGATAAAAGGATAAAAACATGTAAAAAATTCTTTTTCTCCTCCCTCAAGTTGTTGAAAAACCATCAAAGTGGAAACGAAAATATATCTAAAATATCTTTGCAAGCTCCATGAATGCTCAGATAAGCTAAAAACTTGAACAGATCTTGAGACCTGAGCTTAAAAACGGAAACAAATCTAAGGATTTGAGCTGGAAAACGAAAATATATGTAGATATCTGAACGAAAAATGAAATAGATCTAAAGATTTGAGCGAAAAATGGAGCAAATCGGGATATCTAAGCAAAACAACGAAGTAAATCTATAGATCTTGGCAAACGGATCTGAACAAGTGATGCTAGACATGAACAGATCTGAGCAAACCTGAGGCAAAAATGCAACAGATCTGAACAAATCTAGGTGAATAGGAGCATGAAACGTTGTTGGACAATGGCTGCTCGTTCGAGTTCGGGATAGTGCCAAATGATGCGACATCAGCTCTGACCACCTACTCTCAGGATGTGCTTCTACGTTTGAGACAGATCTGCAAGGTCACAATAGACAAGGTCGTTAGAGCCGCCCCAGGGACTGTGCCCCGGGAGTGGGCTCTGATGGTCAAGTTAGATCATCTAGTAGAACTGAGATGGTTCTCTTTAGCTAGAGAGAACTATCTTGGTGTTGGTGGTGGTGTATGGTGGCTGACGGTGGCGGGCGGCGGCTGAGACACCCAGCCAAAGTATAGTGTGGCGGCTGAGCCATGGGGGAAGTTCTGGTGGCGGCTGAGCCACCTAGGGAAGAGTACCCCTCTATGGAGGAGACACTATTCAATTTATAGTGGACAATTAGGTCAAGGGGGGATTGGGTCAAGCCTTGGGCCAGGCCCACTAACAAGGAGTTGGGCAAGGCCACTCGGAGGCGTCGGCGTGGGGATGACAGGCGCGCACCAAGAAAGGCCGACAATGGGATGCTAGGAAAGGGAGCGTCAGGCAAGGCTAGCAAGCGAACGCCAGGCAGGGCTGGCAGGAGCTCGCCAGGCCAGGCTGGCACTCTAGAGTAGTCTAGGCCATGCTAATGGACCATATATCATCAAGTCCCCCCAGTCCGATGTTATTGGTATGCAGCCAATGGCATTGGACTGGACTTAGTCATATAAACTGTGTGTCATCAGTTGTGAAATCATGGGAAATGTTTATGGATACAATACAAGGAAAAACGATATCTTGGGTTGCCCAAACGCATCTCGTATTAAGATGTGCGTTGGGTTTCCCAAACGCATAATATCTAAAATTCTTAAAGTAGAGATATATAGCTCATTGTTTGAGAATTAGTTGTGCATTGGGTTGCCCAAACGCATCTCGTAACAAGATGTTATAAAGGGTTATTCCATGTATGATTTGGTAAGTAAAAGATATGACTATATAGTCAATGTAATCTGTTCCTTTTGCATGAATAAAGAAAAGTGATATCTTTTGGGCCCCTCGATGATTTGATGTTAACGTTCATGTGCAAGGCCTTGCCCGAACTAAATTGATGTGTTCAATTAATTGTTTGAATCTAGTCGTCATCAATCGGAAATCAGGAAACAGAATCTTGGACCATGAGATTGATTTGAATCCATGTCTCATGTCTATACGATATCTTGCAGAACAAAGGAATAAGTGGTCATTTATCTTAGGGACAACATTTTATTTGAATTAGAGTTTGACAGTGACTTTAAAAAGCACTCTTTGTTGTTTGGTTCAAGGTTATACTTGTAATTGTAGTTGTAGACTTATCTAAGTGGGAGACTGTTGGATTAAGGTGTCTAAGTTCACAACTAAATTGGTTAGAATTATAATTAAAATCAAGGTCCTTTTTAGGTTGCCCTCATAAAGTAAAAACTGATTAAATAACTCTAGTAGAGAGATGAGATAATTTGCTAGTTTATTGTATGATTTAATATATTAATGTGTAACGACCTGTTCTGAATCGTTTCCTATGTGGGGGTGGTGACCCGAAGACCGAGTATCATCAGGCTTAGGGCCTTTGAGGAAAAGAGATTTAGATCCATTTGTTGTCGGCTGTCTTACAACATGGTACATTATCAACCAAGTCCCAAACTTGATTGACATACATGGACTGGATCTCGCTGTCCATTGCATCTTTCCATTTAGAAGACTCAGGGCCCACCACGGCTTCCTTGTAGTTAGTAGGCTCATCCAAATTTATCAGTGTACTATCACCGAGAAACGTATCACCATTTGTAGTAATATAGAAACCATAAAACTCAGCGCCATCCTAAATCGAGTGGAACATCTAAGAGGTATTAATTCGTCAATAGGTTCAATAGGAATTTCTTCCTCGGGTTGAGCGCTAGTGTTAGAGGGTCCTTCATCGCTTGACTCTTGAATTTCTTCATGATCAGTCATACTCCCACTGTCCTCTTTGCATAAGAGTTAACTCTTGCAGAGAACTCCCATTCGTGCTACGAAGACCACGTTTTCACTAGGTTTGTAGAACATGTATCCAAAGCACTTTTGTGGGTAGCCGATGAAAATACATTTCTCACTTCGAGGTTCAAGCTTGTCGTGAGTCTTTCATCTAACGAAAGGTTCACAACCCCAAACCTTGATATGTGCCAACGAGGGAACCTTCCATGTCCACATATCGTGAGGTGTTTTGGCAACCTTCTTTGTCGGGACTAGATTAAGGATATGGGCGGCAATATCTTAGGCATACTCCTAGAATGATATCGGAAGTGAAGCTCGACTCATCATGGACCGAACCATGTCTAACAATGTTCGATTACGCCTCTCAGGCACACTATTAAGTTGTGGTGTCCTAGGAGGTGTCAATTCTGAAACAATTCCACATTCCTTAAGATAGTTGTGGAACTCGATACTAAGATACTCATCACCCCTATCGGATCTGAGCATCTTGATCTTCCTGACCAATTGATTTTCGACTTGATGTTTAAACCCTTTGAAATTTTCAAAGGTTTCTGACTTATGCTTGATTAAGTAGATATATCCATATCTGTTATAATCATCGGTAAAAGTCACATAAAATTGACATGCATCCCTTGTGGAAGATCTGAAGGGCCCACACACATCAGTGTGTATGAGATCCAACAATCCCTCACCTCTTTCACAAGTACTAGTGAAAGGTGATTTAGTCGTCTTTCCAAGCAAACAAGTTTCACATGTATCATATGACCTTAGGTCAAATGATTCCAACACTCCATCCTTTTGGAGTTGGGCAATGCACTTCTTGTTGACATGTCCAAGACGACAATGCCACAGGCATGCTTTGTCTAATCCATTAGACGAATCAATTTTTAACACACTATTCCCTAAATTGTCTACAACCATCACAATTTCATATACACCATCAGAAGGCAATGCTTCAAAATAAAATACACCATTATAATAAGCATTAATAGAACCAATTTCATTATTAAATGAATATCTAAAATCCTGTCTGTACAAACCATGAAATGAAATAATATTCCTCGTCATTTCTGACAAGTAGCAACAATTATTCAAGTCTAAACATAATCCATTATTAAGCTTCAAAGAATAAATGTCGATCTTGGTAACAGGTGACGATCTCTTATTGCCCATTATCAGGTTCATCTTTCCAAGCTCCACTTCCTCACTTCTTCTTAGTCCATGCAAGTCAGAGCAAATGTGAAAACTACATCCTGTATCAAGGACCCAAGAATTAGAACGTGATGAATTTTTAGACAAAATAGTGTAAATACATGTCGAGGTAGGCTTGATCTTGCCATCCTTGATGTCCTGCGGGTACTTGGGGCAACTTCTCTTCCAATTCCCTTTGTCTTGGCAGTAGAAGCACGTTGATTCTTTTGGATCTGAGGAGGGAAGGGTAGAACCGGATTTTGCTTTGGATCCACTAGAATAAGACCCATCATGAGACTTTCCCTTCCAGCTTTTTCTTAGAGGGAGCTTTCTTATTTTCCCCTCTCATTGTCTAATAGCCATGACTGGAGCAACAACAGTAGGAGGAGTGGATTCAATAGCTTTTCCTTTTTAGTCCACTTTCAGCAGTTCTCAACAAGCCTTGAAGCTTAATCAATGTGACTTCCTCTTTGCTCAAATGACAAGTCATTTTAAACTGATCGTATCAAGGAGGTAAAGAGTGTAGGACGATGTCAATAGCCAACTATTCAACAAAGTTCACATTCAGCTTGAGAAATCGATCCACCTATCTATGCATGTGTTGCAGGTGGCTCGCGATGGACTCTTCATCCTTCATATTGGTGGTAATGAGTGACCTGACTATCTTATACCTATCTTGATGTGCTCTTTGATGGTACTTCTCCATCAAGTCCTGACACATCTCGTAAGGCCAATAGTCCTCATAGAACCATTGTAGCTCAGGGGTCATAGTGTCCACCATGCTACACGACACTTTGGTCACATCCTTGCAGTAGGCCTTATACTCAACTATCTCTCCAGGAGTAGATTTGGACTCATCGATCTCGTTCAGCTCCTTATTGATGATGTATTCCTTGTCCTTGAACTACAAGGCCATTTGGATGTTGTGAATCCAATCATTAAAATTGGACCCATCAAATGTCACCTTGGCACAAATGCTCAAGAGAGAGAAAGTGCTGTTGGAGGAACCGGAAGTGTTGTTTAAGGTAGACATCTGCAAAAGAAGAAGGATAAGTTTCGATTAGATAAAGAATCCTTCATATAACACCCATAATGAAATATTAATTCTAGGAACCAACACAATAATTCACAATTCGGAAGATGGATGTTGTAATCTAATTGTAAATTATTTGAAGGTAGGTAAATGACGATTTACCAATTCCACCATGATAACGAAAAATTTAAAATGAATTAGGTTTTAAATGAAATTCCTAGATCTTTGAGATTCATTGAACTATTCACCGGCATGTTTAATATCGATTATGCTCTTCAAATTTGTGACTGGGATATCGAGGATCACAAATAAGGTGTGAATAACCATGCAAATTAGCTTGGTACTCTCGTTGTCATTTACCACCTAATCAATGTGCCGGTTAACCACACACGTTCCATTGATCAATGATAATTTACAAGCTACCCATTGCCACCCTTTGTTAGTCCAAGTTAGTGTGTCGGTTAAGCACACACACTCCACTAACGACTTGACAAAGTGCAATGTATAATTTCATGGATTAGCATCAAATTCACATTTTTCCTAAAGTAACTAAGATCGGGAATTAATAAAAACATTTAGTTACTTTATATTTATCATGATACTTATTAATTAGAGATTAATGTCCTATCCTACCAGTTCGGCTAACGACCCTCCACTAGTCAAGAGTGTGCTGGGTAAGAATGGATACCCAATGGAGGTCATTTTATAGGTCGCTTCCTTGAACACCCTTATAGACCAGCTTCGTGAATAAGACCTACTAACGATAAGACTGACTGTTCTTATACATATATAATATTAGACTTTTAATTTTATATAGTATAAGGGTGTATTTTAAACTTTTTAAAATACTAGGGTTCTAGAATTTAATATTTCAAAATTAAACTTTTAATTAAATTTTAAGTTCCAAAACTAAACAGGTGTAATTTGAAACTTTTCAAAATTACTAGATCAAATTTTAAATAATCAAATTAATAATTTTTTCATTATCTTAAAATTTGACCAAATCTGTATTATTTGATAAGGAAATCATATTACCATTCAGAAAATTCAATTCAAGGCATTAAAAACGAATTATGGTAATTATCCTAATCCAAACAAGATCTGAAAATCGAAAAATCAGGCATTTGACGAGTCAACTCGTCGAGTCAGGCTATGAATTCGTCGAGTTGGCCCAACTCGTCAAGTTCCTTATTGAACTCGTCGAGTTCCTGCAAACAGATTGCGAATCTGTTTTGCTTCTGCTTTGGACGGTTCGCTATAGCATCAAATACAACTGAAAAACATACTAGGCTCTGATACCACTAACGGGGTTTGAGCATAACAACATCCTATGTGATCATGCAACCCTAATTGCTTTGGATCTAGGTTTTTCACTAGTTGAACATGCAATTGAAATTCCAAAGCAATAACCCTAGATTTGGCATATATAATTCAAAATTCATATATAAAAAGGGTTAAGAAGATTACCTTGCTTGTTATATAGAAATAACAAGAATTCCTTGATTTATCTTGACTCTTGAAAGCTTAGTGCCCCAAATGTTGCACATCTAATGGCTCACAAACACTTGTAACAATAGGATGAGAGAAGAGAAGAGCATAAATTCGAATAGAGTTAGAAGCAACAAGTAGTGGCTGATTTCCCTAGGTATTGGGGTTTTTAAATAGCTGAGGTTCCTAGGGTTTTCAATTGGAAACCATAATTTCTTGCTTAGTCCTTAAGCAGTCCATGGACCTCCTATTCTAGAAGCCTTGGACGAATTCTATAGGCCATCCCTAGAAATTTTGTCCACTCCATTCTAAAGGAGTCTAGTAGCCCAGTTTTGCAACTATCAATGATTTGCAAAACAATCCCCGTTCTTTTAATCAGTTCCTTTAATCCCAAAATTAATTCCAAATTAATTTATGATTAAATACTAATTAAATAATATGGTTTCTAATTAATATATTATTCTCACAATATATTAATAAATCATTTATTAACCTCTCTCTCTCCATAAATCATCCTGTCAAGTTGCTAAAGTGAAGGCAATCCAAAAGGAACATGCCACTATCAAATCAAGTACATACCAATTATAGTTATGGGATTAGACACCTAACCTGACACGTTTTCGTGGTTTGACCCCTATTTAAGCTCATTAACTCCCCCAAAACTGTCACACCCCAAAACCGAGAACGGCGGAAACGTTCTGGGGCGGAGGACGTCATGTATGCATCACAACAAATGTAAAGTAGTAAACAAGCAACAACATCATCCATTGCATTAATAGTATAATTTTAGTTACAAGTGTTTTCTTTCATTGAACAAGACATGATGATAACTTATCAAAATAAAAGACGAGTCTTGAGTGCTCCATCTTCTCTAAACCTTGTATCGACACCTGTCTATTTGTAACCTGAGAATACAAGTTATTTTGAAAGAGTAGATCAACATTTAAGCTGGTGAGTTCATAAGTATTTAATGTCATTGGTTTGATTAGTTGATATGAAAGGCTGGTAAATGAATGATGAAACATTTAGTATAAGTATGAAAAGCTCTAGAAAATCCCATATTTCCTACTAGTATAAAAGTAGTCTTCTACCAAGACTCGAATGTTTTGAAAGTAGTCTTTTACCTAGACCTGACTGTTTTGAAAGTACGCATCTCTTGAAAATGTGATGGTTTTTCCTTGTTTAACTCTTATTAGTAGTCTCTTAAGTATACCTGAAATGGTATCAACCTAGAACATCCGTAGACTGTTCATTTACCTCTGTTGCTAACAGCCGGGTTTAGGAATAGTTAGTCCCTTATGTATGCCCACGATGGTATCAACCTAGAACATTCGTAGATTGTTCATTCACCTTTGTAGCTAGCAGTGGTTGTCGGAATGGTTAGTCCCTCAAAGTATGATGTGGTACTAGGAGATAAAGTCCCAGTCTACCTCGTCGATGATGTGATTGAATCACAAGGTAAAGATAGAAAGGCGAACAATATAACCGTATCTAGACATATAACATGTAATATTAAATTGCCATATAATGTCTATGTAAAAGTATTCATGTATAAGTATTCATGTAAGAGTATTCCTTCATATAACATGTAGTAGTAATCTGCCATATAGTGTCTATGTAAAAGTATTCATATAAGAGTATTCTTTTATATAACATGTAGTAGTAATCTGCCATATAGTGTCTATGTAAAAGTATTCATGTAAGAGTATTCTTTTATATAACATGTAGTAGTAATCTGCCATATAGTGTCTATGTAAAAGTATTCATGTATAAGTATTTATGTAAAAGTATCCCTTCATATAACATGTAGTCTGGACTCATGAATGAACTGACTCTGGTGTAATTTCTTGTAGTAGTGAAAATGTTTTGTTTACTCTAAACTATTCCTATAATAGTTTACTAGAATGTAATTGATGAGTGACCAAGTAGGTTTATACACCATTGATATCTATTTGTATCGGAACTAAATTAACTGATGGAACATTTATGACCATATATGTATACATAATATATAACTAATATTTAAACGACTTTCGGACGAATACCCAATATCCCACCAGACCACATCTCAAGGCGCGAAAAGGAAATAGGGTGGATAGCCTTTCTAAGTCTTTTAAACATTTCTTATATAACTATACATATAGAGACATGCAATTTATAATATAAAAGCATAAAGAAGTTTTGTAAAACCGTTGAAAAGTCTAATAAAGAATTGTGACTTGATGTCAGTTTATAAAATGATTGAAAGTATTTTGTTTGATAAGACAGTTTAAGTACACGTAAAACCATTGTTTGAAAACACCTTTGTAACCGATTTTGAAAGGAAGCTTACAGTATGTAAGACAGTTTGATAACGAGCTTTAATAATGTAAAAACGTTTAAGAAAGTCATTTGAAGTAATATGTTTGGTGAAACTGTTGAACTTGTAGTGAATCTATTTGCATACTAGTTATAAATCACATATGATTGATTTATTAACAAGAAGTGTCCCAAAATAATCGTATGTTTGTAGTATAAAAGGTGGACACCTATACATACAGTATAAGCGGAGTGTTTGATTTATATATAAATAACAACACTTTTCAATTTCCGAAAGATATGATATTATCGTGATACATTTTGCACACGAAAGTTTCTTTATAATGATTATAAATCACATGCGATTCCATTGATAAAAGTATAAAACGAAACTTTATATAACATACGATAATCATCGTGTGTTTTACTTGTATTCCCCCCCTTAAAAGCATATAAAAGTATTCATAAAACATTTAAAAGTGTGGATTATAGGGGTATGAACTCACCTGAAAGTTTGAAGATAGCGAGATGGAAAACCGGGCAGAGTTTCGTCTCGGGAAACGGATTTTTCTCGGGATTCTCAGGAATCTCGGGAGTAAAATCGACCCTCGGGACTTGAGTAAAAAGGCCAGAGCTTTGGGTTTGAACGGGCATGGAAAACGAGGCAAGATCGAGAGGGAAAAGAGAGAATTGAACAACTTTTTCGGAAAGCCTCGCATCCTATTTATAGGAAGGCTGAACCGCCTCCGTACGCGGGGCGTACGCTCGTACGCAGCGCGTACGCGTACGTTATGCGTGACTGTAACAACGCAAATTTTCAAACAAATTTTTCATTTTTAAAAATAAAGTATTTCCATTCAAAACAAGGCATAAATAATTTAAGTGTCATGTCAAATACAAATTGTCTAAATCCCAAGATCATAAAAACATCCTTCAGTGTGTATCGATCACGCCGGCGCCTTCCCACGGTCCTCGCTAGTACCTGAAACACATACATAACAACTGTAAGCATAAATGCTTAGTGAGTTCCCCAATATACAACTTACGCACATACGCCTTTCCAGGCCCTGACCTTCCGGTCCTCAACACAACGCCTTCCGGCCCATATCATAATCGCCTTCCGGCCGTTCACATATTGCCTTCCGGCCCGCATAACATACATAGCACATATAACAAATAACTTACCACATATAGCATACATATCACATATCATATCTGACCTTCCGGTTACACAGTCAAACCCTTCCGGGTACAGTATAGTGAGAAGACTCACCTCGTGAATGCTGAAAGCTAGCAAATCCTGAAATCACTCGTGCACAATCCGACGAGCTACAACCTCCCTATAACATCACATATCTCTCATTAACACTTATATCTTCTAAGTGTGACTATCCCTAAGAAGTCAGACTTAGGTCAACTCTGGTCAACGGTCAACGGTCAACGGTCAACGGTCAACGGTCAACTCGACCGGACTCGGCGAGTGCCATGGCGACTCGGCGAGTCTAGACGTCTTCCAAATCTTTGAGATTCCCTATCTACTCGTCGAGTATCCTCCTTGACCCGACGAGTTACTCCTAGAAGAATCGCGGGGCCACCCCGACTCAACTCGCCGAGAATGAAGAACAACTCGACGAGTCCCAGTTAATCTTCAAGCTACTCGCCGAGTCTGTTCATCGAACTCGGCGAGTCCATGCCATGCAACCGCTCAAACTACATCCTAAGGTCAGAACTGCTTCGACCATTCCTAGGTCTGGCCTTCCTAGGCTGATCCATCACGTAAAGTCCTCATTTCAGTGCTCATGATACACCATATGATTCATAATTTGCATTTTGACCTAAGGCATAAGGATTCCAATCCAAAACCTTCATCAATTCCCGAAATGCACAGACATGGGACATTCTGGACCTCCATAGGTCCCAATACAGGGTTACAATCGTTTAGGGGACTAGGGTAACATTCAATCTATTCACAAAAGGGTTCCATAAACCCTAATTCCATAATCACATCAACATAGCAGAGTATACTCGAATTCTTACCTGGATGATGTATCCTCTGTGTCCCCAATCCTCAGAATGTGACTCCCTTGCTGCTCCTTTAGCCAATCCCTTCTCTTCCTTGCACAACCACTCTTCTATAATCAACAATGGCTTATAATACTTGCTCCAGATGCACACAATCGATTTTGGGTTCTTCTCAGAAGGCTAAAATGAACAATGACGGCCAATGAGTCCTTTTTATACGTCCCAAACCTGAACGGTTAGGGTTTTCGCTAAACAGCGTAGACTCGCCGAGTCCATATCTGGACTCGTCGAGTCCAGTCGCGATCCCGCGACCAAGTCAGCGATCCTACTCGGCGAGTCTAGGCTCCAACTCGCCGAGTCCCCTCTTAAATCACCCCAAAAACATAATTTAATAATACCTGAGATTTCGGGCTGTTACAACTCTCCCCCACTAGGATTAGACTTCGCCCCCGAAGTCTCACTTTGAAAATAGTTCCGGATTCTGCTCCCGCATCTCACGTTCCGGCTCCCAAGTCATTTCCGATCCCTTACGGTGTTGCCACTGAACCAACACCAGAGGTACCTCCTTGTTCCTCAGAACCTTGATCTTCCGATCCCTGATGGCCACTGGTCTCTCGGCATAATTCAGGCTCGCATCCACCTGAATGTCCTCTAATGGAACCACTGCCGACTCATCGGCTATGCACTTCCTCAATTGCGACACATGGAAGGTGTCGTGGATCTGTCCCAACTCCGCTGGCAACTCCAACCGATAGGCTACCCGGCCTATCCTTGCAATCACACGAAATGGCCCAATATACCGGGGCCCCAACTTGCCCCTCTTCCTGAATCGAATCACTCCTTTCCAAGGAGAGACCTTCAGGAGAACGAAGTCGCCGACTTGAAACTCAAGCTCGGATTGGCGCCTGTCTGCATAACTCTTCTGTCGGCTCTGGGCGGTCAACAACCTCTGTCTAACTTGCTGAATCTGCTCTGTCGTCTGAAGCACGATCTCTGTGCTGCCCATCACCCTCTGTCCCACCTCTCCCCAGCAAATGGGGGTCCGACACCTCCTACCATACAACAGCTCAAAAGGTGGCATACCAATGCTCGAATGATGGCTGTTGTTGTAGGAAAACTCTGCTAAGGGTAAATATGCATCCCAGCTACCCCCGAAGTCCAACACACACGCTCGAAGCATGTCCTCCAACGTCTGAATCGTCCGCTCACTCTGGCCGTCTGTCTGGGGATGATATGCGGTACTAAAATGCAATTTAGTACCCAGCTCCTCATGGAATTTCTTCCAGAACCTGGAAGTGAAGCGTACATCACGGTCTGAAACAATCGAGATCGGCACCCCATGCCGAGATACCACTTCTCTCACATATACCTCCGCCAACTTCTCCGCTGAAGAACTCTCGCTGATGGCAAGGAAGTGTGCACTCTTCTTCAACCTATCCACAATCACCCAAATTGCATCAACTCCCCTGGCAGTCCTCGGCAATTTGGTGATGAAATCCATAGTGATCTGTTCCCACTTCCACTCGGGGATCTCCAATGGCTGTAACTTGCCATGCGGTCTCTGGTGCTCGGCCTTAACCCTACGGCAGGTCAAGCACCTCTCAACGAACCATGCAACATCCCTCTTCATACAGGGCCACCAATACTCTTTCCTCAAATCCAAATACATCTTCGTAGCACCGGGATGGATCGAGAATTTCGATCTATGAGCCTCTTCCATCAAAGTAATACGCGTACTGCCCACGAACGGTACCCAAATCCGACCCTGAAACGTCATAAGCCCTCGTCCATCCTTAACGAACTCTGAAATTAACCCCACAACCCGCTCTTTCTTCTGCATCTCTGGTCGCACAGCCTCGGCCTGTGCCCCACGAATAGCATCCAATACTGGAGTCATCACAGTCAGTCTCAAGCATACATCTCGCAATGGAGTGCTCTCCGCCCTGCGGCTCAATGCATCGGCTACCACATTAGCCTTGCCTGGGTGGTACAGGATCTCACAATCATAATCCTTGACCACATCCAACCACCTCCTTTGACGCATATTTAGGTTGGGCTGATCCATCAAATACTTCAAACTCTTATGGTCCGTGTATATCGTACATCGAACCCCATACAAGTAGTGACGCCAAATCTTGAGAGCGAACACTACTGCCCCCAACTCTAAATCATGCGTGGGATATCTCGCTTCATGAGGCTTCAGCTGCCTCGACGCATACGCTATCACATGACCCCTCTGCATCAACACTGCACCCAGTCCCGAAATCGATGCGTCGCAATATACTACAAAATCTTCCATCCCTTCCGGGAGAGCTAATACCGGGGCTTCGCACAACCTCTGGCGAAGTGTCTCAAAGGAGGTCTGCTGCTCGGGCCCCCATGAGAATGCAACACCCTTCCGGGTCAATCTGGTGAGCGGCACTGCGATCTTGGAGAAATCCTTAATGAATCTCCGATAATACCCTGCCAACCCAAGGAAGCTCCTGATCTCAGAGGGTGACTTCGGCACCTCCCAACTCATCACCGCCTCAACCTTGGCCGGATCGACCAATATCCCTTCCTGATTAACAACATGTCCTAGAAATTGGACCTCCCGCAACCAGAAGTCACATTTGGAGAACTTTGCATAAAGCTTCGCCGACCTCAATACCTCAAGGACCTCCCTCAAATGCTCCTCATGCTGCTCTCTAGATCTCGAATACACCAGAATGTCGTCGATAAATACAATCACTGACCGATCCAACATCGGCCTGCATACCCTGTTCATGAGATCCATGAACACAGCCGGGGCATTGGTGAGCCCGAAAGGCATCACCACAAACTCATAATGCCCATATCGCGTTCTAAACGCTGTCTTCTGGACATCCTCATCCCGCACTCTCACTTGATGGTACCCTGACCTCAGATCGATCTTGGAAAACCAAGATGCTCCCTGCAACTGGTCGAATAAATCATCGATCCTCGGCAACGGGTAACGGTTCTTGACCGTCAACTTGTTCAACTCCCGGTAATCAATGCACATTCGGTGTGAACCATCTTTCTTCTTGACGAACAGAATAGGTGCTCCCCATGGCGAGCTGCTCGGCCGAATGAATCCCTTCCCCAGCAACTCCTGGAGCTGCGAGGACAACTCTTGCATCTCTGGAGGTGCAAGACGATAAGGCACCTTAGCAATAGGCGCGGCCCCCGGAACTAGATCGATACCAAACTCTACTTGCCTCACAGGAGGTACTCCTGGCAGCTCCTCGGGGAAAACATCTGGAAACTCACGCACCACAGGGACCTCCTCAACTGACTTCGGTCTCTCAGAAACCTCCCGCGTATCCATCACATACGCCACAAAACCCTTATAGCCCTGCTGTAGACACTGCCTCGCCCTAGCGGCCGAACAAAAAGCTGATCCCGAACGGGTACCCTCGCCGTACACCGAAAGAACTCCCCCGCTATGGTCTCGTATAGTCACCAGCTGACGCTCACAGTCGATGACAGCGCCGAATCGGCTCAACCAGTCCATGCCCACGATGACACATACATCACCCATCGCAATAGGAATCAGGTCAATCGGGAATTCGACCCTGAAAATCTCTAACACGCATCCCCGGAGAACCTCCGTGGCACAAATCACTCTCTCGTCAGCTATAGAAACTCTCAGAGGCCGACTCAACGACTCACGACTAACGCTGATATGCTGACTAAAGGCTAAAGATACAAAGGATCTACTCGCACCCGAGTCAAATAACACTAAGGCAGGCACAGAGTTCACAAGGAAAGTACCTACGCATATAATAACATAAGCATAACGTCTCGACATTAAAAATAAATACATGAATTACAGCATACATGCCACAACATCGGGCGCAGCGCGGACCTCCTCCGCAGTCAGCTGAAAGGCTCTCCCACGAGCCCTCGGGGCCTCGACCTTCACCGGTCGAGTCTCAATAGTACTGGCAGTAGGTGCAGATCCCTGACGAAGCTGAGGGCACTCGGCCTTCCGATGGCCGGTCTGGTTGCAATTAAAGCAAACCATAAACCCCTTGGGGCACTCCCTAGCAATATGCCCCTCCTTGCCGCACTTGTAGCAAGCACCAACTCGACACGCCCCATCGTGACCCTTGCCGCACTTTCCGCAAGTACGGCCCTTCGGACCTCCCATCCTCGAATCGGCGGAATTGGTCCGTTTGGCTGCCGGCTGAGACTGAGTCGGCCGCCGGTCCACCTGCTGAGACTCGGCCTCCTCCCTGGCCTGGGTCTCCAACTCGATCTCACGCTTCCTGGCATTCGCCTGAAGCTCAGTAAAAGTATGATAGGTGGAGTTTGACACAAACTCCCGGATATCCCTCCTCAACACTCCCAAGTACCGGCTCATCCGAGCCTGATCAGTGGACACCAGCTCGGGGCAGAACATCGCCCTCTCATGAAACTTCCGCGTGATCACCGCAACAGAATCAGTACCCTGCTTGAGGGTTAAGAACTCCTGAACCAATCGTTCCCTCTCCACCGGGGGAACGTACTCGTCCCTGAACATAGCAGTAAACCCCTCCCAAGTCACTGCTGTAATCTCTGCCAAAGTGAAGTTCGCCGTCACGAACTTCCACCATTCCTTCGCTCCCAGACGGAGCTGGTTCAAAGCGAACCATACCCTCAGGTGCTCCGGGCATGAACAAGTGTAGAAGCACCCCTCTATATCCGCGATCCACCTCATCGCAGCAATCGGATCCTGCGTCCCATCGAACTCTGGTGGCTTCGTGTTGCTGAACTCTCGGAACAGCAACGAGTCACCCCCCTGTGGCCTAGCAGCAGCCACAGCTGCGGTAGCTGCAGCGGTTGCAGCCTCAGTCAATGCGGCGTACCGCTCATCAAACGTCTCCATCAGGGTGGTCTTAATAGACCCAAACATCTCCGGGATCTCGGCCCGGATCGCCGCAACTACCTCCTCATGAATCATCTGACGAATCTCCTCGTCACTCACACCGCTCGAACTCGCTCCGTGGCGTGGTCTAACCATGATGTCTCTGAAATACAACATAAAATTATCAGAGACTCCATCGAGTATAATCGCACTCGATAACGCAACCCTACTCAGTCTCCGATATCCAGGGATTCTTACTTGGGTCTCCCACTGACCCGGTGTCTTCGGTAGTACGGGCCCAATACTACCGACCACACCGCATTAGCATTCATCCCAAGTCTTCCTCCCCAAACCCCGGATAGTGAGTACTCTACTTCTGTTATGCACTATCTCCCCGCACACTAGCAAAGCATCTCATATCGGCAAACTTCCCTAGACTAAGGCATCACAATTCAGGCCACTCTAGTCCTATCATGAATACCTAGTCTTCTAGCATGCATAACAATTCATATCATATAATATTGTAAGGTATTTTGGGGATCTTTACCGTTCGGGCGCTGACTGATCGTACACACTGCTTCTTTCTTGCTTACCACAAAACCGTTTACGAGAGTCTATGCCTTTATTTTAATTTTTTTTTCTCAAATCCTCGGTTTAAGTTCAGTTACTCCCGAAGGTGCACCCGAATCCCTCAAACCAAGGCTCTGATACCAATTGTAACAACGCAAATTTTCAAACAAATTTTTCATTTTTAAAAATAAAGTATTTCCATTCAAAACAAGGCATAAATAATTTAAGTGTCATGTCAAATACAAATTGTCTAAATCCCAAGATCATAAAAACATCCTTCAGTGTGTATCGATCACGCCGGCGCCTTCCCACGGTCCTCGCTAGTACCTGAAACACATACATAACAACTGTAAGCATAAATGCTTAGTGAGTTCCCCAATATACAACTTACGCACATACGCCTTTCCAGGCCCTGACCTTCCGGTCCTCAACACAACGCCTTCCGGCCCATAACATAATCGCCTTCCGGCCCTTCACATATTGCCTTCCGGCCCGCATAACATACATAGCACATATAACAAATAACTTACCACATATAGCATACATATCGCATATCATATCTGACCTTCCGGTCACACAGTCAAACCCTTCCGGGTACAGTATAGTGAGAAGACTCACCTCGTGAATGCTGAAAGCTAGCAAATCCTGAAATCACTCGTGCACAATCCGACGAGCTACAACCTCCCTATAACATCACATATCTCTCATTAACACTTATATCTTCTAAGTTTGACTATCCCTAAGAAGTCAGACTTAGGTCAACTCTGGTCAACGGTCAACGGTCAACTCGACCGGACTCGGCGAGTGCCATGGCGACTCGGCGAGTCTAGACGTCTTCCAACTCTCTGAGATTCCCTATCTACTCGTCGAGTATCCTCCTTGACCCGACGAGTTACTCCTGGAAGAATCGCGGGGCCACCCCGACTCAACTCGCCGAGTCTGAAGAACAACTCGACGAGTCCCAGTTAATCTTCAAGCTACTCGCCGAGTCTGTTCATCGAACTCGGCGAGTCCATGCCATGCAACCGCTCAAACTGCATCCTAAGGTCAGAACTGCTTCGACCATTCCTAGGTCTGGCCTTCCTAGGCTGATCCATAATTTGCATTTTGACTTAAGGCATAAGGATTCCAATCCAAAACCTTCATCAATTCCCGAAATGCACAGACATGGGACATTCTGGACCTCCATAGGTCCCAATACAGGGTTACAATCGTTTAGGGGACTAGGGTAACATTCAATCTATTCACAAAAGGGTTCCATAAACCCTAATTCCATAATCACATCAACATAGCAGAGTATACTCGAATTCTTACCTGGATGATGTATCCTCTGTGTCCCCAATCCTCAGAATGTGACTCCCTTGCTGCTCCTTTAGCCAATCCCTTCTCTTCCTTGCACAACCACTCTTCTATAATCAACAATGGCTTATAATACTTGCTCCAGATGCACACAATCGATTTAGGGTTCTTCTCAGAAGGCTAAAATGAACAATGACGGCCAATGAGTCCTTTTTATACGTCCCAAACCTGAACGGTTAGGGTTTTCGCTAAACAGCGTAGACTCGCCGAGTCCATATCTGGACTCGTCGAGTCCAGTCGCGATCCCGCGACCAAGTCTGCGATCCTACTCGGCGAGTCTAGGCTCCAACTCGCCGAGTCCCCTCTTAAATCACCCCAAAAACATAATTTAATAATACCTGAGATTCCGGGCTGTTACAGTGACCGAAGCCTCGACTGCCTCGGCTTCGGATGGGACGGGTTGCTGGGTACGCGGGTCGGATGGGACGGCGGGTCGGACGGGTCGGAGCTTCGGACGGGTCGGACGGGTCAGATTCTTCGGATATTGGCGACGTGGACGATCCGAAGCCCTTGATCTCAGTACGCGGGGCGTACGAAGGTACACAGGGCGTACTTCGGCCCTATCCGATGACTCCCCTTCGGATAATACCGGGAGTTTATAATTAAATTTATATTGATTTTAATTAAACTTCTAAAATTCATATCTCCCTCATACGAACTCCGTTTTTGACGTTCTTTATATCCACGCGAAGGTGAGACCAAGATCTACAACTTTCGTTTAGAATCCGTTGGCAAATTCCAAAATTATTTTTATTATTTATTAAATAAAATGACGCGATTAAGGAATTTCTTCTAAAATTCATAACTTTCACATCCGAAGTCAGATTTGGACGTTCTTTTTATGCACGAAAACCTTGATACGATTCCTACTACTTTACTTAATCCAAACAAGATTTTAGGAAAGTTATATTTTGACCTAAATTTGATTTGCGTCCCAACATATCGTCTTGAAATATCGGGTTGTCACATCATCCCCCCGTTAGAGGGAATTTCGTCCCGAAATTAGAGTTTAAGCAGAATTGATACTACGCTACAGATAGAAGTTTTATTTGATCTTTTGTATTCCTAAGTGAATTTAGATCCTAGCATGGCCTTCCAGCGAACCTTTCACTATTGGGGAACGGCTTTGTTTCTTTTGTTGGCCTTACCGGTGTGATAACTCCTCTTGGTCGAACGTTTGTTGAATGTTTTTGTAGACTGTGAGGATAGTACATCTTGTATCCTACAAGTAGTGCTTCCAGATCTTCCATACAATTACCGCTGTCCCTGACTCAAGATTATGTGTTGTATAGTTAACTTCCTGCGTCTTAAGCTGTCTCGAGGTATAGGCAGTGACCTTTCCTCTTGTATAAGAACAAAACCAATTCATACTGATTATGAAGTCAGAACCTTGCGGTTGATTAGATGACGTGAAGATCTAAAATAAAGTATGATTACTCATGAATTAAGGAACAAGGATAGGTACTTTTGTTCTATCTGACTTTCTTGTCCCAATCGACAGAAAGGGCACGTGTTGGCTTCTAAGTTTATTCGCATGGCAGTATGATCACTCGTAGTCTTAAGTAGTCTCCATCTTGAATTTCATCTTAGAACTCTTACCTGGTTCATTAAATTTCAGTTTCGCGTATACGAGTCGTATATAATTAAGATTGAAAAGGTAGTCGAATAAATCATTCTTCTTTAAGCTCACATCCCAACGAGGAAAAGAAGTTAGAGTGGAATCATCAATTCTAAACCTGTAGAACCTTGATTATATACTACCCCTATGTATACATTCTTCAACAATAGATCAACCGTATGGGTCTTTGGATGAACTTGACGTATTGAACGAGTGGTACTTCGGGCGGTTTGCTAAATTTCTCTTTGGAGAGGATGAGAAACATGAGGTGCTCTATGAACGAGTACTTTGTTGTTCCGGAATAACGGTTTTGCTAGAAAGACGATTTTGGAGGAATAGATGTACGTATGAAACTGTTTTTGTGAGGATAGAATTGAATCAAGTAGTATGATAATGTCGTAATCATAAGGAAACTTAAAGACATTAGATTTGAACAAAAGATGTTTACAGACAAAACAACCGTGCAACCATAAACATAGTTTCGGTACTTTAGATTTACTACAAGACTATTGCTGCGAATATGATATACTACAAAAGGCAAGTATACGCAGGACGAGAATTCCTATACAGACAGGATCTCGCAAAAGGTAAGACTCTAGTTGCACTAGTTCTAGATAGTTTATAAAAACATACATATTACTGTCGGTTGGAAGTGAACCTATACTATAGTAGGGTCCTTCGTTGACTCTTTCCATTATGAGGTCAAACTCCTCCGGATTCACCATCATTCTCCTCTGTTGGACAGTCCCTCTTGAAGTGTCCCATCACGCCACATAGATGGCATATTCGAGAGATTTCGACATTGGTGGTTGAAGTAATGTGTTGGATCCGACTCTTGCAGTAACGGACGGTGTGTCCCTTTTTATTGCAGTTTAAGCACTGCATTTTCCGACAAAATCCATGATGGTGATATTTGCATTTGTTACACTTTGGGAGATTGCCAGCATACTGTCTGGCCGGGTTAGGGATGGTAGTATGAGGTACAGAAGTCGTGGCTGCGAAGGTTGCCACATGTTGTTGTCTTTTGCTTGCCCCTTGGGGTGATTTGCCTTTAGTCTTGGTCCAGAACTTTCGTTTGTTATTCTTGGGCTTGGGATTCGGGGTGTCGTGGTATTTTGTTTCTCGTTGAGGTACTTGACTGTTACTTGGATTGGAATTATTGTTAACGATCCCGCTAACATTCGCGTTGTTAGCGTTAAGGAGGGTCAGAACAGCTGACACGGCAGCCGAGACTGCAGCTTGAAAGGTAGCTGCATCAATCTGAAGAGTTGGTGTTTGGTAGATGGGTTGATCATTTTTCTTCGGCGACATGATTCTGTTATATGAAAAGAAAAATGAATTTATGAGCGAGTATGGTTGAACCTAGACGTACTTCGATCGTTCATGTAAATAATAGAAGTATGTTCTTGAAGGATTGACCTACATCCCTATGATGCAGTCCTAGTGCTGGATGGAAGTGTGTGTATAAAGGGTTGACCCTGATGTACTTAGATTGTTCATGTAAAGAGTACGACGATGTTCTCGAAAGTTTGACCTACATCTCTATGATGCAGTCCTAGTACAGAATGAAAGTATGTTCGCGAAGGTTTGACCTACATCCCTATGATGCAGTCCTAGTAATGAATAGAGGTAAGTTCGTAGAATGGTCTCAAGACGTTTGTTGTACCAGTTGAGGTATCGTGGGTTGGTGAATAACAAAATCCAACCACTGAAAGAGACTTGGAAATGTCTCCGTATCTAACTTGCTATGGTCCAATGACTTAACTAAAGCAGGTTTCAGATAGACTCCAATGAGAGTATGATAAGAGTACTTGAATGAAGGAAATGACACAAAAGTTAGTTGGCTGTCAATATCTTGGATATTTACGACGTAAAGGTTCAGGAAAATGACCTTGTAAAGGTCTTACATCATATCCATAGGAGATAGTTCCTGACAGCATAAAGACCTAACTAAAGTACTTACGGTACCAGATATTTTCATAGAAAATGCCACATCAGGCATAGACAGAAAAATACGATTCCTCTTTTTATAAGGGAAATAAAGTAAAGCGTCTACTACTGGCGACGGTAATTCCTCTGGTGAATTCTTAGTTCAACCAATTGACGTTCCATGTCAAGTAGGTGTCTCTAGTACACCCTCTGGCGTACTTGGAGCTCTATGACTTTGGCTCGGGTTTTCAGCTAGTGTTTGCAGCAGGTTCTCATGGTTTCTTTCTGATCTCTGTGAGCATCCTCTAGATGAGTGGTGTGGAGGGTATGCATTCTCGCATCGGTGACAACTTTGGCAATCTGATGTTGGGCTATCCTGCCTTGAATCTCGTTTTGGGCCACTCTGCGGACCATGATTGGCAAGATTTTACCTGCTGAGCCCCCATTGCTCAGGTCGTAGAAGTTTTGGTCGCCCATAAATGGCATGGGCTGATCTTGTTCTTGGCTCCATGTTTCCACGCATTCCACCGAATCAGGCGTCGGGCCATGAAGAGCTGGACGAGGGTTAGGAATTGGAAAGGGAGTTGCTCGGGGTAGGTTCTCAACCTCTAGTTCGGGATTAGCATCGGCTGAAAGGTTTTCATCATGGTGATCATCCAAAGGGATAAGATGATCATTCTCTGGTTCTTCTCCAAACCAACCAGCTATGACTTCATTCGGAAGATACTGGTTGTCAAGGGGATAGAGTCCAACTATGATTTCTAAGCGAGAATTTAGGGTAAGTGGATAATTATTAGACGAACTATCTAGATAATTATTTAGAAAACCCTCATTAGTTACATCACTATTTGTGAAGTGCATACCAGCTATGTGTAATCTAAACAGGATAGACCTTCGAATAAGTGACCTTATTTCCAAATTCACACAGAATAGGGGTAAGGCAAAATTACCATTGATTCTAAGTCTATAACATCCTAATTACATGTAGCCTTAGTGTATCCTCTTAGCAACTATCAACTTAGTAATGAGGATCCCGTTTTAATTCTCAAGTATAAAGTACTTATAGTAACACCAAATACTCCTATAGTATTTTAATTTTTATGTTATGTTCTATTGTTCTCATTGTGGTAGGGTTGGTAAGATTTTAGCATTGTTGCGACTACACACTTAAACTTAGGCACATGCTAGTCAACCCTCGGATAATATAGGCGATCAGGCTATATCTTCCCAGTTTTGAACATATGTCTCTAAGCCCACTTGTGTTGCCCAACAATCGTAATTCTTTTGTACTGTCCTAGTGACACTGATTTTAGTATGAATGCAGCACGTATACTTACTTAAATATCTCATTATTTAAAGTATATACTCTAAATCAGAGTATTTTTAATCCCATTGTATTTATAGTTAGTATATCTTTTATGGGTTGATATACTCAATTCACTATAAACAATGCTCTGATACCAATCTGTCACACCCCAAAACCGAGAACGGCGGAAACGTTCTGGGGCGGAGGACGTCATGTATGCATCACAACAAATGTAAAGTAGTAAACAAGCAACAACATCATCCATTGCATTAATAGTATAATTTTAGTTACAAGTGTTTTCTTTCATTGAACAAGACATGATGATAACTTATCAAAATAAAAGACGAGTCTTGAGTGCTCCATCTTCTCTAAACCTTGTATCGACACCTGTCTATTTGTAACCTGAGAATACAAGTTATTTTGAAAGAGTAGATCAACATTTAAGCTGGTGAGTTCATAAGTATTTAATGTCATTGTTTTGATTAGTTGATATGAAAGGCTGGTAAATGAATGATGAAACATTTAGTATAAGTATGAAAAGCTCTAGAAAATCCCATATTTCCTACTAGTATAAAAGTAGTCTTCTACCAAGACTCGAATGTTTTGAAAGTAGTCTTTTACCTAGACCTGACTGTTTTGAAAGTACGCATCTCTTGAAAATGTGATGGTTTTTCCTTGTTTAACTCTTATTAGTAGTCTCTTAAGTATACCAGAAATGGTATCAACCTAGAACATCCGTAGACTGTTCATTTACCTCTGTTGCTAACAGCTGGGTTTAGGAATAGTTAGTCCCTTATGTATACCCACGATGGTATCAACCTAGAACATCCGTAGATTGTTCATTCACCTCTGTAGCTAGCAGTGGTTGTCGGAATGGTTAGTCCCTCAAAGTATGATGTGGTACTAGGAGATAAAGTCCCAGTCTACCTCGTCGATGATGTGATTGAATCACAAGGTAAAGATAGAAAGGCGAACAATATAACCGTATCTAGACATAAAACATGTAATATTAAATTGCCATATAATGTCTATGTAAAAGTATTCATGTATAAGTATTCATGTAAGAGTATTCCTTCATATAACATGTAGTAGTAATCTGCCATATAGTGTCTATGTAAAAGTATTCATGTATAAGTATTCATGTAAGAGTATTCTTTTATATAACATGTAGTAGTAATTTGCCATATAGTGTCTATGTAAAAGTATTCATGTATAAGTATTCACGTAAGAGTATTCTTTTATATAACATGTAGTAGTAATCTGCCATATAGTGTCTATGTAAAAGTATTCATGTATAAGTATTTATGTAAAAGTATCCCTTCATATAACATGTAGTCTGGACTCATGAATGAACTGACTCTGGTGTAATTTCTTGTAGTAGTGAAAATGTTTTGTTTACTCTAAACTATTCCTATAATAGTTTACTAGAATGTAATTGATGAGTGACCAAGTAGGTTTATACACCATTGATATCTATTTGTATCAGAACTAAATTAACTGATGGAACATTTATGACCATATATGTATACATAATATATAACTAATATTTAAACGACTTTCGGACGAATACCCAATATCCCACCAGACCACATCTCAAGGCGCGAAAAGGAAATAGGGTGGATAGCCTTTCTAAGTCTTTTAAACATTTCTTATATAACTATACATATAGAGACATGCAATTTATAATATAAAAGCATAAAGAAGTTTTGTAAAACCGTTGAAAAGTCTAATAAAGAATTGTGACTTGATGTCAGTTTATAAAATGATTGAAAGTATTTTGTTTGATAAGACAGTTTAAGTACACGTAAAACCATTGTTTGAAAACACCTTTGTAACCGATTTTGAAAGGAAGCTTACAGTATGTAAGACAGTTTGATAACGAGCTTTAATCATGTAAAAACGTTTAAGAAAGTCATTTGAAGTAATATGTTTGGTGAAACTGTTGAACTTGTAGTGAATCTATTTGCATACTAGTTATAAATCACATATGATTGATTTATTAACAAGAAGTGTCCCAAAATAATCGTATGTTTGTAGTATAAAAGGTGGACACCTATACATACAGTATAAGCGGAGTGTTTGATTTATATATAAATAACAACACTTTTCAATTTCCGAAAGATATGATATTATCGTGATACATTTTGCACACGAAAGTTTCTTTATAATGATTATAAATCACATGCGATTCCATTGATAAAAGTATAAAATGAAACTTTATATAACATACGATAATCATCGTGTGTTTTACTTGTATTCCCCCCTTAAAAGCATATAAAAATATTCATAAAACATTTAAAAGTGTGGATTATAGGGGTATGAACTCACTTGAAAGTTTGAAGATAGCGAGATGGAAAACCGGGCAGAGTTTCGTCTCGGGAAACGGATTTTTCTCGGGATTCTCGGGAATCTCGGGAGTAAAATCGACCCTCGGGACTTGAGTAAAAAGGCCAGAGCTTCGGGTTTGAACGGGCACGGAAAACGAGGCAAGATCGAGAGGGAAAAGAGAGAATTGAGCAACTTTTTCGGAAAGCCTCGCATCCTATTTATAGGAAGGCTGAACCGCCTCCGTACGCGGGGCGTACGCTCGTACGCAGCGCGTACGCGTACGTCATGCGTGACCGAAGCCTCGACTGCCTCGGCTTCGGATGGGACGGGTTGTTGGGTATGCGGGTCGGATGGGACGGCGGGTCGGACGGGTCGGAGCTTCGGACGGGTCAGATTCTTCGGATATTGGCGACGTGGACGATCCGAAGCCCTTGATCTCAGTACGCGGGGCGTACGAAAGTACGCAGGGCGTACTTCGGCCCTATCCGATGACTCCCCTTCGGATAATACCGGGAGTTTATAATTAAATTTATATTTATTTTAATTAAACTTCTAAAATTCATATCTCCCTCATACGAACTCCGTTTTTGACGTTCTTTATATCCACGCGAAGGTGAGACAAAGATCTACAACTTTCGTTTAGAATCCGTTGGCAAATTCCAAAATTATTTTTATTATTTATTAAATAAAATGACGCGATTAAGGAATTTCTTCTAAAATTCATAACTTTCACATCCGAAGTCAGATTTGGACGTTCTTTTTATGCACGAAAACCTTGATACGATTCCTACTACTTTACTTAATCCAAACAAGATTTTAGGAAAGTTATATTTTGACCTAAATTTGATTTGCGTCCCAACATATCGTCTTGAAATATCGGGTTGTCACAAAAACCACTTCATTCTCAACCTCCACCCTTCCAACACCCCTTCCATGAAACCCTGACCCTAGTTGAGCTTTGTGTGCTAAAGTAATGTGTTTTTGAGTGATTTGGAGTATGTACGGTGCACCTTGGAGAAGAAGGAACTTCTTGGAGAAGTGTTGGTTGCATTGGAGCTTGTAGATCTAGACTTTTTTCGCCTTTATCTATATTCTAGAGGTATAAAGTTTGAATCTTGATGATGCATTTGTTAGATCTAACTAGTTTTGGATGTTATGAGCTTTTGGTCATTTTAGTGCATAAAGTTTAGATCTTGAAAGTTTGTGATATTGTTATGGATAAGTTGGAAACTTTATCCATCTAAACATCATTTTGATTCAGATCTAAAAGTTGGAGACTTGTACTTAATGGATTAAGCTGAAAAGATGAACGTTTGGGTCCCTTTGAGACTTAAAGACTATATCTTGTTTGTTGGGACCATTCTAATGGATAAATTTGGAAACTTTATCCATTATAAAACTATTATGAACTATAAAAATGTGATCTTAACCCTTCTATCCCTTCCATGCAAGAGTTGTGATGTCTTATTGGGTTAAAAACTTAGGTTTTTGGACATCAAGCACTTTATAGCAATGAAAAGTCATAAAGTTGGAAACTTAATGGCTTAGGACATCATTTTAGCTTAGATGTGAGTTTTTCATGTAAGAACTCAATGGAATAAGCTCTTAATGGAGTTTTGGGACTAGGTTAAGTACGACGGGCGTACCTGGTGGTATGTTGCGTGTACGCGATCAATGCCCCACTTTTGGTCAACATCAGAGTACGTTGGGCGTAATCTCTTGGTACGCTGAGCGTACTTTGCTAGGAAGAAATAATGACTTTTGGACCTTGACCGATGACTTTGACTTTGACAAGGTTGACCAAGTTTGGCCTAAGGGTATTTTGGGTTATCGGGTTAATTATTTATTAAGATTGTATTTATTGTTAGTTGGCACGAGGTTATCTGGTTCGACGGTCTGAGCAGTTATTTGATCATCAACAGATTGAGGTGAATTTCCTCACTATGTTTAGCGGGTTGAAGGCACCAATGTCGATCCATGGTTGTTATGCTTAGTATGCTTGTTGTTTGCGTGACTCTTGCATGTGTTATGTGTTTTATGTTTACCGATAGGGGTTCGATATCGATCGGGGCCTGATGAGTATATTGTATGATAGTTATCTGCACGTATATTTATGATTATCGGGTACGAACCGATGTCGGGCGGGGACCGATGACCATTTTGTATGTTATGTATCTTTGTGATTATTTCATGCGCTATGTTTTTATATGTTTATATGTTTTATACGTATGTTGGGTGGGGCCCAATGACTGACAAATCTATATACCGATCGGGGCTCGATGTCGGGTGGGGCCCGATGTCGGGAGGGTCCCGATGACGGGCAGGGCCCGGTGATGAGCGGGGCCCATTATGTGTTTATTATGTTTGGTATGTGGTATTTTGGGTAACTTATTAAGATTTGTACTTACATTTTCCAGTTTATGTTTCAGGCACTTCTATTTTTAAAGGGAAGAGCTCGGGATGATCGCAGATCACACACCATTCATTTTCGCATTTTGTGATTTACTCTAATGATGATGATGTATTCATAAGATTCGATTACCTTGGTTTTGTGACAATGATATGGTTTTTGTAACACCTCGAATTTCAAAACATTTTTTTTTTCATTTTTAATTCACCAAACATTATTCATAAATCTAAGTCATCACAGAATTCTAAATCGTTATCAAAATGATATCAAAGTATCCCAAAATCCACAAGACATCATAAGCCGACAAAAGTGTACAACCATGCCTCCGCCTTATCGAAATCTACAAAAGTACCTGAAACACATTTAAATCAACAATGTAAACACGAAGGTTAGTGAGTTCCCCAAAATACCACATACATAATAATTAGCCTCTCATGGCTATATCTCAATAAGGACCCTCTGGTCATGTGTCTCAGTGAAGACCCTCCAGTCTCACGTCTTGGTATGGACCCTCTGGTCATAATTAAATATATATACATAGAATAATATAACAGCATAAATCACAAAGACAAAATGCATAATAACACATATCTCAGTATTAGCAATTAAGACCCTCTGGTTAATACTCCGAACAAGACCTTCCAGTTAATAACACAAATAATACCCTCCAGTCAAACATAAATTACCACACAAATAAGTATACCCGATGGCTTCCCGAGTTATCAGTACAAAAATAACACCCAATTAGCAATTGGGTTCCAACTTATGGCCCAAAATCCAAACTTGGGGTAAAATGACCATTTTGCCCTTGGCCCAACTTGAACCAAACTGAGGCCCAAATCCAAGGATCCAAAAAGGCCCACTAATGGCCCAGTTTTCCAAATTAGGCCCAACCCCACACGGGCCTTATCCTAAAGCCTAATAATTTCGTTAGCCCAAAAGTTGATCTCAGATGGACCAAAAGGCCCAAAGCAACATAGTGGCCCAAAGACGCGGAGTCCAAAACACAATAGGCCCAAAACCCAACTGAACGCAGTACGCGGGGTGTACGTTCAACTACGATGGGCATACTCGACGAAACCAAGTCGCGACCAAATGTAGGTACACCGAGCGTAGGTCCAGTTATGCGGGGCGTAACCTGGCTCACTCCAAAACTAATTTTCCGGCTCAACCACTTAAGCACTGTGCACCCAAACTTCAGAGAACTTTAAAATAAAGCTCTTAATGCATAAAGTCGACACCTTTATGCATTTGCATGACTCAATGGGACCTAACAAATATATTAATCCATTAAGACCCATTCTGATCCAACTAGAACATGCATGGACCATTCTTGAAGATCAAGCAAGCATTTTTATGAACTAACAACATCAGAAGAGGCAAGATCTATCACTTCAAGCTCCTGGAGTGGCTCAAACTCACATGGAGAAACTAATACACCATAAAAGCCCTTAATCTTTCCCTAAACTCAAACAAGCATAAAAAGAAGCCGATGTATGAACTTGATACCTTAAATGAGATGGAATTGAAGCCAAGAGTTTGGATCTATAAGTCTTCCTTTTAACCACAAGTTAGCACCAAGCACCCCTTCCTTGAAAACGAGCAAAAACACACAATAATACACACTTGGATCTCTCAAACACTCAATGAGAGGTTAGGGTTTCCGAAATGAGACTAAAAGTCAATGGAGGCTGAGAAATCAAAGAACCTTGGGCTTATAAGGATGCTTAAATAGTGCCTAAACCCTAAAAATTAGGGTTTGGCACTCTGCTCATTATGCTGGGCGTACTCACCCAGGCACGTGCCACTTACCATACACACATGGGACTGAATTGCAAGCCTTTTCCATTAAGGACTAAATCTTCCAATTATTTCAAATTGCCATAACTTCCACATCTTAGGTCCATTTCCAACGAACCTCATATCCACGGAAAGGTGGCGAGAAGCCCTACACTCCTAACAAATCACCATAGCCTTAAGACTACCTGGATAAAACCCCAAAATTCATACAAAATTGAGCCAACGCCTTTACCGATACCCTTGGGTTCTAAAGCACAACCCATACTCTTTTATCACACAACCTACCTTACCCACATCCAAAAAGGTACTAGCAAGATATTAGCAAATAGCTCATCAAGTTCCAAGTTTTATACCTTCTGGAGGTTGCTTGCAAGGTGAAAGTTCCAAGTCTAAACTTGCTTTAAGCTTCCAAGAGGATCTTGCCACCTTCTTCTTCCTTCAAGCCCACACAAACACACTTTCAAGCTCAAAAGGACTCACTCAATGGATTAGGGTTAACAAGGGACGATTTAGGAGATAGAGGTTGGCGAAGGAAAGGGTTTTGAGGGGATAAAGATGTTTAAATATGGCTCAAATCCTAAAAATTATGGTTTGCTCCCCAGCCTCGTACGCCCGACGTACACATGAGTACGGCCAGCGTACTCACAAAAACACGTGACTCCCGTAACGGAGCTATGGGACCAATTTTGCACAAAAATTTCACTTTGAGTCAAAAATATAAATTTACTTGAGCAATGAGTGCTACATTTTCTTGTAGTGGTAATGACGCGAGGAGAGTTTTTATGAAAACTATATATATATATATATATATATATATATATATATATATATATATATATATATATATATATATCGATTGTTACATCAACTTAAGGACGATTATAGAGAAATATGAGGTTTTTGAGATGATTTTGGGGACATAAAAGTTGCGAAAATAAAACCTTGGAAGGAGAAGAATAATATAGATTAAGAGTTTTGAAGATTATAGCAAGAATTCACACAATACATTCGGTTTACATTAGATTGATCGTGTCTAGTTTAAATTCTTATGTTTTATGTGTTTATTTTATGCTATGATGAACTAAATCATTATGCTTTTGTTTGGTGTAGATGAACCTTAATACTACGTGTTAGTTTCTATTTTCATGGATTCTATGAAGTTGGTTTAGCTTGTGTTTGATTTATCATACTTAGAATGTTAAAAGTTTTAATATTTTTTGCTTAAATTCAAGTTAAGTGTAGTTGAATGGTCACTTTAATTGCATGAACTTATCTACCAAGTTGTTTATGATCATTAAATTGTTAGACCCAAGATTAGCCAAATCTTAGATTATGTAATAAAGGTAACAACTTTAACTGTGTTAGAGAACGTAATTGGATCATAATTGTGTTTTGGTTATTTGTCTTGATCATACATAATTAATCTAAGATATATCTTACATAGCCCAATAATCTTTAATAATCAATTTAGTGTCCACTTGTGTATGACCATTGCATGGTAGTTCATGAATTCATGAAAACATTAGGAGATCAGATCAAGATCCTTAATATTGTTTATATTGGTAACCAATTAAATTAATTTATGTCTTGAAACTAACCATAGGAAAAAGTGGGATTCAAAACTAAACGAAAGTGTCTTCGTTATCTTGATTACAATCATATTTAGTTAATTGTTTGCTTAGTTTTTAGTTAATTTAATAGTTAAGTTAATATGAACTTGTAAAATCAGAGTTCTTGTTTCTAGATTAATTTTTAGTAGTTATTTTATTAGCTAAATACCGTTCCTTGAGTTCGATACCCGATTTACTTTTCTATATTATAAATTGACTAGGTACACTGCCTATAAGTGAATTAGTAGATAAGTTTAGTTAGGTTTATAAATTTAAAACTAATAGGTATATTTGTGCTCATCAGGTTTTTGGCGCCGTTATCGGGGAACGTCTAATTATCTGATAGTGAATTTTCCCCAGGACCCTCATCTCAGTTTCCATCCATTACTATAAGGCAACCTGTGATTCATCCCCCCTGATCCTGTTGTTGCATATGTTGCCATTCTATCTCCGCCTTGACCTAAAAAGTGTGTGTGTGTGTATATATATATATATATATATATATATATATATATATATATATATATATATATATATATATATATATATATAAAGTATTCTTCCTCCTCATCACAAGGTATTCCTATAAAACATGTTGTATTTGATCATTATTCTGGGTTTGATAAGTCTTCTTCCCCTGGTCCACAATGTGGTGAATCTCAATCGGTTCATAATATTTTCATTCATGCTCAGGACGAGGGGGAGCATGTGCCTGCATAATGATATGCACAATCTCAAATTACTTTAGTTGTTCGAACATTAATTAACCTTTTTGATGTATTTGCTTAACTTCTGGGACACGTAGAGGGATATATTGTTTCCATCAAGAGGGAAGCGCTTTCATTAAGCACTTCAACTACACCTCCACCTCCTCCACCACATAATCCTCCTCCCCACGTGATACTACAACTCCTACGACTCCTACATCTCCTTCATCTTATGATCCTCTAGTAGATGATGTCAAAAAGAGGGAGAATAATTATAATGAAAATGTTGATGAGGGTGTTGAAACTCCAAATGATCTCGATAAAGAAGGTTTCTTAGATCTTGATTTCTCGGGGATTATATACACACTCATGTTATGATCATGCCCATCTCCACTATTTTCACAACTAGATCACAACATGAGGGGGAATCTCAACCTCATGGGAGGAAACATGTTAATAGTGACATAGAGTCTGATGACGATCAACTTTTGTCAATAAAAAAGCCTACTATCATCGCCTCAAGTTCGATTGCTCCCAAACGCCGAAAAGTTTATCAAGCTTTATCATGTAATTAAAAGTGGGGCTTATCTTTTGAAGAGACAAGGTTTTTGCCGCTGAACATAACGTAACAATGTTATCTTTAAGCATGATGCTACTAAATTTGTCCCAAACGTGCCTTCTACTGAAGGCGGTATGGTTAAGTATAGAGAAGCGATTCAATAATTCAATGTTGAAGTTGAAAAGAAAAAGAGATTTGAAGAAATTCTTAATATAAAATTGATCGTTCTATATATGCATATGTACTCTCAAGAAGAATTTCTCCAGATGTGATTTGTGAAGGTTCGGTGCACTAAACCTAAAGGGCAGAAGATTCTTACAATGCATTTAACCAGAAAAAAAATTATAAGGGTGAATATCCTGAAAAATTCTTGTATCTGATATTGTTAAATATGGATATAATGAGTGGTGGAAATTCAAGGCATTATTAAAAACCACAAGGGATTCCATACACATGAGTTGATGTTTGCTCTTATTATAATGTCCCAAAAATATGACCAAAAAAAATTAATTTTTAATTTAAATAGAACATTATTCCAAAAATATCATCAATACAATCCAAATGAAAATAAGTGTATCAAACATCATATCGATCAAAGTAAATCATAAAAGCGAAACTATGTGGTATGTGCGATGCATTCAACCCGAGCTCTTCCCCTTGGAACCGGAAGTACCTTAAACATAAGCTGAAAACCGTAAGCACAAAGTTTAGTGAGTTTCCCAAACTACCCCATACCATACATAATAAATCACATACTGCGCCCTGCTCGGTATACAAATCTTTTATTCTTAGGCCCCGCCTGACATCAGTCCCCGCTCACTATACACATACAATGATCATAAAACAATAACATGCGATTCAGTCATCGGGCCTCGCCCGACATTGAGCCCCGGCCGGTACACACAGCAGCACACAACACATGAAAGGGTCACGCAGACTCCTAGCATCCTAACATAAACAATAAGGTCCAACATTGGTGCCTTGGACCCACTAAATCCAATGATGAAACCCACCTCAATCGACAGATAAGAGATCCTACACCCGCTGTTGCTGCGAACCGACGAATCCCCGAGCTATCAATACCAAATAACATCTAATTAATAATTGGATTCCAATCCATAGCTATCAGTCCAAAATTAGGGTAAAAAGACCATTTCACCCCTGATCTAGTTTGGACTAAGACTTAGGCCCAAATCTATAATCCAAAAGGCCTAAAATCCAACTAACCGATCAAGGCCCATACTTGGCCCAATTTTCCAAATTGGGCCCAACTCCTTACTTAGGCCTCATCCTAAAGCCCACCCATTCTATTAGTCGAAAACACTTGCACTCAGATGACCCAACAAGAACCCAAGCACTTAAGGCCAAAAGAAAGGCCCAACCTCGAAGCTCAAAACACAAAACCCAACAGACTGAGTATGCGGGGCGTACTCAGTTGTACGCTAAGCGTACATGCTAAATGGCTTGTATGTCGTGCGTACAGACTTGTACGCCCAACGTACTCACCCATTAAGCCAAAACCCTCCTTAAGCACTTAATGCTTAAGACCAGAAGTCCAAGCCACATATCTAATCCCTAATAAGCGTCTAGAACAATAAAATAATTGACTTGGTGACTTTGCATGCCCAAAAAGGACCCAAATTCAAGATATAAAACTTCACTTATACTAAATGGACATAATATTATGCAAGTGTGATTCTTAACCCTAAAGGTGCCAACTTTATGGACTTTGAACCTTAGAAACACCAAGAGTGGCAACTCATAGCTCCTGGAGTGGTGTCAAACCATTGGATCTCATTCATGGGGCAAAAAAGGGGTCCAACACTCATATAAACTAGATCTAAGATTCTAATGAACACGATCAAAACTTTTTACCTCAAACAAGCTGGAAATGGAGTAGAGAATCAGGATCCACAAGCTCTTCTTTGATCAACAACCTTGCACCAAACTCTTTCTTCTTGATAATGAACCAAAACACACCAAGAAGCACATAATGAGCTCAAAAACACAAAGGAAAGGTCAAGGGTTACGAAAATGAGGCTATAAGGCCAGTGGAGGCTGAGAAATAAGGGTTACATGAGCCACAATTGAGATTATATAGTGTCCAACCCCATATATTAAGGTTTCACTAAAAGACACGTACGCCCTGCGTACATATGTTGGGTTTTGAGCATTCTAACACTCCTAAGTGTACATGCAACCCTAAATACCTTGGATCTATGTTTTCTCTATTATACATGCAAATAAGAACTTCCAAGGTATTATCCTAATCTAGCATACAAAACAATAACTATAGCAAGATAGAATACATACCTCTTTGATGTAGAAAGTCTTCATGAAGCTTGAGTGCCTAGTGCCCCAAGTGTGACACCTCAAATGGAATCACAATCATCAAAACACTTGGAATGACTTGAGAGAATTCTACACTTATCAAAATCGGCTAGCCCTCTCTAGAATAATACTAGTTGCCAATTTTGTCAAGAATAAGATCTTTATATAGTGTTACAATTAGGGTAAACCCTAATTGTCATGACTTTCCATTTCCTTGGATCCATGGGTACAAATACACCATGGAGCATCCATGGACCATCCTATGGGTTTTAGCCCAACTTGATTATCCATGGAGCATTAGCCCACTATACAAGTATGGATGATTTACACAATCAACCCATATATTTAATTAGTCTTCTTTTGATCACTTAATTAATCCTAGATTAATTCTTGATCAATACTAATTAAATAATCTTATTATTCTTATTATTAATATACTAGAACTTATAATATATTAATAACCATAAGTGTCTTATTTCTCTCATCCAAGTGCATGATGGTATGCAACCCAAATGGACCATGCCGGGTCGGGTCAAGTCTTACCAAATATAGTTATGGACTTAGACATTAATCCAACAGTCTCCCACTTGGATAAGTCTAAAACTATTATTGCGAATGACTTCAAGAACCGACCGGCAATCGTAGCTCTCAAAAGCTTCTGTCGAACTCTGACCTTGTCGATGAACTCTGACCTTTGTCAGTGACTTGTCCATTAGATAAGGGATCATATATTCCTCCATTCTAGATATCATATGGACTGAGACATGGATTATAATCATTCTCTCTGTCCATTTGTTGTTTCCCGATTTCCGATTTATGACGACTGACTAATTGAACAAATCAAATCAGTCCTGGCCCGGCCGAGCACTTCCATTTGTCATCATCAAATCATCGAGGGGCCCACAGATATCACTTTTATCCCGAAGGTAAAAGGAATGGATAAACTTCGACTCATATGGCTTGCTCTACTACTTGTTGAATCATACACAAAGGCACGTTTTATAGCACAGAGTTACCAAATGCGTTTTCGTGCTATCAATGTACTATCAACTCATAGTAACAACTCATATCTCTAGGTTTGAAGAATATAAGATATTATCGTCTCATGATCACTCGTGATAAAATCCATGAAGTGATTCCAATGAGCGCGGGTTGAATCCAATACTCAGAACTTATGAGCACTCATGAGTGTTGTAGCCTTGTCCAACAGCTTAGACCTCTACAAGCCAACCCATGACAGTCTTAATTCATATCTACTTCCAAAATATGACCGACTGTGGATGGTTTGAATAACTTAGTCATTCCAGAAGAATAACCCAGTTTATTCGGGAAGTCAAAACATGCAAAGTGAAACACAACAATAATTGAATCCAATATGGTCTCAGAACTTATGAATATAAATAAAATACCTTTTATTTATTACCATATGATTACACATTATTCATTGTATACTGTTTCAACTATCAACTTTAATCTTGAATTTAAAACAATAGTTGTCCCATGCTCCAAGCATGTACACTATGTTTTCTAAACACTAGTCATGCCATACACCAAGTATGAATACTATGTTTGTCTATGATCTTTACTTTATGAACTAGATCAATTGAACATAACTTCAATGATTCTCTTTTCACACTCCCAAATCCTTACTGCAAATGCAAGAATTCCAAATTCATGCCATTTACTGAAATCTGTTAGATTCTAAACTTATATGCATTGATACTCTTGTAATGATTATGCACAAAGTCATAAAGACTTGACAACAAACATTACAGAGCATTCCAAAGGAGATCAACTCCTTGGAAATATCCTTCTTGCATTAAGTTTCCTTAATCTTACACAGATTGAAATTTCTAACTTTGAAACATTTCCAGATTCCATTCTGACTTATCACTTCTGAACAGGAGTTGCCTCCTTGCAGATTATGTCAATATGGTCCTTCCAGAATTATCACTATACTTCCAATTGTCCTTGAGCAACCAATCTTTGGTAAACCTTAGATTGTCCTCGACAATTGTTTAATCCTTTTAGTCATATCCAGTTCTAAACCTTTTCCCTTCTTAATGCCCCAGGCATTTGGAAAATTTTAGAACGGATGATTATAGCACATGTAATCGATCCTATATCCGAAGCATATGGGACACGATTCATGATGTCTCACATAAAGACTAAACCAGTCTTTTGCTATAACATTTCCATTTCAATTTGCCAAGTTCTCATAATTCAGATTATGAAAAGGGATGCCGTAATCATAATCGAATTTTAGAACGCAAATAATGGACCCATATACAGAATTTCCTTATGTTGAGCCATTCCAACATGAAATTCATATATATCCTTAACTAAATGATTAAAACCTCATGATCTAAGCTTATAGATTTCAGATGAAGTATAATTTCCTCTCCCTTAATTATAGCAAAACAACTTTTTCCCAATTGAAACTTTTGTTTTCTATAATTAACATTGCTAGCTTGCAATACTTATCATAATTATCATGCTCCCACTAACATGATGATTATTAGCATAACACTTATGCTCCCACTAGCTTTGACATGTACCCAGAAATTAGTTGGACTTCTAGAAATCAATACTTCATTGACTTTCTTACCAAAGTTCAGATTTCTGATGCTAGATTGTTTTGATAAAGCTGTATCAAAATCATACACCTTCTCTTAGATAGCACACTTGTGTATCTAAACAATTATGAAGAGGGATGCCGTAATCATAATGTTTAGACCTTTTTGCCACTTCTCACAAGTCCAGGTTAGTGTGCCGGTTAACCACACGCGCTCCACTAACGACTTTGAGAATGCAAATATCACAATTGCTATCTAGATAAAATCTACTTAGTGAAAGTGTTTCCTCACCATCATTTTCATGAATCGGAGAGAAACCTTATGACACTTAGATTTAATGGTGTATGTGTTCTTATCCATGTGAATTGTCAAAACCATAGCCACAAGACAAGGATAATGACAAATCCAAAACCATATGGATTGAACTCAATCTTAACTTCTTGCCACTTGGCAGCTCAAGGGCCTGCCATTGCTTCCAAGTTGTTATGCAACACATTGAGAACTCTAAGAACTCATATGCAAAGTCAACTTTAACTGGAATGGGCACAGAATATGTCAACACGATAGGTTATAAACCTCAAGTCGTGTGCTAGTGAAGAACTTCAGGTTTTATTCTTGATTAGTTCTTGAGACTTTCAAGACCTTTAAGACTCCCACTGTCCTCTTGACCTATAAGACTCCCTTGTCAAACATCCAAGAGATAGTGCGGATTCTAATCAAGAAAAACACTTCACACAATTGGCCTAAGTTGGTCTTAGTTTTATCCAAAACATCACAACTTACCAATTTCAAATGTACAAGAGTAGAAAACTTTTACTCTTACATTTGACAAGTGTTTTAAACCTTCTTTAAGACATGTCACTCAAATTACAATCTTGGAGTATGACTCTAAGACTTGTATTGGAACGAAGTATGACTCATCTTCTTGATTTAACCATTTCAACAATTCAAGATCCCTCTTCTTAGTCATAAGAATGCACTAAGATTTCCTTAGAGAACTAATTGTGCTATGGTTTCTTGATCATTAAGATGATCACAAAACGGATACTAAAGTACTCTCCCATCTTTTCAGATTTGAGAAACTTTTATCCTTCTGCCTAAATTGATTCTTCTTATTCGCTCTGCCATACATTGGAACCTTTTTCCAATGTCTCAGAGTTACACTTAAGCTTGTAAGTATAATCATATTTACTGAGCTTTAGTAAACTATGACGAATAGTCTTACCAATCTTTTGTGGTGGACTAAATCAGTGCACAAAACTATGTACTCGATCCTTTAGTCCTTTACTTGACTCACACATCCATGTGAACAAGTAATTAGTCTTAATTTTTCCAAAACTTGAAAGTTCTCATTCATCATGCTATACAACTTGCATGATTCCAAGTTCCGGTCCAATTGAAACTTGGGTGATGAGAATCTTTCCTTATTTGGTAAATTTAGACATTACCATAAATGAAAGAATCAATTTCATATTTCCACTCTTGCTCTTAACGGAATTATATAAGCAACAATTTTTCCTCAAATGCCATTGTAAGGATATTTTTAAAATAAATAAAATCAAAAATTTTTCTTTTATTTTAAAACTTTGCGGAAAAACTATCCTTACAATCCATATGAAAACTTGTTGTTATCTATTCCTAAGCAATATCTCATAACTCCTAAGAAGTAGCTCAAGAATCCGATCTTCAAACTATGCGATAGAAATCCATCTACGCCATCAGATTCAGCATATTCTTTCTTTAAGTTTCTTCACTTTTCTTTGATTCTTAAAACATCACCATGTGACCCAGTCACATCATGTATCAAGAATCTCAGAATAGAAACTTAACAGAGTTAGATAGTGGACTTTACCTGAAGTAGAGTCAAACTTATTGACTTTAACACCCTTAGGTAAATTTGGCAGCTTCGCAACCAATGCCCCTTCCTTTGGCAATATACACATATGGACCTTTTGATAATGGTACACGAGACTATCACAGACTTAGCTTTTCTCTTTACCATTTGGTCAACCGAGTTGACTATGGCCGATCCCTTTCCATTGGGAAGAGAATGCTTTTCTGGATGTCCAATGTCATCATTGTCAATGTCCATAAAGTTTTAAGGAAGTTGATCTTAACAAATAGATAAGATCATTAAGGGTCTTGTCATAGTCTGTTTCATAGGTGTTCCAAAAGAACTCACTATGTGACTTAGAAAGTGATTGAACCACCAACTTTCTCAAGACTTTGACACCCAACTCTCCCGGCTTGTCAATATGTGACTACATCTCCAAGACGTGACCACACCTAGACCTTGCCTTGCCAATAGGGCTTGAGTGACCTTAAACTTTTCAAGAACTTGTGGGTTAGGGAGAATAATTGGAGGAGGTGAAAGAAGTATGATATCCATGGGACATCATCTTCATTAGGAAACCTTGTTTCAAGAGATTTGGGAAGATCATAAATGTCTAAACCAGACATCTTTTGGGAGATATTCAAGATAGTTGATTTTAAGTCCTTAATATGACACCCAATATGAAATATTAAGGCTAGGACCCAACAAACTATTTTATAACTTGGAAGAGGTATGCCGTAATCCAAGCTATAAAATATTTGAAGGTAGGTGAATGACGATTCACCAATTTCCACCAAGATAAACGAAATGTATTATTAGGTTTTAATTGGTTTTGAAACTCCTAGATCTTTGAGATTCATTGAACTATTCAATGGCATGTTTCAATCTCGAGTGTGCCCTCCAAGTTTTGTGACTGGGATGCCGAGGATCACAAAACGAGGTGTGAAGTAACCATGCAAATCACTTGGTTCCCTTAATAAATTACCCCTCAATCGATGTGCCGGTTAACCACACACGCTCCATCGATACTATGATAAATATTAAGTCACCCTTTACCTACTTTGTTAAGTCCAAGTTAGTGTGCCGGTTAACCACACACGCTCCACTAACGACTTAAACAAAGTGCAAAGTGTAATTTCATGGATTAGCACCTTATTCACATTTTTCCTAAGTAACTAAGATTGGGTATTATTAAGAGTTTAGTTACTTAGTATTATCATTAATACTTTTAATGAAGGGAGAATTCTAGTCCTGTCAAACCCGTTCGGCTAACGACCCTCCACCGGTCAAGCAAGCGGTGGGTGAGAGTGGACACCCATTAAGTTGCCATTTTATAGGCAACAACCTTATACCCACCTTATAGACCGGCTTCGTGAATGAGGCGTACTAGCGGTAAGACTGACTTTACTCTTATACATATATATATTATTAACTTATAATATTATAAAGTATAAGGGTTGAATTTTAACTTTTAAAATTCTAAGGGCTAACTTGGAATTAAAGTATTCATAAGTGAAAACTTTACAAATTCCAAAACTTGAGGGCAAGTTTTGAAACTATTCAAAACTTTTCATTTCTTGTAACTTATGAGTTTAATAGAGTAATAAAATGAGGACTTTTCATTTTTCTAACTCTTGTGTTCTTTTAATGGTTTTTTTTTTTTTTTTAATCCAAGAGACTTTTGGTTTTCCATAACTTGAGGACAAGTTATGGACTCCATTAAAACACATTATGATCAAGAATTAAACTACCATATAGGTTACAAATAATTCCTATGATCATCTAAACTTCATAAGAACAAGAACATGAATATGAACACTTTCAAGAATAAAAATCACATTAAACTTTGTAATTTTGATAACTAGTTGTTGTAAATGAATTAGCAAAAACATTACACCAGCTAAAACAAGTTTTTCAAGTACCAAAACAGTTTAGGGTAATGTTTCCAATCCATTTCCAGCAACTAAAGTCGAAAATCTGCACTCTGTCGACCCTACTCGCCGAGTTGCATGAACCTACTCGCCGAGTAGGTTGAAGATACTCATGAACTCGCCGAGTCCCCCCCATGGACTCGCCGAGTCCATTCGTCAGGCAGCAAGTTTTCGACTTTTTTCAACTTTTAATTACAAGTATAAGAGAAAGCAAGCCTAGGCTCTGATACCACTGTTGGGTTTTGAGCATTCTAACACTCCTAAGTGTACATGCAACCCTAAATACCTTGGATCTATGTTTTCTCTATTATACATGCAAATAAGAACTTCCAAGGTATTATCCTAATCTAGCATACAAAACAATAACTATAGCAAGATAGAATACATACCTCTTTGATGTAGAAAGTCTTCATGAAGCTTGAGTGCCTAGTGCCCCAAGTGTGACACCTCAAATGGAATCACAATCATCAAAACACTTGGAATGACTTGAGAGAATTCTACACTTATCAAAATCGGCTAGCCCTCTCTAGAATAATACTAGTTGCCAATTTTGTCAAGAATAAGATCTTTATATAGTGTTACAATTAGGGTAAACCCTAATTGTCATGACTTTCCATTTCCTTGGATCCATGGGTACAAATACACCATGGAGCATCCATGGACCATCCTATGGGTTTTAGCCCAACTTGATTATCCATGGAGCATTAGCCCACTATACAAGTATGGATGATTTACACAATCAACCCATATATTTAATTAGTCTTCTTTTGATCACTTAATTAATCCTAGATTAATTCTTGATCAATACTAATTAAATAATCTTATTATTCTTATTATTAATATACTAGAACTTATAATATATTAATAACCATAAGTGTCTTATTTCTCTCATCCAAGTGCATGATGGTATGCAACCCAAATGGACCATGCCGGGTCGGGTCAAGTCTTACCAAATATAGTTATGGACTTAGACATTAATCCAACAACATATACATACGTCCCGCGTATGTGTCCTGAGTCCCGATCCCACCTCGCATCAGTACGCTAAGCGTACAATGTGGTACGCCTCACGTACTACCCAAGGACCAAAAATGCAACTTTAAAATAATCAAAGGGCAATAATGAAACATAACAATATTCAAGTGTTACACTTATCTTGGTGGTCAATAAAGTTAGGAATCTTAATTTGGTTCCTCTTCTAGATACAACTTCTACATCAATAGTCACAGGTGCTTCTAGTGTTAGAAGAAAGTCAAAACATGCAAAGTTCCTTTTTTCTTTTAGAAATGTTTATAAAAATAATGTTCTTCTAGTAGGAGTAGATATTGTTCAATATCTCTTCATAAGAGAACCAGAACATGAAATGTTTTATGTTGATGATAAATACCACATGTGTTTTCAACGATTTGTTAATCTTTACAAAGCTCCTACATAACACTTGTTTCATCTAAGACTTGAATGTAAGGACAAACCAGAAGGTGGAAGTCATCAATGGTTTGTGTATTTCGTGATAGATAAAAGAAGAAAATAACTTGTTTGTGCTGATTTCCAGAGGATTAAGCCATAGATTATTGTTGAAGTCAATAAAGTTTGTCTTCATGACTTTCAATTTGATTAGGTTTTGACATCATCATATTAGGGGAGATTGTAAGGCCGAACCTTATAATATGATGTGTCAAAACTGAGTCACACAGATAATATGTTGACAACGTAATCAACCATTGTTCAAAGGAGTTTCATTATAGTATGACAGTTACTTCTGCAACAAGATTCCAAACCAATTATCTTAGTGATAAGATCTTCTTTTGTATAGTATATATCTCATTCTATCCGAACCCTTGATTTTTAAGGATTTGATTATGTTGGAAACAAATCAAATAAAAACACAAAATTTGGAGGAGTTTAACAGAAAACAATGAAGAAAAATGGTTGCCTTGTACACAGAACATAATTCTTTATTAATTACTGCAACAACAAAACATTACATGGACACGTACTATATATAGATCTATGTGTAACTGTCAAATGACAGTTACTATCCCAACCAATGCACCGATCAAATGAAACCCATTCAATCTAATCGGTCTAGGACAAATACCATAAATACTAATAATAAATACTATTTTAATAGATAATTACCAAACTACCCTTGTCTAGCTTATATTTTCCAACACACCCCCTTAAGCTATACAAGATTCCAAAAAACATCATCATAAACATTCTTCACCAAACACATCCACAACCATGCATTACACAACTTCTAATTCATCATAGAAAACATCATCAGAAACATTGCCCATAATCTTTTCATATGGTACAACATCATACCTTTTTAATGAAACAACACAATCATCCACAGAGTCTTTATCATCTTCTTCAATCATCAAAAACATAGTCTCCTCGGACACCTTCACAAACTTGGCATCTTCTTGACTCTCATCTTGTTGCTTCTTCTTACAAAACCTCATTACATGACCATAATTGTGACAATAATAATATTGTGTTTTCTGATAAATGTATTTTTTTGAATAATCCTTCTCCTTTGGAAGTTCCGCCATCATGATCATCCTTGTTTTTATCTTCACCCAAATAATTTCCAGGTTCATTCCCTTTCAATTTGGTTGAAACTTGAAATGCTTGTTCCATCAGGGAATCATCAAATTGCCTCATTCTCAATTCATGGGATTGCAAGGTACCCAATGAACTTTCTAAAGATAATGTTTTTAAATCCTTTGATTCTTCTATAGCAACCACAATTCAAAATTTCTTGTTAAACTTCTCAACATTTTCTCAACAATCCTTTTATCATCAATATCTTATCCATTTAATTTGATTTGATTTGTTAACATAACAATTCTGTTGTAGTAATCCTCAAACGACTCAGATTCTTTCATCTTTATACCATCAAACTCGCATATGAGAGTTTGTAGTTTCACAACTCTAACTTTATCTTCCCCTTTATAAGTTTTGTGTAGTGTATCCCAAGCCTCTTTTGATGTGGTTGAAGATGAGATTCTTTCAAAGATAACTTCATCTACTTCCTGGTAAATAAGGAATAAAACCTTCCTATCTTTCTTCTTTGTATCTTTCAATTCTGTGCGTTGCTGGGCCAAAAGAGTTGTTTGGTCTCTTGGTTCAACAAAACCATTTTCGATCACACTCTAAAGATCTTGTGATTCAAACAAAACCTTCATCTGAATATTCCATTGATCGTAATTCCTTCCAGTGAGTTTTGGAATCTGATGTAACGACCCAAATTTTACAAGGAAATTTTTTATTTTTAATTAGTCAAACACGTTTTGCATAGATCACGAATTCCCGAAATAATTGTTTTTCAAATCCACATTCATTACAACTTTATTTAAAACATTAGAGTGTCCCCAAAAATATCAATGAAAGAGATAGAGTGCACGTCGCGCCATCACGCCTTGCCCTTGCCCTTGGGCTCAGATGTACATGAAACAAATCAACAACCTGTAACTGAAATGCTTAGTGAGTTCCCCAGAGCATACCACACGTAATCCACATACACATATCTTGTTAGCTATTAAAGCTATATATATATATATATATATCATATAAGCCATGCATACATAAAATTTGTAAGAATGCCATGGCTACCCTACGTGGTATTTACCTAAGAATGCCATGGGCTACCCCACATGGTCTGACATCCAATGTCATGGGCTACCCTACATGGTCTTTACCTAGGACTGCCATGGGCTACCCCACATGGTCTTACATCCAATGTCATGGGCTACCCCACATGGTCTTTACCTAGGAATCCTATGGGCTACCCCACATGGTCTCATATCCAATGCCACAGGCTCCCCCCGGGGTCTTCCATGCAATAACACACAATCACATAGCATATCAAATCACAGAATGACTAACACATATACCATAATCACATAATCAGTCAACAATCCACATATCATAGAATAGGCCGGCCTTGGTGCCTTAGACCCATTAGTATGGTGAGAAGACTCACCTTTGTCCGCTGAATGCAAAAGCTGCTCTCCTAACAGTCCGTAACCTCCCGTGCTTAATAATAATATTAATAAATGTTAGGAATTTACTTAATCAAAGGAAACCCAAACCCTAAATCCTTCCATGAGGCCCAATTATCCTTTCCTTGTTAATGGGCGCAAACTCCATGTCTAAAATCATTAATGGGCCTCTTGGCCCAGTCAGGCCTAATCAACATATCCATGGCCCATAACAAATAAAATGGCTCATAATTCCTGGAATGCAACCAAGTCCAATAACCAAATGGGGCCCAATAATTCAAAGGCCCAAAACAGATTCAACCCATCTGTGATGCGTATGCTCAGCATACCATCCTGATACGCGCATCGTACTGGGGTTTTGGGACTTACGCGCAGCGTACACTAGATTACGCCCAACGTACTACTAGATTAATCACTTTCTCCATTAAGTGCTTAATGCTCAATTCCTTTACGTCCAAAAGTCAGATCTAAGCTTTTTAAGACGTCCTAAGGCATAAAGTTGGCAACTTTATGCCTTTGCATGTCCCATATGCACCCAAAACCCCCATTATTCAAGGTTCTTAACCCATGCATGAGGTTAAAACTCCCACCAAGACTCCATTTTTATGTTGCTAAAGGACCATGGTGTGACATACCCAAAATCTCGGTCAGAAAAGACCGATTTTTCATTTATGCATTTAAAATAATTTCAGAGTAAATCCTTTTGATTTAAAAGAGTTGCAGAATTTGTTCCCAAAAACAAAACATGATAAAACAATGTTTACCAAAGCATTTCATAAAAGAAATGTATTTTTCATTATATAATCAAAACTCGGGGTGTCATGTTCCGATACAGACCAATAAGCATAAACGATAACATTACAAGTCATTCAACAAATATATACATATACAGACTTGTAAACAAAACAACTGATGGTTCATCCATCTCATGCCCTTGCGCCACTTCCTGTAATACAAATAAAACTGAGTGGGTCAGGCTTGGGAGCCTGGTGAGCATATAGGGTTTTCAACCCACAATAAATAATCATATTTAATTTTCACCAACCAACAATAACCCAATTACCCATTCCCGTTATTCTCACTTTATGTCCCTAAAACAACTAACATAAGGGACCTAGTCTAAGAATATTTCATCGGGGCGACAACACATGCTTCGGGGGTACCTCAACAATATAAGTCAAATAAGGCAACCATGAGGGGGATGGAGTACAGCGAATGAACACCCAAGTTCATTAACACCTACAGGTGGCGAACCTGCTAATGTTTCCACAAGACTATCTAGAAAAGTATGTGGTCGTCATCTAAACTCCGCTAGATGACTAAATAAAACAACAACGAGGCCTCTCATCTGTTTATTACACACCAACTATCTACCCATGTTCTACCCAACATATTAGTAGATAAAAATATACATTTTTATACATAGTTTAAAAACATGTATAGCATGCTTTAATCAACACATATTTCACATAACAGATGAGGCATACACACACATAACACATATCTCATAGAGAATAAATCATATCTATGAGTTAGAAGAAAGTGAATACACATTCACACATATAAACAACAATATACTTAATACACTCAAACCATACTTGTATTATTATCGTGTTTATGAAAGGTAGTATACACTCACTTGATCAGAAGATGATCAGACAACACTACGACTTGCAGAAGTAGTAATCCTCAGCAGATCTGGAAGATCTCTTCAAAAATCGAACTTCTCGCGGGCAGAGCTTCGGCTCGGGAACCGCACTTCTCGGCATCTTCGGGATCTCGGGACTTGCCTCGGGGCTCAAGAATAATACCGGGGCTTCGGGATATTTCTGGCACGCAAATCGATGCAAAACGGGAGAGAGAAGAGAGAAAATAGCAAAAGAACTCGGCTGCCCTCGCATCCTATTTATAGGAGGCTGGAGCCTCGGAGTACGCGGGGCGTACAGGTCCGAAATTGTCATGGTGTTCGTCATCCGAAGCCACTTGCTGCGAGGGTCGTCATGCTTCGCTGTACGTGGGGCGTACTTCGGATGAGTCCGATGACTCGTCCTCAGATAATACCGGATTTTTCAATTAAATTTAAATACAAAATATTTAATAAACTTCGGAAATTCATATCTTCTTCATACGAACTCCGTTTTCGACGTTCTTTATATCCACGCGAAGGTGAGACTACGCTCTACAACTTTTGTTTAGACTCCGTCGGCTAATTTTAATTTTATTTTTATTATTTATTTTTAATAGGCCGCGACAGAAAAACTTCGTTATAAATTCATAACTTCTTCGTTTGACGTCCGTTCTCGCCTAACTTTTTATCGCTTTGATACCAACAACGAGACATTCGATCCTCGTTTAGATTGCTTCGGCTAAAAACCGCTCGATCTCAATTCGAGTATTTCAGGCTGCATACCGCTAAGCCGAAACTTCGATAAATCATAACTTCCTCATACGAAGTCAGATTTGGGCGTTCTATATATATTCGGAAACCTCGTTTCAACTACTACAACATTATTCAAAGATATCAAGTTTATTTTACACTTAAATTTTGACGCTTATTTTTATTCTTAATTAATCAGACCACATAATTAAGCAATTAAGCACAAAACACATAATACTCAAATAATACACTCTTATTATTTCAAAACGGGTTACAAAGGTTAACCTAGACTATTACATTGCTAAAAATGGCAAGTCCGGAAACACAGACGTTACAATTCTCTCCACCTTAGAATGATTCCGTCCCCGAAATCACACATCAACAAACAAATGCGGATAGCGACTCAAAATGTCACTCTCCGTCTCCCAGGTGAGATTCGGCCCATTCGTGTGTTTCCATCAGACAAGCACTAACCCAACCATTTTGCGTCGCAACTTCTTAGTCTTTCGGTCAACAATTGCCTCTAGTTCTTCAATCAACCTTTTGTTCTCATCAATTCTCAATTCAAAAATTGGAATTATATCGGAAACTTCTCCCGTGAACTTCCTCAAATAACACACATGAAAAGTGTTGTGAATTCCATTCAGTTCTTCGGGTAATTCGAGCTTGTAAGCTTGGTTCCCAATCCTCTGAAGCACTTTAAACGGTCCAATAAACCTTGGACTCAATTTTCCCCTTTTACCAAATCTTATAAGTCCCTTCCACGGTGAGACTTTAAGCAAAACCGAATCTCCAACCTCAAAAGTCATCGGTCTTCGCTTTTTGTCAGCATAGCTCTTTTGACGATCCTGAGCTGCTAACATTCTTTCCCTAATTATTTTCAACTTTTCAGCAGTTTGATGAACCATCTCTGGTCCCATAAACTGCTTTTCCCCAGCCTCAACCCAACAAGACGGCGTACGACACTTCTGTCCATACAAAGCTTGATAAGGTGCCATCTTAATGCTCGAGTGAAAACTATTATTATAGGAAAATTCTACCAATGGTAAATGTTCATCCCAATTACCTAGGAATTCCAAGGTACATGCTCTCAGCATATCTTCAAGTGTTTGTATCGTTCTTTCACTCTGACCATCAGTCTGTGGATGGTAAGTTGTGCTTAAACATAACTTGGTACCCATTTCCTCTTGTAGACTTTTCCAAAACCTTGAGGTGAAACGGCTATCACGATCCGATACAATCGTTAACGGAACACCGTGAAGCCTCACAATTTCCTTCACGTAAGAATTCGCAAGATTTTCCATAGACCATTTCTCCTTGGATGCTATGAAATGCACAATCTTAGTGAATCGATCAACGACCACCCAAATCATGTCGTGACCATTCTTTGTTATGGGCAGTTTAGTGACAAAATCCATAGCAATGTCTTCCCACTTACCCATAGGCACAGGCAATGGTTCTAAACTCCCGTAAGGTTTCTGATGTTGTGTCTTGACTCTCGCACAAGTCACACACTCAGCCACATACTTTGCAACATCAAGCTTCATCGTCGGCCACCAGTAGTAGGGTTTCAGGTCCCTATACATTTTAGTGCTACCAGGATGAATTGAGTACATGGTCTTGTGAGCCTCTTCCATCAGAAGATCCCTAATTCCTCCTGACTTAGGTACCCAAATACGATCTTGGAATACCTTAAGTCCATGACCGTTTGTACCAAACACCAACGTTTTACCCAAACGTTCCTCCTTTCGGTCATTTTTCTCAGAAGCTTCCCCTTGAGCTTTCTTTATACTTTCCACAATGGTCGAGACGACTTCAATTCTCAACGCTCTTGGCCTCTTCCTTTCAAGATTGACTTTCCGACTGAGAGCATCAGCAACAACATTAGCTTTACCGGGGTGGTAAAGTATCTCGCAGTCGTAGTCTTTAAGTAATTCTAGCCAGCGTCGTTGCCTCATATTCAATTCTTTCTAATTAAAGAGATATTGGAGACTCTTATGATCAGTAAAAAGTTTGCACTTCGTGCCATAGAGGTAATGCCTCCATATTTTTAGAGCGAAAACTACCGCTGCCAACTCCAAATCATGAGTCGGGTAGTTCTTTTCATGCTCTTTCAGCTGTCGAGACGCATATGCTATCACCTTTTCTCTTTGGGTCAAAACACAACCCAATCCAACACCAGACGCATCGCTATAAACAGCGAAGTCTTCAACTCCATCGGGTAGAGAAAGTATCGGTGCCTCGCATAGCTTCTTCTTTAGATTCTCGAATGCTTCTTTATGCTTATCATTCTAAGCATAAGTAGCTCCTTTGTGGGTCAAAGCTGTTAATGGAGTAGCAATCGAAGAAAAGCCTTGGATAAACCTGCGGTAATATCCGGCTAATCCTAAAAAACTTCGAATCTCCGTGGGACTTTTCGGTTGTTCCCACTTCATCACAGCTTCGATCTTCGCTGGATCAACCATTATCCCTTCTTGGTTGACCACGTGACCCACGAATTGGACTTCACGAATCCAAAAATCACATTTGGAGAACTTCGCATACAGCTTCTCCTTCTTCAAAACTTCTAACACTTCTCGCAAGTGTCTGCCATGCTCCTCCTGGCTTTTCGAGTAAATCAGAATGTCGTCTATGAACACTATCACGGATTTATCAAGGAAAGGATTACAAACCCTATTCATTAAATCCATGAATGTTGTCAGAGCATTGGTTAGTCCAAACGACATAACCAAGAACTCGTAGTGTCCATATCTAGTCCTGAATGCAGTCTTCTCGATATCTTGCTCTCTTACTTTGAGTTGATGATATCCTGACCTTAGATCGATCTTCGAGAAATAGCTTGAACCTTGCAATTGATCAAACAGGTCATCAATCCTTGGCAACAGATATCTATTCTTTATTGTTGCCTTGTTCAGCTCTCTGTAATCGATGCACATTCTCATACTTCCATCTTTCTTCTTCACAAATAACACCGGAGCTCCCCAGGGCGATGAACTAAGTCTAATGAAACCTTTGTACAATAACTCCTGAAGTTGCATCATCAGCTCCTTCATCTCCGTCGGTGCTAATCGATAAGGTGCTTTTGCTATTGGCGTGGTTCCTGGTAACAAGTCTATTCTGAACTCCACTTGTCTATCAGGTGGTAATCCAGGAAGATCTTCGGGAAATACTTACGGATATTCACACACCACTGGAATGCTCTGCATCACCTTCTTTTCGTTCTTAGCATCAATCATGAATGCTAAATATGATGTACATCCCTTGGTCAAACACTTTCTGGCTTTCATTAGAGAAATGATTCCAGAATTCACTCGTCGTTTGTCTCCATACACCATAAATGAATCTTTCCCAGGCGGGTTTACTTTAACTATCTTCTTCTTGCATAAAATTCCGGCATCATTGGCGCTAAGCCAATCCATTCCCAACACGATGTCGAAACCATTAAGTTCGATAGGCAATAATTCCTCGTGGAACTTATTCCCATTAAGATCAATTAAGATTTCTTTCATACGATGGCTAACAGGTACAAACTTTCCACTAGCTACTTCGACTAATAAAGTATTATCTAGTCTATCAACAGGCAAAGCTAGCTTTCTACCAAACTCATGCGAAATAAAGGAGTAGTTGGCTCCAGAATCAAACAAAATTTGAGCAGGTAATTCGTTTACGAGAAAGGTACCTGAAGCGACATCAGCTTCATCTTTAGCAGCCTCAAGTGTCATTTGGAAGGCTCTCGCCTTCGACTTTGGTGGAATGTTGGGCCTAGCTGCCTCCTTCTTCTTCGGACAATCTTTCAAAATATGCCCCTCTTCATTACAGCCAAAACACATCCTTTTGTTATTCGGACATTCATTGGCAAAATTTCCAACCTTTCCACACTTGTAGCAGGTTACATCCTCGCTACATTTCCCAAAGTGCTTTTTCTTACACTTATCACACCACTTCGCTTCGCCTCCTTTTCCTCCAAACTTTTTCGAATCAGATTTCGAAAATTTTCTTTTCTTACCAGAACCAGATGTTCCCTCAAACTTTCTCTTCTCACCAATCTCAACCTTGACAGTGGTTCTCCCCTTAATCATGTTCTAAACAGACTTGGTAGCCCATATAGCTGCCTCTAGAGTAAGTGCCTGACGTACTGGCACCTCGTACTCCCATGGAAGTCCCTTCGCATACCGATACACCTTTGTCAGCTCATCTGGAATGATGCGCAAAGCAAACTCCATCTTATCGGTGAAGTTATTGGTGTATTCATCAACTGACATGCTGCCTTTCGTCAATGTCAGAAACTTGTTCTCTAGTTCCAACAGATTTTGAGCCGAGCAGAACTTGCGCTTGAACTGCACCAAGAACTCTGCCCATGACAATTGCAGTGGCTCATTAGGGCTTAAGGTCTTCCCTAGAGTGTTCCACCAACGAACGGCTCCACCTCGGAATTGACGCACTGCATAGATAGTTTGCAACTTACCTCTGCAGCCACAAGTCATGAAGGCTAGCTCCATTTCGGAGATCCAATCCATAACCCCAATCGGATCCTCCTTTCCATTGAAGGTCGATGGTTTGCAAGTTAAAAAGTCCTTGTACTTGCATCCCATTCCACCATTCCTTCCATCATGGTTGTGTTGCCTAACTATCGGTGGGTTGGCTTGACCAACAGACCCACTGAAGTTTCCCCCTTCCGAGTGCCCTTCATTTAATTCAGGCTCTTCCACACGAATTGACAGTTCTTCACGATTCTGTTGAAGCAACCGTCTAGTTTCATCCATCTGACGATCCAACATCGTCTGAATCATCATTTGCACACCAACCATGGTTATTGGCTCAGGTGTTGCTGCTACGACAGGTATTTGTTCAATCACTGGTGGTTGATTCCTGTTTTCGTCAGCATTTCCAACTCCACTTCTTGTTCTCACCATTTTGATCTACACACCAAATAAGGTGAAATTAGATCCTCAATCACGATAGATATTCAAATCATCCTTATCACTCCGAAACGTTTACATGCTAGTTCTAATATCGTATACGTACACTTAGAATCTTACACACATAAGGTTTCTAGATCCGGTCGGCAACAGACCATAGATCCGAACAAATAATATCATATATGGCAACATATAACATTTAGCACATAAAGCATTTTAGGCAACTTCCCTAAAATAAACTAGTGCTCGTGTCTAAAACACAACAGACACACATCTCAAAATTTCACTTAGCATTCTAAGTTTAAGTCTAGAAATCCTACAAATTCCTAGTTCGCTTAAACTAATGCTCTGATACCAACTGTGACATCCCCAAAATCTCGGCCAGAAAAGACCGATTTTCATTTATGCTTTTAAAATAATTTCAGAATAAATCCTTTTGATTTAAAAGAGTTGCGGAATTTGTTCCCAAAAACAAAACATGATAAAACAATGTTTACCAAAGCATTTCATAAAAGAAATGTATTTTTCATTATATAATCAAAACTCGGGGTGTCATGTTCCGATACAGACCAATAAGCATAAACGATAACATTACAAGTCATTCAACAAATATATACATATACAGACTTGTAAACAAAACAACTGATGGTTCATCCATCTCATGCCCTTGCGCCACTTCCTGTAATACAAATAAAACTGAGTGGGTCAGGCTTGGGAGCCTGGTGAGCATATAGGGTTTTCAACCCACAATAAATAATCATATTTAATTTTCACCAATCAACAATAACCCAATTACCCATTCCCGTTATTCTCACTTTATGTCCCTAAGACAACTAACATAAGGGACCTAGTCTAAGAATATTTCATCGGGGCGACAACACATGCTTCGGGGGTACCTCAACAATATAAGTCAAATAAGGCAACCATGAGGGGGATGGAGTACAGCGAATGAACACCCAAGTTCATTAACACCTACAGGTGGCGAACCTGCTAATGTTTCCACAAGACTATCTAGAAAAGTATGTGGTCGTCATCTAAACTCCGCTAGATGACTAAATAAAACAACAACGAGGCCTCTCATCTGTTTATTACACACCAACTATCTACCCATGTTCTACCCAACATATTAGTAGATAAAAATATACATTTTTATACATAGTTTAAAAACATGTATAGCATGCTTTAATCAACACATATTTCACATAACAGATGAGGCACACACACACATAACACATATCTCATAGAGAATAAATCATATCTATGAGTTAGAAGAAAGTGAATACACATTCACACATATAAACAACAATATACTTAATACACTCAAACCATACTTGTATTATTATCGTGTTTATGAAAGGTAGTATACACTCACTTGATCAGAAGATGATCAGACAACACTACGACTTGCAGAAGTAGTAATCCTCAGCAGATCTGGAAGATCTCTTCAAAAATCGAACTTCTCGCGGGCAGAGCTTCGGCTCGGGAACCGCACTTCTCGGCATCTTCGGGATCTCGGGACTTGCCTCGGGGCTCAAGAATAATACCGGGGCTTCGGGATATTTCTGGCACGCAAATCGATGCAAAACGGGAGAGAGAAGAGAGAAAATAGCAAAAGAACTCGGCTGCCCTCGCATCCTATTTATAGGAGGCTGGAGCCTCGGAGTACGCGGGGCGTACAGGTCCGAAATTGTCATGGTGTTCGTCATCCGAAGCCACTTGCTGCGAGGGTCGTCATGCTTCGCTGTACGTGGGGCGTACTTCGGATGAGTCCGATGACTCGTCCTCAGATAATACCGGATTTTTCAATTAAATTTAAATACAAAATATTTAATAAACTTCGGAAATTCATATCTTCTTCATACGAACTCCGTTTTCGACGTTCTTTATATCCACGCGAAGGTGAGACTACGCTCTACAACTTTTGTTTAGACTCCGTCGGCTAATTTTAATTTTATTTTTATTATTTATTTTTAATAGGCCGCGACAGAAAAACTTCGTTATAAATTCATAACTTCTTCGTTTGACGTCCGTTCTCGCCTAACTTTTTATCGCTTTGATACCAACAACGAGACATTCGATCCTCGTTTAGATTGCTTCGGCTAAAAACCGCTCGATCTCAATTCGAGTATTTCAGGCTGCATACCGCTAAGCCGAAACTTCGATAAATCATAACTTCCTCATACGAAGTCAGATTTGGGCGTTCTATATATATTCGGAAACCTCGTTTCAACTACTACAACATTATTCAAAGATATCAAGTTTATTTTACACTTAAATTTTGACGCTTATTTTTATTCTTAATTAATCAGACTACATAATTAAGCAATTAAGCACAAAACACATAATACTCAAATAATACACTCTTATTATTTCAAAACGGGTTACAAAGGTTAACCTAAACTATTATATTGCTAAAAATGGCAAGCCCGGAAACACAGGCGTTACACATGGGACCTCAAATCTGTCATTTCCATCTCCTGGAGTTTCTTAACTCACAAATGGTGGTCCAAAATCAACTAAAGGGACAAAACTAGAAAACCCTAGCTAGATCTAGAGATTTAAGTGGAAAGATCCAAGCTTTTTACCTTCATGAACTCCTCAAGGTTGTCTATATGCAGATTCTTGAAACCAAAAGACACTCCAAGCTTCCTTGACCACTTCTTCTTCTTGAAGGAACACTAAAAAGGACCAAAAAATGCACTCTCAAGGCCCAAGATGCACTCACAAAAGGTATTAGGGCTTCCAAGAACATTTGAAGGTGAAAAGAGCTGGTGAGGGTGAGGCTCAAGTGAGTTAAGGACGTTTAAATAGGTCACAAGTCCGCAAATTAGGGTTTGGACCCTCGGCACGTACGCCCAACGTACGTGCGACTCCTCCACGATCAATCATGCAGAGTACGCTAAGCGTACTCATAAGTATGCCCAACATACTCAAGGGACCAGTTATGTCAAAATAGAAATTCTTCGAGGGTTTCAAGTCATACCTGATTTAGGGCGTTACATTTGAGATTGCACCCCATGGAAACTTGTTGAAGTCATTAGGACAAACTTTTTTCTGTTTTTTAGTTGTTGTGATCGACACCCACAAACCAGGCTCTGATACCACTTTGTTGGAAATAAATCAAATAAAAACACAAATTTGGAGGAGTTTAACAGAAAACAATGAAGAAGAATGGTTGCCTTGTACACAAAACACAATTCTTTATTAATTACTGCAACAACATAACATTACATGGACACGTACTATATATAGACCTATGTGTAACTGTCAAATGACAGTTACTATCCCAACCAATGCACCGGTCAAATGAAACCCATTCAAACCAACACAATTGTTCAATCTAATCGGTCTAGAACAAACACCATAAATACTAATAATAAATACTATTTTAATAGATAATTACCAAACTACCCTTGTCTAACTTATATTTTCCAACAGATTCTAGAATAGTTTTACCATAGTATATAAGTTACAGTAGGGTTCAATGTAAAATAAGCCACCTTATGCATTCTCTCTTTGTGAGAGTTCTTAATCAAAATTGGTTTTTGATTACTTATTATTCTTTATTGTTTGATATTTTGTTTTTACGTTCATACATTGAACATCACTGGGTTCAAAATCTATTTTGGGTACCATATGTGGTTGGGGTTAGGATTGGAATTAGGTTTGAGATTGGATTTGGAAATAGGGTTAGGAATAGGCTTGAAATTAGGGTTAGAGTGAAATCGGAATTGGGTTTCTAGAATGTTCTCAAATGGGGTGAAATCACTCTGGGATTGTAATCGAGATTGAGATTGAAATTGGGGTTGAGATTGGAATCAAGGATGAAATTGGCTAAGATATGAATTGTAGTATGAATCGACACCAGAATAATAGAAAGTAAAGGTGAAACAATAATGCGATCCATCTGAGGTCGGTAGAAGACGGGTGATGAAGGGTTTGAAGTGGTTGTATTTTGAGTATTTTTTTTTTTTGGTTCAACTTGGAATGTTTTAGTTGGAGGAAACCATTTTCACCAAAATAAGAAGAATGTTGAGTGAAATATGGAGAATATTGAAAATCATGGTGTGATATAAAATTAGATAGATGTTGATATCTATGTTGGTTGAAAGATGATTAAAAATTTAAATTTTGGTTGAAAAAGACGGATAGTTTTTTTGAAAATTGGTAAAAAATTAATTGGTTTTTTAATTTGAATATTCTCTCTCCTATGTTAGCCGTTACCGAGTTTCACCGTCAAGCTCAACATATTTAGGTCAATGCGCGATATACATCGAAACAACCTCAACTCATGTTGAAGTGTTGCCGAGCCACTCTGTAGACCAAACGTTATTTTGACCTCAATGAAAATATAAAATTTATTTCATAAACAAGCTTTAGTTACAATCATCATTATTGTGAATCCCACTCAATTATTTTAAAATATTGGGAGACCTAAAGAAATGATGAGATAGATGTTAGAAACTTGAAAGTTTTATGAGTCTCGCAACGCAAAGCAACGCAACACTTGGCTCAGCACCTTCGTCCCTTGGGTCGCCTAGTTACCCTTCTTCTTCATCACCCCCTATCCCCCACTTCAGGTGCTCTTATACACACCCATATTTTATACATAAAGTTTTACACTCTCTCTCTATCTCTTCCCAATCTTGCTCATGCAAAGAATCTTCATTCCACCCTTCACTTCACCCCACCGATCTTATCTAACATAATTCAAACAACAAACCCAATTCCAATTTCCAGGGTTGCAAGATTTCCAGGATCTGTTGCCCCTACCTCCGTAAACTCCCAGATTCCTGTCATTTCCAATTCGGAGGCGGGACCGAATGCAAGTTTATTTGATTTGAAAGGGATAAAACACACGAAGCTCTACGAAATTGATTGATGTGAAGAGGGTTCGCTTTTTTTGTTTTTTATTGTTGGTTTACTAGGGTTAAGTGATCGTCTCGGGTTTTCAATTTGAGATCTGGATGATAGATTCTGAATTCAGAGGCTGATAAAGAAATTGATTTGCAAAAGATGGACATGGATTATAATGGGGATGCGGGTTTTCTTGACCCCGAATTGTTACAGCTGAATGAAGTGTCTCCTTTGGCTCTTAAGTCAAATCCTTATGTTGCCGAGAAGCTGTTCGAGCAATGGCTTTCCCTTCCGGAAACAACTCTTTTGGTAATACTATATGACTTATCTTTCTTATCGTCCCTAATTACTGTATCTTATTGATGTTTTCTTCATCTTAGTACATTTTAGCTATTGTTTGGTTTCTGTAAGATGTAGCTAGACTAAGGTGGCAAAGTGGTGGCTGATAGATTCTGAATTTCAATGCCCTTTACTGTGTTGATCAACAGTTATTTCATCTAAGTCACCTGAGTGAGCAACACATTAACCTTTTACAAAAACTGCATACACCAATTGGAAACCCGTATTTTGCCTAATGTTTGGAAGGCTTACATGCATTAAATGTCGGTTGGCTATGTTAGGCATACCATGTGTTATGAAATAGGGATGTTGAAGGAAAGCCAATAATGGCATAAACAAACAAGGCTTGGAACATTGTCTAATTAGTTTACTAGTAGAAATTGTTGCTTAGGTTTGTAATCACAATCAATGAGGTCTTTACTTTAATAGTCTTTTACTAAATTTTGGTTTTAGTGTCCAAAGTTCACTTTCAGTCTTGTTACCATGTTGATTCTGAAAGCATGTGTTATGCTTTTTACAAAACACTTGTGTAGAAATGAAATTGGTGATGATATATTGTGTGTTGATGGATGTCATGTAGGTGAAATCATTGTTTAACAATGCTAAAGCAGGTGTTCCATTGAATGTTAGTGGATCAGTTTCAAGCCCAAAAGCTTCTTCCATGAACTCAATACCTTCCATGTTTCCTGCTGGAAGTGCACCTCCACTTTCACCAAGAAGTTCATCTGGTTCTCCTCGGATCACAAAACAGAGGGCAGGTCCTTCTGTTTTAGGGTCTCCTTTAAAAGTACTGAGTGAGCCAGTTAAAGAGTTGATTCCTCAGTTTTATTTTCAGAATGGTCCTCCTCCTCCTAATGAACTTAAAGAAAGATGCTTGCTTAGAAGCAACCAGTTTTTCTATGGTCATTCAGATGGATTACAACTGAATGAATTCAAACTGCTTACTAAGGAAATTTGCAAACTGCCTTCCTTCTTCTCCACTGCCCTTTTTAAAAAGATTGATGTTGATGGCACTGGTGTTGTCACAAGGTATTCTTTCTTTGAAAAAAAGTTATGTTTTGATGTTATAAATTATCTTGTATTTGAGTTCCTTAACATGGCTGCAGGGATGCGTTTGTTGATTATTGGGTGAATGGCAACATGTTGATAAAAGATGTTGCAACCCAAATATATACAATATTGAAGCAGCCTGATTTGAGATATCTCACTCAGGTATTTCTTACTTTCTTGTATCCTGTATTTAATTGAATTTTGAGGTGTTCATTTGTTTACCTGATTGTTCGGAAACTGTACATACAATAGGAGGATTTTAAACCCATACTTCGGGAACTATTGGCAACTCATCCAGGTTTGGAGTTCTTACAGAGTACACCCGAATTTCAGGAGAGATATGGTATGTTCTACTTCTATCTTTATCTTATTTACTTCAAACATAACATGCTCAAAGCCTTAGCTTTCAATTTTATAACTAAGTATAAACAATGCTGATAAATCAATAACATGGTGTGCATCTACTTTAGCAAATGGACATAGACTCACTCACCTCTCCCCAAATGTTGATCTAGATGTCCGATTACATGATCTTAGTTGCTTTAATCTTTTATTTTTTTTTTAAAACATTGGAGTTGTATTTGTTGATATAAAATAATGTTTATGATTGGTTTGGTTTGGTGTGAATTGTGATGAGCAGCTGAAACGGTTATATACAGAATTTTCTACTACATGAATAGAGCAGGTGATTCTCGTCTTACCCTTAGAGAACTCAAACGTGGAAATTTAGTTGCTGCAATGCAGCATGCAGATGAAGAAGAGGACATTAACAAAGTTTTAAGGTAATCATCATCATTCATCATCATCATCTTTATTTACTAGATTAATATTATAATTGATTTTTTGGTTACAGATATTTCTCTTATGAGCACTTCTATGTAATTTATTGCAAATTCTGGGAGCTAGACACAGATCATGATTTCTTGATAGATAAAGAGAACCTTATACGATATGGTAATCATGCACTCACATACAGAATTGTTGACAGAATATTTTCACAGGTTTGTGTTTCTTAATCTTTTTTCTTTTTGTTTCCTTTCTGCTGCTTTTCTCTTTAATTCTCCATCAATCTCTTATCTCTCTCTCAGGTACCCAGAAAGTTCACCAGTAATGTTGAAGGAAAAATGGGATATGAAGATTTTGTTTATTTCATTTTATCCGAAGAAGATAAATCGTCGGAGCCGAGTCTGGAATACTGGTACTACTGTCCTTACCTTTCTTCATGATTGATTAGATTTAGATTTAGATTTAGTCATTTAGTAATAAGTTTTGTTTGATTTCAGGTTCAAGTGTGTAGATTTAGATGCAAATGGTGTGATTACAAGGAATGAAATGCAATTCTTCTATGAAGAACAGTTGCATCGAATGGAATGCATGGCCCAAGAGCCTGTCCTTTTTGAAGACATTTTGTGTCAAATAGTCGACATGATTGGACCAAAGGTAACCGATTTTCTATGAATTCACTTGTTTTTTTTTGCATATAGCATGAGTTTTTTAATACTAATAATAGTATGGTTTGGTGTGTAGGATGAAGGGTATTTCACATTAGGTGACATGAAAGGAAGCAAACTTGCAGGAAGTGTTTTCAATATCCTTTTTAATCTGAACAAATTCATGGCATTTGAAACACGTGATCCGTTTCTGATACGTCAAGAACGTGAGAATCCAACATTGACAGAGTGGGACCGGTTTGCACATCGGGAATACATTCGGCTTTCAATGGAGGAAGATGCTGAAGATGCCTCTAATGGTAGTGCAGATGTCTGGGATGAATCTCTTGAAGCCCCTTTCTGATTTTAAGGTAGTAGTATTCAGTTTCTCCACTGTTATTGTTATTTTCATCACATTTCTTGGATCTTATCCTTATTCATGTTTTTGGATGAAAGGTGAATGAAATTGAAGAATTCTTTAATTTAAGGTTGTGGGTGTGGGTGATAGAAGGTTGTAAAGTTTTTGGGATTAGTGAGTGAGGAAGGAGGATGTAGATGATATGATGTGGTTTCATAGATGTTGTTGCACTTGGATGGTGAATGGAAGAAGATGATGATGATGTTGTTTTGAGGTTGAGGTGCTTTAATTGGAAGCATTTATTAGTAGTGCCCTTTGAATAGTTGCTCTGTTTGACTTTGACTTTGACTTCTACAAATAGATGTTTATGTTTTTTCTTTTCTTTTTTTCTATTTATACAATTTGTGCATCAAACATTTTCTGAATGGGGTCTAGTGTTTGTATTTAATATGTTTGAAATTGAATGTCTTTGTTTTTAACGTCAAAAAAAAAATCCATTTACCTATTCTTTTTAAACAAAAAGGGTCAATTGTATTGTAGGTTAAAGAAATTAACCTTATTTGAAAGAATGTACTTTCAAAATCAATGTTGCAACGTTGTAAAAAAAAGAAAAAGAAAAATAATTGTATCAATCAATATACTATAAACGATTATAACCAAGAGTTCACTCTTGTAAACTAAACACAAAAGAACAAAAAATTACAGAATAATCTCTAGATCTTGAAGCATAATTCCAATGTGATGTCTCGCTTTTCTTTTTATTTATACATTCCAAGTTTTGTTACTTTTGTGATTAGAAGTTTGTGAAACAAAATGTCATTATATATATAAATATAAATATATTGTGTGATCATGTAATAAAATATTCATATAATTCAAAAAAGTAACAAAAGACCCATAACTTTGATACCAAACCAAACCATATTTAGTCTAGTAATCTAAATATATGATTAGCATAAGTTGGAAACACCAAAAGTAATGTTGAAAATTTGAAAGAATAAAAAGCAAAAGGGCATCTATATTAATACTTTTAGATTATTAGTTGCAACACTAACACATTGGCTTTCACAAATCACAAAAAAACAACTCTTTATTGCCACGCTGTGTCAGGATCAGCACCACATGAGATACAGAGTGAAGAGAGAGAGAGAGTAAGCTTGAAACTTGAAAGAGGGTAAATAAGAACAACAAAAAGTAAAAAAGAAATATAAAAAGTAAAGGGAAGATAGATGCCCACTTTCATAGTTTCATTGCTCCATTTGAACAAAAATCGTCTGCAAAAATCACCATAAAGAAGAAAACCACCCCTCTTATTTTGAGTTTAGAGTTAGAGTAATTACATTATACACTGGTCTTTTCCATAAAAAAGGAGAGAGAGAAAAAATCGAGATCTGATTTGGGTCAGTGAGTTGCCTCTGAAGAACAACAACATGACGATCCATATGCATCGCCATAGATAGACCTTCTGAAAGCTTTTCGCTTTTTCCCTTTTAGTTCTCATTCAAGGAAACCCATTAGATCGATTCAACTCCTAGAGGTATCTATCTTTCTGCTAATTTCTTCTTTCTCTTTCCTCTTCGAGCTAAACTATGTTTGAAAAGTATCAATCTTTACCAAAACCCAACTCAGTTTTTCTGGATTTCTAGTTAAGTATTTCGATTTTAGGTTTCAGGAATGGGATAATTTCTTAAAAAACAAGTCGGATCTGTTTTCTTAGTCGAATTATCTAACTTATTATCGGTGTTATACTTCACTTTACCTTTTGTTTTTAGATTGAGCAAGAGAGTTTGAGCATGCTACGGAAGAATTTGTAGATGAACACAAAGATTCAAATGGAAGATTGGTCAAAGTATTCCCATAGTCCTGCTCATTTAGCTGTAGTACGAGGTGACCATACAGCCCTCAAGAACATTATCTCAATCCTCCCTCGCTTAGCAAAAGCAGGCGATGTTACAACCGAAGCCGAATCAATAGCCGCCGAATCAGATGCCGATGCCGTCTCAGCCGTAATCGACCGCCGCGATGTTCCATTCCGCGAAACCCCTCTTCATTTAGCCGTTCGTCTGAAAGATCCGATTTCAGCCGAGATTTTAATGGCGGCTGGAGCAGATTGGAGTCTTCAAAACGAAAATGGATGGAGTGCACTTCAAGAAGCTGTGTGTAATCGGGAAGAAAACATAGCCATGATCATCGCCAGACATTATCAGCCTCTCGCATGGGCTAAATGGTGTCGTAGGCTTCCTCGTATCACCTCTTCTGCTTCCCGGATTCGTGATTTTTACATGGAAATAACATTCCATTTTGAAAGCTCTGTGATTCCGTTTATAGGCAGAATCGCTCCTTCTGATACTTACAGGATTTGGAAACGTGGGTCGAATCTTCGAGCTGATATGACGCTTGCTGGATTTGATGGGTTTAGAATCCAAAGATCTGATCAGACTTTCATGTTTTTAGGAGATGGGTTTTGTTCTGAAGATGGTAAAGTCTCATTGCCTCCTGGTTCTTTAATCGTTCTTTCTCATAAAGAAAAAGAAATCACAAACGCATTAGAGGGAGCTGGAGCACAGCCTTCTGAATCTGAAGTTGCTCATGAAGTTGCATTAATGTCTCAAACAAACATGTATAGACCTGGAATCGATGTTACACAAGCTGAACTTGTTCCTCATTTGAATTGGAGGCGACAAGAAAGAACAGAAGTTGTGGGCCCATGGAAAAGCAAGGTTTTTGATATGCTTCATGTGATGGTGAGTGTGAAATCAAGAAGGGTTCCTGGTGCCATGACAGATGAAGAGCTTTTTTCCACAAATGATAACGAACGAGTTACTGGAAATGATGAATATGATGATGTTTTGACACCTGAAGAAAAAATGCAACTGGATTCAGCCCTAAAGGGAGGGAATCCAGATGGGATTTGTGATGATGAAGAACATGAAAATGGTCATACAGGTTCATCTGGAAACACTGAATCCAATGGTGTAACAAAAGATAAAAAAGGTTGGTTTGGTTGGAACAAGAAAGGCTCAAAGAATGGAGGTGGAGGTGATGATGATCATGAGGACTCAAAGATTTTAAAGAAGTTTTCAAAGTTAAATGACAGTCAACAAAAGTCTTCATCTGAGGACAATGGGGAGGGTAAAAAGGGGAAAGATAAGAGTGGTAAGAAGAAAAAGAAGAAAGGATCTGTGACAGAGGGTAAGCATGAGAGTGAGTATAAAAAAGGGTTGAGGCCTGTTTTATGGTTGACACCTGATTTTCCATTGAAAACGGATGAGCTTTTGCCTTTACTTGATATTTTAGCTAATAAGGTGAAGGCCATAAGGAGATTAAGAGAGCTTTTAACTACTAAACTACCTCAAGGCATGTTTCCAGTCAAGGTACTTCCTTTTTCTATAATCTTTTGCCCTATTACTTTTTTTTTCTTAGTTTGTAATGTGATTATAGATTGTTTTTTGTCTTTACTTCTTTACTTATTGCATAACCTTGCTTTTCAAGTAGAAAGAACGACTTAATAGAGAAAGACAGGAAAACGAGGCTTTTCCCATTAAGTCATAACTTTTTGCAAATTTCCCTTTGATTATCCTTTCCTTCTTAATGTTGTTACTAAAAAGTTGTTCATAGAATATTTGGGAAAATAACAGTGTACTCGGGAAAATTGAAGGAAAAAGTAAATTAGGGAATATTGGACCTTTTATTGGAAGTTTGTATGACAAAAACATAATCATGGGATCATGATCTCTATCTGTTATTGCAGATTGCAATTCCAATTGTACCAACAATTAGGGTTCTTGTAACATTTACAAAATTCGAGGAGCTACAACCTCCATCAGAGGAATTTTCAACTCCTCTCTCAAGTCCAGCTCATTTCCAAGATGCTAATAAATCCAAAGAAGCAGAAGGATCAGGTTCATGGATCTCATGGATGAAAGGAGGAGGTCAATCAAGTGACAATGAAGCTAGCAGCAGCTTTAGAGATGAAACAGATCCGTTTAATATTCCATCTGATTACATGTGGGTGGATGCTAATGAGAAGAAACGTAGGATGAAGGCTAAGAAAGCTAAGATTAAGAAACATAATAAGAAGCAGCAATCAGCAGCTAGGAATCTTGAAAATGGAAATGGTGGAGAACGCAGAGTAAATGAAGAATTGGAATAAGTGTGGTTGGGTTGAGTTGAGTTGAGTTGGATTTAGCAACAAAAGATAAGATGAATCGTGTTCTTTATTGGGTTTGATTGAGGATGATGGGATTTAGGGTTTTAAGTTGTTGAAATTGAGTAAGAAGAGGTATATGAGCTTCTTGTTTGTTGTTCCATTGTTGTAACTTGTAATTTTAGTTTTGAAATTTGAAATGTGATGCTGAAAAATTGAAATTCAGTTGGGTTTTTGGGTACCATGTTTTGCGACTCTGAAACATGGTGCATTGATATTTATTTTATTGTATTATTATTATTATGTTGTTTACTTGTATTTTCTTTTTTTGTAAAATGGGTAAATTAAATTATATACAGTTTGTTAGTGTTGGTGATATTTTCTTGTACTATGATAAAATCATCAATTCATTCATTAAAATTTGAAAAATACATATGTAAGTTATATAATTCTAAGAGGACAAGTATGTATGGGCATTACGAATAGTCCAATACCTTTTATTAAGATAGTACATGCATCATGCAATAATGCAAGATATTTTTAGCACTCCACTTGTATAGTTGTATAATATTAGACAAATTTGAGGTCAAGTAAAAATCCATCCAAAGGTAAGAAACTTGCACTCGATGTAAATGTGAATTTTGTTCATTCTAAAAACAAATTTTGGCATGTGACATTTTTTCATAATAAGTTGTTTAAACATGGATACTTCGTGACAATATATGATAAGAAAATGGTTGAGTTTATTAGTAGCATCCATGATTTGATATTATCTTACTTGTTTTATTATTATTATTATTAGTAGCAGCAACAGCAGCAGTAGAAGTCTATGGTTTTGATCTTTTTTTTTTGGTAATTCCAACTGTCTCTAACTCTATACAATGATTTTGTTGCGGTTTTTACCTTACACATCTTATTGATGATAAGAGGCGTTTAGCTGACCAATCTATCATCTACAACTTATATTATGGTCTATATCGTTCACATCCAACTACCAAACCCCAACCCCTAGAGCATGCTTGATCTGAAAAAAAATATATATTGAAAAATATATCAGCAGAAACCTTTGTCTGCTTAGAAATTGATACATAATAACATCTATATAATTTATGATGTCTTGCAGACCAAAACATAACGGGAAGCACATCGATGAATCTATTTTGCTTAGAAAATGAAAGGTAATATTATGTGTGTTTGCAATGAGAAAAACAGTGTCCGATATAATAAAGTGTCTGGTATAATAAGTTAATATCTAGTTACCGCAAAATCGGTCCAAATTCAGTGAGTGACTTATGTTGTTGAAATAATCTTTATAAATCAACGAGTATTCTTCGGTCTGTGGTAATAACTCGTTGCATAAATCCGACCGAATATTATGCTAATCATTTTTGCAACCGAGAGAAATAGCTATTGCCTGGAATCCACAATTTAATATATTGTGTCGAATTAATAATGATTCTTGATACTGTTCGTCAAACATTCCTAGTGTTAGTTTCTATTTTTTACAGGCGTATCAGAACTTTTTTTTTTTATAATTATTACGTATTTTATTTATTTTTATCTTATAATAATTACGTATACTGTAAATAAAAAGTGGTGGACAAACAAAAGAGGAGGGGAAAATCTGTTGAGTAAATAGAACTTCTTCAATGAACTTATAAAAAAAATATTCTAATTATTAAGAACTCAACGGGACCTTCTCCCTCAAATCAGACAAACAAAGAAAGGAATCCGTTGAGTTATTACACTTTCATGTCTACAATTCAATTCGTCCGATTACTACAGGGATGAACCCAATCCGGAATATGAACCAGAAAAGAAAACACCTACTAAACCGATCACAAGAATACCAGCTCCAGTACCTATTATCCAAAGAGGAATTCTTCCCGTAGTATCGGCCATTTACCCCACTTCCCTCCACATTTCATCAAGTGGTCATGCTAGAGACATAAATAGTCATGAATAATTATGAGATGAGATCATTCCGATAGGAATTGAGAGTTTATACACCACAATATACAACTTTTGAAAATCAAAGGGACGCTATATGTCAAATTTAAACGTTAGACTAAAACTGACACCCTAAGAAAACCTTTTTGAAAATTATGATTTCATTCACATCAATATACCTATAATAATGAATTGATTATTATTAAAATACATAAAAATTTATTAATATCAATAACTTTGTAATACAAGAATGATATGTAGAATGAACATATCATTTTTCCGAATGTGATTTCAAGAATATTTTGTGTCATATCATTTTTCCAAATGTGGTTGCAAGAATATTTTGTGTTTTATACATAGTATCTTGATAATATATATCATGATTTATAAAAACATATACTTCAGTAATCCACCCATTCCCATTTCATAAAAAAGATGCATAATAATTTAACATGATTTCATATAAGTTACAGAAAATATGTATAGAGATAGTTTTAATTGGTCAAACATCATTTTCCAAATGAAAGATCAGAAATGTCATAAACAGAAACCCAAGAAAAAAAATCAAAACTACAATGGATAAGGGAACTACATAAAATAAAAGATACATCAAAATCTCCCACGCCCCCTACTGAACCCACCACCACGTCCACCACCACCACGAAAGCCACCACCTCTGCCGCCTCTCGGAGCACCTCTGCCCCGGAATCCACCACCACCCCCACGCCCACCTCCTCTTCCACCCCCACGACCACCTCCTCTTCCACCACTTTGTGCTCCCCTGTAAATTCAAACCTCAAAAACCACAAACAAGATAACACCAAATCCAATATAACAATTAATTGAAAAGACACATACTTTGGCTGTGGAAGAAATCTGGCTAATGGTAATAGCTTCATTGGGTCAATGTAGAACTTATCACCAGCACCATAAGAAGTTGCTACAATACCTTCCATCATTTTAACTGAGAAGAACTATAAATTTAAGCAGAAAGAACACATATTAGTATAAAAAACACCAGCTTTTAGCTAAAACATCAACGATAATGGCAAATGCTCAAGTCTCACTCACCGATTCATTGATTGGACCAAAGATTTCATCAACTTTGCCTATTTGAGTTTTATTTTGAAGATAGATTGGGGCATTGAAGTAAGGTATTTTCTCATTCGTGAGCTTTGTCACTGCATCTCCCTCACAAGCATGAACAAATGACGAAACCTCTGCACAATTAAATTCAGAGTCAAAATCCCAGATTAACAGATGAAACTCATCGGATCTATAAAAAACAAACAGTTCGAATGTTTAAAAATGCAACGGCATAAATGAAGGTGGCTGTTCACTTGTTTGAGCTCGACGACACATACGTTGACAAGATAATCAACATCATTCGGATCAAATCTGTAAATTAGGTTTTTTAAGCATTGTTAAAGAGACGAAGGAGATGATTACAAACCTACAACTTCCTCAGGAGGACCTTCGTTAAACCGGTCACCACCGAAACGGCCACCACCGCCACCTCTTCCACCACGGCCACCTCCGAATCGGCCTCCACCATCCCTGCCGCCCCTGAAGCCGCCGCCACCACGACCCCGACTACCGAAACCGCCGCCTCTTGGAGGTCGCATTTTGTTGACAGCAGACGAATAATAATACTAGGGTTTTGTTAGGGTTTAGAGTATTGTTGGCTGCCTTGAACTTTTGCCTCTTTAAACCAACTGAGGTTTGGTTTGTGAATAAGTCGGTAAGAATTATTTTAGTATTGTTATTTGTTTTTATAGATTACGCTTAAAGATGGCTTCCTAAAGTTTATATACAAAAATACAATCTACTTTTCTATAAATCAATTTAATTTCATTTAAGTTTTTTCTCATTATATATAACAAACTAGTTTATAACCTATCGATGATTATAAAATTAATTCAATTTTCATAAAAGTTCATCATTATTAATCAATTATTTTAAATAAATAATTTAATTAAATTATTAATTAAGAGATACATCAAATTTTAAAGTCAATTATAACTTCAAATTTAATATATAATTTAAAAAAGTAAATGTTTCTATAAAAATTTTAAAATCTATTATTTAAAACATTAACCTCATTAATAATGTGATAATGATTTGCCTAATATATCTTTTTGACACATGTCATAATATTAATGTGGATGTGTATTAGAGTGACACAATGCAAAAAAAGATTAAAATTATTCTTTTATTAGTATAAGGATAGAGATAGGAAAAATTCAATTTAATTTCGTTTACGTTTTCAGTTATATAATAAAATAGGAATTTGGATGGTTTATTTTGTTCTTTCAAACCAAACAAATACAATAAGTGAAAAAAATCAATAAACTAATCATATTACTTAAAAGGGGAAAATACAAAATATTTTCATATAAATTGAATTTTGTAAGTGACATTTATGAAATTTTGTAACAACCCAATTTTCACGTCCAAAAATTTCGTTTTAAAACATTACTTTAGAAGACTTTAATAATTAAAACATTGTTTGATCAAACCATGATACAACGTAAACCGTGTCTAAAAGTCAAATCATACAACCAATCAAAATATCAGAGTATAAATCCCAGAGAATCTCGTAAATGCGGAAACCAGAGAGTGTGTGTGTGACATGTTGCTACCGCGCCGGCTCCTTTCCCCTAGCTGAAGAGGTACCTGAAACCAAAACTGAAAACCGTAAGCACAAAGCTTAGTGAGTTCCCCCATCGTACCACATACCAAATAATCTCATAACATACATATATTGTCAGGCATATCTGGGTGCCTGACCTTCCCCTTCGGCCCTCTCAATCGGACATTGCCTAGCATATCTGGGTGCTGGCCTCCCCTTCGGTCCTTTCGACCGGACACTGTCTAGCATATCTGGGTGCTGGCATCCCCTTCGGCCCTACCGACCGGATACTTCGGGGACTATCTCCCCCCTACAGTCACTAGCACATAACATCATATCATACTAGCACATAACATAACGCAAGCAATACCTAGATAAATATCACAGAGACAAACATCTACAAATAACTCCTATTGGTGGGCCGGCATTGTGGCCGCAGACCCACCGCTACTGGAAGGTAACTCACCTCGAAGTAGCTGCTGATCTGATCAGGAACTGACTGCCTACTGCTGCTGCTGCTGCTGCTCCGGAAATCCTCCGGCTGCAATTCCCACAACACACTCAGTCAAATACTGCTAACTGTCCTTTGGGTAAAATGACCATTTTACCCCTGATCATGACCTAAGTCAATAATCAGAGTCAACTTTCAGAGGACCCGACTCGTCGAGTTGGCTTTCCAACTCGCCGAGTCCCTACCCAAACGATTGCCCTGAATCCCGATCCTACTCGTCGAGTTAGGCGACGACTCGACGAGTTCACCTTCTAAACCGATATTCAAGTCCTTCATCCTACTCGCCGAGTTGTATGAACAACTCGTCGAGTTCATCTTCATCCGACGAACACTTATGCTAAGACTCGCCGAGTTGTATGAACAACTCGCCGAGTCCATCTTCATCCGAATAACACTTATGCTGCGACTCGCCGAGTTGTATGAACAACTCGCCGAGTCTGTTCTTGGTCTAAGGAGATTGTCTTGAACTCGCCGAGCCAGGGCATTGACTCGCCGAGTACCTCCATGGATGAGTTCAGCTTCCGACTCACTAAGTCATACCCTGTGACTCACCGCCCACTCGACACTACGAAAAGGGGGCAAACTCGGAGACTCGCGAACAGACTCGCCGAGTCATATGAATGACTCGCCGAGTCGTTGCCATGCACCCACTAAATACACAGATTTGATCGATTCCAGTCCATGTCATTCACAGATCTGGACTCCTAGGACACGAATCACACGTAAAGTTTCCAACTTTACGTGTGGATATTCACCAATATGGATTTTAGGGCTCAAAATGCCTCAAAAGGGTAGATCTAGGGTGAACAAGCAACATGGGGCCATAAAGCTAACAGATCTGAGCTCCTGGAGCTTAATCTTGCCTAGATCCAGAGGCCAAACATCTTATTACGACATATAATGCACATACAAGCTTGGGGATTTGTCCAAGAAAGACCTAAATGAAGTGCTAAGCATAGAATCATGGGGAAAACGGGTTATACCTCAAAGGAACTGCTGGAAGAACACAATAATGCCTGGATGGCTTCCCTTCTTCTGGATCTACTTCCTTCCTCCTTCAAAACCTTCAAAAGTACACAACAAAGCTTCAATTCCTCAAAGAACAAGCATAAACGAGGGTTGGGAGCTCTGGGGAGAGAATGGGGGCTGGCCTGGGGCGGAGGTGTTGCTTAAATAGGGTGCAAACCCTTGAAACTTAGGGTTTCATCCAACAGCTGTTACTCGCCGCGTCCAGGATATGGACTCGCCGAGTCGCCAACTTAAACGTGTCCCGGGTCCTGCATCCACTCGGCGAGTCGGACCTATGACTCGTCAAGTCCAAGGCTAAAAGAAAGGAAATACTCAAATAACATTTACGTACCAGGAACCGGGTGCTACAAATCTCCCCCACTTATTTTAGACTTCGTCCTCGAAGTCTACTGCTTGATCCTGAAACAGCTCGGGATAATGCTCCATCATCTCGTCCACCGGCTCCCAAGTCCATTCCGAACCCTTGCGGTGCTGCCATTGCACCTTCACTAGCTCCACCCTCTTGTTCCTCAAATCCTTCGACTTCCTGTCGAGGATTGCGACTGGGCGCTTAATGTAATTCAGGCTGTCATCAACCTGAATGTCCTCTAATGGCACAACCGCTGAATCGTCCACTAGGCACTTTCGCAGCTGAGAAACATGGAAAGTGTTGTGGATCTAGCTGAGCTCGGCTGGCAGATCCAACCTATACGCTACCTTGCCCACCCGGGCTACAACCCTAAACGGTCCGATGAATCACGGGCCCAACTTGCCCCGCTTACTAAATCGAATGACGTCTTTCCAAGGCGACACCTTCAGGAGAACCATATCCCTGACTTGGAACTCTAAGTCGGATCGACGCTTATCGGCATAACTTTTCTGCCGACTCTGAGTAGTCTGAAGCCTGCTCCGGACCTGTTGGATCCTCTCAGTCGTCTTGAGCACCACTTCGGTGCTCCCCATGACCCTCTGGCCAACTTCACCCCAGCATATCGGGGTCCTGCACCTCCGTCCATACAACATCTCGAAGGGAGGGCGGTCGATACTCGCGTGATAGCTGTTGTTGTAGGAGAACTCGGCCAGGGGAAGATAGGTATCCCAGCTACCACCAAAGTCTAGCATGCACGCCTGCAGCATATCCTCCAAAGTCTGGATGGTCCGCTCGCTCTGACCATCCGTCTGCGGGTGAAAGGCAGTGCTAAAATGCAGACGAGTGCCCAACTCGTCATGGAATCTCTTCCAAAATCTGGAAGTAAAACGCACATCCCTGTCCGAGATCACCGATACTGGCACCCCATGTCGTGCCACAATCTCCCTGATATAGATGTCGGCCAATTTCTCGGCCGATACGCTCTCCTGAATCGGGATAAAGTGAGCACTCTTGGTCAATCGATCCACAATGACCCAAATCGAATCCACTCCACGCGCGGTCCTGGGAAGTTTCGTGATAAAGTCCATCGTGATATCCTCCCATTTCCATAGTGGGATGTCCAACGGCTGCATCTTGCCATGCGGCCTCTGATGTTCGGCCTTGACCTTCCTGCAGGTCAAGCAGCGTTCAACGTACCATGCCACGTCCCGCTTCATGCAGGGCCACCAATAATCTAGACGAAGATCCCTATACATCTTCGTCACCCCGGGATGAATGGAGAATCGGGACTTGTGCGCCTCTTCCATCAAAATCTGGCGCACGCCTCCGTGATACGGCACCCACACCCTACGGTGCAGTGTCAAAAGTCCTCGGCTATCATAATCAAAGGAGGAAACCTGACCCACCACACGCTCGCTCTTCCGATGCTCCTCCTTGATAGCCTCCTGTTGAGCCTCCCGAATCTGCTCCAACAGGGGAGTCACCACGGTCATCCTCATGCAAACATCCCTGATCGGCGCCGCCTTGCGGCTAAGCGCATCGGCCACCACATTGGCCTTCCCCGGGTGATAAAGGATCTCACAATCATAATCCTTCACCACGTCCAACCATCGACGCTGCCTCATGTTCAGATTCGGCTGATCCATGAGGTGCCTTAAACTCTTGTGGTCCGTGTAGATGGTACATCGAACCCCGTAGAGGTAATGCCGCCAAATCTTGAGGGCAAAGACCACCGCCCCCAACTCCAAATCGTGCGTCGGGTAGTTCGCCTCGTGAGGCTTGAGCTGCCTCGAAGCATAGGCAATGACATGCCCCCTCTGCATCAGCACCGCGCCCAACCCAGAAATGGACGCATCGCAATAAACCACAAAATCCTCTACGCCCTCTGGCAGGGCTAAGATCGGCGCCTCGCACAGTCTCTGTCTCAGCGTCTCAAATGCAGCCTGCTGCTCGGTCCCCACCGAAAGACCACGGTTTTCTTCGTCAGCCGCGTCAGGGGTACGGCTATCTTGGAGAAATCCTGGATAAATCTCCGATAGTAGCCTGCCAATCCCAGGAAACTCCGAATCTCAGATGGAGACTTCGGAACCTCCCATCTTATCACGGCCTCGACCTTGGCCGGATCGACCAGAATCCCGTTCTGGTTGACGAGGTGTCCAAGAAATTGCACCTCGCGCAACCAAAACTCACACTTGGAGAACTTGGCATACAAGCTCTCTCTCCTCAGGGCCTCCAACACCTCTCTCAGATGCTCCTCATGTTCCTCCCGAGTCTTGGAATAAACCAAGATATCATCGATAAAGACTATCACAGACCGATCCAACATCGGTCTGCATACGCGGTTCATGAGGTCCATGAACGCGGCAGGAGCATTGGTGAGCCCAAACGGCATCACCACGAACTCATAATGGCCATAGCGCGTCCGAAACGCGGTCTTCTGCATATCCTCCTCCCTGACCGTCATCTGATGATAACCCGAACGCAAATCAATCTTGGAGAACCAATATGCTCCCTGAAGCTGGTCAAAGAGGTCATCAATCCTCGAAAGCGGGTAACGGTTCTTCACTGTTACCTTGTTCAGCTCCCGGTAATCTATACACATCCGATGTGACCCGTCCTTCTTCTTCACAAACAGAATCGGGGCTCCCCAAGGCAAACTGCTCGGGCGAATAAATCCCTTGTCTAGCAGCTCCTGCAGCTGCGTAGACAACTCCTGCATCTCGGGAGGAGCCAACCGATATGGTGCCTTGGCTATTGGAGCCGCACCAGGAACAAGGTCAATCCTAAACTCCACCTGTCGCTCCGGAGGTATCCCAGGAAGCTCCTCTGGGAAAACATCTGCAAAGTCTCGGACCACCGGAACCTCGCTCACTGTCGCCTGACCCGCCTCCCGGGTATCCATCACATACGCGACATATCCTGTGCATCCCTGCTGAAGGTAGCGCCTAGCCCTCGCTGCTGAACATACAGCGGGTCCATACTGAGGCCTCTCACCATGAATCACTAACTCTCCCCCGCTTGGGGTCCTGACCCGCACCAGCTGCTGCGCACAATCTATCACCACCCCATTAGGGCTCAGCCAATCCATGCCTATAATCACCTTGTTCCCACGCAACGGAATGGGAACCAAATCTACCAAATAGCGCTCCTCGAACAAACGCAGCACGCAATCTCGAAATACCATCGATGCTCGCACCGATCGATCATCAGCAATCTCCACCTCCAAAGGGCAATCTAACTCGCCTGATGACTCGTGAAACTTCTTGCTGAGCGCAATGGAAACGAATGATCGGGATGCACCCGAATCAAATAACACCTGAACTGGGAGGCCGTTCACATGGAACGATCCTAATGCATACATATACATACAGAGCACATATCAATAACATAACATCATAAAAAAAAAAGATAGAGGGAAAGAATCATACTCGTCACCACGTCGGGTGCGGCGCGTGCCTCTTCGGCAGTCAGCTGAAATGCTCGGCTCCTCACCACTGGAGCCTCTGCCTTGCCCTGTCGGCCATCTGTGATCCGCAGGGTCGCTGGAGCTGGCGCCTTCATCGGCGCTGAGACTGTCAACTGGGGGCAATTGGCCTTCTTGTGGCCCCTCTGGTTGTAGTGGAAACACAACAACTCTGATGTATGAATGACTGCTGCCGGAGTAGTGCAATCCCTGCTGATGTGCCCAGTCTTGCCGCACTTGTAGCAGCCTGATGATCCCATCCTACACGCCCCCTCGTGCGCCTTGCCGCATTTCCTGCAGCGTCCCCGTCCCTGTTGGCCTTTCGACCCCGCAATAAATCCCTTGGGCTTCTTCCCCGAAGCCCCTCCTAACTGACCCTCTTCTGCCTTCCGTTTCCGGATGTGCTCCAAATCTATCTCCCTTTCCCTCGCCCTGGCAATCATGGAGTCCAGGGTAGGGCAAGCCGAAAAGCTAACATGCTCTCGGATGTCAGCTCGTAGCATATCATGATAACGAGTCCTCCTCATGTCCTCGTCACCAGCATACTGGGGCACCAACAAAGCCCTCTCCCGGAACTTGGCGGTGATCTCCACCACAGTCTCCGTCGTCTGCCTCATGTCTAGAAACTCCTTGGCCAGCTGCTGAAGCTCGACAGCCGGCACAAACTCTGCCCTGAACCTGGTCACAAAGTCCGACCAGGTCATAGCCTCGATAGCTGAGGCTCCCAACGAGTCACCCACTGACTCCCACCAATCCCGGGCTCGGTCTCGTAAACACCCTGCTGCATACCTCACCTTCGACCCCTCGGGGCAGAAGCTAGTCAACTGGGCAGACTCGATGTCTGCAATCCATCGCCTGGCAGCAATGGGTCTTTCACCCCATGGAAATCCGGCGCACCACTGCCCCTGAAGTCCTTGAAGGACAGTGTGCGAGATCCTGACTGACTAGATGCCACGTCACTCCGGAATGCCCGAAGGCGATCCTCCATCAACTCCATGATCCCTTCCTTGATCGACCCAAAGAGGATGGGGGTCGACTCAAGGATGCCTCTGGTGATCTCTGACGCGATGAACTCGCGTAGTCCCTCATCAACCGGCTCAGAACCTGATCCCGAACCTGACCCCTCTCCTGAACCGCCATCTACCGGCCTCGATCGAAGTACCACCATTCTGCAATACATCACAACAATCATTAGTGATACTGATACTTCCTGAGGGATCACAACTACCTACAAGTTCCCTGGTCTTATCTTGGCCTTCCTTGGTTCGGGTACGGATCCTCTGCTTTCAATAGTACGGGCCCATACTACCTTCCACATCTATCCGTACCTTCTTCAAGGAATGCCTCGACTCCACCAGATCCCTTTCACTACTGCTGATCACTGCTATACTCGTCCTAGGCTTGCCCTAGGGAAATCTTTAATTCCACTCTAACCAGTCCTCAGCTGCTGCAGGCCTCCTTGTAATGCCAATTAGCCATTACCCGAATACCATCACGTGTGACAAGGCTCAGATAATCCTTCGAGTACCCTACTCGTCCCTACAACGGTTGGACTCAAACAAGAGCTGCGCAGTAGGATCAAATCCGGCACTCTAAGATTATTCAACCCTGATCACATGTGACGTGGCGCATTCGCCTAATGGCTAACACCCATTATTCAGAGTCCCATGTAGCACGGAGCAAGCAGCATTAAGATAAGGGTAATGATCTCAATTAACTCTATCTACTTTCAGGAACTGAGCAAGCATTTAGTGCTAAGCTCATACTACCAGGCATAACCTAATCAGGCTATCCTACTTACTGTCTACTCAATAGCTAGCATGCAATTTTCATACAACTGAAACACATAGAGCAGGCACATAAGGCATCACTCCTAGATCCTTAGTCCTATTCTAGCATGCTGTTCTACAAAAGCTGATAAACATAACATAAACTTGTATGGGTACTTTGGGGAATACTTACTTGAGCTCGGCCGGTCGCGCACATCACACACTTCGTTCTTTCTCAAACTCTTTCCTCAATTTTAGAAAACATTTTCTTTTAGAAAAATCATTTAATCCCTCGATTTGAGTTCAGACACTCCCGAAGGTGTGTCCGAATCCCTCAAACCAGGGCTCTGATACCAACTTGTAACAACCCAATTTTCACGTCCAAAAATTTCGTTTTAAAACATTACTTTAGAAGACTTTAATAATTAAAACATTGTTTGATCAAACCATGATACAACGTAAACCGTGTCTAAAAGTCAAATCATACAACCAATCAAAATGTCAGAGTATAAATCCCAGAGAATCTCGTAAATGCGGAAACCAGAGAGTGTGTGTGTGACATGCTGCTATCGCGCCGGCTCCTTTCCCCTAGCTGAAGAGGTACCTGAAACCAAAACTGAAAACCGTAAGCACAAAGCTTAGTGAGTTCCCCCACCGTACCACATACCAAATAATCTCATAACATACATATATTGTCAGGCATATCTGGGTACCCGACCTTCCCCTTCGGCCCTCTCGACCGGACATTGCCTAGCATATCTGGGTGCTGGCCTCCCCTTCGGTCCTTTCGACCGGATACTGCCTAGCATATCTGGGTGCTGGCCTCCCCTTCGGTCCTTTCGACCGGACACTGCCTAACATATCTGGGTGCTGGCCTCCCCTTCGGCCCTACCGACCGGATACTTCGGGGACTATCTCCCCCCTACAGTCACTAGCACATAACATCATATCATACTAGCACATAACATAACGCAGGCAATACCTAGATGAATATCACAGAGACAAACATCTACAAATAACTCCTACTGGTGGGCCGGCATTGTGGCCGCAGACCCACCGCTACTGGAAGGTAACTCACCTCGAAGTAGCTGCTGATCTGATCGGGAACTGACTGCCTACTGCTGCTGCTGCTGCTCCGGAAATCCTCTGGCTGCAATTCCCACAACACACTCAGTCAAATACTGCTAACCGTCCTTTGGGTAAAATGATCATTTTACCCCTGATCATGACCTAAGTCAATAATCAGAGTCAACTTTCAGAGGACCCGACTCGCCGAGTTGGCTTTCCAACTCGCCGAGTCCCTACCCAAACGATTGCCCTGAATCCCGATCCTACTCGTCGAGTCAGGCGACGACTCGACGAGTTCACCTTCTAAACCGATATTCAAGTCCTTCATCCTACTCGCCGAGTTGTATGAACAACTTGTCGAGTTCATCTTCATCCGACGAACACTTATGCTAAGACTCGCCGAGTTGTATGAACAACTCGCCGAGTCCATCTTAATCTGAAGAACACTTATGCTGCGACTTGCCGAGTTGTATGAACAACTCGCCGAGTCTGTTCTTGGTCTAAGGAGATTGTCTTGAACTCGCCGAGCCAGGGCATTGACTCGCCGAGTACCTCCATGGATGAGTTCAGCTTCCGACTCACTGAGTCACACCCCGTGACTCACCGCCCACTCGACACTACGAAAAGGGGGCAAACTCGGAGACTCGCGAACAGACTCGCCAAGTCATATGAATGACTCGCCGAGTCGTTGCCATGCACCCACTAAATACACAGATTTTATCGATTCCAGTCCATGCCATTCACAGATCTGGACTCCTAGGACACGAATCACATGTAAAGTTTCCAACTCGCCGAGTCCCTACCCAAACGATTGCCCTGAATCCCGATCCTACTCGTCGAGTCAGGCGACGACTCGACGAGTTCACCTTCTAAACCGATATTCAAGTCCTTCATCCTACTCGCCGAGTTGTATGAACAACTTGTCGAGTTCATCTTCATCCGACGAACACTTATGCTAAGACTCGCCGAGTTGTATGAACAACCCACCGAGTCCATCTTAATCTGAAGAACACTTATGCTGCGACTTGCCAAGTTGTATGAACAACTCGCCGAGTCTGTTCTTGGTCTAAGGAAATTGTCTTGAACTCGCCGAGCCAGGGCATTGACTCGCCGAGTACCTCCATGGATGAGTTCAGCTTCCGACTCACTGAGTCACACCCCATGACTCACCGCCCACTCGACACTACGAAAAGGGGGCAAACTCGGAGACTCGCGAACAGACTCGCCAAGTCATATGAATGACTCGCCGAGTCGTTGCCATGCACCCACTAAATACACAGATTTTATCGATTCCAGTCCATGCCATTCACAGATCTGGGCTCCTAGGACACGAATCACATGTAAAGTTTCCAACTTTACGTGTGGATATTCACCAATATGGATTTTAGGGCTCAAAATCCCTCAAAAGGGTAGATCTAGGGTGAACAAGCAACATGGGGCCATAAAGCTAACAGATCTGAGCTCCTAGAGCTCAATCTTGCCTAGATCCAGAGGCCAAACATCTTATTACGACATATAATACACATACAAGCTTGGGGACTTGTCCAAGAAAGACCTAAATGAAGTGCTAAGCATAGAATCATGGGGAAAATGGGTTATACCTCAAAGGAACTGCTGGAAGAACACAATAATGCCTGGATGGCTTCCCTTCTTCTGGATCTACTTCCTTCCTCCTTCAAAACCTTCAAAAGTACACAACAAAGCTTCAATTCCTCAAAGAACAAGCATAAACGAGGGTTGGGAGCTCTGGGGAGAGAATGGGGGTTGGCCTGGGGTGGAGGTGTTGCTTAAATAGGGTGCAAACCCTTGAAACTTAGGGTTTCATCCAACAGCTGTTACTCGCCGTGTCCAGGATATGGACTCGCCGAGTCGCCAACTTAAACGTGTCCCGGGTCCCGCATCCACTCGGCAAGTCGGACCTATGACTCGTCAAGTCCAAGGCTAAAAGAAAGGAAATACTCAAATAACATTTACGTACCAGGAACCGGGTGCTGCAAATTTTATGCTACCCACATGCTTAAGATTTTCTTCTAGCTATCCATATAGATGGGTTTGGCCAACATATGTCTTCTGTGGAGTATCGTACCATCCTCAAATATCGAATCATGATTCTAATATTCTCAGCCGACGAGATATGTCCGGTGTGCCATAAGGCATGTTTGGACTCTTTTGGAATGAATGCAGTTCATTGCAAAGAATTCTCGGGGTTCAAATACAGACACAATATTGTTATGGATGTTTTGGTCGACATATTTAAGCGTGTCGGGGTTTCCGCCAATATGGAGGCTCCTGTTAATTTTTTGACTGACCCAACAGAAGGAAGGTCAACCCTTAGACTGACCGATATTTTGATTCTTGGATGGGTTGGAGGGAAACATGCATGTGGTGGACCTAACAGGGGTATCCCTTCTTGTAGACTTGAGAGTCGGGGGTTTCACGGTGGGACAAACTGCATTAAAAGCTGCTAAATGCAAGGTCACCAAACATGAGAAATCATGCATGGAAAATCAACACGTGTTCATACCAGTTGCATTTGATACGTTTAGTTTTCTTACACCAGATGCATTGGAGCTTCTTAGTTGAGTATAACGGATCATTCATACCAATGTTATATCCTTAGATTTATGGATGTAGTCTTCAAGAGAATTGATTTTACCATACAAAAAGGTTTAATGGCGCAACTTGTTGCCTGTTTGAATTCTCAGTTGAATAATTATAGTACGTATATATATTTATCTCAAAATTAGTTAGCTTATATAGTTATATACCATATTTCATTTGCGAAAAAAGTAGTTTTCCTTACCTTGTCATCCATAAAAAAAAAAAAAAAAAAAAAGGATTTTCCTCACTTTGCAATTTGCGAAAAAATGGATTGTCGTCATTTTCTAAAAAAAAAAAATTAATTTCCTCGCCTTGAAAAATACAAAACCCATTTTCACATTTAAAAAAAGTTAACATTAAAGTTTGACCCGTAAAACTACACACAAAAAGATTTCTTACCATTTTGTAGAGGATTTCGCTAATGATTTTCACATCTCCGTTAGAGAATCCTTTGAAAATAGTGAGAAATCATTTTTTTTTTTGTTATTAGTCAAAACTATAATATTAAGTTTTCTTTTGTTTTGTATATGTTTTTTAAAGACTTCTAACACCAAAAAGAAAAAAAAAAAGATTTTCAAGGTGGGGAAATCCATTTTTCATAGATGTTAAGGTGAAGAAATCCATTTTTTTGCGGATGACAAGGTAAAGAAATTAACCTTTTCATAGATTGTATATGAGGAAAATCTTTTTTCTCACGGATGACAACATTAAAAATCCACTTTTTCGCCTATGACATATAAGGAAACCTATTTTTCGCAGATGGGTAACAGAGAATTTCGTAGATGTCATCTATGAATTTCTCCAACTTAAATGGAAATATTTTCGATTTTTCCATGTTAGATGCTAAAACGATTTCGGCAGACCATATATGAACTTTTGACTAAATCTTAGAAAGTGATAAATGAGATTAATAAGATTTTCCTTTTTCTTATATTATAATAATAATATATTAAATTATAATAATTCATTTAATTACCTTATGCATTAAATTATGTTATTAATTTTAATCATTTACAATAACTCAATAAGATCATAAATTTGTACATTAGTCCGACCAAACCAATTATCCCATTTTAGTATTATCATTTCATCAAATAAAATATCAACCGATTATCCGTTCGCACATCTCTTCAACACACAGAAGTTACTTGGAAGACCCCATCTCGTTACAAGAAATAAAAGATGTAGTATGGGCATGTGGCGATGATAAGACCCCTGGCCCGAACGGATTCACATTTAAGTTTATCAAGGCATACTGGGATATTTTTTTGGGCGACATATATCTCTTTGTCAAGTATTTTGAAAGGTTTGGTAGTCTTATCCCTGCGTGTATTTCCTCTTTCATATCCCTTATTCTGAAAACCAAGGATCCCATAAAATTCAACGACTTTCGTCCAATTAGTCTAATTGGGTGTTTGTACAAAATCATCTCCAAAATACTTGCTTCTCGTCTCAAAAGGGTCATCGAACATTGCATAGATGAGTGTAACGCCCGTAGACCTGGGCTAGTCAATTTAGAGATAATAGGGGTCGAAAACGAATTTTTGACAAAATATTATTTAGAATAAATAATCTTAACCAAGTTGTAGAATATGTCTCAAGGGTTCCATACATATAAAGAACGCCGAAATTCGAGTTATAATGAAGAAGTTATGGCCTGTCGAAGTTTTACGGCAAAATTGGCACGACACCGGGAGACGTAAATACTTTTTGATCTAAACATAATTTGTAGTATACGTTAAACCGAGAACATACAAAAAAAGAACGCCCAAATCTGACTTCGTATGAGGAAGTTATGAATTTTCTAAGATTTGACATAGCAATGCACGCCCCGAAACTCGAATTTTAGATCGAGCGGTATCTAGCCTACGCGACCTAAATAAGAATTGAAGATCTCATTAATAGGAACTCAACGGTAAAAAGACAGACAAAAACAGAGTTCGTATGTAGAAGTTATGAATTTTACGCGGACATTTAACAATATAATCTCATCGTACTGTTAAATTTAATATCGGTTGAGAATTAGCCAACGGAGTCAAAATGAAAGTTGTAGATCTTATTTTTACCTACGCGTGGATATAAAGAACGTCGAAAACGGAGCTCGTATGCGAAAGTTACGGGGTTTAGAAGTCAGCAGGGTGCTGTTGCAAAAGGGGTGACGTGGCACAATCTTGGCCATTGCTTTTCTCCCCAAGGTGTAACATCCGGAATTTCAGGTATTATATCTATTCTTTTTATTTCAAGTTTTTTGGAAGAACTCGGCGAGTTGGTGCGTAAACTCGCCGAGTAGAGACGCGATTTCTCACCCGGATTAATGACCGGACTCGACGAGTTGCATTGGTGGACTCGGCGAGTCCGCGCTGTTTAATGAAACCCTAATTTCTCGGGTTTGGGACCTATTTAAAGGGCCTTATGGCCGTCATTTGTGCTCACCAGCCCCCAGAGCGAAACCCTAGTGAGCTTGAGCGTTCGGAGTGAGAGAAGGAGCCATTGTCGACCTTGGAGGTGTTGTCTAGCAAGAGAAAGGAAGCTATAGCCAAGAGGAAGCAAGAGGGTTAACTTCCTGAAGATCTGAGGTCCAGAACATCACGTTTGAGGTACTATTTTCGAACCATTTTCTGTTGTGGTGATGTTCATGTTGATTTAGGGCTTATTGAGCCCTTTTGTGACTAGATCTAGTGCTCCCATGGTCCCTTAAGCGAATTAGGTTCTGGATCTGGACCCATGGAGGTCCAGAGTGCCTCTTTGTCCAAGCTTTATATGAGTCTATGGAGGTTTTGGTTTGGGATCATTGTGTTTGAGGTTAAAACACCATTTATGAGTCAATAGGTGTGATATGAGCGCCAAGACATAAACTTTACGTGATAAATGAGCTTGGAAAGACTGGATCTATGAGTTAGTGGAACAGATCTGACCTCAGAAGGTCGTTTGGGGTTGTGCATGGAATGCACTCGTCGAGTCCATTGGCAACTCGACTAGTTGGAGCGATCTGTTCCGTGTTTTCGAACCAAGGGTTGAGTAACGAGTTGGGTGAGTGACTCGGTGAGTCGGAAGGGATTCAGAGGAATCGGGTCCCCGTAGGGACTCGGCGAGTTGGGTTGACCGTTGACCATTGACCAGAGATGTCCGGTGTTGACTTGGTAGAATTATTCAACCATAGTTGGGATAGTGTTAATTAGAGATATACTTGTGTTATAGGAGGACTATAACTCGGGAGATCGAGCACTAGTGATTTTCGGGATTTACGAGTTGCCGAGATACGCGAGGTGAGTCTTCTCACTATACCTTACCTTGAATAGGTAACCAAAGTTATGTGACAGAGTATTTGTATGCTATGTATGTTATGTGTTGTACTGCATTATTTCTATGTGATTTATGTTGTGCATGTTTACAGAGTTAGAATCGGAAGGTTCCCAGAGTTAGAACCGGAAGGTTCACAGAGATAGAGCCTGAGGGTTCACAGAGTTGGGTGCACGGACCCACAGAGTTATAGCCTCGAGTGGCTAATGTGTGTTATATATGGTATTTTGGGGAACTCACTAAGCTTCGTGCTACAGTGTTTTGTGTTATGTGTTTCAGGTTTCTCTCAGGATCACGGGACGGCACTGGCTCGATTGTACACACCAGAGAAAGAGTCATGTTTTGAGGATCCTGGTTTATTATGCAAGTGGAAATGGAGTCATGTTTTGTAATTCGATTATGAATGAGATTTTAAGCAAAGTGTTTTTTTAAGAATTAAACGATTATTTTTAAATGAAAATTTGTTTTGAAATTTTCGGTGTTACAAGTTGGTATCAGAGCCTTGGTTTGAGGGATTCGGATGCGCCTTCGGGTAAATCTGGACTCAAACTGAGGAAGTAAGAAAAGTTTTCAAAGAAATAATTTTCTAAAGCGAATAAGAGTTCAAAAAGAAAGCGAGAAAGAGCAGTGTGTACAATCAGCCAGAGCCCGAACGGTGATTTCCCAAAATACCCTTACTTTTGTGTTATGAGATATTTATGATGCACTTTATGAGATATTATTGCATGCTAGAGACAGGCTAGGTATTCCATATCTTAGGACTAGAGTGGCCTGATTTGTGATGCCTTAGCCTAGGAACTGATGTTATATGCGATGTGCTTTTGAGTATGTGATGAGTGAGAATATTTAGTTGGAATCCTTTAGGGGATTTGAGTAAAGGAGTAATCTAGGGGAGATACCTAGATAAGTACCAGGGTACTTAGCGAAAGAATAGTTAGAACCCACGAGGGGAAGAGTTGCAGAGTTCGGTGGTACTCTCGAGGATGAGTAGAGCAAGTGGAGTTATCACCCAGAGTGAGTCATATATATTCTTCGATGCTCGAATGTTGCTTGCTTCGTGCTTTGTGGAACTCTCGATGATGGGAGTCAGCTACCAAGCGAATATGACGATATTCAGGAGGTAGATGGTTGGCATCATTAGGAGCTCTTCAGCAGCTGATGGCAGAGAAGTGTGGGAATCTAGGAAGAGCCTAGGGAGTAACCTTAGCCAGATGAGTGCGCTGGCAGAGTAGAGAATTTCGCTGGGGAGCGAGCGTGCGACGGAATTGGTGAACGAGAAGGTTGAGCAGCTACTTAGGAGCTCCGGGATAGTCCGTGTGGAAAGTATGGGTAGATGTGGTAGGTAGTATGGGCCCGTACTACTGAAAGTAGAGGACCCATACTTGATACAGGGAGTATTTTGAAGGTTCTAAGGAGCAGATTGAGGAGTGATGTTATGGTTCGAGTACCATACATCGGAGCGGATTGAGGAGTGATGTTATGGTTCGAGTACCATACATCGGAGCGGATTGAGGAGTGATGTTATGGTTCGAGTACCATACATCGGAGCGGATTGAGGAGTGATGTTATGGTTCGAGTACCATACATCAGAGCGGATTGAGGAGTGATGTTATTGTTCGAGTACCATACATCGGAGCACATTGAGGAGTGATGTTATGGTTCGAGTACCATACATTGGAGCAGATTGAGGAGTGATGTTATGGTTCGAGTACCATACATCGGAGCAGATTGAGGAGTGATGTTATGGTTCGAGTACCATACATCAGAGCGGATTGAGGAGTGATGTTATGGTTCGAGTACCATACATCGGAGCAGATTAAGGAGTGATGTTATGGTTCGAGTACCATACATCGGAGCGGATTGAGGAGTGATGTTATGGTTCGAGTACCATACATCAGAGCGGATTGAAGAGTGATGTTATGGTTCGAGTACCACACATCGAAGCAGATGGAGGAGTGACGCTATGGTTCGGGTACCATACACCGGAGCATATTGAGAAGAGATGTCATGGGATGAGTACCATGGTTCGTAGCGAATGATGCTTGTGGTTCTTCGGTTATCCGGTCACGATTGATGAGGTAGAGATTGGACGTTATGGGTTTTAGGCCTGTGGGCCATGATTGAGTCCGAAGAGGCGTCCCTTGAGAGGGAGGTCGAGAGCCTTTCAGAGAATTTTGGTAAGGAGTCAGAGGGAGGGGAGAATCTCGGTCTGAGTTGAGCAATCAGTCGATAGAGGAGATGTCACCTTCTATGACCTGGGTGGTGCTATTTATGTTCGTGTGCGGAACATGAGAGGTATGATGTTTAAGTTATGGGTTGGTGGTAAACCCTGCAGGTTGTCATTGATGATGATTGTCCATCAGAGTATCAGGTAGCATGTGTGCCGCGAGGCAGTGATTTACCATGAGCAGATGGTCATTTGGTACTGAGATAGTAGAGGACCACATTGCACCTATTCGAGTATAGTAGGGCGTATTGTGGAAGTATCAGTGGGGAGTCCAGTCGATTTAATCAGTGCAGTGGTTTTTCTATCTATATTGGGTATTGAAGAAGGGAGTAGGTCCCTGTTCTTGGGATGATCCATGTGTTGGAACGTCGGTTGATGGGTCGAGGTAGGGGAGTATGATGATTTCGTGGTCCAGTCTATGAGTCAGTGATGTTATTGGATAGTTGAGTTGTTCGGAATTGGATTGGTACGAGACTTGGAACGACTAGATGCAGTCGTGACGAGAAGTTCTTGAGGATTTCATATGAGGTTTAGAGTTATGAGATCGATTGATTTTCCTTAAAGGGGATTATCGGGCGTTGTGTAGCACTTTCCAGGGGCAGGTGCGTTATTGCTGGTGAAAATAGTTTGTGAGGTTGTTGATGTGTCAGATAGTGATGGTTCGAACCCTGAGTGGGGGGGGGGGGGGGGAACCGGGTGGTTTATTGAGAGAACCAGAGAATTGTGCAAGAGCGGTTAGGGTTGGATACAGAAACCTGCGGCTTGAATTCATGAGATCAGGGTCATTGGTGATCAAAGAAAGGTGTAGGGCGAGATAATGCATGTGGTATATGTATGAGAGAAGAATGGGTGTCTCCACGGCGGGTGGTCAATGGTCAGGAATCTGGTGGTGGTCAGAGTCATTTCAAGTGGAAGACTCGTAATGATGGTATGGGCAGTTGAGAACTTCTGGGTTGAAATATGGGTAGAAGATTATCGAGTAGCCAATTCCCGGGCTGGGATGTGTATTCTTGCTTGGATTTTGAGTAGTAATGGAAAGGTTTTCGGAGGATCATCAGTGTGTTCTGACGAGTTAGCGCCTTCCTTGTATTCCAATTGAGTATTTGGATGCACTGAAGTTGCGCATTGAGTGAAAGAGGAAATGTATTGTTGTATGTGTATGGTGCTGGGAGTAAGGGAATCAGTGGTAGAGGCAGGACATTGTGATGCTCTGTTAGGGTGTTCCGTGGTTTCCGCGTATAGCGTCCCGATTTCGGAGTTATTTAGAGTCTTGGGTTTAAGATGACTAGTGATGTATCATGTATCCACGGTTCCAGTGGGAGCCCTTCGTGTATTGTCATCAAGAGGGATTATTTAAGGAAGTGGATCTCCGCAGAGGTAGGTTCTGTGTTATGGCGGTTGCCGCCAGAGTCTGTAATGCATATCGGGGCAAGTGTGTGTGTAACTATCTATGATAGTCTTCGGTGCATGAGTTAGTGAACATAGTGTGGCGTTGTAATGAGAATGAGAGTATAGGGTGATGCTACGGGGAGCCGTAGTATTCGTTAGTCATAGGGTGTTGTGATGCTACGGGGAGCCGTAGTACTCACAAGTCAGAGAGAGAGAGAGAGAGAGAGTCGTGATGCTACGGGGAGCCGTAGTATTCGCCAGTCAAAGGGTGTTGTGATGCTACGGGGAGCCGTAGTACTCACAAGTCAGAGAGAGAGAGAGAGTCGTGATGCTACGGGGAGCCGTAGTATTCGCCATTCAGAGGGTGTTGTGATGCTACGGGGAGCCGTAGTACTCACAAGTCAGAGGAAGGGAGTCGTGGTACTACGGGGAGCCGTAGTACTCACTAGTTAGTCGGCGTTGTGATACTACAGGGAGCCGTAGTACTCATTAGTCAGAGGCTGTCGTAATGTTGCGGGAAGCCATAGTACCCACTAGACGACAAGAGAGTGTGATGATGGAGTGTTCTCCGATAGGTGCATGATGCAGAAGAGTGTTAGGCTTGAGTAGCCCTAGTGTTGAGTTTTTGGAGCCTAGTGGTTAAACCGGGGCGAGACTGGGGTCTCCGTCTCTGTCGGGAGGGTCAGCGAGGCGCGCGGGAAAATAGACGCAGCATACGCCAGAGGTTAGATCTGAGTCGATCTTCGATTGGATTGTATTTTTATGAGGAAAAGGGAATTTCGTGACTTGCGTGTCACTGGGCCGTGATAGTGGTCACGGGGAGGAAGTTAGTAAGATATGTTGGATCATGTTATGTGTGACCTTTGGGGGTTCAGTTGTGGGGCCAAAAGCTGACTTGGTGCTCGGTATCGAAGATGAATATGAGAAATGAGCTAGAGTTTACCGTGGTGATGTCTGTGGACACTTCAGAGCGAGCGAACGATTCAGACGCTCGAGGATATGTTTCGGGCATGTGTATTAGATTTCGGGGGGGGGGGGATTGTGGCCCGTATTTTCCCTTGGCAGAGTTTTCCTACAATAACAACCATCATTAGTGCATCGGTATGCCACCCTTTGATTTGTTGTAGGGAAGGGGGTATCGGACCCCATTTGTTGGGGAGAGGTAGAGCAACGTGTGATGGGAAGTATAGAGATCGTGCTTCAGACGTTAGAGCAGATACAACAGGTCAGGCAGAGGTTGCTGACCGCTCAGAGTCGCCAGAAGAGTTATGCGGTCAGGCGCCGGTCCGAGCTCGAATTTTTGGTCGGTGGCTTTGTACTCCTGAAGGTCTCTCCTTGGAAAGGAGTGATCCGATTCAGGAAGAGGGGCAAGTTGGGGCCCCGATATATCGGTCCTTTTCGGGTGATCGCGAGGGTAGGCAGGGTAGCCTACCGGTTGGAGCTAACTGCAGAGCTAGGTCAGATCCATGACACTTTCCATGTGTTGCAGCTGCGAAAGTGTATAGCCGAGGAGTCGGCAGTAGTGCCATTAAAGGATATTTAGGTGGATGTGGGCCCGAACTGCGTTGAGAGACCGGTGGCTATTCGGGATCGAAAGATCAAGGTTCTAAGGAACAAAGAGGTGCCTCTAGTGCAGGTTCAGTGGCAACATCGGAAAGGATCCGAGTTGACTTGGGAGCCAGAGCGAGAGATGCATGAGCAGCATCCGGAACTATTTCAGGGATGAGACTTCGAGGGCGAAGTCTGATTCAAGTGGGTGAGAATTGTAACATCCGGAATTTCAGGTATTATATCTATTCTTTTTATTTCAAGTTTTGTGGAAGAACTCGGCGAGTTGGTGCGTAGACTCGCCGAGTAGAGACGCGATTTCTCACCCGGATTAATGACCGGACTCAACGAGTCGTATTGGTGGACTCGGCGAGTCCGCGCTGTTTAATGAAACCCTAATTTCTCGGGTTTGGGACCTATTTAAAGGGCCTTATGGCCGTCATTTGTGCTCACCAGCCCACAGAGCGAAACCCTAGTGAGCTTGAGCGTTCGGAGTGAGAGAAGGAGCCATTGTCGACCTTGGAGGTGTTGTCTAGCAAGGGAAAGGAAGCTATAGCCAAGAGGAAGCAAGAGGGTTAACTTCCTGAAGATCTGAGGTCCAGAACATCACGTTTGAGGTACTATTTTCAAACCATTTTCTGTTGTGGTGATGTTCATGTTGATTTAGGGCTTATTGAGCCCTTTTGTGACTAGATCTAGTGTTCCCATGGTCCCTTAAGCGAATTAGGTTCTGGATCTGGACCCATGGAGGTCCAGAGTGCCTCTTTGTCCAAGCTTTATATGAGTCTATGGATGTTTTGGTTTGGGATCATTGTATTTGAGGTTACAACACCATTTATGAGTCAATAGGTGTGATATGAGCGCCAAGACATAAACTTTACATGATAAATGAGCTTGGAAAGACTGGATCTATGAGTTAGTGGAACAGATCTGACCTCAGAAGGTCGTTTGGGGTTGTGAATGGAATGCACTCGTCGAGTCCATTGGCAGACTCGATGAGTTGGAGCGAGCTGTTCCATGTTTTCAAACCAAGGGTTAAGTAACCGAGTTGGGTGAGTGACTCGGTGAGTCGGAAGGGATTCAGAGGAATCGGGTCCCCGTAGGGACTCGGCGAGTCCACGCCAGACTCGGCGAGTTGGGTTGACCGTTGACCATTGACCAGAGTTTTCCGGTGTTGACTTGATAGAATTAGTCAACCATAGTTGGGATAGTGTTAATTAGAGATATACTTGTGTTATATGAGGACTATAACTCGGGAGATCGAGCACTAGTGATTTCCGGGATTTACGAGTTGCCGAGATACGCGAGGTGAGTCTTCTCACTATACCTTACCTTGAATAGGTAACCAAAGTTATGTGACAGAGTATTTGTATGCTATGTATGTTATGTGTTGTACTGCATTATTTCTATGTGATTTATGCTGTGCATGTTTACAGAGTTAGAACCGGAAGGTTCACAGAGATAGAGCCTGAGGGTTCACAGAGTTGGGTGCACGGACCCACAGAGTTATAGCCTCGAGTGGCTAATATGTGTTATATATGGTATTTTAGGGAACTCACTAAGCTTCGTGCTACAGTGTTTTGTGTTATGTGTTTCAGGTTTCTCTCAGGATCACGGGACGACACCGGCTCGATTGTACACACCAGAGAAAGAGTCATGTTTTGAGGATCCTGGTTTATTATGCAAGTGGAAATGGAGTCATGTTTTGTAATTCGATTATGAATGAGATTTTACGCAAAGTGTTTTTTTAAGAATTAAACGATTATTTTTAAATGAAAAATTATTTTGAAATTTTCGGTGTTACACAAGGCTTGCCACTAGATGGTGACATGTGACACCAATTTCAGCCATATTTCACCCTATAAATAGAACCTCTCCCACTCTCATTTTCTTCACACATTTCTCATTCTTTCTTCTCTTTACTCTCTCTCTAAAACATCTCTTTAGCCCTAACCCCCCCCCCCCCCCCCCCCCCCCCCCCGAAAAGCCTAGGGAACCTCCCTAGCACGAGGCAGAAGCCCCGGAGTGCTCAACGGCTCTGAGAAGAAGACCTTTTCAGCTCGGGAACGTTGCTCCAAGCAAAGCCCGGTTTTCTATAAAACCCGTTGTAAGTGAGCTACATCTACGCTATTTTTAATATAACTTTTATTTAATTATAGTAACGTCATTAGGAACTTATAATAAGTACTTGGACTATTATTATGGGTTATATATGTATTTTTTAACGCTTATATAATAATAATAATATATAGACTATTAATTAGTCTCGACGAATAATAGACTAAACTCTAGTGGTAATAATACTAGGTTTCGTCGAAGGAAATTATTTTAAGAAGCGAAACGCTGTCTGAGTTCGGAATCACCACCTTTTCAAGTGAGTGTATGGTCCCTTTCATCTTACACATATATATGAAGTATTTTATATAAACTACGTGTTATGTGTGCATATTATATGTATACTTGCTGTCTATGCTAGATGAACGATTTTATAACACGTTTTAAATGATTTAAACTGTATATGTATTTTATATCTACGAAAATTTTGAGGTAAAACATGGGTAGATGTAATAGATGAAATATGAGTTGGATGACGAGGTGAGAGGTGAAATAGACCATGAGGTGAGGGTGAGAGGTGGACGATGTGAGAAGCCTTGTACCCAAATGCTGGCCCCGTCATCTAGCAGAGTATAGATGACAACCACGGACTATTCTAGACAGTTCAGTGGAACACTAGCAGGCCCGCAACCTGTAGGTGTTGTGAATGATGTGTTCAACGGTGTACTCTAAGAGCCCATTGACATGTATTGTGAGTGGACTCTCGAAAACGATACTGTCAATAAACGAGATAACCTAGCAGATGTGCTCGAAGGACAATACTGGCAGTTGTGCCTCACATAGAATGTCACAATTCTGGCAGTTGTGCCTAAGTGATAGAACTAGCAACTGTGCTTGACAGCTGTGTCCTTAGGAATGAATGAATGAGAAATAACTGATTCTTAGGGTAGATCCTTAAGGATAAAGAAGATAATGACGATGGGTAATTGGGTTAATTGTTTGATGATTAAACATAATAATATTATTGTGGGTTGAAAGCCCTATGTACTCACCAGGTGACCCACTCAGTTTATTTTTTATCACAGGTGTCGATATGAAGTTACATTACACTGAGAGATTAAGGAGATATAGATCACTAGTGTAAATGAATGTAAGTTCTGTTTATGCTTATGTTTATGTATTAACGATAACATCCCAAATGTTTTAAAATGAATAAAATACGTTTCTTCGGAAATGCTTTAATAACGTATTTATCGTGTTTTTCTGGGAACAAATTCCGCAACATTTTTATTAAAAGAGGTACTCTGATTTTCATAAAGCATAAATAAAATTGGTCTTTTCTGGTCGTGAAAATGGGGATGTCACAATGAGGTACAATTTGCTTATGTAGAAAGAAGGTACATTCTTGACGGGCCTTTGACTGTAAATGAAGTGTGTGTATATGCGAAGAAAGAAAAGAAAAAAAGATTTTGTTGTTTAAAGACGATTTTGACAAAGGCGTTCGATTCGGTAAATTGGAAATTCTTGTACTCAATCCCTGTTCAAGTGGGATTTGGAGATAAATGGCGAATGTGGATTCAAGGGTGTATGAAATCATCCGGGTATCCATGTTAGTAAATGGTACTCCTACAAAAGAGTTTGCAGTGGAAAAAAGGGTGAGGCAAGCTGATCCCTGTTCTCCGTTTCTCTTTGTCATTGATATGGAAGGACTCAATGTGTCTTTGAAGCCAGCTTGCAGCAAAGGTATCTTTAGAGAAGTGCAACTTCCCAACAATGGGCCGATTATCTCACACATTCTGTATGCAGATGATGCACTCTTTCTTGGAGAATGGTCAAAGGGAAATATTAAAAATCTAGCTAGAATTTTGAGGTTTTTCCATGTCTCATATGGAAAAGTGAACTTTAACACATCCAGAGTGTTCGGGGTTGGTACCACATTGGAAGAAACATCTCGTTGGGCTAGGTCACTTTTGTGAACCCTCTTCTCTTCCTTTCATATATCTAGGGTACCAGTGGGGGCAAACATGAACCTAAAAAAATGGAAACCAATTACCGATAAATTCACGACTAAACTTACCTCGTGGAAATCGAAAACAATTTCGTTCGACGGGAGACTCAAGCTAATTACCTCTATTTTAGGCAAGGTTTTGAAAACCGGACCGGACGTCGAACCGACCGTCTTACCAGTTCGATGGTTCAGTTAGCCCGATCGGTTGGACCGGTCCCGAAAACAGGAAAAAACGGATATATATATATATATATATATATATATATATATATATATATATATATATATATATATATATATATATATGGGAGAGTTCATGCGAAAATGCAAATAATTTGCGAAAACGCGAAAACAAGAAAAACCTATGATATTGTGTCACCTCAATATTATATTTTGGAAAATAATTCATCCAAATTTTTAAATACATGATGATAATCGATTACAAATGAAAAATTGTTTCATATTAGCAAAGTATGATATTTAACATTTTTATTATGAAAACATGAATTTAAAAATGATTAAGGACGTGAAAAAAAATAATTATTAAAACCGTCTTTAAATCTATATTATCATAACACCATACAATGTAGACTTACTATATTTAATTTATTACTAAAAAATTTATTTTTTTATAGTGCATGTGTTTGATTTTATAAAATAAAATCTGTTTTCGCGTTTTCGCAATATATTTATATTTTTGAATAAACCTCTATATATATATATATATATATATACATATATATATATATATATATATATATATATATACACACACACACGTATGTGTTTTATATATGTATATGTATATTAATTAAATATGCATTGTGTGTTTTTTATTTGTATTTGTCTATTAAATATATGAAGTGCAGATGTTTAGATATACGTATGTAAAAAATAAATAGTTTAAATAAGAAAATATATGTAATGTGTGTATGTCGTGTAGAAAATAGTTCGTGTAAAATAAATTTAATGTGTTGTATATGAGAAAATAGTTCGTGTATTTGAGCCGGCTTGCTCCTTTGAGTTGAATATGAGAGCCAAATTTATTCATTAAACCGGTTTTATTCCCAGTTTAACAAGACCGGTTTTTTACGGTTCTAAGCAAAACCGATGGTTTTTGGGGGTTTAAAAACCAGTAACCTTGCCGGTTCCCGGTTAAACCGGTCCAACAGGACGGTCCGGTCCGGTTTTCAAAACGTTGGTTTTACGTAATCTAACTACATGTTATCTTTCCTTATTCATTGTACCAAATGGGATAGTAGAACAGCTTGAAAAAATTAGGAGATCTTTTTTGTGGGGTGGTTCGAGTGGCACATCAAAAATCTGTTGGGTTTCTTGGGATAGAATCACAACAGCTAAAAAAGGTGTGGATCTTGGAGTTGGGTCGATAAAAGCCCTAAATATTGCTTTAATTGTCAAATGGTGGCGACGGTTAAGATCAAATCCATCCTTACTATGGTGTAGGGTTGTTTCATGCATTCATAATTTACACACAAAACCGGCTGATTATTATGCAAATAAGAGACTTACTTGTCTTTGAAAAAATATAGCAGGGGCAAAAAAGGAATTTAGCAAACATGATATTCCTGTTTCAGATATTTTCTCAAAAATTGTCAATGGGGAGAACACCGAATGGAAATGTCATTTAACTCCTGATGGGAAATATTGTGTCCACTCATTAAGGCATAAAATTGACCAAATCACCACTGCAGGAAAGACGAAAATAGATTGGCTAAAGGAGGTTCCTTATAAAGTTTCATGTTTTGTATGGAGAGCTAAGATGGATAGATTTCCATCTGCCATGGCATTGCAAAGAAGATGGGTGTGGCTAGAATCCACGACATGCAAGTATTGCAATCATGAGGAAGAATGCAGCGATCACATCCTTGTACAATGTCCATTTGCAAGGTTGGTAATGGAATGGGTTTTTCAATGGTGTGGTATACATATTGATCCGTTCAACACAATCGTTGCGGTCCTTGATTTCGCAGCTATATGGGGGAATTGACCAAAGAAAATATGGATTTTACAAGTTATTTGCTATGGAACCCTTTGAAGCATATGGAGGGCAAAAAATGATAAGCTATTCAACAACCGACGAATTTCACATACTTTGTTGGCAGACATGATAAAATCTATAATATTCACATGGATTAAATTTAAGAGAACTTTAATCTGGAATGGATTGATTGGTGCATGGGTCATTTCCTTTGCTTTTAAATTGTCAATTGTATTTTTTAAACACGTTGTTCTGTCCCTTCTCTAGCAACTTGCTAGTTTTGGGTTTGCTCTATTTTCTTAATATATTTGCCCTCCCCCCCCAAAAAAAAAAAAAAAAAAACTAAACTGCCAACATTTTCTTATTAATGAGTAAATTAGTTCATATTTCGGGGCAAACTATAGGAAAGCAACTACATTGCTGTTATTTATAGGGTTTAATCATTTGTGAATCAAAATGCTTAACAAAAATTATCCACTTAAACAATTTATTCTATATCAATCATTGTGATATGCTATAGTAGGTTAAAGTTGTCAAAATTGAATGACTTTAGTGGAATAGAAAAATTAATCAAAGTGTTTCTATGAATCAAAAAATATTTCACTAGAGCGATTAAACTTTGACAAGTTTTTATATTGTGACCTTTTAATTTGTTTTATCATGTTACATAGGTAGTTTATAAGTTACTCCTGATACCTATTCTTCCAAGCCGATCTGTTTTGGCATGAAACCGGGCTAGTCGAGGACCAATTTTGTGGACCATTCCACGCTTCATGTAGTTCAAAACCAATTTGCACTACTCTCAGACAAATCGACTTTAGGATTGGGTAAATAGACCGGTTACAAAGCATTGACTTTTGAGATCAATTTGGACATGGACTGAACTAGAAACTAGGTGTTTCTAAAAAAATTATTAAATTTACACAAAAAACGAGTTTTAATATCTGAAAAATCCGATTGCTTACGCCTAACCGAAGAAGAAGCAAATTTTGCACAAAACCAAATAAACCGTATTAAAAAGCTTTAGGAACATCATCAAGCAGTAATAAATCACTCAGTGATGATCAAGTATTAAGTAATAGAACTTCATAATAATGCCCTACATATTCAACATGTAAACAAATACGAACCTACACAAATAGTAGGAATTAGGAAATTATACGCATCAAAATTTACAAAGTGTACAAGTATTGATTCGAAGAATATTAAAAGCTAAATTTGTTGGTACGGTGGAAAACTAAGAAACCACAATTTCCAATTTTGGCCACAATGATCTGAGATTTATTAACTATTCACGCTTCTATAATAGCTCCAAAATCTACATTTTTTTAGTGGTAAGGTTATATCGTACCATAAAATAGGATTTGCACCTCATGTCATTTTTTATTTCTTGTATTTTATCATTAATTAAACTAGAAATATATTGTCTCTGAGTAAAATAATCTTATAACTCATTTCACAAAAAATACAAAAGTTTAGTTTTTGGGTAAACAGCTTTGGATCGGTTTGTATGGGCCTACTACTTTAGAACCGATATTGGCCCGATTACATTGGGCTAGTAATTTTAGGACTATGCCCGACACTCAAACCGGTTTTATTCACCCGATTTAGATGTTTGTGACAAAACCCTGGACCGGTTCAAGCCTAGTCCCAAAACCGATTTTGCCCACTCTAAGTTTTATAACGGGGCTAAAGCCCATCTAGCAATGTCATTTTCATTTTCAAAAACCCAATTAAAAACTTAATATACTTTTTGGAAATCTTCTAATTCCATAAGATTCCTTAAAGGCTTAAACTTTATTCATATAAAAACTGGAGTTTACAAGAATTTCATTTCTATATGAATACACACAAACCATGGAAAACTAATGATTGTGTAGTATAACAGAAAGACAGTACTAACAAGAACCATGTATCATTCAAAGATAAACCATTCTCTAACAACAAACCCTTGTTCATCATGCAATACATAAACAATGATTGATTATTCGAAAAGTAGAAAATTGCCACAAAAAAGACCATTAAAATTTAAACAAAAAACGGAATTGGATGAGTTCATAGCAACCGAGAGTATTAGCATTTCAAATCATTGTGTTTGTCATTTACGAAATTGAAAAGAAAAAGGAGAACATTTTGACATGACAAACATAGCCAAGAAACCACTACGTTAGTAACGCTTCGAAATGCTAATCGTTCATGGCCAAAAGGGAAGCCATCAAGATGAACTAAAATGCAATGAAAAGCAAGATTGGCTATCTTTATAAGCCATCTTAGTTACACAGCTTCAAAATCAATAGTTTGAGTTAGTCAAAGTTCCAAAAAAAAAAAAAAAACCCAAAATGGTTATATGAATCATGAAACTGTTTTCTTTATAGATGTAAAATTCAAGTCCAAATCGTAATTGGTATTTGTTCCAATTTCAATTAGGGATTTTGAAATCAATTGTTCAGAAGACATTGATCTTACCCATGAAATCCAAATACGCGTTTAGGCTAAGCACAATTCTGCATATTTGCCAAAGAAAATCGACGAACAATCCCCAATTTGCAAAAACCCCTCCAATTTTTTCATTGATTTTGACGGGTAAAGTAACAATATCAGATTATAATAGAACTAATGATCTGCTCCTGTATAGAACAGATCTGTAGTAACAAACCGTAAATTACAAAAAGAAAAGGAGAAAAAAATTAGAATCATTAACCGGTGATCTTAACTGCGGATGATGTCTCCATGCGTCGTTTGGGGGTCAATGGCTGAAGAACAGAGTCTCTGTACTTCGAAGGCATTGTCATGTTAACTCTCCTCTGCCTTTTAGCTTTCGGTTTCGGTTTCAGTTTCGATCTCGATCTCGATCCCGATTTGGATAACAATTCAGTAGTAGTGAGAAGAAGATTGTTGAACTGAAGAGGTCTCCGTCTTCTGATTACGATTCTTCTTTGAATGTAGGGAACACCAACAACCGATCCTGCTGTAACTTGGTGAATTGCTTTCACGAGTAGATTCAAACCAAAACAACGAGAAGGAGAGGGTGATTGAAAGGAAGAAGAATCAATCGATGATGCTAAGAGTGAATGAGTTGTGATTGAAGAATGAGATTGTGATTGTGAATTAGAAGAAGAAGAAGATGACGATGATGATGATGATGGATTACTTGAATAAGGGTAATTGTGCGAAGATTTCTGCATTTTGGTGTTGGATTCAGCGATCTTCGATCGGAAAGAAACGAAATTGGAGAGAATTGTAGGAGACGAAATCTCCCCGGACGGTGGTGAATTGAGAGCGACTGTCGATAGTTAGATGATAACGCCGTATCTATATATTAGAAAATTGCCCAGTATTGTATTATATTTTAAAGGAATTGTAATTAAATAAAATGAGATTCTTAACAAAAATAAAAATCATCAAATTTTTTGTGTAATATAGAAATGCTCATTTTGACTACAATAATGCGTATTTTTTTTTATTTGCATAAAAAAAATTTGTTTAGATCCGAAATGATAATACGAACCGAACCGGAGCCAAATATATAATTGTGTTGTGTTCTCGGTTCATCAATATCCATAAATTCAATTGTCGGTTTTTCAGTTTCGGTTCAATCCCATTTCGAATCTAACAACTATGAGTGAGCAAAATATTCACCAAACCGATTGGGAATCAAATATGTAATTCGGGTCGGTTCTTGTTTTCAGGTCGGGTTCCGAGACCAAGCACACCCTAGTAGTTTTTTGGAACGAAAAAATTATAAACACTAGCAACGAGCTCACCCTATTTCTTTAAACAATTGTTAGCTTTGAGTAACCACAATTTTATTTTTAAAATTACGAAATTGCTCATCATATTTGGACTTGTTCATTAAGTTTTAAAATAGATTTTTCTGTCCATAATTCAGAATGATCAAAAACAAAAAATATACTTTATTAATTTTTTTTGAATGGGCCTAAAAACCTTGTTATTATATAAATGCCAAAAGGGAAATGCTTAATAAAAAACCACTCAAATTCGCAATTCAAATTGCAAGTTAATACATCTTAGTTATCATCAAATAAAATAATTTTTTTTTTCAGAACACAAAAAATCTTGTTTATTAATGTTAACATCCATTTCCGTTAAAATAATTATGTTTTAACTTCATGTATTATACAAACATATAAAACATAAATTGTTGTGTATAACAAAAATTGTTTTGTACAAATCATTTTCATATATTATAAGGTTTGTGATAATCATTTCCTTTATATTTAATTGATCACATCTCTTCATTGTTTTTATACAATTCATTGTTTTTATACAATTGGTCGATCCTATATATATGCATGGGTTTCACGAATTTTGTTGTAAGTTAATCCATACGAATATCACTTCAAATTTTTGCACAAATCAAAAAATAATTACGTTGGATTCTTTCAAGGTATGTTAGAATACTTAGGAGAGACAAAATATATATAGCGTATTAACTATTATACAAATAGTATCCACAAGATGGGTACATATAACTGGATAAAGATAATGATTTTTGGAGAATCTTACCGGACATTTATAATCATACCAAACCACAGATTAGCTATGGTGAGCTCCAATGAATGGCGACCCAAAAACATAAATTGCCTTTCGTTAATTCTAGAGACGACAACTCTCGATCCAACCCATAACCCGATTATGACCAAACCCGAAAATAAATAGGTTTGAATTGAGATTTTTGACCCGCCAACTCGTTTATTTCATGGGATGGGTTGGGTTATCTATTTGGGTTCGCGGGTCAACCCCCAACCCGTATATATATTACATTTAAAAGAATATATATATATATATATATATATATATATATATATATATATATATATATATATATATATATATTAATGAAATCTAATTTCATTCCTAATTCCTAATATTTTGTATCATTGTATTTCTTCTGTATTCGTATGTGGCTAGTTTTTTATAGTGTCCTAATCAAAAAGGAAAACACATATGTCGTCATTTATAGATAATCACGAGTCACGCACGAAGAATTTGAATTAATACTTAATAATTTTTGGTTTTTTCGTGTTAATTAAAATTTTGTATTAATTTTTTTTCCTATTCCTTATGCAGTTGATTTTGATTTGAATGTGGTTGTTGACAGCTTAACTCAAAATATAATGAATTTGAATATCAACAAAGACAATAGGTAGGCTACAAATTCCAATACACTTTAAGTTATCATTTTGTGAGTTCTTTTTAGTATAAACAGTAGAAGACATAAAATTATTTATGTAGCTTTCAAAATATCATAAATTTAGTTTTGCATATTGTGTCTATTTGAATATCTTCATGAAGAAGTCGGTGTTGTAGGAAGAAATAAGAATTCTAGCATGAATCAATTATTGATTTGGTTTTTGGATATTTTTTAACAATTGCACTTTATATGAATGTTTTCATTTTTCAATTTTATTTGAATGTTAGTCATTTTATGATTTTATGTTGAAAACCTATTTTTTTTATGTTAATGACCATAATCACTGTATGACTTATGTTGAAAAATCTCATTTTTTGAAAATGTTTCCTTGTTTATTAAATGGGTTATGCGAGTTGGGTTCAACCCACTAACATGTAAACCTATGAATTCATATACTTAAACGGGTTATATAGGTTGTGTTGGGTTGAAATTTCCAACCCGTAACCCGTTAACCCGCCAACCTATATATTATATGGGTTGGGTTTATATTTTCTGACCCGTCAACTCGCTAACGCGTGACCCACCAACCTGATTGTCAGACCTAGTTATTTCAAAGTCATTAAGGATGCATTGAAAAAATTTCTAGTTTTGCATGAAAATTTTCAAATGAAAATAAAAATTTTGAAAATACTTTTAGTATATTCAAGTTTCAATAGAATTCCAAGAAAATGAAATTTTTATGTTTTATAACTTGTATGTAATTAGAAAAATGATTTTTTTATAGTTTTTCTAAGTTTTTAAGATTTTTAAAATGGAAAATGAAAGAACTTCACCGTTTTCAATCAAACATGCTTTTTAAAAATTTCATTGAAAACTAAAAATAAAAATTCAAATCTATTAGTGAAAACGTTCTCTGAAAAATGAAAACAATTTTTTAAACCCGAATAAGTTGGTCAACTTTTTACATTAGTTAATGACCGACCAAGATTAGGTTTCCTAACCTTACCATAGAACCATTTCATACTTATGTTCATTTTTTTTAGTATGAAAATCCACTAGATTATGACCCGCGTTTAACGCGGGGAACACATAAATAAAATACAAATTTATATAGATATTACAAAATAATTATAAAAAAAACAGGATTATTGGTATTATTGAAATGTGTAGAAATTACACTAAAATAGGTAAATATCTATAGCATTGAAGGACCTCTTTATAGACAATATTTTTTGTTTTATTAGTTCAATAACCTTGCTTGTAACATATAAGTATCTTCAAATATTTTTTACTTGTGACATGGAAAACAACTATATACAGCCAACCATTCGTGAAAATTGATCTATACAAGTATAATACAACATTTGACAATGTACTTTCAAAATATATTGCGAAATATAACTGTTTATTTCAAAAAATAGCAACTTATTTATGTTCCTTCAAAACGAACCACATAAAACCCCCACAAAGAAACTATAACCAATAAATCTGCAACGAAGTTAATCATCCCCTTCCACTTCATCTCTAATATCAGGTCTTTTTTTTCCTTAATTTGAGTTGTTGTCACTATCATCGACAATGTTAAGATTCATTGATGACTTCTTTTTTATTTTAGGGATAACTATGACATAAATCATTTATCAGGTCCATCATTTATGTTTATATCTTCGTTTTTTTTGTTGATTTTGATATGCCTTCTTCGGTTTACCACCATCTTTTTTTCAGACTCCTTTTTTATGAAATAACATTTTTTTTTTGTGAAATTCGTTCTATAGTTTTTAGTATGTGCAAGTACGTTGATTTTTTTTGAAGTAAAGAAAGTAGGGTTTTTGTTCGATGTTGGTTCCTAGGTTTGGTTCTTATTTTTTGTGATTTTTCATAATCCATTGCGTTTTATTTTCCATCTTTATCTACAATCTTTAAGTATAGAACATTTTATCCATATATTCATTCACTACAGAGTTTAATAAAGGAAAAAAGAAACACCCCCTTAGTTTTATTTACTTTGCAGATCATCGGGCCTCCATGCAAAGCTTACAACATAATGAAAAAAACAAAAAACCCTTATGAGGTAAATGCCAATTATGATTCTACCCATTTTCCTCTTGTAACAATTGTCTCACTTCAATACTTCAAAACATCTGTTTTTGTGTTTAAACATATTATTGATAGCATGAAAGATCCAATCATTGTTGCATTTTGGTTAATCACAATGCCTCAAATTATGGGAGGATTTAAATATGATGATGAGGTCAAACATAAAATATGATGGCAATACAAGGTTCTTCTTTTTCTTATTTATTTATTTACTTATTTTTAATTCAACTTTATTACAAAATTAAATAGCTTTTTTTATTGATATTAGTGTTTCTTATTTAGAAAAATATGCGATATGATCAACTTCTTGATGCTATAGCAATGAGAAAACTTGGATGAGCAGGAAGTGAGATAAATTTATAATTTATTAACTTTAATGAGTAATTAATTAATTACAATTTTGTTATTGAATTTGAAATACAACAGAGATTATATCAATGGATCCTGAACGTGCAAGAAATGATCCAGTGGTAGCAAGGAACATTCGTTACTATAAAGCAAAGAGCAAATTAGAGGCAGAAGTGATGAAGCTCTATCCACCAACATGACCTCAAAACTGTGTGTGTGTGGGTGGGGGGGTGGGGGGGGGGGGGGGATCAGTATAAACAAAAGTTTTTTCATTTATTTTTAGTAATTTATATATTTGGTCCCTTTGTTTAGTTGTCGGTTTTGGTCCCTAAAAGAATCAGGTTGTAGTTTTTGGACCTTGTTTCACTGTTTCATAAAACTTTTATGATTGCCAAAGTTAACAGACTAACTGTTAGTTTTTTTTAAATGACCATTATGCCTTTGAACCAAAACTAAAAACCATATAGCATAACAACAAAATTTATATTTTTCTTTTTTTTACTTAAGTTTAGAGTAAGTTACATTTTTGGTCCTTGAGTATACCTGATTTTTTTTTCAGAAGATTCTGAGGGGTGTTTTTGGTGTTTCAAGGTCAAATGCTGACTCTAGTTGAGTACACACTTCTATTATACCGTGCATTCTTACCTGCCCGTGTATGGTACCGATTCTTTTTGAACAAAGAATACGGGATCCTATTCTCATCATTCATAAGATGCCTATATTTAACTTAAAAGCTAACATCAATTGTTGAGAATTCTGTTACTACCGGAGACATAAGAAAACTTTCTAATGAGGGCTTTCATGTCTTTTGTACAACCCGTCTGTTATATTATGTCATGTCATCTCTTGTCTTGTCTTTTGATTTTTTACAAAGGTATACACACATATAACATCATAATTTCATTATATATAACATCCAATTTTAACATTGAGTTTACTATTTTCGAAAAAAGGATCATAGTTACCGATTAAAAAGATGGAACCAAGAACCAAACACAACATCAAAAAAAATCAAAAACAACATTATACATCCAAATTATAAGTATTCAACAAAGAACCATACGAATGAGTAAAAACATATAAATTCGAAAACAATATCAAACTTACAGATTAAAAGGATTAAAGGAAGAAGTACATATATTTATTCAACTAATCAGACTGATGGGAAGGTTGAAATTTTTTTGCATTTGTTTTCTGCGGAGGAATTATGACATAATGTTTATGTAAATCGATTATTAAAAAGGTTTGAAATATATATACAAGTCAATATGATGAAAATTAGCAGGTAATCAATTAAAATCCCATTTAAACTTAAAATAGAAGATATCATGCTTGAAAGTGTATTGGTTCATAATAATATCCGAAACTTTTGAAATTTGAAATTAATAGTTTCCGAAATTTCAACATATAATATATTTGGAAAGCAATTTTGAATGGAAAGAGAGCCTAAATTTATGGTTTACATTAATAAGTAACCAATTTTGTAGTTGTAAGATTGGTAAGAATTCAAGTATAATTTTCATTCAATTCCTACATTTAATTTCCTAATATAACGGGTTGACTTTTTGTTTGATCAAGGTGACGTAAACAAATTGATCTAAGGGTGTAAAACCTATACAGAAAACACAATCAATAGCTCAGATTGTTTTAGATGATGTCATAAAGTTTCTCTTTTGATAATATTTAGAGAAGAGATAATAGAAACTAAAACAAGAACCAATTTTAACATGATAATTTCATTATATATAACATCCAATTTTAACATTGAGTTTACTATTTTCGAAAATAGGATCATGGCTACCGATTAAAAAGATGGAACCAAGAACCAAACACAACATCAAAAAAAAAAAAATCAAAAACAACATTATACATCCAAATTATAATTATTCAACAAAGAAACATACGAATGAGTAAAAACATATAAATTCGAAAACAATATCAAACTTATAGATTAAAAGGATTTAACGAAGAAGTACATACATTTATTCGACTAATCCGACTGATGGGAAGGTTGAAGTTTTTTCGCATTTCTTTTCTAGCGGAGGAATTATGAAATAATGTTTGTGTAAATCGATTATTAAAAAGGTTTGAAATATATATACAAGTGAATATGATGAAAATTAGCAGGTAATCAATCGAAATCCCATTTAAACTTAGAATAGAAGATATCATGCTTCAAAGTATATAAGTTCATAATAATATTCGAAACTTTTGAAATTTGAAATTAATAGTTTCCGAGATTTCAACATATAATATATTTGGAAAACAATTTTGAATGGAAATAGAGGCTAAATTTAATGTTTACATTAATAAGGAACCAATTTTGTAGTTGTAAGTTTGGAAAGAATTCAAGTATAATTTTCATTCAATTCCTACATTTAATTTCCTAATATAACGGGTTAACTTCTTGTTTGATCAAGGTGACGTAAGCAAATTGATCTAAGCATGTAAAAACCTATAAAGAAAACACAATCAATAGCTCAGATTGTTTTAGACGATGTCATAAGGTTTCTCTTTTAATAATATTTAGAGATTATAAAAACTAAAACAAGAACTAATTTTAACATCATAATTTCATTATATATAACATCCAATTTTAACATTGAGTTTACTGTTTTCGAAAATAGGATCATAGTTACCAATTAAAAAGATGGAACCAAGAACTAAACACAACATCACAAAAAAATTCAAAAACAACATTATACATCCAAATTATAAGTATTCAACAAAGAACCATATGAATGAGTAAAAACATATAAATTCAAAAACAATATCAAACTTACAGATTAAATGGATTTAAGGAAGAAATACATACATTTATTCGACTAATCAGACTGATAGGAAGGTTGAAGTTTTTTTGCATTTGTTTTCTGCGGAGGAATTATGACATAATGTTTGTATAAATCGATTATTAAAAAGGTTTGAAATATATATACAAGTCAATATGATGAAAATTAGCAGGTAATCAATTGAAATCTCATTTAAACTTAAAATAGAAGATATCGTGCTTGAAATTGTATTGGTTTATAATAATATACGAAACTTTTGAAATTTGAAATTAATAGTTTCCGATATTTCAACATATAACATATTTGGAAAGCAATTTTGAATGGAAATAGAGCCTAAATTTGAGATTTACATTAATAAGGAATCAATTTTGTAGTTGTAAGTTTGGAAAGAATTCAAGTATCATTTTCATTCAATTCCTACATTTAATTTCCTAATATAACGGGTTGACTTCTTGTTTGATTAAGGTGACGTAAGCAAATTGATCTAAGCGTGTAAAACCTATAAAGAAAACACAATCAACGACTCAGATTGTTTTAGATGATGTCATAAGGTTTCTCTTTTAATAATATTTAGGGATTTAGGTTACATATCACAACTCGTGACCCTCCACGATTATTTGGTACTCGTGTTAACTCAATTACACAAAGTAATCATGTGCCAATTAAATCATCCACTAACTGCAAATAAAATTTAATTTATTAGCAATCAAATATACTATATACTTAACACGTGTCATCAGAAGTTGAAAATAAAACCATGTTTCCAAATATATATATATATATATATATATATATATATATGTCGAAAATATGTTCTTCTTACATGCAACTAGTTACTTGACCACGCACGTTGTTGGAATTATTGTACATGTTTTTGTTATTTTGTATAGTTTATAATAGTTGAGAGACCATTATGTAATATGTTTAGATCTGTTAGTTGGTAGTTAAGTTGGTTAGATCCCTGGTGTATATACTTGAAAACGTTTTCATTGTAATCAATTAATGAAAACAGAATTCTTTCACTAATTCTCTCGTTCAACATGGTATCAGAGCACTAGTTCGTGATCTTGATTTTTCCGCATTCTATTCAATCTCTTCATGAATCTGTGATTCTTCTTCAATTCGTTCCATTTTCGTTTGTTTCAATCATGTCTGGAAATGGAAGTGATCCAATTTCTCCGATTTCTCAACCATCTTCTTCGTCTACCATTGAATCTTCTAATCCTCTATTTTTAGCTTCATCTGATAATCTGGGCACTGTTTTGGTTTCAAAAGTTTTTGATGGAACTGGTTTTGCATCGTGGAAAAGATCCATGACATTCGCGTTATCTGCTAAAAACAAACTCGGTTCCGTTAATGGAACTATTGAAAAACCAGCTGAAAATTCAAATCAATTCGAAATCTGGAATCGAGTCAACTCTATGGTTATCAGTTGGATTTTGAAATTCACTCTCAAAGGACATTACTGAAAGTGTCTTGTTCTTGCAAACTGCTTGTGATACCTGGAATGAAATCAATCAGTGTTATGAACAAGCAAATGGTGCGCTGATCTATCAAATTCAGAAGAAGCTTTTCTCGATTACTCAAGGATCTGAAGATTTTTCATCATATTTTACAAAAATGAAGAAGATATGGGATGAATTGAACATGATTCAAGATGTTTCGCTTTGCACATGTGGTTCTACAGCCAAGATTAAGAAGTATGTTGAAGAACAAAGACTTATTCAACTACTTATGGGATTAAACGAGTCTTACAAGTCAATTTGTAGTCAGATCTTGATGATGAATCCTCTCCCTAGCATTGATACGGTACATTATTTGTTAATTCATGAAGAGAGACAACGTGATATCAATTCGGTACCTAACATAATTGTTGATTCTATGGCAATGAATGTTAATCATTAAACTTCAAATTCAAATACTTCTTTCAACAAAAAGAATTTGCAATGTACTCATTGCAAGAAGTCTGGTCATGTCAAAGCAACATGTTACAGAATCAATGGCTTTCCATCTGATTTTAAATTTACCAAATCCAAGAGACAAGGTTCCACTGTTCAAAATGTTATTGACAGTTCTACCCCTGGTGGAGGATATGGTGATTTAGACAAAACTTCCATTGAAAATTATACAATTTCTAATGAGCAGTATCAACAATTGATGCAGTTAATGAGTAATCTCAGCAACAATTTCAACAAATCTGTCAATTCTGTGATAATTAATGGTGTTATGGACAGTTCAGGTGAATTTCTTGATTTAAAGGGAAAGCATTTTTCATATGCTTTCAATGTTGTTAATAACAATAAACAACAATCTTCTTGGATCATTGACTCAGGGGCTACTGATCATATTTGTTGCGATCAAAATCTATTCTCTTCAATTCATACATTCAGTCATTCTCATTTTATTAGTTTGCCTAATGGTCAATCCATTCCTGTCACTAAATCTGGGAAAGTTCCTATTCATGAGAATATTATTCTTAATGATGTTCTATATGCTCCTCAGTTCAAAAATAATCTCATATCAGTCACTAAGGTCACATCTCGGTTGAAAGTTTGGATTCTTTTCACTGATGAATTTTGTGCCATGTATTCCCCTTTGTCGAAGAGTAGCTTGATCATTGGAAAAAGAGTTAATGATATCTATAGTCGTGAATACAAGCTTCTCAAACAACCATTAACACCTCAATTTCATTCTTGTCTTTCATGTAATAAAAGCAATGTTCTAAATCTTTGGCACAATAGATTATGACATTTTCCATTCAATAAGTTGAAACTTTTGTCTCTTGTTTCAACTGAATGTAGTTCCTCTTTTGATTCTTGTGAAATTTGTTCTCAAGCAAGACAACATTCTATGTCTTTTTCAAATAGTGAAACTCTTTCTAATCACACATTTGATCTTGTTCATATTGATATTTGGGGTCCCTATAAAGTTCCTACCTATAATGGTCATAAATTCTTTTTAACCATTGTAGGTGACCATTCCAGATGTACTTGGGTATATTTACTCAAAAATAAAAGTGGTGCTTTCAGTATTATCAAAGCTTTTGTCACATATGTCAAGGTTCATTTCAAAACTGAAGTCAAAACAATAAGGACTGATAATGCTTTTGAATTGGGTTCAAGTCAAGAAGGAGCATTATATTTTCAATCTGTTGGCATTTCTCATCAAAAATCATGTCCTTATAAACAACAACAAAATGGGGTAGTTGAAAGAAAACACAAGCATCTATTAGAGGTTTCAAGAGCCTTATTTTTTCAATCTGGACTTGGCAAATCATACTGGGGTGATTGTGTTCTAACTGCTGCATACACTATCAATAGAACACCTCTTAAAGTGATCAACAATTCAAGTCTATATGAAGTTTTTTTTAATCCAAAGCCCAATTATACCAATTTAAAAACATTTGGATGTTTGTGTTATATATATTCATGCCAAGATCCAAATCTTGTGTCTTTATTGGATATCAGCCAGGATGTTTTCCTATTCTTGTTTCAGACAATGATATCTTTGATAGTCATGGTAATGTTTCAGAACAGATTCAAGCATCTCAACAAAATGACAATATTACCCCTGCTCAATCACAACAATCAGAAGATATTCATGCTCCCAATGTTGTTGATCCAATTCAACCAAGAAGAACTTAACGAGTTCATCATCCCCCTGTTCGTTTACAAGACTACATTTGTTATAATGTTATAAATGAACAAATTGCCCATGACTCTTGTTCTCACACAATTACAAATTTCTTTATTCATTCACCTGATATCAAACACTTTCGTTCATCCAATCATGTCTTCTCATTTTCTTTCAACAACAATGCCAAAATCATTGAACCTTCTTTTTATTCCCAAGCTAAACATGATATGTTGTGGCAAGAAGCAATGAAGAAAGAATTTGATGCTTTAGAAGCCAATCATACTTGGGAAATTGTTCCTTTACCAAAAGGAAAGAAACCTATAGCTTGTAAGTGGGTGTACCCCAACAAGAAGGAATAGATTACCATGAAACATTTTCTCCAGTGGTAAAGTTCAATATAGTAAGGTGTTTGGTTGCTTTAGCTGTCAAGAAAAAGTGGCCCATTCATCAATTTGATGTTAACAACGCATTCTTACATGGTGATCTTCATGAGGAAGTGTTTATGAGATTACCTCCTGGTATGCAAACATCATCCAAAAATCATGTATGTAGAATTAAGAAGTCTTTATATGGCCTCAAACAAGCTTCTAGAAAGTAGTATGATAAGTTGTCATATGCTCTTATTCAAAAAGGATTTAAAAGATCAAAAAATGATTACTCATTATTCAAAAAGAAGACTAGAGATTCCTTCATTATTGTTGCTATTTATGTTGATGATATCTTGGTGACTGGCAACAATTAATCTGAAATTTCAGACCTAAAAACTTTTCTTCACACAATGTTTCAAATCAAAGATCTTGGCCAAATCAATTATTTTTTAGGCCTTGAGTTCAATTCAGTTCCTGATGGAATGATTATTCATCAGCATAAATTTATCAAGGAATTATTAGAGCAGTATGGTATTCAAGAAGCTTCCAATGTGAAATCACCTCTTCCCACCAAACTAAAGGATCTTCATTTTTCATCTGATTTTTTACAAGATCCTACTCCATACAGGCAATTAATCGGCAAATTAAATTTTCTTGTTCACACCAGACCTCAGATTGCCTTCACTACTCAATTCCTGAGTCAATTCAATAGTCAACCTACACAAGCTCACATGGAAGTAGGGGTGAGCATGGTGCGGGTTGGTGTGGTTTTAAGGGAAAACCGAACCGCAAACCGCATGGTGCGGTTTTTGCATTCTTAAAACTGTTGGGTGCTGTTTTTCAATGGTTCGGTTTTGCGGTTTTTAAATGCGGTTTCGGTTTGTATCGGTGCGGTTTCGGTTTTAAACCGTGTCTAGCATTTGGTGCAGTTTTTTTTTATGTTTAATGGTGTAGTATTTTTGAAACATTGAAAACTAAAAACCATGTGCATTTAAGCTTGTATGGTGTGGCTTTTTTTTTCATTTTTGAAACCATTAATTTTGGCCCAAAACAAAAGTACATAAGCACAAATTGTAAGTGGCTTAAAAAACAATAATACAAACGTAACTACTCTCACAAACTAATAAATTAATAACTGAACTTTGGTTGAATTTGAACTTGTTATAATCTTGTAAGACATATTCCATTAGTAAGTTTGACTAATGTCCTAATGATATGCAATTCGTTTTGCAGCCCACATAGTCTTAAACAAACACAAAGTACAAACGAAGATGATTCTCACTAAACTTGTTTTTATCACCAAAGAAAAAGCTAAATTCAAATTATTATAAAAATCCATCGAATGTCTTTTTCCATTTTCCACTTGAAGCTTGATCATCTTAAATCATAAATATGAAAAAAAAAACATAAAAAAGTTAAGGCAAAAAGGCAAACAAAAAACCACAATAACCAAAAAAAAAATGGCAAAACATGATATGTTACTTACGTGCTAGCATGTCAATCCATATCTTTTTGAACATCATTGGAAGATTTTTTTCGTTTTGAAAGTGTATCTACATAGAAAAATATAACGATATTAGTATGTATTTGAAATATGAAGTTAAAACTGAAAGCATACGGATTATGGAGAAAAGTTTACCGATTTCTATAGTCGCCAACTTCTCATTCAATTCGTCTATTTGTTTACTCGACATAGTACCAATTAGATCAAGATCTGCCGGTGTAGACCATAACCAATCTTGTGTACATATTAAGGCTTCAGCGGTCTCGGTGTTAAGCGAACTTCTATACTTATCTATCACACGACCACCGGTACTAAATGCCGACTCTGATGCAACCGTGGAGATCGGCATTGCCAAAGCATGTCTAGCTAGTTTAGACAATATAGGAAATTTGACTGCGTTTGCTTTCCACCACCCCAAAATATCAAAACTATCGTCTCTTTTTTGTTTTCCTTCTGCTAAATATATATCCACTTCACTCTTCGTCTCTTGATCTGCACTATCAAACTTGTCAAACTCGATCTCCAAGTCAATAGTTGCGTCACCAAAACTACTAGACATGTCACTAGAAACACCACCTTGTTTGTTTTGTACTTTTTTTTCTCTAATTTATCCTTATAGTAGTTAAACAATTCTTGAAGAGTCTTCTCTACCTTTTCTAATATTTGTTTGCCCTTCTCAGAATTTTTACCATAAATTGTTTCAATGCAAAAACTGATATATCGAAGTTTGAAGCGTGGATCTAAGACAACGACAACATACAACAAAAAGTTCATGTGATCAATGTCTTCTCAATATTTATCAAATTTGGTTTTCATTGACGTTGCCATATTTTTCTTTTTTTTCATCCATACTCAAGCACATTCGAGTGATTGTGGCTTGCATTTTCACAAACTCATAAAAAAGGTATTCGATGTTACATACTTTGTACCAGATATCTTGGTTGTAACATCCGAAAATATTTTCAAGTACTCAATCATATTCCTATATTAAATACAAATAACAATATATAAGTAACCAAATAATTATTAAAAACAAGAACTTTAAAAAGTGAATCATACCTTGCAGTCTCCCAATCAGATTCACTCGGAGCATCAATGACTTTAACTTTTCTTTTCCTTTTTCTTGTGCTCCCTTCACAATCATCAGTGACTTCACTTCGAAAATGAGCTCCATAATTTGAATCTATCGTGTAAAGCCTATTGAGAAAATAAAATACACAATGGATATTAGTTTTATTAGTTAAAGAAACAAAATAATATAAAGAAATAATAAACAAATATACCTGTCAAAGGCTTGTTCATACTTCACTGCTGTTTCCAACATTAAATATGTTGAATTCCATCTGGTATCAACATCCAGACATGGTTTTTGTTTACATTCAATAGCTGCACGAGCAACACAATCTTTAAATGTTTTATATCTAGCCGGCGATGATCTCACATAAGTCACAGCGCCTCGAATTCTAGTAATAGAATCAAATTCTTCTTCCAAGCCATCTCGAACCACGAGATTAATGATATGTGCACAACAACGTAGGTGCAAATATTTACAACCCAAAATATCGTTTGGTCCTTTTAACATCCTCCTTAAAAACCGGATAACTCCATCATTAGAAGATGCGTTATCCACCGTGATGGTAAACACATTATTAATGCCCCACTCTCTTATGTATTCATATACAAGACTCCCAATGGTTTCACCCCTATGGTTCTCTATTGGACAAAAATTAAGCATCTTTTTTTATAAAACCCAGTCATCGTCGATCCAGTGTGCCGTAAGGCACATATAATTATAATTCTTAACGGATGACCAAGTGTCGGTGGTTAGACACACTGTTTGGCCTTGAAGCATGTATTTTACCTTTAATGCCTCTTCTTCATAAATGGATAAACAATCCCGAGCTATAGTATACAAACTTGAAGTTTGGATTCAATTCCCAAACAAACTCCCTGAAACCCTCGTCATCGACCACACTAAACGGCCGATTGTCCTTAATACACATTTTTGCAAGGGCTATTTTGCACTTCTCTTGGTTAAATGAATGTGTAGCCAATGACCCACTACCACTCGCCCCCTTATTTGTCGGCTTAAAGCTCAAAGTTGTCTGTCTCTTCAAATCAGGCTTTTTATAAAGAGGGGAGTTCTTACATACATTTGTTAAGTGACTGAGCAATACTGAAGTACCATTTCTAGTATTAGATGACATTAATGTACCACAATATTTGCATTTTGTTTTCTTCGCGCCTTCTACTTTTCGAAAATGATCCCAAACAATGGATATTTTCCTATTTGTAGGCGTATTTTCCTTTCCCTTTTCAACTTTATCCGCCATTGATTCTTCAACTGTAACAGGTTCATGGTTATCCGTATCTAAATCAATTATAGGTTCATCACTAGACATTGCTACTTGCTAGTCCCAAACTAAAAAAAAACGAAAACCAATATTAAACATATTGCGTTGAAATAGAATGCCACCAACAAAAAAACAAACACATTGCATTAAAACATATGTTTATTAACAAAAATTAAACAAATAGCATTGAAACAAAAAACAGAGTAATAACATTGCTAACTTATACCATGTGATTTAGTTACCGTTGATTGCAAAAAACTAAAAACACATACAACTTATTACGTTTCACTAATTACATTGACAAATTTAACACATTGATCTGGAAAAAAAATCATCAAAAAAAATCAAAAACATTGCATTGAAACAAAATGAAGCAAATCACTAGCCACTACTATTTTCTACTATCTAATTCAAAGGATGACAAATTTTCATCAACAAAAGTCACTATATAAAATTCAGAAAAAATACATTGAATGATAAAGGGTTAAGATCGAGACTTTGAGTGCAAGCCACAACAATTCAGCAAAGAGTTAGGTTTCATCAATAGATTAGTGAAATCAAAAAAGAACCTGTAGACTATGATGAAGCTGTGACTATTGTTGGAGTTTAGAGTTGTGATGGAGAATCGTCGGAGGCTGGGACTGATGTCGCAATATGCACACTTGCACAGAGACTATTATGATTTTTGTAACAGAAGTCCTAAGGGGAGAAGGTAAAAACTAAAAAAAGTAAAAATGGTGGAGATTGGCCGATTGGGCTTGTGCGGCCGTCATATGGAGCCCTGGAGGTAAATCAAATTACTTTTTCAATATGGGGAATATGGCTATTGATTAAAATATGGGTTTAATGAAAGCAACGTCCCAATACAAGGAAATCTGTCAGTGGATTCTTTATCACCTTAGGAGGAACTTGTATTTCATGGAAATCAAAGAAGCAATCTACTATTTCTTTGTCATCTGTTGAGGCAGAATATAGGTCAATGCAACAAATCTGTTCTGAATTAACATGGCTTAATAGATTTCTTGCTGATTTTGAGTTCCAGATATCACACCTATCCCTCTTAAATGTGATAATTTGGCTGCTATATATATAGCAACGAATCCTGTATTTCATGAAAGGGCAAAACATATTGATATTGATTGTCATTTTGTCCAAGAAAAAGTTCTTGATGGTCTCATTTCTTTATCGCATATTCCTACCAAAATACAACCAACAGACGTGTTAAGTAAACCATTAGGAAGCAAAGATCATGCAAAAGCTCTTGGCAAGTTAGGTTTTGTTTCCCAACTCCCAACTTGAGGGGGGATGTTGGAATTATTGTACATATTTTTGTTATTTTGTATAACTTATAATAGTTGAGGGACCATTCTGTAAATATGTTTAGATCTGTTAGTTGGTAGTTAAGTGGGTTAGATCCTTGGTGTATATACTTGAAAACGTTTTCATTGTAATCAATTAATGAAAACAAAATTCTTTCACAAATTCTCTCGTTCAACACACGTAGCGGGATCAATCCGTTTTGTAAGTTGAATTTTGACGATTATATTGATAAAAGATAGGTACTGTACTTATATTGCATTTAGTGGTGGAGAAATATACCAGTTCGGTACCACTGTATATACCGATTTTTCAATGTGCATTCACAAAAAATTAGTTTTTTAAGATAAAAAATAAAACTAAAAAAAATTGAAAGGCTACAAATGGCAAACAAAAGAATACAAGGTAAAAAAAATGAAAAACAGGTTGAAAGGCTGCAAATGGCAAAAGAAACAACCAACAATTTTTTAAGATAAATTATTAATAATTTTTTTTGCAGGGGCTGTGTGACATCCCCAAAATCTCGGCCAGAAAAGACCGATTTTCATGTATGCTTTTAAAATAATTTCAGAGTAAATCCTTTTGATTTGAAAGAGTTGCGGAATTTGTTCCCAAAAACAAAACGTGATAAAATAATATTTACCAAAGCATTTCATAAAGAAATGTATTTTCATTATATAATCAAAACTCGGGATGTCATGTTCCGATATAGACCATAAAGCATAAACGATAACATTACAAGTCATTCAACAAATATATACATATACAGACTTTTAAACAAAACTACTTGATGATTCATCCATCTCATGCCCTTGCGCCACTTCCTGTAATACAAATAAACTGAGTGGGTCAGGCTTGGGAGCCTGGTGAGCATATAGGGTTTTTAACCCACAATAAATAACTATATTTAATTTCCACCAAGCAACAATAACCCAATTACCCATTCCCGTTATTCTCACTTTACGTCCCTAAGACAACTAACATAAGGGACCTAGTCTAAGAATATTTCATCAGGGCGACAACACATGCTTCGGGGGTTCCTTAGCAATATAAGTCAAATAAGGCAACCATGAGGGGGATGGAATACAGCGAATGAACACCCAAGTTCATTAACACCTACAGGTTATGAGTCTGCTAGCTTTCCACTGGACTATCTAGAAAAGTCCGTGCTCGTCATCTAAATTCCGCTAGATGACTGGATCAAAACAACATCGAGGCCTCTCATCTGTTTATTACACACCAACTATCTACCCATGTTCTACCCAACATATTAGTAGATAAAATATACATTTTTATACATAGATTTAAAACCTGTGTAGCATGCTCAATCAATACATTTTCCACATAACAGATGAGGCACACACACATAACACGTATTTCATAGAGAAATAATCAGATCTATAAGATAGAAGACAGTGAATATACATTCACACACATAACAAAAAAATATACACATAACACGTATTTCGTATAAAATACTTCATAATTATGCGTTAGAAGAAAGTAACTACACACTCACTTGATCAGAAGATGATTGGACAGCACTACGGCTTGTAGAAGTAGTATTCTTCGGCAGATCTGGAAAATCTTCACAAAAACCGGACTCCTCGCGGGCAGAGCTTCGGCTCGGGAATCTTACTTCTCGGGATCTTCGGGACCTCGGGACTTGCTTCGGGGCTTGGGAATGATACCGGGGCTTCAGGATAATTCTTGCACGAAAAACGATGCAAAAACGCGAGAAAAAGGGAAGAAATGAGCAAACAACTCGGTTGCCCTCGACCTCCTTTTATAGGGGCTGGAACTTCAAATTACGCTGGGCGTAATGACGATAAGTTCGCTGACTTCCCCAAGGATAATATCGGTTAATATATATTTAAATTAAATATCGAAAATATTTAATAAACTTCAAAAATTCATATCTTCCTCATACGAACTCTGTTTTCGACGTTCTTTATATCCCCGCGTAGGTGAGACTACGCTCTACAACTTTCGTTTAGACTCCGTCGGCTAATTTTGAATTTATTTTTAGTAGGTCGGGACAAGAAAACTCCGTTATAAAATCATAACTTCTTCATCCGACGTCCGTTTTCGCCTATCTTTTCATCGTTTCACTAAAATTAATGAGTTCTTCGATTCTCATTTAGATTGTTTTGGCTAAAAACCGCTCGGTCTCAAATCGAGTATTCGGGCTGCATACTGCTAAGTCGAAACTTCGAAAAATCATAACTTCCTCATACGAAGTCAGATTTGGGCGTTCTTTTTATGCACGCTCTTGGTTTAACGAAATCCACGACTTTCGTTTAGATCACTAAGGCTAAATATTGCTCTAACATAAATTTCACTTTTTACGTCATTCAGCGTTGTCGGTTCTGTCGCGAAACTTCGACAGGTCATAACTTCTTCGTTATAACTCGGATTTCGGCATTCTTTATATCTTCGGAATCCTTGTTTCGACCACTACATCTTTATGCAAAGATATCGGGCTTATCTCATACTTTAATTTTGACGCTTATTTTATTCTTAATTCATTAAATTATAATAATTAAGAAAATAAACACATAATTCACATAATTCACATAATACTCAAATATTTCATCATTAATACTCCAAAAAGAGTTACAAGGGTTAACCTAGACTATTACATCAATGATAATGCCTAGCCTGGAAACGCGGGCGTTACAGGCTGCAAACTAGAAATGAAACAATTCAAAGTAAAAATGTAAAAAAAAAGGTTAAAGGGCTAGGAATAACAAATGAAACTATAAACGACATTTGATATATAGTAAATTTAGGGAAATTGACACTGTAGCACAACAAACGTTTGGCTTTGTCCTGGATTGGTCACTCAAGTTATTTGTTTGCGCAATTAGTCCTTCAACTTTCAAATTACTTGTCAATTCCACCATTTTGAGCAAGGGAACTGGATAAACCAATTACTTTGCTTACGTGTTAACTAGCAAACGAATAAAAAGAAAATCGTAGGCCACGATGGCAATTCCAAGTAATTATCAAGTTAAATGAGACAAATGTAAATGAGAGGAACTTAAGTTTAGTTGTTATTCATAATTTTCATTAGAAGTACTCCAAAACCTTGAGTAGAGTTAGGGTTTACAAGTCATCCACAAAACAAAGTGAAGTACGAGGAAGTAGAAATTATGTCAACCTCGAACCCCTATGTGATATTTCCGATAGTGGAACTGAACTTTAAGGGGGTGTTTATTCTCCGTCATTTATCTTACACTAGTGGTATTTAATTCACCTTCATAAATCATGATTTTTCTAGTATGACACACTCAGAGTGTATTATTTTTCTCAAACATTTCTTGTAATTAGATTGTAAGAAACTATACTACTGTGAACCAGGTACTCCCATTTTGAGTGGCCTTATGCCCATCTCGAATGAAATGGAATATGCATGTTTCATCTTTGATACATATGAAACTGATGGTCAAATATCCTTTTATATGGACCATATTGGTGATGGAATAGATGATATGTTTGAGTCAAAAGAAGGAGATGATGATCATGATTCTTGTATTAGTGGTGGGGTGATGACATAGGTACCCTTAGGGACGTGACAGTGGAATTTAATAAGGAAATAGTTACTATGAATAGGACATGTAATGATGAATTCTTGACTAAGTTGTGTACCCAAGAAGAGGGGGGGGGGGGTAGGAGGATACCTGTCACACCCCGAAACCGATGGCGTAAACGTTCCGGGGTGGAGGACGTCATGTAAAGTATCACAACCAATGTACATAGTAAGCATAGTAAACACAACCATTACATTACATAGGAATATTTACATTTGTTTGAAAGCAAAGTAATACATGTTTTATATATACATCAGTATATCAAAAGTAAAGACGAGACTTCTATACGCTCCTTCTTCTCCAAAAGAAAGCGGGTTACCTGTCTAACGTGAACCTGAGAATACAAGCAGTTTTGAAAATATCAGCATAAAGCTGGTGAGTTCATAAGCGGTTTGTTTCTGGTAAAAGAACAAGTTTCCTTTGGTTTTCTGAAAAAGTTGATATCCAAGAAAATCCCATATTTTCTTCTAAGAGAAGTTTAGTTATCCATATGTTAAGCAGCCTGGTTAAGAAAAGTTCAGTTATCCCAGGAAAAACCATTATTTTCCTTAAAAGTTGGTTATCGATCCAGAATGAAGTGTACAAGTATCTACCATACTTGTAGCGTTTAAGTGAAGTTTCCTGAAAGCCTGGTTATCCTTGGAAAGTACATTAGTTTTAACACGTATATAAAACTAATAAGTAGGCAGTAATTAATTACTAAAGTAAATTTCCATAATCTAAGTTGCGAGTTCCATAACCATACAATAGACTAGATAAGGCTCGTAACGAGCCAGTATCATTTTATGACTTTTGTCACTTGTAGACCAGTCGGTCCCACTGTAGCTAGCAGCCAGGTGTGGGGTAGTCAATCTCATATAGATCTATACACTCAAGTCACGTTCTCCCTCCAGGAGATTCTGGTTATAGGGGTAGTCCACCACTCTCGTATCTAGGGGGAGTGTTACAAAGGACGTGTCTCCAATCTTAAGATTAATGAATTTAAAAGTAATAATACGGAAAATTTTGTTTATTAGTCCTTCACTCTCGTATCTAGGGGGAGTGTTATCAAGGACGTATCAAAAGTTCTAAGACTAATGTTATTGGTCCTTCACTCTCGTATCTAGGGGGAGTGTTATCAAGGACGTATCAAAAGTTCTATGATTTTAACAGTAATGATGTGAACAATCATTTGTGAAATATAAAATATAACATTTTATAATGAGTTTCATAATTAGTTTGAAAACTAACTTTGCAAGTTAAATGATCGGTTAATACGGTTTTCAGTGTTAAAAGCATACGGAATATGAAACCTTTCATATGAAATAATAAGTTTGAGTACAAGATTTCCTTGTACTTTTGCTTGTATTCCCCCCCTGAAAACATGAAAAACACGGAAAATGGTGTAGAGGTATGAACTTACCAGACGAGAAATGTGTCGGCTAGGATGCTAAGTGTCATTTTAAAGCTTGAACATGCGCGAGGTTCCTATGTAACATAAGGAGATACACAATTGTATCTAATTAGACTTTGAACTACTAATTAAGTAAGAAAATACACTCCGAGGCGCGAAAACACTTTATCTCAGGTGTTAGGAATGATTCGGGTTGCATCTAAGGGTGTGTAGGGCCTAGATAAGGAGTTTACTCTTCAAGAGTAAACCCTTAGGGGTGTTTACGGTCAAAAGACCATATCCCCATGATTTTACGGCCATAAACTCATGGGTGGTGTGTTCTTGGATGCTTAAAGGTCTTATAATGCACAAGGGAAGGTTCTAAGGTTGAATCAAAGGCTTAGGAAGTGATCAGGACTTGAATTGACCTTGGAAAAGGGGTTTACGATTCTTGAAGGACCCTTGGGGAGTTTACGGTTGTAAACACATGATTTTACAGCCGTAAAATCATGTTTGTCCATGTTTCATGTGTTTTGGTGGTTGTAGGTTAAGCATGTAAAGTTCTAGACCTAAATCTAAGCCATTCAAGGTGTTAAGGGAACTTAAACACCCTTTGGAGGTGTTTACGGTTTTGGGAGACCTTCCCAAACCGTAAACTCAAGTGTGACTCATCTTTACATGGTTTGGTGCATCACATGAAGGAATACAAGGTTCTAGGTACTCATGGAAGCTTTTGGAGGTGTTTAAGGGGCAATTTAACACCTTAAAAGGTGTTTATGGTCTATGAAGGTGTGTTTACGGTCCAAGAATGTTATTGGGCCATAAAATCATGTTTACTACCCAAATGACATGATTTTGGTGTTCTAAGCTCGTACATGCAAGTCTTTAAGTCATAGCTAAGCACTAGGAAAGGTTTGGAAGGGTTTTGGGGCTTCAAAACCCCTTTATGGGAGTTTACGGTTTTTGGAGTTGTTCCCAAACCGTAAACACAAGTTTTTGAGTGTTTTGGATGATTTAAACACAGATTTGCATGCTTTACAAGTTAAACAACAAGCTAGGATAGATTACTTACGATTTTGGAGCTTGAAGGGGCGTTTTTGGATCAAAACTCGAGTTTTAGAGAGAGAGTAGAGAGAGAAAGTTATGAGGAGGTGGGAAAAAGCTCAAATGAAAGTTACTAATCCTTTATATTAGGCTTGAGTTTGTGGCCAAGTGGGAATCCACCCAATACCGACGTTAAACGGGGTTTAAAATTTTACCCAATTAATTTGCCGTAACCCGACTTAGTTGTAACTAAAACTTTTCCAAATGAATATTGAGGGTGTTTTAACGTGTTTCTAATGTGTTCCAACACTTATGAAGTCAAAATAAAAGTCCCAATTTAATTAACTTAATCCAAAAGTTAACGGAAAATTTTAATAAAAATAAAATTTATTAACGAAAATGGGATACAGTGACGGAATAAATTTAGAGTTGTCACATTATCCCCCCGTTAGAGGGAATTTCGTCCCCGAATTCAAAATTAAGTTTCAAATCATGGATTTGGAAAGAGATGCGGATATTTCTGCTTCATTGAGTCTTCGCGCTCCCAAGTGAATTCGGGTCCCCGCTTGGCATTCCAGCGAACCTTCACTATCGGGATGCGACTTTGTTTCGTACGTTTAATCTCTCGATCCATGATTTCGATGGGTTCTTCCACAAAATTCAGGTTTTCGTTGATCTCGATCTCATCAAGAGGGATCACGAGGGTTTCATCGGATAGACACTTTCTAAGATTAGAGACGTGGAAGACAGGATGGATGTTGCTAAGTTCTTGAGGTAGTCGAAGTAGCGTGGATCTCGAAAGGTCCTATGTACCTTGGGTTAAGTTTTCCGTGCTTTCCAAAGCGTATCATGCCTTTCCATGACGAGACCTTTAACAGGACACGATCTCCAACCTGGAATTCCAAAGGTTTCCGTCGTTTATCAGCGTAACTCTTTTGTCTGTCTTGTGAAGCTTTCAGTCGTTCTCGGATCTGGATGATCTTCTCGGTGGTTTCGCGGATGATTTCAGGACCAGTGAGAGTACTGTCGGGGACTCAACTCTTAGCTAGCTGCGTGTCCCTACCTCGGCCCAGCACAGAGGGGATCTGCACTTGCGACCGTAGAGGGCTTTGAACGGGGCAGCCTTGATGCTGGTGTGGTATCTGTTGTTATACGAGAACTCGATCAAGGGTAGATGAGTGTCCCATGACTTTCCAAAATTGATGAAACATGATCTCAACATGTCTTCTAAGGTTTGGATTGTTCTCTCACTCTGTCCGTCTGTCTGAGGATGATCAGTTGTACTCATATCCAGCTTAGTTCCAAGAGCTTTCTGAAGGGACTGCCAAAACCTTGAGGTAAACCTGCTATCTCGATCGGAGATAATGAACATAGGTACACGACGCAGTCGGATTATCTCTTGGATGTAGATTCGCGTGAGTCTTTCCATCTTGAACGATTCCTTAATCGGGAGAAAGTGAACGGATTTTGTCAATCGGTCGACAATTACCCAAATGGTATCATACCCACTCGGAGATTTGGGTAATTTGGTGATGAAGTCCATAGTGATCATTGTTGGATTAGTGTCTAAGTCCATAACTATTTTGGTATGTACTTGACCCGATGGTGCATGGTCCTTTTGGGTTGCCTTCACCAAAGCAACTTGATAGGATGAATTATGGAGAGAAAGGATTAAATATGATTTATTAATATATTATGAGAATAATATATTAAAGAAGAAATCATATTGTTTAATTATTATTAGTCAATAATTAATTGGTAATTAGTTTTGTGAGTAAAATAGATTAATTAAACTTATGGGACTGGAATTGTAATTATAAGATAATTGCAATTGGGCCATGGATTGCCTTATATTAAGGAGTGGACGAATTCTATGGGGAAACCCATAAGAAATCGTCCAATGCCTTAAGGAAAGGGATCCATGGGTTGCTTAGGGCTTAAGCATCCAAATTAGGGTTTCCTTGTTAGATAACCCTAATAGCCTAACTATATATACATCCCTTATGACCCAAAAACGTGGCCAAGACTTCTTCTAGGGTTTCACACGTTTTAGGGCAGCCTCCTTCACCTCTCCTCTTCATCCTCTTGCTCTTGGTGTTTGTGAACCATTAGAGGAGTGACATTTGTGACTCTAAGCTTTTTAAAGTCAATACAAGGAGGAATTGGGATTGTTATTGCTACATAACAACCAAGGTAATATCTTAAACCTATTCTCATGTTAATATGATTACTTGAATGCTAGAATTAGGGTTTATAGTCTTGGATAACTTGCATGTACAATAGAGAAACCTAGATCCAAACATTAGGGTTTGTATGAGCATATATGATGTTCTTATAGCCAAAACCCATCAATCATCTCCCATTTCCACTCAGGTATCTCGGGTTGCTGGAGCAGACCCGAGGGTTTCTGGTACTCGACCTTTACCTCGGCGCAAGTCAGACACTTGCCCACGAAGGTAGCGATTTCGGCTTTCATGTTTGGCCACCAGTATAGCTTCTTGAGATCCAGGTACATCTTGTCCGAACCTGGGTGAACGGAGTATCTGGTCTTGTGAGCTTTGTTCATGACAACTTCCCTGAAACCTTCAAATTTTGGGGTCCAGATTCGGTCCATGAAACAATAGACTATGTCACCTCTGATCTGAAGTTTCTTATCCATTCCTCTCAAGGCTTCATTCGATGCGTTCTTTGGTTTTAAGGCTTTTAACCGGGCTTCTCGGATTTGTGAGGATAAGTGGGAATGGATGGTCATTATCAATGTCTTTGTCTTGTTGCTTGAGCTTTCTTTTCGGCTAAGGGAATCTGCTACCACATTGGCCTTGCCGGGATGGTAGTGGATTTCGCACTCATAATCACTAAGCAACTCTACCCATCGCCGTTGTCTCATGTTTAAGTCTTTCTGATCGAAGATATGTTGCAGGCTCTTATGGTCAATGAAGATCGTGCACTTGGTTCCGTAGAGATAATGTCTCCAAATCTTTAGTGCAAAGACCACTGCTCCTAATTCCAAGTCGTGCGTCATATAGTTAACTTCGTGTGCCTTCAGCTGTCTCGAGGCATAAGCGATAACCTTTCCTCTCTGCATAAGCACACAACCTAATCCCTGATTGGACGCATCGTAATAGACAACGAAATCCTCTGTCCCTTTGGGCAGGGACAGGATAGGTGCATTGCACAAGGCTCGCTTCAACGTTTGGAATGTGGTGTCTTGCTTCTCACTCCAACAAAATGGTACACCTTTCTGTGTCAGAGTGGTTAAGGGTTTGGCGATTCTGGAAAAATTCTGAATGAATCTACGATAGTAGCCGGCGAGACCCAAGAATTGACGGATTTCTGTGGGTGTCTTCGGTGCCGACCAATTCTCTATCGCCTTGATTTTATATGGGTCCATGTGTATACCCTCCTCGCTTACCACGTGACCAAGGAAAGCTACCTTCCGAATCCAGAATTCACACTTGGAGAATTTTGCGTACAACTTTTCCGATCTAAGAGTTTCCAACACTATCCTCAAGTGCTGTTTGTGATCTTCTTCGCTTCTGGAGTAAACAAGTATGTCGTCAATGAACACGATGACGAACTTGTCCAGAAATGGGTGACACACCCGGTTCATCAGATCCATGAACACTGTCGGTGCGTTGGTTAGACCGAAGGGCATCACTACGAACTCGTAGTGACCATATCGAGTCATGAATGTTGTCTTGGAAACATCATTCTCGTGAACTCGTAGCTGATGGTACCCTGATCTAAGGTCTATCTTTGAGAAGTAACTGGATCCTTGAAGTTGATCGAAGAGGTCATCTATTCGAGGAAGAGGATAACGATTTTTTACGGTCAATTTTTTCAACTCGCGGTAGTCTATACACATCCGAAAGGATCCATCTTTCTTCTTCACAAATAAAATCGGGGCTCCCCAGGGTGAGGAACTCGGTCTGATGAACCCTTTACCAAGTAGCTCATTGAGCTGACTGGATAACTCCTGCATTTCTGCTGGGGCTAAGCGATAGGGAGATTTGGCCATGGGGTTTGCTCTGGGAATTAGGTCCATGCGAAACTCGACTTGACATTCGGGAGGAATCCCCGGAAGCTCTTCGGGAAAGACATCAGGAAAGTTACAGACTTCGGGGATGCTCTTGAGGTCTTTAACTTCTTGTTTCTCGTTGATTACATGGGCTAGGAATGCATGGCACTCCTTTCGCAGAAGCTTTTGGGCTTTGATGCATGAAATGATGCGAAGGTTGGAACTGAGTTTATCGCCGTAGATCATGAGAGTCTGGCCAGAGGGGAGATTGAGACGGATGGATTTTTCATAACAAAGGATGCGGCATGATTGGGACTCAACCAATCCATGCCAATGATAACGTCAAAGCTCTTTATGGAAACTGGCATTAGGTCGATGGGAAAAGAATGGTCGTTGAGGGTAAGGGTACAGCCTATGAATATATCGTTAGCGTTCTCTTTCTCACCGTTAGCCATCGCGACGGTAAACATTTCGGTTAATGGTTGGGGATTATGTTTAAGAAGATGTTTGAATGAAGGGCTAACAAAACTTCGTTCAGCACCAGAATCGAAAAGGATACAAGCGTAAGAGTTTTCGAGAAGGAACATACCCATGACGACAGTGGGATCGACGACTGCCTCATCTCGCCCCATAGTTAGGACTCTCCCGGTGTTGCCAGTTGTTGCTGCCTTGGGGCTGTTTCTCTTGAAATGCCCGACTTCACCGCAACCGTAGCAGGCTTGACCGACACTCGCTCCGAAAGTTTGATTGGTTGATTGGGTTGGTGTTTTGCAGTTTCGGGCAAGGTGACCTTTCTTGCCACAGTTGTTGCAAAGCACCTCACGGCATGGGCTGGAAGTGAGGTGATGATAGTTGCACTTGTTGCACCAAGGGAGGGTACCAACATACCTACTAGTAGGTGCTTGAGCTGTAGAAGCGACGGCAGAAACAGCAGCAGGAATAGTAGAAACATGGACTGCTACAGTTTGCTGCTTTTTGGAGGATCCTTGCGAACTTTGACTCTTCTGCTTGTTCCAGGATTTCTTCTTATTTTCACCTCTCCCTTTAGCCGGATCAGAAGCGGTGGCCATTTCCTCGAGATCGTCACTATGGTCAATCAGAGTTTGCGCTAGACATTTGGCGCTGTTGTAGGTGTCTGGCGTCGCAGCCAAAACATTTCCTTTGGTTGGCTGGGTCAGCCCCAAATGAATCTCTCAATCTTTTTACTTTCCGGGGTAACCATTCCTGGGCAGAGAAGCGCTAGGTCATCAAATCTGGAGGTGTAAGCGGCGACATCGGAACCCTTCATCTTTAGGTTCCAGAGTTCATGTTCCAGCTTCTGCATTTCGCCCCGTGGGCAGTATTCAGCAAGTAGAAGCTCTTTCATGCTCTTGCAACCCATTGCATTGGCTACAGGTAGGGTTAAGGATTTGAATCGGCCATTCCACCAAGTCAAGTCTTTATCGGTGAAAGTACAGGCGGCCAACTTCACCTTGTCAGTTTCAGAACATGCACAGATTTCGAAAATAGACCCAATCTTCTCAAACCATCGAGTTAGAGCAATAACACCTCCAGTGCCATTAAAAGGTGTGGGTTTCGCATTCATAAAATCTTTGTAGGAACACTCCTTTCGGCGTCCCTGGCTACCTTCCTGGTTTTGGGGCTGAGTACCACCTCTTGGCCTGCCTGAACCACCGGGGTTCATTTGTGACGTAGCAGCAGCCACAGCAGTAGTAACGGCTGCTTGGAAGATGGCGGGATCAAATGGAGAGGGAGGTGGTGGAGGAGGATTGTTGTTCTTTGAGCTAGGTCTTTTCCTTGGAGGCATCTTGATCTAAAATGATCAGGAAAGAGAGGATGGTAAGTCCTCTGAATTGAATCAAGAGATATGGAACAAGAGATATCTCATTATGGCAGATAGAGTGTTCTACTATGCGATAATATATAGGAAAGCTACCAAAGCAAGGGAATTTATCGCTAAGGGGAATGAGTAGTAACACTTGAACGGGAATTTCTATAACAAAGTTGGCTCTAGAAAATACTTCCATAGTATTTTATGTTTCGCTGCGATGATGACTCATTTCTTAGATATTGGGTAAGTTTTAGGCATGTTGCACACCACAGTCACTCCCAAGCACATGTTGGCCGTGTCTCGAATGAATATAGTTGATCAGGCTATATTGACCCTAGACACGACTACATAACTGCCCAGGTTTAACCGCAGTGTACAGCACCCAATTACTTATGTGTTGTTCTACTCGGGGTTACGGTTTCCGGCTTTTAGGTATTATTGTATATTTGGAGTAAAAATACTTATATTTTAAAAGTATACTTCTAGTTCAGAGCGCTTCGGCCCCTTAGTGTTTATAGTTATATACCATGTAAGGTTGGGTATACTTAGTTCTCTATAAACAAGGGCTCTGATACCAATCTGTCACACCCCGAAACCGATGGCGGAAACGTTCCGGGGCGGAGGACGTCATGTAAAGTATCACAACCAATGTACATAGTAAGCATAGTAAACACAACCATTACATTACATAGGAATATTTACATTTGTTTGAAAGCAAAGTAATACATGTTTTATATATACATCAGTATATCAAAAGTAAAGACGAGACTTCTATATGCTCCTTCTTCTCCAAAAGAAAGCGGGTTACCTGTCTAACGTGAACCTGAGAATACAAGCAGTTTTGAAAATATCAGCATAAAGCTGGTGAGTTCATAAGCAGTTTGTTTCTGGTAAAAGAACAAGTTTCCTTTGGTTTTCTAAAAAAGTTGATATCCAAGAAAATCCCATATTTTCTTCTAAGAGAAGTTTAGTTATCCATATGTTAAACAGCCTGGTTAAGAAAAGTTCAGTTATCCCAGGAAAAACCCTTATTTTCCTTAAAAGTTGGTTATCGATCCGGAATGAAGTGTACAAGTATCTACCATACTTGTAGCGTTTAAGTGAAGTTTCCTGAAGGCCTGGTAATCCTTGGAAAGTACATTAGTTTTAACACGTATATAAAACTAATAAGTAGGCAGTAATTAATTACTAAAGTAAATTTCCATAATCTAAGTTGCGAGTTCCATAACCATACAATAGACTAGATAAGGCTCATAACGGGGCCAATATCATTTTATGACTTTTGTCACTTGTAGACCAGTCGGTCCCACTGTAGCTAGCAGCCAGGTGCGGGGTAGTCAATCTCATATAGATCTATACACTCAAGTCACGTTCTCCCTCCAGGAGATTCTGGTTATAGGGGTAGTCCACCACTCTCGTATCTAGGGGAAGTGTTACAAAGGACGTGTCTCCAATCTTAAGATTAATGAATTTAAAAGTAATAATACGGAAAAAAAAATTATTAGTCCTTCACTCTCGTATCTAGGGGGAGTGTTATCAAGGACGTATCAAAAGTTCTAAGACTAATGTTATTGGTCCTTCACTCTCGTATCTAGGGGGAGTGTTATCAAGGACGTATCAAAAGTTCTATGATTTTAACAGTAATGATGTGAACAATCATTTGTGAAATATAAAATATAACATTTTATAATGAGTTTCGCAATTAGTTTGAAAACTAACTTTGCAAGTTAAATGATCGGTTAATACGGTTTTCAGTGTTAAAAGCATACGAAATATGAAACCTTTCATATGAAATAATAAGTTTGAGTACAAGATTTCCTTGTACTTTTGCTTGTATTCCCCCCCTGAAAACATGAAAAACACGGAAAATGGTGTAGAGGTATGAACTCACCAGACGAGAAATGTGTCGGCTAGGATGCTAAGTGTCATTTTAAAGCTTGAACACGCGCGAGGTTCCTATGTAACATAAGGAGATACACAATTGTATCTAATTAGACTTTGAACTACTAATTAAGTAAGAAAATACACTCCGAGGCGCGAAAACACTTTATCTCAGGTGTTAGGAATGATCCGGGTTGCATCTAAGGGTATGTAGAGCCTAGATAAGGAGTTTACTCTTCAAGAGTAAACCCTTAGGGGTGTTTACGGTCAAAAGACCATATCCCCATGTGTTTACGGCCATAAACTCATGGGTGGTGTGTTCTTGGATGTTTAAAGGTCGTACAATGCACAAGGGAAGGTTCTAAGGTTGAATCAAAGGCTTAGGAAGTGATCAGGACTTGAATTGACCTTGGAAAAGGGGTTTACGATTCTTGAAGGACCCTTGGGGAGTTTACAGTTGTAAACACATGAGTTTACAGCCGTAAACTCATGTTTGTCCATGTTTCATGTGTTTTGGTGGTTGTAGGTTAAGCATGTAAAGTTCTAGACCCAAATCTAAGCCATTCAAGGTGTTAAGGGAACTTAAACACCTTTTGGAGGTGTTTACGGTTTTGGGAGACCTTCCCAAACTGTAAACTCAAGTGTGACTCATCTTTACATGGTTTGGTGCATCACATGAAGGAATACAAGGTTCTAGGTACTCATGGAAGCTTTTGGAGGTGTTTAAGGGGTAATTTAACACCTTAAAAGGTGTTTATGGTCTATGAAGGTGTGTTTATGGTCCAAGAATGTTATTGGGACATAAACTCATGTTTACTACCCAAATGACATGATTTTGGTGTTCTAAGCTCATACATTCAAGTCTTTAAGTCATAGCTAAGCACTAGGAAAAGGTTTGGAAGGGTTTTGGGGCTTCAAAACCCCTTTATGGGAGTTTACGGTTTTGGGAGGTGTTCCCAAATCGTAAACACAAGTTTTTGAGTGTTTTGGATGATTTAAACACATATTTGCATGCTTAACAAGTTAAACAACAAGCTAGGATAGATTACTTACGATTTTGGAGCTTGAAGGGGCGTTTTTGGATCAAAACTCGAGTTTTAGAGAGAGAGTAGAGAGAGAAAGTTATGAGGAGGTGGGAAAAAGCTCAAATGAAATCCATTCATCCTTTATGTAAGGCTTGAGTTTGTGGCCAAGTGGGAATCCACCCAATACCGACGTTAAACGGGGTTTAAAATTTTACCCGATTAATTTGTCGTAACCCGACTTAGTTGTAACTAAAACTTTTCCAAATGAATATTGAGGGTGTTTTAACGTGTTTCGAATGTGTTCTGACACTTATGAAGTCAAAATAAAAGTCCCAATTTAATTAACTTAATCCAAAAGTTAACGGAAAATTTTAATAAGAATAAATTTTATTAACGGAAATGGGATACAGTGACGGAATAAATTTAGTGTTGTCACATTACCAACTATGATGTAGAAGATGAGGATGAAAGTGAACCCACAAGTCAAGTTGATACCATTTTTAACGAGTCAACACATTGGAATAAACAAAAACCATACTTGGTATGAGATTTTAAGATCCATCTTAAGTAAAAACTATGTTATACAACTATGTCGTAGCCAATTGGTACCAATTATGCTTTGTTAAAAATGATAGGAAAAGGTTGTTGGCACATTGTTGCAAGGGTAAGTTTATCTTCAGGTTATGGGCCTTATGGATGAGTAATGAAGACAGCTTCCATATTAAATCTTTGAACTTATAACATAATTGTGCTAGGAACTTTAAGTTAGGTTCATTGGTTTCATATTCATGGATAGGAAGTCATTGTACCAAACAAATCTTATATAGACAAAAGATGAGTGTGAGAAAATTAAGATTAAAAGTTATTAGGAAGTTTGGTGTTCATGTGAGTCTTGGTCAATGCATGAGGGCTAAGAAATATGCTTTGCAACTAATATATGGAGCTCTTGTGGAACATTATGCAAAGTTATGGTCATATGGAGAAGAGATTAAGAGGTCAAATCCAGGTTCAACTGTCAAAATTGATGTGAACAACATGCCAGAAAGAGGAAAAAGTACTTTAGTAAGTTTTATGTTTGCTTGGATGGAGTGAAAAATGGATGGATAAAGGAATGCAAGAGGATAATATGACTTGATGGATGTTTTCTAAAAGGAATTTGTAAGGGAGAATTACTATGTGATATTAGTAGAGATGAAAATAGTCAGATTTATCCCATTGCATGGGAAATAGTATGTGTTGAGAAAAAAGAGAATTAGAAGTGGTTTTTGGATAATCTGTGATGATTTTCAATTGAATTTAGGAAATAGATACAACTTAATGTCAGTTCAGCACATGGCAATTACTAATTTTTTTTATTATAGTATTATTGATTATCTATGCTTTGTTTGTTATCTACTCTTATTAAGATTTATTGTTATAGGGTTTGATAGAAGTTTTCAAAGAGACGTTACCCTTTGCAGAGCACATACAATGTGCTAGACACATCCATAAAAATTTGTAGAAAAGGTATAGTGGTGCCCACTATTGTACCTTATTTTGGAGAGTTGCACAATCAATAACTGAACAATCATTCAAAACTGCAATGAGAGAGCTTGAGATGATAAATCCAGATGCTCATAAGTACCTGATGGACAAATACCTAAAGACTTAGTCATTGGCATTTTACCAAACTGGAAGATGTTGTTCTGTTGTAGATAATGATATGTGTGAAAGATTCAATGCCTCATAGTGGATGCTAGAAAAAAGCCTCTTATCATAATGTTAGAGGAATTAAGACTGTATATGATAGAAAGATTATCCAGGTTAAAATTGAAGGGACAAGCATGGGGAAATCAAGTATGCTCGAAAATAAGAGAGCTACTCAATAAACTAAAGGTCTATCCGAGAAATTATATTGTATTATCAAGTGGCTTGAATCAGTTTGAGGTGAGAGGAATTGGAGATGCATATGAGGTTGATTTGGAGAAGAGAACTTGCTCATGTAGGTTATGGCAACTCAATGGATATGGTTGTGTCCATTCTGTTGCTAGTGTTGTGTATCTCAATAGGAATGTGGAGGATTATGTGGAAAAAATGTTCAATAGAAATACCTATATAAAATCATATAGGTATAGAATTGTAGGGATGAATGGGTCTAACATGTGACTAAAAACTAAATACACACCACCTTTACCCCCTATGAGTAGAAGGATTCCTGGAAGACCAACTATTAAAAGGAAGACGTATGCCACATAAAATAATGGCAGAACATAGACAAAGAAGAGTAAGAAGTCAACTGCTAATACCAAGAAGGTTTCCAAAAACAGAAAGGGGGTCAAGTGCAGCATTTGCAGGCAACCAGGTCACAATAAAACAACTTGTTCAGTTCGAAGACCCAAAAAGCTAAATGTTAAGAAGAAAAGGAAACAAAATGTTAATGTCAACATGCAAGTGGATGTAATACACTAAAACCACTTTAATTGTTTAGTTGATTCTCATTTATTACAACTCCATATTTTTCCATTTTATACAGGTTGAAGGAGAACTCCAGGAAGAGATACAAGTCACCATATTTGAGGTGGAAGAAACTCAAACACAGGCACCGCAAGTTCAGGTTGAGGTGGATTTACATGAATTGTTTTATGAGATGTTACTAAAAGAGGAATTAGAGGAGATGGAGGTTCAAGAGGTAGTAAGGGAGATAGAGGTTCAAAAGGCAGTAGAGGAGGTGGAAGTTCAAGAGGTAGTAGATGAGGTACAAGTTCAAGAGGCAGTACAAGTGGTGCAAGCTCCAGTGGTCCCAATGGTACCACACATTTCTGACTTGTTGAAGAGAATTAGAAAAAGAAAGTTAGAGAGATTGAATTTGAAGTTAGGTAAAAGAGTTGGTAATGATGGTGATCTAGGGAATTCAAAGGAAAAAACTCTTAATATATAGTAAAATAGTGTTTGATAATGTGATCATAGTTGGTTGTCTTTTATGAACCTTGGTTGTTTTTCATTTAACAAAGTTGGTTGTCTAAATTGAAATATTTGTATGAAAGATGTTTTATTGTAGGATAATGGTCTTTATCATGTAACAAATTAAGTTTCCTAAATTGGAATGTTTTAGTTTCTTTCTATGAAAGTTGTTTTAATTTACTTCTAATGAATTTATCATGTTAGACACTTGGTTGCCTAATTTATTGCATGCATGCATACGAATGGGCAATATGGTATATTAACAATATTTGCCTAATTTATCATGTTAGACACTTGGTTGACTCATTTAGTACTTGCATGCAAGATATAGAGGTCTTAAGTGGTTAAGACAAACTAGGGTTTTGGTTTTGGGACTTATCAAGGAAAATTTTCATTTAAATTAACAGAAACATTTGCATAAACCATGAGATACCACATATTTGTTTTCAAAACATCATTATTTAAATCATCAGAGTATCCCACAACATATCAGTGAAAGAGAGATAGAGTGCATGCCGCGCCATCATGCCTTGCCTTTGCCCTTGGGCTCAGATATACCTGAAACAAATCAACAACCTGTAAGCGAAATGCTTAGTGAATTCCCCAGAGCATACCACACACCACACATACACATATCCTAGTAGCTAATTAAAGCTACACACATATCACATAAGCCATGCATACATAAAACATGCAAGAATGCCATGGGCTACCCCACATGGTCTTTACCTAGGACTGTCATGGGCTACCCCACATGGTCTTACATCCACTACCATGGGCTACCCCACATGGTCTTTATCTAGGACTGCCATGGGCTACCCCACATGGTCTTACATCCAATGTTATGGGCTACCCCATATAGTCTTTGCCTAGGACTGCCATGGGCTACCCCACATGGTCTTACATCAAATGCCACGGGCTCCCCCGGGGTCTTCATGCAAAACACATAATCACATATCATAGCAGATCAATAATGTCTAACACATATACCATAATCACATAATGGGCCAGCCTTGGTGCCTTAGACCTATGGGTATGGTGAGAAGACTCACCTCAGTCTGCTGAACACAAAAGATGCTCTCCTAACAGTCTATAACCTCCCGTGCTGGACAAACAATATTAATAAATGTTAGGACCTTAAATTAATCAAGGAACACCCAATCCCAAATCCTTCTATGAGGCCCAATTATCCTTCCCTTGTTAATGGGCCCAAAATCCTAGTCCAAAATTATTAATGGGCCTCTTGGCCCAATAAGGCCTAACCAAAGTATCCATGGCCCATAACAAAAGAAATAGACCACAATTCACATAATGCAACCAGCCTAATAACCAAAATGAAGCCCACAGGCACAAAGGCCCAAAACATATCCAGCCCAATCTGCAGTGTGTACGCTCGGCGTACCATTCTGGTACGTGCAACGTACCGGGGTCCTAAGGACTATGCCCAGCGTTCTTCCAGATTAAACACTTTTTCCATTAAGTGCTTAATACTCGATTCCTTTACGTCCAAAAGCCAAATATGAATTGATTAATACGTCCTAAGACATAAAGTTGCCAACTTTATGCCTTTGCATGCCTCACATACACCCAAAACCTTCATTAAGACCTTTCCAAGGTCCTTAACCCATGCATGAGACTAATACTTCCACCAAGACTCCATTTTTATACTTCAAAACGACCAAGGGACCTCAGATCTGCCATTCTCCTCTCATGGAGTTGTTTAACTCGCCAAAAGAGGTCTAAAGTCCAACAAAGGGACCAAACTAGAAAACCGTAGCTATATCTAAAGATTTAAATGGTGAGGTACAATCTTTTTGTTGGGTTTTGAGCATTCTAACACTCCTAAGTGTACATGCAACCCTAAATACCTTGGATCTATGTTTTCTCTATTATACATGCAAATAAGAACATCCAAGGTATTATCCTAATCTAGCATACAAAAACAATAACTATAGCAAGATAGAATACATACCTCTTTGGTGTAGAAAGTCTTCATGAAGCTTGAGTGCCTAGTGCCCCAAGTGTGACACCTCAAATGGAATCACAATCATCAAAACACTTGGAATGACTTGAGAGAATTCTACACTCATCAAAATCGGCTAGCCCTTTTACTTCACACACTAGTGTGATTCTAGTCACCAATGTTGTCAAGAATAAGATCTTTATATAGTGTTACAATTAGGGTAAACCCTAATTGTCATGACTTTCCATTTCCTTGGATCCATGGGTACAAATACACCATGGAGCATCCATGGACCATCCTATGGGTTTTAGCCCAACTTGATTATCCATGGAGCATTAGCCCACTATACAAGTATGGATGATTTACACAATCAACCCATATATTTAATTAGTCTTCTTTTGATCACTTAATTAATCCTAGATTAATTCTTGATCAATACTAATTAAATAATCTTATTATTCTTATTATTAATATACTAGAACTTATAATATATTAATAACCATAAGTGTCTTATTTCTCTCATCCAAGTGCATGATGGTATGCAACCCAAATGGACCATGCCGGGTCGGGTCAAGTCTTACCAATTATAGTTATGGACTTAGACATTAATCCAACAGTCTCCCACTTGGATAAGTCTAAAACTATTATTGCGTATGACTTCAGGAACCAACTGGCAATCGTAGCTCTCAAAAGCTTCTGTCGAACTCTGACCTTGTCGATGAACTCTGACCTTTGTCAGTGACTTGTCCATTAGATAAGGGATCATATATTCCTCCATTCTAGATATCATATGGACTGAGACATGGATTATAATCATTCTCTCTGTCCATTTGTTGTTTCCCGATTTTCGATTTATGACGACTGACTAATTGAACAAATCAAATCAGTCCTGGCCCGGCCGAGCACTTCCATTTGTCATCATCAAATCATCGAGGGGCCCACAGATATCACTTTTATCCCGAAGGTAAAAGGAATGGATAAACTTCGACTCATATGGCTTGTTCTACTACTTTTTGAATCATACACAAAGGCACGTTTTATAGCACCGAGTTACCAAATGCGGTTTCGCGCAATCAATGTACTATCAACTCATAGTAACAACTCATATCTCTAGGTTTGAAGAATATAAGATATTATCGTCTCATGATCACTCGTGACAAAATCCATGAAGTGATTCCAATGAGCGCGGGTTGAATCCAATACTCAGAACTTATGAGCACTCATGATTGTTGTAGCCTTGTCCAACACCTTAGACCTCTACAACCCATCATGACAGTCTTAATTCATATCTACTTCCAAAATATGACCGACTGTGGATGGTTTGAATAACTTAGTCATTCCGGAAGAATAACCTAGTTTATTCGGGAAGTCAAAACATGCAAAGTGAAACACAACAATAATTGAATCCAATATGGTCTCAGAACTTATGAATATAAATAAAGCACCTTTTATTTATCACCATATGATTACACATTATTCATTGTATACTATTTCAGCTATCAACTTTAATCTTGAATTTAAAACAATAGTTGTCCCATGCTCCAAGCATGTACACTATGTTTTTCTCAAACACTAGTCATGCCATACACCAAGTATGCATACTATGTTTGTCTATGATCTTTACTTTGTGAACTAGATCAATTGAACATAACTTCACTGATTCTCTTTTCACACTCCCAAATCCTTACTGCAAATGCAAGAATTCCAAATTCATGCCATTTACTGGAACCTGTCAGATTCTAAACTTATATGCATTGATCCTCTTGTAATGATTATGCACAAAGTCATAAAGACTTGGCAACAATCATTACAGAGTATTCCAAAAGAGATCAACTCCTTGGAAACATCCTTCTTGCATTAAGTTTCCTTAATCTTACACAGATTGAAAATTCTAACTTTGAAACATTTCCAGATTCCATTTTGACTATCACTTCTGAACAAGAGTTGCCTCCTTACAGATTATGTCAATATGGTCCTTCCAGAATTATCACTATACTTCCAACTGTCCTTGAGCAACCAATCTTTGGTAAACCTTAGATTGTCCTCGACAATTGTTTAATCCTTTTAGTCATATCCAGTTCTAAACCTTTTCCCTTCTTAATGCCCCAGGCATTTGGAAAATTTTAGAACGGATGATTATAGCACATGTAATCGATCCTATATCCGAAGCATATGGGACACGATTCATGATGTCTCACATAAAGACTAAACCAGTCTTTTGCTATAATATTTCCATTTCAATTTGCCAAGTTCTCATAATTCAGATTATGAAAAGGGATGCCGTAATCATAATCGAATTTTAGAACGCAAATAATGGACCCATATACAGAATTTCCTTATGTTGAGCCATTCCAACATGAAATTCATATATATCCTTGACTAAATGATTAAAACCTCACGATCTAAGCTTATAGATTTGAGATGAAGCATAATTTCCTCTCCCTTAATTATAGCAAAACAACTTTTCCCAATTGAAACCTTTTGTTTTCTATAATTAACATTGCTAACTTGCAATACTTATCATAATTATCATGCTCCCACTAACATGATGATCATTAGCATAACACTTATGCTCCCACTAGCTTTGACATGTACTCAGAAATCAGCTGGACTTCTAGAAATCAATACTTCATTGACTTTCTTACCAAAGCTCAGATTTCTGATACTAGATTGTTTTGATAAGACTTTATCAAAATCATACACCTTCCCTTAGATAGCACACTTGTGAGTCTAAACAATTATGAAGAGGGATGCCGTAATCATAATGTTTAGACCTTTTTGCCACTTCTCACAAGTCCATGTTAGTGTGCCGGTTAACCACACGCGCTCCACTAACGACTTTGAGAATGCAAATGTCACAATTGCTATCTAGCTAAAATCTACTTAGTGAAAGTGTTTCCTCACCATCATTTTCATGAATCGGAGAGAAACCTTATGACACTTAGATTTACTGGTGTATGTGTTCTTATCCATGTGAATTGTCAAAACCATAGTCACAAGACAAGGATAATGACAAATCCAAACTCATATGGATTGAACTCAATCTTAACTTCTTGCCACCTGGCAGCTCAAGGGCCTACCATTGCTTCCAAGTTGTTATGCAACCAATTGAGAACTCTAAGAACTCATATACAAAGCCAACTTTAACTGGAATGGGCACAGAATATGTCAACACGATAGGTTATAAACCTCAAGTCGTGTGCTAGTGAAGAACTTCAGGTTCTATTCTTGATTAGTTCTTGAGACTTTCAAGACCTTTAAGACTCCCACTGTCCTCTTGACATATAAGACTTCCTTGTCAAACATCCAAGAGATAGTGCGGATTCTAATCAAGACAAACACTTCACACAATTGGCCTTAGTTGGTCTTTGTTTTATCCAAAACATCACAACTTACCAATTTCAAATGTACAAGAGTAGAAAACTTTTACTCTTACATTTGACAAGTGTTTTAAACCTTCTTTAAGACATGTCACTCAAGTTACAATCTTGGAGTATGACTCTAAGACTTGTATTGGAACGAAGTATGACTCATCTTCTTGATTTAACCATTTCAACAATTCAAGATCCCTCTTCTTAGTCATAAGAATGCACTAAGATTTCCTTAGAGAACTAATTGTGCTATGGTTTCTTAATCATTAAGATGATCACTAAAGCTGATACTAAAGTACTCTCCCATCTTTTCAGATTTGAGAAACTTTTATCTTTCTGCCTAAATTGATTCTTCTTATTCGCTCTGTCATACATTGGAACCTTTTTCCAATGTCTCAGAATTACACTTAAGCTTGTAAGTATAATCATATTTACTGTGCTTTAGTAAACTATGACGAATAATCTTATCAATCTTTTGTGGTGGACTTGACCAGTGCACAAGACTATGTACTCGATCCCTTAGTCCATTACTTGACTTACACATCCATGTGAATAAGTAATTAGTCTTAATTTTCCAAAACTTGAAAGTTCTCATTCATCATGCTATACAACTTGCATGATTCCAAGTTTCGGTCCAATTGAAGCTTGGGTGATGAGAATCTTTCCTTATTTGGTAACCTAGACATTACCACAAATGAAAGAATCAATTTCATATTTCCACTTTTGCTCTTAATGGAATCACATAAGCAACAATTTTTCCTCAAATGCCATTGTAAGGATATTTTAAAATAAATAAAATCAAAAATTTTTCTTTTATTTTAAACTTTGCGGAAAACTTATCCTTACAATCCATATGAAAACTTGTTGTTACCTATTCCTAAGCAATATCTCATAACTCCTAAGAAGTAGCTCAAGAATCCGATCTTCAAACTATGCGATAGAAATCCATCTACGCCATCAGATTCAACATATTCTTTCTTTAAGTTTCTTCACTTTTCTTTGATTCTTAAAACATCACCATGTGACCCAGTCACATCATGTATCAGGAATCTCATAATAGAAACTTAGCAGAGTTAGATAGTGGAATTTACCTGAAGTAGAGTCAAACTTATTGACTTTAACATCCTTAGGTAAATTTGGCAGCTTCGCAACCAATGCCCCTTCCTTTGGCAATATAAACATATGGACCCTTTGATAATGGTACAAGGGACTATCACAGACTTAGCTTTTCTCTTTACCATTTGGTCAACCGAGTTGACTATGGCCGATCCCTTTACCATTGGGAAGAGAATGCTTTTCTGGATTTCCTGTGTCACTATTGTCAATGTCCATCAAGTTTTAAGGAAGTTGATCTTAGCAAATAGATAAGATCATTAAGGGTCTTGTCATAGTCTGTTTCATAGGTGTCCCAAAGGAACTCACTATGTGACTTAGAAAGTAATTGAACCACCAACTTTCTCAAGACTTTGACACCCAACTCTCCCGGCTTGTCAATATGTGACTACATCTCCAAGATGTGTCCACACCTAGACCTTGCCTTGCCAATAGGGCTTGAGTGACCTTAAACTTTTCAAGAACTTGTGGGTTAGGGAGAATAATTGGAGGAGGAGAAAGAAGTATGATATCCATGGGACATCACCTTCATTAGGAAACCTTGTTCCAAAAGGTTTGGGAAGATCATAGGTGCCTAAACCAGACAAATTTTGGGAGATATTCAAGATAGTTGATTTAAAGTCCTTAATATGACACCCAATATGAAATATTAAGGCTAGGACCCAACAAACTATTTTATAACTTAGAAGAGGTATGCCGTAATCCAAGCTATAAAATATTTGAAGGTAGGTGAATGACGATTCACCAATTTCCACCAAGATAAACGAAATGTATTATTAGGTTTTAATTGGTTTTGAAACTCCTAGATCTTTGAGATTCATTGAACTTTTCAATGGCATGTTTCAATCTCGAGTGTGCCCTTCAGGTTTTGTGACTGGGATGCCGAGGATCACAAAACAAGGTGTGAAGTAACCATGCAAATCACTTGGTACCCTTAATAAATTACCCCTCAATCGATGTGCCGGTTAACCACACACGCTCCATCGATACTATGATAAATATTAAGTCACCCTTTACCTACCTTGTTAAGTCCAAGTTAGTGTGCCGGTTAACCACACACGCTCCACTAACGACTTAAACAAAGTGCAAAGTGTAATTTCATGGATTAGCACCTTATTCACATTTTTCCTAAGTAACTAAGATTGGGTATTATTAAGAGTTTAGTTACTTAGTATTATCATTAATACTTTTAATGAAGGGAGAATTCTAGTCCTGTCAAACCCGTTCGGCTAACGACCCTCCACCAGTCAAGCAAGCGGTGGGTGAGAGTGGACACCCATTAAGTTGCCATTTTATAGGCAACAACCTTATACCCACCTTATAGACCGGCTTCGTGAATGAGGCGTACTAGCGGTAAGACTGACTTTACTCTTATACATATATATATTATTAACTTATAATATTATAAAGTATAAGGGTTGAATTTTAACTTTTAAAATTCTAAGGGCTAATTTGGAATTAAAGTATTCATACTTGAAAACTTTTTCAAATTCCAAAACTTGAGGGCAAGTTTTGAAACTATTCAAAACTAATTAATTCCATAACTTATGTGTTTAAAGTAGTTTTAATCCAAAAACTCTTCAAGTTCCATAACTTGAGGACAAGTTATGGAAGACTTTAAACTAATAAAAGAACTAACTTTTTCTTTATTTTATAACTTATGGATTTAATTATGGTTACATATTTTTCTTTAATGAAGTGACTCTTGAACTCCCATAACTTGAGGACAAGTTATGGAGTCATAAAAAGTTATTCAATGACACAAGACTCTTCATTTTGTAACCATTGCCAACTATTATGAGTTTTATGAGTCTTTAATGTGACTCTTCATGTAACTTGAGGACAAGTTACACAAACACATTTTATACTCAACTCTTAGATTAAAATGGATTGAAAACAACTATTTCACTCAACATTTCTATTAATCTAAGCAACTCATAAGAACAAGATAATTCAAATCAAACTTTTTCATGTAATTAGTCTAAACCTTAAACTAATACAAAACATGAATCTATTGACAATTATCTTTGAAAATGGATTAGCATGAACATTACCACATCAAAAACAAGTTTATAAGATCAAAAACAACTTAGGGTAATGTTCCTAGTCCATTTCTAGCCAAAAAACTCGAAAATATGTTGTCTGGGGGTCCAACTCGTCGAGTGCATGAACCAACTCGGCGAGTTGGATCGAATTCATCACTTTTTAGGCATGGACTCGCCGAGTCTCCTGATGGACTCGCCGAGTCTGATGTCCAGACAGCACCAGATTCGTTTTTTCAACTTCTATTGCAGGTATAACAAGAAAACAAGCCTAGGCTCTGATACCACTGTTGGGTTTTGAGCATTCTAACACTCCTAAGTGTACATGCAACCCTAAATACCTTGGATCTATGTTTTCTCTATTATACATGCAAATAAGAACATCCAAGGTATTATCCTAATCTAGCATACACAAACAATAACTATAGCAAGATAGAATACATACCTCTTTGGTGTAGAAAGTCTTCATGAAGCTTGAGTGCCTAGTGCCCCAAGTGTGACACCTCAAATGGAATCACAATCATCAAAACACTTGGAATGACTTGAGAGAATTCTACACTCATCAAAATCGGCTAGCCCTTTTACTTCACACACTAGTGTGATTCTAGTCACCAATTTTGTCAAGAATAAGATCTTTATATAGTGTTACAATTAGGGTAAACCCTAATTGTCATGACTTTCCATTTCCTTGGATCCATGGGTACAAATACACCATGGAGCATCCATGGACCATCCTATGGGTTTTAGCCCAACTTGATTATCCATGGAGCATTAGCCCACTATACAAGTATGGATGATTTACACAATCAACCCATATATTTAATTAGTCTTCTTTTGATCACTTAATTAATCCTAGATTAATTCTTGATCAATACTAATTAAATAATCTTATTATTCTTATTATTAATATACTAGAACGTATAATATATTAATAACCATAAGTGTCTTATTTCTCTCATCCAAGTGCATGATGGTATGCAACCCAAATAGACCATGCCGGGTCGGGTCAAGTCTTACCAATTATAGTTATGGACTTAGACATTAATCCAACACTTTTTACCTCCAGAAGCCTTGCAAGATGACCCAAAAGCAGATTCTTGAAGCACCCAACTGATCCAAGCTTCCTTAACAACTCTCCTTCTTGAAAGAACTCCAAAATGACCACCAAAACCCTCTTCTTAAGCTCCAACTCTCACTCACACACTAACTCAAATGTAGGAAGACGAAATGGTGCTAAAGAGACTGATAGGGTTTGGTCCAAGAGGCCAAAATACGTTTAAATAGGGAACAAGTCTAAGATTTAGGGTTTTGATCCTCTGATGCGTACGCCCGGCGTACCCCCACGTACGCCCAGCGTACGTGAGGCTCCTCCGCGATCACTTAGGCAGAGTACATTAAGCGTACCCATAGGTACGCCCAATGTACTCAAGGGACCAAATATGAAAAAATATGAATTCTTGAGGGTTTCAAGACATACCAATTTTTTGGGTGTTACAAAGTTGGAAAATTTATGGTTTGAAGCACCTTTTTAGACTCATTTAGTGCATGCATGCAAGATATAGAGGTCTTAAGTGGTTAAAACAAACTAGGGTTTTGGTTTTCAGACTTATTAAGGCATGTATAACCATAAAGATGGAAATTTTATGGTTTGGAACACCTTATTAGACTTGGATCTGGATTTTGACGTTTGGACTTGTTGAATTAAGCACTTAATGGGGAGTTTGCATGGCCATTGCGTATGTTGGGCGTACCGTGGCATACGTTGGGCGTAGGTAATCAACTGTCCGTTTTTGGTCAAGGACGGAGTATGCAGGGGGTAGAGGTTGAGTACGTTGCGCGTACTCAGCTGGGTTGACTTTTTGTTGACTATTGACTTTCCGTTGACTATTGATTTTTTCTTAACTTTTGACCTAGTTTGACCCTAGGGGCAGTTTAGGTATTTGTTATGAAGCCCAAGGTTGGGTCTTTCCGTGTGTATATGTAGTCTGTAGAGTGGACTCACGAAGCGATATTCTTTTCTGCTATCTTTTCGGATTTACGAGGTGAGTTTTCTTCACTGTACTTTTGTGTCGAAGGTACCAAGGTCGGTCCCTTTGGATTGTTATCCTGGTTTATCACATGCTTGTATGTTGTAGTGATATGTTAGATTTGGATCCTAGTATATAGGATGATGTTATATTTAGTGATCTGTTAGATCTGTATGACTGTCTGCATATGCTAGCTAGGGTTTGATATGGTATATGTTGATATGTGATGGTATGTTAGGTTGAGGCGGTATTGCTATGTGCTCAAGGCTAAGAGACCTAGGGCGTCCCGGATAGCCCGCGGGCTAATAGGGGGTACCACTCAGACCGAAGGCACGGAGAACATTCCAAATAGGCTGAAGGCTCGATGAGGCGTACCAGTCATGCTGAAGGTTCTGTGACCGTACCAGATAGACTGTAGGTCGGTGGGGCGTTCTAGTCAGACTGAATGCCTTGTATGCATGTTGTTTACTGCTATTATTATGATTATGTGTTGTGTTGGTACTGTGGGGGAAACTCATTAAGCGTTGGCTTACCATTTTGGGTTATGCTTAAGGTACTTCAGATGATCACGGGAAGACGAAGGCATGAACGTACACATCCTCATGTCTTGGACTTATGATTTTGGGAAACTATGATATTTAACATGTTTTGAAAACTATATTGTAAACTATTTATGATCTTGGCATGGTTTTAAAAGACTTAAAAAGTTATGTCATCACTTTCATAATTTTATGACACACCAAACCAACCCTACAATCAAGTATATACAAAGCAACACAATCCACATGATTAAGAACCTCTTCAACCTTGCAATCATAGCTTCATGCTTAGCCACCAACCTTTCTAGTTGAGCTACTCTTTTATCGTTCTTGTCCTTGACAGGCAAACACTGCAACAAACCCAATTTCTGTTTCATGCCATACAACTTCTCCTTGTAGTATCCTAGTTGTAGCCAATCATCTATCCAATGGACGAATCTACAACTCCTCCTTTCAGTCATATATCCAAGTCAAAAAGCAAAATAATAATCAAACATCTAAAATCGAGCGTGAAAATTAAAACATCAAAGAAATTTAACAAATTTCAGCTCAAAACGTCACAGATCAAACATCGCAAGTCACCAAACATCATTAATCAAGATTTCAGCTAACCTAAACATCGTAAATTAAAATCACACATGACATTTACTGAAACTGAAGCTAGATTTTATCGGAGATGACCAGTGAGTTGGGACAGTTCAAAAAGCAGCGTGCATGGTTTTTTTTGTCGTCCATAGTGTCCTTTGAAGTGCTTCCAAGTCACAGTAACATTTCTGCACTTCATCCTCATTACTAAAGTGAGGAACGACTGAGTTGTAGGAAGAAGACGACGACATTGTGCAATAATGGTTTTGAGAGTTGGTAGGGTTTTTGGCGTTTCGAATACGGGAATAAAGGTGAAGGAAGCGTTCCGACTAAGGGTTTCAATTAATAACCCCTAATTTCATGTCTTACACGAGGGATGAAGCTTCCAGGTCAGCCTTGCCAAAGAAGCCTCGAAACCGGATTAACCTTTAAAATTGAGGATAAAGGTTTAATTAACGTTAATTTGAAAGTTGAAGGACTAATTGCACAAAAAAATAACTTGAGTGACTAATCCGGGACAAAGCCAAAAGTTTGTTGTGCTACAGTGTCAATTTCCCATAAATTTACTTTATAAATTAGTATACACACTATTACCAAAAGTAACAAAATTAATTAGAAAATATTTGTAAAATTTGATCATAAAATGTGTTTATATGCTATACCTTGAAAAAATATGCTCGTTTATAATAGTAAAAATTGTTTTGAATTTAGATAATTTTATTATAATTAATACGTTAGATATGATTACAAATATTATTGCAATAATAATATGATGTTTAAACAAAACAAAATAAAATGTTACGTGCATAAAGAAAAATACTTGCAACTTTCGAAATAATGACCCAATAATAAGGCTATACGGAGTGGGCTATGACAACAGAGCCAACTCAACAAATACTATCGAGTTCGATGTTTAAGATGACAATTGCTTGAAGATGAGAGAGAAAGTCTCTCTTCTCCCACCAGCCACTCTCTCTTTTTCTCTCTTCTTCCTGACTCCCTAACCATGGCAAAAGTTTTCTACATTCTTGGTGGGTTGGATAGAGTTGAGGTGGAGCTCAGTGAGCTCAACACTACTCCTCAACACCACTCCTAAAGTTTTCTACATTCTTGGTGGGTTGAGATAGAGTTGAGGTGGAGCTCAGTGAGCTCAACACTACTCCTCAACACCACTCCTCACAGCCTAATAACCAAGTTTAACAATTGTTATATCTATGAATCTAGTTTTTTATAAGAGGTGTAACCATAGGAGTTAAAATTTTGTTTCATTCTTATGGATTTTCCATTTAATTCTAAAGGATGTTTTACTTGTTACCGGTTCAATTGGTAAACATATAAATATAAGAATTTTCCATTTCATTCTAAATGATGTTTTACTTGTTACCGGTTCAACTGGTAAACATATAAATATGTGTATTTTACTTTTTTTAAGATGGCATGAAAAACATTATTCAAAACCCCAATGCAAGGACACTATAGGAGTATACTATTCAACTCTTTGTCTCTTCTCTTCGAATATTCGTCTCATACAACAAAAAAAGTGACACCGAAATGTTGCCTAAAGAGTTGGTGGCTTGGTGCAAATATACAATTGCGATCGATGGAATCTAAATGTGATGCTCATATTTGGAATAGATGCATTAAAACCGTTTGTTGGTTAAGTTTATCAGTTTCACTTAATTCGTAATTTTATGACATTTGTAGCTGTCACTTGACACAAACTTATGTGAAACACAACTTGGTCAACAAACCCAATTTGTTGAATTGAAAAGGAACGTGTGTGTTCAAGAAAGCCAACATGATGATGATGAAGCTCATATTGAAACAAGTGCATTAAAACTATTTATTGGTCAGGTTGTCACTTTCAAACATTAACAAACAATTGTATTTTTTATTTTTTTAAAAAAAACACTTGTGAACTAGAAATTTGATGAAGTTCAATTTGGTCAAGAAACCCAAAATTTTGCAAAAACATATTGGGGTTGTGAAGGCAACCAAAATGTTGAAGCTCATAAGAGCAATTGCACACTTCTTTGATGATCAAAACTTACAACTTCCTAAAAAAAAGTTATAGCTGCTTTATAACAGTAATTGACAAATATAAATACATAATACATATATCATCACCATTACTCTAAAACCCTTGATGAATGATGAACATTATTTACAAAGAAAGTGAGGCACCATATGTCCTTATCATATAGGTCTATAACAATGAAATGAAAGTAACAACGTCTTATTTCAACATCTAAGGGATTCACATATGATATATGATTCCACATAATCAGAACTTCAAGTTTATGAATGAATTCCCATTAATCTGGTTGTGGTTCTACAAGTCATGGAAGAGCCTCCTAATATGGTCCACAGATGCAGGAACCAATGTAACCGGGCAGCGGTTATACTATTAATTAACACACACAGAACAAAATTTTAGTTGACCTTTGACCCAATTGATTAGTCAAACATAGTTTGATACAATAGTCAAAAGGATTCATATTTCATACCTGTGAAACATACTTGAATACACAAGCATAGCAAAACACAAACCCAGAAACTGTAATTGCTGATGGATTTGCACGCTTCTGTGAACACAGCGGACATAATGTCCGGTCAGCTGCCAGTGGGATACCCTCCTTCGCCACCTGTGTTACACACATAATATATATATATATATATATATATATATATATATATATATATATATATATATATATATATATATATATATATATATATAATTTTATACAACTATGCATATAATTTAATAATCTTAAGTTATATAAAAATTTGTTGAATGATATTAGGGTACCTTAGGTGGGGGAGGAGGAGGTGGTGGAGGATACACGGTAGGAGCCAACATTCTCTCCTCAGCAGATTGGTACCACCATTCCATCATCTATAAAGTATAAATTAAATTAAATACAATAAAGTTACCTTAAATTCAACTAAATAAATAAAGTTACCTTAAAACCAAATACAGCAGCTATGAGACCAGTTTGTGCATAGTCAAGAACTGCATAACCACAAGTCAGCAATACTCCTTGAACTGCCTGAAATTCTCATATTCAAATTCAAATTTGTTTGTAAAAAAGTAAAATGTGTCTTTAGTTTATATATTCAAGTATTATTATATATATATATATATATATATATATATATATATATATACCTTCACCCAAGGAGGCCCACGAAGTCTTTCACGTTCATTGCTTCTTATTTTGGAAATTCTTGAAGATGTATCCATCTACCTTGACATGAAAACTCAACTAAGTCAAAGAAGTTAAACGTTATAAAGTTAGGGGAGTTTGAAAAATCAAAATGTATACCAGTTCTTGTCCTGTAGCTCTACAAACATGGAGTCCAAGAGCATGTAATCCTGGGGAGTAGAATCCAGTAGCATCCAATAGGTATAACAACTGGTAAGCAAATGATAATCCTACACCATTACAATTTACAAATTTATGTATTATAAACCCATTCATAAGTCATAAGTCATAACTCATAACTCATAACTCATAACAATATCTTGATCACCTTCACTTCCAGCATGGACCCAAGGGTAACAAGTGGCAACAATCTTATGCATTCTTTTCCTGAATTGTGTTCTCACTGATAACTCTGTATGTGTATCCAGACTGCTGGTTGAAGCAAATGAAGTGTCCATCTCATCAAATGTTTCATTAACATTTCCCCAAAGACTGGCTTGAAGTGCAGCTTCTCTTTCTTTATTGTAGATTGAATGCAACTTTGACTTGAGATATGGCAACACAACCAGAAACACAACTGAGAGAAGCTTTTGATGCTTTCTTATTCCAGAATGTTGACTTCTGTTTCCTGTTTCCATACGAAGGTCTTCCTTTTTCATGTGGATATTAACAGCTCTCCTTCTTAGGCCATATAAAGACTCTGCAAATGAAGCATCTGGAGAACACAATAATGAAATTGAAATATAATAACAACAAAAGTATATGAAAGAAAGATGATTTCCTTTCTAATCAAAAATTGATGAACCTACTTTCAAAGATGGATTAGCTTACTTTTAGCAGGTTGCTTCAGACTATAGACAGCCCCCTAAAGCCTAAACACTTGTTATAAACTAACATTTCTATGACTGGGTATCCTGCTCCTAAATTGACTCTCCATGATCAATTCATGTAGCCCATTTTAACTAAAAGAGAAGTTCATTCTCCTGGTAAGGTTGTGAAATAGTTCATCAATGTTTTTTTTTCACTGAAAACTATGAACATACTCAAATGAGATTGGTGAAATTTATCCAACCAATGGATAGAGGGTTCAATTTGGTTGCATTACTACGGGTGCAATAAGAACGCATAGCAAAATATCTAATCAATCTACTAATATACACACGATTAAGAAGAGGAAGTGCGAGATCTACCTGTGGTTCGTAAACTATGGGTTTCTAGAATGAGGGTAAGGGCAGCAAAGAACTCGTCTTCATAATCCAAGACTTTATGGAGGAAAGGCCTTCTTAGCGCTAAAACCTGATATCATTCCATTTGATTCAAAAAATGAATAAACACACAAGATGAAATCTAGAATTGAAATGACGAATGAATACAATTATGAAATAAGCAGATGGAGCATACACCGATGGAGTAGGTAAGAGCAGCCCGTAGACTGGAGGGAAGCTGTTGGGCAGCGGACATCTCGAAGAAAGTGGGACGACTCCCTTGACCTCCCACCTGGAACAACATCTCTCTGTGTGTACTTGGCCTGCTTGGCGCTTGCTTTTGCTTTTGGTAGTTTTGTGGGGAAGATGAATTTTGGTTGAATCCTTGATTCCTTTCTCTTTGCTCTCGCACCTCTATTATCCCACAAGCTAAATAGCCTTTCACGCTTTATTTCACTAAATTTAAGAGAACGGTCACCTTGGTTTGGATAACTTGCATCTCTAGTCCCCAACTTTATATTTTTAACTCCGATCATTCTTCATTTGTAAACTTGTTGCACGTTTAATCCCTCTCGCTTGCAACTATTAAATGTCTACATTAAAACTAGGACTTTTTATTATTTGGATAAAACCATTCAATTTGACAAATTGGATTGGACTATTTGGTTCGGATATTCGGATTTTTGGATTGGTTTTCAACAAAACCGATTTACTATTTTGGATTTCATATTGGTTTTGGTTTATAAAATATGAACCGAATAATCCAAAAAAACCGAATAACAATTTATTATTTATTTATTTTTAATATAACTATAACTATTTATTAAATTTATAATTTATTTTTTCAAATAAGTTCAAAAAGTTTCATCTAATAAAAAACATTAATATGCATTTTCTCTTAAAAGTTCTTTATCAATTGAATATTAAACTATAATATACATTCTTGGTAGTTTCTAAATTTTAAATCACAACTAGATATTTTTTTTGCTTCTTCTATAAAAATTGAATAATATTATAATTATATGTCATTTTAAAATATTTTAGTTTTTGAAAACCGAATTATAAAAATCGATCCAACCGAATTGTAATTGGATCGGATCGGATCGGATTTGAATTTAATTTGGATTATTCGGATCCATATTTTGAAAACCGAAATCAATTTGGATTTACTTAATTGGATCGGATCGAATCGATCCATCCAAACGAACACCCCTAATTAAAACACCCTACATGCAAGGAATGTGGATGTATTCTTTAAGGGTGTCAATTTATGACAAGACACGACAAAAATACATAACAAGAAACGAAATTGGGACGAAATCAAAATTCAAATTTGTGTTCGTGTCAAGTTTAAAAACATGATGCCGCTTCGTGTCGTGTTCGTGTTCACAAATCGATACGAAATTGACAGGATTAAACATGTGGTTGTCGTGTTTTTCGTATTTGTTGTTTTTATTGTGTTATATATCTTAAAGTATGAATTAAATAAATTAATCGTTATGTAATGTTATCTTTGTCATGTCGTGTCATGTTGTGTTTTAATTGGTTCGTTTTCGTGTTAATGAAAAAATACGACATCGTGTCGTGTCGTGTTGTGTAAGACAAAAACACGAGTCACGACATGATTGTCGATTTAACAGCCCTAGCATTGTTGTCCTTTTCTTTTGAGAGAGTGTTAGCGTACTTTTAGAAACTCAAGAGGCCAAACGTTTACGAAGACAAGACGATAATCATTCTTAAAAATAAGACCTCCTCCATCCCCCCCCCCCCCCCCCTATACAATCGAAGAAAACACTACATATCGGATTTGTACGACCATGGCAAAAATCGACATTGGATAACGATATGTTAAGCATTTAGTGAGTTTGTTGATAATTTCGAATAGATTGGATGATTGTCCAAAACTAATTTCTAGATTTTTTTCTTTGCATAGACGGATATCCAACAATTTCTTCATTTTATTAAACCATGGTGGAGATTATACAAAGTTTTATAGGAAGAAATTACATCAAAGGGCACTAAAATTTTGTGGACTTATTGGACATTAGCAATTTCTCGGTTCACGAAATAGATGACATGATGGATCATCTTGTTTATATTGGTGAAAGTATTCCTCTGTATTATTACGTCGAAAGACCTTTTTGTTGATTTAGATTTTGGGTTATTCGCTTTAAGTAGTGATCAAGATATTCGTCATCTGGGAACATATGTTGCTTAACATAAACTAATTGAAGTTTATATAAAACATGGTAAAACCTAATTGCATACATATGCAATGTCCCCGACATAACCTCACATTCGACTAGAGGAAATTGTTGAACCTCCATCATGTCCATGAAGGTTGTTTTTTGGTTGAAATGATAACAACATATTGGTTGGTAGTTCTTCAAATGTACAAGTATATGAACAATATGGTATTCCCCATGTTTACCTGGATGATGAATTGGAAAGCAAGACACCACTAGCTCATGAAATTGGGGACAAAATGGGGACAATAATTAGGATGATAATGGGGACAAAGATAGGGACAGTAATGGGAACAATAACGGGGACAAAGTTGGGGAAGGTAATGTGGAGAAATGACTTATATTTTCAACTAATTCTTCTATTTTTATATATGATACAACCAACTTTCTTGACAATGAAGCAACTTGATACATATCCTAATATGGTAGTTAAAAGGGAAAATGAATCAAAGCTACTACAGGATTATTCTGCAAGAAGTAATAAGGGTAAATCTGGAAAATGGCTAAGATCTGTTAGAGAGAGAGAGAGAGAATAATAAATAGGTAGGAATGATTTCATTGGTAGGCATTGAGATATTTTGGTGATAGTGATACTCTTGTATTGGCTCAAGCCTTGTGGCTGTGAGAGAGGGGTTTCTGTAACGCCCGTAGATCCGGGCTAATCAATTTAAAGACAATGAGCATCAAAAATGACTTTTTTATGGAAGATTATTTATAAGGAGTAATCTTAACTAATTTGTAGTATATGTTACAAGGATTCCGTACATATAAAGAACACCAAAATCCGAGTTATAACGAAGAAGTTATGACCTGTCGAAGTTTCGCGACAGAACCGGCACGACACAGCGCGACGTAAATAGTGAATTTACGTTAGAGCGATATTTGGCCTTAGCAATCTAAATGAAAGTCATAGAATACGTTAAACCGAGAGCATGCATAAAAAGAACGTCCAAATCTGACTTCGTATGAGGAAGTTATGGTTTTTCTAAGTTTCGACTTAGTAGTATGCAGCCCGAATACTCGATTTGAGATCGAGCAGTTTTTAGCCGAAACAATCTAAACGAGAATCGAAGATCTCGTCAATGGTAGTGCAACGGTAGAAAGACAGATGAAAACGGACGTCGGATGAAGAAGTTATGAATTTATAACGAAGTTTTCCTGTCCCGGCCTACTAAAAATAATATAATAAAAATAAAGTCAAAAATTAACCAACGGAGTCTAAACGAGAGTTGTAGAGCATAATCTCACCTACGTGTGGATATAAAGAACGTCAAAAACGGAGCTCGTATGTGAAAGATAGGAATTTCTGAAGTTCGGGGCTTGAACCCCAAGGTTATGTCAGAGCTCACGAGGTGATCAAATGATGGACGTCTTCCAGGGCAAGTGGCCATGACGAACGCATCAACGTATCGAGCTCACGAGGTGAACCTAGCATTTTTGCCCTATAAATAGAATTCAAGGGGCAACCGAGTTTGGTTGCTCATTTCTTACTCTCCCACTCCCAATACTCTCTCTAAGCCCTATTTTAACCCCCCCGAAGCCCCGGTATCATCCCGAGACCCGAAGCGAGTCCCGAAGTCCCAAAGATCCCGAGAAGAAAAGAGTTTCAAGCTGAAGTTCTGCCCACGAGAAGCCCGGTTTGTGAAGATAACCCGGTTTCACCAAAGAATACTGCTTGAAGAGCCGTAGTGCTGTCCGACAATCGTCTTAACAAGTGAGTCTGTAGAGACTTTCTTCTAACACATAAATATGAAGTATTTGCTATGAAATACGTGTTATGTGTTTATATATTGTTTTTTATTTGAGATGAGTGTGGAATGGATGTTTTATATAGTTTTTAAATGAGTTAAACTGTATATGTATTTTATATCTACAAATATGTTGGGTAGAACATGAGTAGATTGAATAGTTGGTGTGTGATGAGAGATGGTATGAGTAAACTCTAGTGACTATGGAGTTAGCCCCTGTTAAGTGAACCTTGGTGACTATGGAGTTAGCGCCAGTTAAGTAAACCTTGGTGACTATAGAGTTAGCGCCTATTGTATAAACCTTGGTGACTATGGAGTTAGCGCCTATTGAGTAAACCTTGGTGACTATGGAGTTAGCGCCTGTTGAGTGAACCTTGGTGACTATGGAGTTAACACCTGATAGCTATGGATTTAGTATCAGATAGATAAATTTTGGCAGCAATGGACTTCGTGCCAATTCCTTAGGTAAATCCTTAGGAACGAATGAATAAAGGATAGTTGATTCTTAGGGTAAAACCTTAAGAAATAAAGAAGATAATGGGGATGAGTAGTTGGGTTGATAGTTTGATAATTGAATATAATAATTATATTATTGTGGGTTGAAAACCCTATATGTTCACCAGGCTCCCAAGTCTGACCCACTCAGTTTTCTTTGCATTACAGGTAATGGCACAAGCGTATAAGTTGGTGGACTTGACGAGAGATTTTGGATTATAGATCAGTAGCTATAAATAATTGTTGTAAGGTCTATTTTATAATGTTTATGCTTTTGGTCTATATTGGAACATGACATCCCGAGATTTTGTTATTTAATGAAAATACATTTCTTTAAAGAAATGTTTTGATAAATTCTTATCACATTTTGTTTTGGGAACAAATTCCGCAACTGTTTTTTTTTAAAGATTACTCTGATTTATAAAAACAAAGCATAAACAAATCGGTCTTTTCTGGCCGTGAAATTGGGATGTCACAGTTTCCCCTGGAACAATCTCTTGATTGTGTTTCATTGTCAATCTATTTCATCTTCTTCCTTATCATTACTCTGTGTTTAGTTACTTTCATTACAATCATAAATTTTGTTCTTCATCATTGGTCCGACCTGCTACGACCTGCCTTTGTTCACCATCTTCGATATCAATGAGTTTCACAAAATGATGGCTCGTGAACGGGAAGAAGAAATAGCATTCCGAATAGCGATGTTGACTTGGATGAAGCAACGGGATCCTGAGTTTTTCTCTGATATTAGCAGTTTTCCAGATTCGATCGTGACGTTACTAGAACCGGCGGTTGATGATGCTCCTAGGGATACGTCTTCTGGAATTTCAGATTCCTCATGTACTTCTCCGGTCACCCATGTTCCTATGAGTGAGGGTTTTGTGTGTTTCTCCGGTGGCAATTCCACTCCGAATACATCAGAAGAGGTGGAGAGTTTTCCATGGGCAGTGAAGAATAAAAAAATTCGCAGAGTTCAATGGTTCTGATACTTCTCTAGTCACTCCTGAACCGGTGATCGAGTGTTCCGAGTGTTTATCGGATGAAAATTTCATCCCGAAATCATCAGAGGTGGTGGAGAGCTTGCCATGAATAGTGAAGAAGATTGATTACCAAGAGCATATTCAGAACACGAATCTCCACTTCGAGATTAATAGTACTTCTCCTAACTCTCTTCTTCGCCGTCTCCAATTAAGCGTAATAGGGTCTAGGTAACATGGGTGGAATTCGACATCTTCATTGGATTTGAGTGATAACGGTCATGACTGCCTTGACACAGAGTTGGAATGGGGTTCCAAAACACCACCGTCGTTTCTGATACCAACATTGCCACCGCCATCTCCACCTCTATGGTTCGAGACTAGTGTCAAGGGTGCAGGTTGGAAACAGGAAAAACCAAACAAGTTTTTGAGCTTAATCCTCCGTGACGGGGAGAATTCCGGTGGGGAAGTTCCGGGAGCAGAAAAACCGGTGATAGAAGAGCAGCGTGCAATAGATTTCCATGTCGAGAGGCTGACAGAGCATCAACGGAGCGCATGGGAGAAAGCGGCTCCGTTTAACAACCGATTAGAATGGGGTTATCCAGGTTACCCTTCCAATGGGCTTAAAATGACAATTGGGCTGCAATTGATTCATGGGGCTCACAAGTGTTGAGTGGAAAGATGGACTTGGTTTTAACGAGCAAACAAAATATAAGCCCACTAGTTAATTGAAATGAAAATAACGACGTTTATCATAATCAACTGCCATCACCGTCCCCAACGCCGACAATGGCTTACGTGTTTCAACGGGATCGTCGAGTTAGATCGTCGAGTCGCACGGAATGGAAGGAACGAAAGAAGAAGGGCCTAAGTTTAAATGGTGGTTCTCAAGTCGGATTGTCTCACAAATGTCATAAATGCAAAGAAGACTGCAATCATTATTCGCGGGATGCTAATCAGGTACTAATTGATGAATTGTCAAAGAAGGCTTCTATTGGATCGTGCCAATTTTTGGAGTTCTTTGGAGTTCTGGCTAATTCTCAATCAATAGGTAAAATCTTGAAATTAAAAGGAATCAATTGTGATATTACAATGGTCATTGTGGTAATTCTTGTAGTTAGTAGGGCTACCCACATTTTAGTTCACCCACAGAGGGTAATTGCTTTAGAGGTACCTGGCTTTGTGTTTAGTGGTGTTAACATCACAATCGGTAAGAGACTTGTGGTTTTGAATATTGAACAATACATGAATTCAAACATTCAAATGGGTAGTTGTTCAGTTGTGATGAAGACATTAGTTTTGGCACCCGAGTTTCCAGATATGGACTTTTAGGGGATCAATAATATGATAATGAGAGATAGACATCTTGTTTTTAGGGTAAATGCTCTGGTTTTTGACATAGGGCATATAGAGATGATTTCAGGAATGGAATTGTTGCTTTCTTTAAGTGAGATGACATACAATTGGGACAAGGCATAGGTGAAATGTATGTATAACGGTATAGCGGTTCATTTTCAAACGTTAATCACGGGGCAACAGGTTCAAGCATCGTTGCAACAATGGTTGGGCACACTTCAAGGTGGGGTACGTTTCCAAGAAATAATGAAAGAAGGGCAAGAATGAGATGATTTTTTGAAGAAGTCCAACATGCATTCTGGTTTAAGTTTCTTTTTACCTCCTTATATGAAAACTAGGGTTGTTTATTGGGTTATTCCTATATGCTTTTCTTGGTTACTTGTGCGGTTGAGAATCGATTGGACCAAGTACACAAGTGGTTAATCCAGTGGAAGGGTCGACCGGATGGAGAAGCTACAAGAGAGGTTGTGTTTGAATATTATGAGTCGATTTCAAGAAGCAAGTGTTGAGGACAAGACTTGTTTTGAAGGCGTGAGTAATGATACAGATCCTAATATGGTAGTTAAAAGGGGAAATGAATCAAAGCTGCTACAGGATTATTCTGCAAGAAGTAATAAGGGTAAATCTGGAAAATGGCTAAGATATGTTATATATATATATATATATATATATATATATATATATATATATATATATATATATAGAGAGAGAGAGAGAGAGAGAGAATAATAAATAGGTAGGAATGATTTCATTGGTAGGCATTGAGATATTTTGGTGATAGTGATACTCTTGTATCGGCTCAAGCCTTGTGACTGTGAGAGAGGGGTTTCCCCTGGAACAATCTCTTGATTGTATTTCATTGTCAATCTATTTCATCTTCTTCCTTATCATTACTCTGTGTTTAGTTACTTTCATTACAATCATAAATTTTGTTCTTCATCACAACTTTTGTGCTTTATCCCTCCAGATTAGGCATTGAGGTTCTTAAATAACATCAACATCGTTGAATTTGAAGTAACAACTTTGTATGTGACTGTTGTATAATCGTTCAACTCGAATGTCTTGCTTCATTTCAAACAAGTCACCGGAACTGTAGGGGTGGCAACTTTCGACCCAACCCGTAACCCAACACTGACCCAACCCGAAAATAGATGGGTTCGGGTTGAGATTGTTTACCTGCCAACCCACCAACCTATATATATATATATATATATATATATATATATATATATATATATATATATATATATTGCAATTTGATGAAATTTGATTTCCATCCGTATTCGTAATATTTTGTATCATTGTATTCCTTCCGTATTCGTATGTGACTAATGTGTGTTTGCGGTTCGTTAATCAAAAAAGAAAAAATACATGTCGTTATTTTTTAGATACCCACGAGTCACGAACGAAGAACACATCCACTTTCTATGAATGTTTTCATTTTTCATTTTTATTTGGATGTTATTGAATTTATGAATTTATGTTGAAAACCTATTTTTATGTTAATTATTTTAATCATTTTATGAATTTATGTTGAAAAAACCTCACTTTTTAAAATGCGTTGCTTATTTATTAAATGGGTTATATGGGTTGGGTTTGACTCATTAACTTGTGAACCAGCGAACCTATATACTTAGGTTATATAGGTTGGGTTGGGTTGAGGTTTCCAACCCATCAACCTGTGACCCGCCAACCCGTCAACCCATATATTATATGAGTTGTGTTGAGTTTATGTTTTCTGACCCGCCAATCGGTGACCCACCAACCCGAACCCAACTCAATTGTCAGGCCTACTCTGGAAGGAACATCGGCTGCCCATATAAATTTACACAACTTATGTGTAAGATGGTAAAAAAATACATTGTATGTGTGCGCGTTTAATGGTCATTTTTTGGGAATTGAAATTGGTACATCGGGGTTCATCGCGTAAAGCATTCATTTCAAGATCATGCATAGGGCGGCATATTGTAGTCATACAGGTCAGCACCATGCTCCTAAGAGAGATTTTTAGGAAGGTCATGGTAGCATGATAATTACTAAATTTCTTGGTTGGTTTTCATTCCAAATATTACACATAAATATAATAATCATAGGCCATGAACCAGTTATACAAGTGGGCTAACACTAGCAACATTCACAACCACAACACCTTTAATTTGTAATTTTCTTCATTTAGTAAAAACAGACCAAAACCACCCCAGCCGAAAAACCAATATCCAATATAGCTTTGGATTCAAATGCATAACAAACCAATATATTCAGCTAACCTATCATGAATGCTTCCGAGTTCCAACAAACACCCCTTCATGTTTACAATGATGGTTTGATCATAGTGCAAAATTAAATAGTAACCATCAACCATCATAAACCAATGAGATCTATAAAAAAACATTTCAAACTCCATCCCAAAACCAATGGGATCTAACAAAGTTGTCTTATTTATCACTTTCTTTAAAACAAACAAAAGCCATTCATCCATCCCACTAATACTCTCCTTCAATCACATACATCTACCTTTAATGTTTTGATGTGTGTGATTAGATGCATTAGTATTGGTATCAAGTATCAAGTATCAAGTATCATCACCCTGTTAATCTATTTTTTATTGTTCTATCTCTCAGCCTACATCCGGCTTCAGTTATCATCTACCCAAAACAATACCAATACAATAAAACATCACGCTATGAATTCATAGCAACAAAATCTCAAAATCAACTGAAATTTCTCAACACAATCTAATCAAGATTGAAGGTAAAATGTATATATACTTCAATTCACTTCTTGCATACCATTTGGCCTTCAAGACAAATTCACCACCAACAAAATTACGCCTTTACCCTTGAAGATTCACCAACAACATTCTCCATTCTTGCATACCACTCCCCAATCCTCGTGTGCTCCACCATATCTTTACCTGATGTTAGATACCGAATAGGCCTCAGCACCCCAAACACCGCCAGGTCAGCCAAATTAGGCTTCAAGCCACCTGTCACAATCACAATAATAATAGATACAAACATTAATACTCATACAATAAAAGTGAGAGAGAGAGAGAGAGAGAGAGATAAAATAACAATATAATTAAGGGATCATATGAAATATGTTTACCTAAAAAGTCCCTGCCATCAAGTGCATCAACCCAAGTTTCACAAGCTTCATATAAGGCTGTTCTTTCATCAGTGATATTATATTTTTTCTTGAGTTTCTTGGACACAAAGTACATAGCAGCAGCCCCCGCGTATTTTACTGTGTATTTCTCAGTATAGCTGAAATTACCTGTTGGAAGAAAAATGGATACATTTTTTACTCAGAATATCAGTAATAATTATTTATTACAAAATATTGATAATCCTGGCTTACCATTGCTAGTGATATAGTTGAAGGATTCAAGAGCTTCAGAAGTGTTTCGGTATATATTTGGTGATAACATATGCACCAAATGATCATCAACCCACCTACATATACATTATACATATATTACATAAAATCTTGTCACAAAAACATTAAATGTTTTTAACATGATTATCGACATACCGACGCCATTTCTTTTCTTCTTCATCATCATTGACCACTGAAGTAGATTTCACAGGACTGAGCTTGGTTCTCATCTGATCAATAATGGCTGCAATAAAAAAAACAAAGACATCAATTTTTGTCATGGGATGTAAAAAAGAAAAAGGGTTGCTTGTGAATGAAAGTAGTGAAGTTATAAAAAGAAAAGAAAAGAAAAGAGAATGATGAAGGAAGGAAGGAAGGAAGGAAAACCTGAAGAATCTTGTAGCGGTTGACCATCGACCATGAGTATAGGCACCTTCTTGTAATCAGACCATTTGATTTCTTTCTTGCTAAGTGGATTCACCTCCACAACTTTGTATGGCACATCATAGTAATCCAAAAATGCTGAAAAACCAACAAATAACAAAACTAAATATATCATAAACTGCTTAAACCAAGAGTAGTTAGGTAATTGTACTACATCAACTCCATAATAATTATTATTTGGAATAATATAACCACAATCAGCTTTCCCAAACTGATTATTACTGCAACTTCAAATACAAATAACCATTGTTAAAAAAAAAATGCAATTTGGAGGCACTATGAGTTCCTTGTGATACCTTTTAGCATCATTAATTTAATGCTACTTCCACCTTCCAAAATCTAATGAAGGTCATCTTTAAACCATTTCTAAGGAAGTTTTAATCGGTATCTTTTGATGACATCTTAATATACAGCTGTGATTAGTTAGTTACCTCACAGCTGTGTTTGACTTTGAGTTATTGAGTAATTTGCTAAGCTCAGCAAATGTGCCTAGGGGTGTCACAAGTCACAACCTGTATTGGCATTAGTGCATTACCTACAATATAAGCTTAGCTGATGCATAAGGGAAAAGAATCGGAGCATTTCTAATGCAGAAGGGGAATTGTAGGGGGATTTTATTCACACCCGAAATTTGCTATGATGCCCCTATTTGACATGACAGACGTCGACTATTTTAGCCAGTTATATTTATTTTACCAATTCGTGTTATATTTTCAATTCGCCCCTTTTAGTTTATTATAACTAATATCTATAACATTTATTATTGTCATTTTTATTTTAATGTAGATTGTATCGTTTCTTAATTTTGTATTTAATTACCGAAAATATAGAAATTAAAAATGTTACAGCAATAAATAAAAGAAAAAAGTTATAATATTAACAAGATTTTTTATATCATCAAAACAATTTTTTATTTGGTGGGTGATTTTTTTTGTAAATCAACATAATAATAACAATAATTATTACTTCGTGTATTTAGTGGAATTATCTATTCTATTATATTAAACATATTCGTCATTTCTTGAAATTTAAGAGATAAAAAATATAACATTACGTACAATCATTTAATGCTAATCTCTTCAAAACGACTAATAATTAATCCTTACCAAAGATAACAAAAACCCATCATGGAAAAAAGACCATGAATTGCTTGTAATATTATTAATTTTACGTTATTTTAACATTAAAACAATCTTATATATTTCACGTTTTTATTTTTTTTAACATCTTAAAGACCACTTATATCTAACTTAAATTAAAAATATAAACATGTTATATTAAAAAAAAATATTACAACACTATAATTATCATACGAGATGAGATAAACAATCTTCTTTTTTCTTTGTTTCTATGAAACCCATTTTTTAGGAGGGAATTACTACTAATTGATTTTGTTATTGCATCCTCCTTAACAAAAGTTAATAATTAACTTTTTGAAAAACTCCAAAAAATATGTCGAGATTAGCTTTTTATGAAAAACTATAGAATGTGTTATATATATTATATAAGCTTTTATTTAAGAATAATGATGTAAACTTTTGTAAAAAAAAATATTTCTTTAATGTTATTCTTATTTTGAGGTTGTAGATTTTATAAGGCCCAATAAAACCGTATGTTGACAAATAAGGCCCAATAAAACCAAAAATCATCAATTTAAGCCCATTAAACCGAAAATGACTCCATAAGTCTATCTTGTTTATCTTTATTGTCAAAAATGGCCTTTTTGTATTATTTCTTTGCTTTTCAAGTAACTTTAGCATGTTAAATCTTTTCAACATTATGTAGAGTTACTTCAAGTAATTTAGTTTACAAACATCACCGAGATTTGATAGGTATTTCAAGTTTTATGAAAGTTTAACATGCCTTCATGGCATAATCACAACATATAACATGAAAAATACACACATAAATGAATAATACTAAGATTAATCACAAAACTAGCTTGTATTCACCCCCAAAAGATAGTAAAACTCGAAAACTAGGGGATATGAAGCTCACCTTGGTGATGGATCGGTTTTGATGAAGAAGTGGAAGAGAATGGAGGTGTTTTCGGTCTCGGATGCACCTTTGAGTTGAGTTTTCGAATTCTAGAGGGTTCTAAGAGTATGATCATGAAAACATAGTGTTTATGAGGAATGATCTAGCAAAAAATGAAGTTATACATCTTGAATATGAAGTAACTTACCAAGTTTGCAAGCTTGAAGGCCTTCTTGAGCTAACCCACACACCCACGGTTTTAGAAGAGGGAGTTTTTCCTTTAAGGGGTGAAGAAGAAAATGAGGGTGGTGGAGGTGGGCTCTCAGCCGAGAATAAGAAGGAGAAGGGAATGAGTGATTAATGGGTAATACATTATGGCTAATATCTTGCTTAGATACATGAAGTGTAACTTGTATAGATACACAACATGTACTAGTGAGGTGTCAAGTATACATCTGCCCCTCATTAATTTTTTTTTATCAAAACCGAGAATTGGAGAGGGAATGAGAAGAAAAGACTCTTGGGCTAGGATTTGAATAGCAACCAAGATCATGTAGCCCAATAAGACATCTTTCGGCCCATTGGGGCTCAATAGGAGCTTACGGCCCAAAAGAGGTAAAAGCAATGGGTTTTCGACTCAATAAGATTAAATAAGTAGGTTTTTGGCCTATAAAGACAAAGTAAGTGATTTTCGGCCCAATAAGGTCCATGAAGAGTCTTATGGCCCAAAATACTATTGCTTAATGATTGTGGGTCCAATTAGAGCCCAAATGTGGATTCTTGGCCCAAAAGAACCAAGTTGTGGGTTCACTGGCCCATTAGGCCCAATAAGAGAATCCTGGTCCAATAAGAGTTTTGAACCGGAAAGTTAGGGTTACAACCCAAAGTTGAGTGAATGTAGTGCATTGAATTAGGTTTGGAGTTTGCACGAGTGAGTTTTGATTCGAATTGTCGTTGTTGAATTAATAACTTGTATAACATCATACTTAGAGTTACAAGATACACCAAAAGTGAATTACACATAGACAGAATTTCCTAGCCCTAAAATGCTAGTTGTGACAGTTGTTGATTTGTTACCTAAGCCTATTATAAATGATTTGAACTTACAATCTGGAGGTACATTTTTTTTATGTTATATACTATGTGTATTGATTCTAGAGAAGAATTGGAATAAAAAACAATATGTTAAATAAAGGAAAGCACATGTAAATTTGTTTATACATGGGATGCATAATTTATATTCAAAATAAATAATATAAATATATTCAAAAATAAAATAAATTAAAGATAATGTGTTATATATTTATTTTTACAATTTGTTTTTCTCACTTTAGTTTTTATTTCGTCACTAAAACGAAATAATATATGAACTTATAAAATTGAACAACATAAAAAAAATATATGAAAAATGAAAGTGTAAACAGGGATTTTGAAAAAGAAAATCCAAAATGAATTATTTCCAGCAAAAAAAAAGAAAACATAATATATATATATATATATATATATATATATATATATATATATATATATATAATATCCATAAATATAATATTATTTATGTTAAAGGTAGGAAAACAGAAAAAAGTATATAAACAAAGGACCAAAAATGTAATATTAAATATATTTCATGGTTTTAACTATTCTAGTAGGTAATCATTGTGGCAGTAACTTTGACTATAGGATCATAGGGTGCCTTTAACAACACCCGGAATTGTAGTGCATTCATCAGCAAGGAGTTATCAAGAAATTTATCTTAGTACACTACACTTATGAAAGAGAGTTGTTGGTCATTCGTACATGCGGTTCTGAAACTGAGTAAGTACATTTGGATCGACATTTTGTTATTAAAAGAGCTTAAAGTATCTTTTGGATAAATAAGCTATCAACTTACTCCCTTTCAGCTGAAAGGGTTATCTAAGCACACTTTTTGGATAACATATTCAAACTCCATACGGGTTTTCAGATCCAATATTCTAAGTTAAAGACAACGTATTCCTTAGCCCTTTTTGGAAAGACTTGTTGGCCCTTCATGGCATAGATTATAAATCATCCAATTCATATCACCCTCATACTGATGAACACTCAGAAGATGCGCATAAGAGATGAAGGATTCTTAACTCTTAAGATGGATGTGTTGCTCAAAAGTCAAAACCTTCCTATCAAAGCACACTCCATCCAAAGTTATCTCTGGCTAAAAACCCCCCAACTCATCTGCCATATCTTCCTAGTGAAATGAATGATTAACCAAATTGAGAACAAGGATCAACTCAAGTTGGCATCAACTTAAGGAGTGAGTCCTGATACATGTAAACTTGTTAATCTCTTATTTTTGTCGCTTCTATTAGTGTATGTATATGTATGATCCCTATATAAGCTTCTTATGTAACAAATCCAGGTGATGCCTCTCACAAATTATTTTAAAATGCAAGCAACTACGCAGGTCTGTGAATTGCTTATGAGGATGAAGAAAGTGATTTTTTTCTCTCCATTAGCTAATTCTTCATCTTAGCTTTTATGTTTGATCTGGTTATTGATCCACCAATGAGATTTACCTTAACCACAAATCAGAGTGGGGCTGTAACAGCCATTTATCATTCTTTGAAGTATTAACCATCCAAATCATCATAAATAAGTTCAAACAAGCCTAAAAGATTTCTAAAGCAGATATGAAAGATGCCAAAGTAGTTATTAGGGCACGTTGGTATTAATTACAACATTCCCTCTTCGGGAACTTCTAGTCTGCGGTGTACTCGATGTAAATCTGGGTGATAGAATGAAAGTCTTACCTTTGACCTTGTTACAGAAAGGGCAAGATTCGTATTGGTAGAGAACGACCTCCTTCGGAACTAGATCAGGGCTGATGGGTTCCTTCGCATACGCCTCTTCTTCCACAAATAATGATGAAGCCCCAGCAGCGACGGACGCGGCAACACAGCCCAAGGACAGAAAAACTTTAGCAGCAGTCGAAGAATAACCGCCTGGGGACGTAGATCCCACGGATGAAGAAAACCACCGGCGAGAAGAGCCGGTATTGGCGGCGTAAAAGGATGCTGCCTGAAAGAGTTTGTTATATTCGTGGTGGTGTTCTGAGGAAGCAAGGATGGCCCGAGATAGGGAAGTAGAAGCGGCAGCGAGTGTAGAAACTCTTCTCATCGTTTCGGGTGGTTGGATATGAGGGAGGCGGCGTGTATTCTACGGTGGCCGGCGATAGGGGAAGTGAAATATTTGATGGGGGTTTAGAGCCCGTGGTGGGAATACGATGTACCTGGTAGATTCGCGACCATATGTTGCATACGCATTAAAGTGGACCAACCTTTTTTTACATGTTTTAACTTTTAAAATGTTATTAAATTTTCAAAAAAGAAAAAGGTTCATAAAATTACAACGAGCCATAAGGAAAACGCTCACCCATTTATTAAAATAAATAAAAAATAAATGTTATTATTATTATTATTATATATATATATATATATATATATATATATATATATATATATATATATATATATATATATATATATATATATATATATATATAGAGTTAGGTTCATTTGAGACCACTTATATTTTGTGAGACCGTGAGACGCATTTGTTTATTTTTTTTTATTTTTTTTTAGTTAATTCATGTTCCGAAAATAATATTTAAAAAAAGAATTTTTTGATTTTTCCATTTATTTTGCATTTTAAAATTATTTTTAGAATATGTACAGTGTAATATTCAATTTAGAATATTTCACGTATTTTTCAAAAAAAATAGAATTTTTTTTTTATTTTTTTTTATTTTTTTTAGTTAATTCAAGTTCCGAAAATAATATTTAAAAAAAGAATTTTTAGATTTTTCCATTTATTTTGCATTTTAAAATTATTTTTTAGAATATGTCAGTGAAATATTCTATTTAGAATATTTCACGTATTTTTCAAAAAAAAAACGGATTTTTTTTTATTTTTTTTTATTTTTTTTATATTTTTTTAATATTTTTTTTTAGTTAATTCAAGTTCCGAAAATAACATTTAAAAAAAGAATTTTTGGATTTTTCCATTTATTTTGCATTTTAAAATTATTTTTAGATTTGGTCTCACGGTCTCACAAAATTAGAATGGTCTCAAATGAACCTGAACCTATATATATATATATATATATATATATATATATATATATATATATATATATATATATATATATATATGTGTGTGTGTGTGAAACGGCCTAATTTTGTGAGACCGTGAGACGCATTTTTTTTTAGTTAATTCAAGTTCCGAAAATAATATTTAAAAAAAGATTTTTGGATTTTTCCATTTATTTTGCATTTTAAAATTATTTTTTAGAATATGTACAGTGTAATATTCTATTAGAATATTTCACGTATTTTTCAAAAAAAATGGATTTTTTTTAGTTAATTCAAGTTCCGAAAATAATATTTAAAAAAAGAATTTTTAGATTTTTCCATTTATTTTGCATTTTAAAATTATTTTTTAGAATATGTCAGTATAATATTCTATTAGAATATTTCACGTATTTTTCAAAAAAAAAACGGGATTTTTTTTTATTTTTTATTTTTTATTTTTTTTATTTTTTTTAGTTAATTCAAGTTCCAAAAATAATATTTAAAAAAAGAATTTTTGGATTTTTCCATTTATTTTGCATTTTAAAATTATTTTTAGATTTGGTCTCACGGTCTCACAAAATTAGAATGGTCTCAAATGAACCTGAACCTATATATATATATATATATATATATATATATATATATATATATATATATATATATATATATATATATATAATTTGCCACGTGTCCCTTCAAAAACACTCATTTCTTCCAAAGTTAAATACTATTTTTGCCCCTATTTTCTTTCAGCTTCTATTCAATAAAATCACATCATCTCCTTTCCTCTCCTGTCTTAATAAAAGAGTGGTAATTTGCCATGTGGCTTCTCCTCCTGCTCCATTATTTCAATGTGGATTTCCAAAAATTCCCTTGATGCTTTACCCCTTCTAAATATCTTTGGCAATCACCGTCTCTCTTCTTCTTTCTAACCCTAATCCATCAGCCACACCTCACCCATCAGAAGGTATTTCCTTTTTGTCATCGCTTTCATCACCCATTTATTTTGAAAGATTTTGGGTTTTAACGTTTTATTCTTTCTGGGTCTTTTTTGTTTATTTGGGTTTTATGTTTGAGGTTTGTAGATCTTTTTGTGTATTCAGGTTCTGGTGTTTCACTCGGTAGATTAATCCTTCAACGGAATTGAACCCCTAGACTTAAACCCTAATAAGTTGCAAAACCCAAAATAATACAAATGTCGTTGTTTTTGAAACCCATGGTAGCATTCATAGTTATCTTCAGGTGTTCGATGATTAAATTTTAAATACCCAAATCCCTAGGTTTAATCCTCCTAAGAGAACGATCAAACCCTAAATCGAAAACCTACATTTTTTTTTCTTCAATTGCCAGTTGTCGATTTGCAGGTATTGTCACCTCCTGAATCCTTCAACCTCTCATCCTATTCTTTTTTCTATAATATTAGTTGTGTTTACAGGTCCTAAAATTGGATTGTACAGAAGCCTTAAATCTAGATGATCGATAATTCAATATATTAAAGTAGGAAGGGTGAAATTGAGAGGTTGGATTCTTGATTAAAACTGGTTCTTTTTTGTTCTTGCTTCTGAAACATGGTTGATATAAAGATTTTCTATATATAATTTGTATGTCATTACAACAAAGGATTTAGTTTCTACAACAAATAATTTAGTTTCTTCAATAAGGAAAATTTAACAGTAATCTATCTTAAATACATTTTGGACAACTTTTGAGTTGTTCTCTTTTAGCTATTTATTTCGATTTTACCAATTAACACACGTGTAATAAAACATAATTAAATTGACTTATTCACAACCAAGACTCCATTATCTTAAATCAATGATATGATGATATGAATAGTTTTATAGTTTTAACAACCATAAAAGTGTTTTCTATGATCACAAATTTTCCGTTTTTATACAATTGTTTTTATAAGCCATATGAAATGAAAGTATAAGCTAATAAAACAGCATGTGGTCAATCCCCCATATATAATTGTGTATGTGTGTTTGTTGCTACACAAACTAAGGCAATTGTAGGTGGTTGGGAAGTGATTGTGTAAATTTGTTTTTTACAACATGAAAGTAACAAATATTTAGCATTTGTTTGAAATTTATGTGTTTTGTAGATAAGATATCAAACTAGGATAATGTTGTCTTGGCTTATGAGCCAGTTTGGGCGATTGGAATGAGAAAGGTTGCCACCCTAAGTCAAGCTTAAGAAGTAAGTTAACTGCATGTGTTTGTATGTGTGAAATAGGTTTAAGAGGGCATTTATGTCTTTTGCCCAAATGAGATATTGAGTGTCTTATTCAACTCACAATTGCTCAACCAAATAATTTTGTTTCAGTCATTGTTACGAGCTAACAAAGAATACAGGGATATAATATGTGGTATACCAAATTCAGATGTTTGTGTCACTGATAAGAAAAAACTTTAAGCAAAAAAGAAAAACGAATTTGTTATAGGATCACCTAAAAACCGAGTCAAGGTTATGGTCAAAAGATGTATTCAAGAATTCTAATCAATTAGAAAGTCCTCGAAAGACCGAAATGAACATTGTTTCTGAAAGTCTAAAATCTTTACTTAAATTAATGACGATTTGATTGTATTCAAACTAAAACAATGATAAGTCAGTTTAATTTGATTTTATTCAAACTAAAACAAGGACAAACCAATTAACATATTAGGTTCAATAGTTAGTCGTCCATTATTAACTTGTAAATGTATGCATTGGCACTATTGTTAGTAATTTAAAAAAAATCATTACAAAAACAATTAACTATTATAATAATTATTTTTACACAGCTACATTTTAAATTTGACACATAATAATAGCAAAATTCTAAAAAAAAATAGAAATTTTTTACTCGTGGTTCCCACAGGTTGTAACCTAATATATATATATATATATATATGTGTGTGTGTGTGTGTGTGTTCAAATGTGAACATTTCTTAATTTGAGAACATTTGAGAACAATTCAAACATATAAAAATGCCCAACTAAATCCAAACCCATTTGCTCTACTCGAAGTCCCTTTCTCTCGTTTGAAGCGAAATTCTCTCACTGGTTTCTTTTATGGTTTCCGATCTAGTTTCACTGACCGCCGCTGCTACTAGATCCGAACGTTGCTTACCCTACTTCACCACTACTCGTTCACACGTCGGAAACCAGCTCCTTCTCATTTTCAGCGGTCACCAGATTTGGTTTCACGGGAACTAGATCTGGAGTAGAAGACAACTACATCTGATTCCCAATCTGGTTTCAAATGCCACCGCCTAGAGGTTTTTCAGTCTACTTTTACCAACCATCATCGAAGTACATATGAGACAGCAACGCTTTGCTATGATCTCTCCACCACTTCTCACCGCTGATTTTGTCTGAATCAAACCTCCGGTGAGCCTCAATTGTGCCATTTTGGGCATAATCGTTTGTTGTCTGTAGAGTTTCGAACTATTTCCAGTTACTGTTACCTGAAGCTTTACTTGAATAACTATTTGCAACTTATGGTGCCAGAGAAACAACATGTTGAAAGTGTCTGAAACCTTATCCCTAACTATGGCTTTGAGATCAAAACTTAGGTTGGAAGAATCTATATATAGGTTAGATTGTGAGGATGATGCGTAGGTGTAACATCCCAAGTTAGAAAGAAAGAAGTTGAAGGGTGCTAAGTGAAAATAAAGTAAGGGACTCGGCGAGTAGGTCTCTTGACTCGCCGAGTCGAAACGGGTGCCTGGCACGGGGTTAAGTGGCCTGACTCGGCGAGTCGGTGGCTGGACTCGACGAGTCAGTGCTGGTCGAGGAAAAAAACCCTAATCTTCGGGGTTGCACCCTATTTAAAGGACTTAATGTCCTCCCTCAGCTCCCTTAGCCCCTTTTGAGATCCAGAAGCCCTAATTTCGTTTGTGAGAAGACTTGGAAGCAAATTGATGTGATTTGTGAAGGGATCTTGAAGATCAAGAAGCTTGGATCAAGGAGACTTGAAGAGATCCGAATTATACTTCAGTGGGAGGTCATTTTGGAGGTAAGGAATCGTTATCCTTGGCCTTCTCCTTTCTAGTTCCATTTTAATGAAGTTTTAGGGTTTGGTTGGAGAAATATTGATGAGATCTTGAAGCATGAGTTAGATATGGAGTTGAAACTCGAGATCTGAGTTCTATATGGGTCATTGATGCAGAAAGCCTTTCTAGTTGTTATGCAAATGCATTTCCCCATGAGTTAAGTCCCTTTCTAGCTTGGTTTTTGGTATTATGGGGCAAGAAGAACGTAAAGGTAGCAACTTTATGTTGCTAATGGACCTTAGAGACCCAGATCAATTTTTTGGAGCAAAGGAGTAGCTCTGTGATTCGAGATTATGAGAATGCACGTATGGAATCGGCGAGTATGGGAGATGACTCAGCGAGTCGGGCTAGATATCAGACTTTGAGTCGCATAGTAAGTCGGCGAGTCGCATGGGTGACTCGGCGAGTCTTATGATGATGAGCTTGGACTCGACGAGTTGGAAGAACAACTCGGCGAGGCTATTGAAGATTGTCGTGGACTCGACGAGTTTGTTCTTGGACTCGGCGAGTCTGGTCGCAGAACCCAGTCACTTTTAGGTTAAAGCTTTTGATTAGTGAGTCGGTAGACGACTCGGTGAGTTGGTTAGGATGGGACTCGGAGATCGTTGGACTCAGCGAGTCTTGGGGCGACTCGGTGAGTTAAGTTGTGATATCAGAGTTTTCTGGGTGTGGGAACTCGGCAAGTCGACGGGGTGACTCGGCGAGTAGAAGTCAACCAGGAAGGTTGAATTTATCCGAGGACTTTGACTTTGACCGATAGATGACCAGTTTGACTTCCAAGAGTATTTTGGTAATTTTGGGTATTTATAAAATTGGTCCTTTGGTAGTGTTCGGTGGTGAAGATCGTGTCGGTGGCTAGAGCAGGTTGGTCTTATCTTTCCAGTCGGCAATTGCAGGTGAGTTATCCTCACTATACTGACAAGGTCTACGACACCAAGGTCGGCCCTTTATCGGATGGAAATATGGGTATCGTTTGTTATGTTATTGCTTTGCTAGATCTGCATCATGGTATTTATGATGGTGTTATGTTAGTGACCTGGTTAAGGTCAGTACCCGTTATATAGGGTAATGCTATGCTAGTGACCGGTTAGGTCGGAATCCTTGTTAGGATGTTGATATGCTATGTGATCTGTTAGACTGTTTGTCTGGTTAAGGATTGTTATGTGATTAATTGGTTTATGTGCACATGGTTGTTTGACGGGGGTTGGGTTGAGGCGGGTCCTGCTTTGTGCTGCAGGCTAACATACCCAAGGCGGACCAGATATCCCGAAGGCCCAGCGAGCGGTCCGGATAGGCTGAAGGCCCCAAGAGGGCAAACCAGACGTACCGAGGCTCGGAGAGTGGACCAGGTCGACTGAAGGCCCGGTGCGGGGGGACCAGTCATACTCTAGACTCAGAGAGTGGACCAGGTGGATTGAAGGCCCAGTACGGGCGGACCAATCACACTGTAGACTCAATGTACATGGCTAGACTCGGAGGGTGGACCAGATGAACTGAAGGCTCGGTACGGGCGGACCAGGCACACAGTAGACCCGATGTGCATGGCTGTTCTATTTGTGATATGTTATGAGTATGTTTATGTGTGGTTGGTATTTTGGGGGTGACTCACTAAGCTTTTGGGCTTACAGTTTCAGTGTATTGTTTCAGGTATTTCAGGAGATCGTGGCAAGGCGAAGGCGTGATCGTACCGCTCCTCATTTTTATGCTGATGTTTATGGGATACTCTGATAATAAACTAATTGAAAACCTTTTTGTAAATAATTAATGGATTTGGGTTGTTTTTGAAAAGTTTAAATTGGTTGGAAAACTTTGGTTGTTACAAGTTGGTATCAGAGCCTTGGTTTGAGTGAATTGGAGGAACATTCGTGTGAATCCAGTCTCAAATCAAGGACGGATTTTCAAAATGGTTTTCAAAAGGTTTTTCGAAATAAGTAAAAGAGAATGTAGAGGGTACGATCAGCCAGAGCCAATAAGTAGACCCCAAAATACCATACAAGTTATTTGATTATGTGATATGTTAGAACAGCATGTTAGTACTAGGCTAGGGATATTCAGGAATTGCATGATTATGTGATGCCTACTAGCCTAGGGTTTTCCTTATATGAGATATTCAGCTTTCCTCTAAGAGTGAGGATTGAGCGCTCGCCGTGTGTATGTATATGGTTAGGGTGTTGTGGTGATACTTGAGACAAATATGGGTAGATGTGGAAGGTAGTATAGGCCCGTACTACTGAAAGCACAGGACCTATACGCGTATCAAGGAAGTCACAACTCTCTAGGGTATCGGTTATGAGATAGTTCCCCGGGCGGGTATGTGATATGTCTAAGGGTCTTGTTGGTGTATTGCAGTATGGCGATTACGAGACGTTTCAAGGCAGGATCCGGTTCGGGATCGAGATCAGGAGAGGGTGGTCAGGATGGACCAGTACCACTCGAGGTCATTGGTCAGATGAGTACGGATGAGTTGGATGCCAGGATTTGTGAGATCCTGCATGATGAGGTTGCTGCTATGTTCCGGGCTGAGTTGTCGGAGATGTTTGGGTCGATCAAGACCGCCATGGTTGAGTACTTTGATGAGTGATATGCAACTCTTACGGAGACGGCTGTCGCGGTAGCTACAGCGGCTGTAGCAGCGGCAGGGGGAGGAAGCGGTCGAGGTTTTCAGTATCGGGACTTCGATAATACAAAGCCCCCTACTTTCGATGGAGTTCAGGATTCAATTGTTGCTATGAGATGGTTGTCAGACATGGAGGGTTGCTTCTTCATGTGTTCATGCCCTGCGGATCAGAGGGTGAGATGTGCTCTGAACCTTTTGAGGCTCGGGGCGAAGGATTGGTAGAGGTTGACTACAGGGTCTTATTCGGATGCGCAGCGGGCTGTGGTTACTTGGGATCGGTTCCGGGAGATGTTCAGTACTCGTTATGTTCCATGGGTTGAGAGAGAGAGAGATATTGGCTCAGGAGTTCCTGGAGTTGAAGCAGGCTTCAGAGTCGGTGATGGAGATCACCAGGATGTTCACTGAGAGGGCGATGTTTTTCATGGAGTTTGCTTCGGAGCAGGCTCAGATGTCCCGATATCTGAGTATGCTCAAGAGGGACATCAGGCAGTTTGTACCCACGCAGAGGTGTGATACCTTGTTAAAGCTGCAGGAGGCCGCCAGGCGGCGAGAGTTAGAGATGGAGTTGCAGTTATGAGAGCAGAGGCAGGCCCCGGTGCAGTTGCAGCCGACACCGAAACGGTTCAAAACTGTTGACTCTAGGGTTGGAGGTCAGAGCAGTCGCACTTGTGAGAAGTGTGAGAAGGGTGGTGTGTGTCGCAAGTGTGGGAAAGAGGGGCATTATGTGAGGGATTGCCGTCATTCGGTCCCGGCTCAGGATATGAGGATTAGTTATCATTGTCATCAGGTTGGACACTTGAGGGCCAACTGTCCGCAGCTTGCTGCAAGACCGGTGCAGGCTCCAACACCGGCCACTTTGAGGATTACGGGTGGAGGTTAGGGTGGAGCGGAGCCTCCGAGGGCTCAGGGACGCGCTTTCCAGCTTACAGCAGAGGAGGTCAGGGCAGAGCCGGATGCAGCTATGGGTATGTTTCCATTTTGATGTCTTGTTATCTTGTTGATTATGTGGTATTGTAGATCTGTTCGCCTTTTGCGCATGATTCATAGTATGTTTGGGGATCTTAGTAGTTAGGAGTTGTAGTTGGTTAGCGTTCAGAAGGATTCTTGGTTGAAAGGTAAGGTATATGATATCGTTGCTTGGAATAGCAACGACTTTGCGAGAAGTGTCTAGTTGAGATTCGAATTTCCCTGTAGTTCGGGATGTACGGTGTCAGGAGAGTAACCTGTGGAGGTTGCTCACTCCGGAGGGATTTGGTTCCTGGAGTAGAGGGGGAAACTTTATCAAGTATGTCGGTTTGTCAGCTGAAGTTAGTAGTGGGTACACTAAGTGGGGAGAATTGGAAAATTCTCCGGCGAAACAGCAAGCATCTGTTGGATTAGTGTCTAAGTCCATAACTATTTTGGTATGTACTTGACCCGATGGTGCATGGTCCTTTTGGGTTGCCTTCACCAAAGCAACTTGATTGGAGAAATGAATAAAGAGAGAGAGGATAATATGATTTATTAATATGTTATAAGAATAATATATTAAAGGAGAAATCATATTTGTTTAATTAATATTGGTCAATAATTAATTAAGAATTAGTTTTGTGATCAAATGTAATTAATTAAACTAGAGGGGCTGATTTGTAATTATGTGATAGTTACAAAATAAGGTAAGAATTATCTTATAAGTATGGTGGACGAATTTAAGGTTGGAAAGCCTTAGAATTCGAGTATGATAAGGATTCAAGGATTATCTTATTGGTTGCTTAATGGATAATCAACTAGATAAGGATAATGACTGAAACCCTATCTCTACACCTATATAAACAACCCCAAGGTCATGAATTCGTGTATCCCTTCCCAAGAGGTCCCAAATACGAATTCTAACCTCCCTCCTCTCTCCTTATACCTTCTCCACTTGCTTATGGTGTCTGTAAGCCATTAGAGGAGTGACACTTGTGACTCTCTGCTTTCCAAGGTCAATTCAAGGAGGAATTGGATTGTTATTGCTACATAACAATCAAGGTATGTTCTTAAACCTATTTACATGTGAATTCTGATTTCCATAGGCTAGTATTAGGGTTCAAAGTCTTGGATTCAAAGTATGTACAGTAGAGAAACCTAGATCCGAGCTTTAGGGTTTGTATGAGCACATAGGATGTCTTATGACCAAAACCCATCAGTGGTATCAGAGCCATGATTGGTTTCTATTGTATTGATGCTTGATGTAACTGAAAATCGTGTTTTGGCCTCACTGTTCGACCTGACTCGGCGAGTCACTCTTGGACTCGGCGAGTCAGCCTTACTCGGCGAGTTCCAGAGGGTGACTCGGCGAGTCGGTGCGTCAGACAGTGCTTATCTCGGGATTTCTTGCTGTTTTTTGCATTGGGATAATTACCTTATCATGTTAGATTAATATTAATCCGATTATATGATATATTTGACTATATTTTTAATCTAATTGAAGATATTTATCAATTAATAAGATAATTGTTTCCTTATAAGATAATTGATTAATTATTTTAAATTAATTGATAAATTACTTTGCAAGAAATCATCAAATATGGATAATTATGTGATTAAATGTTAATTTGAATTATTTATTATTTGATCCTTGTTGTTGTGAAAAGTTTCATATTTGGCCCTTTAGGTTTTATAGTTTAAAATTTGAACCCCAAAAAGTTTTGTTGTTTTGAAATTTAAATAGTTGAAACCCTAATGTTTTGAAAAAAGGTTTCAAAACTTGCCCTCAAGTTTTGGAATTTAAATTTTGATTAAATAGTTTAATTTTGATGCATATTTAAATTCTAAACCCTAATGTGTTGAAATGTTTCAAAACTTGCCCTCAAGTTTTGGAATTTAAAAGTTGATTAAAGTTTAATTAGGAATGTTAATTTCTAAAACCCTAACATAGTTTTGAAAAAAGTTCAAATCACACCCTTATGGTTTTATTAATTAATTAAGGTGTATAATTAAAGGAAGTTTAATAAGTCCATAAAAGTTTAGGTTTACAATTTAAGTGAATTAAAAGTATAATTGTTAAATTGAACCACCTAATATTTTAAAAGTGTAAAATACACCCTATACTATATATAACATTAAAAGTCTAACATTATATATATGTATGAGTAAAAGTCAGTCTTACCGTTAGTAGGCCTCATTCACGAAGCTGGTCTATAAGGGGTGTTTAAGGAAATTGCCTATAAAATGGCGATTGAATGGGTATCCACTCTTACCCACCGCACTCTTGACTAGTGGAGGGTCGTTAGCCGAACGGGTAGGATAGGACGAAACCTTCCATTATAAGTATAATGAATTATCAAGTAACTAAATGTTTTATAAAATTCCCAATCTTAGTTACTTAGGCAAAAGTGAATTGATGCAATTCCATGAAATTACACTTTGTGCCCTTGCGAAGACGTTAGTGGAGTGTGTGTGGTTAACCGACACACTAAATGGGTCTAAGCAAAGGTAGCAAAGGGTGACTCAATGTTTGTCATAGTTCGGTGGAGCGTGTGTGGTTTACCGGCACATCGAATAGGTGATTGTAACATGTGAGGGCACCATGTAAGTTTGCATGGTTATTCACACCCGCTTTGTGATCCTCGGCATCCCAGTCACAAACAAGAGGGGCATATCGAGATTTAAACATGCCATTGAAAGTTCAATGTATCTCAAAGGATCTAGGAATTTTCATAGATTTAAAACTTAAATTTCTTTTTCGTTTTTCATGGTGGAAATTAGTGAATCATCATTCACTTACCTTCAAATATTCTGCAATTAGGGTTACGGCATCCCTCTCCCGAGTTGTAGAATATTGTGTTGGGTCCTAGCCTTAGTATCTCATTTGGGTGATTTACTAAGGACTCAATCAATCAACTAACTTGAATTTGTTTTTCTCCCGTTTTGTAGATGTCAAAGTTCGACAACTATGGTCTTCCCAAATCCCGTGGAACAAGTATTCCACATGAAGATGGTATTCCACGATTTAATCGAGGAACGAGAAATCATGCTTCACTTCCTCCTCCTCCTATTGTTCTCCCTAGCCCACAAGATCGAAGAATTGAAAGGTTCAATATCACTAAAACCCTATTGGAAATGAAACATGAAGATGGTAAACCCGTGTGTGCCCACGTTCTAGGAATGAAATCACACATTGATAGGTTGATAATGTTGGGTGTGTCATTCCCAGATGAGTTGGCTGTGAATTGGGTTTTGCGGTCACTTCCTGAATCATATAATGAGTTCAAAAGAAATTATTATATGATGAATCATGACGACAACCTCATTGACCTAACTTACATGCTCATTGCTGCTGAATCAGAAATGATTTGGCGAAGCAATGGAGCGTATTTGTTGGGAAAGTCAACCGACCATGCTTCCGAGGACGTTCTAGGAGAACCGACCTGCGTTTGCTGCCAAAAGAGAGGGCGTTGGATACAAGTCTGCCCAAAGAGCCTGAAGAGTCCAGAAGATGGGAGAGTCAAAGAGTATGGCTGTGCTTCAGGTAAAATCCACTATCTAACTCCATTAAGTTCCTATTCATTGATACATAATGTGATAAGATTGCATTTGAATGTTTTACAGGATCGGTGAAAAGAAAGGAAGCTTGGTGAAAGAACAAGATGAATCTAATCACAAGGAATGGATCTTGATCGCATGGACTTGAAGATTAGATTTTGAGCTTAGATAGTTATGATAGAGTTGTTAGAAATTTTCTTTTGAAATACATAGTTTTCAATGGATTTTGCATTGTAAGGACAAATGTTTTCCGCTGCTTTTGTAAATAAAATAAATTTTTGTTTGACTTATTTATTTCCTTACAATGAAATCATTATGAGAATCGATGTGTGAATATTTCTACAACGAATGGATATGATTCTTGTTTATGTTATTTATGGAAATGTCAAGAATTTACCAAATAGGGAGAGTTTCTCATCGCCCAAAGTTTCAATCGGACAAAAATTTGGAATCATGCAACTTGGTTGCATGATGAATGAGAAATTCATATTTGGTAAATAGACCAATTCGTTGACAAAGTGTCAAGTGAAGGACTAGGAGATCAAGTACACAAAGTAGTGTGTTGATCAAGTTCACCATAAGAATAACAAAGATATTCGTCATGACTTACTAAAGGCTTAGTAAATATGATTATACTTACAAGATTAAGTGTAATTCTAAATTGATTAAAGGGTTTAGATCAATAGTAGAACGAATAAGAAGAATCAAGTAGGCAGAAAGATAAAAGTTTTTCCATTCTAAGAAGAAGGGAGAGTACCTTTTATGCTTTATGATAGGTCTTAATGATTGAGAACCATATCTCAATTGATCCTCTAAGTGAGTCTTAGTACAATTGTATGTCTAAGAAGAGGAATCAAGAATTGAAGAAATAGTTAAATCAGTAAGTCAATCATACTTCGCTCCAATAACAAGTCTTAAAGTTAAGATTGTGACATTGAGTGAAAGGTATTAAGAAGGTTTGTAAAATTCATCAAATGTGGAAAGTTGTGATGTCTTGGATAAGACAAAGACCAACTAGGACCAATTTATGAAGTGTTTTGATAAAAGCTACACTAACTCTTGAATATTTGTTTGTCAAGAAATGGTTTTTGACAAGAGAATCTTATATGTCAAGGAGTCAGTGGGAGTCTTAATGGTCTTGAAAGGTTTCAAGAACAAATCAAATAAACCTTATCGATCATCACTAGCACACGAGTTGAGGTTTACAACCTATCGTGTTGACATTATTTTGATTCTGTGCCAATCCAATCGAGTTAATTATGCATGTGAGTTCTATGAGTTCTCATTTTGAACGCATAAAAAGGCAAAGCACCTTAATCAATGAAAGGTACATTGATAAGAAAAGGTGAGCCGCTTAACTACTTGGAAGACATGGTGGGCAGCTGTGCTACCATAAGGCAAGAAATCAAGATTAAGAAAGCTCGGTCCATATGAGTTTGAATTTGTCATAAACTTTGGTTTTAACAAATTCACATGGATAGGAACACATACACCGCTCAAATCTAAGTGTCATAAGATTTCTTCCTTCATGAAAATAATTGTGAGGAAATGCTTTCACTAAGACAAATTTTAAGAAGATAGTGATTGTAAAATTGCATTCTCGAATTCAATTATGGTTACGGCATCCCTTTCCATAATTTGAATTGTGAGGTTTGGCAATTAGTCTTAATTGTTTAGACACACATATGAACTATCGAAGGCAAAGGTGTATAAAGAATCCTTGATAAAAGATTATCAAAGCACTAAGTATTAGAAACATGAACTTAAGAAATTCAATAAGCATTGTTTTCTGAAAGTTAAGATGTTCATGAATACATGTCGAAGCTAGTGGGAGCATAAGTGTTATGTTTTATAATAATCATCAAGATAGTGGGAGCATAAAAGTTATGATTGTATGATTATAAGGAAAGTATTGCAAGGTTAGCAATATTAATTATAGAAAACAAGAGTCATACTTTGCAAAGTCGCAGTAGTTGAAGAGTTGTTTTGCTATAATTAAGGGAGAGAATATTATGCTTCATTTCAAATCTAAAGGTTTAGGTTGAGAAATGTTAATAAAATTTAGTCAAAGGTACAAAGTGTGTTCTTAAAATTTCGATTATGATTACGGCATCCCTTTTCACAAGTCGAATTTTGAGAACATAGCAAATAAAACATTATGCGTCGTGTCCCATACGCTTCGGGTATAGGATCGATTGCAAATGCTTTAATGTTTGACCATTCTAAATTTTCCAAATGTCGAGCGCATTTAGAGGGAAAAGGGACTAGAATTGGTTTTGACTAAAATAATTAAACAACTATCAAAGGACAATCCAAGTTCGACGAGGATTGGTCGCTTGTGAGTAGTTGGAAGTATAGTATTGGAAAATATGGAAATGTTTCCATATTGGATGGACCATATCGACATCATTACGAATAGATAAGATTCTATTAAGAATGAGTTGTCATATGGAACATATGGAAGTGTGTCCATACTGGGAATTGAATATTGAGAAATCTATGATTAGATTAGAAACTTCTATGCAAAAGGATGTTCAAAGAATGTACTTTGAGTGAGAGACATCACGTCTATGGAATTGTCTTGTAACAATCTCCGATAGAGGACTTTGTAATATCATTGGCAATAGTCTTTGTGACTTTGGTGCAGTGACATTACGAAAGGATAAGTTGCATAGAATGTTAGAATCTAACATATTCTATAAGTAGCGAGAATTTGATATTCTTTAACTTATGGAAAAAGGATTTGGAGTTGTGAAATGAGAATGATTGGAAATGTGTTCAATATGATCTATTTCACAAAGTAAGAACCATAGGTAAACATTGTGTGCATGCTAGAAGCATGGGACAAATGTTGTAATTCAAGTAAGAAGTTGATTACCCGAAACGACAAATAATGAGTAATCAATATGGTGATAAATAAAAGGTGTTTTATTTATACTCAAAGGATTGAGGCCATATGGGATTAGTATTATTCTTGTGTTTCACATTTGCATGTTTTGACTTCCAGAATAATTGAGTTTATTAAGAATAATCGAATTATTCAAACGGGCCGCAGTCGTTCATATGTTGGAAGTAGATATGAATGAAGACTGTCGTGAATTGGTGTGTGGAATGTCTAGAAAAGTATTAGACATAAGCAAATGTTTGCTGCAACGTTCATGAGTGCTTATGAATGTGATTTGAGCATTGGATTAAACCCACGCTCACTTGGATCACTCCATGGATTGTATCACGAGTGATTGGTGAGACGATAACATCTTATATTCTTGAAACTGAGATGTGTGAGTTGTATCTTGCGAATCGGTTGCACATTGATAATATGTAAACGCACCAGTAACTTGGTGTTATAAAACATATTGTTGTGTGTGATTCGATGCGTGAGTACAAGCAAGCATTGTATCAAATTTTATCTGTTCCTTTTATTCAAAGTAGGATAAAAGCGATATCTTTGGGCCCCTCGATGATTTTGTGATGACAAACGTAAATGCTCGATCGGGCTAGGGCTAATTTGATTTGTTCAATTAGTCAGTCGTCATAAATCGGAAATCGAGAAATAGTACAAAGAGAATGATTTGAAATCATATCTCATATGATATCTAGAATGGAGGAATATGTGATCCCTTATCTAAGGACACGCGTATTTGATATGATCAGAGTTGACAGCGGCTTTGGAAAGCTACGATTGCAGATCGGGATCCGAAGTCATACGCAAAATAGTTATTAGACTTATCCAAGTGGGAGACTGTTGGATTAGTGTCTAAGTCCATAACTATTTTGGTATGTACTTGACCCGATGGTGCATGGTCCTTTTGGGTTGCCTTCACCAAAGCAACTTGATTGGAGAAATGAATAAAGAGAGAGAGGATAATATGATTTATTAATACGTTACAAGAATAATATATTAAAGGAGAAATCATATTTGTTTAATTAATATTGGTCAATAATTAATTAAGAATTAGTTTTGTGATCAAATGTAATTAATTAAACTAGAGGGGCTGATTTGTAATTATGTGATAGTTACAAAATAAGGTAAGAATTATCTTATAAGTATGGTGGACGAATTTAAGGTTGGAAAGCCTTAGAATTCGAGTATGATAAGGATTCAAGGATTATCTTATTGGTTGCTTAATGGATAATCAACTAGATAAGGATAATGACTGAAACCCTATCTCTACACCTATATAAACAACCCCAAGGTCATGAATTCGTGTATCCCTTCCCAAGAGGTCCCAAATACGAATTCTAACCTCCCTCATCTCTCCTTATACCTTCTCCACTTGCTTATGGTGTTTGTAAGCCATTAGAGGAGTGACACTTGTGACTCTCTGCTTTCCAAGGTCAATTCAAGGAGGAATTGGATTGTTATTGCTACATAACAATCAAGGTATGTTCTTAAACCTATTTACATGTGAATTCTGATTTCCATAGGCTAGTATTAGGGTTCAAAGTCTTGGATTCAAAGTATGTAAAATAGAGAAACCTAGATCCGAGCTTTAGGGTTTGTATGAGCACATAGGATGTCTTATGACCAAAACCCATCAACATCCAGGGTTGGTTAGTTGTTTGGATTTATTGGTGTTGATTAGCCGAGAGTGTGGCATGATTGGAGCGAGGGATAGACAAGTGAGGCAGGGAACAAACCATGGTTTCAGGGAAGGTAGTTGGTCGATGTGAGGCATGGGTTTGGGCCACGGAAAGGATTCCGGGAACGGAATGGGAGTTTAGAACCCCTAGAGGGCTAGAACAGACTGCATGGGAGAGACTCCCGGGAAGAATGATGTGCATCGGTTTCGAGCGGTCCGGATAGACTGAAGGCCGGGAGGCGTACCAGTCCGGCCGAAGGCTCGGGGAACGGTCCAGACAGGATGAAGGCCCAGGAGGGCGGTCCAGACATGCTGAAGGTTCTTAGAGTGGTCCAGATAGGCTGAAGGCCTGGTAAGGCGGTCCAGTCATGCTGAAGACTCGGTATGTGTTAGTGGATCTGTATGCGGAGAATGAGTGAAAATGTCGCCATGCAATAGTAATCAATATGGTCTGGCCCCCAAGTATTGATCATGACGATGGAGTTGGCTGGAGGCCGTGCGTGGGCCTTGTTAGTTATGTGATCAGATTCGGAGTATATGGGAGTTTGAGAATAGCAATTGCTCTACATGGATATTGTAGAGTGGAGTTAGCTCAGTGGCACTTATAGGTGCGGTAAGGGTTGTTGAGTAGACTTCCTGGAAATGAAAGGTATGTAGCTCCGGAAAGAGTATGGGTCCTCTGAAAGGGAGGCAGCAGAGTAAATGGATGATCGAAAGTGCTTCAGTTGTTGGTAGTAAGCATTGGGATTGTACCAGATATATGGAAACACATACGGGTTGGATGCCCGTTGAGGTTATGGCAATGTTGGATGATGCGCAGGGATGTTTCCAATCTCCTTGGAAGAGGAGGAGGATAGTGGTTCCAGAGTGGAGATTTGGACAGAGGAAGGTGAGACAGCAAGTTAACAGACTCGGGAGTAGGGTTAATTATGATTTATTAATATATTATGAGAAGAATATATTAAAGGAGAAATCATATTGTTTAATTAATATTGGTCAAGAATTAATTGAGAATTAATTTTGTGGTAAAAAAAAGATTAATTAAACTTAGGGATTGGAATTGTAATTATAAGATAATTTAATTTGGGCTATGGATCACCTTGAAATATAGGTTGGACGAATTCTATGGGAAGCCCATAAGGAATTCGTCCAAAGATGTTCTAAAAGGAGTCTATGGGCTGCTTAGGGCTTAAGCAGTCAGATTAGAGTTTCCTAGTTGAAAACCCTAATGGCCTAACTATATAAGGACCCCTGAGGCCCCAAAAACGTGGTGAATGACTCCTTTATGGTTTCTGGACGTTTTTTTAGCATGTCCTTCTCCTCCTTATTCATCATTATTGCTTATGGTGTTTGTGACTCAATTAGAGGTGCAACACTCGAGGCACTAAGCTTTCAGAAGCCAATTACAAGAAGGAATAGATTGTTATTGCTACATAACAATAAAAGGTAAGATCTAAACCCTATATTATGATAATATTGATTATTGTATGCTAGTAAATTAGGTTTTATTGATTTGGTATTCAATGTTGTATGTTTAATTAGAAAACCTAGATCAAAGCAATTAGGGTTGCATTAACACCATAGGAATGATGTTATGATCAAAACCCAACAGTGTGATTATATGTATTTAAATCACATGTAATTTATGTAACTAAATACATATAATCACATATTATTTATATGATTATATGAATTTAATCACATATGGTGGTGGTGGTTGTAGTAATGGGTGGTGGTGGTGGTGGAGATGGTGGTGATAAGGATGTATAGTGGTGGTGGTGGTGGAGGTAAGGTGGGTGGTAGTGATGAGTGGTGGTGGTGGTGGGTGGTAGGTGATGGGGGTCGTGGGTGATAATTGGTTAGGTGGTGATGGTTGGTGAAGGAAGGTATGTAGTAGTGGTGGTGAATGGTGGTAGGGTGGTTGGTGGTGATTTGTGGGTGATGGTTGTGTGGTAGGTGGTGGAGTTGTTGATGGGTGGATGGTGATATTGCCATATTTATACTTATTTTTAGGCAGTATTTAAGTACATTTTTATTAATAAATTGATAATATGTTCAGAATAATGATACTTATGAGTTTAAATTGTTATTTTCAGTCAATACAAAGGATTTTCGAAGAGAGGGACCAAAGGTGACAAAATGGGGAACATGGGAGGCTTGGAAGACAAGAAAATAATAAATTCACGAAAAGAGCTCAATTCACGATGTGGCGATGAAGCCCACGACGTGGCACGGGTGTTCCAGAAGATAAACATCGCAACACGGAGGATTTCCTTGAAGGATACGGATTACTTAAAGCCCACGACGTGGCGCATCTGGCCACGACGTGGCGCGGGTTTTTGAGGATTATATAAGTCCTCCTGATTATTACGAGAAGGGAAGCTTTTGGCAGAAGAAAAAGAATTCCAGGAGACGATTCAGAGCGAAAGAAAGGTTCTGGAAGAGGGTTTTCAACACCAAAAGAAGTAAAGGTTTATTTTTAGTTAAATAAGAACATGTCTTTCATTAGTTTTAGCTGTGTTAGTTTAATTACTATGATGAGCAGCTGAATCTAGCTACTCTTGTTTAGCTAGATGAAGCTTTAAACTTATGAATAGTTATATGATTATGGATTGAACTTAGTTGGTAAAAATTTGCTTGTGTTTGATTTGTATAACCTGGCATGTTATTATTTGTTTACCTAATTGCTTAATTGCATGTTTTGTGTAGCTTAGTGACCATTAAACTGCATGAACCTGTTTACCTAATAATTTAGTGAACATTGAATTGTTAGAGCTAGGATTGACCAATCTTAGTTAGTAATTAGAATAAATAAAGTTTAGCTGTGCTAGAGAACGTGAATTGTGATCATAATTGCGTTTATACAACAAATCTTACATAGCATATTTACATTCATAATTAGTTATGTGTTTAATTATGTGTGAACATACATGGTTTGACATGAATTAGTTAGTTATTGGTAATATAGAACTAAATTACTAATACAACTAAAAACCAACTTAATAATCCGTAATCATTAGCTAGCCATAAGGGAGAAGTGGATTCAAAACCAAACAAGAGTGTGTTTTTATTTACTGAATTTGATTTAAGTTCATCTGATCTTGTAAAACCAGATAAAAGCCATTATTAAACTTGTTAATAAATTAGGTCAATTTAATAGTAAGTAAATTAAATAGAACACCGTTCCCTGTGATCGACACCCGACTTACCCAAGCTATACTGTAATCTGACTAGGTACACTGCCTATAAGTGCATAGACAGTCTAAGTTTGTTAGGTTATAAATATTAAAATTAGTGGGTCATTTTGTGCACATCAATGGTAGCGGTGGTGGTGGTGATGGGTAGTGGTCGTGTATGGTGATGTTTGGTGGTGATGGTGGATGGCGATGGTTCGTGGATGGTGGTGGTTGGTGGTGACGTGTGGTGGTTTTTGTAGGTGGGGGTGGGAGTAATGGCGGTGGGTGGTGACAATGGGTAGTGGAGGCGAGGTGGTGGTGGGTGGGTGGTTGCGAGTGGTGGTGATAGTGATGGGTGGTATTTTGGTGGGTGGTGAGTGAGTGTGGGTGGTGGATGTAGGTGGTGGTGGCGGGTTGGATGGTGATGATGGTGGATAGTGATGGTAGTGGCGGGTGGTGGTGGTTGGATGGTGATAGTGATGGGTGGTGGTTGGTGGTGGTGGGTACTAATGGGTGGTGGGTAGTGATGGATGGTAGGTGGTGGTTGGTGGTGGTGAGTAGTGATGGGCGGTGGTGATGGGTGGTAGGTAGTAGTGGTGGCCGGTAGTTGTGATGGGTGGTGATGGTGGTGGGTTGTGATGGTGGTGGCGGGTGGTTGTTGTTGGTGATGGTGGTGGGTGGTGGTGATGGGTGGTGGATAGTGATAGGTGGTGGGTGGTGGTGATTGGTAGTGGGTAGTGATGGGTGGTGGCTGGTGGCTAGTGGTTGGTGGTTGGTAGTGGTGGTTAATGATGGGTGGTGAGTGGTGTGTGTTAGTGGGTTTTTTAATTTTTTGTAGCTATTTTTTGATTTATATGAATATTATATATATATATATATATATATATATATATATATATATAAGTATAAGTATTATGTGGCTTTTTAATTTTAAAAATTGAAAAAAAACCATAAATTGACATATGGATTTTATTTAATTAAAAAATATCATAAAATGACAAGTGTCAAAACTTATTAGAAATTGACATGTGGTAAAATTATCTTCATTTATTATAGTGGATTGAACAAATGCGACATGTTAATTTTTATGTTTATTGTTAATTTATTTTTTTATTTTTTATTGCCATCGATTTTGCTCCATCTATACCAATTTTGCCCAAATTTAACCAACTTTGATCATGGTCGATTTATTTTAGTCGGTGAATGACTGAATGGTCATCAACTGTCTAAGACGCCATTAACCATTTAAAACGATTTTTACAACAATTAACGTTATACATAGTTACATTTCAACATTTTCACTTTTAATTTGGACTACCATTTTATATCATTTTACTCATGATTAACCTATACAACAAGAAGTTGTTATTAAATGTGAGAAAATGGGTTAGTTGAATGGATTGAGAAATATGTTAAAATTGAGTTTTGGTTAAAATGATAACTTTTATACTAAGATTAAGATTAAGGCGTTGTTTGGTTCCGATAATATTTTCTAAAAGAATTAGAATTAGAATTGAAAACTGAATATGTCGGAAATTTAAATCCAATTATACATATTGTTTGGTTGGCAGGAAATTGAATTATATTAATTCCATATTTCATTTGGTTGATAGAAAATGAAATTGTAATCTATGTAAAATGATAGAATTGTCATTTTTGTCTATTTTGCTTAAATTTTCCTTTTTCTATTTTACATGTAAAGATAAATTAAATAAACTATAAAAATAGTAAATTTTCTTTTTATTGATTGTGTATTCATGTCAATGGTGGTGGTAGGTGGAGGTGGTGGTGGTGATGGTGGGTGGTAATGGTAGTGGTGGTGGCGGTGGAAGATAGGCGATGGTAGGTAGTGGTGGTGGTGGAGGTGGCAGTAGGTAGCTGGTGGTGGCGGTGATGGTATCGATGGTTTGTGGTTGGTGGTGGTAGTGGGGGTGGCGGTGGTCGTATGTGAGTGATGATATAGCGGTATTGGTGGTAGGTGATGGTGGTGAAGGTGGTAAGTGGTGGTGGTCGCAGTGGCGGAGGTGGTGGTGGTGAGTGATGTGGTGGTGATGGTGGTAGAGGTGATATTGTGAAATAAAACAAAGTAATAAGGTAAAATGTTACCTTCCTTCATAGTATGGAATTAACTTCAGCGTTTTCTTGAAGGAAAGTGTTTTCCCTTATTTGATGGAAACTTTTTTCATTTAGGATTCCAATTTCATCATACAAAGTTGAACCAAACACTGAAATGTGGTGGAATTAGATTTCTTTCCCTCCGAATTTCATTCCACTCCAGCGAACCAAACACACCCTAAGGGAGTGGGTTCGACATCCTCTTTGGCAACACTTACAAGGCTCGGTAAACACCAACCCGCCTCCTCAATATGTCGGGCTCGGTGGAGGAATTCGATAGTGAGTATCAATGAGAGAGAGAGAGAGAGAGATAAATTAGGTCTTTTTACCACTTTAAATAAATATCATATTTAAAAAAATACACCATTTTTAAAAAATATTACCATTTTTTTCTAAAATTCAAATTTTAAACATTTCCCTAACTACTATAAATACTAAAATAATTTTTTTTTATTTTTCACAACATTCAAACCTTTTTCATGCAACTTTCCTAATCTTTTTATTTTCATCTTCTTCAAAACTTCATCTTTTAAAAAAATAGTTCATGTTTGGACCACGACTAAAGAGATCATATTGGCTCATTAATGGACCGATGTCACTGGAGAGCCAATCAACATCAACATCAATGTATCTACTTTCTGGAGGAGAATCAGCGAAAGATGAAGTCAATTGAAGTAAAGATAAACTCTTCTCCAAACAGCGACATGTAAATACAGTTGTAGTGCAGTGTTCACAATATGTTTCTTAAGATGAGGCGTGAAGCAATAAATAGTGGAAATGAAGAAATTTTGTTCGTCGATGCTCTTGAGGCTTTTCGTGAAGAAACTAAAAAACCTTTTCATTTTGTTGAGTTTTGGCAAGTTGTGAGGGGAGCGACAAATTGTGTTAATATGTCGAATGAACTTGTGTTGTGTTTTATTTTAATTTGAAGCTTGTTTTAATGCTTCGCATGTTTTATTTTTCAAGTGTCGCGCGTGTGTGTGTGTGTTTTAATTTTAAGTTCATTATTTTTTAATTTCAAGTGTACTTGTTCTTAGTATTTTAATGCAAATTTTAGTTTTAAATATTAATTTTTATATAAAATATATGTTTGTTTAAAAAAATGTGTTGCATAGCAAAATGTGTAAACTGCACTCTTTAACTGACAAACTTTTGAAGATGTGTGACAAATCATAGATGTCGCCTAAGTGGTAGCAAAAAGGTTGTGACCAAAGTGGGGCCATTCCCTTTAGCCTAATGGAAATGATGGTTGTGTTGATGTGAAATGTTTTTTGTCCTTGATTATGTGTTGAATATGATTTAATAGGTTATCCGATCGTTTACTGTGGCTTCTCTGAATTAGGAGGGAGCTCGTCATAGACATACAATGTGTTAAGTAATCTGATTTAGAACAATATTGCACCACAAACTCTTACCCATCAATGTTTTAAATAATCCTCAAACCTGGGTTGCAAATAAGAATGTGCTTATCAAGCCTTACCTAGTTGAGCCACCAATAGGCAACAATCAAGGCGTGTTCAGCAAAACTAGTCGGTAGTTGGAATCTGAAGCTTTTATTTGTTATATGAGTGTTTGACAGCAATAGTTGGAAGTTTTTAAAATGTGTAAAATTACATAAAAGGACAATAGTTTACAAAGATAATGTAACATCATGTTTTTAAAAGTTTCTTATTTAGGGATTGTGGACTGTAATTCGATCATGTGAAGGCCTTGGGCTTCAAGGAAATAGAGCACCAGATGTTGATAATGTTGGTTAAGTGATCTAAGCCCTTGATTTGTGTTTTGGATCCAAGGGTGAAATGGGAAAATAGTTCTTGCATGAATTAATGATTTTAGTTGAGTATAAGTCAAAAGTAATTGGATAAGGTTATGGGGCTCATTAATACCTTTTCGTGCATATAAAGATCGCCGAAAACAAAGTTCAAACGAAAAGGTTATGATTGTTTGAAGTTGGAATTGAATTGGTTGAAAACCGGTTGTCACGAGGTGAGGAGCATATGCTCACGACTTGAGGAGCATGTTCTCACAACGTGACAAGCAGGCTGTCACGAGGTGAGAACTAGGCATCCCGAGTCCATAAATTTTAGGATTTTCTAGGTATTTAAAGAGTGGTTCCATGTTTTTGGGATATTTTTTCATCCTCCATCACACTTAAAGCCTTTTGAGAGAAACCATAACCTCCCTTTCACCACTTTGAGCCTCCCCTCTCCTCTCTCATTCATTTTTGGAGTTTTTGGTGGTTTTGAAGCAATGCTTTCATGCATATTGATCATTGAAGCTTGGCAATTGAAAATCTCAACTTTCATCTACCTTCTAGACCTTTGTAAGTTATAAAGTTCCAAGCTTTATTGCATTTCATCTTTGGATCTAAGTGTATTGGTGTTTTAGTCAATTTTAATGAGCTTTGAATGAGAGTTGGGAATAAAGTTTGCAACTTTATTACTCTCCAAAGCCCCAAGAACATTATATGTTTCAGATATGGACTCACAATTAGTTTCAATGTCATGTATGAGATTTTGACCTAGTTTTGGAAAGGACATGTGTAACATCATGATGTCAAGGTAATTTCAATCTCGACCCTATGCTTAAATAATGTTATATTTTTAGCCCTTGTAATTGGAAAAGATTTCATGAATGGCCCTTAGTGGCATTATGGTAATTTGGGCTTTGGGTTGATACGCTGGGTGTACGAAGCGCACGCTGCACATACACCTCGTACGCAAGGTGTACACACAGGATGTACAAGCCCTAATTTTTTGGTTTTAGCCCTATATAAACGTGATTATAACGTCATGTCCCCTTCCTTCTTCAGCCTCTGTATGTGAGAATGACGCCAAGCACACCCTAAGTGAAAGAATGCCTTTTTTAAGCCCATTTGAATGTTTAGAAGTGTTCTTGAAGGAGAATGTGAAGATTTTAGAATTGGGAAGCACCTTGTGTTGGATAAGGTGTCTAAGTCCATAACTTATTTGGTATATACTTGACCCGACCCGGCATGGTCCATTTGGGTTGCACTTCACCCAAACTATTTATGGATAATTTTATGAGAATTATATACTTACGATTTATTAATATATTATAAGTTATAATATATTAATATAAAGTCATAATATTTAATTAGTTTTAATCTTGAATTAATTATGAATTAATTTAGTGATTAAAAGGAAGACTAATTAAATCATGGACTATTATATTTATATGGTGTGGACTAATACTCATTTGTTAATGGGCTAAGCTTATATGGAAGTCCATGGATGATCCATGGAGCTTTTAACCCATGGATCCTTGGAAAGGAAAAGACATGGGTTATTAGGGTTTCACCCTAACCATGCACACTATATAAACAAGCTTATGTTGCATGAAATAAAACCCTAGTGTGTGTGTAAGGTGTGGCCGAATTCTAAGAGTTAGTATACTCTCTCATATATTTTCCAAGTTTGTGGTGATTTGTGATTTCCACTTGAGGCATTCACATTATTGGTGCTTGGCTCTCAAACTCCAAGGAATCAACAATCAACAAAAGGTATGTAATTCATCTAGTTCTTTTATGTTAAAAGTACCCCATGTCATGCTAGATAGGTTATAAACCTTGGAAAATAATATTTTGCATGTACCTTAGACAAACATAGATCCAAGGTTTATTAGGGTTTCATGTACACTTAGGAAGTGTTAGAATGCTCAAAACCCATCACCTTGGATCTGTGATTTCTTCCTTGATAGCAACCTCCAGAAGGTAAAAAGTTAGCATCTTGATCACTCCATCTTGTAGATCTAGACTTTTTCTCTTTTGAGACACTTTTTGGTCCCAAAGTGGCGATTCTTGAGTATGGCATGTTCTTGACCCTATAAGTCGTCCTTTCAAACCTTAAGGAGGGTCTTGAGTCATAAAAATGTAGTTTTGTTGGTTAGTTTTTCTCCATGCATTCTTTAGAGGGTCTTAATGCATTAAGATGTTGTACTTTAGAGTATTAGGCACTTAATGGACATGCAAAGTCATAAAGTTGGAAACTTTATGACTCTTTATGGTATTTTAGCCTTAGATTTGGAAGTTGGACGCGAGATCTTAACACATTAAGCTCTTAATGTGTTTTTGGGAAGACTGGGTGTACCCCCTGCGTAATTTGAGTACACAACGCGTACGTGGTCAACCTCCCTGACGGTGGCCAATGCTCGAGTACGCCCCATGTACACGCCTTGAGTTGACTTGGATTGTGTTTGAGAATTGTTTATTTGGATGGATAGGTGTCGATCAGAGTTGAGATTCGCAGTCGGGACCTTATCAGCTATTGTTCAGATTGAGAGGTGAGTTTTCCTTATTATACTTGTGGGTCGAAGGCACCAAGGCTGACCCATTGGATTGGATATCCTGTTATATGATAGTATGTTATTATGATGTAAAGATTTTTTATATCGGTATCCTAATATATAGGATCTTAGGAAGTGTTAGAATGCTCAAAACCCATCAGTGGTATCAGAGCCTAGGCTTGTTTGTTTGATACTTGATGCAAAATAGTGAAAAAAGTCGATATTCTTGCTGTCTGCATGATGAAATCGCCGAGTCCATGGGGGGACTCGCCGAGTTCATGACCAAATTCATCCTACTCGACAAGTAGGATCGTGCACTCGGCAAGTAGAAGCCTCATAATGCAGATTTTCGACTTTAGCTGCTGGAAATAGACTAGAAACATTACCCTAAACTATTTTGGTGTTTTAAAACTTGTTTTAGTTGGTGTAATGTTTGTTCTAATCCATTTATAGTAGCTTATATCAAAATTTCATGCTTTGTATGTGTTCATATAATTCTTGAAACTTTGATGATCATGTTCATGTTCTTACGAATTTAGAAGATGATAGGAATTATTTGCTGAATTGTTTAGGATTAATTCTTGATCATTTATGTGTTTTAATGGAGTCCATAATTTGTCCTCAAGTTATGGATATCCAAAGGTCATCTCTTTTAAACACACATTTAAAACACATAAGTTACATAAAATGAAGAGTCTTCATTTTTATGAACCCTTAATTCATAAGTTATGAAATGAAAAGTTGTGGATGGTTACAAAACTTGTCCTCAAGTTTTGGAATTTGTAAAGTTTCACACACTTTAATAAACTTTAATTCCAACCCTTAGAGTTTTAATAGTTAAAATTCAACACTTATACTATTTATAACATTAATGGTTAATTATTATATATATATGTATAAGAATAAGTCGTTTTACCGTTAGTAGGCCTCATTCACGAAGCCGGTCTATAAGGGGGGTATAAGGTTGTTTCCTATAAAATGGCAGCTTAATGGGTGTCCACTCTCACCCACCGCTTCCTTGATTGGTGGAGGGTCGTTAGCCGAACGGGTAAGACAATGACTTTAAACTCTCATTAAAAGTATAATGATCATTATAAAGTAATCAAATTTTTTTTAATTCCCAATCTTAGTTACTTTAGGAAAAATGTGAACATGGTGCTAGCCCATGGAATTCACACTTTGTACATTACCAAGTCGTTGGTGGAGCGTGTGTGGTTAACCGGCACACTAACTTCGATTAGTAAGGATCACGAAGGGTGACTTAATGTTTGTCATAGATCAATGGAGCGTGTGTGGTTAACCGGCACATTGATTAGGTGATAATATTAAGGGTACCAAGTGAATTAGTATGGTTATTCACACCTTGTTTTGTGATCCTCGGCATCCCAGTCACAAAACTTGAAGGGCACAATCGAGATTGAAACATGCCATTGAAAAGTTCAATGAATCTCAAAAGATCTAGGAGTTTCAAATCCAATTAAAACCTAATAAATTATTTCATTTTTCATGGTGGAAATTGGTGAATCGTCATTCACCTACCTTCAAATATTTTATAGCTTGGATTACGGCATCCCTCATCCAAGTTATAAAATATTGTGTTGGGTCCTAGCCTTAATATTTCATATTGGGTGTTATATTAAGGACTTTGAATCAACTAACTTGATTATCTCCCATTATAGATGTCTGGTTCAGACAACTATGATCTTTCCAAATCTCTTGGAACAAGCTTTCCTCTTGAAGATGATGTTCCTCAACATCATGCTTCTCTTCCTCCACCTCCTCCAATTATTCTCCCTAACCCACAAGTTTAAGGTCACTCAAGCCCTAATGGCAAGCAAGATCTATGTGTGATCACATCTTGGTGATGAAGTCACATATTGACAAGCCGGGAGAGTTGGGTGTCAAAGTCTTGTGAAAGTTGGATGTTCAATCACTTTCTTGGTAACATAGTGAGTCCCTTTGGGACTACTATGAGACAGACTATGACATGACCCTTAATGATCTTATCTATTTGCTTGGTGCTGCGGAATCAGCAATGATTTGGAACACTAGTAAAGCAAATTTTATTAGAAGATCAACTTCCTAAACCTTAAATGGACATTGACAATGGTAGCATTAGATATCTAGAAAAGGATTTCTCTTCCCAATGGAAAGGGATCGGCCATACTCAACTCGGTTGACCAAATGGTAAAGAGAAAGGCTAAGTATGAGATAGTCTCATGTGTCATTACCAAAGGGTCCATATGTTTTAATTGTCAAAGGAAGGGACGCTGATTGCGAAGCTGTCATATTTACCTGAAAGATCATAAGGTTGATCAAGTCAAGAAGTTTGACTCCACTTCAGTTAAAGTCCACTGTCTAACTCTATTAAGTATCTATTTGGAGATTCTTATTACATAATGTGAATGGGTCACATGTTGATTTTTTTAAGAATCAAAGAAAAGATAGGAAGCTTAAAGGAAGTATATGCTGATTCTGATTTCGAAGATGGGTTTCGATCGCATGGTTCGGTGATCAGAATTTTGAGTTGTTGCTTAAGAGTTATGATATATTACTTAGGAATAGATAACAACAAGTTTTTCATATGGATTGTAAGGATAAGTTTTTCCGCAAAATTTTTAAAATAAAAAAAGGTTTTAATTTTATTTATTTTAAAAATATCCTTACAATTGCATTTGTGAAAAATTGTTGCTTATATGTTTCCAGTAATAACAATATTGGAAAGTGGATTTGATTCTTTCATTTGTGGTAGTGTCTGAATTTACCAAATGAGGAAAGGTTCTCATCACCCAAGTTTCAATTGGACCGAAACTTGGAATCATACAAGCTGGATTGTATGATGGATGAGAATTTTCATCTTTGGAAAGTTAAGACTAATTCCTTATGTGATAAAGGATAGGTCTAAAGGGATCGAGTACACATGCTTGTGCACTGGTCAAGTCCACCACAAAGATTGATAAGACTATTCATCATGATTTACTAAAGCTTAGTAAATATGGTTATACTTACAAGTTTAAGTATAATTCTGAAGCATTGAAAAGTTTTCAATGTGTGACAGAACGAATGGGAAAGAATCAAATTAGGCAGAAAGATAAAAGTTTCTCAAATCTGAAAAGATGGGAGAGTACTTTAGTGTCGTGTTTTTTATGATCATCTTAATGATTAAGATACCATATCACAATTGATTCTCTAAGGACATCTTAGTGCATTCTTATGGCTAAAAAGAGGAGTCATGAATTGTTGGATTGGTTAAAATCAAGAAGATGAATCATACTTCGTTCCAAAACAATTCTTAGAGTAATACTCTAAGATTATAACTCTGGGTGACATGAAGTAAGGTTTAAAACACTTATCAAATGTAGTGTAAAATGTTTTCTACTCTTGTACATTTGAAATTGGTAAGTTGTGATGTCTTGGATAAGACAAAGACCAACTAAGACCAATTGTGTGAAGTGTTTATCTTGATAAGAATCCACACTATTCCTTGAATATTTGTTTTGTCAAGGAATGGTTCTTGACTGGGGAAACTTATATGTCAAGGGGACAGTGGGAGCCTTAAAAAATTATGAAAGAGTTTCAAGATTTAATCAAGAGTAAAACCTGTATTTTATCACTAGCACACGACTTAAGGTTTGCAACCTATCGTGTTGACATAGCTCCTGTTTCTGTGTCTGTTCCTATTAAGTTGACTATGCATATGAGTTTTGTTAATTCTAAATTGTGTGCATAATAGCTTGGAAGCATTGGTGGGCCTTGTGCTACCTGGTGACAAGAAATTAAGATTGAACAAGTTCAATCCATGTAAGGCTGAGTTTGTCACTAACCTTGTCTTGTGATTATGGTCTTGACAGATTCACATGGATAGGAACTCATATACCATAAAATCTAAGTTTCATAAGGTTTCTCTCCGATTCATGAAAATGATGGTGAGGAAACGCTTTCACTAAGTAGATTTTAAGTAGATAACAATTCTGATATTTGCATTTTCAAAATTCGTTAGTGGAGCGTGTGTGGTTAACCGGCACACTAACATGAACTTGTAAGAAATGGCAAAGGTCTAAACAATTGAGACTATGATTACAACATCCCTTTTCATAGTTCTGGAAATTGTTTAGACACACAAGTGAGCTATCTAAGGAAAGGTGTATGAATCAAAATTTCAGAAGTCTAGCTGATTTCTGGAAACATGTCAAAGCTAGTGGGAGCATCAGTGTTATGCTAATAATCATCATGTTAGTGGGAGCGTGATAATTATGATTATTATTATTGCAAGCTAGCAATGTTAATTATAGAAAACAAAAGTTTCAATTCGTGAAGTTGCAGATGTTGAAAAAATGTTTTGCTATAATTAAAGGAGAGGAAATTATACTTCAACTCAATTCTAAAAGGTTAGATTGAGATTTTAATCATCTTTAGTCATGGATATATATATATATGTATTTTATATTTGAATGGTTCACCTTAAGGAAATTCTATATATATTGCGTTATCAAAATTCGATTATGATTACGGCATCCCTCTTCATAGTTAAATTTTGAAAACATGGCAAATAAAAATATTGTAGCAAAATACTGGTCTAGTATCATGTATTTATGTGAGACATCATGAACCGTGTCCCATATGCTTCGGATATATGATCGATTTCATGTGCTATAATCGTGTCCCATATGCTTCGGATATAGGATCGATTTCATGTGCTATAATATTCATCCTTTCTAAATTTTCTAAATGCTCAGGGCATTTAGAAGGGAAAAGTCTAGAAGTGGATATGACTAAAGTGAGTAAGCAATTGTCGAGGACAATCTGAGGTTTGCCAAAGATTGGTTGCTCAGGGACATTTGGAAGTATAGTGTTAATTGTGGTAGGACCATATTGACATTTTCTGAAAAGAGACAACTCTTGTTCAGAAGTGATAGTCAAAATGGGACTATGGAAATGTCTCCATAGGTGGAAGTTATTCAATCTGTGTAAGATTAGAAAACCTTAATGCAAGAAGGATGTTCAAAGCAATGTACTTTGAATATGAGACTTCATTTTCATAGAGTTGATCTCCTTTGGAATCCTCTGTAATGACTGATGACAAGGTTTTGGTGACCTTGTGCATAATCATTACGAGAGGATCAATGCATATAAGTTTAAAATCTAATAGATTCTTGGTAAATGGTAGGAATTAGGAATTCTTACATTTACAATAAGGATTTGGGATTGTGAAATGAGCATCATTGGAATCATGTTCAATTGATCTATTTCACAAAGTAAAGATCATAGACAAACATAGTGTGCATACTTGGAGTATGGCATAACTATTGTTTAGAAAAACAAAGTGTACATGCTAGGAGCATGGGACAACTATTGTTTTATTCAAGTATTAAGTTGATTATTTGAAACATTATACAATGAGTAATGTGTAATCAATATGGTGATAAATAAAAGGTGGTTTTATTTATATTCAAAAGGGTTCTGAGACCATATTGGATTCGATTATTATTGTGTTTCACTTTGCATGTTTTGACTTCCAGAATAGCTAAGTTATTCTTTCCGAATGACTAAGTTATTTAAACACTCCACAGTCGTTCATATGTTGGAAGTAGGTATGAATTAAGACTGTCATGAATCGAGGTTGTAGATGGCTAAATGTGTTTAGACATAGCAATGGTTGCTACAACATTCATGAGGGCTCATAAGTTATGAGTATTGGAATTAACCCGCGCTCACTTGCATCACTTCATGGAATTTATCTCGAGTGATCGTGAGACGGTAATGTCATATAAGTCTTCAAACCTAGAGATATGATTTGTTACCTATGAGTTGGTTGTGCATTGATTGCACGTAAACGCATCAGTAACTTGATGTTATAAAACGTGCCTTTGTGTACAATTCAGCGAGTAGTAGAACAAGCATATGATTCGAAGTTTATCTGTTCCTTCTAGAAATAGAAGCGATATCTGGGCCCCTCGATGATTTTGTTTTGACCCATGTACCGGGCCCGATCAGAACTAAATTGATGTGTTCAGTTAAGTTCTTTGTCAAACAAATCGGAAATCGAGAAATAACTGCCAGACAATAAGTACGACGTTGTTCCATGTATTTGTCCGGCTAATATCATGAGAACAGAGGATTATATGATCACTTATCTAAAATGGCGCTTCATAGTTCAACAGAGTTTTAGAGAGCTACGATAGCTGGTTGGTTCCTGAAGTAACATACGCAAATACAGTTATTAGACTTATCCAAGTGGGAGTCTGTTGGATAAGGTGTCTAAGTCCATAACTTATTTGGTATATACTTGACCCGACCCGGCATGGTCCATTTGGGTTGCACTTCACCCAAACTATTTATGGATAATTTTATGAGAATTGTATACTTACGATTTATTAATATATTATAAGTTATAATATATTAATATAAAGTCATAATATTTAATTAGTTTTAATCTTGAATTAATTATGAATTAATTTAGTGATTAAAAGGAAGACTAATTAAATCATGGGCTATTATATTTATATGGTGTGGGCTAATACTCATTTGTTAATGGGCTAAGCTTATATGGAAGTCCATGGATGATCCATGGAGCTTTTAACCCATGGATCCTTGGAAAGGAAAAGACATGGGTTATTAGGGTTTCACCCTAACCATGCACACTATATAAACAAGCTTATGTTGCATGAAATAAAACCCTAGTGTGTGTGTAAGGTGTGGCCGAATTCTAAGAGTTAGTATACTCTCTCATATATTTTCCAAGTTTGTGGTGATTTGTGATTTCCACTTGAGGCATTCACATTATTGGTGTTTGGCTCTCAAACTCCAAGGAATCAACAATCAACAAAAGGTATGTAATTCATCTAGTTCTTTTATGTTAAAAGTACCCCATGCCATGCTAGATAGGTTATAAACCTTGGAAAATAATATTTTGCATGTACCTTAGACAAACATAGATCCAAGGTTTATTAGGGTTTCATGTACACTTAGGAAGTGTTAGAATGCTCAAAACCCATCACCTTGGATCTGTGATTTCTTCCTTGATAGCAACCTCCAGAAGGTAAAAAGTTAGCATCTTGATCACTCCATCTTGTAGATCTAGACTTTTTCTCTTTTGAGACACTTTTTGGTCCCAAAGTGGCGATTCTTGAGTATGGCATGTTCTTGACCCTATAAGTCGTCCTTTCAAACCTTAAGGAGGGTCTTGAGTCATAAAAATGTAGTTTTGTTGGTTAGGTTTGCTCCATGCATTCTTTAGAGGGTCTTAATGCATTAAGATGTTGTACTTTAGAGTATTAGGCACTTAATGGACATGCAAAGTCATAAAGTTGGAAACTTTATGACTCTTTATGGTATTTTAGCCTTAGATTTGGAAGTTGGACGCGAGATCTTAACACATTAAACTCTTAATGTGTTTTTGGGAAGACTGGGTGTACCCCCTGCATAATTTGAGTACACAACGCGTACGTGGTCAACTTCCCTGACGGTGGCCAATGCTCGAGTACGCCCCATGTACACGCCTTGAGTTGACTTGGATTGTGTTTGAGAATTGTTTATTTGGATGGATAGGTGTCGATCAGAGTTGAGATTCGCAGTCGGGACCTTATCAGCTATTGTTCAGATTGAGAGGTGAGTTTTCCTTATTATACTTGTGGGTCGAAGGCACCAAGGCTGACCCATTGGATTGGATATCCTGTTATATGATAGTATGTTATTATGATGTAAAGATTTTTTTATATCGGTATCCTAATATATAGGATGTTAGCATGCGGTAGTGATCTATAGATCTGGTTGTTTGTATGTTGCCTGGTTATATGTTATATGTTATGTGTATGTCAACATGTTATGGTTTGGGTTGAGGCGGTCCTGCTTTGTGCTGAAGGCCAATATACACAGGGCGGCTCGGATAGGCTGTAGGCCCTGCGAGGTGGTCCAGTCAGGCCGAAGGCCCGACAAGCGGTTCGGATAGGCTGTAGGACCTGCGAAGCAGTCCAGTCATGTCGAAGGCTCGGGAGCTGAAACATCCCAAAATTTAAGACCAAAAATTTCTTTTTAATAAAACATTACTTTAACCAAAGACATCATTCCAAAACATAATCTGAGTATAAGTTTTCAAAACACATGTTTATTATCAGAGTAAACATTCCCAGACTGACTAATCTATGGTGTGTGCCATGCGATCACCCCGAGCTCCTCCCTCCACTACCGGAAGTACCTGAAAACAAAACTGAAAACCGTAAGCACGAAGCTTAGTGAGTTCCCTACCTTACCACATACCATGCAAAACCATATACTTCACATACTGGGCCACGCCTGCTATCCTGGGCCTCGCCCTCTACTTCGGGCCTCGCCCGCTACAACGGCTCCGCCTGGCTTCGAGCCCCGCTCAGATACAGATCTGTTTCACTTAGGCCTCGCCTGTCACGGGGCCTCGCCCACTAACATATAATAGCACATAAACATATCACATAACATTACATAAACTAAACATATACTAACAACTCTTGCTCTAAGGCCTCGCCTATCTCTGGACCCCGCCCGTGTCCTGCTACTGATGAGTCATGAAACCTCGTCCATACTCCTGCAGATATTGAGATACGGGCCCAGCCCACCCTCACTCCTTTCCTAACTTGGGCCTCGCCCCTGCTCTGCTGCTACTGAGATGTGGAACACCATCCACACTCTGCTATTGGTGAGATATGGGACCTTGCCCACACTCACCTCCCTACCAGGCACATACAAGCATCACACAGACAACAAGTATAAACTATCACATAAACCGCTCCTTGGGCACCCGCCCTCTATCATTGGACCTCGTCCGAATATCATACTAGCATACTGTGCCTAGGGCTAACCCCCGGGTCTTCTACTCATAACTACATGGGCCGACATTGTGGCCGTAGACCCATTCATACAAAGGGAAACTCACCTGATGTTGCTGAACTGCTGTTGCTAACCCCTTTGACCGCTACCCGACCACTGACTCCGAACTGCTGCTCCACTAGCTCCCCGAGCTACCAATATCAACATAACACTCAGTCTAACTGACCTTCAAAGGTCAACCAAGTCAACTCTGGTCAAAGTCAAAGTCATGGTCAGAGTCAACCTTCTAGGTCAACCCTACTCGTCGAGTCACCCTACTGACTCGCCGAGTTCATAAGTCCAGAGTCCTTCCACTCGCGACTCTACTCGCCGAGTCAGCCCCTGACTCGCCGAGTCTACTGATTCCCGATTCCTGTCCTGTCCAACTCACTGAGTCCTGGCTCGACTCGCTGACTCGAGACTTAACTCGAAGGTTTGGGACCACGCGACCTGACTCGCCGAGTCTAAGAACAGACTCGCCGAGCACACGGCAATCTTCATCCAACTCGCCGAGTTGTTCATGCTCATCTTCATCCGACTCGACGAGCTGTTCATCCCACTCATCGAGTTCCTCCTCATCTTCAAGCTACTCGCCGAGTCCACTCGAAGGACTCGCCGAGTCCATTAAGATCCACTTACATGCAGAGGACTTCCGAGTCATGCATGAACTCCAAACTGTAGATCTACCCTTCCCAAGCCTATTCCCCACGTAAAGTTGCAAACTTTACGTGTAGAGAGGGAGATCTAGGCAAAATGCACCAATAACTAGGGTTTAAGACCAAGAGGCTCCAAAATCCACCCAATGGCTGATACTTTACAGGATTCTAAACCAAAACAAGCATGGATCTGAGGTAGCAACCTCAGATCTGGACCTCAAGCTCAAGATTGATCTTAGGCATGGCTTAAAAGCCCCAAAACTCATAACCAAAGAAGATCTAAAGGAGGGAAACGAATTGATACCTTCAAATGCTCTGAAATGTTCCCCAAACTTCAGATCCAAAGCCACTCCTTGATGCTTCAAAGATTCCCACTTCTTCTTCTTCTTCTTCTAAATCACTCAAAAATGGCCAAAAGCATGAATCATCACGATGGGGGCTTAGGGTGCGGCGTTCTGGGTGTGAGAGACAGTAAAGGAGCCCTAGGAAGAAGATTGAGACGTTTAAATAGGCTCCAAGCCCCGGATTTAGGGTTTTCCTCGCACAGACCAGACTTGCCGAGTCCACTTGGCCGACTCGCCGAGTTGGTCACTTACTCCTCGACCCGGATCCCGCTCCGACTCGCCAAGTCCTTCCTTGGACTCGCCGAGTCCCTCTTAAATTTAGGGTTTCCTTTACTTTCTTGGCTTTCAAAATCTTGGGTGTTACAGGAGCGGTCCAAATAGGCTATAGGCCCTACGAGGTGGTCCAGTCAGGCTAAAGGCTCATGTATGCATGCTGTTGTTTGATATGTTTTATGTGGTGGTACTTTATGGGAAACTCACTAAGTTTTGGCTTACGATTTAGTTTATTGTTTCAGGTACTTCTGACGATCGCAGGAAGGCGAAGGCGTGACCGTACACATCCTGGATTTTTATGTTGTTGATCTTGGGAGACTCTGATTTTAAAAAATATTTTTGGAAACAATGGTTTTGTAAACACTTTTACTAGTAAAAGGGCCGTTTTAAAAAGCCCCAAAACCCCAACCAATTGGATTGTGCTAGTTGTCTTTGTGACTCTTGCATGTGTATTGTAACGACCGAAAAATTCCAACCAATTTAAATTTTTCAAAAGCAACCCGATTCCATTAAAGTTATTACAAAAAGGTTTTCAATACAATTAAATTGAAGTATTCCCAGAATCTCATCACAATATAAACATGAGGAGCGGTACGATCACGCCTTTGCCTTGCCACGGTCTCCTGAAGAACCTGAAAAACATAAAACCACAACTGTAAGCCCGAAAGCTTAGTGAGATATCCCCAAAATACCAACCACATATACCATACACGCATAACATGCCATATCATATCCGATCACAGAACAGCCATGCACTTCGGGTCTACTGTGTGACTGGTCCGCCGCACCGGCCAACAGTCCACCTGGTCCACCCTCCGAGTCTAGCCATATACCTCGAGTCTGCAGTGTGATTGGTCCGCCCGCACCGGGCCTTCAATCCACCTGGTCCACTCTCCGAATCTAGCCACATACATCGAGTCTGCAGTGTGATTGGTCCGCCCGCACCGGGCCTTCAATCCACCTGGTCCACTCTCTGAGTCTACAGTATGACTGGTCTGCCCGCACCGTGCCTTCAGTCGGCCTGGTCCACTCTACGAGCCTCGGCACGTCTGGTCCGCCCTCTTGGGGCCTACAGCCTATCCGGACCGCTCGCTGGGCCTTCGGGACAACCGGTCCGCCCTGGGTATCTTGGCCTACAGCACAAAGCAGGACCCGCCTCAACCCAACTCCAGTCCAAACAACCATCTGCACATAAACATACAATCATATAACAATTCACAGTCAACAAACCGATTAACAGATCACATAACATATCATCATCCTAACTAGGATACCGACCTAACCGGTCACTAGTAGGGATGTCAACGGGGGCAAACGGGACGGGGATTGGATCCCCCGCCCCCGCCCCCAAATTTTTCCTGTTCCCCCGCCCCCGCCCCCGCCCCCGGAATCTCCATCCTTTCCACCCCCGCCCCCGCCCCCGAATTCCCCTTCTGACCCCCGCCCCCGCCCCCGTTTCCCCGCCCCCGATTAATTTTGGGCTACCTTATTTGGGCTAAAAGAATTTTTTGTTTGGGCTAAAAGAAACTATTTTTTGGGTAACAAATATATATTTATAACATAACTTTACATGTTACAAACAACTAAAAACATGTTTTTTTGTAGAATTTTTGTATGTAAAAATCATTTTATTGTTTATTATATTTATATAATTAATATATGTCAATTTATATAATTTATTAACGGGGCCCCCACGGGGGTTTCGGGACGGGACTACCAACCCCCGCCCCCACCCCCGAAACCAAAATGGGGGTTAACCTTGCCCCCGCCCCCGCCCCCGTCCCCGATTTTTTTCAACAAATGCCCCCATACGGGACGGGGCCCCCACGGGACTTTTTGACATCCCTAGTCACTAGCATAGTATCACCCTACATCTCAGGATACCGATCTCAACCAGGTCTCTAACATATACCATCCTAGCTACCAGGATGCAACATATCAAAGCAATAACCTACAACAGATACCCGAATCTCAATCCGATAAAGGGCCGTCCTTGGTGCCTTAGACCCTGTTGATATAGTGAGGATAACTCACCTCGAAACTGCCGACTGAAAAGATAAGATCCCGCTGCTACAAACTCCGACACGAACTCCTCCACTGAACAACACCAAAGCACTGAACTCAAAACAATATCCAACAATTACCAAAATGCCCTTGGAAATCACTGGTCAACCCTTGGTCAAAGTCAAAGTTAACCCCTGACTGACTCTACTCGCCGAGTCAACCCGATGACTCGCCGAGTCCCCATGCTCAGCATTTCCTTCAATCCGCGACCCATCTCGCCGAGTCACCCCGAGACTCGCCGAGTTCAAAAACTCTGAGTCCACTCGCACACAACTCACTGAGTCACCCCTTGACTCACCGATTCACGGCTCAACCAGAAAAGATTGGGACTCTTCGACAAGACTCGCCAAGTCCAAGAACAGACTCGTCGAGTCTAAGGCTATCTTCAACTTACTCGCCGAGTGGTTCTTCCAACTCGCCGAGTTCCAGGCCATCTTCATCCAACTCGCCGAGTTGTTCTTCCAACTCGCCGAGTTCCAGCCTATCTTCAAGCAACTCGCTGAGTCTACCCATGTGACTCGCCGAGTACCACCGGGTCTGAATCCATACCGAGGCTTTCCAAGCCATGCAGATGATCCAAACCATAGATCTACCCTTCATAAGGCCATCCATCACGTAAAGTGGCAAACTTTACGTGAATCCAAGGAGATCTAGGCATTTTCACTCTAGGGTTAGGGTTTGGGACAAGATAGCTCCTTCAATCACTCATAAACAGGGACTTTATGACATACAATACCATCCCAAGCTTAGATCTGAAGTAGCATCCTCAGATCCAAGCTTCTATCTCAATTTAGATGTCATATCAACCACCACACATGAACCCATGAAGAAATAGCTTAAGGAAATGGTTCCTTATCCTTAGAATGAGCCCAACCAACTGTAGATTCCTGATCCCCCTTAAGCTTCCTAATACAAGCCTCCAATCTTCAAGCTTAAAGCACCAAATATCCTTCTCCAAGCTCTAATTCACTCAACAATGGGGTCTCCTCACGAATTTAGGGCTTCTGGAACTCAAGGAATGATAAGGAGGCTGGGGAGAAGATATGATGTTCTTTATATAGGGCTCATCCTCCAGATTTAGGGTTTTCTCCACTCAGCGCCTACTCGCCGAGTCCATCCGCTGACTCGCCGAGTCGTCCACTTAACACGCGACCAAAGTCGCGACCCTACTCGCCGAGTCCACCCATGGACTCGCCGAGTCCACCCATGGACTCGCCGAGTTCCCCTTTCCCAATTTACTCTTTTAGCCCTTCAACTTTACTCTGGATATTCCGGGATGTTACATGTATATTGGGATGGGACCATTTGTATAATGGGATGAGCATGTTATTATGTTCGGTGGGTTGGACCCATTATTATACATGTTGGGCTGGGCTCATTGTCATGTATGTTGGACTAGGGTCATTATGTATGTTGGGCTAGGCTCATTTAGTTATATGGTGGGTGGGCCCATTTATATGGTATGTGGTATTTTAGGGGAACTCACTAAACTTTGTGTTTACGGTTTATGTTTAAAATGTTTTCAGGTACTTCTTCTTTCAAAATGAAGAGTATGGCTTGATTGCACTGCATCCCTGGAGATTTATTCTGCAATAATTGTTTACGATTTTATTATTGATGTTTTGAGAATACTTTTATTTTGGTCGTCTTTGTAACAATGAATGAATGATTTTGATTTATTTAAAATAAATTTATATTCAATATTTTTGGGACGTTACAGATAAATATATAAATATGTTTTTAAGAGCAATTATGTAGATTGATTAAAAAACTCAATAGCTTTTTCTTAAAGATTATATTAAATAGCTTTTAGATTTGAATCATTTTGATTAAACTAAAAGTTCAACATTCGTACGTCCAAACGAAACTCTTTTTTTTTAGTTCGAGTTTTTTTTATTAAAAATTAAAAGCTAGAAACTATAAAATACTCCCTTTAAAAAAATTATCCGCATTAACAATATACTTTAGAGAAATTGCAATCCTACAGACCTTCTTTTTAACTATTAAAATTTTCTCTTTATTTATATAATTAATTTGATATAACTCAAATTGTGGTCTCAATCACAAACAAATGAGTCGAACTAAGAATGACTATGGCTATAAATGGAATGTAAAAGAATAGAACAAGTGTCCCAAGGAAATATGCACAAGAATAGGGTTAGAGGGCATGCCATTTCCAAGTGAAATCTTCAAATCTCATGATCCGATCGTTCGACTTCATGCTAACACCTTTCTCTCTTGTCCACATAACACATAGTTGCAGACGCTAACACAATTTTCACTAGTAACATTACACAGACCAGACCTAAAAGACCAATCAGTAGCAATAACGAAGATTAGGTATGGAAGATAAGGCTGCAGATACAATGTTGACAGTAGCTGATAAGGCTCCGGTTACCTCCGAGAGAAAGATTCGGTCAGACCTCGACAACAACCTCCCTAAGCCATGTATGTATGTTACTGCATGTGTGAAAAAATAATCGATATCTTGAAAATATTTTGGGATGTGACTTTTTTTTTATGTTTTGGGTACTTTCAGACATGGCACGAGCAGTGACTGCCCCTGATACCGATCATCCGAATGGAACATCGGGACACAAACATAACAACATGTCTGTTCTTCAGCAACACGTAGCGTTCTTTGACCAAGATAACAACGGGATCATCTTTCCATGGGAGACTTTTAAAGGCAAGCTTTATATATGATCTGTTCAGCTGTATATGATCACTTTACATGATCTCATAATTAACACGAGTTTTTAAATTATACAGGGTGTCGAGACCTTGGATTCAACGCGCTCGCTTCATTTTTATTCATGGTATTAATCCATATGGCTATGAGTTACGTCACTTTGCCTGTAAGTTGCTAATCCATAAAATTGGTGCTATTTCACCTTTTTGGGTCAATTTCTTTACTTTTCATGTTCACTTTTGACGTAGACTATATGATACAATGATCCCAAGAACTTATTATAGGTGGAAAATGATATGATGTTCCATTTCAGTATGAGAAAAGTTCAAAACTCTGACAAAATCCACTACAGTTCTAAAATTGGGAACGCGCTCTTTTGACCTCAAAAATGTCAAACTTTCTGTTTCAGTAATGAGTACTGTATATACTTACAAGACCCTTAAATTGATCACCCATTAATCGACCACTAATCGAACCTTGTGGCCTAAAATTGTACTTTTTTGATGAGCGTTTTCTGATATCAAACTATTAATTTCTTGACAAGAACAAGTAGGTCTTATGAACATATATGGTGATTAATTTTAAGCGACGATTTTGCATTGCTGTGTTCTAATTGGATTAATTGTGTACATGTGGATGTTGTGGTAGACTTGGTTGCCATCACCTTTCTTCCCCATTTACATAGAAAACATACACAGGGCGAAGCATGGAAGTGATTCCGCGACTTATGACACCGAAGGAAGGTTAGGAAATTAAGTTGGTCTTAATTGGTCTTGGTAGGCATTCAATTCTAATTAATTAATTAATTTCGTTTGTGATTATTGCTGTGGCATGCAGGTTTATTCCAGCCAATCTTGAGAACATTTTCAGCAAATACGCTCGCACAGTTCCTAATAAACTCACATTCAAGGAGCTTTGGCATATGACTGATGCCACTCGCAACGCCTTTGATTTCTTTGGCTGGTAATTTTTAGTGATCACTTTTAGGGTTATTTTCATCAATAGCGATAATGAGGAGGGCAAAGACGAAACATTATTTGAGATCTAGTAGTCTTTGTGACTTTGTCCTTGATTATGTGGAAGATCTATTAGTAGTAACGACATGCATGTTTTGTAACGATGTATATATAGGACTGCAAGCAAGTTGGAATGGGGAGCTCTTTATGTGCTTGCAAAGGACTCAGAGGGCTTCCTATCAAAAGATTCAGTAAGGCGTTGCTTCGATGGAAGTTTGTTCGAGCATTGTGCCAAGAAGCAAAAGAGCGATCCAAGTAAGATGGGATGATCGTTATTAATTATATGTATGGGCATCGACCTAGCGAACTATGTTACTAACTTTTGTATTCGCAAGATACTCATAGTACGATTCCTTTGGACATTAGATTAATTAGATGTTATTTTAATAGGTTTATGGGTTAATTAATGACATTTTGAGCCATGAGCATTAGAAAATCGTTTTTTTTATTTATTGTCGTCGTCTAATTAAAAGGGTTAACACTACTCGATTGGTTCGAGGTCGATTGCTGCTAACAATTTAAAAAAAAAAAAAAATTAAAACTGATTCCACTATCAAAATCTTAATTAATGCGCAAGCAAGACAAACAAATTTAATACGGCCGCAAACGTAGAACATCAAGAATTTTTTAAAACGTCGACATAAAAATTAAAAAAAATCCTGCCTAGCTAGGGACAACTTTAGAGATATATGATGGCGACTGAAATTAAATATTAGAATTGTCAAGTGTTACAATCATTCAATCCTTTCTATTTCAGTAGGCCATAGTTCATGATCTCATTACGACGTGCATTGGTAATAAAAGCGTCAAAATATTTATAAACAAATACAAACAAAATTACTTTTAGTCATGAGATTCGTTTAACACTACAACTATATACAAAAAACATGGTAATTTATTACTGCAACTATGCAAACCTCCTCGTCTCACACCACTGTCTCGTTCAGATTAGCAGCAGCTGCAATGGCAGCAGCTACTCCGGTGGGATGCGCTGTTAAATTAGGGTTGTTCCTCCTCTCTGCACTCAACACACCCTCCGCATCTTCCCTCGTAGCCACTTTATCCGCCGGTAGCTTCACCGTTGCATCCTGTTTATTAAGTATAGTTTCCCGACGTAATAATTAAATATATATAGATGACGAATCAAAAACAAGATTAACTAATTTCATATTTTTTGTGCAAGAATACTTACTGTAAGAACTTCGCTAAGTCTGACTTTATCTTCTTCGCGAGTTGATGCGTTCAAAGTGGCAGCTGATTGAGCTTGAGCTGCAAGTCCGCCGGGGATCACCAGGTTGCTGCCAGTAGCCCTCACTTCCGCCGCTTGAATTGCCGCAGCATCACTCCGCTCCACCGGTTTGTTCCCGGTTGTCCTTGATGCAGCTTCAAGTGCTTCTCCGATCGTAATAAAACCTTGCTGATGCAAATCTCCAACCCCACCTTCCTGCTGGAGTATCGGTGTTGCCTTCACATACCGCCGCACCACCTGCCGGAAAATTGACAAACGGACTCATAAGTTCACAACGACGTCAGATATAATAATATTTTCAATCAAGTGAGATCCAGACCTCTCCCGCAATTGTTTCAGTGACAACACGGGCACCGGGAACCTCGGTGGCTGTAACAGCAACTCCTTGATCACCGGTGACGGTGAGATCATCATGACTGACCAACCCTGCTCTCTCGTTGATTGTAGCCGCAGCCTGCATGGCGGCGGCGGTTCCACCCTTCTGGGTTTGTCCAAATACCGTCGTCTCAGCTGCTTGCATCATGGCGGCATCTTGTGGCGCCACCGGTTTGTCAGCTAGTTTGCCGGAAACTTGAAATACATCCCCATATTTTATAGGTTCTTTTTGCTGCCTTTGCACTTCCTGAGGTCGTTCTGGTTGATCCTGACTCATCTTCGCGGTTACCAATCTGTGTCTCCGAGTTGCTCCACCACTGTTGGTCGCCGGTGTTTATATACGCTGGCGTCAATAGGGTCTTCGGTAGACGCGTATAAAGTGGACCAGGAGACACGTGTTGTACGAAGAAGGTGAGCGTGGCAGCTCGATAAACAAGGGTGCCACCAAACGCAAATACTCATTTGTTTTTAGCACGGGTGGCATTTTAAAGGGGGTTCGAAACAAATAAAAAAAAAACGTATCTTTTTATTATTTTATTATTAAAAAATGGTGACACGAAACTCAAATATTCTGTTTGATAATCTAATTCGGTTTGAATAAATATCTGTCGACCGAAACTCAAGATGAAATAATTTACGAGAAGAAAAATGTAAGGGACGATTGTGATTTTGTAGACCAAAATATTCTAAATAAATAATAGGGTTTTTTTTATTTTTTTTTATTTTTCTTTTGTAATTTGTCATATTCTTATTTAATTTGTTAAATTTCATTTTATGGTTATTTTGAATTATATATTTTTTTTTCTACATATCATTTTATGAGTATTTTTCTATTTAATTAAATTTTATATAATATTTTAATGTAATAATTTGAATAAATATAGCAATAGATAGATATTTATTTCACTAATAAACTTACATTTTAATTTCAAAAGTCCTAAAATTAAAGCTCAATAGTTTTTTTTGTTTTAATTTAAAAGATACAAAACATTTACATTATAATAAATCATTATTTTTTCTTATTTTCTTATAAATTCAAAGTTCTCAGATATTTTGACATTTATATTTAATTTGTTTTTTAAAATTAACTCATGTAATACATGGGTCTCATAACTAGTGAGAAAATATATATATATATATATATATATATATATATATATATATATATATATATATATATATATATCAATCGATAAAAAAGTAACTATTATATTTTCATATTTGAGGAGTGGCTTACTCGTGAAACGCTTTGAGGATATGGATGATATATTGTATGTCCAGGTTCTAATTCGGTTGGCCGTGTGTTTCTATGTCCAAGAAGATTTGTTTGTGATGACCGCAGGTCATGAGACATAATCTCATATTTATATGAGGGATTAGTCGTATACGCATAAGCTGACTCGAACGCCCTTGTTATGAAGACTCACACTACAAGAAACACGAGTAATAGCGGCGACAAACATTGTCGCTAAAAGTCTGGTATGTCGCCGTTAAAAAGGTCATGGTCGTTGTCTCGCTATACGGGCGACTCAACCAATTTGGAGGTTCTAAGCGAACAAAAAACTAGGACCCTTCGGTTTTATAACTTAAACCAAACCTCAAACTATTTGTTAATGCATCTTAGCTAATCACTTATATAAACATAAAGTTTGCTGAAGTTTTGGTCTCCTAACCGATGTGGGACTCAAAGGTAGAGTTAATATGAAACAAGAGGATGATCGAGCTTATATAAGAGATGAGAGTTGGATGAGTTTCATCCATGAACGATGTGAGATATGTTTAAGTAGCTTTCAAAATAGAATGAATGAAAGGTAAACAAATAGATTCGAACCTAAGACCCTTAATTTGATAAACCAACGCCTTTACCACAGGCCCAGCTCCAACTTGTCGTTGTAACCCAAGAAATATGTGTGTGTGTGTGTGTGTATATATATATATATATATATATATATATATATATACATAGACATATATAATTAATAGAAGAAGCTTTAAAATTGGGGCCTTAAGCCCTTATTTAGTTTTACAAAAAGTAGAGTCGGTCTTGCCTCGCTACAAATGCTCTATACGTCACCGCTATTGCTCTTCGTCGCCACCAATACCCTGTCACCGCTAAAACCCTATCGCCGCTAGATAATACACTTAAAACACACACACACACACACACACACACACATATATATATATATATATATATATATATATATATATATACACGCACACACAAAATATATACATTCCACATACAAAATTAAAAATAAAAAGGTGATGAAGTCGAGTTTTCAGTGGGGAGAAGAGGAAAGGAAAAGAAAAGCAGAAAAAACGGAGAAGAAATAAGAAAAAAAACTCACATGCAGAAGTTTAGGGACGTCGACGCTGATGAAAGGTCATCGATTAGGGCTTTGGCGGTAAAATTTTGACTCAATCGACGAGCTCAAGGGGGAATAACAAAATCAACGGTAAAATTATGTGGAGTGAATTTTACTGTAGAGATGAGGAACACACATAACAAAAGAGGAAAGAAAAAAGCGAAATGGGGTATATTCGTGAAGACCTTTAGCGACGGCGCAAACGTATTAGAAAGGTATATTAGCAGTGACGGGGAAACTAATTGCGGCAACACGTGCCAGAGGAGGTTTTGGCTTCATCTATTTAGACTATTAGTGGTGATAGTGTCATCTCTATTGTTGTCGTTGTTATTGGTATTGTACACAAGGTGGTCAAAGTCGTTGGATTTGCAACAAAATCGACAGATAAGGTGTAATCTCAAGTTTTCACACGGATCGGGGTTGAAGACTATTAGCGGCGATATCCAACGAGGTTGATGGTTGTCGTCATTAATAGTGGTTGTCGCCGCTGATAATGGTTATTCTTGTAGTATGTCTTTCCAATAAAAACTAACAAATAATTATAAATTAATCTATGTTTAGTTTATACTCTATATATCCAACATTCCCTTTAAGCTAAATTCGAAGCACTTTTAACTGTCTTCAAACATTTATGATTTTTTCAACATTTTACATGGTTAATTCAATTTAGTTGCAAATTACTGGCTACCATGTTCATTCATCAGCCTCTCCATAATATAATCAAGACTATAGTCAAGGAACGGATGAATATTCTTTGTAGCAAACAACATAGGATAAGAGAAGAAATAGTACAAGGTTGATATGTAAAAAGAAAGATGGTCCTTTCTTCTTTTTTGTCACATCATGCTTTCTTTTTTCAGAACTCATACATCCATTTCAAAGCAGTAGAAAATATATAATATTATTTGATATCATGTTTCTTTCATTTAGTATTATATATTGTAAGGCCGTGGAGAGTGGGTGCGGTCTTTATCGTACCTTTTGCCACATAGGCAGGGGAACACCGTCCCCTGATTGCGATTTGGTGTGGTTTAGGCCACAGTGCGGTAGATTTTTGATGCACTTTCTCTCTTTCTCCTCTTTTATTTTTCTCTCTCTCTTCTCTTTCAACCAATCACATTTTTTTCTTTTCTCTCTCTTTACCATAATCTCACTCCCTTGGTGTGTCATGAAACCACACTTGTGTGGTAAAAAGTGACGTGATGTATATGTAATGGTAAAGTGAGTGTGGTTTCGGTGGCACCACTCCCTCCAACCTAAGAGGTGGCACCACTCCCTTCAACCTAAAAACCCACACATGAAAAGATGTATTTCCCCTTTTTTTAATTCCCAGCAACATACTTTTGTACATATACTTTTACTATATGTTGTTTTCACCTTATCTCTTGACACGCCTCTATCGACCTATGTGAGAAACCCTAGCTTTTATCTATGTAACAAGCAATGAGCTAAATTTTTCCATGGCAAGAATTTAAAAGGAGTTGGTGCCATCTTTTCTTTATTCTTTTAAACCAAAACATGTTTGTTCTTTTTAACATATATTTTCTTATGTCCCAATGTCCAAGTAACAATCTATGACATTCCCATTTTCACGGCCAGAAAAGACCGATTTTGTTTATGCTTTATAAAAATCAGAGTACCTATTTTAATAAAAATGTTGCAGAATTTGTTCCCAGAATGTGACATCCCCAAAATCACGGCCAGAAAAGACCGGTTTGTTTATGCTTTGTTTAAAAATCAGAGTTACATTTTAAATGAAAGTGTTGCGGAATTTGTCCCAAAACAAAATATGATAAAGATTTATTAAAAGCATTTCCATAGAAATGTATTTCATTAAAAGACTCGGGATGTCATGTTCGTACAGATCAAAAGCATAAACAGTACAATATAAGCCTTACTACATTATTTCATATCTACAGGCCTATATCCGTAATCCCTCGTCTAAAACATCACATCTATGCTCATGCGCCACTACCTGTAATACATAAAACTGAGTGGGTCAGGCTTGGGAGCCTGGTGAGCACATAGGGTTTTCAACCCACAATAAATAAGTTTATTAATTTCATCAATCAACAATAAATGTCCTAAACACCTCACTTTACGTCCCTAAACACCTATCATAAGGGACCTAGCCTAAGGATCATCATCGGGACGGACACTACTACTAAGGGGATTCCTCAGCAATAAATGTCCTAAAGGCAACCATGTGGGGGATGGAGTACACCGGTGAACACATCGTTCACAAACACCTACAGGTTGCGAGCCTGCTAGTGTTCCACTGGACTGTCTAGAAGAGTCCGTGGTCGTCATCCATACTCCGCTAGATGACAGAAACAACAACATCAACATCGAGGCCTCTCATCATTTTATCACACATCACCTATTACATCTACCCATGTTTTACCCCAACATTTTCGTAGATATAAAATACATATACAGTTTAAATCATTGAAAACATGTATAACAACGTTCATCCAGCATAGATAGCAAGTAATCAGATAATATGCACACATAGCACGTAATTTATAAAATACTTCATATCTATGTGTAAGCTGAAAGTAACTATGCACTCACCTGATTAGGTGGTGACTCAGCACTCGGACAGCGCTTCGATACTCTCAAAACGATATTCCTTCGATAAAACCTAGTATCGATACCACTAGGGTTTAGTTTAACGCTAACCGCGACAAATTAATTAGTCTGAGTATTATTAAGCGTTAATAATACTTGATATAAATCATAATAATAGCCCAAATAATTATTTTAAGGACCTAATAACATTCCTATAATTATTTGAAAGCTATATTAAAAATTACGTAAGCGTAGCACACTTACAGCGAATTTTATCGAGAACCGGGACTTGATTGGAGCAACGTTTCGAAACCGAAAAACTCCTTTTTCTCAGGACTCCGGGAGCCTCGGGGCTTCCCTAGGGTGCTAAGGGTTTTACCTAGGGCTTAGGAGGGTTTAGATGAGCTAGAGAGAGAAACTAGTGATAGAAAGAAGAGGTTTTGGGGTGAAGAGAAATGGCAGCCTCGCACCTCAATTTATAGGGTCTGGCTTCGGACATTACGCTGGGCGTACCGAGGGTACGCTGGGCGTACTCCTCGGATAAGATTGCCAGCCTCGGACCAGCTGTCTTGCACTCCATCGGACGGATAAGAACCGAAGTACGCGGGGCGTACTTGGCCTCGGACGCGGGGCGTTCTTCGGACGCTAGGCGTATCCTCGCTACGCTGGGCGTAACCCTCGCACCAGGTGTCACCATCCGAAGCGATTTCATCCGACGGCTGGGAGTTCGGCCACGTCATCCTTTCATGCATCAGTTTCGCAAGTTTACTTTCCAACTTTAAAAATTCGTAACTTTCTCATACGAACTCCGTTTTTGACGTTCTTTATATCCACGCGAAGGTGGGAACGTACTCTACAACTTTCGTTTAGACTTCGTCGGCTAATTTTGGCTCGATTTTAAATTTTATATTATTAACGGGCCGGGACATGATTGGTCCGTTAAATCCTCATAACTTCTTCATCCGACATCCGTTTTCGCCCATCTTTTTCTCGTTATGCTACTCTCAACGAGATCTTCGATTCTCGTTTAGGTTGCGTCGGCTAAAAATCGCTCGATCTAATATTCGAATTTCGGGTTGTACACTGCTATTCCGAAACTTCGAAAAATCATAACTTCTTCATACGAAGTCAGATTTGGGCGTTCTTTTTATCGATGTTCTTATTTTAACATATTCTACGACTTTCGTTTAGATCGCTAAGGCTAAATCTCACTCTATCGTAAATTCACTATTTACGCTTCCCGGTGTCGTGCCGGTTTTACCGTAAAACTTCGACGGGTCATAACTTCTTCGTTATAACTCGGATTTCGGCATTCTTTATATGTACGGAAACCTTGAGACATATTCTACAACTTTATGTAGAGACATCGAGCTTATCTCATACTTTAATTTTGACGCTTATTTTTATTCTTTATTAATTATACACTTATAATTAAATAATAAACACATAAACACACATAATTCACATAATACTCAAATATTTCATCTTTATTTCTTCAAAAAGAGTTACAAGAGTTGACCTAGACTATTACATTGACAAAAATGCTTAGCCCTGAAACCCGGGCGTTACACAGAAAAACATGATAAATACGTTATCAAATCATTTCCGAAAAAAAAATATTTTTATTCATTTTAAAACATTTGGGATGTCATGGTCAATACAGAAACATAAGCATAAACAGAACTTACACTCATTATCACTGGTGATTTATATCTCCTTAATCTCTCAGTGTAATGTAACTTCATATCGACACCTGGTGGTTGTCGAGGCCAACACAAATAATAACTCTAAATATTACACACTAAAATAGTGTATAGTGGTAAAGGGATCGAATCCACGGAGATTGGTTCAATTTATAACTCTATGAAAAATCTCTTTGTAAGAATACTTGTAAATTAACAATAAAAATAAAATGGGGGGTTTTGGTGTTTTGAAATACTTGAAACAAACTAGAATTAACTATGATTTAAATAGACAATTTCAACAAAAATAAGGATTTGATGTAAAATCAATAAGGGAGAGATGGTTGACTTAAAGTTTCCTCACTTTGACTTTTGATGAACATATCATTAGAATCCAATTGTGCAATACTTTGATTTAAATCCTTAATTTGGCTATAGTAATCCAAGGAGCTTGAGATTACCTAGACTTTTCTTAATTGTTGAAATGGCTAGAGAAGCTCATAGCAATTTCCTTAGTCAAAGTCACTAATTCCAAATAGCATGTAATTAGTGAAAGTCAACTAGCATCAAGAACCAAAAAGTCACCAAATCCAAGAGGAGTCAATTGCTTTCACTACCATGTTGGAGAAAATGTTTTTATGATTGTGTGAAGCAAAAACAACACAAAAATCATTTGTTGCTTGCTAATTTGAGGATCTTTTACTTAATCAAGAAATCAGCCAACTAATCACCACAAACACATTTAAACTCATGAATAAAAACATACTAGTAGTGATAATATGATAAAATACAAAACATTTCCATAAAGATTTAAGAACAAGTTCATGGATTCTTCAACACCCATCAAAAGTTCAAAGGATTCAACAAAAAGTCAACCAAGATTAGTTTAGCCAAGCATGGATAAACTCAAAAAAATAAAGTTAGATGAGATTGTACCAAACATTTCACAATAATCAAGAGGTGAAATAAAGATGTTCTTGAGGTGTTCTTGGCCTTCAAAAGCACTCCAAACTCCAGAGAGAACAAGTCAAACTCGAACCTTCAAGGCTGAAGAGGCACACCAACCTTCCCAATATAGAACTCTAAGTAAAATCCCGAAAATGCCCTTGTCGGGAACCCACGCGGGCCGCGGGCTTTGACGGGATTTTTGGGCTTCTTCAAGTCTTGGGCCCCCACAGCTAGTCCATTGGCGCAGTTCGAATCCAATCAGCTCCTAGCCTATTTTTCTTCAATATTTCTTCAATTAAAGCCCAATTTGTCTTTCCACATCACTCAAAACTTCCACAAACTCTTAGACATTGATCTTGCACACTCAAGAATTCTCTCGCGCCCTTTCAAATTTAAAGTTCAACACTTCTGCGCCTTCAAGCAATCAACAAGCCTACTCCCTGGATCACCTCCAAAGCTATCAAGCATGACATCCCCACTGCTCTTCAAGTCCAATCGCTTTCCAAAAGATCTCGCACGCTCCCGCTCCTCTAGTTTCCTTAAAATCTGCAACAATGCTCAAGAAACTAGAAAGTACCCGAAATGGTCATAAAAATAACAAAAAGGAAAATATGCATGGAAATTAACTAAAATGCGAATGGAATGTGCTAAAAAAACTATAAAAAGAAGTAAATAAAATGAAGCTATCAAATCACCCCAAGCTTAAACCTTACTTGTCCTCAAGTAAGACAAGACTAAAATGAACTTGGGACAAACTACCCTAGAAATAAAAAGAATGGATAGAACCATGGAACCTGTTCGATGTTAGTCAACATGGCCGTAATTGATCTCGCTGCTATCTCACAACGTTTTCATCCGATGACAATGGGACCATAAACCACAGCCAGGACAACTCCTTTAGGTGAATAAGGAGGGATGGTCAGTCGCAATCTTAATAGAACATGCATACAATGAAGAAAATCTGTAATAGGGAGAAAGCAACTGGATGGGCTCGGGTGGAGCTCTTCTTTAAGTGCACACTCTGCTCTCACGTCTGCCGGTTTCTCTCATGTGTAACTAGGTTTAATCGCTCGGGCACCATTGTAGGAATCGGTTCACTTAGTATTGGCCCAAACCTCCCGTAGTATCCGACTCGACAGTCTCCTAACATCACCAATTTGCGAAAAAAAACAACTCGATCTATATACAATAGAACAGACCTATACAAATGAATATCAAATGTCGGGTGACCAAGATGTTGGAAAATTTGTTCAATAATTGAATCGGCCACCTATCTAAGATAGTTGCAACTGAAAATTTGCATGCCATTTTTTTTTTGTTTTTTTTTTTTTTGTTTTTTGTTTTTTGTTTTTTTTAGTACTTGAAGGTAATGTATTAACAATCGAAATTTTAACAAGAAAACCCTTTGACTCAAAATTTGGTTCCCAAAAGTGTGTAAGTGGAACCGAAAGGGTAATGATATAATCCGAATGGCCTAAGTGTGAAAATGACCATGTGTGGAGCATAAAAATGTAATATAAGCTCCTTTTCAAACGTGTGGTTTTTCAAAGATGATGAAAATGTCCAAATCTTGACTAAAAGACTCTCTAAAATTCTAATAAAATCGCAAAAAGATACGGTGATGTAAAGAGACCGGATATGGATTCTACTCGGGGACAAGCACCAATGCTTCATCCTAACAGTTCAAACATGATCAAGTGTGATCCTCTCAACGGTAGTGACCGTAAGGCTAAGAACATCCATTGCTATAGTATATCCTACAGTTGTTAGTATTGTATGCATAATTCTTCATGAAACTACCTGGCCATGATCACTTACCCCTTTAAGCTACGAGCATCTGATCCCAAGTATGAAATCCCAAACTACAGCTAGTGGTCCCGGTTCGATGGGTGAGATAGCAATAAGATCCTGGACCAATAATGATACAATAACTATAAACCTGTTCCATGGCATCCAAGAGAGGTGAGAATAAACAGACAACAAAAATGCATGAATGCTAATGCCTTAGGCTAAATGTTATGCAAAAATATAAAAGGTGAAAAAGAACAAAATCAAATCTTTTTGGAATTTTGATGTTAAAATACAAAAAATGAATGCAAATTAACTTAAACTAATATGATATGCAACCTAACAAAAAAAAATGCATGAATAATTAAAAGAAAAGGAAATGCCCCACCCCAAGCTTATGAATGCAAATTACTAGCCCGGATCTGCGGGCGTTACACAATCAACACCAAAACATGAGTCTAGTATAAACATTACATATAAATTGTATTATAAATGTCATAGATAACTCTAATATTCTTTTAGTTGAGTCTAGTATAAACATTACATATAAATTGTATTATAAATGTCATAGATAACTCTAATATTCTTTTAGTCGAGTCTAGTATAAACATTACATATAAATTGTATTATAAATGTCATAGATAACTCTAATATTCTTTTAGTTGTTAATCTCACTACATATTATAAAAATACAAGTGTTAGGTTTAAAAAATCTAGTGAGCATACTCAAGGTCAACTCTTAAAGAGTATTGGATGATGTCGATCATCTAAACTCAAAGTCAATCCCCACACTCTCTCTCCGAAAAAAACAAATTTATAGTTTTAAAAATAATGAATCATTACTAGCATATAACCTAAGGTTCTAAATAACGTTAGGTGTGACTTGGTGACAATGCCAAATCTCAAGTTTTTACGAGTCATAACAAGTCATGTCGTTTGTAGGGCGTAACTTAAGATGACAATTTTGTATATAATTATTAATTCTATATATATATTTTCTACTATAATTCATTTATATACATATATGGCTTAAAGAAACATTTTGTTAAAGCGTGACGACATATACAAGCCTTGGAGCCATTTCGATCTTTTTAGAATATTGATCTAACCTAAAACACTAATTTGTAACACCCCATTTTTATTATTTTCGTAGATTGTAATACTAAGCAATTATTATGAAATACGAACTAGAAATATATTAAGTTTTTAGCCAAAATAATCATCGTAAATCTATAAAAATCGTAAATACAATTTCCATAAATATAACACCCAAATCTGACGTCATATGAAAAAGTTACGTTTTTTGAAGTTTTGCGATTAAACCGACACGGCCCAACGTATCGTAAAAAGTAAATTTTAGATAGATTGCTTACTAGCCTAATCAATCTAAACAAAAGTCGTAGTGGTCATAAAACCGAGAGTGTGCATATAAAGAGCGTACAAATCTGACTTCGTATAAATAAGTTATGATTTTTTCAAGTTTCAGTGTAATGGTGTGGACATAAAAAATCAAAATTCAAATCGGTTGATTTTGCCGAAAGAATCTAAACGGGAGTTGAAGATCTCGTAAATAGGAACTCGTCAATATAAAGACAGTCGAGAATGAATTTCGTATGAATGAGTTACGAATTTCGCACATACTTTAACAGTCTAAGCATTTTAAAAATAATAAATAAAAAGCTAAAATGAGAATTAGCCGACGGAGTCTCATTGAAAGTTGTAGATCTCGTTGATAGCTACAAGTGTATATAAATAACGCCGAAAACAGAGTTTGTATGAAGAAAATATGATTATCTGAAAAAAGTAAAAAATACGCGCGTACGTGTGTGCTTCCCGAAAAGAGGTGTGGCGCGCTCTGACACACCACCACCTTTCTAACACGTGTCACCACCCAGATAATGCCACATGGCACCCTCTGGTACCACCAACGAGCTTGACGCACTTGATAGGTATGTGCGGCACACCTCCTCATAATTTGCCTATAAATGTTGATTTCATGCCTCATTCATTCCCACGCAATTTCCAAACTCTCTCTCTCTCTCTCTCTCTCTCCCTCTCATTCTCAAGCACGAAAATGGGTTTTGTGATCTGTCTTTTGGATTTTGGAGTATTTTAGTTTACTAAAGCTCCAGAGCATTAGAGGGCTCGTGAATTAAAAGCTCTTGGATAGGAGTTCTGCCAGTGCAATCTCCCGGTTTTCGCTAGAAACTCTCTGTAAGTTAAGTTACACTCATTTTTTTTAAGTGTAACTCATATTTATATTAATTGCCATTGTTATGGATATATAAATAAGATTTATCAATAATTTCAGTTATAATGTTGATTGATATACTTACGATAGAAGTGTCTAGAATTGTCATGTTGACTTGGTTGTTGGATTTCAAAAAAGCTATACACCAAAATGGCAATGCCTCCCAACTGGTTGATCCATATAGATTAATAAGTTAAAGTATTATAAGTTAATACTCGTTAGACGCACTGACCACCAGTGGGATCGCCTAGAAAGTTGTTAATCTTCTAAGAAACTGTCGAGGTGAGTTATCTCACTATATTATGTATTACAATACATGTCCATATATGTTAGGATAGAGAACTAGTAGAATAGATAGAATAGTCTTTATGTGCTTAAGTGTAAATTGGTAGAGTGGAAAGTATAATGTTCTTGTATTAGTAGAATCTAAAGTGCAGTATCTATATGCGTAATTATTGTGATATTAGATAGGGGTGATGGTGGAACGGTTAATGAGGTCGGGAGCCTATAATCCCGTGTAGTTTTAGTTATGTGATGATGGTGGAACGGTTAAAGAGGTTGGGATCCTACTCTAAGATACATATTTTATTGGAAGATCGTGAGCCATTATTTGTATGCATGTATATGTATTGTAGTATATGGTATTTTGGGGAACTCACTAAGCCTAGCGCTTACCCAATTGTTATAAATGTTTTTCAGGTACTTTATGAGAAGGATAAGGTTCGACTGTACACACGTGCATTCGCAACATGTTTCCGCATAACATAATTATAACTTTGATATATTTTAATAAATAAAAATGAAAAATTTTGGTTGAAAAATCCAGACGTCATATAATCTAACAAGAAATCATCATATATTTTCGGATTTACAGAGGATTTCATCTTTAGGATAATCTAAATCTGATACTTGAGTTTAACCTTGAGTTAACCAATTTTGATATGACCACTTATGTTAAGAATTAAATGAAGCATGTTTAGAATTTCTTGTTAGATTAGTGTTTAACCTTCACTTAACCATATTTGGACTATTTATGAAAAAAAATAGAAATAGAATCCTAAACAAGATACCTTCTGGTGATTTTTTGATGTAACAAGTCCATAATCTCATAATTAACTTGAATTGAACTTTAATTATTTCTTTACACTTGAAATTGCATAAATTCATCTTCAAAATCATTCAACCGATTAAATGAGAAGGAAGTGAAGCGAGTTGGGTGTTTGTGATGTAATCTTTCATATAGTAACGACATTTCCCATCAAGTTGCTATTTTCACCGATTAAACACCAAACGTCATCAAATTCTAAGCAATAATTTATTTTTACATAATAACCCTGATTCAATTTAATTCTTAACATAAATGGTCCAAATATGGTTAAGTCAAAGTTAAACTCGATTTTTCCAAATTTGGTGAGTTTAGTCCCTCAAACTTATATTTTCTTATTAACTCCAAGTTAACATTCTAATATACTGGAAGCATTTAAATTCACTGAAATTTATTTTATTTATTTATAATTTATTTAAGTATTTTTATTATTTAAAATTTTGTAAAACATTTATTATTCTTTTTACCCAAAAGAACAAGAATTCTAACCCTGAAATACTAATGTTATATATATATATATATATATATATATATATATATATAGGCTTAGGTTATTCTATTCAAAGTAATTATTGTGTTATTGTATTCATAAATGTAGGCCAATCAAATTTACTTATTTTAAGAAAGTGATTAATATATATTATTGAATTAAATATAATTGAAAGATATCATCTTAATTAATTACAAGGGTAATTTAGTCGATTAATATAGATTTAATAAAGGAAAATTGCATTTTTTAAGGGATCATACATTCTATTAATTTTAAAAATCCGATTTTACGAACTATAATTCTTTTGATTCAGACATTCTGACATAATATGTTTATGAGTATATTAAAAAATAAAAATATTCTTGAACCATAAAAATAAAAATATTCTTGAACCTATTTCTTGATCATGAATTTCAAAACTTCTTGTAGAATAACAAATTCTTGAACGGTCAATTGAAGAATAAAAACAAAAAATATATTATTTCTTATAGAATAGAGGTAACAATTGTTAAAATTTACATTTATTATTAAAGAATAAAATTTAAAAAAAAATTCAAAACGGGAAAGAAAACATCAAAATCTAACAACGACTAATACATTCTAAAAAAATATTGCTTAGAATCACTTTCAATTTTGTGGTCCGTTCTTCAAGCATCAACTTTTTTGATTCCAACAAAATTGAAATTCGTGATTCCATTCCAACAGAATGAGAATTCGTGATTTCATTCCAATAGAATTGGAATCTCACAAATATCATCCATTGAATCATCTACATAAACATACTTGATACCTTTTCAGAATTCATGTAACGTCCCAAAAATACGAGCCAAAAATTTCATTTTAAAACATACCATTTGCAAAACATTATAAATAAAACATTCACGGATCATGACATTTCATAAAAGATGTTGCTTGTCTGGAAACCATTTCGTAAAACATAATACTATCAGAGTACAAAACCCCAGGAGGATCCCATAGTGCGGAATACAAAGCGTGTGTGTGATGTACCGCTACCGTGTCGGCTCCTTCCCCTTCGAAGAAGAGGTACCTGAAACCAAAACTGAAAACTATAAGCACGAAACTTAGTGAGTTCCCCTATATTACCACATATCATACAATTATATATCATACACACTGTCGGGCAATTCTGGGGTGCCCGACCTACCCAGTACGACCATTCTGGGGTGCCGACCTACCCGTGTCAAGCCGTTCTGGGGTGCTGACTACCCATCGGTCCTAACAACCGATCCTCGGGGAGTATTTCACCCCCTACTGCTACTATACATCACATATATCATAACATAACATATTATCAAACATATCTGGGGTGTCCGATATACCCTTCGGTCCTAACGACCGAACTTGGGGACTATTCCCCTCCTACTACCGCTATCACATATAACATATCATTCTAGCATATAAACATCTCATCACATACTGTCAGACACATCTGGGGTGTCTGACCTACCCTTCGGTCCTAACAACCGAACTTTACTACTATCACATATACATATCATGCTAGCATATAACATATCAGGTAGTAGCAAACCTAGATGATATTACAAAGACAATCATCTAACATACAACTCCTACTGGTGGGACGGCATTGAGGCCGTAGACCCACCGCTACTGGAAGGTAACTCACCTCAAAGTAGTTGTTGATCTGTGTGGGAACTGACTGTCTTCTGCTGCTGCCGCTCCGGAAATCCTCCGGCTATAATTCCCACAAAACCTTTAGTCAAATACTGCTAACCGGCCTTAGGTTAAAATCACCATTTACCCCTTACCAATCAGGAGTCAAAGTCAAAGTCAAAGTCAACTGCCAGTTGGCCCGACTCGCCGAGTTGACTTGCCAACTCGCCGAGTCCCTATCCCTTTGTCCGACCATAAACCCGTCTCTACTCGTCGAGTTAAGCATTGACTCGACGAGTCCTCCTTCTAAACTAAAGGCCAATAGTCCTTCATCCTACTCGCCGAGTTGTATGAACAACTCGCCGAGTTCATCTTCATTCGAAGAACACTCTATGCTGAGACTCGCCGAGCTGTATGAACAACTCGCCGAGTCTGTTCTTGAGGCAAGAAGATTGCCTTGAACTCGCCGAGTTACTTCATGAGTGAGTCTGGCTTCCGACCCACTGAGTCACACCCCATGACTCGCTACTCTAACCCGCAACACGAAAAATGGGAAAACTCGGGGACTCGCGACTCGACTCGTCGAGTCAGATGAACGACTCACCGAGTCTGCCACATGCAAATACTATACACGCGATTCTGCTTGAATCCAACTCATGTCATTCATAGATCTGGGTTTCTAGGGCCTGATTAACACGTAAAGTTTCCAACTTTACGTGTAAATAATCACCCATGAGGGTTTTAGGGCTCAAAATGCACCAAAAGAGTAGATCTAGGGCTTTCATGCAATATGGATCCATAAAGGCAGTAGATCCAAGATCTTGGAGCTCAATCATGCCTAGATCTAGAGGCTAAACAACTTATTACGAACCCTAAAACACAAACAAGCTTGGAAAAAGGCTCAAGAAGGACTTTCATGGAGCTACAAGGGACAATAAGCATGAAAACAGAGGGAAACTAAGTTATACCTCAAGGAAATCACTGAGATAACACAAATATGTCTGGCCTCCTTCTTCTCTTCTTGATCTACTCTCCTTCCCTCTCAAAATCTTCAAGAAAACACACCAAAATGCTTCAAACTCACAAGGAACAAGGCTTGAACGAAGTATAGAGCTCTGAGGGTGAAGGGGGCGAGCTTGGGGGCGGATAAGAGGGTTTAAATAGGGTGCAAACCCTTGAAATTTAGGGTTTCATCAGACAACGGGGACTCGCCAAGTCCAGAATATGGACTCGCCGAGTCGCCAACTTAAACGTGTTCCGGATCCCGTCTCTACTCGGCGACTCGGACCTACAACTCGCCGAGTCCAAGGCTAAAAAATGAAAAACACTAAGATAAATTTTACGTACCAGGAACCAGGTGCTACAATTCATTCTTGTCAATATCCTGGACTGTCCACATAAATGAAATGTTAAATTAGGAAAAAAAAAACATAAATTGAAATATGAATTGTGACAACCCGAAATTCCATTCTGTATAACATATCAAGTCAATAGAAGTTAGAACAGTTGCAGTAAATTTTCAGACTTTTGGTATAGGTTTGGGTATTTCAGGATTTACACTTTAAGGGATAGCAGGAGAGAGGATGCACTGGGGTATTGTGCAACTCTATTATTCCAAAACTCTATGATATTAGAGTTCAATGCCTGAATAAAATATTTTCTGCCCAAAAACCCCAGGAGTATATATAGGATTCTGAGCCATATTTATTCATTTGTTATATTTCCAACTAGAGAAAAGTCGAATTCTCTCTCAAGGATCTTCGGACTTTCATCCCAAAACATGAGTACTTCTATCTAAGTGTGTTATAAGGCTTGATATGTGTCTAATACACTAGAAATCATAGGAAACCATCAAGATTTAAGAGTTTACGGCCCAAGAACATCTTGGACCGTAAACCCTTCTTTATGGGGCAAAGAGTGCCCTAGTCCCTTCCTTGTGCAATAAAACTAGTTTAGACTTGTACTCTAATGTGTTTATGACTAGAAAACACCCTTAAAACACCAAGAGTAAGGTGTTCACGGCCCAAGAAGTTCTTGGACCGTGAACTCCAAACAAAAGGGCCAAAGTGTGCTTTAAACTCTCCTTAAGCCTTGGACACTAGCCTAGATTAATTCCTAGTTAAGTTAGGGTCTTGAAAACACCAAAAACACCCTTTCCATGGGAAATTACGTCCGTAATCTCCAAGGGGATTGGTCCCAATGCCGTGAACTCCTCAAAGGAGTTAAAGGATGCCCTAAACTCTTCCAAAGACCTTGCCATTAAGTAGAAATGCTTCTTAGGGTCTTGTAAAGCCTCAAAACATCAAATGACCAAGTAAGTATGAGCTTACGGACATAAACTCATGATTTTATGACCGTAAACTCATTTGTTGGTGACATTAGGGCCGTGAACTCCATTAGGGAGTTTTCCTTGAACCCTACACACACTAGCTTGTCCCTACAACACCTAGATGCAATCCTAGAGGCTAATAACACTTGTTAAAGGTGTTTAACATGTCCTAGGGTGTCATGACTTTGTTTATTAGTTGTTTATAGACTAATTTGATACATACATATATATATATATATATATATATATATATATGATATTATATGTTAACTAGGATCATAGAGTGTGTTCAACACTTCACTTGACACCTAGCAATCCTACCTCTTCAGTTCATCCGTACCACTCACTACAGGTGAGTTCATACCCCTTAATCAATATTTGAAGTGTTTCTAAATGTTTTATAGGGGGGATACAACTAGAATCATGCTGCTTATTATATCAATCACATGTGATTAATAAGCAGCATTCAAATGATTTACTACTCATTAGCCGTTTTACCAAGCAGTTTTCTTCAAATGATTTTCATGAAAGTGTTATATGTTTAAAACTCCTTATTAAATTGTTCATTTTACACTGTATGTTTCATTGTACTTAAAACTGTTTTATCAAACACACGCTTTCAACCCGTTTTACAGAGGCGGTCTTGCTTCGTGCTCTAGGCCAACATACCCAGGGTGGCCCAGATAGACTAAAGGCCCAATGAGGCGTACAAATCAGGCCGAAGGCCCGGAGAACGGTCGATACATGTTGAATGCCTGGTAGGGCGGACCAGACATGTTGAAGGTTCTGAGAGTGGGCCAGACAGACTGAAGGCCCGGTGAGGGTGGTCCAGTCATACTGCTGACACTATATGCATGTTGTTTTTATGATATTATTTTGGTTTGTATGACGTTAGTATTTTGGGGGAACTCCTTAAGCTTCGGACTTACAGTTTTGGATTTTGTTTCAGGTACTTCGGATGATCGCGGGTAGGCGAAGGCTTGATCGTGCACCTCCTCACATTTTATGATTTTGATTCCTGGGATTCTCTGATGTGAAACTATTTTGAAAACATTTTGTAATAACTAATGGCTTTTGGATGTTTGAAAAAGTTTTAAATTTTTATAAATTTATGGATGTTACAAGTTGGTATCAGAGCCTTGGTTTGAGTGAATTGGAGGAACACTCGTGTGAATCCATACTTAAACTAAGGAAAAGAGTTTCAAATGGTTTTGAAAATACTAAAGGAGGATGCAGATTGTACGATCAGCCGGAGCCGGTAAGTAGACCCCCAAATACCATATGGTTATTTGATATGTGATGTGTTAGAAAGAAATGCTAGTGATAGACCAGGGATCGTCGGGCATTGCATGATAGAATTGCCTGATTATATGATGCCTGATAGCATAGGGTTTTCCTTACACGAAATTGACATCATTACTGTAGTTGCTTAGTGTATGCATCATAGTTGTACATAATTAAGATCTTGTAGCATGAGAATGTTTGGTTTGACCTTATTTCTTGTTTTTTTTTGAAGAAGGGCTTAGGGTAGGATCAGATATCTGAATGTCTATAGAGTCCAGCGTTATGTATGGCTAGCATACACGAGTGCTGCAGGGTTGGTGGAAGTTTCATGGATGAGTTGTGCGGGGTCAGTTGGCCAGTTGTGAGATGTTTAGCCTTCCTCTAGGAGTGAGGATTGAGCGCTCGCCTATGCTTATGTATGTTGTTAGGGTGTTGTGATGATCCTTGAGACAAATATGGGTAGGTGTGGAAGATAGTATGGGCTCGTACTACTGAAAGCACATGAACCATACGCGTAGCAAGGAAGTCGCAACCCCTAGGTATTTGTTGGGAGTTGGTTCCCTAATTATTATATAGAATGTCTGATATATTCCTAGTATATTTTCAGCATGGTGGTTATGAGGCGATTTGTGACCAGATCCAGATCGGGATCAGGAAATGGCAGTATGGGTAGACCAACAGTGTCTGAGACTATTGGTCAGATGAGGCCAGATGAGTTGGACGCCAGGATTAAGGAGATCGTGCAGGATGAGGTTGCTACACTTTTACGGGCTCTATTGTCAGAGATGTAAGGGTCTATTAAGATCGCTATTGCTGAATACTTTGATGAGCACTATGCAACCATTGCTGAGATGGCTGCCGCTATAGCCTTCGCAACTATAGTTGCCACTGGTGGTAGGACCAGTCGGGCTTTTCAATATCAGGACTTCGATAACATGAAGCCTCCAACTTTTGATGGGATTCAGGACCCGATCATAGCCATAAGGTGGCTATCTGACGTTGAGGATGCTTTTACACATGCTCATGTTCTACTGACCAGAAGGTCAGGTGTGCTCTGAACCTGCTGAGGTCCGGAGCAAAGGACTGGTGGAGATTGATGACAGGGTCGTATTCTGATGAGTAGAGAGTTGTGGTTACTTGGGGATCAGTTCAGGGAGATGTTTCACGCTCGCTACATTCCAAGGTTTGAGTTGAGCGAGAGCGAACAGAACAAGAGTTTTTGGAGTTAAGACAGGGTGTGGAGTCGGTGACGGAGATCACCTGTATGTTTACTGATAGGGAGATGTTTTTCCTGGAGTTTGCTTCCGAGCAGGCTCAGATGACTCGTTATCTGAGCATGCTCAAGAATGACATAAGACAGTTTGTTGCTACCCAGTGTTGTGATACATTTCTGGAGTTACAAGAGGCCGCTAGGCGGTGTGAGCTTGAGATTGAGTTGCCGTTGCAAGAGCAGAGGAAGGCCTCAGCGCAGTCACAACCTGCACCAAACCGGTCCAAGACCGCTGATTCTAGGTCTGGGGGCCAACGCGGCCGCACTTGTGGGAAGTACGGGAAGGGTCATTCTTGAGCATGCTCAGATGACTCGTTATCTGAGCATGCTCAAGAATGACATAAGACAGTTTGGTATTATTTGATTCCAGGGTGAGTCAGTTATTTGTCTCTCGATCGTTCAGTAGGGAGTTCAGTTTACCTATAGGAGAGCTAGAGTGTCTGTTGTGAGTTTCCATCGCTAACGAACATGGGATTTCTGCTTCTTCAGTCTCTCGGGGTTGTGTTTTGGAGGTATTCGAGGTATCCTTCCCGATTGACTTGATTCCGATTCCCATGGGGGATGTGTGTGTGATAGTGGGTAGGGACTGGATGAGTCGTTTCGGTGCCATTATCGACTGTGAGGGTCAGCGTGTGGTAGTTTGAACCCTAAGTGGGGGAGAATTGGTTATCTACAACGAGGGCACTAGGTTGGGTTCAGGGTTTTGCTCAGCTTCCAGGGCTCGACAATATATTCAGCACGGGTGTGCGGGTTATTTGACATATGTGGTGGATACGCGGATCAAGGATCAGGTCTCAGTTTTGGACGTTCCAGTTATTAGGGATTTTGCTGATGTGTTTCCGGAGGAGTTACCCGAAGTGCCTCCGGAGAGGCAGGTCGAGTTCAGGATCGACCTTGTGCCAGGTGTGACTCCTGTTGCCAAGGCGCCATACCGATTGTCACCACCAAAGATGTAGGAGCTGTCATCTCAGTTGTAGGAACTGTTAGGCAAGCAGTTCATCCGTCCGAGCAGTTCACCATAAGGAGCACTGATTCTCTTCGTCAAGAAGAAGGATGGTTTACACCGGATGTACATTGATTACCGGGAGTTGAACAAATTAATGGTGAAGAACCATTACCCACTTCCATGGATTGATGATCTCTTTGATCAACTACAGGGAGCATCTTGGTTCTCCAAGATAGAGTTGAGGTCCGGATACCATCATGTCAGAGTGAGGGATGAGGACGTGGAGAAGACCACGTTCCAAACTCTTTACAGATATCACGAGTTCGTGGTGATGCCGTTTGGGCTCACCAATGTGTCGACAATGTTTATGGACCTAATGAATCAGGTATGCAGACCGATGCTCGATCGCTCGGTTATTGTTTTCATAGATGACATCTTGGTGTATTCCAAGACCAGCGAGCAGCATGAGGAGCATCTTCGTGAGCTATTGGAAGTCGTGAAGCGAGAACAGCTGTATGCCAAGTTCTCGAAGTGCAAGTTTTGGGTACGAGAGGTTTAGTTCCTTGGACACGTTGTTAACTAGGAGGGGATTTTGGTCGATCCGGCCAAGATCGAGGCGGTTATGCAGTGGTAGGTTCCGAAATCTCCCTCGAATATCAGGAGGTTCTTGGGATTGGCAGCGTACTACCAGATATTCATACATGATTTCTCCAAGGTTGCAATACCCCTCACTCATCTAACGAGGGAGGGGTGGATTTTCGGTGGGGCCCTGAGCAGTAGACTGCATTTGAGACTCTACAGTAGTAACTATGCGAGGCGCCAGTTTTGACACTCCCTGAGGGAGTTGAGGATTTCGTGGTGTATAATGATGCATCGATCACTGGATTAAGAGAAATCCTTATACAAAGAGGACGGGTGATAGCCTATGCATCGCGACTAGGGGTGAGCGCGGTGCTGTTCGGTGCGGTTATTAGTCAAAACCTCACCACTAACCGCAAATGCGGTTAATCCAATTTCAAAACCGCATGCTGCGGTTATTTTTGCGTTGCGGTTAGGCGGTTATTTTTGCGGTGCGGTTTTGTTTTTTCTGTGTTGCAGTTATTAACCGCATGGATTTGGTGCGGTTATTTTGTGTGGTTTTTAACCACAGTTTAGAGCTCAAATAGTTTTAAAAGTTCAAACATATTACTTGTAATAAAAAAAACATAAGGTATAAGACAATTAACTATTTAACTTAAACCACAAACAACTAATATCTTAAAAACGTCAAATCAATAGTAATTAACAGTAAATATCTTAAAATTGTCTAATTTCATCATTTTTGAAAGTTAAACATAAGAAAAAACTAACACTTTTATCTTCTAGTATTTTATCTGTATTTCAATCATGAAACTTGTCATATTTTTAATATTTAATAAACTAATAATTGATAAAAAATTGTATATAATATATGCGGCGCGGTGCGGTTTTTAGAAACTAATAACCGCACTACAACGCAAATTTGCGTTTTTTGAAAAACAGAAAACCTCACCATCGGTTTTTATTGCGGTTGCGGTTTTTTGGTTGCGGTTTTTGCAGTTAATTTTAGTTGCGGTGCGGTTTTTGCTCACCCCGCGACAGCTGAAGCCGCATGAGACGAGATATCCCACACATAATTTGGAGTTAGGAGCGGCGATATTCGCTCTTAAGACTTGGAGACATTATCTCTACGGGGTCCGCTGTACCATATACACGGACCACAAGACTTTAAGACATATCATGGATCAAACGAACCTGAACATGAGGCATCACAGGTGGCTGGACGTATTCAAGGATTATGACTGCGAGATCCTTTACCATCCGGGTAAAGCGAATGTGGTGGCAGATGCCCTGAGCCACAAGTAGGATGTAGGGGTGCAAACGAGCCAAGCTACTCGTGAACTACTCGGGATCGGCTTGTTAAAAGCTCGAATCGAAATCGACTTTAAATGAGCCCAAGCCGAGCTCGAGCTTAATTTTAAGCTCATTTATTAAACGGGCTCGAGCTCGAGCCTATGTTACTAAGCTCGATTAGGCTCGCGAGCCTAAACAAGCTTTATATAATATAATTTATTATTATTTCATATATTAAAATAAAAACATATTTGTGAAATTAGGGATTTAGGGTATTAGTAAACGAGCTCGAGCCGAGCTTAAGCTTATTTAGGCACGTCAAATGAAAAACAAGTCGAGACCGAGCCCGAGTCAAGCTTGTGTAATTCTTTATGAGCTCGATCCGAGCTCAGTACAAGAAAGCTCGAATCGAGCCGAGCCTAACTAGGCTCGGGCTTGACTCAGCTCGTTTGCACCCTAGTCGGCTGGATCTTCTGTTCTAGCAGAATGTATGAGGATATCAATGGATTCTCCACTTGTGAGCTTGATCAGCGAAGCTCAAGCCGAGGGTGTACAATAAGAGAACTTGAAGCTGGAGAGGATTAGGGGCGAGATCACTAGATTCGTGTGGGGGAGTCGGGGATTGTTGACCCATTGCGGTCGGGTATAAGTTTCGATGTCTGGTGGGGTCAGACAGATCGTACTGGAGGAGGCTCATAACTCTCGCTTCTCTATTCACCAGGGGGCCACCAAGATGTACCGAGATCTAAGACTGAGCTACTGGTGTCCGTGCATGAAGAGAGAGATCGCATGGTATGTCGAGAGGTGCTTGACCTGCAGGGCGGTCAAGGCGGAGCATCAGAGGCCACATGGCAAACTGCAACATCTGGAGGTTCCTATGTGGAAAATAGGAGCAGATCACGATGGACTTTATCACCAAGCTTCCGAGGACGATGAAGGGATATGATGCTATATGGGTCACCGTGGATCGATTGACCAAGAGTGCCCATTCGGGAGATCTCGTCGGCCGAGAAGCTGGCCGATATGTATATCCGTGAGATCGTTGCTCGCCACGGGGTATCGGTCTCTATTGTCTCAGACCGTGATGTTTGATTCACCTCCGTTTATGGCAGAAGTTTCACGACAAATTGGGCATGCGACTGCATTTCAATACAACTTATCATCCGCAGATAGACGGCCAGAGTGAGCAGATCATACAGATCCATGAGGATATGTTGCAGGCCTGCGTTATTTACTTTGGTGGGAGATAGGACTCCTACCTACCTCTTGTAGAGTTCTCCCACAACAACAACTTCCATTCCAGGGTCGGTGCTCCGCCTTTTAAGTTGTTGTATGGACGGAGATGTCGTACCCTTGTGTATTGGGGTGAGGTTGGTCACAGGGTGATGGGTTGGTCCGAGGTGGTTTTGCAGACCACCAAGAAGATTTAACGGATCAGGCAGCAGTTGTAGACTGCTCAAAGTCAGCAGAAGAGTTACGGTTGCAGATTGTCAGGGTGGTGTCATTGGATGATATTCAGGTCAATGATCGCCTGAATTACGTGGAGAGGCCAGTGGCCATTCTGGAGAGGAAAGTGAAGGTTTTGCGTAACAAGGAGGTACCTTTGGTAATGGTATAATGGGAGCATCAGAGGGGATATGAGTGGACTTGGGAGCCGGAGGCCGAGATGCAGGAGCATTATCCGTAGTTGTTCACCGCAACAGACTTCGAGGACGAAGTCTAGTTCAAGTGGGGGAGAATTGTAACATCCCGACTCTCATGTATGAAATTTTAAGGATTTATGTACAACATACAAGAACTACTCGACGAGTTGGAAACTCCAACTCGTCGTGTAGAAACTTATAATGCTGTGTGATTTTGGAACCAACTCGACGAGTTGGAGGATCCCAACTCGACGAGTTGAGGTTGTGCATGAAAACCCTAATTTTTGGGTTTTGCACCCTATTTAAAGGACCTTAAGTCCCCTCACCAACCTCCCTTACCACCTTATAGCCCAGATAAACCCTATTTTGTGCATCTTATCTCATTGTGTGTGTGTGTGTGAAAGCTTGGAAGGTGACTTTTGGTGCTCTTTTGGAATGAAACCCGAAGATTGAAGAGATTGGAGTGAGAAGGAGGCTTTAGATCCGACATCTACTCTACTTTGGCAACCATCTTGAGGTATAAAGTTGATACCTTGACTTCTTATTGCTTATATCTCCTCTCATGAAAGTATATGGTCATTTTTGGTGCAAAATGGAGTCATTCTCGTATTTGATCTTGTCAAGAGGAGGTGGTTTCAGATCCGGACACCTCTAGGGTTCCATGGATATAAAGTTGCCCACTTTATCTAGCCTTGGCCCTCCTCCATGTCCTAAACCTCTTATTAAGCTTAGTTTTAGTATTTTATTCCCTTTGGTACCTTGCATTTATGTAAAGCTAGCAACTTTACGTGGTATCTCAATCCTAAGAGGCTAGATCTGTAGTTTAGGGTCTTGGAGTCGACTGGAAGGGGCTGAACACATTAAGATAGGAAAACTCGACAAGTTGGGTAGGGTTTCCCGTTTTTTGGATACTGAGGGAACTCGGCGAGTGGGTGAGATGAATCTACGAGTTGGTTGAGCTTTTCTTGGTCTTCTTGACACCGAAGAACTCGACAAGTTGCTCTGGCAACTCGGTGAGTTGTCTCGAAGCAACATATACTACTGGAATGAAAGCGGCATCTAATTTCATTTCTTAGGTCTGGGTCGGGATCTAATTATCTTATAGAAGAAATAGATTGATATGGATTTTTGCCAGTCGCATTGTCATCATCTCAATTCCTCTTCATGACAGAAAAGGAGAATTTTGAGATATGAAGGAACTCGACGAGTCAGTAGATGAACTCGACGACTTGGGTTAACATGAACTGTTGACCTTAACTGTTGACTTTGACTTTGACCATGGTTGACCAAGTTTGACTTATGAGGGTATTCTGGTAATTTGGGATTCTAATGGAATCAGTCATATGGTGGTTACAGGCAGTTGAGTTTGGAGCTGTGAGTTGGGATTCGATTTATCGATTCAGCACTACTTGTGAGGTGAGTTTTTCTCACTATACTAACAGGGTCGAAGGCACCAATGCTGACCTTTTTGGATTTTTATCCTGGTTATCCCATGATGATATGCTTAGTGGTATGCTAGACCTATATCCTGGTATATAGGATGATGCTATGTTTAGTGACCTGTTAGGTCGGTATCCTAGTATATAGAATGATGCTATGATTAATGAGCTGTTAGATCGGTCTGACTATTGTACATGCTAGCTAGCATTTGATATCTATGTGTTGATTGTATATGTGAGAGTGGGTTGAGGCGGTCTTGCTTCGTGCTCTCGGACAACATACCCAGGGCGACCTGGGTAGACTGAAGGCCCACTGGGGCGTACCATTCAGGCCGAAGGCCCGAAGAATGGTCCAGACAGGCTGAAGGCCTGGTAGGGCGGACCATACATGCTGAAGGTTCTAAGAATGGGCCAGATAGACTGAAGGCCCGATGAGGGCGGTCCAGTCATACTGCATACTCTATATGCATGCTGTTTGTTATGGTATTATTATGGTTTGTATGTCGTTTGTATTTTGGGGGAACTCACTAAGCTTCGGGTTTACAATTTTGGATTTTGTTTCAGGTACTTCGGATGATCGCGGGAAGGCGAATGCTTGATCGTGCACCTCCTCACATTTTATGATTTTGATTCTTGGGATTCTTTAATATGAAACTATTTTGAAAACATTTTGTAATAACTAATGTCTTTTGAATGTTTGAAAAAGTTTTATAATTTTATAAATTTTATGGATTTTACATTTAGTTTTAATTACATTGAATTTATAATATATATATATATATATATATATATATATATATATATATATATATATCATTCCAAGGTAAGTCGGATTTGATTTCGATTCCGATCCAATCGTACGAACTCTCATTTGCAGTCTTATATCCGATATAATTCTTTTAGGTGCTGTTTGTTTTTCTAAAGTTAAAATATATGCAGTCTTCGGACCACATCTGCAAGTCTCTACAACAGAAGAGGTGGAACAAACGTCTGCAGTCTGCAATAAGAAGACTGTTTGTTTTTTAACGTTTGCAGACTGCTGAAATAAACTGAATTTTAAATAAAATGATTTTACAAACTTAAAATGATTTTTCAACACCAAAATTTTAGTAATAATAGTCATACAACACTGAAAATAAAATTCATGCAAATAAATTAGTCATACAATAAAAAAATTTGCTTTTACAATAACAATTCATATTAGGATCGAAATGCAATGATTTTATAAATACAAAAATTATTAATGACTTATATAATTCATATTAGAATCGAAATGCAATGCTTTTATAAATACTTTAATATAATTCAATTTTTTGGTCTTAAACAATAGGCATATCACATTTTTTTAATTATGGTCGGACATCATAAAATTAGAAACATGGTTTTTATGTTGTATTTTTTTCTTTTAATATTATTGAAAAAAATCAATAAACAAATATATAAATTAATAATTAAATAAACATAAAATAAAAAAGTTATAATCGCTTATAAGGAAGAAATCTAAAAGGCACCGAAAAAAAATATGTATGTTTTTTTTGTTTGTTTTTGTTTAGGTTTATTGGACTTGTGAAGACGTTACGAGACATTGATCCATATGTGTGTCAAGAAGATATCGCGCAGACGTTTTTAGGTCTGCACACTTTCAAAAAACAAATGGTCTGCGAAGACATATGTCTGCATTCGGTTTGTGCGACGCAGACAAAAATGGTCACAGATATACAGACAAAAAAACAAACAACACCTTACTAATCATGTCGAGATCGGATCTTAACACATGTGGTTTATTGAAGGGTGTTGCTAATAAGATACCCTTTAGACATCCTATTGACACTTTTATAAAAAATCAACCAATAATTAATTGTTTATAATCAGCTTTTCCAGAAAACAATGCAATTTCAATAAATAAAAATATTTAAAAAATTAATTAAGATGCCCATATTATAATATGGGTATCCATATTGTAATATGGGATGTTTTTTTTAACCGATACTCTTTTTGTTAAAAAGGTGAAAACAAGTGTGGGAAATAGCTCATCACAAAGTGCCTTATTCCTAGGGTAACGATGGTTGGTTTGGATCGATCCGTGGTTGAAGTATAACCTCAATCTGCTCGTGGGGCCTGACTGGCGGTGGTCAATGCCAACGAATGTATACCGCAGCCGCGTCGTCTCTCTCTCTCTCTCTCTCTCTCTCTCTCTCTCGTAATCGTATGACTTGTAAGGGATTGGATTTGTGAATCATTTCCAACGACTATCCCAGTCGGTCTAGTTCCCATTTTCTCACTTCCTTGACCAATCGTTGCGTTGTTCTGTTCGATTCGATCGAAGTTTGTGCGACCTTGCAGAAAGTCAGGTGAGGATTTCCAAGTTTTAAGCCTTGCGATTTCCGTAGAAAAGTATTGATTCGCAACAACCCCAGATCGATTATTCGTCGGAAGGCCAAACAAGAGCTCCGACCGAGAAATATATGATCCATGGTGAAGGAGACGGAGTACTACGACGTCCTCGGGGTTAATCCCACGGCAACGGAGGCTGAAATTAAGAAAGCTTATTACATCAAGGTCCTCATCACTTCTTTGATTACTATAATTTCCTCTGATCTTCTTCATCTCGCCCTTTTTATGTTACCTACACTTTAGTAAACCAGTAAGATCCTTGGAAAAGAATTACAATCGTTAGGAATTGAGGTATTTTATATTTTGTACTCAACGGTGATATAGATTATAACCCCATTGAATCTATTCCCATTAGCACAGTCTATATAGGTTACCTCTCTTTAGTAACTTTGCCCTAATCATCCCAAATGTCAAATAGAAACCAAGGAACTGTGTTGTGACAATACAAATTTCTCCTTTTCCCCACAATTTCTACTTAACAATTCGGATTAGGGATTATATTCGAACTCCAAAAATGTAGCAGATTTTCTTTGTAAAGATATTATCTGGAACATGCATTTGATTCTTTATGAGCAAACACTTACCCCCATGCCATGAAGGCTCTAATTTATGATACTTTTAACACTTGTATGATTGCAGGCACGACAGGTCCATCCAGATAAAAATCCAAATGATCCTCTTGCAGCACAAAATTTTCAGGCAACGCTTTCATCCACATCTTATTAAGATGTTTATATAGTTTTTTTTTTTTTTTTTCAGATTTTTTTCTTCACTTTACTGCTTTCAGTTAAAACTTTTATGTTCTATTACAGGTTTTAGGAGAAGCATACCAAGTACTGAGTAATCCAGAGCAAAGACAGGCTTATGATGCTTATGGGAAATCAGGAATCTCAACGTCAGTTTTGTGGTTTTTTACTATAGATATTGGAGTAATATTGTGTAGAGATTATGGTATTCTGAATAGTGAACATGCACAAACTCATATGTGTCTTCTTGATGTTTATATAGTTGATTTCTGCTGAAATTTAAATCTATGCTCTCTCGATTCATTACAGCGATGCAATCATTGATCCTGCTGCCATCTTTGCAATGCTTTTTGGGAGCGAGCTATTTGAAGAATACATTGGACAGCTTGCCATGGCATCAATGGCTTCTTTGGATATTTTCACAGAAGGGGAACAGTTTGATGCTAAGAAGTTGCAAGAGAAGATGAGGGTATGTAATAATAATATGTTGTAACACATACCTCAATTAACTTCACTTCTTATTATCTTGCATTGCAATACACAATCACTAAGCCACTAACTAATTCAATTTATTAAGTTTCTAAGTGGTTATGTAGATTTGAATCAGTTCAATTGTTTTCATCACAGATTGTTCAAAAGGAAAGAGAAGAGAAGTTAATCCAAACACTTAAAGATCGTCTCATCCCTTATGTGCAAGGAAACAAAGATGAATTTGTTCGTAATGCTGAAGCTGAAGTATTAAAGCTATCTAATGCAGGTGATGTACATTTTTTTTCTTTCTTTTAAAATCTTCAGTGCATAGTTTTGTCATGATAAATCTTTTTTGTATATATGTTAAAAGTTGTATTAGATGTTAGGCTGTAGGCATTGATATCTATAATTCTATATCTTACTTAAAAACATGTTTGAACACTTTTACCCTTTTGCAGCTTATGGCGTTGACATGTTGAACACAATTGGTTACATTTATGCAAGACAAGCAGCCAAGGAACTCGGTAAAAAGGCAATCTACTTAGGTGTTCCATTCATAGCTGAATGGTTTAGAAACAAAGGTCATTTCATCAAATCTCAAGTTACAGCAGCAACAGGTATCAAACTATCAATCTACCTTTCTGATATGATCCAAATCTTTTTATGGGTTTTAAAAAAGTTTACTTTTTTGCCCCTGGATCTAGGTGCACTTGCTTTAATTCAACTCCAAGAGGACATGAAAAAACAGCTGAGTGCAGAGGGAAAGTACTCAGAGGAAGAACTTGAAGAATACATGCAGTCACACAAGAAACTAATGATTGATTCTCTTTGGAAACTCAATGTAGCAGATATCGAAGCCACACTTTCACGTGTCTGTCAGATGGTTGTTTTACCTTTTTACCCTTTTTTCTTCTATAATCCAACATCTTTATAGTTTTTATACTACTTACATTTTGTGATGTTTTCAGGTTCTTCAAGATAATAGTGTGAAGAAAGAGGAGCTGCGTGCAAGAGCTAAAGGATTAAGGACACTTGGAAGAATCTTTCAAAAGGTAAAAACAGGAAATGGAAGTGAAGGTGAAATGTTACATGGTGGAAGTGGAATGCATAATATTAATGGAGTTGATGGGGATAATGTTTCAAGAGGTGCAGAATTTGGTCAAAGCTCTCAAAGTCAAACCACCATGGCACCTCAGGTAACAATAACTTAGTTATAAGCACACTACATTGTTTTAAACTTAGTTATAATGGAGAATAGTAGATTGTTATAATGTTTGGAAATTGCAGAGTCCATATGTGGAAGCTCCACCGTTTGTGGGTGTTGAGAATTTTCACTTTCCGATGCCGACTGCGCCACCTGGAGCTCAGAGGTTTCAGTGAAGATGGAATGGAATGGATTAATGGAATGGAATGGAATGATGGTATGTGTTGTATGTATCATTGTGGTATTGGAGTTGAATTTGTTTGTATTTGTTGAGTGAATATTCATGTGATGTGAAGTTTGGATTGGTTTTTAAAAGCACATATAATGTATTTGTGTTAGAGAGATGTGCTTATGCCTTATGCCTTATGTTTGGTTAGGGTTTGCTGACATCAGCATGGTGTTATATATACTATTCACTATTGCCTCTTGTTTGAATTTTTCTGTTAGGGTTATAAAAAGGTAAATCACAATATATAGTTACATATTTTGTTTTATCTGGTTGTTGAACTTTAAGAAATCATTACTAACAAAGTTGTTTTTTTTTTATGTTTCAAATAGACTCTAGGTGTTTTATCCGATAGATTTGGAAGTTAACATTGAGATATCATGTGTAGTGTTTGAGTGTTTGGTAGATCTTGGTTAAATGACCCCTTGGGTGTTTTCTTGCGTTCTAGGGTCACAAAGTGCATTTTATAAGGGTTAAAATGCCACTTTCAAAAATGTCACGGGGGTAGCATGGTAACTTAGAAGATGTGGCAGTCCAATTGGTAGCATGGGCTACATGGTGTTAATGAATTTAATTAGATTCCTTCTACGACCGGTTAAATCTTGTTACAAGAAACCATTTAAGTAGGCCAATATGTACATAGGGACTATTTAAACTAATTCATGAAAATTCATTACCCAACAGTGACATTAAACATTTAATAAATTACTAGATACAACAACAAATTTTTTATGTATTGTTGGAATTTTTTTATTTAAAGTATAAAAAGTTGTTGTCTTAATAGTAATAATAATGATTTTAACATATTTTATACAATAGATTATTTTTTAAAAAAGTTTTGTCATCTATAATTCCATTTTTCTTTTCATGATAGAAATATCAATATATTAGTTTATTGTCAACGATGTTTAATTTTGGGTAAGAGGGGTTATGTTGTAGTTTTTGTTTCTCTCGGATAATATCAGTTTTGTTGCAATTAATACAAAACTGATTATGTAATATAGATAATCAAATCAAAACTATTTTACCTAAATATAAATTATTATGTGCAATTTGAAATTATAGTAATCAAGTAATTATGATGAATCTAAGTATAAGATAATGTTTTTGAAAGAAATAGGATGTGTTAAAATAACTAAAGCATGAAGGAGTTGAAATCTAATTCAAATTTTACATAATGTTTTAGAAGAAATAAAATCTTTGAAACCTAAAGGAGTTGAAATCTTAATGAATTAAATTTTGTTACGTGTTTGGTTGATACGTAATGAAATTTGTTTTCTGTTTGGTTTGAAGATTTGTCAAAGAAATTGAAAAGTAAATTATATAATATAATCAAAATACCATTTTATTGATTTTTATAACTTATTATTATGTTTAATAAAAATGATAAATTTACATTCGTCGGGGTGCTGGTGGCCTTCCCCGAGACTGTTCAGGAACATCTTGATGTGCCGATGGCATTGAGATAGATCGGTGGTTGGCTTACTGCTTGTTTATGCTTATTCCCACAGCAGCTGCCCCTTCTATCCCGTACTAAGAGACTTCTCCCACAAAAGATCGATCGAAGGCCCAGGAAAGTCCAACAGTACCGGGTGTTGCCCTCAAGCCTAGAGGTTGAGGATACAAGTCTCATTAGAGACATAAGTGGAATTTGGAGTAGTTTAGAAATAAAATAGATTTGCACTTCAAAAAAATAATAATAAACTTTAAATTAAATTAAAAAAAAAATTCATTTATTAAACTGTTAGACCTTATGTTTTTTTATTGAATGCATTCAATATTATAGTAAAAAATAAGTTTACAAATTGAAAAGATATAATTACCCTTGATAACAACAATTAATAAACATATTGCTTTAAGGTCTAGTGTTTTTAGTTAGGAACTAGATGCATATTTAAAAAGTTGAAAAAGTTAAATATGTATTTTTGTCTTTTTAATTAACATAAAAAATTGAATTAAATTTTTTTATCGATAGCCAAAAGAATGACCAATTCATCATAATATAAAATTTAATGATTTTTTTAATATATATATATATATATATATATATATATATATATATATATATATATATATATATATATATATATATATATATATATATATATATATATATATGAATTTGTCAACAATTTTTAATGGAATTTACATTCCATTTCCTTGGATTTCTTTTAAAATCCATGACTCGTAGACACACTAAAATGCTGTTTGTTTTTTTTTTTTTGTAAAAAACATCTTTAAACTTTTTATTGTTGCACGGCGCAGCACATGCATGACATTTTTCATTTCGTAATTGTTTGTTTTTTAGAAGTCTTCAAAATCAAAAACACCTGTGCGTGTTCTGTTTGGGGCAACAGTCTTTTCCAACTTTTTTTTTAAAATCTTGATGGATATTGATTATATGTTGCTGAAATCTTGCTAAATTCTTGTTTTACCTTTTTTTTTTCTTTTTCGATTTTTTGTTTATTCTTGCTGAATTATTTTTTTCATTTTTTATATTCAATAATGATAATTTCTTGCTGAAATATCATAAAATATTACTGCAATATAATATATTATTAAAATTTCGGTATTAAAAAATTATTTTTGGTATATGAAATCAGTTTATTTTAATTTTTTTAATATCTACAGCAACACGTAGATGTTAAAAAACAAACATGCTCTTATTACAATCTGCAGCCGTTTGATCCACCTCTTTTACTGCAGATGGTTGCAGAAGTGGTCCGCAGACTTAATGAATTTTTACTTAAAAAAAACAAACAACACCTAAATGTTTCATCTTTCCTGATATACCATTAACCAAACTAACACTAGTATACCATTTTTTGTCTTAAGCTAAAAAAACCATGGATGATGATGGTTAGACAAATTTGACATCGTAAATATCTATTGTGCTTCACTGTCATGCTATATTTTGCTTGAAAATCATCTATCACTTAACGTATTTGGCTATTTCTAGACAAATTTTATATTATTGGAATATTTTGGGTTTGAGTATCATACTATATTTTGAATAATAATTTACTTCATGTGCCAATAAATTGTTAGTATTAACTTCAACAACCAACATTTGGTTAGCGCATTTATAGTTGCTTAAGGTAGCAAGCACTTTCAATAGTATTTTGAGCAATCATTCGAGAAATAGATACAAATACCATGAGATCAATAAAATTATCATTTATTCGATTTTTTTTACTATATAGATATACAAGTGTCTCACCAACACTCACCATATCACTTTTTTTTCTTTAAAACATATAATTCGGTTAAATCAGTTTTAACATTAAATTTATATTTTTTTAAATTGATCCAGACAATATATAACCTAGACACCTGATATTGTTAACCCGACATAGTTACAACCGCATCATATGTCACGTACACGACACAATATCTTAATAAAATTTATCTTTAGTTAGTTAGTTAGTTATTATTATTATTATTATTATTATTATTATTATTATTATGAATTATTATTATTAGTATTATTAGTATTATGAAAATAGCTCGCAACCTTTTTAATTCTTCATGTTAGCAACTCCACCCCCACCTCTCAACACTCCCTTTATAACCTCAAGTCCCCACTACCCATCTACCTTCACCCTTTATTGATTGTAATCCCTTGTATCACAAGGATCGTGACTATCATGGGCTGGAATGTTTTTCACATAGGTTTTCTCCCTTTTACAAAGCTTCTTATTTATTTTTCTTTCAACACGTGACAACTGGCGATCCTAAATCACATGAAAAGCAATCAATAGAATTTATACAATGTATCAATGGTGATCCAAACATCCCTCAATATGTAAAATCCGTAAGTGAACAATGTTATTGCTTTTGTAAAATTGTTGTTGCCAAAAAAAATGAAGAAAGCATCAATATTTTCACTTGATTATAACTCATATGCACTTTTATATGTACATTAGTTTTTAATCATTATAACATGAGCTATAATACTATACGATGATGATGAAAATGTCACTTTAACTATTACTTTAAAATAATTGCAAACTACAAATTAAAAAGGACATTTAAATTTACAATTCAACATTATGCAACTTAAATTGATAAATTAGCACATGATTTATCATCATAATGTAAACTTTATGAATGAAAAAATCACTTTAATTATTACTTTAAGTAACTCCTTACTATAAATAAAAACTAACAAACTATTTATTGACTACCAGGTGAATGTTACATGTGATCTTATATAATTCATTTCAGTTTTTTAAAAAGAAGCATCTACCTTATTTTATATATAAAACTAAAATAGTAACATCAAAGGTTAAAAAAAAAGGGACCAATAATGAATCATGGTTGGTGGCCACAAAAAGGGTGAATAAGATGAGTAAACAATGAGTCTAAATTAGTAAAGGTGAAAAGAAAAAAGATACATAGATGTTAGATAGACCAGAGTCCATTAGGCAGCAGCTCATTCCAAGCTATTTTCCATTTCTTTTTCCCCCAAATGGATCTTGTCTCCATCTGCGATCGATTGAGAGACTAGATCACCGCATATATCATTCATCAGCATCATCGCTTGATATCCTGTTATTCCTTGGAATCTTGATTTCTTCTTGCTGTCATCGTCGTGGGTCTGGTCTTGTTCAACTCATTACTCATTACTCATCTCACTATTCACAATTCACAATTCACAATTCAATTCACACCCCATTTGGAGTGTGGACCTTTATTGAAATTGCCGTCGGTGGGTTTCAAAATCTTTTCACGTCTCTCTCTCTCTCTTTGCTTGCTTCCCTCTTCTTCTATCCCTCCTTCTTTAGATTTGCTTGATACCCGTTTGCGAGATCGAGTCAGTAAGAAGAGGGAAAATGGAGAGCGAGAAGAAAGCTTCCCCCGTTTCGGATATGGGCGCATGGGCTATGAATGTTATAAGTTCTGTGGGAATCATTATGGCGAACAAGCAACTCATGTCCGCCAATGGCTATTCTTTCACCTTCGGTCAGTCACTTGTTCCTCTATTCCCCAGATCCAATCCATAATTCATTCTCTGTACCTTAATTGAATTGGGTGTTTGTTTAGATCTGCTTCCTGTTATCGTTTTCTGACTTGGGAGAGGGGTGTGCATGGATCGTTTGGTATAATTGAATATCTATATCTATATAGTATATATATGCAATATGTTTCCTGTGATCTTATTGATCCGTGGAGAATTCTCTATTCGTCCGTGATTTGCTGCTGCATCCAAGCATCAATTTACACGATCCTAAATCCTAAACTTAGTTTTACTTTGTTAGGTTAACTGTTCTTCCACGCTATATGATTGTCTTTTACAGAACGCAATCCTGTTATAGGGTTAGGTCTTCAAAGTACAACGATATCCAATTGAAGTGTTTAGAATGTCTGCATTGCATCAATTATGCAAGAATTTGCTTAAACTTATCTCCGTTCTATAGATCAATTAAACCGTTTGAAAATTTCCATTCACTACCCTACTCTCAGTTTTCAGATCTTAAATTTTGTAGTTGTTACTCTTGTTCTTCTGCCTTTATGATACACCACCATCATAATTTGCCCTATTATTACCTAATGGCAGACTCATTCCATTCCTTCAACCCATTCCATCTCTAATTTCCTATGATACTGTTTATACTAATTATCTTCTTTTCATTTTTGCTTTCTGCAGCCACAACATTAACAGGATTCCACTTTGCTGTAACTGCACTAGTTGGATTCGTGTCAAATTCAACAGGATACACTGCATCAAAGCATGTTCCTTTATGGGAGCTTCTCTGGTTTTCAATTGTTGCAAACATGTCAATCACAGGGATGAACCTCAGTCTCATGCTGAATTCAGTTGGATTCTACCAAGTATGAAGTTCTTAAATCACTACCATCATTCAAAACAATCTTGATTCTTCTTTCATAATCCCACAAATGCATAACTCTTTTTCTTTTTCTAGATTTCCAAACTTAGCATGATCCCAGTGGTTTGTGTAATGGAATGGATTCTTCACAGTAAACGTTACTCAAAGGAAGTGAAAGTTGCTGTTGTGGTTGTGGTGATTGGTGTTGGTGTTTGCACTGTGACTGATGTCAAAGTCAATGCCAAAGGTTTTATATGCGCCTGTGTTGCAGTTCTTGCAACTTCATTGCAACAGATTGTGAGTGTTCTAAATTCTAATCATCTTTTAAACATTTGATTTATAACCATGAACTTGAAATATTGATTTTTTTTTAATATAAATATGATGCAGTCTATAGGATCATTGCAGAAGAAGTACTCAGTTGGAGCTTTTGAATTGTTGAGTAAAACAGCTCCCATTCAAGCTCTATCACTTCTTGTATTTGGTCCTTTCATTGACTATTATCTAAGTGGAAGACTTATTTCAGACTACATGAAGACCATATCATCTGGTGCAATTGTAAGCAATTTTGTTTCTTTTTGTATTTTATTTTTTTGGTGAAGTATTATTATATGTCTAATTTAATCTGATTGATGACAGATTTTCATTCTGATTTCATGCTCATTGGCTGTTTTCTGCAACATAAGCCAGTACCTTTGCATTGGGAGATTTTCTGCAGTTTCATTTCAGGTTTTGGGTCATATGAAAACGGTATGTGTGTTGACATTAGGGTGGCTGTTGTTTGACTCAGAGTTGACTTTCAAGAACATTCTTGGAATGTTGGTGGCTGTTGCTGGCATGGTGATATATAGTTGGGCTGTTGAGGTTGAAAAGGCGGCTACAAAGGGTGGCCCACCACATCCTAAGCATAGTTTGACTGAGGAGGAGTTAAATTTATTGAAGGATGGATTGGAGAAAGATTATGAGGCTGGTGAATCAAAATAGTAAAAAAAAAAAGATTTGAGATTTGTGTTTTTTTTAGAGATGATGATCATCAATCATATTTTGGTTGTTCTTTCAATTGTTTGTCTTTATGCATTTGAAGATTAGATGAGGAATTGGAATTTATATAGTGTTCTTATGTAGCTCAAAAGCTCATTGCCAGATGCTCTGTTATAGAAACTTTTTATGTCAATTCATTAGATTTATTTATGATTAATTGGTTGATGCTGAATTGCTGAATTGGGTGTTTTTGCTTTCATCTACTACTTGATAATGTGAAAGATTCTTCAAATAGATTGAATATATATATATATATATATATATATATATATATATATATATATATATATATATATATATATATATATATATTTTATAAGCATAATTTCAGAATTCAGATAGTTTGCAGAAAAAGATAATAACAAAAATGTCAAATTGAGGCAACTTATCACATAAAAAACTTAATTTTTTGCAATATTATTCATATTTTATAAATTTATGTTGCTTTTTAGAAAATCGGTTTCATCACATTGTTTTTTTTGGGTCTTGGTTTATAGCTGGTAACTTTTTGTTTTTTCAATAATCTTACTGAAAAAAAAAAGACATAATTTACTAAAATGGGACCACTTTTCAATTTAACCATACAAGATAAAGTAAAAATTGTTATTTATAAAAACGAAGAAACACAATAATTGTTCCAAAGATTTCATTTTCTTACAACTATTAAGAAGTACCAATGTTCATATATGAGTGGCCAATCACATGGTCCACGTTATTCCTTTACAAACACGATGCCCAACATTTAGAACTACGATGCACTCTGTATAATAGTCTGTATATGATCAATCATCATATATATAGGAACAATGGTCCCTATTTTTTATTCAACAAGTGGCCCATCTAAACAAGTAAGCGTGCAACCATGTGGCGAACGTTAGATCCTTTACAAACACGATGCATGTTCGTTCCTAATCAAATTAAGGACGTGGCATTATAAGTTAGAATAGATAGAAGCATAATATTTATTTTCTTTTTGGCTTCTTAGGAGAACAGGGCCTAACATATTCACATTTCACTATTAGTGTATATTATATTATATATCTAGCCCATGTTCTAGATAGCCCATGTATTGTATTTGTTGTAAGCCCCTTAGGTTACGTCCCTTTAAGCATGTAATATCTATATATATTTTTATGGAATGAAATTATGATTTACGAGAAAAAATTATAACTCCAATATGGTATCAGAGCTGTAAACGGCTCCTATTGATTTTTTCCCAATATCTCGACACCCACTATGTCGACCTAGTTTTGCCGTTGCTTCCCCCCTCTCGATCTTCAGCTGTCGCCGATCACTCATCTTCCCCATCATGACTGGTGAATCATCTAACCCTAATGGTAGAAACATGAAGCCATACGCGATTACTATTGGTGATTTGTTTCACTGATGTGATTTAAGTGTAATGGGATTACTTTTTGTGACTAAAAGTGATCTTGATAAATATTAAACAAGTAAGGAAGGTGTGGAGTGTACACTTGTTTAAATTTATTCAAGATTAAAAGTATACTGTCATTTAGGAGCGAAACCCTTGAACAAACGGGGGTCCGAGGGCAGCGCCCCTGGGAGCGGGGTCCAAGGGGCAGAGCCCCTGGCTTGGTATTAATCCTTATTGAAAACTCGGATTTATGACAGTTTTTTGACTGTTGTCAAACTGTTTTATGACAGTTTTGACAGTTTTCAGACAAATGAGTTATTTAACCAATTTTGGTCATTTTTTTCTGGTACTCACGAAATTCATATCTCATTCTCTGTTCTTTTCTCTTTTGAGTCTTATCCAATCAAAGATTAGGGAGTACCACCCAATACTTTGATTTGATAGTGAAATCACAATTCTCAGAATTTCCAAGGCTATTATTATCCCATTTTCTAACAATTACCAACATCAAAGCCTTTGTTCCACTCATTCATGACTTGAATCAACTTAATTATGATTCGTGGAGAAAGTTCTTCCAAACCCAATGTATTGGGTTTGGTGTGTATGGTCATCTCAATTGGACATCAAAGCTAAAAGGAGACAAAGATGAAGAATGGTCCACCCTTGACTCTCTTGTCACTATGTCGATCTATAGAACCCTAACTTAATCTCTCCTTAACATGGTGACCAAACCCGTTTAAGTTGGATCATACCGGTACTCCCATTCAGGACCTAATACTCTATTGTAGCCTTGCTGGTGGGCTCTAGTACTTGACTTTCACTTGTCCAGATATTGTATTTGTATTTGTTGTTCAGTAGATTTGTCTCTATATGCATGACCCTCACGATACACACTTTCATGCGCTCAAGTGCATTCTATGTGCATTCTACGGTATATTCAGGGTGCTCTAGATCATGGTCTTTATATTCGCCTGTTTTCCACTACGAGCCTTACTGCTTACACCGATGCAAATTGGGGGGGGGGGGGGGGGAGGGGGATGTCTGGCTTCTCGTCGCTTCACTAGTGGATATTACATTTATCTCGGCAACAACTTGATTTCATGGTCTTCAAAACTCCAAGCTATTGTCTCTCGCTCAAGCGTTGAAGCGGAATACAGGGGTGTAGCTAATGTCGTAGCTGAAACATGTTGGCTACGCAACCTTCTTCGCGAACTTCACTACTCGCTGACCAAGCTACCATTGTCTATTGCGATAACGTCAGCACGATCTACTTCTCGACTAATCCTGTCCAACACAAACGAACTAAGCACATTGACATTGATATACATTTTGTACGGGATAATGTAATGCCCGCAGATCCGGGCTAGTCAATTTAGAGGCAATAGGGGTCGAAAACGACTTTTCAAAAAAAGATTATTTAGAATAAATAATCTTAACCAAGTTGTAGAATATGTCACAAGGTTTCCGTACATATAAAGAACACCGAAATCCGAGTTATAACGAAGAAGTTATGACCCGTCGAAGTTTTACGGCAAAACTGGCACGACACCGGGAAGCGTAAATAGTAAATTTATGATAGAGCGACTTTTAGCCTTAGAAATCTAAACGAAAGTTGTATTATATGTTAAACCGAGAACATACAAAAAAAGAACGCCCAAATCTGACTTCGTATGAGGAAGTTATGATTTTTCTAAGATTCGGCTTAGCAGTGCACGGCCCGAAACTCAAATTTTAGTTCGAGCGGTTTTTGGCTTACGCGACCTACATGAGAGTTGAAGATCTCATTAATAGGAACTCAACGGTAAAAAGATAGACGAAAACGGAGTTTGTATGAGGGAGTTACGAATTCTTCGCGGTCATTTAACGGTCTAAACGCCTCCTACTGTTAAATTTAAGATCGGTCCAGAATTAGCCGACGGAGTCTAAATAAAAGTTGTAGATCTGGATTTTAAATACACGTGGAAAAAAGAACGTCGAAAACGGAGCTCGTATGCGAGAGTTATGATTTTTCTAAGATTGAAGGCTGATACGCGATAGGGGGTGACGTGACACCACCAGAATTGGACACGTGGCACCACCAGAAGGCTGCCACATGCCCCAACTCGGTGAGTAGGTCCTCCTACTCTGCGAGTATATTAGGATTTCACACTATAAATAGATGTGCCGGGTTCCATTCATTCTCACACCTTTCCTCTTCCACTTTCTCTCTCTAAACTCTCTCTATAGCTCCCCTTAAGCCCCCTAAAGTCTAGGTAAACCCCCTAGCACCCAAAGGAAGCCCTGAGGCTCCCGGAGTCCCGAGAAAAGAGCCTTTCGGCTCGGGAACGCTGCTCCAACGAAGCCCGGTTTTCGAGAAAACCTGCTGTAAGTGAGCTGTACCTATCCTATCTTTAGTATAGCTTATGTTTCAATATAGTATTGTTATTAGGACCTTATAAGGAGTATTTGAGCTATTATTATGGGTTATATAAGTATTGTTTAACGCTTATATAATAGTTATAATATCTAGACTATTAAATTATTCTCGTCAAGCGTTAGACTAAACTCTAGTGGTAATGATACTAGGTTTCGTCAAGGGATAATTGTTATAAGAGTAACGAAGTGCTGTCCGAGTGCCGACTCACCACCTTATCAAGTGAGTGCATGGTCCCTTTCATCTTACACATAGATATGAAGTATTTTACATAAATTACGTGCTATGTGTGCATATTATCTGAATACTTGTTGTCTATGCTGGGTGAATGATTTTATACATGTTTTAAATGATTTAAACTGTATATTTATATCTACTAATATGTTGGGATAAAACATATGTAGATGAAATAGTTGGTGTGTGATGAAATAAAATAATGAGAGATAGGTGATGATAGGAAGGTGATGATAATTAGGTAAGGATAGATAGGTGATGATGAATCGGTGATGTAGGATACTACAACCTTGTCCGTCAATTTGGAGATGTAGTCATTTACCAGAGTATAGATGGCGACCACAGACTATTATAGACAACCTCGTGGAAACACCAGCAGGCTCATAACCTGTAGGTGATGAATTACGAGTTCAGACGATGTTGTAACTACGTATTCATGCGATGATACTCTAACCCCCTTACTATGAATTACGAGTTCAAGCGATGTTGTAACTACGTATTCATGCGATGATACCCTAACCCTTGGTGGACACGTATCGAGGGAGTAATCCCTAAATCAATACTGTCTAGGCGATGTAGGCGATGATCCTTAGGAACAAACATATAAGGAGATGCGATGTAAGAAGATGAGAGGTAAAATATGATGTAGGAGACGACCCTTAGGATAAATCCTTAGGGAGGGTACTTAGGAATAAAGAAGATAATGGGGATGGGTAATTGGGTTAATTGTTTGATGATTGAACATAATAATTATATTATTGTGGGTTGAAAACCCTATGTACTCACCAGGTTTCCCAACTTGACCCACTCAGTTTATTTATATCACATGTGTCGATATGAAGTGACATTACACCGAGAGATTAAATAGATGTAGATCACTAGTGTAAATAAATGTAAGTTCCGTTTATGCTTATGTTCCTGTATTGACGATGACATCCCAAACGTTTTAAAATGAATAAAATACGTTTCTTCGAAAATGTTTTGATAACGTATTTATCGTATTTTTTTGGGAACAAATTCCGCAACATTTTTATGAAAAGAAGTACTCTGATTTTTATAAAGCATAAACAAAAATTGGTCTTTTCTGGTCGTGAAAATGGGGATGTCACAGATAAAGTCTCCACTGGACAAGTTTGTGTCCTACTTGTCCCTTCCGGTCATCAGTACACAAACATCTTCACAAAGGGCCTCTCGATCTCACTTTTCACGGATTTTCATTCTAATTTGAGGGTTTGCTCTCATGCTCCCGCTTAAACTGCAGGGGCGTATTAGTGTATATTATGTATTTGGCCAATGTTCTTGTAACGACCGAAAAATACAACCAATTTTAAATTTTTCAAAAACAACTCGATTCCATTAAATCATTACAAAAAGGTTTTCAATACAAAACATTTAGCGTATTCCCAGAATCACATTACTACAAAATCATGAGGAGCGGTACGATCACGCCTTCGCCTTGCCATGGTCTCCTGAAGAACCTAAAAAAACATAAAACCACAACTGTAAGCCCGAAAGCTTAGTGAGATATCCCCAAAATACCAACCACTTATACCATACACGCATAACATGCCATAACATATCCGATCACAGAACAACCATGCACTTCGGGTCTACTGTGTGACTGGTCCGCCGCACCGGCCTACAGTTCACCTGGTCCACTCTCTGAGTCTAGCCATAAACCTCGAGTCTACAGTGTGATTGGTCCGCCCGCACCGGGCCTTCAATCCACCTGGTCCACTCTCCGAATCTAACCACATACATCGAGTCTGCAGTGTGATTGGTCCGCCCGCGCCGGGCCTTCAATCCACCTGGTCCACTCTCTGAGTCTACAGTATGACTGGTCCGCCCACACCGGGCCTTCAGTCGGCCTGGTCCACTCTCCGAGCCTCGGCACGTCTGGTCCGCCCTCTTGGGGCCTACAACCTATCCGGACCGCTCGCTGGGCCTTCGGAACAACCGGTCCGCCCTGGGTATCTTGGCCTACAACACAAAGCAGGACCCGCCTCAACCCAACTCCAGTCCAAACAACCATGTGCACATATACATACAATCATATAACAATTCACAGTCAACAAGCAGATCAAACAGATCACATAACATAACATCATCCTAACCAGGATACCGACCTATCAGGTCACTAGCATAGCATCTCCCTATCTCTCAAGATACCGATCTCAATTAGGTCTCTAACGTATACCATCCTAGCTCTCAGGATGCAAACATATCAAAGCAATAACATAACAACAACTACCCGGATCTCAATCCGATAAGGGCCGGCCTTGGTGCCTTAGACCCTGTTGATATAGTGAGGATAACTCACCTCGAATCTGTCGGCTGAAAGGATAAGATCCCGCTGCTCCAAACTCCGACACGAACTCCTCCACTGAACACCAAAATACTCAACTCAATAAATACCCTTAATTACTAAAATACCCCTAGAAGACAACTGGTCAACCTTTGGACAAGGTCAAAGTCAACCCTTGACTGACTCTACTCGCCGAGTCCCCATACTCAGAACTTCCCTCAATCCGCGACCTAACTCGCCGAGTCACCCCGAGACTCGTCGAGTCCAACAACTCTGAGTCCACTCGCCCACAACTCACCGAGTCATCCCTTGACTCGCCGATTCTCGACTCAACCAGAAAATATTAGGACTCTTCGACAAGACTCGCCGAGTACAAGAACAGACTCGTCGAGTCTAAGGCTATCTTCAACCTACTCGCCGAGTTGTTCTTCCAACTCGTCGAGTCCCAACTCATCTTCAAGAAACTCGTCGAGTCCACCCATGTGACTCGCCGAGTACCACCGGTCTGAATCCATACAGAAGCATTCCAGGACATGCCATTGATCCAAAACATAGATCTAGCCTCCTACAACCCATCCATCACGTAAAGTGGCAAACGTTACGTGAATCCAAAGAGATCTATGCATTTTGCACATTAGGGCTAGGGTTTGGGACATGATAGCTTCACTCAACACTCAACACAGGGTTTTCAGGCATTCCAACCCTTCTCCACTCTAGATCTGAGGTAGCAACCTCAGATCTAACCTTTAAACTCCAAAACCCCAAAAGATATGATTCCTAACACCCCCAAAATGAAGAATCTAGACAATAATAGCTCAAAAATGAAATGATACCTCAAAAAGGAAGCCCAAGAGAAGATTAACCCAAATCCTTGCAAAGCCCTTTGATCCAAGCCTCTTCCTCTTCAAGATCTCTTCAACAACCACCTCTCCAAGCTCCAATTTGCTCAACAATGGGGTCTCTCCACGAAATTAGGGTTTCTGGAACTCAAGGGATGATAAGGAGGCTGGGGAGGAAACATAATGTTCTTTATATAGGGCTCAACCTCCGGATTTAGGGTTTTCTCCATTCAGCGCCTACTCGCCGAGTCCATCTTACTGACTCGCTGAGTCGGCTACTTAACACGCGACCAAGTCGCGACTCTACTCGCCGAGTCCACCCATGGACTCGCCGAGTCGCTCTTTCCCAATTTACTCTTTTAGCCCTTCAACTCTACTCTTGATATTTCGGGATGTTACAGTTCTAGATAGCCCATGTATTGTAATTGTTGTAACTTGTAAGTCGGTTAGGTTACATCCCTTGTATGCATGTAATATATATATATATATATATATATATATATATATATATATATATATATATATATATATTGATGGAATGAAATTATGTTTTACGGGAAAATATTATAACTCTAACATTCACTAGAAGGATAGTTTTTTTATTGAAAAAGTACTTACCGGAAGGATTAGCCACCCATTTATTTAGGTCCCGTTTGATACGCATCTTTCCAGGTTCAAACAGATCTTTCTGGCTGAATGGACCGGAAAGACTATTTGATTTGCACAAAAAAGGGTCTTTCCCGGTAAGATATGTCTTTCCCAGAAAGCCCCAAAATCATATCTTTCTGGCTGAATGGGCTAAAAAGACAATTATGCACCAAACTCCGCCTTTTTCTTTATTTCTTGGATTATTAATTTTTTTTAAATAACTTTTTTAAAATTTATTTTTTATTTTTTTATTACTTTTTCTTCATCATTCAACACAGTCAATCAGATGTACAATCAAACAACATGGTTTCTTTCCCAGTTAGAAAACTTTCCCAGACAGCACTTTCCAAGACATAAACTATCAAACGGGACCTTAGTCAATCTTGCAAATCATAAATTTATAGCAAAAAAAGGTGTTTAAAGAAAATAAGTTGCATTTGTAAACCTAAGGTAAATAATCGAACATCTACCGATAAGAAGATAAGAACAATAGAGAAAGAAAGAGAAGAATGTTTAGAGACAATATTTTCCCATAATTTGTGATATTCATCTAATAAATAAGGATTATAAAGTGTACATGTATTTAGCCGACTAAAAATATGGACTACACAACATAGAACATAATATAATAATATACACTAATATGGCCTTGCAATTGGAGGGGGAGTATGAGGACGAACACTTAAATTGGACCGAAAAGCAGAAAATAGACAAGATATGAGTCCCTTGGTGAAGATATCAACATACTGAAGACTGGAAGGGACATATAGAGAATATATCCGGTGGAGACCATATCCCACACAAAATGAATGTTAATCTCTTTGTGTTTTGTAAACCGATGTTGATCGGGATTGGTCAATAGGTAATTTTCTCTAACATTATCGCAGTAGACAATAGTGGCCTTTGATAGAGAACAGTGAAGCTCTTGAAAGATATATTGAAACTAACATGTCCCCGCCATGACATTGGCAATGCCTCTGTACTCGACGTCAACACTAGACCGAGAGAAAATCGCATGTCGCTTTGAGGACCATGATATAAGATTATCACTAAGAAAAACATAACACTTATTGTTCGGACAAAAAGAGACGTGACACCCACCCATTCGGCATCAGAATAAGCGATCATGCATATGGTAGTAGACAAGTGAATGTGAATGTCAATAGTGCCCCGTATGTAGCACATGATGCATTTGAGAGCATTCATATGAGGCTCTCTTGGCTCCGTCTACTTCTGCTCCAATTGATGATGTCAAAAAATGGGAGAAAATGTTCAAGATTCTAAAAAAGACAAGTCTCCCTCCAATGAATCTTATGATGAAGACTTCCACACTAGTCCTTCTGATCCCACTGATGAAGAAGGCTTTCTAGAACTTCACTTTTTGGTTGATTCCATGCATGCTTATACAATGCCTATGCCTATCTCAATGATTTTTCCAAATGAATAATGCTAAAGGGGAGTCTTAACCTTAAGGGGAGCAACATGTCAACATTGGGCCTGATGATGATCAGCCCCTGTCTAAGAAAAGGAAGCCAACAACAACTTCTTCTGTTGCTTCTTCCTCTACTGTTGCTAAACGAAAAAAGGTTACTAGAGTTACTAGGATCTCTAAAGTGATTAAAAAAAGAGGCTTAACTATTAAAGAAACAAAGGCTTTGTCGATGAACATAATACAACGACTCGTATTAGAGCCATATTTAAGCATGATGTTGGCGTTGTTCCAAAAGTAGCATTTGTTGAAGGAAGTCTGACTGAGAACAAGAAAGCACTTGAATGTTTCAATGTTGAAGTTGAAAAGAAAAGGAAAGTTGAAGAAATTATCACCAAGATTGACTCATTCAAAGTATGATGATGTACTTTCAAGAAGGAATTCTCATGATCTGATTGTGAAGGTTAGATGTAATAAACCAAAGGGGAGGAAGATTTTAACAATGCATCCGACAAGAAGAGATTCAAAAGGAGAATACCCAAATAAAATTCTTGTGTTCGATCTTGTAAAGTTTGGATACAATTAGTGGTTAAAAATTCAAAATATAATAAAAAACCACAAGGGTATTCATGCTCAATAGTTGAAGCTAGCTCTAATCCTCATGATCAATAAAGCCAGGAATCTTAATCTAGTTCCTTTTCCTAATGAAGCTTCCTCATCAACAACCTCAAGTGCCTCAGGGTTTCGAAGGAGAAGATCAAAGCATATTAGATTCCTGTTACCCGTTGGAATTGTCTATATCAACAATTCATTACTAGTGGGAGTTGATCCTGTTCAACATATGTTCATTTAAGAGCCAGAACATGGGGTATTTTATGTCAATGAAAATGACATAATCTGCTTTCAAAGATCTGATGAGATTTGCAAGACTTCCATTGAACATTTGTTTCATTTGAGGCTTTGAATGTAAGGACAAAGTAGAAGCTAATAACTATCACCGGTTAATCTCCTTTGAGCCGAATAAAAGAAGAGAGGAACTTGCTTGTGTTGATTTTCAGTGGATCAAGCCAGAAACTATTGTTGAAGCTAGTAAAGTTTGTCTTCATGATTTCCAACTATATTAAGTTTTGACATCATCAGATTGGAGGAGATTGTAAGGCCGGACCTTATAATCGATGAATCAAACCGATTTCACATTATGATTTATCAGCGTATCATCCATTGACTGGAGCTTCTCCCTACAGTATATATCCAATCCATAATTTGTAGGGATTTTTCTAGAATAGAATTATACGTGGTATATAATCATGCATAGGTTTTCATCTTCTTGTAACTTAATAGCCGTTTTGTGAACCTTTCTCTTTGTGAGAAAGTTTTCTTAGAGAAAACACTTAATCGAAATATCTTTTCAATTAAGCTTTGTAAAAAACCTTGTTCTTACTATTTGTTATTGCTTGTTACATTTCGTTTCGATCCATCATGTATCATTGGCACCAATAGAGGTTGAAGTGCCTTCGAGATGGCCCGCTGCACCAAAGGCTTTGTAGTGAGTTTCAGAAAGAACCCACCAAGCATCATAGTTGAGTTGATTAAAATCAATGAGTAGTGTTTGTTGTCAAGTTCGATGACATTGGCATCCTTGTTGTTCTGAATAAAGCTTGAAGACCATTTAAACATCATGAGCCGTCGTCTTTAAGGACTATGGTGAGAAGCGGTTGGATGAGCGTCTCATGCATATATCCACATGGGGACTCATGAATCGATTTTTGACCACTCAATATCATTAGCACCAATAGAGGGCGAAGTGTCTTCGAGATGGCCCACTACACCGAAGGTTTTGCAGTGAGTTTCAAAGAGAACCCACCAAGCACCATAGTTGAGTTAATTAAAATCAAGGAGTAGAGGCACATAGGCTTTAATGTCCATGATACTGTTGTGTTTGAGATTGGTTTTAATTGTGTTGTTTTTGTCGCCCATTTTGAAGAAGAAAGAAGAAGATGAATGGAGAGGGCGGAGGAATTGACATGATCGACGGAGAAAAAGGAAGCCAACGATGTTGATGAGGGCAGTCATCGGTGGGATGGAGCAGTTGGTTTTTAGGGTTAAGATCAAAGGTGCTTTGTTACCATTTTAGGGACAATATTTTCCCACAATTAGGATTCTTGATATCCTCCCTAACAAATGAAAATAATTTTGCCACATGTTTCTCTCTCATTAACTTGGACACATGTCATTTTTTGGTATTTTTGAATAAATGTTTTTTCCATTTGTCATTTTCTCATTTTTTTTCTTAATTAACACATCATATTTACACCTCAATTAATAATTGCCTTAATTGAAATCATGCTTAACAAATGAAAATAATTTTGCCATATGTTCCTCTCTCATTAACTTGGACACATGTCATTTTTTGGTATTTTTTAATAAATGTTTTTTCCATTTGTCATTTTCTCATTTTTTTAATCTTTTCTTAATTAACACATCATATTTACACCTTAATTAATAATTGTCTGAATTGAAAATAACATATAAATTACAATATTACAACTCATATAGTATTTAATATGTTTCCTTTTAAATTCAAATTTTAAATTTTAAACTTCAAATTTAAATAAATTTTTGTTTAAACCTATATATATATATATATATATATATATATATATATATATATATATATATATATATATATATATATATATTGTTTTATCTAACCCGTATAACATACAGTCTGACTAGTTTATCAAATAAATAAGTGTTACAAAGTGTACATGCTTAGCTCTACTGGACGACTGGACTAAAACTATGAACTATACAACATAAAACATAATACAATAATATGCACTAATATAAATTATGTTTATCCAACAAAACATTGAAAAAATATGATATCTGCTTAACTAATTTGTACTAAAGTAGCTTATGAGAACTCCACCAAGTTACCTTTAATATCGATGTGGATAAAGATGAGGAGTAAATTGTTTTTAATTTGTATTTAGACTTATTAACCAAGCCAATCCATGGCATTAATTTGCCTAGTTACCAATCTTTTACTGATTTAATATTTTCAATCCATGTATGTTAGTCTGGAAGAAATTACAATATGGAAAATAGATAAATACCAACATCTAAAGGAGCATGAAAGATAGATACTTGGATATAAGTATGTGCTCATTATATAGTTTAAGTAGATATTATACATCAAAACTCGACTATAAGTACATACATGCACATTAAATCATTAACATATGCATAATAAGCCTTGAAAGTTGATTTAAGAATTGAATTCGAGTTCTTACAAGCTCAAAAAGAAAGGTGACTTCCCTCCACACTATTGTATGACAAAAAAAATAGAAAATGGAAAGAAGTTCAATGGTTTATACAACACACACACTGTATAGAAATCACAGACAAACAAAAATTCAATGAAAAGATTTGAAGTCAAAAATACCAACACTAAAATTGGGATGATGAGAAACAAAAATTCTTGCATCACATCATGATTCCACAATCTGAATAGATGCCACCAATTCCGATAGCTGATTCCTATCAAGACTGGAAACAAGTTCCATGGAAATAACAACACTTTCCTCTTTACTACAATTCCCTTCAATCTTTCTAGCTTCAGCTTCCTTCAACAGAATCTCACCTTCTTCAACATCACCAAACTCCATAGCTGCCAATCTTTCACCTCTAGCACCATTGCCAACAAGAAGCAACCTTTGGTATCTCACCATTTCCAATTCCTTTTCCATATTCAAAATTTTCTCTTCTTTTTCCTTTAGTCTCTCCACACTCTCACTGATATCATCTTCTATCTTCTTAAGTTCAGAAACAGCTTCCTCTATTTTAGTCTGTAAAGTTTCCTTTTCAAGATTCAGTGTCTTTACCTCATTTGCTATCCTTGCTGCTTCCTTGAAGTTTCTTGCAGTTGCAGCAACTTTCTTTTCAGATTCTAATTCTGGTATTCTTTTGTCTATGAACACAAGCCTCTGTTTTGATGATTCTATCTCCTGTTGGGTTCCTGATTTTGTTGATGACAGATCCTAAAACATAACAGACACAAAAAATAAGAAGTATAAACATTTTATTTCATAAGCAACTATAGGTTGTTTGTGACTAACCTGAAGTGAAGCTCTTACAGAAGAAATATCTTGTTTGAAGATTTGCACATCATCAAATAACTTTTGTTCATTTGTAGCTAATCTTGCTTTCTCTTCACGTGATTTTGAGATGAAATTTACTAGACTTTTTCTCAGGTTTACAACTTCTTTATACATTTCAGCTTCATTTGCAGAAATGCGGCTAAGTTCCTTGATTTTTGAACCTTTGGTTTCTTCTTGAATAAGGAAGTCATCAATTTCCTTCTTTTTTCTAGATAAAGATTCATGATCTGATTCGATTTCAGAAAGATTTGATTGAAGAACATTGGACTTTGAATGAATGGTTGATTGTGCTTCCTGGAAGCTAGAGGTTACATCAGCTATCTTTTTCTCAATTACTTCGATCTTTGAATCGTTTTCTGCTATTTCTGATTCCTTTTGTTTTACTAAAGATAGTAACTCCTGCAGTTCTCCTGCTAATATGTTCTTTTTGTTGTGAAGGAGATTGCTTTCTTCTCTGTCTTCCTTGACTACTTGTTCTATGGAATCATCTAACACTTGTCGAGCTCCTGAAAGAACATGTGATTCGATTTCTATTTCTATTCTTTTCACCTCTAAAGCTTCGGATAATGAAATCCATTTCTCCATTTCTGCTGAAGTTTTGGTTTCAGCATTTGAGATGACAGCATCTGCCTCATGATCAGCATCCTGAGATAAACCATTATTCCATATTAGGGTTAAGAGAAAGAATTAGGAAAACAGTAAAAAAAAAAAAACTAGGTTTCTAAATCACACCAAAGAAACAATAGGATCTCTTGAGCATCATACCAAGATCAGATAATGAAATTATCAGTTGTGAGGATTGCATCTCTACATATAATAACACCAACAAGATAGATTTTTATTTTAACCATCCTTATCCTAAAGATACAAAGAATACCATAAAGTGATAGTTGTGTGTTTGTAACCTGTATCTATGATACACACATGCAGCCACTTACAAGAGTTTTTGATGTAATAAGTCAACAAAAACACCAATGGAAGAATGTACAGTTATATTGTATAAATCAAGGGCAGACTGTAAACATACAAGCGATTGGGCAACAAAACTAATTGTAGTTTTGGGATAACAAACAAAATTGGTTTATAGATCATATATTTGATGACAAATGATAGCAAACTTACCACCACAAAGCTTTGCAGCAGAGCTGCACATTCCTCTTCAGTTACAATTTGCAATTCCAAAGCCTCCTGCATCTTGGAATCAATGGCATCACAGTTGGCTTCAGCATCTCTCAAAGCAACAGAAAGAAGCTCCTTGTTCCTCTCAGCTGATGCAAGACTATCACTGACCCTTTCTGCAGTCTCAAAATCCTCAGACTCCACGGCTTCCTCCAGCTCCTTCTCCATTTCTTTATGCTTTGCAGATGCAAGATTCAGCTCCTCCTCTGCTTTCCTTCTCTTCCTAATGGATTCCTTGCGTTTGGCTGACACAGAAGCTACTGCTTGGTGAGCACCATTGAGTTTGTCAGCAATCTGTTTCTTAATTTGGTCATATCTAAACTCCACTGAATTCTCCCTACTTTGCAATTCTGTAATCTCCTCTTCTTGTGGTGTATTCTTCAATGTAGAGTCCACGGACTCTGAATTGGGAATGGCTTCATTTATCTTGATCCGTTCTTCAACTGCTGAGGTGGTTGCTTCTGCCACAGTTGAAACGGAACCACTTCCAGAATCAGGAAGGATTTGCTGCTTTTCTTCTCCTGGTTCAAGATTTTTTTCAGCAGCAACAATGGGAAGTGATGGAGAGGGGGGCAGGGATGGAGATGGGGATATGGATGGAGATGGGAGACGGATCTGTGGCTGCGTATCATCAGCATCAATGGTGGAATCTTGTGACTGGGCTGCTCTACCATATCCGATCCTTAGACCAGCTCTCTTCTTCTTTCTGGTGGAGGAAATCTGTGATGAGAGCGATCGGGCAGGGGAGACAACTCCTCTACTATCACTAACACTGGTGGAATCTATGGCGGTTGACAATTGTGATGGCGATGCAAATGTTGTTGTGGGAACATCAATAGTACTGCGCGATGATGATGATGACGGCGAAAGAGGAGGGTCGAGGGAGGAATAGGCGTCTTCTTGAGATTGGGGTTGTATGAGAGTTAGATCCGAGAAGAGGTTTTCATCCAGGGGCTCAAATGAAGCTCCGGCGGTGGTTGTGGCGGCGGAAGTAGGGGATTGAGGAGGTTGCTGACTAATTTCACGATGATTGGGTAGTTCAACAGCACCACCCTGCTTCTTATCATCATCTACTGGCAATTGAGAAGAAGAGGATGATGAAGAAGGGTCAAAAAGGACCATACCCTCGAACAAAGAATCCTCCATATCATCCATGGCTACGCCGGTGCCAGTCTCTGCGATCCCTCCGGCGGATTCCAGACGGTTTTTCAATCAATAAGAAAATTGAAGGGAATTCAGATGTATCACAGTCTGAGTTGCAGATTAATTCTTCTGGTGTAATCAAATTGCCCAACTCTCTGATCAAAGCTCAAACGACCACTGCTTTGGACTCCCTATTCCCACTTCTTGATCTTTGTTTATCGACATTTTCAGAGCATTTTACATTTCCCTTAATTTTTTAGTAAGTTACACATTTGGCCCCTCTGTTTTCCCAAATTCACACATTTAGTCTTTAACATACTCTATGATTTGTGTTTGTTGCACATGTGAAAAACCATCTTATCATTTTTACTATGTTTTTTCTTTTATTTTTACTATATTTTAATAATTAAAAACTAAAATGGATGCAAGTAACGAACTTACGAACACTAGTTCACAAAGAAATGGTTAACCCATGGAAAATGTTACAACGTTCTACGATAAAAAATTGTTTTGCAACGATCTTTGATGGTTAATGAGAAACATTTATAATTAGAGAGTTCATAATTTACTAGGTGTAAGACCCATGTATTACATGGTTAACTAAAAAAATTAAATATAAAGGTATAAATATTTAAAAACTTTGAATTTATAAAAAAGTAAAAAAAATAATCAATTATTAATTTTTTTTATATTTTATATTTAAATAAATAAAGTAATAAACTAATAAGCTTTAATTTATAAATTTTAAAATAAAAAGGTAAATCCGTTAATGAAATTGATATTATTTATTACTACATTTATTGTATTTATTATATTAAAGAATTATGTGAAATTTATTAAAATAGAAAAAACGTATAAAATGACATGTAAAAAAGAAATTAATTCAAAATACCCACAAAATGACATTTGACAAATTGAATGAAAGTTTGACATGTGACAAAAAAAACTTTCATTAAGTAGAGTAGAGTTGAATAGATTGTCATATTATCTATTAAACTTACATATTCAACTTTACTTTTAACACCTCACATTCTATAAACACCTATATAATTCTAATCATAATTTTTTTTAATTGAATCTTATTGAAGAGTTGAATGATTATTAAACTCTTTTATTGAACTTCGTTCCATATCATTACTTACATTTCATTAAACATCTATTCAATCCTAATCGCCGTCTTATTTAACTCTTATTAGAACATGTGGTAATATTATTTTTGTTAAAAAGACTTGTTGATTCGAATCGTAAATCACACCAAAATGGTATTTGTTTATCCTAAAATATAAACAAATAACATAATTGTATTTTTTCCACTGAAAATGAATCCATTTACAAATTTATATATTACTTTCCTTGTTTTTATTGATCAATTAAGTTTCATGTTCACCTTTAAATCCAAAACCTCAATATGTGTCTAATCAAATCGTCGTGGAAAAATAACCTTATTTTTTATCACGAAAAGACTATAAAAAATATAGACGATAATCATATTGCAACATTCTCAAACAACATGTAATTACATACATTTCAAAATAATTCTTTTAAGATTAATTAATCCATTAAAGTGGTTCAACCAGAACAAAGATCCAAAAAATAGGCTAGTCCGATAGATTAACTAAAATGTTGATTTTTAATTAATGATAATAGAATAGAATCGGGCAACATGATTATCGGGCTCAATCATGATTAACTTACATCGAATTAGAAAGATGTATCTTGGTATGATTTGATAAAATAAATCAATCTAGTTAACCTAAAAGATTAAGATTGATAGAAGTAGAAGTTTTGAATTTATGAGTTTGTGTCATTCATTTTGTTGACATCTCCATGTGAGAAAGGCTATAGGCAGGCAGATGAGCGACGGGTAAACTCGTACACCATATGTAACTCCCTTCCATTTTTAGCCAAGAATTTTGTTTCTATACGACACACACACTCATTACATTCTTCTATAATCTATTTACTTGATTTCCTTACCTTCTTCTCCCTTTGCGATTTCAAGGAGGAGGATCGACCTCCATTAACCATCTTCAACAATGAGTTCGGTGACCCTTTCCCCAGCTTCAACTACATCACCCGGAAACCCATCCGTTTTCTACCGGAACAGAACCAGGACGACCAAAACTACCCACTCTAAATGTCGGACCAGAACCAGATTCAGGGCCAAACCCCTACGTGCAGCGCTGGTTGAGGAAGCTAGACCTCGCGCTTTGCCTCCGGTTAGAGGTAATAACAATATTAATGGTGTCGTCTCTTCCATAGTGCCGGCTTCCAAGAGTAGAGAAGATGATATTCAAGCTGAAGCCAAAGCTTTGGCTCGTGCCTCCAACGCTTCCGTCTATAGTCCTGAACTTCTTAAATTAAATTACGCTTCTCGTCCCTTCAAGGTGAGTTTTCCCCAATTTATTGAATTCACCAAAATTCTGAAATTGTTCTTCAACCTTACCTTGAATAAACATCGATAATTTCAAATTTGAAATTCTAATTCCTGTGGTAGTAAATCAACTTCAGGTTCTACGGAGGACTCTTCAGATTCTGATTGGACTCGGTTCGTTTGGATTGAAACTCTGGATAGATCAGTTGCAAGGTCAGCTTGTACAGAACAGAAGATCGCGAGCTGTCGAATTGAGGGAGACTTTCACGAGGTTAGGTCCTACTTTCGTTAAACTTGGTCAGGGTCTCTCCACCAGACCAGATCTTTGTCCACCTGAATTCCTTGAAGAACTCTCTGAACTCCAGGTTCTGTAAAACCACCATTTCTTTCATTTCTTTCCAGTCGACACCATTTTCATATATGTTTGACAGTTGACTCCATTTTTTTCATGATTGAGCAGGATGCTTTGCCAACATTCCCAGATGCAGAGGCATTTGCTTGCATTGAAAAAGAGCTCGGAGTCCCACTTGATTCCATTTACTCATCCATATCAACATCTCCTATTGCTGCAGCCAGTCTAGGTCAAGTTTATAAAGCTAAACTCAAGTATTCTGGGCAACTTGTTGCTGTGAAAGTACAGAGGCCTGGTATTGAAGAAGCCATTGGGCTAGACTTTTACCTCATCAGAGGTCTTGGTTTACTTATAAACAAATACGCAGACATAATAACCAGTGATGTTGTTGCTTTAATCGATGAATTCGCACGAAGAGTCTATCAAGAACTCAACTATGTACAGGTTAGTCCTCTGGTAACTTCCATTACTTAAAGAATCCACAAAACTGTTTCAGGCAAATCTTAATTTTGACAGGTGTGTGCAGGAGGGACAAAATGCTAGAAGATTCAAGAAGCTATATGCTGACAAAGAAGATGTTCTTGTTCCAGACATCTTCTGGGATTACACCAGTGGGAAAGTTCTAACCATGGAATGGGTTGAAGGTGTGAAACTAAACGAACAAGCAATCATCGAAGGTCAAGGATTAAAAGTCTTGGATTTAGTCAACACAGGTATTCAATGCAGCCTTAGGCAGCTTCTTGAATATGGTTACTTCCATGCAGACCCCCACCCTGGTAATCTTTTAGCAACCCCAGAAGGAAAACTTGCTTTTCTTGATTTTGGAATGATGAGCGAGACACCTGAAGAAGCAAGATTTGCAATCATTGGTCATGTTGTTCATATGGTTAATCGCGATTATGAAGCCATGGCTCGTGATTATTATGCTTTGGATTTTTTATCTCCTGATGTTGATGTCACCCCAATTGTTCCAGCACTTAGAAACTTTTTTGATGATGCATTGAATTCTACAGTGAGTGAACTCAATTTTAAAACCATTGTGGATGGACTTGGTGCTGTTCTTTATCAGTATCCATTCAATGTCCCTGCTTACTATGCATTGATATTGAGATCACTAACTGTTCTAGAAGGTTTGGCACTTTATGCGGATCCTAATTTTAAGGTTTTAGCTGCTTCGTATCCTTATTTTGCAAAAAGGCTGCTCACAGATCCAAATCCATATCTAAGAGATGCCCTTATTGAGTTGCTATTCAAGGATGGAAAGTTGAGGTATGTGTATATATATAATATATTTTTGTTTTTTGTTATTAATCGAGTTTAAAGTCTTGATTGTTGTGAATATGAAACAGGTGGAATAGGCTTGAGAACCTGTTAGTGCAGGGGAAAATGGATAGGGATTTTGCAGCAAAAGATGCATTGCAGCCTGTTTTGAAACTGGTGTTGGGTCCCGATGGTGAGGAGTTGAGGAGTTTGGTTATTAAAGAGGCTATTCGGGTGACTGAGGCAATTACTATCGGAACTGTAATTGATACCTACAATTCCATTCCGGGGCCTTTGAGGAGTTTTCTCCCGAATGGGAATGGAATTGGGACAACGGGTCTGAGTGAGGCGGAAATGGAGAGCATGTTGGAGCTGAGAGAACAAGTTCTGAGGATTTGGGGGCTTTTACGCGCTTCTGATAATTTTGATCCTAGTGTCCTACAGCCGATTATACAGGTAAGAGTAATACCACAACTCATTACTCATGTGTGTTTGTTTGATAATTGATATGTCTCTTACTGAGTCTGATATTGTCAGGTTCTTCAAGAACCAGAGGCTAGAAATCTTGGAGGGCGTGTATTTGGGGGGATTACACAGCGTCTTGCTGCACGTCTTTTGCAACAAGTTCTTCGTTCACCAACACCAACACCAGCACTTCGTGCACCGACATTATAGCACCACATTCTTTCAATGTGTATAATAATAGAAAAAAATAACTAAATACACACTTCATTTTTATTGTTTGTAAATTTGGATATTTATGCCTTTTGTACAAACAAGTTAATAAGTTATCCCTCATATTTACTATAATACAAAACCAATCAAATCATTCAACCTACATCATCATCAATTCATGGTTATTGAAATCTCAACTCAAATAAGTAGTTTCACACAGAACCATTCCGAGACTGAGACTGATCCAAGATCGGTCTCAAAATACCAAAAGTCATAGTTTATATGAATATCATTTTTTTTTTACATAATTGTTAATCATACCTATCACTTAACTTTTTGGCTTTTTTATTTTTTATCTTTAGTCTATCATTTTTAGTAAATTTCAATATATCATTTTGGTGTTAATCATATATTTGTTAACAGAAAAATTCAAAATTGAAACCAAAAACACCAAAAAATACCAAACAGGACCGATAAAACCCCAAAATTTAAGAGAAATCGGCACACGTAAAGAGACCAGGCCAAAAAAGACCAAGACCAAAAAAAAAAAAAAAACCTGTCCAAACCGCTAATGTGCATGTTTGAATTTATATAATGATATAAAGAGTCAATTTTTAGTTAATTAATGGGTTATTGTTAGAAGAATGGTCAATTCAAAGTTATATTACATGACTTTTCCACTTTTGGAAAAGTCATTAAAGACCAAAGAAGGAAGAAACCTCAAATTGTTGTTACTGGTAAACAAATTTTAGCCTGTTTAAGTGGCTTTTTCCACAACAAAAATATGAGAGATTGTTCGAATAAAAAAGTGTCGAAACTTAAATGCTTTCCTATATTTAGAAAGAGCCCTTCTATTTTGTTTTTCTAAGAACCCCCTTAAGCCGGCTAAAATCTAAGATGACTACTTTTGTTTTCAAAAAGGCCCCAAATCTATTTAGGAGTGTGATAATATGTAAGGTTTTTTTTTTGGTCTAATAATGTGATATGTTTAATATATATTGAAAAACTTAATACAATACAACTTTTTAATTAAACTGAGAGAATTCTCAATCAAACACAATATGCTTAATAAAATGAATTGAAATCAGAACGATATATTTATGTTATTTTTAATAACCCAACGTATTTAATAAACAAGTTGAATCATGTTTGACTCGATTATATTTCAACTAAAGAAAAAAAGAATTCCAATTATTGTTTAAGTTTGAAAAAAAAAATAACCATAAACACAAATCAAGTGTTCAAACATATTGTTATAGATGCTATTTTTTTATACAACTCGATTTTCACTTTCACCGGCTCGATTTTCGCTGTATATATAACTTTCATTTTGATCTTCTATCTTCTTTATCATGATGGCTCCAAATAGCTTTTCAATCTGTGAATTCATTTTTGCTATAAAATTATACAAGATTAATGCTACTTATTAATTATAAGAGAATACGTGGTTGTTTTAATAAATAATAGCCTCCACTAAAAAAGATTTCAAAGAACTTCATAAAATAAAATAATCATATTGTTTGAAACTTACTTGGTTAGAGACATCGTAGAGTGAAAGAGTGACTTAGTAAGGGTTATCGTTTAGAGGAATGGATGATTAGTTACTAGTTCAAGAGATCGATGAGTGACCGAAAGAAGGTTAGGGATACGGTGGCGGGAGAAACTAAGGAGTAACTGAGTAGGCCTATCCTGATGGGCTGCTGTAACGTCCCAAAAATTAAGACTAAAAATTTCATTTTTAAATTTATAAAACTATAATCCAAAACATCATCACGAAACCAAAGTGAAACAAAATGTATCAATACATTATAAAAATATCAGGGTAAGTCACAAAATGCGGAATAAGGTGGTGTGTGCTCTATAATCATCCCAACCTCTTTCCTTTCGAACCAGAAGTACCTGAAACATAAACTGAAAACCGTAAGCACAAAGCTTAGTGACTTCCTCAAAATACCACATACCATACATAATAAACAAATACTGGGTCCCCGCTCGGCATCGAGTCCCACCCGGCCTCGGGCCCCGCTCGATTTACAGATCTGTCAATCATCAGGCCCACCTGACATCGAGTACCACCCGATACACATACAAACATATAAACATATAATCATACTAACACATGCGATAATCACAAAGATAATATCATACAATACAGTCATCGAGTCTCGCTCGGTATTCATACCAATGCATACACATACAGGAGTCACACATACATCTAGCATCCTAACATAATATACCATGGGCCAACATTGGTGCCTTCGACCCACTAAACACAGTGAGGAAACTCACCTCTGAGTCTGAACAATAGCTGATGAGGCCCCGACTCTGAATCTCAGCTCTAACCGAAACCTAACCATCAAAAGACCAATTCTCAAACATAATCCAAAATATCCCCTTGGGTCAGACTGGGTCAAAAAGTAAAAAAAGAGCAACTCAATAGACCGCCACGTCGTGGTAGCCCTTTACCACATTATGGCGTTGAATACGACAAAATAGTTGCGACATGCCCCGCCACCACGTCGTGGTAAATGGATTTTCAGCAGCTTAACATATTCAGCCATTTCCTCCTATCCAAAAGGGTCTCCAACTCATATCTGGTCCATAATAGGGTCTAGATGGATAAAGTTTCCAACTTTATCAATTAGAACCCTCCAAAGTGCATATATCTAAACTTTAATGACCAAAACATCACACGACTTAAGCATTATTCACTCCATCCTTAAGATTACTTGCCCAAAGGCTCCATAAGAGTTTCTAACATCAAACATATCATAAAAATTGGTACTTTTCAGACATGCATGTCCAATGCATGTCTTGAAATTTTATTAGGTCCAATTAGGTCAAAAGGGCCAAGCTTCCATGCATGGCCTCAAAACTCAAATCTAAATCAGATCCAAAGGGCCAAGATTACTTACTCCAGGGTTTGTTGGTTACGACATGGAGCAGTACAACCTCAAACAAACCCACATAATATGTCGACATATAACAGATAATATCATATACAGATAAACAGACAGTATCACAGGTAGTCCTACAGATCTACCAGACTAGCATATCAAGACTAGCATGCATATCGACCCCATACTCAGCATATCAACAATACCATATTATCAAACTAATGGGCCGCCCTTGGTGCCTTCGACCCGAAAATATACTGAGGAAAACTCACCTCACAATCAGCACATAACTAATAAGGTTTGACTCCGAATCTCAGCTCCCAACTCAAATGTCTACAACCATCAAATGACCAATTCCATCAAAATCCTAGCAATACCCAAAACACCCTCAAGGTCAAACTTGGTCAAAGTCAAATTCAACGGCCAAGGTCAACAGTCCATGTCGACCTATGTAACGACCCAATTTTCATAACCAAAAATTTCGTTTTAAAAACGTTACTTTAGAAAATATTAAAAGCTAAAACCATTGTCTGATCAAATCATAACACAAGTGAACCATGTCTAAAAGCCAATTCATACATTCAATCAAAATATCAGAGTACAAATCCCAGTGAAGCTCGTAAATGCGGAAACCGGAGAGTGTGTGTGTGTGTGACATGCTGCTACCGCGCCGGCTCCTTTCCCCTAGCTGAGGAGGTACCTGAAACCAAAACTGAAGACTGTAAGCACAAAGCTTAGTGAGTTCCCCCGTCGTACCACATACCATACAAACATGTAACATACATTCTGCCAGGCTATTCTGGGGTGCCTGACTACCCGGTACGGCCGTTCTGGGGCGCCGTCCTACCCGTGTCAAGCCATTCTGGGGTGCTGACTACCCATGTCAAGCCATTCTGGGGTGCTGACTACCCGTCGGTCCTAACAACCGACCACAGGGACTGGTCCCCTCATACTACCTCTATCGCATATAACATAACAAGCCAGCATGCAAACATATCATCATATACTGTCAGACGTATCTGGGGTGTCTGACTACCCTTCGGTCCTAACAACCGAACCCGACTACTATCACATACAACGTATCATGCTAGCATATAACATATCAGGTAGTAGTAAACCTAGATGATATCACAAAGACAATCATCTACCATACGTCTCCTACTGGTGGGTCGGCGTTGTGGCCTTAGACCCACCGCTACTGGAAGGTAACTCACCTCGAAGTAGCTGCTGATCTGATCGGGAACTGACTGCCTACTGCTGCTGCTGCTCTGGAAATCCTCCGGCTGCAATTCCCACTATATACCCAATCAAACACTACGCACTGACCTTTGGGTAAAAAAGACCATTTTACCCCTGACCATGCCCTAAGTCAAAGGCAGAGTCAACTTTCAGTTGACCCGACTCGCCGAGTTGGCTTTCCAACTCGCCGAGTCCTTATCCAAACGACTACCCTGAATCCCGATCCTACCCGTCGAGTTAGGCGACGACTCGACGGGTTTACTTTCTTAACCAATATTCAAGTCCTTCATCCTACTCGCCGAGTTGTATGAACAACTCGTCGAGTTCATCTTCATCCGATGAACACTGATGCTAAGACTTGCCGAGTTGTATGAACAACTCGTCGAGTCCATCTTCATCTGAAGAACACTTATGCTGAGACTCGCCGAGTTGTATGAACAACTCGCCGAGTCCGTTCTTGATCTAAGGAGATTGCCTTGAACTCGCCGAGTCAGGGCATTGACTCGCCGAGTACCTCCATAGATGAGTTAAGCTTCCGACTCACTAAGTCACACCCCGTGACTCACTGCTCACTCGACACTACGAAAAGGGGACAAACTCGGAGACTCGCGAACAGACTCGCCGAGTCGTTGCCATGCACCTACTGAATACACGGATTTGCTTGATTCCAGTCCATGCCATTCATAGATCTGGACTTCTAGGACACTAATCACACGTAAAGTTTCCAACTTTACGTGTGGATATTCACCAATATGGATTTTAGGGCTCAAAATGTCTCAAAAGGGTAGATCTAGGGCTAACAAGCAACATGGGGCCATAAAGCTAACAGATCTGAGCTCCTGGAGCTCAATCTTGCCTAGATCCAGAGGCCAAACATCTTATTACGACATATAATGCACATACAAGCTTGGGGATTTGACCAAGAAGGACCCAAATGAAGTTTTAAGCATAGAATCATGGGGAAAAACGGATTATACCTCAAAGGAACTGCTGGAAGAACACAAATAATGCCTGGATGGCTTCCCTTCTTCTGGATCTACTTCCTTCCTCCTTCCCAAACCTTCAAAAACACACACACTAACCTCAAACTCTCAAAGAATAGCTTAGAACGAGAGATACAGGGCTTTAAGGGTCAATGGGGGCCGGCTTGGGGCTGATAAGTCCTTTAAATAGGGTGCAAACCCCTGAAACTTAGGGTTTCATCCAACAGCTATGACTCGCCGAGTCCAGGATATGGACTCGCCGAGTCGCCAACTTAAACGTGTCCTGGGTCCCGCATCCACTCGGCGAGTCGGACCTATGACTCGCCGAGTCCAAGGCTAAAAGAAAGGAAATACTCAAATAACATTTACGTACCAGGAACCGGGTGCTACAACCTAACACATCGTGGTTACTAGAAAACACGTTGTGTTTCGATAGCATCCATACAATCAGGAAAACTCTAGCCAACACGCTGTGTTGGCTTTGCAAACACATCATGTTTGCCCGAGGTCCAGCAGCTTAATACATTCAGCTGTGTTCTTCGATTTCAGGGACTCCAAGGCTCAAATCTAGATCCAAATGCTAACAAAAAGGATAAAGTTTCCAACTTTATCCATTGGAACTACTCCAAGGGTCCAAAAACCCAACCACAAGGCTTAAAGATTCAAGGGCTTAACCAATAAGCAATAAATCCTTGAAGTCTGAAACCCATCCTGTCCAGAAGAGATTCTAGCACCAAAACCATCCTAAAAGTCGGTGCTTTATAGACATGCATGTCTTGAACCCAAAATAGGTCAAAAATGGGGATTTATGACCTAATCTCCATGTATGGAATCAAAACTCGACTATAGGCCAGATCCAAGAGTCTACAAGGCCACTTAGACCTGGAGATTCATAAAGTTGCTAAATTTATGAGATCCAACCATTTCCTCACTCAAGAACAACAAGAAAAAGGGCCAAAACTCAAGATCTAACAACATAGAGGAATAAAAATCGGATCTTGGACACTTATAAAGGTCCAGAAGAGTGTTAAACTGAAAGATGAGGGGTTGCTTATTGGATCATTACTTCTTTCTTCCAACTTCTTCCTTCTTTGGCTCCAAAAACACCACACTAGCTCACTGATAAGATGTGACAACCCGAACCTTTTTCTGTTAAAATTAACCGTTTTCCGTTAAATAAATTCATATTTATTTATTTCCATCAAATTCCTTTGGTTTGGAAAATCATTTAAGTTATATAATTAAATTTTATAAATGAGTCGGAACCAACATCACGCGAAAACCTGAGCTTCCTTCGAAAAACCAACAGTTTCCGACCTGACTGGTGTTCACGGCCGTGAACCCGATCACAGCCGTAAACCCATTCACGGCTGGTAAACCGTTCACGGCTGGACCCCACCACCGACCATACGTGACCCCTACCCTCATTTACACTTTTCTGGCCGCAAACACACTTCCTGTCTCTAAAAAAACCCCCACCCGAAATCCTGAGACATCTCAAGTTTTCTCTTCATCTAACACTCCATTCACCTTAAAACACGTTTTGGAGCATCTAACACCAGCCTTTTCGTCGATTCAAACATAGTTGTTCTTGAGTTCACAGTCGTACACCCTTCAAATCTTCAAACCTTCAAGGGCCGCAAACCGTTCACGGCCGTGAACCCTTCAAAAATTCATATTTCCTTCAAGAACACCATTCACGGCCGTAAATCATTCAAGGGTATGTTCACGGCCGAGAACAGTTCATGGCCATAATCCCCTTCACGGCCGCAAACCTTCCTAAGTGGTGAACTTGGCTGAAAACCTGCTTTCCCCGATTCAATCGACTCCCGGTAACATTCCTAAACCAAAAGCAAGTGTTTTTCCAACATTATAAATAATGGTTTCGCTAATAAAATACATATATGTATTTAATTGTTATTAGGATCCCGTTAAGTGCTGCGTACATCAATCCGAGGGTCTTCATTTCCAGTTTTGTTGTCTGACATTTCACGCAACCAACTGTGAGTTCATACCCTTATACTTTTATGATTTTTAATGTTTTCAGGGGGGAGAGTACATGGAAACATGTAAAAAATTTTCACTGATTCATTAACAGAATTTCATTACAAATACATGCTTATGAACTCACCATCTTAATGCTGATACTCTTTTCAAAACTGTTTGTATTCTCAGGAAATCGGTAGACATGTACCTCAACAGACTTTTGAGAAGATGGAGCAGATAGAGTCACGTCTTTATTTTTGTTGCTTTTGATGTATATAATTATGAATCAAACAGATTTAAATACCTTATATATATATATATATATATATATATATATATATATATATATATATATATTCGATGTAATGGTTGTGTTAACCTTGATTACTATGATGCAATTGTTGTGATACTACATATGAAGTCATCCACCCCCGAACATTTCCGCCGTTTCGATTTGGGGGCGTGACAAATTGGTATCAGAGCTATTGGTTATAGTGAACTAAGTATACCGAACCTTACATGGTATACAACTATAAACACTAAAGGGTCGAAGCGCTCTGAAACTAAAAGTATACTCTAAAATTTTAAGTATTTTACAAAAGTTTACAAGTATACATATGTAGAAGAAGCTAACATAGTAAGAACTACATAAAAGTATTTAGGGCGAGTTGGACACTGCGGTTAAACCTGAATAATTATGAAGTCATATGTGGGGCCAATATAACCTGATCAACTATATTTGTCCGAGATATGACCAACATGTGTTTGAGAGTGACTGTGGCGTTGCAACAAGTCTAAACTCACCAAATAATATACAAATGAAGCACATAGTTAAAATACTATAGGAGTATTTTTTGGTTCTATAACACTGCACATAGTTATCACTAGTAGTAATAATCCTTATAAACGAAAGACCTGCAATTCCTTGTTTATATTAGTAAACCTTTATTGTAGATCTCTATTATCGCTGTAGGATTTAGATATATCTTGCTCGAAATTATCTAATGCTTGATCAATATAGAAGGCTTATTGTCATTTTCCCCCTTGTATCTTTTAGAGAAAGATGCCTCCCAGAAAGAGCAACAACCCTTCGACAGATCCTTAGCCACCATCTCCTCAATTCGATAATGTCATGTTCCAGGCAGCAGTTACATCCGTTGTGGCTGCCGCGATGGAGCAAATGAATCCTGGTGGCTCTAGCGGACCCGGAAGTGGTACCCATCCCCAAAATCTTGAGGGTGGTCAGGGACACCAGAAGGAGTGTTCCTACAAAGATTTCATGAATGCGAAGCCCAAATCCTTCGACGGCATTGGAGGAGTCATTGCCCTAATTTGGTAGTTCGAGAAGATCGAATCGATCTTCGAGATTTGTGCTTGTTCTGAGGCCGACAAGGTGAAGTTTACCGCATGTACCTTCACTGATAGAGCATTGACTTGGTGGAATAGCTGTAACATCCAGATTTCCAGGTATTATGTTTGATCATTTATTTTTGAGTAAAAAGAGAGGGACTCAACGAGTTGAGTTGTAGACTCGTCGAGTTTGACCGCGATTGCTTACTGGATTAATGAACGGACTCGACGAGTCGGAAAGGGTGGACTCGACGAGTCCGTGCTGTGGACTGAAACCCTAATTCTCGGGGTCTGTGCCCTATTTAAAGGCCTTTATAGCCTCCATTTGCGGCTACCAGTCCTGAGAGAGAAACCCTAGAGAGCTTGAGCGAGTTGTGAGAGAGATTGAGCTATTTTTATCATTTTTGGTGTGGTTTAGCAAAGGAGAAAGTGCTTCCAGAAAGAGGGGGTCAAGGGGATTGCTATTATGTGGGCTTCTAGCTTGGATCTGCAACTTTGAGGTAGAAAATCGATCCCTTTTTTTGTTTAGTATGAGATCCTTGAATTTTTGGGTTTTCTATACCCTTTATTGGCTTGATTTGATGCATATGTTGTCCCATTGAGTGATAGACTCTGGATCTTGACCTTTAGAGGTCCATAGAGCATTACCTATCCAACTTTATGTGGTTCTGTAGAGGAAATGAACTTAGGAGGCCATTTTAGAGGTCATTTCACCAAAAGAAGCTTTGGGTGTGTTGCATGTGCACCAAGAATCGACCTTTACGTGATTATTATGCTTGGGAAGGTCAGATCTATAGATTAGGGAAGCAAATCTGACCTTAGAAGGTCATTTGAGTATGAACATGGGAGCAACTCGCCGAGTTCATTAGTGGACTCGACGAGTCGAGTTGGGGTTGCCCCGCGATTCGTGACAGGTGAAACCCGTCGAGTGGAAGGGTGACTCGACGAGCCAAGAGAGGCTAGAAGGATTTAGAGGACACGCATGGGCTCGCCGAGTCGCCCATGTGCACTCGATGAGTCGGGTCAAAGTTTGACCGTTGACTTTCGTTGACCTTATGGTTCTGGTCAAGGCTGATTCAAGAGAGTTCAGAGAGGGGTAGCATGGCCTTCTACCCAATCTTTAGAGATGAAGCTATGAGAGAGTATTGATCGGGGATGTTATTTGAATGATAGGAGGAGGCTAGGTCGGGACGTTGAGCACGAGAGTTATCCGACTTCATTCGAGGTGAGTCTTCTCACTATACATTACCTAGAGTGGTATCTATGTGCAGACCGGAGGGTCTTGTGTGCTATGTGTATGTATGAGATTATGTGAAATGTGATATGTGTATGCTATGTGAATGTATAGACCGGGCCGAAGGGTCCAACGATATAGACCGAACCGAAGGGTCCAACGATACAGACCCGGCCGAAAGGACAAACGAGCTACGGGACTGGAGGGTTCTGCTGAGACACATCGACCAGAGGGTCGTACTGTAGCCTCGAGTGGCGTCTGTGTTATATGTGGTATTTTGGGGAACTCAATAAGCATTTATGCTTATAGTTGTTACGTTATGTGTTTCAGGTACTAGCGAGGATCGCGAGGAGGCACTGACATGATCCGTACACACTCATAGAGATTATGTTTTGAGATTCTGGGATTTGATTGTTATAATGACATTGGATACAGTTTGTTGATATTATTTTGATGATTTATAAAATGAAAAATTGTTTTGAAAATTTACGTTGTTACAAATTGGTATCAGAGCCTTGGTTTGAGGGATTCGGGTGCATTTTCGGATGTATCTGAACTCAAACTGAGGATTTGAGAAAGTTTTTCATAAAATAATTTTTTTTTCTAAGATAGTAAAAGATTTTGATAAAGGCAGAACGGAGCAGTGTGTACGATCAGCCAACGCCCGAATGGTGATTTCCCAAAATACCCTTACGTTACATGTTATGAGATATGATATGATATGTTATGCATGCTAGAGTAGGCTAGGTATTCATATTAGGACTAGAGTGGCCTGATTTGTGATGCCTTAGCCTAGGGGATTACTGCTGCTATGAGATACTTCGAGAGTGAGTAGGTAGCAATGAGGAGCTTATGAGAAGTCTACCGGAGGGCAACCTAAGCTTAGCGAGATATATAGTACTTGTGATCTGGGATCCAAGGAGGAGGACTTGGGGTGAATACTGATGCGGTGTGGACGGTAGTATAAGGGCCCGTACTACTGAAGACACCTGAGCAGTGCGCACTCCAAGTAAGAATCCTTAGGGTACTAGGGAACAAGTAGGGTTGAGTTATCGAGTGCGAGTATGCTCGAGCGAGTCTTTGATGTTTTTATGTTGAATTTCAGAGACATCATGGTTGGGACACGCCACACACCTGAGAGCAGCAGTGTCAGTGATGAGGAGACCCGCCGGTTGATTCATGAGGAGGTGGTTGCGGCCATCCGAGATGAGATACCAGAGATGTTCGGATCTATCAAGACCACGTTGATCGAGACTTTTGATGAGTGGTACGCCAATTTTACAGATGTTGTTGTTACTGCGGCCACCGCAGCCGTCGCTGCTGCCATGCCACAGGGAGGTGACTCGTTGCTGTACCGAGAGTTCAGCAACACGAAGCCATTAGAGTTTGATGGGATGAAGGATCCGATCGCTGCGATGAAATGGATTGTTGATATTGAGGGATGTTTCTATACCTGCTCGTGTCCAGAGCATTTGAGAGTACGGTTCGCACTGAACCGGTTTCGCTTGGGGGCAAAGGACTGGTGGAAGTTTGTATCGGCAGATTTCACCCCCGCTGAGCTTATTGTGGTGACTTGGGAGAGGTTCACCACTATGTTTTGTGATGAGTACGTTCCCCCTATGGAGAGGGAACGACTGGATCAGGAGTTTTTTACCCTCAAGCAGGGTACTGATTCTGTTACGGTGATTACCCGGAAGTTTCATGAGAGGGTGATGTTTTGCCCTGAGCAGGTGTCTACCGAGTAGACACGCATGAGCCGATATCTGAGCATTCTGATGAGAGATATTCGCGAATTCGTGGAGAACTCGACATACCGGACATTTGCCGAACTTCAGGCAAATTCTCGGAATAGGGAGATCGAGTTAGAGACTCAGGCCAGGGAGGAGGCGGAGTCTCAGGGGAGGGATCGGCGGCCGGCACAGTCTCAGCCGACCGCCAAGCGGGCAAAGCCCGCTGATTCAAGATCTGGGGGTCCGAAGGGCCGCACTTGTGGGAAGTGCGGCAAGAGTCACGAGGGGGTGTGCAGATCTAGGGTGTGTTACAAGTGTGGGAAGGAGGGGCATTACGCGAGGGATTGCCCCAAAGGATTCTTGGTTTGCTTTCATTGCAACCAGACCGACCATCGAAAGGGTGAGTGCCCTCAGATACTTCAGGGATCTGCACTTACTGCTAGAGCTACCGAGACCCGGCCAGTGAAGGCCGAGGCACCGAAGGCCCGCGTGAGAGCCTTCCAGTTGACAGCGGAGGAGGTCTGCACAACGCCCGATGTCGTGGCTGGTATGTATTCTTTCATGTATTTATTTGATGTTTGAGATATTTTGCTTATTTTATGATATGCATAGGTACTTTTCTTGTGAATTCCATATCTGCTTTGGTGTTATTTGACTCGAGTGCGAGTCGGTCATTTGTGTCCTTAGCATTTAGTCAGCACATCAGTATTCGGCGAGAGGCGTTGAGTCGACCTCTGCGAGTTTCTATAGCTGACGAGCGAGCGGTGTATGTTACGGATGTGATTCGAGGTTGTGTACTTGAGATCTTCGGTGTTGAGTTACCGATATATCTAGTCCCGATTTCAATGGGGGACGTGTGTGTCATAGTGGGCATGGATTGGTTGAGCCGATTTGGGGCTGTTATAGACTGCAAGCGACAGTTGGTGACGATATGAGACCCTAGTGGGGGAGTACTTACGGTGTACGGCGAGGGCACCCGATGTGAGTCAACATTATGTTCAGCTGCCAGGGCGAGGCAGAGTTTACAGCAGGGCTGCAATGGGTTCGTAGCCTTTGTGATGGATACACGAGTGGCCACTGGGAGGCCAAGTTCGATTGATGATGTTCCGATAGTGTGAGAGTTCCCGGATGTTTTTCCTGAGGAGTTGTCGGGTGTGCCTCCCAAGAGGCAGGTAGAGTTTCGCATTGATTTAGTTCCGGGGGCAGCACCTATCGCCAAGGTGCCTTATCGCCTTGCGCCGCCAGAGATGCAGGAGTTATCCTCGCAGCTTCAGGAGCTGCTGGGGAAGGGGTTTATTAGACCGAGTAGTTCCCCTTAGGGAGCGCTGATCCTTCTTGTCAATAAAAAGGATGGTTCACGCCGGATGTGCATTGATTACCGGAGTTGAACAAGTTGACAGTCAAGAACCGTTATCCATTGCCAAGGATCGACAATTTGTTCGATCAGTTACATGGAGCGTCTTGTTTCTCCAAGATTGATCTGAGGTCTGGATATCATCAGATGAGAGTGCGTGATGAGGATATCTAGAAGACGGCGTTTAGGACTCGTTATGGGCATTATGAGTTCGTGGTGATTCCTTTCAGGCTCACCAATGCAACGGCAGCGTTCATGGATCTCATGAACATGGTGTGTAGGCCGATGTTGGATCGTTCGCTGATCATGTTTATTGATGATATTTTGGTGTATTCGAGATTTAGAGAGCAGCACAAGGAGCATCTGATAGAGATTCTCGGGGTATTGAGGTCGGAGAGGCTTTATGCCAAATTCTCCAAGTGCGAGTTCTGGTTACGGGAGGTCCAGTTCTTGGGGCATCTCGTCAACCAGAATGGGATTTTGGTCGATCCGGCCAAGATTGAGGCGGTTATGAGGTGGGAGGTGCCGAGATCAGGAGTTTTCTACGATTGGTCGACTATTATCAGAGATTTATCAGAGATTTCTCCAAGATCGCCGTGCCTCTCACCAGGTTGACCCGGAAGGGTGTTGCTTTTTCATGGGGTCCGGAGTAGCAGATCTCGTTTGAGACACTTCGCCAGAGATTATGTGAAGCCCCGGTGTTAACCCTCCCGGAAGGGATGGAGGATTTTGTGGTGTATTGTGACGCGTCGATCTGGAGTTGGGGGCAGTGGTGTTCGCCCTCAAGATCTGGCATCACTATTTGTATGGGGTTCGGTGTACCATATACACGGACCACAATAGCTTGAAGTATTTGATGGATCAACCCAATCTGAATATGCGCCAAAGGAGATGGTTGCATGTGGTAAAGGATTACGACTGTGAGATCCTGTACCACCCGAGCAAAGCTAATGTTGTAGCTAATGCCCTGATCCGTAGGGCGGAAGGTGCCCCGATTTGAGATATTTGTATAAGACTGACAGTGATGACTCCGGTGTTGGACACCATTCGGGAGGCCCATTCAGAGGCTGTGAGACCAGAGAACCGCAAGAGGGAGTGGGTGATTGGGCAGGTACCGAATTTTGTTACCGAAGTCGTGCACTTATGACCTTTCAGGTTCGGATTTGGGTGTCGTATGCAGGCGGGGCACGTACCACTTTAATGGAGGAGGCGCACAGATCGAGGTTCTCGATCCATCCCAGGGCCACTAAGATGTATTTGGATCTGAAGAAAGATTATTGGCGGCCCTGTATGAAGAGAGATGTTGCATGGTTTGTGGAGAGGTGCTTGACCTGTCGCAGGGTTAAGGCTGAGCACCAGCGTCCGCACGGCAAGTTGCAGCCACTTGAGGTTCCTCAATGGAAGTGAGAGCAAATTTCCATGGATTTTATCACCAAATTGTCAAGGACTACAAGGGGTGTCGATGCAATTTGGGTTATTGTCGTCCGGGTGACGAAGAGCGCTCACTTCCTTGCTATCAGTGAGAGCTCTTCTACAGAGAGATTGACAGAATTGTATGTGAGGGAAGTGGTATCGCGACATGGAGTACCGATATCGATTGTGTCGGATTAAGATGTGCGTTTCACTTCCAGGTTCTGGAAGAAGTTCCATGAGGAGTTGGGTACGAGGCTGCATTTCAGTACCGCTTACCACCCGCAAACGGACAGACAGAGTGAGAGGACGATTCAGACGCTCGAGGACATGCTGAGGGCATGTATGTTGGACTTCGGGGGAAGTTGGGGCACGTATCTTCTGTTGGCTGAGTTTTCTTATAACAACAGCCACCATTCAAGTAGTGGTATGCCTCCCTTCGAGTTGTTGTACGGGAGGAGATGTCGGACTCCCATTTGCTGGGGAGAGGTAGGGCAACGCGTGATGGGCAGTACTGAGATAGTGCTTCATACGACAGAGCAGATACAGCAGGTCAGGCAGAGGTTGTTGACAGCTCAGAGTCGCCAGAAGAGTTATGCGGATAGGCGACGATCCGAGCTTGAGTTCCAGGTGGGAGACTTTGTACTCCTGAAAGTGTCTCCTTGGAAGGGAGTGATTCAATTCAGGAAGAGGTGCAAGCTGGGGCCCCGGTATATTGGGTCGTTTAGGGTGACCGCGAGGGTAGGCAGGGTAGCATATCGGTTGGAGCTACTTGCGGAGTTGAGCCAGATTCATGATACCTTCCACGTGTCTCAGTTGAGGAAGTGTATAGCCGACGAGTCGGCGGTGGTGTCACTGGAGGATATTCAGGTGGATGCGAGCCTGAATTATGCTGAGAGGCCAATCGCGATCCGGGAACGAAAGATCAAGGTTTTGAGGAACAAGGAGGTGTCCCTGGTTCAAGTCCAGTGGCAACATCGGAGAGGGTCCGAGCTGACCTGGGAGCCGAAGTTGGAGATGCGGGAGCAACATCCAGACTTGTTTGCGGAGCAAGACTTCGAGGGCGAAGTCTGATTCTAGTGGGGGAGAATTGTAACATCCGGATTTCCAGGTATTATGTTTGATCATTCATTTTTGAGTAAAAGAGAGGGACTCGACGAGTTGAGTCGTAGACTCGTCGAGTAGGACTACGATTGCTGACTGGATTAATGAACGGACTCAACAAGTCCGCGCTGTGGATTGAATCCCTAATTCTCGAGGTATGTGCCCTATTTAAAGGCCTTTATGGCCTCCATTTGCGGCTACCAGTCCTGAGAGAGAAACCCTAGAGATTGAGCGAGTTGTGAGGGAGATTGAGTTATTTTGATCATTTTTGGTGTGTTTTAGCAAAGGAGAAAGTGTTTCCAGCAAGAGGAGGTCAAGGGGATTGCTATTCTGTGGGTTTCCATCTTGGATCTGGAACTTTGAGGTAGAAATCGATCCCTTTTTTTTAGTATGAGATCCTTGAATTTTAGGGTTTTCTATACCCTTTATTGGCTTGATTCGATGCATATGTTGTCCCATTGAGGGATAGACTCCGGATCTATACCATTTGAGGTCCAAAGAGCCTTAGCCAACCTGCTTTATGTGGTTTCATGGAGGAAATGAACTTAGGTTGCCATTTTAGTAGTTATTTCACCAAAAGAAGCTTTGGGAGTGTTGCATGTGTACCAAGATTCGACCTTTACGTGATTATTATGCTTGGGAAGGTCAGATCTATGGATTAGAGAAGCAGATTTGACCTCAGAAGGTCATTTGAGTATGATCATGGAAGCAACTCTCCGAGTTCATAAGTGGACCTGACGAGTCGAGTCGGGGTTGCCCCGTGATTCGTGACAGGAGGAACCCGTCGAGTGGAAGGATGACTCGATGAGCCATGAGAGGCTAGAAGGACTCAGAGGACTCGCTTGGACTCGTCGAGTCACCCATGTGCACTCGACGAGTCAGGTCAAAGTTTGACCATTGACTTTCATTGGCTTTAGGGTTCAGGCCAAGACTGATTCAAGAGAGTTCCGATAGGGGTAGAATGGCCTTCTACCCAATCTTTAGAGATGAGACTACGAGAGAGTATTTTATCAGGAGTGTTATTTGAATGATAGGAGGAGGCTAAGTTGAGACGTTGAGCACGAGAGTTATCCGACTTCATTCGAGGTGAGTCTTCTCACTATACATTACCTAGAGTGGTATCTATGTGTAGACCGGAGGGTCTTGTGTGCTATGTGTATGTATGAGATTATGTGCAATGTGATATATGTATGCTAGGTGATAGTATAGACCGGACTGGGGAAGGGTCCAACGATACAGACCGGGTCGAAGGGTCCAACGAGCTATCACTGGACCAGAGGGTCCAACGAGCTACGGGACTGGAGGGTCCCGCTGAGACACATCGACCGGAGGATCGTACTGTAAGCTTGAGTGGCGTATGTGTTGTATGTAGTATTTTGGGGAACTCACTAAGCGTTTATGCTTACAGTTGTTGTGTTATGTGTTTCAGGTACTAGCGAGGACCGTGGGAAGGTGCCGACATGATCCGTAAACATTGAGAGGACTTATGTTTTTGAGATCTTGGGATTTGTTTATTGTGATATCATGTGATACATTAGATTACTATGATACTTTATGAATCAAATTATGGTTTAATAATGAAAAATTGTTTTCGAAATTTATGTTGTTACAATCAAGGCCGAGCATCAGAGGCCGCATGGAAATCTGCAGCCTGTGTAGATCCCCATGTGGAAATGGGAACAGATCACGATGGATTTTATTACCAAATTGCCGAGGACGGCGAAGGAGTTTGATGCTATATGGGTCATTGTGGATCGATTGACCAAGAGTGCCCATTTCTTGGCCATACGGGAGAGCTCATCGGCCGAAAAATTGGCCGACGTGTACGTTCTCGAGATCATGTCTCGCCATGGGGTTCCTGTTTCCATTGTCTCTGATCAGGATGTCAGGTTTACCTCCCATTTCTGGCAAAAGTTTCACGAGGAGTTGGGCACACGGTTGCACTTCAGCACAACATTCTATCCACAACCTGATGGTCAGAGCGAGCAGACCATTCAAACCCTTGAGGATATGTTGAGGGCGTGTGTCATTGATTTCGGTGGGAGCTAGGATTCCCACTTACTGCTTGCAGGGTTCGCCTACAATAATAACTATCATTCCAGTATTGGCGCCCCGCCATTCGAGTTGTTGTACGGGCGGAGATGTCGCACCCCGGTATGTTGGGGTGAGGTTGGTCACAGGGTGATGGTTCGGACGGAGGTGGTTTTGCAGACTACCGAGAAGATCCTGCAGGTTAGACAGCGGCTGCAGACCGCTCAGAGTCGGCAGAAAAGTTACACTGACCGACGCCGATCCGAGTTAGAGTTTCAGGTCGGCGATATGGTACTCCTGAAGGTCTCGCCCTGGAAGGGTGTGATCCGCTTCAAGAAGAGGGGAAAATTGGGTCCCCGCTATATTGGGTCGTTCAGGATCATTGCCAGGCTTGGCATGGTGGCTTACAGGTTAGAGCTGTCGGTGGAGCTTAGTCGGATCCACAATACTTTCCACGTTTCGCAGTTGCGGAAGTGCATTGTGGACCCGGAGGCAGTGGTGCCACTGGATTGTTGGAATAGTGTCTAAGGCTGCAACGATATTAGGCAAGTATTTGACCCGATTGTGCATGGTCCTTTTGGGTTGCCTTCACCATAGCAACTTGATAGGATGATTTATTAAGAGAGAATAAATATTATTAATATATTATGAGAATAATATAAAGAATAATAATATTGTTATTTGATTAATATAATTCATAAATTAATTGGTATTAATTTGGTGACTTAAAGAGATTATTAAGTAAGAGGGTATAAACTGTCAATTGTTTGATAGTTAAACTTTAGACTGTAAATCCTTATTGGATAAAGGATGGACGAATTCTAGAAGCTAGGGATAGCTTAAAATTTGCCAAGGTTATCTAAGGAATGGATTTGGATTGCTTTAAGAGAAGATTATCCAACTAGGGTTTAAGTTGTAACCTTTAAGGAGTCTAAAAGTATAAATAGACCCTATGGCAAAGGGAAATCGGCATCTCATCTCAAGTAGAGAATCCCTGGCCGAAGTTCCTCCCCTCTCCTCTCTCTCAAATCATCCTCCTTGCTATTTGGTGTTTGTAAGCCATTAGAGGAGTGATAATTGTGACTCTAGAGCTCCAAGACAACAAGATCAAACAAGAGATTCAAAGGTATGATTCTAGATCTGATTTTGTATTGTTTTACACCTAATTAGTCATTAGAAGTATTGGATTCAAAGCATGTTTAATTAGAAAGCCTAGATCCGAGCATTAGGGTTTTGCATGCGCACATAGGAAAGTTCTTATGGCTAAAACCCATCAGTGGTATCAGAGCCTAGCTTGGTTTCTATTAAATTGTTGCTTGTTTGTTTGAAACTTAACTGCAAAATTCAATTTTTGTGTTTCTGAGTCATGGACTCGGCGAGTTCCATAGTGGACTCGGCGAGTTGGCCTGACTCGGCGAGTCCCTTGGTGCACTCGGCGAGTCCAAGCGTCAGGAATGACCAGATTCGGGATTTCTTCATGATTATCTTATGGAAACTTACCTTAATCATATTAGATCAACCCTAATCCGATTTTTTGATATATATGACTATAATCTTGATCAAATTAAAGATATTTATCAACTAATAAAATATTTAATTTCCTTATATGATAATTAATTAATTATTTTGATTAAATTGGTAATTATCTTGCAAGAAATCTTGAATAAATCAAATATAGATAATTAGGAAATTAATTGTTGATTAGAATTATTTGTTATTTGATCCTCCATGTTGTAAATGTTTAAAACTTGTCCTCAAGTTTTGAAATTTATGTTTTGTGATTAAAAGTTTTAATTTAGACAATTTAAATTTCAAACCCTAAGTTTTTAAAAGTTTAAAATACAACCCTATACTAATATAATATTACAAGATTAATATATATATATATATATATATATATATATATGTATAGCTAAAATGTTAGTCTTACCGTTAGTAGGCCTCATTCACGAAGCCGATCTATAAGGTGGGTATAAGGTTGCGGCCTATAAAATGGCGCTTAATGGGTGTACACTCACACCCACCGCTTGCTTGATCGGTGGAGGGTCGTTAGCCGAACGGGTAGGATAGGGCAACCTCATCCTCTCATTAAATGTATAATATGAAATACAAAGTAACTACATATCTTTTAAATTTCCCAATCTTAGTTACTTTAGGAAAAGTGAATTAATGCAATCCCATGAAATTACACTTTGCACCCTTGCTAAGAAGTTAGTGGAGCGTGTGTGGTTTACCGGCACACTAATTGGTTCTAAGCAAAGATGGCAAAGGGTGATTCATTGTTTATCATAGTTCGATGGAGCGTGTATGGTTTACCGGCACATCGAATAGGTGATCGTTACAATGAAGGCACCATGTGAATTTGCATGGTAATTCACACCCGCTTTGTGATCCTCGGTATCCCAGTCACAAACAAGAGGGGCATCTCGAGATTTAAACATGCCATTGAATAGTTTCAATGAATCTCATCCGAACCTAGGAATTCTTAATACATTTAGGACTTATAGTTAGGTTTTATGGTGGAGAATTAGTGAATCGTCATTCACTTACCTTCATATTATTTGCATGATAGATTACGGCATCCCTTTTCTACCATGTAAATATTGATGTTGGATCCTAGCCCTAATTTTTCTTATTGGGTGATAATTAGGGATTCATATTCTAATCTATCTTTGTCCTTTCTATTTGTAGATGTCGAACGCAAACAACGTTGCTGCTAGTTCTTTCACATTGATGAGCCTTTGTCAAAAGGTCACTTTAGATGGGACGAACATTAGCAAATGGATAAGATACATTCGCACCATTGCTCGCTATGAGGATAAGGAGTATGTCCTCGATGAGAAGCTCGAGAAAATTAACCCCGAAATCGCTACTCCGGCTGAAATGACCGCTTTTGAAACTCATGAGCGCGATGCAACGAAGGTACATTGCATCATGATAGCCACCATGAACTCCGAATTCCAAAAGTCCTATGAGGACATGTACCCGTACGAGATGCATCAAGACTTATGAGATTTTCACTAACATGATTTCTGCTAAGATGGGTCATGGAGAATCTCTTACCGTGCACCTGCAAAAGATGCAAAGTTATGTCGACCGTCTTCGCAAGTTAAATGTTGACTTTGGGGAAGACTTGGCGATCGACATGGTGCTTCACTCTTTGCCTCCGAGCTACAATCAATTTAGGATGACCTACCACATGAACAAATAGGAGGTCACCCTAAGCAAACTCCAAGGTCTCTTGAGAGTCGCTGAGAGCAACTTCAAGGAGAAGTCTGTTGCACCAACTCCCAATCCGCCTGCTGCTCCTGTCTTGGCTATTGGTCAAGGGAAGGGAAAGAAGTGGAAGGCTTCGTCTAAGAACTATCGCAAGGTTAAAGCCCGAGATGGTGCCTCTTCTAGTGGGACCAAAGTTGATCCTGCTAAGCCCTGCCCTAACCCGAAGGAGGCAGAGTGCCACCACTGCCACAAGATAGGACATTGGAAGAGAAGCTGCCCAGAGTAGCTGCAAGTCATCAAGGAAGGAAAGATCAAGCCATCTTTTGCAGGTATATACACAATTAAATCTAACGATTCTAATCATGTTATTTCTTGGGTTCTTGATACCGGTTGTGGTTACCACATTTGCTCTAATGTGCAGGGACTAAGAAGAAGTAGGGATGTGGAGCAAGGAAGGATCAATCTAATCATGTGGAACAGAAGATCGTCGCCTGTGACCAAGATTGGAGTGTATTCTTTAGTGCTTAGGAATAATTTATGTTTAGATTTGAACAATTGTTGCTATTCGCCATAAATGGCTAGAAACATCATTTCATTTCATGGTTTGTTTAGACAAGGTTTTAGATTTTCTTTTAATAATGAGAATGGTTCTATTTTAGCTTATCTAAATGGTGTCTTTTATTTTGAAGCTATACCATGTAATGGAATATATGAAACTATTATGATTGTTGATAACTTAGGAAATGATGTTTTGAACATAGATTCTTCCAATAGTATGGATAGAGCATCCTTGTGGCACTGTCGTCTTGGACATGTCAACAAGAAACGCATAGCCCAACTCTAAAAGGATGGAGTGTTGGAGTCATTCGACCTTAGGGAAGATGACACGTGCGAGTCTTGTTTACTTGGAAATATGACTAAGTCACCCTTCACAAGTACTTGCGAAAGGGGTGAGGGTCTATTGGACCTAATACATACCGATGTATGTGGACCGTTTAGATCAACCACGAAGGATGGGAACCGCTTCTACGTGACTTTTACCGATGATTATAGTAGATACGGGTATATCTATTCAATCAAGCAAAAGTCAGAAATCTTTGAAAAGTTCAAAGAGTTCAAGAATGAAGTGGAGAATCAATTGGGCAGGAAAATCAAGATGCTTCGATCCGATCGAGGAGGAGAGTACCTAAGTCTTGAATTCCACAATTATCTCAAGGAGTGTGGAATAGTTTCACAATTGACGCCTCCTAGGACACCGTAGTTGAATGGTGTGGCAGAAAGGCGTAATCGAACCTTGTTGGACATGGTTCGCTCTATGATGAGTCGTGCTTCACTACCTATCTCTTTTTGGGGGTATGCCTGAGAGACTGCCTCCCATATCCTTAACCGAGTCCCTACTAAGAAGGTTGCCAAAACACCTCACGAGATGTGGACAGGGAAAGCTCCCTCGTTAGCACATATCAAGGTTTGGGGTTGCGAGGCTTTCGTAAGACGAGATTCTCACGACAAGCTCGAACCTCGTAGTGAGCGATGTATTTTCATCGGCTACCCGCAGAAATCCTTTGGATATCTCTTCTATAGACCGAAGGACAATGTTGTCTTTGTTGCAAGGAGAGGAGTTTTCCGAGAGAGAGAACTCATAAGCCAAGGAGACAGTGGGAGGCAAATCAAAGTTGAAGAGATTCAAGAGTCGATAGATGAAGGAACCTCTACCGCTGGCACTCAACCCGAGGAGGAAACTCCGGTTGAACCGATTGACGAATCCTTACCTCTTAGACGTTCCGATAGAGTTAGAGTTCAACCCCATTTTTACAGTTTTCATATTACTACCGAAGGGGACACGTATATTAGTGATGGTACACTAATAAATCTTAGTGAACCTAATAGCTATAAGGAAGCCATGGCAGGCCCGGAGTCTGCGAAATGGAAAGAGGCAATGGATAGCGAGATCCAATCCATGTATGATAACGAAGTTTGGAATTTGGTTGATTATGTGCCCGTACGTAAGACCGTTGGGTGCAAATGGATCTTCAAGAAGAAGACCAACGTGGATGGAAACGTACACACATATAAAGCGCGATTGGTCGCGAAGGGCTTTACTCAAACTCTCGGAGTTGACTATGATGAGACCTTCTCGCCAGTTGCGAAGATAAAATCTATTAGAGTGATGCTAGCTATTGCCGCATTTCATGATTATGAGATTTGGTAAATGGATGTCAAGACCGCTTTCCTTAACGGAAAGTTGGCTGAGGATGTTTACATGGCTCAGCCAGAGGGGTTTGTGGATCCAAAGCATCCGAATAGAGTGTGTAAGCTTGAGAAGTCCATTTATGGACTTAAGCAAGCGTCTCGCAGATGGAATCTTTGCTTCGATGAGAAAGTCAAAGAGTTTGGATTTGTACGAAGCGAAGATGAATCGTGTGTATATGTCAAAGCCAGTGGGAGTATAGTAAGCTTCCTCGTTCTATATGTCGATGACATATTGCTCATAGGAAACGACATCCCGACTCTGCAGGAAGTTAAGTCCTGGCTCGGGAAGTGCTTCGCTATGAAGGACCTCGGAGAGGCTTCTTACATTTTGGGAATAAGGATAGTAAGAGAGAGAGGTAAGAAACTAATTGGACTTAGTCAGAACACTTACTTAGAGAAGGTACTAAAACGTTTTAGTATGGAAAACTCGAAGAAGGGAGAATTACCGATACAAAGTAATGCCAAGTTGAGTAAGACTCAAAGTCCGAGTACCGAAGCTGAAATAGCAGAAATGAGCCGAGTACCATACGCTTCCACAGTTGGCTCAATCATGTACGCTATGACTTGTACTCGTCCTGATGTAGCCTTTTCTTTGAGCATGGTTAGTAGATATCAAGGGAACCCAGGCAGAGCCCATTGGATTGCGGTGAAGAATATCCTTAAGTACCTTCGGAGGACGAAGGAATGGTTCTTAGTCCTTGGATGGAGTGATGACTTGAAGGTGCGAGGGTATAGTGACGCCAGTTTTCAGACCGACAGGGACAACTACCGTTCGCAGTCGGGCTGGGTCTTTACCCTAAATGGAGGAGCAGTGACTTGGAAAAGTTGCAAGCAGGAAACCGTAGCTGATTCAACGTGCGAATCAGAGTACATTGTAGCGAGCGAAGCGTCGAAGGAGGCAATATGGCTGAAGAACTTCATCGGTGATCTTGGAGTTGTACCTGCCATAAAGGAGCCCATGGAGATTTTCTGTGATAATGAAGGAGCGGTTGCCTTGACCAAGGAACCGAGAGATCATGGTAGATCAAGACATATCGACAGAAAATATCACTTTATTAGACATCGTGTAGAAGAAGGACAACTCATAGTGAAGAGGATATCATCGGAAGATAACCCAACAGATCCGCTTACGAAGGGACTGAGTAGGGTTAAGCACTTGCAGCATGCTAGGAGTATTGGGCTGAAGGATGATATTAGCATAGATTAGATAGTAGTAGAAACATGTAATAGATAAATGTAATTAACATTTGATGATTAAATAAAGGAGTTTTATTTATAAGTAATGTTACTGTCTTATGTTAATTGTTTAACTATTGTTTCATTTTGCATGTTTTGACTTCCAGAATAATTGAGTTTATTAAGAATAATCGAATTATTCAAATTGTCCACAACCGTTCATATGTTGGAAGTAGATATGAATGAAGATTGTCGTGAATTGGTGCGTAGATTGTCTAAATGGTATTAGATATAGAAAAAGATTGTTGCGACGTTCATGAGTGCTTATGAACTGGTTTTGAGCATTGGAACAAACCCGCGCTTGCTGGAATCACCTTATGGAATATGATATAAAAGGGTGATCGCAAGACGATAATATCATATAGTCTTAAAACCTAGATATATGGTTTGTTATTTGTTAATTGATTGTACATTGATAATGCGAAAACGCATCAGTAACTCGGTGTCATAAGACGCATTGTTGTGTATAGTTGGTTAATGAATAAGTAAATGCATATAAGTCGAAGTTTATCCGTAACTTTTATCCTAAGAAGGAAAAAGTGATATCTCGGCCGCTCGATGATTTGATTTGACTTATGTGCCGGGCCCGGTCAGAACTGAATTGATGTGTTCGATTAAGTTCTATGTCAAATAAATCAGAGATCGAGAAACCTAAATGCTTGACTAATCATTCCATAGAATTGTCAGCATGATATCTAACAGAGGACTGTACGATCCCTTATCTAAAGGACAAGATTGATTAGATCAGAGTTTGACTGCATCTTTGAGAGCTACGATTGCAAATCGAATTGTACTTGTGCATATAGTTACTAGACTTATCCAAGTGGGAGACTGTTGGAATAGTGTCTAAGGCTGCAACTATATTAGGCAAGTATTTGACCCGATTGTGCATGGTCCTTTTGGGTTGCCTTCACCATAGCAACTTGATAGGATGATTTATTAAGAGAGAATAAATATTATTAATATATTATGAGAATAATATAAAGAATAATAATATTGTTATTTGATTAATATAAGTCATAAATTAATTGGTATTAATTTGGTGACTTAAAGAGATTAATTAAATAAGAGGTTGTCAATTGTTTGATAGTTAAACTTTAGACTGTAAATCCTTATTGGATAAAGGATGGACGAATTCTAGAAGCTAGGGATAGCTTAAAATCGTCCAAGGTTATCTAAGGAATGGATTTGGATTGCTTTAAGAGAAGATTATCCAACTAGGGTTTAAGTTGTAACCTTTAAGGAGTCTACAAGTATAAATAGACCCTATGGCAAAGGGAAATCGACATCTCATCTCAAGTAGAGAATCCCTGGCCAAAGTTCCTCCCCTCTCCTCTCTCTCAAATCATCCTCCTTGCTATTTGGTGTTTGTAAGCCATTAGAGGAGTGATAATTGTGACTCTAGAGCTCCAAGACAACAAGATCAAACAAGAGATTCAAAGGTATGATTCTAGATCTGATTTTGTATTGTTTTATACCTAATTAGTCATTAGAAGTATTGGATTCAAAGCATGTTTAATTAGAAAGCCTAGATCCGAGCATTAGGGTTTTGCATGCGCACATAGGAAAGTTCTTATGGCTAAAACCCATCATGGATGACATTCATGTAGATGAGCACCTGAATTATATTGAAAAGCTGATTGCTGTTTTGGAAAGGAAAGTGAAAGTCCTGCGCAACAAGGAGGTTTCATTGGTGAAGATACAATGGGAGCATTAGAGTGGATCTGAGTGGACATGGGAGTCGGAGGCTGAGATGCGGTAGAATTACCCAGATTTATTTGTTGCAGCAGACTTCGAGGACGAAGTCTAAGTCAAGTGGGGGAGAATTGTAACATCCCAACCGTCAGGTATCATTATCACTCCATTTAAATTTCATGTTTTAAAGTCTACTCGACGAGTTGACGCTGTGACTCGTCGAGTAGCAGCGGGCCAGGACACGTCAATTAATGAGTGACTCGCCGAGTCGGCATGGGGGACTCGACGAGTAGGAGCTGGCAGTGGAAACCCTAATTTTAAAGATTTTTGCACCCTATATATTGGACCATTAGCACCTCCCACTGTCCTTTATCACCCCTTGAGACCCAGAAACCCTAATTTCCGTGAGTGAGAGCTTACATAGTGTTTTGGAGCTTTGATAAGTGACTTTTGGGAAGGAAATTTGTAGATCAAGGGGCTAGCATCAAGACTTCTGTGCAGATCCAGATTCTACTTCAGTGTGGGCACGTTTTGGAGGTAACCAGCTATTACCTTAACCTCTTTTTCTTCTAGAATCATTCATATGTGGAAACTAGGGATTTCTTTAGTTATTCATGAAGGGATTTTTGGTATGGAAGCTAGATCTGAAGTTGAAACTTCAGATCTGAACCTCTTTTGAGTCCTAAGTCCATAAAGTTTCCAGCTCTTGCAAGGATGAGACTCTCCTAAGGTGTAAAGCTCCATTAGAAGCTTAGATTGGTCATTTAGAGCCTTTAGGGCCTTGCATACGCGTAAAGTTTGCAACTTTACGTGATAAACATGCCTTAGAAGCTTGGATCTGTAATCTGGAACCTTGGCATAGCTTAAAAAGTGTCTGCATGGATGAAGGTCTGCAAGGACTTAGCGAGTTGCATAGTCAACTCGGCGAGTCATATGAAGATGGTCATGAACTCGCAGAGTTTATGAACAAACTCGACGAGTCCGTTGAAGATTGCCTTGAACTCGACGAGTTGTTCGAAGACTCGGCGAGTCGGCTAGGGTTTCTCCCAAATTCTTGGACATGTATGAACTCGGCGAGTTAAAGGGGAACTCAACTAGTCAATCAAGGATTTCATGACTTCTTGAGTTCGGGAAGGACTCGACGAGTCGAGTCAATGTGGACTGTTGACTTTGACTGTGGACTTTGACTTTGACCAAGAGTTGACCAGTTGACTTCTGAGGGTATTCTGGTAATTTGGAGATTTTTGAAAAAGGGTTTTATGGTAACTATAGGTGGTGGAGTTCGTGTTGGCGATCCGGGAGTTGAGCTTTTTAGTTTCAAACGTCAGTTGCGGGGTGAGTTGTCCTCACAATACTCGAGGGTCTAAGGCACCAAGGCCGACCCTTTGGATTGTTATATGGTTATGTTATGCTACTATGATTTGTTAGATTGGTATCCTAGAGGGTAGGATAATATTGTATGATGTGTGGTATGATCCGTTAGATCAAGTATTATCTATAGGCTGTTATGTGATTACCTGTTATATGTGCACATGTGTGTTTGGCGGTTGAGGCTTATATGCTCTGTGCGAAGGCCAGTAGACCTGGGCATTCCAACCTGTAGGTTGTGGGCCATGAGTATTCCATCCCGAGGATGATTGGACTCATAGTGTGTGGGCATTCCAACCTGTTGGTTGTGGGCCTAGGGTATTCCATCCCGAGGATGATTGGACCTATGGTGTGTTGGCATTCCAACCGGATGGTTGAGGGCCTGGGGTATTCCAACCTGATGGTTGACTGGACCCATAGTATGTTGTATAAGATTATATGTGTATGGATGTGGGTATGGGTATTTTGGGGGAACTCACTAAGCTCTCGGGCTTACAGTTTCAGTTTATTGTTTCAGGTACATCAGGGGATCGTGGCAAGGCGAAGGCGTGATCGTACAACTCCTCATGTTTTGTCTATGTTTCTGGGAAAAACTCTGTTATTATACATTTTGAAAAAAAAGTTGTAATGATTTTTAATGGTTTGAAATGTTTTTAAAAGTTTAAATTAGTTTGAATTTCTGGGTGCTACATGTAGACTCAGAGAGTGGACCAGGTGGACTGAAGGCCCGGTGTGGGCAGACCAGTCACACTGTGGACTCATGATGCATGGTTGTTCTGTTAATTATATGTTATATGATATGGCTATTTGTATGGAATTGGTATTTTTGGGGTAACTCACTAAGATTTCGGGGTTACAGTTTTAGTTTATCGTTTCAGGTTCAGTGGATGGCCGCGGGAAGGCGAAGGCGTGACCGTACACTTCCTTGATTGATGATTATGATTTCTGGGAACTCTGATGTTTATACTATTTTGAAAACAAATTGTAATAATTGAATGGTTTTAAATGACTTAAAAAAATTTAAATTGGCTAGAATTTTTTTTGGGTGTTACAATTGGGGCTTATGATCTTCCCTAAAGTGTTCCACCAGCGAACAACACCACCTTTAAACTGACACACTACATAAGTCGAAAGGTGGTTGTTTTATGGGTGAGGGAAAAGTTCTTATGGGATCTGTTGCCCTCACGGGTTGCACCGAATCCCACATCAGCTTGGAAGGAGAATGAAGCATTTCCTTAAAAGGGGTGTGGATACCTTTGTTGTCACAACGCGTTTTAAAGCCGTAAGGGCAGCAGATCCCATAAGAACTCTGTAGTTAAGCGTGCTCGGGTGGGAGTAGTATCGGGATGGGTTTCCCCCTGGGAAGTCCTCATGCCGAGTGACCCAAAGTGGACAATATTGTGATACGTGCCAGAGAGGGATGTTACATGTATTTTCATTATAATAAAAACCTCGAGATGTTATAGTCAATACAGATCAAAAGCATAAACATAAACAACATAGGCCTTACAACATCTATTTATTTTAGTGGCCTATAATCCATTGATCTCTCATCAGATCATCACTCTTGTGCTCTCTTGCCACTACCTGTATACAAGAAACTGAGTGGGTCAGGCTTGGGAGCCTGGTGAGCACATATGTTTTTCAACCCACAATAATTAAGTTTATTAGTTTCATCAATCAATCAACCCGATTACCCGTTCCCATTATCCTCACTTTTTTCCCTAAAGCATCTAATTCAAGGGACCTAGCCTAAGAATTTTCATCGGGATGACAACACTGCTTAGGGGATTCTGTAGTGACAAAGAACATGGTTTGGCATGCGGAATTAAAGCTTGCACAATTGAACATGGTAATTTGGGTGTTTAAGAGATATATTGAATGTATATGGTGTTACAAAAAAGGATCTAGATCTAGACTGCATAAATAACACACACTTACACACTCACTTTTACATCTCTCAAGCACACCTCTACAAGTGGACAAACCCACCTTATATAGAGGTGTTTACATGTCTCTCTCTCACTCTCTATCTCTCATGTGTCACAAGGCTAATACTCCACATGCAAGTGGGTTTTACAAAAGTCAAACATTTACAAAGTCATGAATGAATAACTTTGCACCCCAACATTCTCCCCCTCAAAGTTAGGAATGAATGACCCACTTCAAATCTTCCAAAATCAAGCACTACGCGGTTCGAGCCTCAAAGGTGACACGTGTCGAAACGAACTTCAATCTTCAATTCTTCCATGACTCTTCAATTTGGGCTCTAGGATGTGAGACCATACAATCCGAGCAGCAACGAATGATCAAGAGTATTCCAAACTCCAAATAATCACCCTATAGTTGCGCATAAAAACACACCCCAAAAATCTTCAATAATTCCAAACCCATTTCGAATACATCACTTCCAAACTTCCAATTGCATCATCTCGTAGGCTTCAAAACTTCAAGATCACTTCAGTCTTCAAATCCGCGTAATATGAAAAATTCAAGTTCGAATTCCTATATAAAACTTCTCCCCCTTTTTATAATCGAAATTTGATTATAAAACTCCAAAGGAAAAAGAACGTGCTTTATTCGGAAATTTTCATGTCAAAACTCCCCCTTAACATGTGGCATAAACTTTGTGCTTCAATCCGGAAAATCCAAAAAAAATATTCAATTTTTATTGCCGTTACCGGATTGCCTTTGACAAAATTTCTCAAAAATAGGTAGAAATTGTCAATTTCAAAATTCTGCAGTGACCCGTTGCGCCCAAAACAGCCAAATATGCGAAACACACCCCCATTTGCGAAACTGGGTTGAATGTGTAAATTCGCACAAACTGCAGGGAACAGATTTGTAAATTCTGCAATTTCTCAGTTTTTATTCCCATTTGCGAAGTTGGGTATTTGTTGCCAAAAATGCGAAACTGCAGGTACTCGTTTTGAAAATTTCTGCATGTTCTTCAAACTTGCGAAGTTGGACCATTTGAATTATTTCTTGAAAAGATTAGGGACCAAATGCGAAACTATTAGCTTTCTTCCCCAATTCGCATTTATACAGTAATAACTTCGCATGCTTCGCACATCTTTCATTTTGTTCGCATTTTGACTCCAAAATTGAACAAACCATCAAATGCGAACTCCATTTATACAAATGCGAATCTGAGTTTGATTCACACAAATGCGAATATAGTTTGGCTTCGCATCAACAAATCAACTGTATCACCAAATGCGAAATCCAATCCATAAATGCGAAAATTAGTTTTGAAACCCAGATGCGAATATCTCCATAACATAACAGATTGTGAATGAACTTCCTGTTTTACTTCCAAATTGCGAACCATATCACTATTTGCGAACATTCAATCCAGTTAATCAAATGCAAACTGTTGTTGAAGACAAATGCGAACTTCATATCACATTTAAATTCTCTTCGCATTCTATAGATGCAAACACAATCCAGATCTCCGACTCCAAGCTTGCGAAATCAAAATCAATTAACCTCATATGCGAACTCAATGAAGATTCAGATGCAAACTCAACTGATTTCATAAACGATCCAAAAAATTCATATGTGAACTCATATGCGAACATTAACTTTTGAGACCCAGATGCGAATATTCTTGACATTCAAACTAATTAATCGATTTTCAAAATCAAATTTGCATTTCCAGATCAACCACTTGATTATCACATATCCATTAAACCATACGATAGCCCTTCGTTCATCAACAATCGAAATCATCTTCCCATACGAACAATCAGATCTCGATTTCAAACCAACAAACCAAATCCCAGTTCTTCAGTCAACAAAGAACAACAATTTGGACTTTTTGTTTTGACTTTCAGTTCTTCAGTCAACAAACAACAAATTGATAACTTTTCAGAACAATTTCAGATCAAAATGTGTTCCTTCAACAGTTCTTCACACATTCAGGTGTTCTTGATCAACAATTTCATCAAAATCAAAAGATCAATTTCCGACTTCATCACTGGAACTTGTATAAAATCGAGTTCATCATATTCCAAATCATAAGAAATCGACACTCATTATCAGATATACATTCAACATCGATCGAGAAAAATATAATGAGAAGTCGAGATTAAGAGCTGAAGAACAACTGATTATGAATGATCGATAAAGTATCAATATCAAAGGCAATCAGATCGATTCAAGACTAGATAAATCGAGAGAAAAACAATGATTAATATTCATCAACGAAACTGATTTGATACAATCGACTTTCAATTCAACATACAAGATCGTGATTATCGATTTGCTAGAACAAGAAAATAGATGTCGGATATGTGAATACAATCAGATACATCGAATCTATCAGTTGGATTACAAGTTTGGGCTTCAATCTGGTTGAATGAATAGTAATGGATCGAGATTTTTGGGCTCAAAGTTATCAATCATATATCGATCATTGATTGGGCTTCAACAAATCATGAATAGTAATATTGAGACTTTGGATCACGGAAGATGAACAGTAAATTTTATTTTGTTTTTGGTTTGAATTTGATCTAAACAAAAATTGATTGGATCAACAATGAGGTTTGAAACGAATTAGATCCAATGAATCAAAACGATCAAAAATCAAGAACGCAAAGCACGAATCCAAATATTACGAGAGATCATAGAGAGAGACTCACCAAAATTGATAAAATTGCGACAAAAATTGTCAAACCGAGAATCGTTCTTTAAAAGTCACGTTGATCGTGAAAACCAAGCTCTGATACCAATTGTAGTGACAAAGAACATGGTTTGGCATGCGAAATTAAAGCTTGCACAATTGAACATGGTGATTTGGGTGTTTAATAGATATATTGAATGTATATGGTGTTACAAAAAAGGATCTAGATCTAGACTACATAAATAACACACACTTACACACTCACTTTTACATCTCTCAAGCACACCTCTACAAGTGGTATGAACCCACTATTTATAGAGGTGTTTACATGTCTCTCTCTCACTCTCTAACAAATGGGTCTAAAGGCTAAAGCACCACATGCAAGTGGGTTTTACAAAAGTCAAACATTTACAAAGTCATGAATGAATAACTTTGCACCCCAACAGATTCCTCAGCAATACATGTTAAATAAGGCAACCATGAGGGGGATGGAGTACACCTGATGAACATTTATTTCAAAAACACCTACATGTTGCGAGCCTGCCAACGTTCCAATGGACTGTCTAGAATAATTTGTGGTCGTCATCTATACTCCTCTAGATGATTGGATCATCGTAAACATCGAGGCCTCCCATCGTTTATTTCATCATCTATATCATCTACCCATCTTTACCCATCATAATTATAGGTATAAAATACATATTTAATGTCTGCATATATTTTAATGTCTACTTGACGAGTTGGAAGGCCCCAACTCGACGAGTTGAAGGCTGAGCATGAAAACCCTAATTTTTATGGTTTCCACCCTATTTAAACGCCTTAACTCTCATTGTTAGCCTCCCTCATCGTCCCCCAGCCCAGAGAAAACCCTAATCGTGCCTCTTTCCCCATTTTGAGTGTGTGTGAGCTTAAAGAGTATTCTTTGGTGCTTTTATTGAAGGAGCTTGAAGGTGGTGGTGCAAAGTTGAAGGGAGAAGCTTTAGATCCATGATTTTCAGTGTTGTTGAAGCCACTTGGAAGTATAAAGTCGTTATCTTGATCATCCCTTTTCTAGATCACTTCTTTTGAAAGTTATGGCCATTATTAGCTTATTTTGGGACCATTCTTGGATTTGAGCATGTTATGGAGCCATGGTTTCATATATGGACATCTCATGGCCTCCATGGACTTAAAGTTGCCAAATTTATCAAGTCTTGACCCTCCTTCATGCCCTAGGTCCCTTGATAAGCCTTATTTGAGTGTTTTATCCCTCTTGATACCATGCATGGACGTAAAGCTAGCAACTTTACATGGTATTTCAGTCATAAGGGACCAAATCTATAGTTTGGGATTTGGTTTCGCTTAGAAGTGTCTAAATGCATTAAGGCTACGAAAACTCGACGAGTTGCTCTGCCAACTCGACGAGTTGGATCGGGTTTCCCCACCTTCTGGATATTAAGCGAACTCGGCGAGTTGATAAGATAACTCAACGAGTTGGCTAGGGTTTTTCCCGATTTTCTGAACACTAAAGGAACTCGACGAGTTGCTAGATGCACTCGATGAGTTGGGTCAACATGGAATGTTGACCTTGACTGTTGATTGTTGACTTTGACCATGGTTGACTAAGTTTGACTTTAAGGGTATTTATGGTATTTCGAGATTTTAATGAAATTAGTCACATGGTGGTTGTAGGCAGTTGAGTTCGGAGCTATGATTCGAGAGTTGGATCTTGTCAGTCAGTGCTACTTGTGAGGTGAGTTTTCCTCACTATACTTGCGGGTTGAAAGCACCAATGTCGGCCCAGTGGATTGATGTTTAGTTATGCATATGCTTTTAGGTATTCTGGTAGACAAGATATTGATATGTTGTAGTGGTCTGTTAGATCGGTAACCTGGTAGATAGGATCTATGCTTAGTGATCTGTTAGATCTATTTGACTGTCTGTAGATTGTTATGTGATTATCTGATATATGTGCACATGTTTGACCGATGGTGGGGGTATTCCATCCCGATAAATGATTGGATCCATAGTATGTTGGCATTCTAACTCGATGGTTGAGGGCCGAGGATATTCCATCTCGATGGATGATTCGACCCATAGTATGTTGGCATTCTAACCCGATGGTTGAGGGCCGAGGGTATTCCATCCTGATGGATGATTGGACCCATAGTATGTTGGCATTCCAACCCGATGGTTGAGGGCCTGGGGCATTCCAAACTGAAGGTTGATTGTGCCCATAACATGCTGTTATTATATGCGTGTTATTGTTGTGCGGGTATTTTGGGGGAACTCACTAAGTTTCGAGCTTACAGTTGTGGATTTTGTTTCAAGTACTTCGGATGATCACGGGAAGGCGAAGACTTGATCGTGTATCTCCTCATTTTTCATGTTGTGATTTCTGAGAAAAATATGATATTGGATTATTTTGAAAAACAATTTGTAAACAATGGATGGTTTTGGAATGTTTGAAAAGTTTAAATTTTTCATGAATTTTATGGATGTTACAACTCGCTTGTTAGAGTGATGATTCCAAACTCGAGCAGTGCTTCGCTTCTAACAATTCTATTTTCCTTCGATGAAACCTAATACCATTATCGCTAGATTTTAGCCTGATATTTATTGCGACTATTTACGAGCAATATTGTTTTATAAGTGTTAAACAATACTTTTCAACCACTATGTACAGACAGGGGCCAGACATGAAACACCGGAGGGCAGGACCATTTTGGCATTTAAGCACTTCTGAAGTCCAACAACCCTATGTGACCCTTCAAACCAGATTCCCCGTACCACGAGTAGTTAAAAGATATTATAATAACACTTTGTATATTATATTTTATAATACATATATTGTTTATAGGTTCATAATAACGATATTGAACTTAAACATAAGGTATACTTAAAGTAGGGTAAGCATAACTCACTTACTAGGAGGTTTGGCTAGGAACCGGGATCTACGGGGGTAGAACTTCCGAGCCGAAAGCTTTTCTTCTCGGAGCCTTCTGGTGCTCTGGGACTCGCCTCTAGCACTTAGGAAGTACTAAGGAAGGGGAGAGATAGTTTTGAAGTGTTGAGAGAAAAAGAAGGGTGAAGGTGTGAAGAAATGGAAGAAACCTCGCACCTATTTATAGGTTGAGATCTTCGGTTACGCTGGGCGTACTTGGAGCTACGCTGCACATACTTAGTACACTATGCATATGAGGCCTACGAGGGGGCAGGTTTTAACTCCACATGCGTGCCCGTGGGGAAAAAGCAATGGTCTAGATTCAGCCACATCACTCTCTTCACATCAGCCTATTCCCGAATTCTAAATTCCATAACTTTCGCATACGAGCTCCGATTTCGACGTGATAAACGAAATGATGAAAGAATGGAGAAGTAGTTTCAGACAAAGACGAGGAAAAAAAGCAAAAGTGTTAGAAGAATATTTATAAGAGATTAAGAAGCAATGCATTAACAGAGCAAACAAAAGGAGCAGTTTCACACTGCAAATCTCTTAAATAGAAAATATGTGAAGAGAGGGTTATAGGCAATGATGAGCCCTAGCCCTAGAGGCTGTCAAACCGTCGCATCAGAATTTAATTCAGGTGTTTCACGCTTATCCGATTATAACGGTTACCTTCAAGATTTCTTTTGAAATTTGAATTATTACTTTTAACGACAAGTAATCATCCAAACGGGGGGGGGGGGGGGGGGGGGGGGAGGGGAGGGGACTTAATAGGGTATAGAGTTAAGCACCACGTTTATACCCCTAGACGTACCGAACCATGTTTAGTATCGAACCATGCTCAGGTACCGAACCTTGAGGAATAACAATTAAAGTACAACATGATGCCACCGCAATCCCTAAAAGACATGGGAACTCAAAGAGAGATAGGTTGTGTGGTGACAAGTGACTGATAGATCCTTGTATTTATGAGGAACAACTATTTAATGACTAATAAGTACATCGATGAGTACCTTCGGGCGTACGACCATAAATGCGACAAGATGGTGAACCTGCTCGAGACCGGAAGAGGTCGATACCTCTTCCCACCAACTATAAATAGGTAATCAGATTCCTTCGATTGTATGCAATACAAACTCACTCTAAACGATATAATACTTATCGATCACTAATCTTTTGAGGTCTTTACTAACTTTATCATCTGAGCGTTAGCCCGAGATCCCCTCCTGGTCATCGACTTACTAGTTGTTTGTGTTTCCAGGTCAATTAAAGGAATAAAACAGACACTTCTAGCCTAATCAATGGAAAACGATTCCAGTGGCACACCAGTCGACGTAAACCTCCACAACAGCGTAGGCACGCATGCGTTTTCTGACTTTTATGTTCCTGATTTTTACAGATTATCGATTAGCTATGAGTAGGTGATGATTTTAATGTCTATTTGGGCTTAATCTCATTCTCGGTTATAAATTTCATCAAACTTTTTCTTTTGTGATTATGAACTTCCAATTTAGTTATAATTAATCAAAAACTGGTCTTTGGAAATCAATTTGCAAATACACGTGAAAGTAAGACGCCATGGAGAAGATCCAAATGTGTCTCTTGCAATTGGAGATTTATGATGATTGATTATCAAGAGCCAAGGGAAAGAGTACGCAAGTTTACATCTGATGGTAGGAAGTGTGATTGCCATGGACGGTGGTTCTGAGAAAATTGTTTTTGTTCCCATGAATATATTTGTGATTTTGGTTCATTCCAGAAGTTTTTTGTGATTTTGAAAATTATTTGGTTTAACCACTTGAATAAAATTTTCGTTTCAATTTAACCGTCAAAAATTTGATTTTATATAAACTAAAACCATCTTTCACCGAAAAAAATAATCTTCTGTTTGTTATTTGCAACTCACTGGTGGAAAAAAAACATAAAATGGTTTTGTGAAAGAAAAAAAAAATCCAAAGTATATTGATTTTTTATTGAATTTGGCCATATATTTACGATTAATACTAGCTATCTGATTTAAAATTAAATACTATATAAACTTTTGTTTAGTTTAAATAAAATGGATAACTAAATTTCTTGAATAAAAACCAAATTATCATGTAAAACTTATAACAAAGATATAGACAATTATTTCAAAATTGCTTTGAAACACTTTGGGATGAGCGAGAAATGGCGTAAAAAAACGAATCCGCTGAGAACTTCGAGAGCGATTGTCGAAAAGGAATACCCAAAGGCAAGGGACCATCGATGGAGACCAGTAATTGTTTAAATGGATTGAAGTTGGTTTAAACACTCGAACTTATTTTTATAATTAAATGATAACTCTAAATCTTTTTAACTTGCCCTAGTATCTATTATTTTAATCATAAGACAATAACAGTTCATAAAAATATAAACATTTTCTTTTGTCTTATTATCTCTCCCATTAAATTTACTACATATCATCATCATCTTATTCTAAAAAGCTAAAACTTTAGAAAACTTTGATATTCCCTCTGTCTAAGACCAAGAGGTGTGGTTTCTCACTTACGCTTCTATTTTTATTTTTTTTTATTTTTTTTTACTGCTATCTAAACGTCACATTATTATTATTATTATTATTATTATTATTATTATTATTATTATTATTATTATTATTTTCATTTTCACATTACTTCTCCTAACTTAGAAAATGGCTGCCTTTTATTTTTTAAATAAATATATAGCAAATATAATTCAATTATAAGTAATATCGATATTGATAAAAAACATATATTTCATTAGATCAAAGTAAATAATAAAAATAACATAATTAAAATTAAAATGATACTAAGTAAAACATAATTTTAACTAAAACAAATATACTTGTTATATTTCTTCTTTATATCCTAAAACCTGTTAAATATGACTTGAAAATTGAAGATCCAAAAATACATGAAACATTTGGAAACAAGATTGAGCATTTAGATTAGAATTGATCATTGTCAAATGCACTCCGGGCAAATACGTTGGAGGTATTTGAATGCGCCCTCGGTTGTTGCTTGCTGAACTGGCTCATGACTTCACAAAATGCTCTGTTGATGAAGAATGCGCTCCATGGCCTTCATGATGAGCTGTTGAGGATTGTGTTGTTATGGATGTGTTGGCTCTCTAGAATGCGTTCCAGACTATGTTGAATGCCTTCCAAGCATGGAGAATGCACTCTCATGCTCGGTGAAGGCACTCCTAGGTGCATAGCAAACGATTATGCACATGTCCTTAAGGATGAAAACTTCAGAAGCAATTATGTGACGTCTTGTGATTTGTTGACATCCATTTAGACCTATGAATGAATGAGCATGTCCCCTCATCGTTTGATGTCTGATCATAAGTCTATAAATAAGGTATGCTAGCCTAGATTTATTGATGATCTTTTGTGCAATCTTCAGAGAAAGTCATTGTGAGGTATTTTTCTTGGCTTGATTGTACTACAACTTTTGTTTTAGCTCATAATAAGAATATTTCCTCCTGCCATGTGAACTTTAATGTAACGACCCAAAAATCACGACTAAAAATTTCTTTAAAAACATTACTAAAATCATATTTATAAAACTGTGTCATAAGTCATAACATAATTTTTAGAGTATTCATTCAAAACATAATCTCATTATCAGAGTAAAACATTCCCAGGCTAACTGACTATGGTGTGTGCACTGCAATTTCTCCGAGCTCCTCTTTTGACAACTGAGTACCTGAAACCAAAACTGAAAACCGTAAGCACGAAGTGTAGCACCCGGTTCCTGGTACGTAAATGTTATTTGAGTATTTCCTTTCTTTTAGCCTTGGACTCGGCGAGTCATAGGTCCGACTCGCCGAGTGGATGTGGGACCCGGGACACGTTTAAGTTGGCGACTCGGCGAGTCCATATCCTGGACTCGGCGAGTCATAGCTGTTGGATGAAACCCTAAGTTTTAGGGGTTTGCACCCTATTTAAAGGACTTATCAACCCCAAGCCGGCCCCTATTGACCCTTTAAGCCCTGTATCTCTCGTTCTAAGCTATTCTTTGAGAGTTTGAGGTTAGTATGTGTGTTTTTGAAGGTTTGGAAGGAGGAAGGAAGTAGATCCAGAAGAAGGGAAGCCATACAGGCATTATTTGTGTTCTTCCAGCAGTTCCTTTGAGGTATAACCCGTTTTCCCCTTGATTCTATGCTTAAAACTTCATTTGGGTCCTTCTTGGTCAAATCCCCAAGCTTGTATGTGCATTGTATGTCGTAATAAGATGTTTGGCCTCTGGATCTAGGCAAGATTGAGCTCCAGGAGCTCAGATCTGTTAGCTTTATGGCCCCATGTTGCTTGTTAGCCCTAGATCTACCCTTTTGAGACATTTTGAGCCCTAAAATCCATATTGGTGAATATCCACACGTAAAGTTGGAAACTTTACGTGTGATTCGTGTCCTAGAAGTCCAGATCTGTGAATGGCATGGACTGGAATCGAGCAAATCTGTGTATTTAGTGGATGCATGGCAACGACTCGGCGAGTCGTTCATATGACTCGGCGAGTCTGTTCGCGAGTCTCCGAGTTTGTCCCCTTTTCGTAGTGTCGAGTGAGCAGTGAGTCACGGGGTGTGACTCAGTGAGTCGGAAGCTTAACTCATCTATGGAGGTACTCGGCGAGTCAATGCCCTGACTCGGCGAGTTCAAGGCAATCTCCTTAGATCAAGAACAGACTCGGCGAGTTGTTCATACAACTCGGCGAGTCTCAGCATAAGTGTTCTTCGGATGAAGATGGACTCGACGAGTTGTTCATACAACTCGACGAGTCTTAGCATCAGTGTTCATCGGATGAAGATGAACTCGACGAGTTGTTCATACAACTCGGCGAGTAGGATGAAGGACTTGAATATTGGTTAAGAAGGTAAACCCGTCGAGTCGTCGCCTAACTCGACGGGTAGGATCGGGATTCAGGGCAGTCGTTTGGATAGGGACTCGGCGAGTTGGAAAGCCAACTCGGCGAGTCGGGTCAACTGAAAGTTGACTCTGACTTTGACTTAGGGCATGGTCAGGGGTAAAATGGTCTTTTTACCCAAAGGTCAGTGCGCAGTGTTTGATTGGGTATATTGTGGGAATTGCAGCCGAAGGATTTCCGGAGCAGCAGCAGCAGCAACAGCAGTAGGCAGTCAGTTCCCGATCAGCTCAGCAACTACTTCGAGGTGAGTTACCTTCCAGTAGCGGTGGGTCTAAGGCCACAACGCCGACCCACCAGTAGGAGACGTATGGTAGATGATTGTCTTTGTGATATCATCTAGGTTTACTACTACCTGATATGTTATATGCTAGCATGATACGTTGTATGTGATAGTAGTCGAGTTCGGTTGTTAGGACCGAAGGGTAGTCAGACACCCCAGATACGTCTGACAGTATATGATGATATGTTTGCATGCTGGCTTGTTATGTTATATGCGATAGAGGTAGTATGAGGGGACCAGTCCCTGTGGTCGATTGTTAGGACCGACGGGTAGTCAACACCCCAGAATGGCTTGACATGGGTAGTCAGCACCCCATAATGGCTTGACATGGGTAGTCAGCACCCCAGAATGACTTGACATGGGTAGTCAGCACCCCATAATGGATTGACACGGGTAGGACGGCACCCCAGAGCGGCCGTATCGGGTAGTCAGGCACCCCAGAATAGCCTGACAGTATGTATGTTACGTGTTTGTATGGTATGTGGTACGACGGGGGAACTCACTAAGCTTTGTGCTTACAGTCTTCAGTTTTGGTTTCAGGTACCTCCTCAGCTAGGGGAAAGGAGCTGGCGCGGTAGCAGCATGTCACACACACACACACTCCGGTTTCCGCATTTACGGGCTTCACTGGGATTTGTACTCTGATATTTTGATTGAATGTATGAAATGGCTTTTAGACATGGTTCACTGGTGTTATGATTTGATCAGACAATGTTTTTAGCTTTTAGTATTTTCTAAAGTAATGTTTTTAAAACGAAATTTTTGGTCATGAAAATTGGGTCGTTACACGAAGCTTAGTGAGCTCCCCCAAACTACCACATACCATGCAATAACATATAAAGCACATACTGGGCCTTGCCCACTGCATCGGACCGAGGTCCGGACTAACTGGGGCCTTGCCCCCTGCATCAGACCGAAGTCCGGAAACTGACTGGGACCTTGTCCCCTACATCGGACCGAAGTCTGGACTAACTGGGGCATTGCCCCCTGCATCGGACCGAAGTCCAGAAACTGACTAGGACCTTGTCCCCTGCATCGGACCGAAGTCCGGACTAACTGGGGCCTTGCCCCCTGCATCGGACCGAAGTCCGAAACTAACTGAACATCACATAACATAAACATATCAACTAGCATGGACACACATATACTGCATACTGCATCGGGCCGTAGCCCGAAACACATAACACATAAATCCTGTCTGAGCCACGAAGGCATCAAACATACTAACTACTGCATCGGATCAAAATCCGGAAACTACTGCTAGCTAAACGGGCCGGCATTGTGGCCTTAGACCCGTTCCTACTGGTAGGAAACTCACTTGAACTGCTGAGCTCTGCCGATAATCCTCTGGCTGCTAATCGACAATCCCCTAAGCCGCTGCTCCTCCAGCTCTCCGAGCTACCAATATCAATATGACACTTAGTCTGACAGTCCTCTAAAAGTCAACTAAGTCAACTCTGGTCAAAGTCAAAATCCTTGTCAAAGTCAACCTTCCAGGTCAACCCTACTCGCCGAGTCAGTCCATGACTCGCCGAGTCCAACTATTTCCGAGTCCTGTCCTGTCCAACTCGCTGAGTCACCACCCGACTCACTGATTCGAGTCTCAACTCGAAGGGTTTGGGGTTTCGCAACCTGACTCGCCGAGTCCAATAATAGACTCGTCGAGCCCAAGGCAATCTTCAACCAACTCGTCGAGTTGTCCTTCCAACTCGCCGAGTTCATGCCTAACTTCATCCGACTCGACGAGTTGTTCATCCCACTCGTCGAGTTCCTCCTCATTTTCATGCTACTCGCCGAGTCCATTCAGATCTACATACATGCAGCGGACTTTTAAGTCATGCATGGACTCCAAACTGTAGATCCACTCTTCTAAAGCCTATTCCTTACGTAAAGTGGCAAACTTTACGTGTAGCTAACGAGATCTAGGCTCGAATCACTATAAACTAGGGTTTGAGACAAAGGGGCTCAACAATCAACCCATAGACTGATGCTTTATGATTCTCTAGGCCAAGATACACATAGATCTGAAGTAGCAACTTCAGATCTGGGCTTCTAACTCGAAATGGTTCATAAACTTGTCCTAAAAGCCCCAAATCCCATGATAAAGGTTGATCTATATGCAAGAGAGGGAAGGTAGCGACTTATTACCTTCAAATGCTCTGGAAGACCTCACAAACTCTGGATCTACTGTCAATTCTTGAATCCCCAATGTGTGCCTTCTTCCTTCTTCCTTCAAATCACCCAAAATGGCAAGAAAGCTTGAATGAGCAACAATGGAGGCTTAGGGTTTCTGGTTCTGGACTATAGGGCCGCAAATGAGCCCTAGGGAAGAGAATAAGATGCTTAAATAGGGTACTAAGTCCCGAAATTAGGGTTTCCTCGTTCAGACCCAACTCGTCGAGTTCACGAGCCAACTCGCCGAGTTCGTCACTTACTCGATCCCCCGGATCCCGCTCCGACTCGTTGAGTTCCTCCCTGGGCTCGACGAGTCCACTCCTTGACTTAGGGTTTCTTTCCTTTTCTTAGCCTTTCTGATCTTGGGTGTTACAACTCTCCCCCACTTAAACTAAACTTCGTCCTCGAAGTTTGCTATGGCCAACTGTCCTGCGAACTGCCTCCAACTCTTTATCTGGGAAAACTAACACCCTTTTGTCCATCACTCCAGCCACTCACAATGTTGGTCACTACTGTTGGTACATACTGAATCCTTCTCTTTTCCATAATTTCCTTGTAGCACCTGGTTCCTGGTACGTAAATCTTAATTGAGTATTTTCCATTTTTAGCCTTGGACTCGGCGAGTCATAGGTCCGACTCGCCGAGTAGAGACGGGACCCGGGACATGTTTAAGTTGGCGACTCGTCGAGTCCATATCCTGTACTCGGCGAGTCACCGCTGTTGGATGAAACCCTAAGTTTCAGGGGTTTGTACCCTATTTAAACTCTCATTCCGCCCCAATCTCGCCCCCATTCACCCTCAGAGCCCTATACCTCTTTCAAGCCTTGTTTCCTTGTGAGTTTGAAGTGTTTTTGTGGTGTTCTTGAGGTTTTTGAGGAGAAAGAAGAGTGAATCAAGAAGATGAGAAGGAGGCCAAGCATCTCTGTGTCATTCTAATGTTTCCCCTGAGGTATAGCTCGTTTCCCCTCTGTTTTTAAGCTTATTGTCCCTTATAGCTCCATTAAAGTCCTCTTTGAACCATTTCCAAGCTTGTGTATGTTTGAGGGTTTGTAATAAGCTGATTGACCTTTAGATCTAGGCATGGTTGAGCTCCAGGAGCTCAGATCTACTGTCTTTTTGGAACCATATTGCATGAAAGCCCTAGATCTACCCCTTTTGGTGCATTTTGGACCTTAAAACCCTCATGGTTGTCTATTTACACGTAAAGTTGGAAACTTTACGTGTTAATCAAGCCCCAGGATCACGGATCTATGTATGGCATGAGCTGGATTCAAGCAGAATCGACCATATAGTAATTGCATGGTAACGACTCGGCGAGTCGGTTCGCGAGTCTCCGAGTTTGTCCCCTTTTCGTAGTGTCGAGTGTGAGCAGTGAGTCACAGGGTGTGACTCAGTGAGTCGGAAGCTGAACTCATCCATGGAGGAACTCGGCGAGTCAATGCCCTGACTCGGCGAGTTCAAGGCAATCTCCTTAGATCAAGAACAGACTCGGCGAGTTGTTCATACAACTCGGCGAGTCGTAGCATAAGTGTTCTTCGGATGAAGATGAACTCGGCGAGCTGTTCATACAACTCGGCGAGTCTTAGCATAAGTGTTCATCAGATGAAGATGAACTCGGCGAGTTGTTCATACAACTCGGCGAGTAGGATGAAGGACTTGAACATCAGTTTAGAAGAAGAACTCGTCGAGTCAACGCCTAACTCGACGAGTAGGGACGGGATCCAGGACAATCGATTGGATAGGGACTCGGCGAGTTGGAGAGCCAACTCGGCGAGTCGGGTCAACTGAAAGTTGACTCTGACTTTGACTTATGACATGATTAGGGGTAAAATGGTCATTTTACCCAAAGGACAGTTAGCAGTGTTTGATTGAGTATGTTGTGGGAATTACAGTCGGAGGATTTCCGGAGCAGCAGCAGCAGTAGGTGATCGATTCCCACACAGACCAGCAGTTATTTCAAGGTGAGTTTCCTTTCCAGTAGGAACGTGTCTAAGGCACCAAGGACGACCCGTGTAGACGAGATGTTAGTACTAGAGTGTGGGCCGAGCCCGTATCTCTGGGTTTAGTCAAGTATGATATATGTGCCAATATGATAGAGTTGCTTATACTTGTTGTCTGTGTGATACTTGTATATTATGGGTTAGCAGTTGAGTGTGGGCAGGGCCCGTATCTCTCCGAGAGTGGAGTGTGGGCGAGGCTCGTATCTCCTGACTAGCGAAGTGTGGGCAGGGCCCGTATCTTCACAAGTGTGGGCGAGGCCTGTATCTTCCGACTAGCAAAGTGTGGGCAGGGCCCGTATCTTCACAAGTGTGGGCGAGGCCCGTATCTCCCGACTAGCGAAGTGTGGGCAGGGCCCGTATCTTCACAAGTGTGGGCGAGGCTCGTATCTCCCGGCTAGCGAAGTGTGGGCAGGGCCCGTATCTTCCCGAGTGTGGGCGAGGCCCGTAACTCCTAGCTGAACGTTGTTTGTTATATGCCTGCATGGTATGAGGTATTATGGGGGAACTCACTAAGCTTCATGCTTACGGTTTTCAGTTTTGGTTTCAGGTACCTCCTCAGCTAGGGGAAAGGAGCCGGCGCGGTAGCAGCATGTCACACACACTCTCTTGTTTCCGCAGTTATGAGTTTATTCTGGGATTGATACTCTGATATTTTGGGTTGATCAAATGTTGTGGTTTTCAATTTGGTTTTCGATGTGAAATGGTTCAACTAAACAATGTTTTAATTGTTAATGTTTTCTATGTAATGTTTTATAAATGAAATTTTTGGATGTGAAATTTTGGGTCGTTACATTCCTTATCATTACTTCCTCCGACTGAAAATTCTATTACCCCTCATCCACCTACCGGATGCACTGAGACCACCCTGGTCCAACTAATCTGCCAATATCTGAGTTACCGGACTCCCACCGGTCACTACAATCCATCGCAATCTCCTAGTCGCTCCCAGCGACTCCTGAAGATACTTCGACCATCTATAACTGTTCTATCCATTCTGCCATCCATAATGAATCGATGCTGCTGGAACCAGATTGCTTATCTCCCATCTGATTACTCAACTCCTACTAACTCGAGCCTTCCATCCTGAAAGAAAAGCTACCTGCCTAGCTATCCTTACAGATCACTTATACTTGGCAGAAGGCTCAACTGATCCTGCTGAGAGGGACTTGCCATTTCCAAATCAACCAAATATACTAATACTGATCCTCACACTGCAACTATCCAAAACACGGAACTGCCTGCAACACCGAACTGCCTAAAACACTGAACTGCCTGAAATACTGAACTGACTGAAACATTGAACTGCTTGAAACATTGAACTGCGTGAAACACTGAACTGCATGATACACTGAACTGATTGAGACACTGAGTTCCAACTCAACTATGGAGTCAAAGGACTCCTCACTTAGTCGCTCCCACGACTTTTGAATGAAATCTTTCTCTGGAACTAGTTTCCACTAGTTATCCTGTCACTGTGGCGCTAACAACCTTCCGATCCACCGATTAGGTCCAGACGTCACATCTTGACATCATTAATTCCACGACTAACAACATGATGGCTCCCAGACTGATGGTAGCCCTTAACATACCCGAACCCCAACGGTCCACTGCTACTCTGATCTCATAACTGTGGTGACGATCCGACTGTCGAATCGCCGACTTAACCATAACTGAACCATTTGGAAAATCCGAAATCTAACCCGGGATTCCCATATCTTCACTGCTGCACCCGAACTGGTGGGTACTACTATTTCCCCCGCGTCCAATAACGCGCTCATGCTATCTACTAACTGGACGAGTGCTACGGCTACTTCCGCAGGCTTACAACACTATACTACTATTTGACTGCTAGTAAATGCTACGGCTACCCCCGCAGACTTATAACACTACTACTACTATCTGACTGCTAGTGAATGCTATGGCTACCCCCGCAGACTTACAACACTACTACTACTATCTGACTGCTAGTGAATGCTACGGCTACCCCCGCAGACTTATAACACTACTACTACTATCTGACTGCTAGTGAATGCCACGGCTACCCCCGCAGACTTATAACACTACTACTACTATCTGAGGACATCCTGACTATCCCTAGTCCTGCTAGGGATTCCTCATCCTGATTTCTCAAAACCGGCCCTCAGTCTTTGAATACTGCATCAACCTCGACATCTTATATCCTTGATATACTTAGCGCTTCGTCGAGGAATTCTTCGTCTTGGTTCCCAAACCAACCGTCTACTAATCCGGATACAAGAAGCTATTGTTGGGAAGTTTCCAAACTCCCAACTCCTGAATCTATACAATTCTGCATGCTGACTCTGTCACTGGCTACTAATACGAAAGCATTTCTTGCTAACCGTTCTCAGGATCCTCATTCCGACTCACTTGAGCCCTACAGGTGGTCCTCCATTCCTGGATTCCCAACCAGCTTCTAACCATCTCGATTACATGAACTAACTGCTGGGAAGGTCCTCGAACTCCCAATTCTGAACTTCTAAATCCATCAATCACTGTGCTACTATCTTTTCTTCTCAGAGGCCGCATACTCATTCTGGGTCTACGTGGCTCTTATCCTTGTATACTCGGAGGTTTCTCCCCCACTTGGATTCGGCTAATTCCTTACTGCTCACTGGTCAAAAGGATTCCCAACCTTCCTTCCATCAAAAGGGCGATATGCTGTCCGCCAACGTTTACCCTTGCCAACGCTCCAACTAACTCTTACCAGATCCGCACCCTTATTGCTATCTGACTGAGCACCCTTCGATCCTTAACTGTATTTGCTTTAGGGACTACATCCCGAGAACCTGCGTTTGGGGTGCACATCCCCAACTGTAACGCCCGTAGATCCAGGCTAGTCAATTTAGAGATAATAGGGGTCGAAAACGACTTTTTCACAAAAGATTATTTAGAATAAATAATCTTAACCAAGTTGTAGAATATTTCTCAAGGGTTCCGTACATATAAAGAGCGCTGAAATCCGAGTTATAACGAAGAAGTTATGGCCCGTCGAAGTTTAGCGACGGAACTGACACGGCACTGCGAAGATGTAAATAGTGAATTTATGATAGAGCGACTTTTAGCCTTAGTAATCTAAATAAAATTTGTATAATATGTTAACCTGAGAACGTCCATAAAAAGAACGCCCAAATCTGACTTCGTATGAGGAAGTTATGATTTTCCGAAGTTTCGGCTTAGTGGTGTACAGCCTGAAGTTCGAGTATTAGATCGAGCGGTTTTTAGCCGACACAACCTAAACGAGAATCGAAGATCTCGTTATTAGTAGCGTAACGATAAAAAGTCAGAGAAAAATGGACATCGGATGAAGAAGTTATGAGATTTTAACGGACCAATCCTGTCTCGGCCTGTTAAAAATATAACTTTAAAAATAAAGTCAAAATTAGCCGACGGAGTCTAAACGAAAGTTGTAGAGTACGTCTCCACCTACGCGTGGATATAAAGAACGTCAAAAACGGAGTTCGTATGAACGAGTTACAAATTATAATAGCATATTTACGTATTAAAATAAAGTATAAATCATGTATACGTACACACACACACACACACACATATATATATATATATATATATATATATATATATACATACATATGTATATATCATTAGAAAGGTATCGACGATGCGGTCATTATAAGACTAATGTTGAGTTCTTTCGACATTAGTTTAGTACAAATATCATTAAATCCATTTAAAATAGTATTATAGAGGGGTATTTAGTTGTTTATATAACTAAAAGGTCATTAAGTAATTATGGAGGGTAGTTTTTGAAAATTCAATTAGTATAAATAAGAGCCTTGGGCTCTCATATTTCTTGCACCATTCTCTTGATTCAAGAGTCTTTCTCTCCTTATCCCCCGAGCATTTCGGTCCCTCGTGATTCGACTTCTCTTTCTGTAGTTTAGTATAGTAAGGTAAGCGCTGAAGCGCTGCACGAATCTTTCTTAGAAAGATTCAGCGACGAAGTTCTGCCCCTGCAGAGCCCGACTCCTAGCTAAAACCCCCTTGTAAGTAAGTTATGCTTACCTTATTTTAATATAGCTTATATTTAAAATTAGTATTGTTATTATGAACTTTTAATAAATATTTGAGCTATTATTATAACTTATATAAGTGTCGTTATAATATTTTTTTAACTACTCGCGGAACGGGGAATCTGGTTTAAAGGGCCGCATAGGGTTGTTGGATTTCAGAAGTGCTATATGCCAAAATGGTCCTGCCCTCCGGTGTTTTATATCTGGCCCCTGTCTGTACATAGTGGTTGGAAAATATTGTTTAATGCTTATATAATAATAATAATAATAATACTAAGACTAATAGTTGGTCACGGTAAATATTAGACTAAAACTTAGCGATAATAATGCTAGGTTTCGTCGAAGGAAAATAGAATCGTTAGAAGCAAGCGCCGCCCGATTTTGGAATCATCACTTTAACAAGTGAGTGCATAGTTACTTTCAGCTTACACATAGATATGAAGTATTTTATATAAATTACGTGCTATGTGTGCATATTATCTGAATACTTGCTATCTATGCTGGATGAACGTTTTATACATGTTTTCAATGATTTAAACAGTATATGTATTTTATATCTACAAAATGTGTTGGGTAAAACATGGGTAGATGTAATAGTTGCTGTGTGACAAGATAAAACGATGAGAGACCTCGTTATAGATGATATTGATGATCCAGTCATCTATCAGAGTATAGATGACGACCACGGACTATTCTAGACAGTCCAGTGGAACACTAGCAGACTCGCAACCTGTAGGTGTTTATTCGAACTGTGTGTTTATTTGAACTGTGTGCTCACCAGATGTACTCCATCCCCCACATGGTTTCCTTAAGGACATTTATTGATGAGGAATCCCCTTAGCAGTAGTGTCCGTCCCAATGATAATCCTTAGGATAGGTCCCTTATGATAGATGCTTAGGGACGTAATGTGAGGATAACGGGAACGAGTAATCGGGTTTGTTTAATTTAATGAAGTTAATAAACTTATTTATTGTGGGTTGAAAACCCTATGTGCTCACCAGGCTCCCAAGCCTGACCCGCTCAGTTTTATGTATTACAGGTAGTGGCGCTTGAGCATAGTTATGATGTTTGGACGAGGGATTACGGATATAGGCCTGTAGATATGAAATAATGTAGTAAGGCTTATATTGTACTGTTTATGCTTTTGATCTGTACGAACATGACATCCCAAGTCTTTTAATGAAATACATTTCTATGGAAATGCTTTTGATAAATCTTTATCATATTTTGTTTTGGGACAAATTCCGCAACACTTTTATTTAAAATGTTACTCTGATTTTTAAACAAAGCATAAACAAACCGGTCTTTTCTGGCCGTGATTTTGGGGATGTCACAGTTGGTATCAGAGCATTAGTTTAAGCGAACTAGGAATAAGGATTTATTTCTAGACTTAAACTTAGAATGCTAACCGATGATTGTGATATGAGTGTCTGCTATAATTTAGACACGAGCACTAGTTTATTTTAGGAAAATGCCTAAAATGTTTTATGTGCTAAATGATTTATGTTATAGCTATAAAAATGCCTTATATGCTGTTATTTGTTCGGATCTATGGTCTGTTGCCGACTGGATCTCGAAACCTTATATGTTAAGGATTCTAAGCGTATGATTACGATATTAAAACTAGCATGTAACGTTTCAGAGTAATAAGGAGATTTATACGTCTATCGTAAATAAGATCTTTCCTATCTTAAATTCTCGTCTTGGTACACCGAACGTCTGCTTGGGTGTACAAAACAAGAGGAAGATGACAACCTGAGCCTAAGAATGTGATGGGTCATACATCGGTCGTTGCGCCTACACCCGAACCTATTACAATGGCAGAAGTTCAGGAAGTGATGCGAACCATGATAGACTGAGAAAATAGCTGGGGCCTTGCCCCCTGCATCGGACCGAAGTCTGGAAACTGACTGGGACCTTGTCCCCTGCATCGGACCGAAGTCCGGACTAACTGGGGCCTTGCCCCCTGCATCGGATCGAAGTCCGAAACTAACTGAACATCACATAACATAAACATATCAACTAGCATGAACACACATATACTGCATACTGCATCGGGCCGTAGCCCGGAACACATAACACATAAATCCTGTCTGAGCCACGAAGGCATCAAACATACTAACTACTGCATCGGATCAAAATCCGGAAACTACTGCTAGCTAAACGGGTCGGCATTGTGGCCTTATACCCGTTCCTACTGGTAGGAAACTCACTTGAACTGCTGAGCTCTGCCGATAATCCTCTGGCTGCTAATCGACAATCCCCTGAGCCGCTGCTCCTCCAGCTCTCCGAGCTACCAATATCAATATGACACTTAGTCTGACAGCCCTCTAAAAGTCAACTAAGTCAACTCTGGTCAAAGTCAAAATCCTGGTCAAAGTCAACCTTACAGGTCAACCCTACTCGCCGAGTCAGTCCATGACTTGCCGAGTCCAACTATTTCCGAGTCCTGTCCTGTCCAACTCGATGAGTCACCACCCGACTCACTGATTCGAGTCTCAACTCGAAGGGTTTGGGGTTTCGCGACCTGACTCGCCGAGTCCAATAATAGACTCGCCGAGCCCAAGGCAATCTTCAACCAACTCGTCGAGTTGTCCTTCCAACTCGCCGAGTTCATGCCTAACTTCATCCGACTCGACGAGTTGTTCATCCCACTCGTCAAGTTCCTCCTCATTTTCATGCTACTCGCCGATTCCACTCGAAGGACTCGCCGAGTCCATTCAGATCTACATACATGCAGAGGACTTTTGAGTCATGCATGGACTCCAAACTGTAGATCCACTCTTCTAAAGCCTATTCCTTACGTAAAGTGGCAAAATTTACGTGTAGCTAACGAGATCTAGGCTCGAATCACTATAAACTAGGGTTTGAGACAAAGGGGCTCAACAATCAACCCATAGACTGATGCTTTATGATTCTCTAGGCCAAGATACACATAGATCTGAAGTAGCAACTTCAGATCTGGGCTTCTAACTCGAAATGGTTCATAAACTTGTCCTAAAAGCCCCAAATCCCATGATAAAGGTTGATCTATATGCAAGAGAGGGAAGGTAGCGACTCATTACCTTCAAATGCTCTGGAAGACCTCACAAACTCTGGATCTACTGTCAATTCTTGAATCCCCAATGTGTGCCTTCTTCCTTCTTCCTTTAAATCACCCAAAATGGCAAGAAAGCTTGAATGAGCAACAATGGAGGCTTAGGGTTTCTGGTTCTGGACTATAGGGCCGCAAATGAGCCCTAGGGAAGAGAATAAGATGCTTAAATAAGGTACCAAGTCCCGAAATTATGGTTTCCTCGTTCAGACCCAACTCGCCGAGTTGGTCACTTACTCAATCCCCCGGATCCCGCTCCGACTCGTCGAGTTCCTCCCTGGGCTCGACGAGTCCACTCCTTGACTTAGGGTTTCTTTCTTTTTCTTGGCCTTTCTGATCTTGGGTGTTACACTTAAGCCACAATTAATCGAACCACACTAAATAGTATGTCTTTGTGTGTGTGATTTCGTGTGCTTTCTTGTTTTTCTAGTCAACACTAATTCTCCGAGTTCAAGTTTGTCATCATCGTTGTTTAAGTCTAACCCGACATGAGCATCTAAGTAAGTATTATAACTTAACTAATATATTTTTTTGTTTATTCTAAAGCAATGAATTGTGCATCTACCTCATGTCATTTCAGGCTATGTGTTACAAACTTTCAAAACTCGACATATTTGAACAACTTCCCTTTATTTACGTTTTAGTGTAATTTTAGTACCTACTCGAAAATGTTTTTGTTCATTTTCCGACCTTTACGTTGTGTTTTTATAATGTTGTGGTACAACATGTTGAATTTTGTAAGTACCTTGTTAATGTCTGAATACTTGAAGGTCAATTGGTTTTTTAACGATAACTTCCACAATGAATTTCTTTGTGAAAAACAATCTATAATGCGTCTCTAAAAACGTTGCGTCGTTTGCGAATTTCTGATCTTCGGGTCCTTGATATCTCAACCCACAAATGGATCAACACAACTTTTTCCTTTATTGTCCACGGTTGAGCCTGTAGTTTTCCTTTTCTTTTGGTTAGGATGGTTCGACTACGGGTTGAGTTTTCAGGAATGTCTTCGATGAATATTAGGTTTTGGGAACGTACTTGACTTTCATATCGAATGGGAATCGATCCATGAAATATATTCTAGAAGATGCGAAAAGTTGGTAAATAGGGTTTGTTTGACATAAGATAAAATAGTTGCATACCTTGAAATTGAAATTGGTTGGGTGAATGAGTATGGGCGCATCTAATTATGGTATGTAATAAGGTGTTGAAGGATCGAAACCAAAAATACTTATAGTAGGTTGTTTGAAGTAGTAACATGTGATTGGTTTCAATCGCATCTAAGGTTAGTATTGTTAGGAGAATTGTCTGAATCCATTTTAATGTAAAAAAGAACTAAAGGAAAGTACAATGATAGAAGATTGAGTGAATTTGAGTGTTAAAATGTCAGTATTTATAAATTGTAATTTTACAAAAATAGTTGTTGAGAATTAGGATAAAAAGGAGAGGATAGAGTTTTGTTGTTGTGGTTTCTCACCGTATTTGTACCCATTACATAGAGAAAAAACTAACACATTTTCTTCGAGTTTAAAGTTGAGGCGAAGGGAATGAAAGTGAATATTAGGAGATAGATTCCCATAATCATTTTTTTCCCTCCCACATTGTCACATCAACCATAAAGGCGAGGCAAGGGGAAGGAAAGGAAGGCAAGAAAATGGAGGGTACTTTTTCTTACATTCCCATAATCATCTCTTTTTTTAGGAGATAGATTTTAAAGAAAAAAAGCTCAACTTTTCTTCCATTTCATTTCCCTCTTTAAATAAACTTGTGAACACACTTTAAATAAACTCGTGAATATTGATGTGACAATGCTCATTTCATTTCCCTCTTTAAATAAACTTGTTAACACACGTTATTGTCTTTCATTTTCTTTCAATTTTTAAAAAAACTTCAGAACACATTTTTCCTTCTATTGCTTTCCTTAAAAAAAACTTGAGAACATGGTGTAAAGAGTAGGTGTTTTCCCATCCACATTGTCACATCAACCATACTACACCATGAAATACAATGGTGTATAACTAAGGGTGACAATCATATCATGTTCAAGTTGATGTGTCATAAAAATTCAATATAGAAATGACCTATATAAATATTTGTAACCCTAACCCAAATTTATCACATATTTGCTTGTTATTCTCTCTCTCTCTCTCTCATATATATATATATATATATATATATATATATATATATATATATATATATATATATATATATATAATCTAATAAAATAAATGGGTTTATAAGTTAACCCGTAAAATTATTTGCAATGAAGAACGTGACCCGTATAGTAAACAGTTTGGTGGATTGATGGATCAAAAAAATTCAACTCAAATCATTTAATTTTCATATCATACTCGTATCATGTAACAAATCATGTCAAAAATTTTCACGTCTATGTATACATCTTAGGTGCTGTTTGTTTTTTCGAAACGGAAATTTTTGAAGTCGGCGGATCACCTCTGCAACCCTCTGTAGCAGAGGGGGACCAAACGGCCGCAACATGTATTAAAAAATCTGTTTGTTTTTTAATCTCTACAGACTGTTGCAATAAGTTAAAGTAAGGCGTGAAGATGTTTGAAACATATGGTCAAGTGTTGCGCCACGCAACACACACGTAACAGTTTTTAAATCAGGAGTCTTCTGAAAAACAAACAACTGCGAAGAGTTAAGTGCTGCGCGTGACATAACAATAAATGGTTAGAAGTAGTTTTTTAGAAAAAACTAACAACACCTTAGTCTATTAGGTCAAAGAAGTAAATGTTATTTAGGAGTTCTTGTAATTATTACATTAGTTATCTCGTACTAACTATACCAACATTATTTTTTACAAGATAAAACAAATTACGTCGTACCACTTATTAACCTAATTCTAGAAACTTCAGTTTCATTTCATATGATGTCTCTTATTTCCATCACAAAAGATTATTCGTTATTTTATGTTTTAATTAATTAAATAACAAGAATTAATCTTAGAATACTAGATTCATACTCAATTATTTTCTTTTTTTGTCTTATTACCATTAGTAATTATGTAATTCTTGTCATAAATATTATTCTATGAAAAAACACATGCAATTGCAATTGCAAAGTGCAAAGTTGAAGTAATTTACATAATTGACCCTTGACGTAATTACTAGACATACATATATACACCCTCAGAGCCTCTCTCTTTGATTATTTGGCACGCGCATACACTGTTCCCTGTTGCCTGTTGGTCTGATCTCCTTTTGAGGCCCTCCAAATAAAACCAAAGCCTGTTCTCTTCTCTTCTGTTATCATCTTTCCCTTTCTCTCTCACACCTTCTTTTCTTTCTACTTGTATATCAGGGGAAAAGCACCACAAAGGAAAAATCATAAAGGAAAAATCAAGACAATAAAGCACCAATAACAATTAACAATGGCATCCTCTCTTTTCATCTTTTGATCATCCCCATTTTTGATTTTACTTACTCCATTGATCCACCATTCCCTTTTTCTCAAAACCCTAGGCACCTCATTGAGTTGGGTCCCCAAACCTTCAAAAAAGCACCATCACATCCACATACATCCTTTTTTCTTCTTCTTTCATTTTGATTCCCATTTCCCGTTTCCCAATTTCCCAATTTCCCATTTCTTTTGTGTTTTATATTGGTTTTCTTCACTGTTGTAAATCTTTCATCTCTCTTTACCAAATCTGTAAGCTGTCAGCTTCTGCTACAGAACTCATGACTATATCTAATACCTTGTAACCGGACACCCACACACACACTCATGTACATGGATGTACCTCTACAGATCGAATGTCAAATAGGGTAAAAGCCTTGTAACTACAACTGAACCTATCAGTCTGTAATCAGGTGGATGCACCTCTTTGTTCCTAAGAATTCAGGAGGTTCAACTTCAAAGGAATTCATTCATTGATTCGCTCATAATGGCATCAGAGCAGACCAGATTTCTGCAGCACCAACAACAACAACCTGCGTCTTCCCGGGTAAATTTTCATAAACCCTAGATCTAATTACTACTTGTGTAATGCGTCGTACCCATTTTCATGTTGTGCAATTTTCCTTGAATTAGCTGGTTTTGGGGAAGAACGCATCAAGTACTTGTTCAGATCTGTAAATAATGTCATCTTTACTCTACACTCTAGTCGCCTGTTGTTTTTAATTTTGGGGGTTCAGTAAACTATGCAATTGATGATCCTTTTCCAGATCTACATTGTGCGAGTGTTAGGTTTCCCTCTTATGTCCAAGATGTTAAAGAGATTAGCTATCGCAGATCTGTTACACTCGGTGTCTTCGTTTTCTCTTAAACCTACTTAATTTCAGTCTAACCATGATTACAATTCATGAAATCACACTCCACACATGTTGATACTCTTTGTGAAAGAATAACAATTTGTTTGATCTCAATCTGCAGCGAAAGAGATGGGGAGGATGTTTAACTGGTTTATCTTGTTTCGGGTTGCAAAAAGGTGGAAAGCGTGTTGTACCTGCATCTCGTATGCCAGAAACCCATGCAACAGCAAACCAGCAAAACGGACCTCAAGCTGCCGGATTAACCAATCAGAACAACGCAGTACACCCATCACTCTTAGCTCCACCATCTTCTCCGGCATCCTTTTCAAATTCTGCACTTCAATCTACAGTCCAATCACCGAACTGTTTCCTCTCTGCAAACTCTCCCGGAGGTCCTTCATCCACCATGTTTGCCACCGGACCATATGCCCATGAGACACAGCTTGTATCTCCTCCTGTCTTCTCCACCTTCACCACTGAACCATCCACAGCTCCACTCACACCACCACCGGAGCTAGCTCATCTGACCACCCCTTCCTCCCCTGATGTCCCTTACGCTCAATTCCTTTCATCTACTTTGAATCTCAAACGTGGAGATAAAACAAATTACATGACTGCAAATGACCTCCAAGCAACATATTCTCTGTACCCCGGAAGTCCGGCGAGTACTCTCCGGTCACCCATCTCAAGAACATCCGGTGAAGGGCTATCATCGTCTTTTCCAGATAGAGATTTCAGCCCTCAATGGAATCCTTCAACACCTTCTCAAGAGAACAAACCCCAAGACGCGAATTTCTTCTGCCCTGAAACATTTGCACAATTCTATCTGGATCAATCTTCCTTCCCTCATTCCGGTGGTCGGTTAAGTGTTTCCAAGGAATCAGATGCCGGAAACAACAACAACGGAAACGGAAATGGTGTTTCCGGAGTTCAAAGCAGACCGAGTAAAGCATGCAAACAGGATATTGAAGAATTAGAAGCTTATAGAGCTTCATTTGGGTTTAGTGCTGATGAAGTTGTGTCAACTGCTCATTATGTAGAGATCTCTGATGTTATGGATGATTCTTTCTCCATGATGCCCTCCGAGGGCAAAACCGTCCCAACCCCAAAATCTTGCAAAATGGAATCCCAGAAAGGTGAGTACAGTTTTGATATCTGCTATGCTATGTTATCTGATTAATGAAATCATATGTTTAGATGATTCCACCATAGTTGTTATCTGATTTATGAAATCATGTTTAGATGTTGAGCATAGTTTGACGGATGATGAAGATATATTTTCAAGGATGGGGGGATCAAGAATGAATGGGAAGTATCATCATCAATATCATATGGGAAGGGGGCAATCGAATTCTGATGCAGAAGTTGAGTATAGAAGAGGGAGAAGCTTGAGAGAGAGTAGAGGGAATTCCAAATGGTAGAGAGGAGGAGGAGGAGGGGGGAATTGAATTGCATAGTTGTGATTCCTGTATGTATTAAACTGCTATCTTCTTCTTCTTCTTCTTCTTCTTCCTTGATTCCTGTCCTTGAAAAGCAGTGATGGATGGATATGGATGGATGGATGGATGGATTGGATGCTTGGTGTTGTCTATTATGATGTTGTTGTTTTTTTACTTTGTTTTTTATGGTGTAACTATGTAATCTGGTGGTAAACAAATGAAATGGGAGTGTGACTATTTTCTCAACAATACTATTATTTGCTAATCACTAGTCTTGTAAATTTGCATTTCCTTCATCTTAATATTACTTTATAACAATTTTATTAGAACAATATGACTATACTATGATATGGGAATGATTTTTTATTTTTGTTAGTACAACATTACTTAACCCCATCTGAAGTCTATAATTTGCTGGTCCACAACTTTGAATTTTGTTTTGACATTGTTCTCTATAATTGTCTAAACCATGTAAAATGATTTAGTTAACTTTATCTAATTTCTTTCCTAATATGTTGTGATATTAACATAAATGACCATGTTTTTTGTTTTAATTTTGATTTGACTTCTTTGTTTTTTTTTGCACTTTACCGAAATGACAATGGAGTCTAGAATGAGTCATTTTGGACCAAGAAAAAAAATAGTATGTATTTTCCTTATCATTTGCACAAAACACTTTCCAAAAAAAAAAAAATATCTACACAAGTCCGAAATAGCAATTTAAAAATGTTTAATATCATTCATTTTTCAATAATTTGACACATTTTAAGCTTTTGTATCATATCTATTTCCAACTTATGTTTCTTTAACTTTTGTTAAATTTTAGTAAAAAAAATGAAGTAGTTTCTTAAAATCCTAGAATTGTTCATCCACCAATGTGGAACAATGGAAACTTGCATATTTGCAAATATACCCTTAAATTTCCAACAACCCCCGTTATAAAGTTTCCTTTCATTCACGCTTTCCACCGATGTGAATAAACAATAAGAAACCAATTCAATGGTATACTTAAGGATTTAAACCAAGAACCTTGCGACCTCTGCTTTACCTCAACACATCACCTTCGATCTTTGTGTTCTCACTAAGTGTTAATATGGTCATCTGCAATAAACCATTTTCACGATCCTTTAGAAGATAAATCACTTATCTGATGGGTTTTTGTCATAAGAACATCCTATGTGCTCATACAAACCCTAATGCTTGGATCTAGGTTTCTCTATTGTACATGCAAGTTATCCAAGACTATAAACCCTAATTCAAGCATACAAGTAATCATATTAACATAAGAATGAGTTTAAGATATTACCTTGATTGTTATGTAGCAATAACAATCACAATTCTCCTTGTAATGACTTTAGAAAGCTTATGTCACTCCTCTAATGGTTCACAAACACCAATAGCAAGAGGATGAAGAATAGAAGAGAAGGAGGCTGCCCAAAACATGTGGAAACCCTAGAAGGAAGCTTATCCACGTTTTGGGGGCATAAGGGCTCTTTAAATAGTGAGGCTATTAGGGTTATCTAACAAGGAAACCCTAATTTGGATGCTTAAGCCCTAAGCAACCCATGGACTCCTTTCCTTAAAGGCCTTGGACGATTTCTAATGGGTTTCCCCATAGAATTCGTCCACTCCTTAATATAAGGCAATCCATAGCCCAAATTACAATTATCTTATAATTACAATTCCAGTCCCTTAAGTTTAATTAATCTCTTTTAGTCACAAACTTAATTCTTATTAATTCTTGACTAATATTAATTAAACAATATGATTTCTCCTTTAATATATTATTCTCATAATATATTAATAAATCATATTTAATCATTTCTCTCCATAATTCATCCTATCAAGTTGCTTTGGTGAAGGCAACCCAAAAGGACCATGCACCATCGGGTCAAGTACATACCAAAATAGTTATGAACTTAGACACTAATCCAACATTATCGTCATTTGAGCTGACACCACCTCTAGATCATATAGACAAAGTTTTACAACATCTTCATTGCTTAAATGTATCCAAAACTTTATTAAGAGCGTTAACTCATCCTCTACCTCGACAACGACGTACTATCATACCTCACACGAGTATATCATAATTGATAGTACCTTCTATCATTAGTTACTTCAATCTACCTTTTAACATTGACAATTATGAGCATTGATGTTAAGGTGGGTCTCCATCACTAAACGATTATATTATGGTGTTATACCTATAACTATCTTGGTAGATGTAACCAAATCTCTTGTCAAACGTTTTTTTAGTAGGGTTGCCAAGTTCCTACTTGTCTTGACATAGGCAACTTTGATGGCACCACTTTAGTTCTCTAATTAAATTTTGTCATAGACTAACAAGTCTTAACTTCCAATTTTACATAACGTCGTATTTTTAGACAGTGTGGCCCACTCTCATAGTACATAGGAATAAATGGCATTAGAATATTCCACAAACATATATTCAATAGTAGATCTCTAATCCAATATGCCTCTTTGTCTGTTGTTATTAAGGCAATAAACTCGACCTCCAACGTTGAGTGAGCTATATATGTTCGTTTCTTGCTCACCCAAGAAACACCACCACCAACTAGAGTATAAATTCAATGAGTAGTGGATTTTGTATCACTGATGTGATCTATCCATCTAACAATAGAATAACTTTATAGTATTACGGGAGGTGATGGGTATATCAACTCAAAAGTACTTATCTTTAGGTATCCTAGTAGTCTTCCCACTTCCTTCCAGTGCTTCGTCCCTAAGTAGACAAAATATTGACTCAGTTTGCTTACAGAAAATATGATGTCAAGTCAAGTTCAATGTATGACATGCATCATGCTACCAATTTCACTTACATATTCTAGTTGATCCATTACTAAACCAAAGTTTACATTTGGTTTCACACTTGAATACAAAAGAGTGTTGAATTCCTTAATATTGAAATGCTGAAACTTTGTCAGGATTTTCTCTATGTAATGAGATTAACGAGATAACTATGACTATGTGATATTTTCACCTTGATACTAAGAATGGTATCCACTTCTCCTAGATATTTCACATGATATGTATTTCTTCTTCTTAAGAATACCATCCACATGAGTATCAATGATCAACATAACATCAACATAAAACATAAAGACATATAATGACTGTGTATTCGAATATGCATTTAGAATAAATACACATGTCATCATTATTGTGCTGAAATATGAAAGAACTCACATTGATGTCAAATCTCCTATGTCATTGTTTAAGAGCTTGCTTCAAACCGTACATGGATTTAATAACTTTAGACACTTCGTTTTCCTGTTCGAGTACCATAAAACCTTTAGGTTGCTCCAAATAGATCTCCTCATTGAGATAATAATTTAGGAAGAATATCCATTTGATCAATGTATAGTCATTTCAAGGCTAAGATTGCTATAAGAGTTCTAATAGAACTAATCCTAGCAACCGTGGAATAAGAAGAAGCACCCACTACACCCACTTTAACAAATTATGCTTGTTGATAATGGTATCACTTATGATTCAGGTTTGATCAAGCCGTTGAATATATATATATATATATATATATATATATATATATATATATATCATGTAGTTACTATAAAGCAACAATTATCCCCCTTTTAACCTATTCTATTTGCTCTTCCAGAACCGGGTTAACCCGACAAAGAAGACACTGCCTTTCCAAGTTTATCTTTGTGTCTGATATTCAGATTAAATTTTTCATGGTGTGGATTCTATTTTGGTCTATATAGGTGTAACTGCGGAGGAACCCATGCTGGACTCATCCCAATGCCCATCACATGATGTGTAAAATTTAGGGATGAGCAATGGGCCGGACCCAAACCGAAACAACCCGAAGACCGAAAACCAAAAATCATGAATTACCTTACCCGAAAACCAAACCGTTTTTGGGTATATCGGGTCTGGGTTTGGTACGGTCTGGTTCCGGGCACCAAACTGGGATTCACATCTTTGTTGTTTACGGTATCTGTAACGACCCAATTTTCACGCCCAAAAATTTCATTTAAATTAAGTGGTTTGTAAAACATTTGTAGTAAAACATCATCCGATCATATCATTTCATAAAACATATCTCGTGTCTGAAAATCCAAAACATGAAAATAATAATAATGTCAGAGTACAATCCCAAAACATCTCATAATGCGGAAAACCAAAGTGTGTGTATGATGTGCCGCTACCGTGCCAGCTCCTTCCCCTTCGCTGAAGAGGTACCTGAAACCAAAACTAAAAACTGTAAGCACAAAGCTTAGTGAGTTCCCCCATCGTACCACATACCATACAATCATATCACATACATACTGCCAGACATTTCTGGGGTGCCCGACCTACCCGGTACGGCCATTCTGGGGTGCCGACCTACCCGTACGACCATTCTGGGGTGCCAACCTACCCATGCGGCCATTCTGGGGTGCCGTCCTACCCGTGTCAAGCCATTCTGGGGCGCTGACCTACCCATGTCGAGTCATTCTGGGGTGCTGACTACCCTTCGGTCCTAACAACCGAACCCCGAGGACTATTTCAACCCCTACTACTACTATCACATATATCATCGCATAATCTATTGTCAGCCATATTTGGGGTGTCCGACCTACCCTTCGGTCCTAACAACCGAATCTTGGGGACTCTTCCCCCTCCTACTACCTCTATCTCGTGTAACATATCATGCTAGCAGCTAAACATGTCATAACATACTGTTAGGCATATCTAGGGTGCCTAACCTACCCTTCGGTCCTAACAACCGAACTCTATCACTATCACATACCATATCACGCTAGCATATAACATATCAGGTAGTAAAAACACAGATGAGTATCACAAAGACAAAATTCTAGCATACGATCCCTACTAGTGGGCCGACATTGTGGCCGTAGACCCATCGCTACTGGAAGGTAACTCACCTCGTAGTAGCTGCTGAACTATGCGGGAATCCTCTGACTGCTGCTGCTGCTGCTCCGGAAATCCTTCGGCTAAAATTCCCACAAAACACTTAGTCAGAAACGGACATCTACTCTTAGGGTAAAATGACCATTTTACCCCCTGATCAAGTCAAATTCAAAGTCAACTTCTAGTTGACCCGACTCGCCGAGTTGGTTCGCCAACTCGCCAAGTCCCTATCCTTCCATTAGACCTCATACCCGTACTACTCGTCGAGTTAGGCGATGACTCGACGAGTTTTCCTTCTAAATGAACATCGATTGAATCCTCATCCGAATCGTCGGGTTGTATGAACAACTGGTCGAGTTCATCATCAACTAATACTCAGGTCCTGCCCTTGACTCGCCGAGTCTGTTCATGCACTCGCCGAGTCCCATAAATTTCCAGAACAATGGCTTAGTCCAGAACGTTGGGTCACCCCTTGGGACTCCCTTAAAACCTTTCCACACTCAACTGGGTCCTTATGACCCTCAACTGATATGGGACAGAACCTTGGACTCGCCGAGTCCAAGAACAGACTCGTCGAGTTGGTCACAACCACTCACTGAATCTTCACTTTCTGATGTACAACACTTGATAAAAATGTAGATCTATGCTTCTACAATCGATCTAGCATGTAAAGTTACAACCTTTACGTGCTTGCATGGGACTTTAAGCTCAAAAGGTCCTAAAACAACCTCTCACAATGCATGGGGCCTTCCTTGAGTGCAAAAGCCACTCCTTTCTGCCTTGTAACCCCTCAAAGGACCTAGATCCGAAACATCAACCTCAAACCATGCTTGCAATCATGGTTGGTGACCAAAATGGCTTAGAAAAGCCCTAAAACTCCACAAAATGGGATCTATCAAAAGAGCAAGCAAGGTATAGACTTTATACCTTCTGAAGTCAGCAAATGATGCTCAAAACCGAATCCTTCTAGCCTCCTCTTGATCCTTCAAGCTTTTCCTTCATTCCTTGGATCACAAAAGCACCAAAATCACTCCAAAAGCCTTAGATTGCTTCAATAACGGCTAGGGTTTGCTATGGGGGTCTTCTGGGAGAAAATGGGACTAAGGAGGCCGAGTTAAGGTGTTTAAATAGGGTGCAAACCCTCAGATTAGGGTTTTTGCCCAAACAGGGTCTACTCGCCGAGTCCACAACTTAACTCCGCGCCTCATCTCGCTTCTACTCGGCGAGTTGGTTCTTCAACTCGCCGAGTCCAAGACCAAATGCAAAATATTAAAAGATTTAATCAAAAGAACACGTACCAAGAACCAAGTGCTACAGTTTCGGGTTTTGTTTGTCATATTACTCTCTAGTCTTTATCATACTATTTCAAATTATAATCTTACTATGTACATCCATAATTCGTATCTTTATTGTTTGCATAATTCGACTAAAAAATACATAAAAGAAGATGAATACAAAGGTAATAAGTAGCATTATATCAACGTTTTTTTAATATAATCGAAGTCTCGTAATTATATGTTACTCATTGTACTGTAATAGATAAATATAATAAATTTTATGTCGTGTTCTTCAAAACAAATACAATATATTTTGGTGAAAAAATAAAGTATTATTATAATCAATTAATCATATCTTTTTTTATTACATATTTAACTTACTTGATATTCATCAAAATAATTCTTATTTAGCTTTTATAATTATTAGAGGATGATAATAACAATGACTTAGATCCTTAAAATTCATTTATTTCTCTTTGGAAACGTAATAAATATATTATTAGATTAGCAATAAATATTTGCATGTGATATCTATAAAAAGAATTAAGGTGAAAATGTTTTCCGGTTCGGTCCCGGGTTAAATCCCGTATTTTGGGAACGGTCTGACCCGAACCCGAAACTCGATTAGTGGTAAAAACAAAACCCGCAAACCAGCCCACTAATATGAATATTCGGTATGATCCCAGTTTTTTTTTTTTTTTTTTTTTTTTTCGGTCTTGTTCGATCCAACGGGTCGTATGGTTATCCTTAGTGTAAATCATTTTCATTCTTATAAAATACGACTTAATAAACATTATGATAACATTCTGACAAAATAAGAATAATAATAAAAAAAAAATCTATAATAACCTTATAGACGGTTTAATTTGTGAGAATGCGTGATAATGACAATAGATATGTAAGATTAAATGTTTTCACATTATCAAGCAACATATTTAATTGGTCATTCTCATAGAATAGCTGTCAATACTTCCGTACAATAGATGTCAATCCTTATTTGAAACACACACACTCTCTCTCTCTCTCTCTCTCTCTCTCTCTCTCTCTCTATCTATATATATATATATATATATATATATATATATATATATATATATATATATATATATATATATATATATATATATATATATATATATAATCGTTTATGAAATGAACCTCTTAAACAATTGAAATATGGATATAGCCATACCTTTAGAGTTCCAATTCGAGGTTTTGATGCTGGCTAAATATGTAGATACAAATTACTTTTTCATATTCACATGATACCATACCCCCCCCCCCCCCCCCCCCCCCCCGTCTCTCTCTAGTCTCTAGAATACACGCATCTAAAACCATTCCTTAATCTGGGAACTAAACCTGTAGCAAAACAAGGCTTGATTTGTCATCTTTTTCCTACTTCAACCCTTAGATTGCGATTTGGACGAAAGTTGTCACTTACAGAAAATGTAAAATTATATCATCATATATATGTGAATATACCAACACACTTTAACCTTTTAAAATAAGTCATACACCCAAGAAATGTTAATTACCAAAATTAATAAATGTTCATATCTTAACACAGTTAAGTCCAAATCTTAAATAACAATGCACTTCACACCACATATTACCATATTTTCACTTGAGAATGTTTTTTTTTTTTTTTTTTTTTTTTTTTTTAATTAAATCGTCATCAAAGCTTTTTCCTTGACACTCGATTCATTAACTCAATGTAATAAAAAAAAACATCCTTTAATAGTATCTTCATGCTTAACTCGATGGGCCCTACCCTTAGGTTGTCAACCTGCCACACTACCATTGCCCTACCTTGGATTTCCAGTAAGTGCAAACACGAACTTGAGAAAACACTAGAAGCCTATAATTGAAAGATTTCACTCCCAACAATCTCCTTGGAAGGCAAAAAACCTTTCATTTGGAGGTCGTTTAACCCTTGCCAAGGTAGTTTTAGGCAGCCTTCCATCTTATCCATCTTACTTCTTCTCTTTATTTGTTGCACCTATGGGAGTGATTGATACATTGGAAAAAATCTGAAGGCAGTTCCTTTGGGGCGGACTGGACAATAAATATAAAATAACTTAGATGACATGGGAAAAAATAGTAGCACCAAAAGAAATAGGTGGGCTGGGATTGAGATCACTTAGAGCTTTCAACTTGTCCTTGATCACCAAATGGTGGTGGTGACTACGAATAGATGGCTCGGCATTATGGTCTCGTGTGATCACTGGCATTCATAATCTTAGTAACAAACCTTCAGACAGTATGTCGAAGAAATCAATTACTGGCGTTTAGAGCAATGGGGCAAGGGCAAAAAACGATCTGAAGAAAATAGGTATTGACATTAACGATGTCATCACAAAAAAGTATGTGCATGAGATAATACCTTATTTTGGTTGAATGTTTGGTGTGGTAACAATCTCTCAAAGATGCATTCCCAGTACCAACCGGAGAAATATAAAACTTACAAAGTAAAAGATAGGGTACAAATCGAAGGTCTTACCTGGGATTGGAGATCACCCCCAGTTTCTGAAGATCAGGTGCATAATCTCAACATTATTTCATCTAAGATTGGTACATTCCAGCCAACAGTGAGGTTAGATCATTGGAAATGCGATCTATCCAATGATGGCAAGTATCATGTGGATGTACTTAGACAAATAATTGATCATACTCAACTGGCGGCTAATGAAGGAGTTATACCATGGATTCATGAAGTCCCGATTAAAGTTACATGCTTTATATGGAGAGCAAATTTGGGGTGAATTCCCATTGCCTGTTCGCTTAAGAGAAGAGGTGTGTCAATCACATCCACACTGTGTGGTTATTGTTCACTGGCTGATGAAGATGTTGATCATATCTTGATGCGATGTCACCTTGCTTCCACAGTTTGGGAATGAATATTTAAATGGTAAGCTATCCTGGTCCCCCAATTTGCAAATATTGGTGAATTGATTACATTTATAGGTAAATAGGGAAACTATCTGAAACGAAGTAAGAATATCATAAGTGTATGTTATGGCGCTATTTCGCTGATCAGGAAAGCTAGGTGTGATTGGGTACCCAAAAAAATTCGGACCTCCCGACAAAGATAACAGATAATATCAAGTCTCTGGTATATACATGTGTGAAACATAGGAAAACTAATTGCACCTATAAGTGGTCTAGTAATGTGTTTGCCTACTAAATTGTTTGTCATCTCCTAGAAAACTTATCATTGTTTCTTTCTTTTGTTTGCTCCGCCTAGTTACTTGCTAGGCGGTGACCCTTTATAAATTGTTTGTCGGTTCCAAAAAAATCTAACCTCAAATCATGGGTGTTACATGTTGAGTTGGCATACATATACTTTTTTTATTTAATAATAAGAAATACAAAAAGGAAATGGTTAAAAAAATAAAAAAATAATATTTATCTAAATGATATGATAGTTATTTTATTTTAAGAACGCTTTTTGAAAAAAAAGTCACCTAAACAAAAAAAAACATCATACCACATGAACAATTTTGTAGTTTAATCTTATAGTTAAGAGCCAATTACATAAATGGTCTCTAAGATCTCCATAAAAGTTTACAACTTTAGTTCGTTTTCTGAATCACATACGGTTTTTTAAGATTCATATTGGTGTAGTTTTGAGTCGTTAAATCCACATCACAATTGTTATCTAAAATATGATTATTTTATCCTTGAATCAAACTAAAAAACAAAAGTTCAAAATTAAAACCATATTTGTAATAGAGATAATAATAAAATGGCCATATGATTTTGGAATGTATATCAAAGTGACTCAACTTTTAAGGATTTGTGGAACCATCCATTTTTTAAATTGCTATTTTGGATTTCAATTTCAATGATAAATAATTTTTGTATGTGCACTAAATTCTATTAAAAAGTCCCAATATCCCCAAAAAATCGAAAATATCAAATATATTTGATTTTCAATTAAATGCCACATTTCATGCATTGTTATATTTCTTTTACTTTTCGTCCGAACAAAATATTTGCTCCAGGACTTTTATTTAGATTTCAGACTTGTTTTTGAAATTTCTGAATATATATATATATATATATATATATATATATATATATATAAAACATTTGCTAGATTTTGCTGAATTTTAAGAGGTACAAGCTTTTAAGCATCATATACAATAATTTTATGCATCGGAGAATAATAGATCTTATCCGGTCAAAGACAGATTTTGAATAGGTCTTTTAAGCTTATCTTCAAATTGAATGGGTTAAATATGAAAAAGTCAAATAAGATGATGATGATAAGATTTTGAATGGGTCAAAGTTTGACCAAGTGTTCCTCATATCCAATTGAATCGGTAAATATTAAATCTTATCCGGTCAACATTTATGAAAAAATCAAATAAGATTATGATAAAATTTTGAATGGGTCAAAGTTTGACCAAGTGTTCCTCATATCCACTTGAATCGGTAAATACTATATCTTATCTGGTCAACATTTATGAAAAAGTCAGATAAGATGATGATGATAAGATTTTAAATGGGTCAAACTTTGACCAAGCGTTCCTCATATCCAATTGAATCGCTAAATACTGAATCTGTCAATAATAATGAAAAAGTCAAATAAGATAAGATGTTGAATGGGTCAAAGTTTGACCAAGTGTTCTTCATATCCATTTGAATCGGTCTAATACGATGTGCAGGTTATAAAACATTTCATATAAACTGGAAGAGGCGCATTGATCTAGCATTCGTCTATCATGAATGTCTTGTCATTGACCACAAAACCTTGGTTCTCTCTCATGCTCGCTACCTCCTCCTTTGTTTTTCTTTCTATTAAAATCGAATAAGCCCAAAAATGTCTTATGTTTAATCCTAGTCCAGGTATAAGAAATCTCTATCTGTTCGTCATTTTGTTTAACAAATTTTTTATATCATTTTGTTGATCCGCACCCGTTGCTTTGCGCGGGTAAACGGCTAGTGTGTGTGTATATATATATATATATATATATATATATATATATATATATATATATATATATATATATACACACACACACACGTAATGTCTCTAAGAGCTGAAATTTAAAATTTACCTTTTTATTAGAAAATTGTACATTTGTTAGACGACAGGACAAAAATATGACTCCAAAACGAAATTAAGACAATTTAAATCCAAATTTGCTATGTTGGATTGTTTTTGTGTGAGTAAAGTAACACTGCATTGTGTATATCGTGTTTGTGTATCTAAAAGTTGATGTGTGCTATCGTGTTAGATAAAAGCACGATACTGTTATCCGACTTAACATCTAATATTTGATGTATCATTGTAAATTAGTCCAAAACGTATTAAAAACAAACAACTTAAAAGTCTGAATTCCTATAAATTCTAGAAGTATTTGTGTAATCGATTCCATACTTCATAAACGTGAAACATAAATATGACGTGTTCCAGTATCTACAGTTTACTTTAGTATCTTATACAAATACATACGTTTAAACGAAAAAAACAATTGAATAAGGAAAAAACTTTAAACAATAATTAATAAAAGGATAAGTCTTAATTCTTAAACCATTTTTGGGGAGAACGCGGCAATGGTTTTAGTCGGCACACAATCACCGCCACACACCGCCCACAGCTTCCACAGACCCACCTCCTTCCTTCCTTTCCATATTTATCCATAAACAAATCTACAGATTACACACGCACTCGCACACCTTTCTATAATTTCCTTATATAAGTAACCCTCGGATTCTATTCCCCACTATATTGGACACACAAGGCCACAAGCATTTCTTCAAACACTTACTTTGCGAGTAATTTAGATATGAATCCAGGTGATTCAAATTCAGCTACAACTTCTCCAGTTTCTTCCTTCGCTAGATTCTTCAAGAAATTAGCATCCCCCACCAAGAAATCCCCGAAAGATACATGTGAGGCGTCGTTTTCAGCTCCGCTTTCTGGTGGTTCCGATGACGATATTCATCAGGTGTTTAATTACTTTGACGAGAATGGAGACGGGAAGATATCGCCTGAGGAGCTGAAGAACAGGTTGAAAGGGGTAGGAGGAGAGGAGCATGAGTTATCGGACGAGGAGGCGGAGATGATGGTGAGGTTATCAGATGCAGACGGAGACGGGATGTTAGGGTTGGATGATTTCGCCAAGATGATGAAGGAAGGGGAGGAGGGGGAGTTGAGGGAGGCGTTTGTGATGTATTCAAGGAATTCATCTGTGATCACGCCCAAGAGCTTGAAGAAGATGTTGACACAGTTGGGGCAGTCGACCACCGTGAACGACTGCAAGGTGATGATCGGAAGATTCGACGTTAATGGCGATGGGGTGCTGGATTTCGATGAGTTCAGGGCCATGATGAACTAAGCCCTAGCTCAATTTCAGATTCTTTTATCTGTGTAAAAAAAAAATGAGGAATTGTTTTTTTCTTTTTCCCTTTCTTTCTTATTCTGTAAAAATATAAAATTTGTAAATACTTTGTTAATAAATAGATGAACACGGTCTTTAACAGAAATTGAGATTAATATTTGATGGAACAAAAAAAAACAGTTTGTCTACTTGCAAACTATATGACGATTAACTCTCCTACACTATTTGGAATAAGTAAAGATTATTTACATATCAATTTAGTTAACATTACATTCACACATAAGGACAAAACACATATCAGGGAAGGACTCACATGAAATGAATCTTCAAAAGATATCACAATCGGTTTATGTAAAGAGTTGTATGTAACGAACTTTCCTAATCACCGAGGTTCGGGTTTGTTCGGTTGATCCAGGTTAAAGATATGGATAAATTGTTGAAGCTCTTATGCGACCCGTTGATTGGGCAAGTCGGGTTGTTTGCATCAAAGCCAAGGTTTGGTAGGTATGATCATGTGAGCAAGCCGGTAGTACATGCAAGGCTGCAAGCAAACCAATGGTGCAATTTCAAAGATAGCAAGTTAACAAGGTATTGACTTCTTACTCTAAATGTTCTCAAGAAGGATATGACCGGAAGAGCGATGTTGAGGACAGTGGCGGACGCAAACTGTTTTAGTAGGGGTGTCCCTCGTCTTTCAAACGGGTGCACCTAATAGAAAAAACCAAAAAAAAAAAAAAAAATTACACTGCGTGCCGAAAATTAAGCAGTGGTCCGGGACCCTAAATACCCCACTAAAATCCGCCACTGGTTGAGGTGGATGTGGTTTTCTTAGAATCGATCGGTCACACAATTGATATTTAGAAGTGACTTATGTAATGATAAGGTTAAAATCTCCTGTTTTATTCCAAATATTTATAAATATATGTCGAGGGTTTTTAGTAAGGTCATCATGTATGTTGGGGGTTTATGTAATATAAACCACGATATAGTCCATTTTGGACCCATCCGATACGGAAACTTCCCAATAAGTCATTAATCTTGAAATTGCTATCGTTCATAAACATTTAATTATAAAGTTTTTGTGAGATCTGTCGCCCTTGTGGTTTTAAAACACATTATAATAAAGAAAATATCTACACCCTATAAAAATGTAGGATAAGATGCAAATTACCACTTTAAGGAAGAGTTGTAACATCTTGTTTTTATTTAATTAATTATGTCTTTAATTTTATCACATAAAATAAATAACAATTATACATACAAGTTTACAACGATCGAGTCATTTGTAAAGGACTAAATGGGACGAGAAAAATGCATAGTAATGTTTAAAGTCTAGATTTTAAGAGCAGATTCTGTAAATCATAAAAAGAGACAAACAACGAATTTGCAACGTTGGTTTTCAAAATCTCCTAGCGTATTTCATACTTCATAATTGTAATGATAACTTTGTTGACGTTAAAGGTTTATAGGTGAATGATAATTTAAAAGTTATGTTTGTTAACGGAGTTTTTGACAAAATGATGTTTTTGAAAAAAATATTTATCAAATAGGTATAGTTTTAAAAATATTTATCAAATAGGTGTAGTTTTAAATTTTTTTATTTTTCTTAAAATTTCAGTTTTTTTTAATCATTTTGCTGTTTTTTAGCATAATTTTTTTTTTCTTTTTTACTTTTTGCAATAAAAAATGTGTTTCTTTTGTTTATATACATCTAATAAGAGAAAAAGAAAAAGAAAATGGTTTGTACATTGCTCCAAGGATTAGAACACAAAAAAAAAGTGAATGGTTTTTTTTTCTTATTTTTTTTGTGACGACATATATATATTTAAAAATAATATATACCAAATCAATTGTTTAATTTTAGAATTATTTTCCCATGTTCCAGTTTATTAGTATATTAATTATTCAGATGGTTTTTACTTAAAATGATATTTATCGGTTCATATTGAAAAAAAAATTTGTTTGTTAATTTTTATAAAAAGTCTTTGTTGGTTTAGATTAAAAAATTGTTGGTATAATGTTTACAAAACCAACAATTGCTTCTTACAAAATAAATAACTTCGAAATAGTTTATTTCGATAACCACTATCTGAAAAGAAAAAAAAGGGTCGAATGAACCAAACTAAAAGATATTGAATATGTTTTCGTATATTTTGTTTGATTTATTCGACTTTATGTCTTATTCTTTTAATTTTTTTTCAAATAATGGTTATCGAACCAAGCTATTTCAGATATTTTTTTTTATTTTGTTTTGTATTTATTAAAATTTTTGTTGGTTTGGTACTTAAAACATTATACCAATAATTTTTTTAGTTAAAACCAACCAGACCAGCAAACAATTTTTTTTTCAATTGATTTGATATATATTAGCAAAAAATACACAATTCTTTTCATTTTGTATATCTAGAGTTTAGATGCAAAAAGGAAAAAAAATCAATGAATAATACAAAACAATAAAAAAAATGATTTTTATTTCTTATGTAGATACTATAATAATAATAAATTAGAAAAAAAAACATTCTCATTTTTTTGTTTTCTAATCCGTTGAGCAGTGTACAAACCATTTTTTTCTCTTGTTTGATGTATGTAAACAAAAGAAACACCTTTTTTATAGCAAAAAGTAAAAAATAAAATAAAAAATGTATGATAAAAAATCAGCAAAATGATTAAAAAAAACTGAAATTTTAAGAAAAATAAAAAAATTTAAAATTACATCTATTTGGTAAATATTTTTAAAACCATACCTTTTTGATAAATATTTTTTTAAAAAAACACTATTTTGGTCAAAAAAAACTCTTTGTTAACGTCTATGCTCCGTAAGATGTTAATAAGAAAAATGAGTGTTATGGATGAATATTTTGCGCTTGATAGTATATGATGGTGATGTGGTTATAGGGGATTTTAATGTTGTGAGAGATTCTTCCAAAAAGAGGAATCTATTTTCCATCAAAGTGTTCTTAATGCTTTCAATGGTTTTATTATTGAAGTGAAGCTGGTTGACGTAGCTCCCGATGGTTATAATTGCATCTGGTCTAATGCTCCAACTTCTAAAATGAGAATATTATATCCTTTTATTTTCGGAGGGTTTATTTAATTGCATTCCCAATTTCTCAGGTATCACTTTAGACCGTCGTTTGTCTAACCACCGAGCGATTCTTTCAAAGAAGATCGTTAAACATGCCATAAACGTTTAAACAAATAAAATATCACTGTTTGGTTGCACTAATGGGTAACACATGAAAGCATGTCGAATCTATAGGGATACAGACTTACAATCAATATCTTTTTGCATAAGACACATACTAGTAATATAATAGAAAAATATAAAAATGAGGCTTTTGTTTAGAATTAAAACTAAAAATAGCAGTGAAAATAAATTTAATAAAATTCAATAATAAAAAGTGTTTCAGTTCTGCTGCGATTTTCCTAATTATGCGATCAATCCAGATCTGGTTATTTAAGATGTGTTCTATCTAATTTGGTACTGAAAATTACTAACAAACTCTAGTAATTCTCTTTTACCTAGTTAATTAACCAAAACAAATTCTTCAGTTAATCATAACTTTTTATTAACTAAATTAAACAAGCTCTTAATCAAATAAAAAATACAACATTATGAACAATGTAAATTTCCAACAATATTTAATATTTTTCACAAGCTCGTAAGCGTAAAAATATGTGCTTTTCAGTTTATAACAAAATCAAATCCCAACACGGAACCAATCTGGTACTTGTTACTTATTATCAGATGATTAAAACAATTACGGATTTCAATAACAGATTATTTAGAATGATTTAATTCAAATCGGCTGATCAGTCTAAAAAGAATTAAAAATCAAACATTTATGAAGCACAAAACTGAAACCACTAGATAGAATCATAAATTAAAAACCAAATCTAATTATCAATTACATAAAAAGTATGAGTCTTTGTTGAACTGCAAACTAGAGTTTTTAACCATACATGAAAAAAAAAACAGTCTAAAACAATAAATATAAGGTTGTAACATAAAAACGATAAAAAAACTAAACTAATTGGTTGAGTCGCAATCTTCAAATCTTTGTAGTTCGTCGGAAAACGTTAGCTTCGCCAAAAAATCATCAAAAAATAGCCTATAATGGCTTTACAGCCGTCTCTCTTGATATGAAAGTCAGGAAGTGTATCTATAGGTAACAAGTAGGGTTAGATACGGATTTTGGGCTGATGGGGCCGGATTTTCGAAAAATTGTGAAAAATACAAAAAAGAAAAATTCAAAAAATCTCCATAATGGCTTTTAATGAAGTGGAATGATATTTCGAGCATTTTTTTTGGAGCACGAGCATGAAGCACGGGCTGTGTTTGGGGTGTCCAGTTCGTGCTTGCTCAACGTAGTGTAAAAGAAACTCGAAAACTCAAAAAAATGGAAAACTGGGCTTTGGGAAGGAACCATAGCCCGTGCTTAGGCTTTGTAGATATCAGACTTTAGAAAAATATCATAAATCCTTCAGAATTTCTCCAGAGGTAAGGCATGACCCGTGCTTGGTCAAGCATGGTCTGTGCTTGGTCTTTTCAACGATTCAACTACAGATAATCTCCATATATGCTCTAGTTATATCCAAAGGATTCCAAACTACCGCTCCACTTCAAATTACTTGAAATAGACACCAAAACATGAGCAATACATAAATTTTGACGAAATACATGAGTTGTCCATTATTTAAACGAATGTGAACATTATAACATCCTGATTCCCATGTATGAGAATTTTTATTAAAAAGGCAATTTTCCTTGGAACTCGCTGAGTTGATGGCCTCAACTCGACATGTTGAAAGTCTATGGATCGCGGATCTTTTTGGACCAACTCGACGAGGTGGTGGCTGGATACGAAGCCCTAATTTTTAGGGTGTTGCAGCCTATTTAAAGGCCTTAAGTCCTATTGATGGCCTCCCTAATCGCCTCCTTTGTCCAGAAACCCTAGTCTCGTGCTTTCCCTCCCATATTTGAGTGTGTGTGAGCTTGAAGAGTGTTTTCTTGGTGTTCTTTTGAAGAGCTTGAGGTTGGTGGTGCCTAGCTTGAAGGGGGAAGCTTTAGATCCAGAATCTCCTTGAGTTTAGCTAGTCTTTTGAGGTAAAAAGTCGAAAACTTGCTCATCTATTGCTTAGATCTTTTCCTTGGAAGTTTATTGTCATTTTTGGCTCATTATGGGATCATTCTTGGGATTGAGCATTTCATGAAGTTATCACTTCAGTTCTGGACGTTTTATGGCCTCATTGGACTTAAAGTTGCAAGCTTTATCAAATTCTAGGCCTTCTTCATGCTTTAGGTCCCTTATTAAGCCTTTCTTGAGTCTTGGAGCCTCTTTGTGGCATGCATGGGCGTAAAGTTAGCAACTTTACGTGGTATTTTAGCTCTTGGGTATCAGAACTATAGTTTAAGGCATTAGTTTCGATAAGAAGGGGTTGCATATGTTAAGATTGGGAAAACTCGACGAGTTGTCCTAACAACTTGGGAGTTGGATTGGGTTTTCCCGCTTTTCTGGATACTGTAGGAACTCAAAGATTTGTCTTGACAACTCGGCGAGTTGGCTCGGGTTTTCCCCACTTCTCGGAGTACCGTAGTAACTCGATGAGTTGGTGTGTGCACTCGACGAGTTGGTTTAACATGGACTGTTGACCTTGACTTTGATCATGGTTGACCAAGTTTGACTGAGGGCATTTTGGGTATTTTGGGGGTTTTGATAGAAATGGTCACATGTGTAAAGAGAAGCCTTAAAGATAACGTACATATGTGAGTTGTTATATAGATAAGGTCTAGTTTATTTAAATGATTGTAATCCTTATCCTTGTATGTTACTGTGCTATATATAATTGATAACGGAGCCTATGACTATTATGAGGCAATTTATACTTTCTTATCATTGTTAATTTGGTATCAGAGCCAGATCCCTAGGGTTCTGATTTTACCCTCCACTTTTACTCACGGAATCTGGTTCTTGTTTATATCATCTTCATTATGGCACCTTCTTTCATTAATTCTTCTAAAATCGCCACTGCCATCACTTTCAAATTAACGCGTACAAACTTCCTACTTTAGACGGACCAAGTTGTTCCTATTCTTCGTGGTGTCCAACTCTATGGATATCTTGATGGAACAAAAACTGTTCCTGCTGCCAAGATAACTATGGGAACCAGTGCAGAAGCAAAGACGGCCGACAATCCTGATTATCAGAATTGGGTTGTTCAAGATCAAGCAATCCTCGGAGGATTATTGTCGTCTATGACAGAAGACGTATTGTCACAGCTTACTCGTTGTACTGCTACATCAAAACAGGTATGGGATGCTCTCCATACAATGTTCTCTGCCCAACACAGAGGGAACTCAATTCAGATCCGTACGCAACTCTCAACAACAAGGAAGGGCGGCATGAGTGCGTCGGAATACTATCAGAAGATGACGGGGCTTGGCGACACTATGGCAAACATTGGTCACCCCATGCTTGATGAGGAAGTTATAGGCTACATTCTAGCCGGTCTAGGTCTAGGCCACGGGGACTTATTTACTGCCATCACCGTTCTCAGCAACCAACGAGAGGTGACACTACCAGAGTTCTATTCTTATCTGATTGCACATGAGACTCAAAGTATAACAATGAACAAACCTACAGACTTCATCTCGTCTGCTAACAATGCTACAAGGCAGGAGTCAAGTGGATCTCGGCGCAACTTCAGCAACAATGGGAGCAATACTTTCAACAATAATTATCGAAACAGGGGCAACAGTCGTGGACGTGGTCGTGGCCGTGGCGGTGGCAGGCAAAATGGTAGTGGTCCACGATGTCAAGTATGTGGTATTCCAGGTCATACCGTGCTGGTTTGCAGAAATCGATTCAATCATGCCTATCAGGCAGAAGAGTATCATGGAGGGAATAGTGCTACCACACAAAACTACAACAATGACACCAACTGGTATATCGATACCGGAGCTACAGACCATCTAACAAGTGATTTGGATCCCTTGTCCATTCAGGAGCGATACCTTGGAAAAGACCAGGTTCAAGTTGCCAGTGGAACAGGTTTGCATATTTCCCATATTGGTCATTCTCAAATTCCCAGTCTAAGTCGACCCATTGTTCTTAAAAACATATTACGTGTTCCCCAAATCAATAAGCATCTTCTTTCTGCTCATAAACTTGTTTCTGATAACGATGTGTTTATTGAAATTCACCCTAATGTTTTCTTTGTTAAGGACAAGGTCACAAAGAAAACGCTTCTACTCGTTAAAAGCAAAAAGGAGGTCTTTTCCCGGTGCCCATTACTTATACATCTCGCATTCCTCATCAAGTCGCATTTAGTGTTAAAGTTTCGTCTTTAGAGTGGCATCGGCGTCTTGGTCACCCTACTTCAACAATCGTTAAAACTATTTTAAAGTCAAATAAACTAGGTTGTTCTTTTGATAATATGTCTTCTATTTGTGATGCATGTCAACGTGAAAAGAGTCATCAACTTCCTTATAATAAATCTGTTCATATTACAAATTTTCCACTTGAGCTTGTTCATACTGATGTTTGGGGACCAACTCAAGTGTCTAGTGGAGGTTATAAATATTATGTTAGTTTCTTGGATGACTACAGTCGTTATACTTAGATTTATCTCCTTAAACATAAATCTGATGTTGAACAAGTCTTTTATAATTTCCAAACTTATGTTGAACGTTTGTTGAATACTAAAATCCGTACTATCCAATCTGACTGGGGTGGTGAATATCACAAGCTCCATAAATATTTTCAGCAAACAGGTATCGCTCATCGCGTGTCATGTCCCCATACATGTCAACAAAATGGGATGGCTAAGCGAAAACACCGACACATTGTTGAAACGGGATTGGTTCTTTTAGCTCATTCCTCTCTTCCACTTTGTTTTTGGGAAGAAGCTTTCTTAACAACCTGTTATCTAATAAATCGTATGCCTAGTCGCACAATACAAAATTCTACACCCATCACACGTCTTCTAAAAATCACCCCTGATTACTCCTTTCTTCGTAATTTCAGGCGTGCGTGTTGGCCAAGTCTTCGTAAATATAATACTCACAAACTTGCATATCGATCTAAAATGTGTGTCTTCTTAGGATATAGCTCAATGCACAAAGGGTACAAGTGTTTGGATATGAATACTGGTCGAATTTATATATCTCGGGATGTGATTTTTGATGAATCACGATTCCGATATGCAACCTCTTATGTCTCTACCACACCATCTCCTAGGTCTGAGGTGGCATCGTTTCCTCAATCTGAACCAAGTATCTCGAATGACCATTTGCGGAATTATGACTTATCTTTTTTATTGGCTAACCATTCTAATGCAGCTGCAGCACCATTAGCTCCTGTGGTTACCATTCAAATGCCAAGAACCACAACCAGTAATAACATAGGTATCAAGGTGTCTCCACCAACGTCATTACAATAGTAGAGTCACTTGCCAAGAACACCATTCATGTCGTCATCAGATCCCCCTGCTGTTGACACCACTGAAAACGCAGCTCCTGCTGCTACTGTTGACAACAGTGGCAATACAACCCCTACTGGTTTCGTTGATTCAACTACTATAACTGCCACGACAGACACTTCACCGGCCTCTCCTGTTCCAGCAAGTCCAATTGTTGGTGATGTTTCCTCATCTACATCAGGAATCATGACTCGAGCTCGTGCAGGGAAGACTTTCCCTCAAAAATTTACTGATGGAACGATACTTTATAATCCCAATAGACGTGCCTTCTTTGTTGAACCTACTTCTTATCGATTGGCTTTGGATGATCCAGCATGGCGACACGCCATGAAAGCTGAATTTTCTGCCCTTCAGAAGAATAATACTTGGGTTTTGGTACCACGGCCATCTAATGTAAATGTTGTTGGCTGCAAATGGGTTTTCAAGCTTAAACAACATCCTGATGGTTCTATTGATAAACATAAGGCACGTCTGGTGGCCCGGGGTTTCACTCAACAGTATGGAGTTGACTATCAAGACACATTTAGTCCAGTTGTCAAACCCACAACGGTTCGTTTGATTCTTGCTCTTGCAGTGTCCAGAGGATGGAAACTTCGCCAGATTGATGTAAGTAATGTGTTTCTTCATGGCTTCTTAAATGAAGAGGTTTACATGCAGCAACCTCCAAGTTTTGAAGATTCTCACAACCCTCATCATGTCTGCAAACTTCAGAAGGCGATCTATGGACTAAAACAATCACCTCACGCATGGTTTTCTCGGCTAAGTGACAAGTTACATCAACTTGGATTTCATTCTTCGAAGGCTGACACATCTCTTTTCATTTTCCATTGTGGGAATGATCTTATCTACATGCTCGTTTATGTAGATGATATTGTGATTACTGGTTCCTCTCAAAAACTAGTTGATAAGTTGGTATGTAACTTGTCAACAACTTTTCCTATCAAAGACCTTGGCCGATTAAATTATTTTTTGGGGATTGAGGTTTCTCACAATTCAGGGGGAATCACTCTTCTCCAACATAAATATGCGTCTGACTTACTCAAACGAGCTCACATGTCGAATTGTAAGAGCGTCTCAACCCCCATGTCTGTCACGGATAAGCTTGCACGGGATTATGGAAATTATCTCAGAGAGGATGATGTGTTCAAGTATAGAAGCATGGTTGGTGGTTTACAGTACCTTACATTAACGCGACCAGATATTTCATTCGTTGTTAACAAGGTTTGTCAATATCTCTCTAAGCCTACCGATGTTCATTGGGAAGCAGTCAAGCGTATTTTAAGATACATAAAAGGCACGATGAATACAGGACTACGTATTCGAAAGTCTAGTTCTACACTTTTGAGTGTGTTTATAGATGCGGACTGGGCAGGATGTTTGGACCGCAGGTCTACCGGAGGGTTTGCAATATTTCTAGGTCCAAACTTAATTTCTTGGAGCTCACGCAAACAACCTACTGTGTCTCGATCGAGTACTGAGGCAGAATATAAAGCCTTGGCTAGTGGTACAACGGAAGTAGTATGGATACAATCTATACTCAAAGAGTTATGGGTGCATCAGTCAAGACCATCGGTCTTATAGTGTGATAATCTCGGAGCAACCTATTTAACAACAAATCCTGTTTTCCATGCACGTACAAAGCACATAGAAGTGGATTTTCATTTCGTTAGAGAGAAGGTGGCAATGGGTGCTCTTGATGTCCGATTTATATCTTCCAATGATCAAGTGGCTGATGGATTTACTAAGCCGGTCACTCTCAATATGCTCGAGCATCTAAGATACAATCTAAACCTTGTACCAGTTAAGATTGAGGGGGAATGTAAAGAGAAGCCTTAGAGATAACGTATATATGTGAGTTGTTATATAGATAAGGTCTAGTTTATTTAAATGATTGTAATCCTTATCCTTGTATGTTACTGTGCTATATATAATTGATAATGGAGCTTACGACTATTTAGAGAGAAGGTGGTTGTAGGCTCTTGATCCCGGAGCTGAGTTTTGGAGTTGGATTTTACCGGTTCAACACTACTTGTGAGATGAGTGTTCCTAACTATACTTGTTGGGTCGAAGGCACCAAGGCCAGCCCTTTTGGATTTTTATACTGATTATTACATGTTTGAGTATTGTAGTGATCTGTTAGATCTGTATCCTGATTAAAAGATGATGCTATGCTTAGTGATTTGTATGATCTGTTTGTTTGCTTGATTGACTGGTTATATGTTTAATTGTTATGTATATGTCGACATGTTATGTGTAGGTGGGTTGAGGCGAACCTGATTTGTGTTGAAGGCCAACAGCCCCAGGGTGTCCCGGATAGACTGAAGGCCAGTGGGGCGTACCAGTCAGGTCGAAGGCCTGGAGAACGTTCTGATGGGTTTGAGCCATAAGAACATTCCTATGTGTACATGCAAACCCTAAATACTTGGATCTAGGTTTCACTATTGAACATGCAATTCATCCAAGATTTGAAACCCTAGATCTAGCATATGTATTACAAAATCAATGTAACTAATGAGATCTAGATGATTACCTCTTGAATAACTCTTGATCTTTCTTCTTCCTTAAGCTTAGAGTCACAAGTGTAACTCCTCCAATGGATTACAAACACCAACTAGCTAGAGGGTAGTATATGACAGCGGGAGGAGGCACACAAAAACAACTCTAGGGTTCTAGGAAAAGGAGTGGCCGATTTCTGTACCCTAGGGTTTCTATTTATACTGTGAGCAACTAGGGTTTCAGTAAAAAACCCTAATGTGTAACTTAAACATTAAGCAACCCATGGCACCTTCTGTAATAAGGCCATGGACGAAAATATGATAGGCTCCCATCATAATTTCGTTCATCCCTTTATCCATTAGGCTTCCCAGCCCAAAATTCAACTATCAAACATTTGACAGTTTAAGCCCCTTTTTTCAATTAATCTCTTTTATTCACCAAATTAATTCCTAATTGATTTATGGCTAATATTAATTAAATAATATGATTTCTCCTTTAATATATTATTCTTATAATATATTAATAAACCAAAATATCTTCTCTCTCTCTCTCTCTCCATAAGTTAACCCTGTCAAGTTGCTATGGTGAAGGCAACCCAAAAGGACCATGCACAACCAAGTCAAGTACTTACCAAATATAGTTATGGGATTAGACACTAATCCAACACTTAATTCATCCTATCAATTGCTATGGCGAAGGCAACCCAAAAGGACCATGCTCGCAATCGGGTCAAGTAAATACCAAAATAGTTATGGGCTTAGACACCTAATCCAACAGTCTCCCACTTGGATAAGTCTAATAACTATTTTGCATATGACTTCAAAACTTGATCAGCAATCGTAGCTTTCAAAAGCCGCTGTCAACTCTGATATTATCAGTAAAGCGTCCTTTAGATAAGGGATCATATATTCCTTCATTCTAGATATCGTATGAAGTGAGAAATGGATTTTAATCATACTCTCTGTTCATGTGTTGTTTCCCGATTTCCGATTTATGACGACCGACAATAGACTACAATTGAACACATCAACTTAGTCCCACCTTGGACAAGCGCTTAGGGTACCATCACTAAATCATCGACGGACCCACATATATCGCTTTTATCCCACTTTGGGTAAAAGGAACGAATAAACTTCGACTCAAATTCTTGCTTGTACCTACTCATCAAATCACACACAACAATATGTTTTATAACACCAAGTTACTGGTGCATTTACATATTATCAATGTGCAACCGAGTTGCAGAATACAACTCACATGTCTCGGTTTCAAGAATATAAGATATTATCGTCTCACCAATCACTCTTGATAAAATCCATGAAGCGATCCAAGTGAGCGTGAGTTTAATCCAATACTCTAATCTTATAGGAGCAATCATGAACCCTGAAGCAAACTTTTGCTATGTCTAAAACGCTTTAGACAATCTACAGTCAGATTCATGACAATCTTCTTTCATACCTACTTCCAAAGTATGATCGACTGTGGATGGTTTGAATAATCTTATTATTCGGGAAGTCAAAACATGCAAAGTGAAACACATGAATAATCAAATCTAATATGGCCCTAAACTTTTGAGTATAAATAAAACTCTTTTTATTTAGTCACCATATTGATTACACATTATTTATTGTATAATGTGTCGGGTAATCAACTTAATACTTGAATTATAACAATAGTTGTCCCATGCTCCAAGCATGTACACTCTGTTATCCTATGGTCCATACTTTGTGAAGTAGATCAATTGAACACATTTCCAATGATACTCATTTCACAACTCCTAATCCTTATCGTTAGTGTAAGATCACAAAGTTCACGCCACTACTGGTATATGTTAGATTCTAACATTTTATGCAATGATCCTTTTGTAATGTCATAGAGCCAAAGTCACCATGACTTTTCCAATGAAATTACAAATTTCTCTATTGGAGATTGTTACAAGACAATTCCATAGATACAAAGTCTCACATTCAAAGTACATTCCTTTGAACATCCTTCCTGCATAAAAGTTTCTAATCTAGACATAAATTCTTAACGTCCAACTCCCAATATGGAAACATTTCCATACTTGCCATATGACAACTCATTCTAACTAGATTCCTATTTATTCATAATAATGTCAATATGGTCCATCCATTACTATACTCCCAACTACTCACAAGAGACCAATCCTTGGCAAACCTTAGATTGTACTTGACGGTTGTTTAATTAATTTAGTCAAATTCGGTTCTAGTCCCTTTTCCCTCTTAATGCCCTAGGCATTTGGAAAATTTTAGAACAGTCAAATATTACAGCAAATGGAATCGATCCTATACCCGAAGCGTATGGGACACGATCCATAATGAAAAACGTGATACTGTACCAGTTTCTTGCTATAATATTGCCATATATAGAATTCCTTTATGTTTAATCTTTTCAACATAACTTCCATATATGTCCTTAGATTAAATTCAATTAAAATTTATCGATCTAAGCTTTTAGATTTCAAAACGAAGTATAATATTCTCTCCCTTAATTATAGAAAAACAACTATTCAAACTTAATTTGCAAATTCGCAAAGTGAAACTTTTGTTTTCTATAATTAATATTGATATCCTGCAACACTTAAAATAATAATAATCATGCTCCCACTAACATGATGATTATATCCATACCAACATAACATTTATGCTCCCATTAGCTTTGACACGTATTCAGAAAACAGTTGGACTTCTAGAAAGCAATACTTATTAACTTCCAAAATTCATATTTCTAATACGACATGCTTCGATAAGTCTTTAGAACTTATAACAATAAGTCTCGAATGTTAAAACTAATTGTCAAATCTCACAATTTGAACTATGAAGAGGGATGCCATAATCATAATCGAATTTGAGAATGCAGTTTACATAATCGCTATCTCCTTAAAATCTTCCTAGTGAAAGCATTTCCTCACAATCATTTTCATGAAGGAGAGAAACCTTATGACACTTAGATTTTACGGTGTATGTGTTCCTCTCCATATGAATTTGTCATAACCATCATCAAAAGACAATGTTTGTGACAAATCCAAACTCATATGGACTGAACTTGTTCATTCTTAATTTCTTTCCATAAAGGGTCCCTACATTGCTTCCAAGTTTATTAGCAGCTCACCTATACTAGTCAATGTACTTTCATTGAACAAGGTGCTTATCTTTATGCATTCTATTGAGAACTTATAGAACTCATATGCATATTTGACCAAACTGGAATGGCACAAAAACAAGAATATGTCAACACGATAGGTTACAAACCTTAAGTCATGTGCCAGTGTTTAACTAGGTTTATTCTTGATTTGTTCTTGAACCTTTTCAAGATCATTTAGACTCTCACTGACCTCTTGACATATAAGATTCTTTTGTCAAGAAACATTTCTTGACAAACAAATATTCAAGAGTTAGTGCGGATTTTTATCAAGACAAACACTACACACAATTGGTCTTAGTTGGTCGTTGTCTTATCCAAGACATCACAACTTACCAATTTCAAATATGCAAGAGTAAGAAAACATTTTTCTACTCCACATTTGATAAGTGTGTTAGAACTTATTAAGATGTGTCACTCACGTCACAATCTTGGGGTATGACTCTAAGACTTGATTTTGGAACGAAGTATGACTAATCCTTTTGATTTAACCATTTCAACAATTTCCAATTCCTCTTCTTAGCCATACTAGTGCACTAAGGTGTCCTTAGAGGATTAATTGTGATATGGTTTCATAATAAACAAGACAATCATAAAACATGATACTAAAGTACTGTCCTGGTAGTTGTCGAGGCCAACACAAATAATAACCCTAAATATTACACACTAAAATAGTGTATAGTGGTAAAGGGATCGAATCCACGGAGATTGGTTCAATTTATAACTCTATGAAAAATCTCTTTGTAAAAATACTTGTAAAATAACAATAAAAATAAAATGGGGGGAATTTGGTGTATTGAAATACTTTAAACAAACTAGATTTAACTATGAATTAAATAAACAATTTCAACAAAAATAAGGATTTGATGTAAAATCAATAAGGGAGAGATGGTTGACTTAAACTTTCCTCACTTTGACTTTTGATGAGCATATCATTAGAATCCAATGGTGTAATATTTTGATTTAAATCCTTAATTTGGCTGTAGTAATCCAAGGAGCTTGAGATTACCTAGACTTTTCTTAATTGTTGAAATGGCTAGAGAAGCTCATAACAATTTCCTTAGTCAAAGTCACTAATTCCAAATAGCATGTGATTAGTGAAAGTCAACTAGCATTAAGAACCAAAAAGTCACCAAATCCAAAAGGGGTCAAATGCTTTTGCCACCATGTTGGAGGGAATGATTTTATGATCGTGTGAAGCAAAAACAACACAAAAACCATTTGTTGCTTGCTAATTTGAGGATCATTTACTTAATCAAGAAATTAACCAACTAATCACCACAAACACATTTAAACTCATGAATAAAAACATACTAGTAGTGATAACAAGATAAAACACAAAACATTTCCATAAAGATTTAAGAACAAGTTCATGGATTCTTCAACATTCAACAAAAGTTCAAAGGATTCAACAAGAAATCAACCAATATTTGTTTAGCCAAGCATGGGTAAACTCAAAGGAACAAAGTTAGATGAGATTGTACCAAACATTTCACAATAGTCAAGAGATGAAATCAAGATGTTCTTGAGGTGTTCTTGGCCTTCACAAGCACTCCAAACTCTAGAGAGAACAAGTCAAACTCGGACCTCCAAGATAAGGCTAAAGAGGCACACCAACCTTCCCAATATAGAGCTCTAAGCAAAATCCTGAAAATGCCCTTGTCAGGAATCCACGCGGGTCGCGGGTAATCTCACGCGGGCCGCGGGCTTCGACGGGATTTTTGGGCTTCTTCAAGTCTTGGGCCCCCAAAGCTAATCCATTGGCCCAGTTCGAATCCAATCAGCTCCTAGTCCATTTTTCTTCAATATTTCTTCAATTAAAGCCCAATTTGTCTTTCCTCATCACTCAAAACTTCCGCAAACTCTTAAACATCGATCTTGCACACTCAAGAATTCTCTCGCGCCCTTTCAAATTTAAAGTTCAACATTTAAGCGCCTTCAAGCAATGCACAAGCCTACTCCCTGGATCACCTCCAAAGCTATCAAGCATGACATCCCCACTGCTCTTCAACTCCAATCGCCTTCCAAAAGATCCCGCACACTCCCGCTCCTCTAGTTTCCTTAAAATCTGCAATAATTCTCAAGAAACTAGAAAGTACCCGAAATGGTCATAAAAATAACAAAAAGGAGAATATGCATGGAAATTAACTAAAATGCGAATGGAATGTGCTAAAAAAACTTTAAAAAGAAGTAAATAAAATGAAGCTATCAAATCAACCCAAGCTTAAACCTTACTTGTCCTCAAGTAAGACAAGACTAAAATGAACTTGGGACGAACTACCCTAGAAATAAAAAGAATGGATAGAACCATGGAACCTGTTCGATGCTAGTCAACATGGTCAGAATTGATCTCGCTGCTGTCTCACAACTTTTTCATCCGATAACAATGGGACCATAAACCACAGTCAGGACAACTCCTCTAGGTGAATAAGGAGGGATGGTCAGTCGTAGTCTTAATGGAACATGCATACAATGAAGAGCATCCATAGTAAGGAGAAAACAATTGGATGGGCTCGGGTGGAGCTCTTCTTTAAGTGCACACTCTGATCTCACGTCTGCCGGTTTCTCTCATGTGTAACTTGGTTTAATCGCTCGGGCACCATTGTAGGAATCAGTTCACTTAGTGTTGGCCCAAACCTCCCGTAGTATCCGACTCGACAGTCTCCCTAACATCACCAATTTGCGAAAAAAACAACTCGATCTATATACAGTAAAACAGACCTTCAAACGCCGGGTGACCAAGATGTTGGAAAATTTGTTCAATAATTGAACCGACCACCTATCTAAGATAGTTGCAACTGAAAATTTGCATGATTCTTTTTTTTTTTAACAAGAAAACCCTTTGACTCAAAATTTGGTTCCCAAAAGTGTGTAAATGGAACCGAAAGGGTAATGATATAATCCGAATGGCCTAAGTGTGAAAATGACCATGTGTGGAGCATAAAGATGTAGCGTAAGCCCCTTTTCAAACTTGTGGTTTTTCAAAGATAATGAAAATGTCCAAATGTGGACTAAAAGACTCTCTAAAATTCTAAGAAAATTGCAAAAAAGATATGGTGATGTAAAGAGACCGGATATGGATTCTACTCGGGGACAAGCCCCAATGCTTCATCCTAACAGTTCAAACATGATCAAGTGTGATCCTCTCAGTGGTAGTGACTGCAAGGCTAAGAACATCCATTGCTATAGTATATCCTACAGTTGTTAGTATTGTATGCATAATTTTTCATGAAACTACCTGGCCATGATCACTTACCCCTTTAAGCTACCAGCATCTGATCCTAAGTATGAAATCCCAAACTACAACTAGTGGTCCCGGTTCGATGGGTGAGATAGCGACAAGATCCTGGACCAATAATGATACAATAACTGTGAACCTGTTCCATGGCATCCAAGAGAGGTGAGAATAAACAGACAACAAAAATGCATGAATGCTAATGCCTTAGGCTAAATGTTATGCAAAAATATAAAAGGTGACAAAGAAGAAAATAAAATCTTTTTGAAATTTTAAATAAATAAAAAAAAATGAATGAAAATTAGCTTAATACTAAAATGTTATGCAACCTAGCTAAAAATGCATGAAAAAGTAAAAGATAAGGGAAATGCCCCACCCCAAGCTTAAGAACAAGCATTGTCCTCAATGCTTAAGGAAAGGGCGGAAAGGACCTAAATCGGGGGGTCGGGCGGCGGGAAATGCCCGTGGCGATAATGGTAGTCCCACATATCTTGGACCTGGCGGGAAGTGGACGAGAAAGACTGCTCCAGCTGGTCAACACGGGTCACCGCATCATGGATAGCCCGGGTGTTCTCTTGCGTTTGGGCATCGATGCGCTGCACCGTGGAGAACATGGTGGTGAATTGTTCAAAGAACGTAGGGGGGAAATATGGTGGGACTTCGTGTCCCCCCTTCTGTTGCGGCTGAAACTGAGGCTCGGCGAATTGTTGTGCAGGCTGAAACTAGTCATCCTCATCATGTACAGGTGGAGGGTAGTCTCGGGATCGGTTGGCTCAAAACTCCCTATATACTCATGGGGGAGAATGAGGTATGGTTGGTTGTCAAGAATCCACATGGGACCGACGACCGAATCCCGGATGAGTTGCATTCGGCGAAGTGCGTGGCCGTCAAGGCTAGAGGGGTCGTAAGCCTTCTCGAATGGAAGAGTAGAGAGATGAAGTTGAAGCGGTGGCCGAGATGCAATGAGGGTGATCAATCCCCCATTGAAAATGTCTCCTTTGTCCATAGTTGTGAGGTTGTAACATTTGGTGAAGAAAAAGGAGGCAAAATCCGGCCGCTGACCGTTCTCACGAGTCATGCACAAAATAAAAAATAATTTCGCCTTTGAAATTTGTCCCACTTCGGAGCGGGCGAAAATGGTGCATGTGAGAACACGATGCGCTAGGCGCAAACATGGGTGAATTATGGAGGAGGCCTTTGACGAAGACGATGAATATTATGGCTCGTTGGTAATTTGTTGCCAAAAGTAATGCTCATTGAAGTTTCCAGGCCATGGGTCTTGTTGGTAATATAGGTTGTCCACTGGAGTGCCCATCAGGGCGTTCACGACCCGATGCGGTAGGGATCATTTCTCACCGAGCATTTGGAAGGTGACGGTTTGAGCTTCCTCCTCGGGATTGAATGTGGCAAGAAATTCCAAGGTGGGTTCAACATAGGTGGCGGCGCGGTTATAGAGGAATTGACCCCACCCTATGTTGTTAAATAACGCTTGGACTCCATCGAGCACCCCAAGACTAGAAAAAGATTCCCTATGGAGGAATTTTGTTGACTTGACTTGACGCTTATTTGAAACGAGAAAATCATAAGTTTTACGGTCCTCGCGATTCAACAAACGAAACGGGGGATCCTTGGATTTTCCCTTCGACCCTCCTTTAGAGGAAGTTGCTCCCGTCCCCGTTTTTGCACGCTTGGACATTTAATTGGGACAAAATTTTACCAATAATAACTTTCAAGCCATAACAAAGGCACACAATACCAACGACAAATGGGAAATTGGGATGTAAACAATCAAGTTAAAGGAATGAGATTACCCAATTTCTTAGACCCGGGATGAACTAGTGGCACCAAAAAGATTTCGTCAAGACATACCCCAAGCTTGCAATTTTCCTCCGTATTTGACGCTTTAATCGCTAAAACAACCCCACAAACTAGCTTCAAGATGACTTTTCGGCGACTACAGTGGCGGCACCCAGAATTAGACGGAATTTTTTCGTGAGTTTTTGCGGAAAGATTGGTATGGTTAGAAAGCCATTGATGAGAGAAACAAAACCCCGTGCTCAGAATCTCCAATGGTGGCCGGAGTTGGCCGGAAAACGCGAAAGAAGGTGGTGGTGGGTGGTGGTGGCACCCGGAATTCCGGCCACAAATCATACCGGAATTTGGGTGGGGTTTGTAGAGGGTGAAAAATGGCGAAGAATGGCGGTGGTTTCATGAGATTCCGACCGGTAGAACTCCGGGAAAGTGGATTTTTGTGAGAAGTGGGTTTAGTGTTCTTGAGCTTCTAGGGAGAGAATGGAGGAATTTGTGGAGTTTGAATGAGGAAGAAGAAGGCAGGAGGAGTTTAATCTAAGGTCAAGAAGGGTCAAACCCGGGTCAATGTTGGTCAACTCATTAAACCTCTTGGTCAACAAAAGTCAAAGCAGTCAACAGCTACAAGAAATCAGCCAAACGACCAACACACGGGCAGGGCGCAGGCCGTGTGTTGGCTGCGTCTCGTCCCCAAAAATCTACTGAGTTTCTGATCATTACGCGCGGGTTGGGCTCGGGCCGCGGGTACGGAATGGGAAAAAAAATTCTAAGTGCTCGAATCCTCCACGCGGGCAAGGCTCGGGCCGCGGGTAGGCCGCGTCTAGTTGCTGAGAAAAACTCTAATCTGTCACGCGGGTTGGGCTCGGGCCGTGGGCTGGCCGCGGGTACTGATTGACAATTGGATCTTTTGACCTACGCGGGCCACGAGTAATCCTTCATGCATCTTACGCGGGCCGCGGGTATGTCTGCACATCAAAAATGAGATTTTTCCAAAAAACTTGATTTTTAAGCCAAAACGGTCCCCTTAAGGTCCGGTATCAAATTTTTGACAAAATTTGGAGTAAAACGGGGAACGATTGGTGATACCTTTCAAAAATTTATTTGAATCCCATAAAAAACGCTTTGCAAAATGATTTATTTGAATTTGAAAAATGGTGAAAGCACATTGCTTTCCAAAAATGCCATTCTTTAACGTCTTTGGCGAGACGTCTTCCTAGCTTTCTTCAACACATTGGGTCATCCAAATGGATGATTTCAAGGGAATTAGAACTGAAACCTTCATAGCATGGCTTCAACCGGTACCCATTGACTTTGAAAATTTGTCCCGTCTTTTTGCTTTGAATTTCCACCGCCCCATGGTCAAAGGTCTTTATCACAACAAAAGGTCCAATCCATCTTGACCTTAGCTTGCGTGGAAATAACTTCAATCGTGAATGGTATAGTAAGACCCTATGCCTCGGTTCAAAATGCTTCCGGGTGATGGACTTGTCGTGGAAGAGCTTCGTTTTCTCCTTGTAAATCCTTGTGTTTTCATAGGAGTCGTTTCTCAATTCTTCTAGCTCTTGGAGTTGAAGTTTCCTATGCCTTCCTGCCTCGTCAATGTTGAAATTGCATTGCTTGACCGCCAAAAATGCACGGTGCTCTAATTCGACGGGAAGATAACATGGTTTTCCAAAAACCAATCTGAAGGGTGACATTCCTATCGGGGTCTTATATGCGGTCCGATAGACCCATAAGGCATCGTCAAGTCTCAAACTCCAATCCTTCTTTGTCGGATTCACCATTTTCTCTAGAATAGACTTCACTTCACAATTCGAGACCTCCGCTTGACCATTCATTTGAGGGTGGTAGGCGGTAGAGACACGATGGGTCACGTTGTACTTTTTCAATAAAGCCTCCATCATTATGTTGCAAAAGTGCGTCCCTCTATCACTAATCAAAGCCCTAGGTACACCAAATCTCACAAACACATTAGATTTTAAAAACTCGATAACCATTTTGGCATCATCTGATCTTGTGGCTTTGGTGTAACATCCCAAAATTCAAGACTAAAAATTTCTTTTAATAAAACATCACTTTAAGCAAATTCATCTTTTCAAAACATAAACAGAGTAATAGTTTCCAAAATACATGATCGTTATCAGAGTAAACATTCCCAGGCTAACTAATTTATGGTGTGTGCCATGCGATCACCCCGATCTCCATCATCCGCTACCGAAAGTACCTGAAACCAAAACTAAAAACCGTAAGCACAAAGCTTAGTAAGTTCCCCGCCCTACCACATACCATGCATAACCACATACTGCACATACTGGGCCACACCTGCTATCCTGGGACTCGCCCACCCCTACCTCGGGCCTCGCCCGCTACAACGGCCCTGCCGCTCCAGGCCCCGCCTGGCTTCGAGCCCCGCTCGGATACATATCTGTTTCATTTAGGCCTCGCCTGTCACAGGGCCTCGCCCACTAACATATAATAGCACATAAACATATCACATCACATCCCATAAGCTTAACACATTCTAACAGATCTTGTCCCAAGGCCTCGCCTATCTCTGGGCCCCGCCCTTGTCCCGCTACTGATGAGTCATGGAACCCCGTCCATACTCCTGCTGATAGTGAGGTATGGGCCCAGCCCACCCTCACTCCATCCCTAACTTGGGCCTCGCACCTGATCTGCTGCTACTGAGATGTGGAACACCATCCACACTCTGCTATTGGTGAGATACGGGACCTCTCCCACACTCACCTCCCTACCAGGAACATACAAGTATCATACAGACAACAAGTATAAACTATCACATAAACCATTCCTTGGGCACCCACCCTCTATCATTGGACCTCGTCCCGAATATCATACTAGCATACTGTGCCTAGGGTTAACCCCCGGGTCTTCTACTCATAACTACATGGGCCGACATTGTGGTCGTAGACCCATTCATACAAGGGAAACTCACCTGCACTGGCTGAACTCGCTGATGATCCCACTGGCTGCTGACCGGCAACTCTCTGAACTCCTGCTCCACTAGCTCCCCGAGCTACCAAAATCAATGTAACACTTAGTTTAGCTGACTCCCGACAGTCAACCAAGTTAACTCCGGTCAAAGTCAAAGTCCTGGTCAAAGTCAACCTTCCAGGTCAACCCTACTCGTCGGGTCACCCTATTGACTCGCCGAGTTCATATGTTCAGAGTTCTTCCATTCGTGTCTCGACTCGCCGAGTCAGTCCATGACTCGCCGAGTCTACCGATTTCCGAGTCCTGACCTGTCCAACTCACCGAGTCTCCAAGATCAGACTTTCCGAGTCCAAGACAACCTTCAACAGACTCGTCGAGTTCTTCATCCAACTCACCGAGTTCCTACCTAACTTCATCTGACTCGACGAGCTGTTCATCCCAATCGTCGAGTTCCTCCTCATCTTCATGCTACTCGCCGAGTCCACTCAAAGGACTCGCCGAGTCCATTCAGATCTCTATACATGCAGAGGACTTTTGAGTCTTGCATGGACTCCAAACCGTAGATCTACCCTTCCCAAGCCTATTCCTCACGTAAAGTTGCAAACTTTACATGTAGAGAAGGAGATCTAGGCAAAATACACCATAAACTAGGGTTTAAGGCAAGGAGGCTCCATAATCAACTCAAGGGCTGAAACTTTATGCTTCTCAAGACCATAATATGCTTGGATCTGAAGTAGCAACTCCAGATCCGGCTTCTAACTCAAATGGATGACTATCCATGGCTTAAAAATCCCCAAATCTCACAACCAAAGAAGATCTAAAGGAAAGAAACGACTTATTACCTTCAATAACTCATAAAGGTTCCACAAACTCCGGATCTAAGGCCAATCCTTGAGACTTCAATGATTTCCCTCTTTCTTCTTCCTTCAATTCACCCAAAAAATGACTTGGAAGCTTGAATGCACAAAAATGGGGGCTTAGGGTTCGTTTTCCTCGAACAGACCTGACTCGCCGAGTCTCCTTGGCCGACTCGCCGAGTCGGTCACTTACTCCTCGACCCGGATCCCGCTTGGACTCGCCGAGTCCCCCCCTTAAAGTTAGGGTTTTCTTTCCTTTCTTGGCCTTCAAAACTTTGGGTGTTACAACTCTCCCCCACTTAAACTAAACTTCGTCCTCGAAGTTTGCCATGGTCCATCGCCTGCGATCTGCTTCCAAAACCCACCAATTATCCCAACACCAGCTGCCTACCTTCGTTGGTCTTCCACCTGGTCATTCTGACTAACATAAACCTCGCGGATAAAACCTCGGGTCAAACCTGACCCTGGACAACTTAGAAACACAACTTACTCAACCGACAATCCTTCTGGTATTCTCCGAGTACTGCACTTGAACTCATAGGGGTTGACCCCTTCTTTCCTTACGCGATTCCCTTGCCTTCCTAAGGCGATGCTCCATATCCAACTATTTCCTCTGTTACTGTGAAGGTCATATTCTTCACCAACTCCATCACCCCCGCTATTTCCAGTACGGGTCATCACCGTCAGTAACCAATGGCACTCTTCTCTCTCAAAACTTGGTGCCGAGCACCCCTCGATTCAACTAACTGAATTCCATCATACACTGCTTACCCGCAGTACTACTGACTGAAAATTATGCTATTCCTTGTCTGCCTTCCATATGAACTAAGACCACCCTGGTCCCTACCAACCTATCAATGTCTGGATTACTGGCTCACACCGGTAGCTAGTCCGAACACCACCACTAGTCGCTCCCAGCGACTTCCGAAGAAACTTCGACCACCTATAACTGCTCAACCTATTCTTGCCATTCAGGAGCTACAATCCTAGGATCCCCGATCCCCTAAATCGACACTAAGGTCCCTACCAGGTCCCACCTGCGCTACTAAAACTCACGGGCCTCGCCCACGGGTCCCACCCGCCTCTATCCTTCTAGTCCTACTACTCTAATCACTCTCGCTCGGGCCTCGCCCACGGGTCTCACCCAACCATATCCTGGAGCGGCCTCTCCCAAGGTCTCACCTCTCTAGGGCTATATAGGCAAACTCCCTATCATTCTCATCCACTACCCATTCCTGATCCCTGACCGATCACTAGGAGGTAAGGGCCTCGCCCCAACTCTGCTATCGAAGCTACTAAGGAATGCTACGGCTTACCCATAGTCTTACATCACCATCCATTGCTGACTGCTAGTGAATGCTACGGCTGCCTCGTAGTCTTACATCACTTTCTACCACTGACTGCTAGTGAATGCTACGGCTGCCCCGTAGTCTTACATCACTTTCTACCACTGACTTCTACTACGAAAGCACCCATGTGCCATTAGCTCTCAAGATCCTCATTCCAACTCCCTCGAGTCCTACGGGTGATCCACAACCTGAATTCCCAACCACGTACTAACCATTACCATCACACGCACTAGCTGATGGGGAGTTTTCTCAAACTCCCAACCCTGAAATCCTCAATCCGTCAAACGCTGAACCACTTCTTTTCCTTCTCGGAGGTCGCGCGCTCATTCCGGGTATGCGTGCTCCTACCTTTGCACACTCAGAGGATTCTCCCCCACTTCGATCCTGCTTACCCCTTGTTGCTCAATACTCAAAAGAAATCCTTGCTACCATTCCATAATCGATCTGCTGAGGAACCCAAGCTTACCATAACTAGGGATCTAACCAATCCATTTCTAACACTATACAACTCCGATCTAGCGAGACATACCAAGTCCCTCCCAAGCATGCTACAGTTACTGCATCCCATGTAACCTTCTCCAATAGGGCACATCCCCTCACTACCATTCGAATATCCAAGGTATGCAGATGGCATATAACTCGATCACAATCAACCGCTCAAAAAGTAAAATACTCATACCGATAATGATGCAGAACCATAACAATATAATCATGCACAGATAAAAGAACTGAGAACAAAAATCGCATACCTGCAACGTCCGGTGCTGTTCGCGCCTCTAAGGTAGTCATCTGAAGAGCCCTGCCTCCCACCGCAGGGGCCTCTACACGGCCCTGACGGCCGTCTATGATCCTCAAAGTTGCAGGGGCAGGTGCCATCACCCGCCCTGCTGAAAACAAACTGGGGCACTGGGCCTTCTTGTGGCCCCGCTGATGGAAATGAAAACATAACAAGTCTGATCCCTGCGCGGTGGTAACAGTACAATCCCTGCTGAAATGACCAGTCCGACCGCACTTGAAACAGCCAGACTCACCACTACAACCACTCCTGCACGTGCCCCCGAGCGCCCTACCACACTTCCCGCACTGATTGCGGTCCTGATAATCCCTCGATCTCGAATCCGATCCCTTGGGCCTTTTGCCCGAACCTACAGCTACCTGAACCTCATCCGGTTTCCTCTTCCGGATCTGCTCCAAATCAATTTCCCTCTCTAGCCTGAGAAATCATATCTTCCAGCGTCTTACAGCTGGATCTGCTCACGAACTCCCTGATGTCATCCCTCAACATCTCATGGTATCGGGCCTTCTTCATCTCCTCGTCCGCGACATACTGCGGTACAAGAAGAGCCCTCTCCCTGAACTTGGCGGTGATCTCCGCCACAGTCTCAGTGGTCTGCGTCAAATCCTGAAACTCCCGTGCCAACTGCTGCACCTCAATAATCGGCGAAAACTCCACCCTGAACCTGGCCGAGAAATCGCTCCAATTCATCGTGTCCAACGCGGCATCATCCCCCAAAGCATGACCAATCTCCTCCCACCAATCCTTCACTCTGTCCTTCAGAAGACAGGAAGCGAGTCTAACCTTGTCCCCCTCAGGGCATCGGCTCGTACGAAATGCATTGGCAACATCAGCCAACCATCTGCTGCTAGAGATGGGGTCCCTAGCCCCATGATAATTTGGTGCCCCGCAAGCCCTAAAATACCGAAATGTCAAGGAACGCACTCCCATTAAAGCCATCATCTCAGTTCGGAAGGCTCCCAACCTCTCATCCAAAATCTCCAATATACCCTCCTTGACCGTGCCAAAGATCACAGGAGTCTGATTCAAAATACTGCGCGTAACCTCGACGAATATCAACTCCCTCATTCGCTCCTCGAGCTGCTCGGCCCCTGAACCCGAGCCTGATCCCTCTCCGGCGCCTGATCCGCCAGCTGGTCTCTCTCGCAACGTCACCATGCTGAAAATATACCACAACCACTATCAGAATACTCATCACTGATGCAAGACCAAACACACCCTACCAGGTTCTCGGTCTTGTCTCGGCCTTTCCCGAATCGAGTACGGATCCTCTGCTTTCAGTAGTACGGGCCCATACTACCTTTCACATCTATCCGTACTTTCCTCAGGAACTGCTTTGACTCCACCAGGTCCCTTAACCACTACTACTGCTCCCAGCACTATCTCATCCTAGGCTTACCCTAGGAAAACCTCTAACTCAACTCAAACCAGTCCTCAGCTGCTGAGGGTCTCCTTGTGATGCGAATTAGCCATCACCTGAATACCATCACATGTGACAAGGCTCAGATAATCCTTCAAGTAAAAGACTCGTCCCTACAACGGTTGGACTCAAACAAGAGCTGCGCAATAGGACCAAATCCAACACTCTGAGATTATTCAACCCTGATCACATGTGACGTGTCGTATCCACCTAATGGCTAACTCCCATCACTTAGTATCCCATAATGCACAAAGCAAGCAGCATTTAGACAAGGGAAAATCTAACCATAATATACTCAAGCAATCACATCCACGCAGCAAGAATCTGAACTAGCATGCAACACAACTCATAGACTTAGGCATAACCTAAACATGCTATCCTACTACTATCTAATTAGCACTATCATGCAGCTCGAAAGCACATATAACAGGCACATAAAGCATCATCCCTAGATCCTTAGCCCTATTCTAGCATGCTGTTCTACTAACTGATAATCAAATCATAAACTTGTATGGGTATTTTGGGTTACTTACTTGAGCTCGGTTGATTGCATGCACCATACCCTTTTTCTCTTTTCAAAGTTCTTTTCTTTCTGAATTATTTTTGCCTTTCTAAAACTGTTTTCTTTCCCAAAACTCTATTTTTACAAATCTGTCTTTTCCTTTTGAAAACTTCTATACCAATTCCTCAGTTTGAGTTCAGACAACCCCGAGAGCATGTCCGAATCCCTCAAACCAAGGCTCTGATACCAACCTGTAACGTTCCAAAATTCAAGACTAAAAATTTCTTTTAATAAAACATCACTTTAAGCAAATTCATCTTTTCAAAACATAAACAGAGTAATAGTTTCCAAAATACATGATTGTTATCAGAGTAAACATTCCCAGGCTGACTAATTTATGGTGTGTGCCATGCGATCACCCCGAGCTCCATCATCTGCTACCGGAAGTACCTGAAACCAAAACTAAAAACCGTAAGCACAAAGCTTAGTGAGTTCCCCACCCTACCACATACCATGCATAACCACATACTGCACATACTGGGCCACGCCAGCTATCCTGGGCCTCGCCCACCCCTACCTCGGGCCTCGCCCGCTACAACGGCCCCGCCACTCCAGGCCCCGCCTGGCTTCGAGCCCCGCTCGGATACATATCTGTTTCATTTAGGCCTCGCCTGTCACAGGGCCTTGCCCACTAACATATAATAACATATAAACATATCACATCACATCACATAAGCTTAACACATTCTAACGGATCTTGTCCTAAGGCCTCGCCTATCTCTGGGCCCCGCCCTTGTCCCGCTACTGATGAGTCATGGAACCCCGTCTATACTCCTGCTGATAGTGAGGTATGGGCCCAGCCCACCCTCACTCCTTCCCTAACTTGGGCCTCGCCCCTGATCTGCTGCTACTGAGATGTGGAACACCATCCACACTCTGCTATTGGTGAGATACAGGACCTCTCCCACACTCACCTCCCTACCAGGCACATACAAGTATCACACAGACAACAAGTATAAACTATCACATAAACCAATCCTTGGGCACCCGCCCTCTATCATTGGACCTTGTCCCGAATATCATACTAGCATACTGTGCCTAGGGCTAACCCCCGAGTCTTCTACTCATAACTACATGGGCTGGCATTGTGGTCGTAGACCCATTCATACAAGGGAAACTCACCTGCACTGGCTGAACTCGCTGATGATCCCACTGGCTGCTGACCGGCAACTCTCTGAACTCCTGCTCCACTAGCTCCCCGAGCTACCAAAATCAATGTAACACTTAGTTTAGCTGACTCCCGACAGTCAACCAAGTTAACTCCGGTCAAAGTCAAAGTCCTGGTCAAAGTCAACCTTCCAGGTCAACCCTACTCGTCGGGTCACCCTATTGACTCGCCGAGTTCATATGTTCAGAGTTCTTCCATTCGTGTCTCGACTCGCCGAGTCAGTCCATGACTCGCCGAGTCTACCGATTTCCGAGTCCTGACCTGTCCAACACACCGAGTCTCCACTCGACTCACTGATTCGAGTCTCAACTCGAAGGGTTTGAGGTTTCGTGACCTGAATCGCCAAGTCCAAGATCAGACTCGCCGAGTCCAAGACAACCTTCAACAGACTCATCGAGTTGTTCATCCAACTCGTCGAGTTCCTACCTAACTTCATCTGACTCGACGAGCTGTTCATCCCAATCATCGAGTTCCTCCTCATCTTCATGCTACTCGCCGAGTCCACTCAAAGGACTCGCCGAGTCCATTCAGATCTCTATACATGCAGAGGACTTTTGAGTCATGCATGGACTCCAAACCGTAGATCTACCCTTCCCAAGCCTATTCCTCACGTAAAGTTGCAAACTTTACGTGTAGAGAAGGAGATCTAGGCAAGATACACCATAAACTAGGGTTTAAGGCAAGGAGGCTCCATAATCAACTCAAGGGCTGAAACTTTATGCTTCTCAAGACCATAATATGCTTGGATCTGAAGTAGCAACTCCAGATCCGGCTTCTAACTCAAATGGATGACTATCCATGGCTTAAAAAGCCCCAAATCTCACAACCAAAGAAGATCTAAAGGAAAGAAACGACTTATTACCTTCAATAACTCAGAAAGGTTCCACAAACTCTGGATCTAAGGCCAATCCTTGAGACTTCAATGATTTCCCTCTTTCTTCTTCCTTCAATTCACCCAAAAATGACCCAAAAAATGACTTGGACGCTTGAATGCACAACAATGGGGGCTTAGGGTTCGTTTTCTGTATGAGGGAGGCTCTAAGGAACCCTAATGGAGAGAATAAGGAGTTTAAATAGTGCCCAAAGTCCTGTATTTAGGGTTTTCCTCGAACAGACCTGACTCGTCGAGTCTCCTTGGCCGACTCGCCGAGTCGGTCACTTACTCCTCGACCCGGATCCCGCTTGGACTCGCCGAGTTGTTCCTTGGACTCGCCGAGTCCCCCCCTTAAAGTTAGGGTTTTCTTTCCTTTCTTGGCCTTCAAAACTTTGGGTGTTACATTTAGCCTCAACCCACTTAGAAACATAGTCAATCGCGAGCAAGATGTAAACGTTGCAAAACGAAACAGGAAATGGGCCCATGAAATCAATCCCCCATACGTCAAAAATCTCACAAACGAGGATTGGATTTTGTGGCATTTGGTTCTTTTGCGAAATGTTTCCCGTCATTTGACACCGTTCACAACTTTTGCAAAACAAGTAACAGTCGCGTGACATGGTTGGCCAAAATAGTCCACATTTAAGAACCTTTCTCAAGGTTCGGCTAGGACCGAAGTGTCCCCTACAAGCAAATTCATGACAGAATTGAAAAATAGATTGATGCTCTTGTTGGGGTACACATCGCCTAATGATTTGATCGGGACAATGTTTCCACAAATAAGGCTCATCCCACACATAGTATTTTGCATCACCTTTGATCTTGTCTTTTTGAGCACGTATGAATGTGTCAGGATACCTTTTTGTGACCAAAAAGTTAACGATATCGACATACCAAGGAGCAGATTGAGTAAGGGAAAAGAGATGCTCATCCGGAAACTCGTCCCGCAACGGGAGAGGAGTTTCATTTGAAGTGATCCGGCTTAGATGATCGGCAATGAGGTTCTCACATCCGCTCTTGTCCCGGATTTCCAAGTCAAATTCTTGTAACAATAGGATCCACCGGATGAGTCTCGGCTTTGATCTGAATACACTATAACTTTGGTGCCAAGTAGATATTGCCGAAACTTCTCCAAAGCGAACACTATGGCCAATAGCTCCTTCTCCGTGGTAGAGTAGTTGCTTTGAGCATTGTCTAGTGTCCTTGATGCATAATAGATCACGTGGGAGGCCCTCCCATTCTTTTGACCCAAAACGGCGCCTATCTCATAGTTGCTTGCATCACACATGATCTCAATGGGAAGATCCCAATTTGGTGCTTGCATGATGGGAGCGGATGTAAGCAACTCTTTGAGCTTGTCAAAAGCTTCTTTGCACGCCTCGTTGAAATCGAAATCAACCTCCTTTTGCAAGAGTTGGCACATTGGTCTTGTTATCTTTGAAAAATCCTTGATGAACCTTCGGTAGAAACCTGCATGGCCCAAAAAAGAACGAACTTCCCGAACACAAGTCGGGTAAGGTAAGCTTTGAATAACATCAATTTTGGCCTTATCTACCTCAATTCCTTTTTTAGACACAATGTGACCCAAAATGAGACCTTGACTCACCATGAAATGACATTTCTCAAAATTCAAAACCAAGTTTGTTTCAATGCATCTTTTTAAATTTTTTGTAAGATTGGTCAAACATTCTTGAAAAGAGTTTCCATATACCGTGAAATCGTCTATAAAAACCTCAATTATGTTTTCAACGTATTCCGAAAAGATACTAACCAAACAACGTTGGAAAGTGGCCGGGGCGTTACACAATCCAAATGGCATGCTCCGGTATGCAAAAGTACCAAATGGACATGTAAATGTCATATTTTCTTGGTCTTCCGGTGCCACCGGGATTTGGTGAAAACCGGAATACCCGTTGAGACAACAATAATGAGATTTCCCGGCCAACCTTTCTAACATTTGGTCAATGAAAGGCAATGGGAAATGATCTTTTCGTGTGCTTGCATTGAGCTTGCGGTAGTCAATACATACTCTCCACCCGTTTTGCACTACATTGAGCTTGCGGTAGTCAATACATACTCTCCACCCGTTTTGCACACGGGTAGGGACCATCATACCTTTGTTGTTTTCGACCACCGTGATTCCCGTCTTTTTTGGAACAACTTGCACCGGTCTCACCCACTTGCTATCTAGCAGCTTCAAAATCTCTTTCTTGACCACTTCCATCATTGGCGGATTCAACCTTCTTTGTGCGTCCCAGCTTGGCTTGCATTCATCCTCCATTAAGATCTTATGCATAAAAGTGGAGGGACTCAATCCTTTAATATCCACAATCGTCCAACCCATGGCTTCTTTATGCTCCTTCAACACCTTGATGAGTTGTTCGTCTTCGAATTCGGTTAAGTGAGTTAAAATGATAACCGGAAGGGTTTCATTCTTTCCCAAGTAGGCATACTTCAAGTGTTGAGGTAAGACCTTCAATTCCAATTCGGGTGGTTGAACAAGGGATGGAGACAATTTTGTATGAGTTAGGGGCAATTCAATTTGCTTGACATCTAATCTCGTGGATTTCTTCATCTCCATTTTATTTACCAACTTCTCAACTTCCGGATCCAAAGAATAAAGCTTTAATTGCTCGTCTAGCTTCCCACAATTGAATCCTTTGCTTAAGATCATCCCCAACATATCACCATTAGATAAGTTAAACAGTTCTTGAGTAATTGGCTCAACAACATCAACAAAGTACAAAGATGAAACATCACTAAAATATCTCATGACATCATAGATATTAAAACTTATTGTTTCGCCATCAAACTCCATTGTCAAACTTCCCGCATACACATCGATCTTCATCCTAGCCGTCTTCAAAAACGGTCTCCCAAGCAAGATTAGAGTCGATTTGGAGGACACTTGCTCATCTAGATCAATCACATAGAAATCTGTCGGGAAGACTAATTGGCTCACTTGCACTAGGACATCTTCCAAAACACCTCTAGGAAAGATACTTGATTTATCCGCAAGAGAGATTATGACACCGGTTTCACTTAAGGGTCCGAATTTAATGATTCATACACCGAATAGGGCATGACATTGATAGAGGCACCAAGATCAAGCATAGCACTACTAAACGTGACATCTCCAATCTTGCAAGGAACCGTGAACATTCCGGGATCTTTGCATTTGGGTGGAAGTTTCCTTTGTAAAACCGCGGATGCATTTTCATTCATCAAATTTTCTCATTTCCCTTCAACTTCCTCTTGTTGGTGCAAAGATCCTTTAAGAATTTTGCATATCTTGGGATTTGTTTGATTGCATCAAGTAAAGGGATGTTTACTTCCACCTTTCGGAAGGTGTCCAAAATCGCTTTATCCTCCATATTCTTCTTTGAAGTCGCAAGTCGGGAGCGGAATGGTGGTTGAGTGGATATTGGTGTTACTAGAGGGGTAGTCTTCTTTGGAACTCCAGCTTGTGCATCATTCTTGATTATAGGTTCTTCAATGGGAATGATCTCTATCTCTTCCTCTTCTTCCCTTGGCTTCTTCTTTGAACTACTTTCTCCGGCTTGTTTGCCACTTCTCAAGGTCACCACATTGACATTTGGGTTCTTTTCGGTTTGAGTAGGGAGTTTACCATGGGATTCCAACTTGCTTATGGATGTAACTATATCTCCCATTTGTGCTTCAAGGTTGGAGATACTAGTCCTTGTCTCTTTTTGGAATTGTTGGGTACTAGTGGCTAGGGACTTGACAATGTCTTAAAGAGACATTCTGGAGCTACTTGGTTGAGATTGAGGAGGTTGTTGATGATGATGTAGAGGGTGCGGTTTGGGTTGATAGTGTGGTTGTTGATGTTGGTAATGAGGTTGTGGTGGTGGATAGGATGGTCTAACCAATGCATTTTGAGGCAATGGTCTTGGGTTGTATCTAATGTTGGGATTTGGCTTCCAACTTGAATTATATGCATTTTGGTAACCAGATGGTTTGTTGTGGTAGTTTTGGAACTCTCCCGTGGCATTCACATGCTCCGCATCTTCTTGAAGGATGGGGCACATATCCGTAGGATGTCCTATTGTTGCATATATTCCAAAAACCATCACTTGTGGAGTTTGTCCCATGGCTAGCTTTTGGACAACGGAGGTTAGATCTTTTATTTGAGACTCAAGATTTGATGTCCCCACTTCATTGACTTTGTGTTGTATGTCTCTCTTCATGTCTTGGCGAGGGCCAAAATGTTGTGAATTTGTGGCTATGGTGTTGAAAAGTTGTCTTGTTTGTTATGGGGTTTTACTAAAGACATCTCCACCACTTGAGGCATCAACTAGTCTTCTCTCCATTGGCAACAATCCCTCATAGAATTGTTGAATGAGGAGTTGTTCCGGAATTTGGTGTTGTGGGCAACTATAGCACAAGTTGTTGAACCTCTCCCAATAATCATGAAAAGTCTCATTTTGACCTTGGCGGATTCCACAAATCTCGTTTCTAAGACTTGAGGCTCTTGAGGCGGGATAGAATTTATCAAGGAAAGCTCTTGCCATGTCGATCCATGAGTTGATCGACCCCGGTGGAAGATAGAATAATCAATCTTTTGCTCTATCGGCCAATGAAAAGGGGAATGCCCTTAGCTTGATTTGGTCATCGGTTGACCCTTGTGGCTTCATACTAGTGCAAATAATGTGGAACATCTTCAAGTGCTTATGCGGGTCTTCGTTCTCCAATCCATTAAAAGTTGGGAGATGATGGACTAAACTTGACTTCAATTCCGAACCTCCTTCCAAAACCGGGTAATTGATACCGGTTGGAGTTTGTGTAACATCGGTCTCCATCATTTGCCTCAAGATTCTCTCGGGAACTTCTCCTCCGTCCGCCATTGCAATTGGTTCAATAATGGCTGGATTTTGTTGTGGGGGTGGTGTTTCGGGAATTTCTTGACGAGGGACGGGACTAGAATCGGGTTCTATATCACTTAATGAAGCGGTTTCAACCTCCGGGTCCCCGTGGGGGTTAGAAGTTTGACCACGTTCAACTCGTTTTTCCTTAGCCAAACGCCTTGCTTCTTTTTCGATTTCTGGGTTGTAAGTCAAGTCACATGTATGCTGAGATCTGGGCATAGAGAAACAAATTGATTAAAAATAAACCAATCCCCGGCAACAGCGCCAAAAATTTGGTGGTTGTCGAGGCCAACACAAATAATAACCCTAAATATTACACACTAAAATAGTGTATAGTGGTAAAGGGATCGAATCCACGAAGATTAGTTCAATTTATAACTCTATGAAAAATCTCTTTGTAAAAATACTTGTAAAATAACAATAAAAATAAAATGGGTGGAATTTGGTGTATTGAAATACTTTAAACAAACTAGATTTAACTATGAATTAAATAGACAATTTCAACAAAAATAAGGATTTGATGTAAAATCAATAAGAGAGAGATGGTTGACTTAAACTTTCCTCACTTTGACTTTTGATGAACATATCATTAGAATCCAATGGTGCAATATTTTGATTTAAATCCTTAATTTGGCTGTAGTAATCCAAGGAGCTTGAGATTACCTAGACTTTTCTTAATTGTTGAAATGGCTAGAGAAGCTCATAACAATTTCCTTAGTCAAAGTCACTAATTCCAAATAGCATGTGATTAGTGAAAGTCAACTAGCATTAAGAACCAAAAAGTCACCAAATCCAAAAGGGGTCAAATGCTTTCGCCACTATGTTGGAGGGAATGCTTTTATGATTGTGTGAAGCAAAAATAACACAAAAATCATTTGTTGCTTGCTAATTTGAGGATCATTTACTTAATCAAGAAATTAGCCAACTAATCACCACAAACACATTTAAACTCATGAATAAAAACATACTAGTAGTGATAACAAGATAAGACACAAAACATTTCCATAAAGATTTAAGAACAAGTTCATGGATTCTTCAACAATCAACAAAAGTTAAAAGGATTCAACAAGAAATCAACCAATATTTTTTTAGCCAGGCATGGGTAAACTCAAAGGAACAAAGTTAGATGAGATTGTACCAAACATTTCACAATAATCAAGAGATGAAATCAAGATGTTCTTGAGGTGTTCTTGGCCTTCACAAGCACTCCAAACTCCAGAGAGAATAAGTCAAACTCGGACCTCCAAGATAAGGCTAAAGAGGCACACCAACCTTCCCAATATAGTGATGGGTTTTATGCATAAGAACAATCCTATGTGCTCATACAAACCCTAATGCTTGGATGTAGGTTTCTCTATTGTACATGCTTTGAATCCAAGACTAACAAACTTAGATCTAACATATTATAAACTGAATTAGGGTTTATAGAATTACCTTTGATTGTTATATAGCAATAACAATCAAATCCTTGCTTGAATTGGCTTCAAAAGCTTAGTGCCTCAAATGTTGCACCTCTAATGGAGTCACAAACACCTTATGCAACTTGGATGAAGAAGACAAGAGAGGGGAGGCACCAAAAACGGCTGGAAACCCTAGAGAATCAGTTGTCCCCGTTTTTGGAGCCTAAGGGGTCCTTTATATACTTGTGTGGGCTGCTAGGGTTTCAGTCAAAACCCTAATGGACAGCTTAAACTCTAATCAGCCCATGGAACCTTCTGGATAAGGCCATGGACGAAAATATGATGGGCTTCCATCATAATTTCATTCACCCCTTGATCCTTTAGCATTCCTTAGCCCAATAACTCAATTATCCAATAATTGCAGTCCAGTCCCCTAAGTTTAATTAATCTCTTTTAGCCACAAAATTAATTAACAATTAATTCTTGACTAATATTAATTAAACAATATGATTTCTCCTTTAATATATAATTCTCATAATATATTAATAAATCATATTTAAACCTTTCTCTCCCTAAATCATCCTACATATTGCAATGGTGAAGGCAACCCAAAAGGACCATGCTCATAATCGGGTCAAGTACATAACAAAATAGTTATGGACTTAGACACTAATCCAACAGTCTCCCACTTGGATAAGTCTAATAACTATTTTCCGTTTGACTTCAGAACCTGATCAACAATCGTAGCTTTCAAAAGCCGCTGTCAACTCTGATCTTATCAAATAGCGTGTCCTTTAGATAAGGGATTATATATTCCTCCATTCTCAAGATATCGTATAGACATAAGACATGAATTTCAATCATTCTCTCTATACTATTTCCCGACTTCCGATTTATGACGACTGACAACAGACTACAATTGAACACATCAACTTAGCCCCGACTTGGCCAAGCGCTTAGGTGTCATCACTAAATCATCGAGAGGCCCACATATATCGCTTTTATCCCACTTTGAGTAAAAGGAATGGATAAACTTTGACTCAAATGCTCGCTTGCATTTATTGATCGAATCACACACAACAATAAGTTTTATAACACCAAGTTACTGGTGCGTTTACTTATTATCAATGTGCAACCGACCAACAAATAACAACTCACATGTCTCGGTTTCAAGAATATACAATATTATTGTCTCACTAATCACTCGTGATAAATCCATGAAGTGATCCAAGTAAGCGTGGGTTTAATCCAATACTCTAATCTTATCAAAGCACTAGTGAACTCTGCAGCAAACTTGTGCCATGTCTAAACACTTCAGATAATCTACAGACAGATTCATGACAGTCTTTATTCATACCTACTCCCAACGTATGACCGACTGTGGATGTTTGAATAACCTAGTTATTATGGAAGTCAAAACATGCAAATTGAAACATAACAATAATACTTAATCCTATATGGCCTCAAACTTGTGAGAGTAAATAAAACACTTCTATTTAACCACCATATTGATTACTCATTATTATCGTTTACTGTTTCAGAAAATCAACTTATTACTCGAATTACAACAATAGTTATCCCATGCATAAAGCATGCATACTATGTTTCCTATGGTCCTTACTTTTTGAAATAGATCAATTGAAAAACCTTTTTAATGATGCTAATTTCACAATTCCCAATTCTTATCATTAGTGTAAGAACACAAGGTTCTTTGCTACTATTAGAATATGCTAGATTCTAACATTTTACGCAACGATCCTTTCGTAAAGTCATAGCACAAAGGTCACCAAGACTTGGCTAATGAAATTACAAAGTACTTTCTCAGAAATTGTTACAAGACAATTCCATAGACGTGAAGTCTCACATTCAAAGTACATTCCTTTGAACATCCTTCTTGCATAAAAGTTTCTAATCTAGACATAGATTCTCAATATCCAACTCCCAATATGGAAACATTTCCACATTTGCCATATGACAACTCATTCTTAATAGAATCTTATCTATTCATAATAATGTCGATATGGTCCATCCAATATCATACTTCCAACTACTCACAAGCGACCAATCCTCAGCGAACTTTGGATCGTCCTTTGATAGTTGTTTAATAATTTTAGTCAAAACCCATTCTAGTCCTTTTTCCCTCTTAATGCTCTAGACATTTGAAAAATTTTAGAATGGTAAATTATTATAGCATTTGCAATCGATCCTATACCCGAAGTGTATGGGACACGATGCATAATGTCTCACATAAAGATATGATACTTTACCAATCTTTTGCCATAATATTTTATGTGTCATGTTCTCATAATTCGAACTATGAAGAGGGATGCCATAATCATAATCGAATTTTAAGAACTCACAATGTATCCTTTGACTGAAACTATTAAAATTTCTTAATCTAAGCTTTGGATTTTGAAATGGAGTATAATATTCTCTCCCTTAATTATATTAAAACAACTTTTCAACCCATGCAACTTTGCAAATTGAATCTTTGTTTTTCTATAATTAATATTGCTAACTTGCAATACTCGCCATAATAATCGTACAAGCATAACACTTATGCTCCCACTATCATGATGATTATTATCATATAAGCATAACACTTATGCTCCCACTAGCTTTGACATGTATTCAGAAAACAAATGAACTTCCAGAAAACAATGCCTATTGAATTTCTGAAATTCATATTTCTAATACCAGATGCTTCGATAAGCCTTTATCTAAGCTTCTTAAACTTATACACCTTTGCCTAAAACAGCTCATATGTGTGCTTAAACAATTTAGAACTTATGTTACTAAGTTCCAAATGTTCAAACTAATTGCCAAATCTCATAATTCGAACTATGGAAAGGGATGTAGTAACCATAATCGAATTTTGAGAATACAATTTTCACAATCGCTATCTTCTTAAAATCTCTTTTAGTGAAAGCATTTCCTCACAGTCATTTTCATGAAGGAGGGAATCTTATGACACTTAGATTTTATGGTGTATGAGTTCCTATCCATGTGAATTTGCCAAAACCAAGGTTTGCGACAAATCCAAACTCATATGGACTGAATTTTCTTAATCTTGATTTCTTGCCTTATGGTAACACGAGTGCCCACCATGTCTTTCAAGTAGTTTAGTAACTTGTCCTTACATATCAATGTACTTTGCATCGACTAAGGCTCTAGTATGCATTCAAATGAGAACTCATAGAACTCACATATACAATTAACTTAATTGTAATGGCATAGAAACAAAATAATGTCAGCACGATAGGTTACAAACCTCAAGTCGTGTGCTAGTGATAATCGATAAGGTATATTCTTGATTTGTTCTTGAAACCTTTCAGGACCATTAAGACTCCCACTGACTCTTTGACATATAAGATTCTCTTGTCAAGAAACATTTCTTCACAAAGCAAATACTCAAGAGTTAGTGTAGTTCTTATCAAGTCAAAACACTTCATAAATTGGTCCTAGTTGGCCTTCGTCTTATCCAAGACATCACAACTTACCAATTTCTAATGTGAAAGAATAAGAAAACTTTTCCAAATTCCACATTTGATGAGTGTTATAAACCTTCTTAAGACTTTTCACTCAATGTCACAATCTTGGAGTATGACTCCAAGACTTGATATTGGAACGAAGTATGATTGACTCTTTGATTTAACCATTTCTACAGTTCTTGATTCCTCTTCTTAGACATGCAAATGCACTAAGACTCACTTAGAGGATCAATTGAGATATGGTTCTTAATCATTAAGACTTCATCATAAAACACAATAAAAGGTACTCTCCCTTCTTCTTAGAATGGAGAAACTTTTATCTTTCTGCCTTCTTGATTCTTCTTATTCGTTCTGCTATTGATTGAAACTATTTCAGTTAACTCAGAGTTATACTCAATCTTATAAGTATAACCATATTTACTAAACTTTAGTAAATCATGACGAATATCTTTTTCACTCTTGTGGTGGACTTGATCAACGCACAACCTTGTGTACTTGATCTCCTTGTCCTTCAATAGACACTTTGCCAAAGAATTAGTTTAAGTTTCCCAAATGTGAAAGTTTTTCATTCATCATACAATACATATTGCATGATTCCAAGTTTCTGTCCAATTGAAACTTGGGCGATGAGAAACTCTCCCTATTTGGTAAACTTTTGACATTTCCACAAATCACATAATTAAGAATCAAATCCATTTTGCTAATAATAGAAGTACACAAACATCAATTTTTCATATATTTCATTGCAAGGATAAACAAATAAGATAAATTCAAAATTCGTTTTATTGCGGAAAAATTTGTCCTTACAATGCAATTCAATTGAAAAACTATGTCATTACATATTTCTTAACAATCTATTCTAACTCCAAGTAGTAGCTCAAGAATCCATTCTTCAAGTAACGCGATCGAAATCCATTTCTTCACGATTAGATTCAACTCACTTCTTCCCTTAAGCTTCCACTCTTTTCTTTGATCCTACAAAACATCAAAATGCAATCTTATCACATCATGTATTAAGAATCTAGAATAGGAACTTAAAAGAGTTAGATAATGGATTTTACCTGAAGTAGAGCCATACGTCTTGACTCTCCCATCTCTTAGATCTCTCAGGTAGTTAGGGCAACTTCGTCTCCAATGCCTCTTCTCTTGGCAATAAAAGAAAATGGACTCCTTTGGCACAGCACATCGGACAATCACAGACTTAGTTCTTTCTGGACTTCCAATGTTGCCAATGTCCATTGAAGTTTGGGAGTTTGATTCACCAGACAAATTTGCTTGATTAGCACGCCAAATCATTGCTGATTCAGCAGCTATAAGCAAATAGGTGAGATCAATAAGGGTCACGTCGTGGTCCATCATATAGTACTCTCTAACGAACTCACTATATGATTCAGGAAGTGACTGAAGAACCCAGTCAACAGCCAACTCACTTGAAATCTCGACACCCAACATGTTTAACCTATCAATGTGTGTTTTCATCTCTAAGACGTGTGCACACACAGGTTTCCCATCTTCGTGTTTACTTGCCAAAAGGGCTTGAGTGAGCTTGAACTTTTCAAGCCTTTGAACTTGTGGGTTAGGGAGAATAATTGGAGGAGGTGGAGGAAGTGAAGCATGACTCTCATTTCCGTCATCTTCATTTGGAAAGCTTGTTCCAAAGGATTTAGGAAGACCATTGTAAGATGTAGACATCTACAAAATGGGAGAAAATTCAAGTTAACTTGATTAGAATTCTTGATGCAACACCCAAATGAAACATCAAGCTAGGATCCAACACAATACTCTACAACCTAGAAGAGGGATGTCGTAATCTAGTTGCAGAATATTTGAAGGTAGGTAAATGACGATTTACCAATTTCCACCATGAAAAACGAAAAGGAAGATTAAGTTTTAAATGAATTGAAACTCCTAGATCTTTTGAGATTCATTGAACTTTTCAATGGCATGTTTAATCTCGATTATGCCCTACTATTTGTGATTGGGATGCCGAGGATCACAAACAAGGTGTGAATAACCATATGAATCATGTGGTGCACCCAATGCTATAATCACCTAATCAATGTGCCGGTTAGCCACACACGCTCCATTGATCTATGATAAGCATCGAGCCACCCTTCGCCACCAATGTCATCCCCAAATTAGTGTGCCGGTTAACCACACACGCTCCACTAACGTTTGACAAGGGTACGAAGTGTAATTCCATGGGTTAGCATACAATTTCACATTTTGCCTAAAGTAACTATGATTTGGGAATTTGAAAAAGCATTTAGTTACTTTGTACTTCATTATACTTATAATGGAAGGTTTCTGTCCTATCCTACCCGTTCGGCTAACGACCCTCCACTAGTCAAGAGTGCGGTGGGTAAGAGTGGATACCCATTCAATCGCCATTTTATAGGCAATTTCCTTAAACACCCCTTATAGACCAGCTTCGTGAATGAGGCCTACTAACGGTAAGACTGACTGTTTACTCATACATATATAATATTAGACTTTTAATATTATATATAGTATAGGGTGTATTTTACACTTTTAAAACACTAGGTGGTTTAATTTAGTAAAATTATGCTTTTAATTTAATTAAATATAAACCAAAACTTTATGGGTTTATTAAATCACTTTTAATTATACACTTTAATTAATAAACCATAAGGGTGTGATTTGAACTTTTCAAAATACTAGGGTTTTAGAATTTAACATTTCAAAATTAACCTTTTAGTTAACTTTTAAATTCCAAAAAAAACTTGAGGGCAAGTTTTTGAAACATTTCAAAACATAAGGGATCAAATAACAAATAATTCAAATTAAACAATTAATTTCACAATTATCTATATTTGACCTAATCTTATTTTAGTCATTAGATAATTACCAAATAATTTGAAATAATCCATATTTATCATATAACAAACTATTATTTAAAAGATTTGAAATTATCTATTGTTTTGGCAAGGATAATCACTAATTTAAGATAAAAATCGGATTTTAACTTCAAAAAACGAATTAGGTATCAAATCCAAGTCAAAACAGCAGCAAAAACCCGGAATTCCCTCTGTCTGACCCCTGGACTCGCCGAGTCAGGGACAGACTCGCCGAGTCAGGGACTGGACTCGCCGAGTCAGGGACAGACTCGCCGAGTTCATCCACTGACTCGCCGAGTCAAGTCGGGCAGAGGCCAAAAATCGAATTTTTTCAGCAAAAAAGCAGTTAAGCATCACATACAACTGAAACCAATCAAGGCTCTGATACCACTGATGGGTTTTATGCATAAGAACAATCCTATGTGCTCATACAAACCCTAATGCTTGGATGTAGGTTTCTCTATTGTACATGCTTTGAATCCAAGACTAACAAACTTAGATCTAACATATTATAAAATGAATTAGGGTTTATAGAATTACCTTTGATTGTTATATAGCAATAACAATCAAATCCTTGCTTGAATTGGCTTCAAAAGCTTAGTGCCTCAAATGTTGCACCTCTAATGGAGTCACAAACACCTTATGCAACTTGGATGAAGAAGACAAGAGAGGGGAGGCACCAAAAACGGCCAGAAACCCTAGAGAATCAGTTGTCCCCGTTTTTGGAGCCTAAGGGGTCCTTTATATACTTGTGTGGGCTGCTAGGGTTTCAGTCAAAACCCTAATGGACAGCTTAAACTCTAATCAGCCCATGGAACCTTCTGGATAAGGCCATGGATGAAAATATGATGGGCTTCCATCATAATTTCGTTCACCCCTTGATCCTTTAGCATTCCTTAGCCCAATAACTCAATTATCCAATAATTGCAATCCAGTCCCCTAAGTTTAATTAATCTCTTTTAGCCACAAAATTAATTAACAATTAATTCTTGACTAATATTAATTAAACAATATGATTTCTCCTTTAATATATAATTCTCATAATATATTAATAAATCATATTTAAACCTTTCTCTCCCTAAATCATCCTACATATTGCAATGGTGAAGGCAACCCAAAAGGACCATGCTCATAATTGGGTCAAGTACATACCAAAATAGTTATGGACTTAGACACTAATCAAACATATAGAGCTCTAAGCAAAATCCCGAAAATGCCCTTGTCAGGAATCCACGCGGGTCGCGGTAATCTCACGCGGGCCGCGGGCTTCGACGAGATTTTTGGGCTTCTTCAAGTCTTGGGCCCCCAAAGCTAATCCATTGGCCCAGTTCGAATCCAATCAGCTCCTAGTCCATTTTTCTTCAATATTTCTTCAATTTAAGCCCAATTTGTCTTTCCTCATCACTCAAAACTTCCGCAAACTCTTAAACATCGATCTTGCACACTCAAGAATTCTCTCGCGCCCTTTCAAATTTAAAGTTCAACATTTATGCACCTTCAAGCAATGCACAAGCCTACTCCCTGGATCACCTCCAAAGCTATCAAGCATGACATCCCCACTGCTCTTCAACTCCAATCGCCTTCCAAAAGATCCTGCACACTCCCGCTCCTCTAGTTTCCTTAAAATCTGCAATAATTCTCAAGAAACTAGAAAGTACCCGAAATGGTCATAAAAATAACAAAAAGGAGAATATGCATGGAAATTAACTAAAATGCGAATGTAATGTGCTAAAAAAACTATAAAAAGAAGTAAATAAAATGAAGCTATCATCTCCCATCTTTTCAGATTGTAGAAACTTTTATCTTTTCTGCCTATTTGATTCTTCTTATTCGTTCTACCATTCATTGAAACTTTTCAATGATTCAGAATTATACTTAATCTTGTAAGCATAACCACATTTACTAGACTTTTAGTAAATCATGACGAATAATCTTATTGGTCTTTGTGGTGGACTTGACTAGTGCACAACATTGTGTATCAGTTCTCCTAGTCCTTCACTTGACTATTTGTCAAGGAATTAGTCTTAATTTTTCAAATATGAAGGCTCTCATTCATCATACAATACAAGTTGTATGATTTCAAGTTTCTGTCCAGTTGAAACTCGGGCGACAACAATCTTTCCTTATTTGGTAAATTCTCAACATTACAAAAAACAACATAACTAAGAATCACATCCATTTCAACATTGCTAAAAATAGAAATACACAAACATCAATTTTCATACATGCCATTGCTAAAAATAGAAATACACAAACATCAATTTTCATACATGCCATTGCAAGGAAATATATAAATAAGACAAAAACCAAAATTTATTTTATTTATAAAAGGTGTGGAAAAACTTGTCCATACAATGCAATTCAAATGAAAACTATGCTATTACATATTCCTAAGTAATCTATCATAACTCTAAAAGTAGCAACTCTAAAATTTCGATCATTGAATCATGCGATCGAAATCCATTTCTTCGCGATCAGACTCATCACGCTTCTTCCTTTAAGCTTCCTTTCTTTTCTTCGATCCTACAAAACATCAAAATGTAATCTTATCACATCTTGTATTAAGAATCTTCAAACATTAACTTAATAGAGTTAGATAGTGGGTTTTACCTGAAGCAGAGTCATACATCTTGACTCTCCCATCTCTTAGATCTCTTAGGTAGTCAGGGCAGCTTCGTAACCAATGCCCTTTCTTTTGGTTGTAGAAACATATGGATTCTTCTGGAATGGTACTTGTGACTATGTAACATCCCCCTCTGGCACGTATCACAATATTGTCCGCTTTGGGCCACTCGGCACGAGGACTTCCCAGGGGGTCACCCATCCTGGTACTACTCCCGCCCGAGCACGCTTAACTGCAGAGTTCTTATGGGATCTGCTGCCCTCACGGCTTTAAAACGCGTTGTGACAAGGAAGGTATCCACACCCCTTATAAGGAGATGTTTCGTTCTCCTTCCAAGCCGATGTAGGATCAGGTGCAACCCACCTTCACCCCCCATTATAGGGTTCAACGTCCCTGTCGAACACATCGACCCGTGCCCTAGCTCTGATACCATTTGTAACATCCCCTTCTGGCACGTATCACAAAATTGTCCGCTTTGGGCCACTCGGCACGAGGACTTCCCAGGGGGTCACCCATCCTGGTACTACTCCCGCCCGAGCACGCTTAACTGTAGAGTTCTTATGGGATCTGCTGCCCTCACGACTTTAAAACGCGTTGTGATAGGGAAGGTATCCACACCCCTTATAAGGAATGCTTAGTTCTCCTTCCCAGCCGATATGGGATCAGATCTAACCCACTTTCTGCTGCCCTCACGGCTTTAAAACGCGTTGTGATAGGGAAGGTATCCACACCCCTTATAAGGAATGCTTAGTTCTCCTTCCCAGCCGATGTGGGATCAGATCTAACCCACTTTGATACCCCCACTTGGGTTACAGGCAAACGTCGATGTGTTCGAAAGGGACGTCGAACCCTATAATGGGGGGTGAAAGTGGGTAAGATCTGATCCCACATCGGCTGGGAAGGAGAACTAAGCATTCCTTATAAGGGGTGTGGATACCTTCCCTATCACAACGTGTTTTAAAGCCGTGAGGGCAGCAGATCCCATAAGAACTCTGCAGTTAAGCGTGCTCGGGCGGGAGTAGTACCAGGATGGGTGACCCCCTGGGAAGTCCTCGTGCCGAGTGGCCCAAAGCGGACAATATTGTGATACGTGCCAGAGGGGGATGTTACAGACTATCTCAGACTCAGCCTTTCACTTGCGTAGAGAAAACTTTTCTCGACTTCCAATGTCGCCATTGCCCATAGAAGGTTGGGATATTGATTTATCAGACAAATTTGCTCGACTAGTGCGCCGAATCATTTCTGATTCAGTAGCAATAAGTAAATAAGTCAAATCAATGAAGGTCACGTCGTGGTCCATCATATAGTACTCTTTAATGAACTTACCATATGAATCAGGAAGTGAGTGAAGAACCAAGTTCAAGACATGTGCACATACCGACTTTCCATCTTCGTGTCTTTTCGCCAATAGAGCTTGAGTGACCTTGAACTTTTCAAGTCTTCGAACACGTGGGTCAGGGAAAATTATTGGAGGAAGTGGAGGAAGTGAAGAATGATTTCCATTTCCACAATCCAATCGTGGAACACCATCTTCAAGTGGAAAACTTTTTCCAACGGATTCAGGAAGACCATAGTTGTCAGACTTTGATATCTACAAAATGGGAGAAAATTCAAGTTAGTTGATTGAGTCCTTAATAAAACACCCAAATGAGATATTAAGGCTAGGACCTAACACAATATTCTACAATTTGGAAGAGGGATGCCGTAATCCAAATTGCAGAACATTTGAAGGTAGGTAAATGACGATTTACGAATTTCCACCATGAAAAACAAAAAGGAAATTTAAGTTTTAAATGAATTGAAACTCCTAGATCTTTTGAGATTCATTGAAATTTTCAATGGCATGTTTAAATATCAATTGTGCCCTACATTTGTGACTGGGATGTCGAGGATCACAAACAAGGTGTGGATAACCATGCAAATTAGCTTGGTACTCTCATCAATGTGCTGGTTAACCACACACGCTCCATTGATCTATGATAAACATCAAGCTACCCATTGCCACCCTTCATTGGTCCCATATTAGTGTGCCGGTTAACCACACATGCTCCACTAATCGACCAACAAGGTGCAATGTGCAATTTCATGGATTAGCACCAACTCCACGTTTTTCTTAAAGTAACTAAGATTTGGGAATTTATAAAAGTGTTTAGTTACTTTCTATTTCATTATACTTATAATGGAAGGTTGTGTCCTTTCCTACCCGTTCGGCTAACGTCCCTCCACTAGTCAAGAGTGCGGTGGGTAAGAGTGGATACCCAATCAATTGTCATTTTATAGGCAATTTCCTTAAACACCCCTTAGAGACCAGCTTCGTGAATGAGGCCTACTAACGGTAAGATTAACTCTTTAGTCATATATATAATATTAGACTTTTAATTTTATATATAGTATAAGGATGTATTTTATACTTTTAAAACACTAGATGGTCTAATGTAATAAATTAATACCTTTAATTCTATTAAATATAAACCATTACATTATGGATTTATTAACTCTCTTTTAATTACACACTTAATTAATTAATAAACCCATAAGGGTGTAATTTGAAAATTTCAAAATACTAGGATTTTGGAATTTAATATTTCAAAATTAAACTTTTAATCAAAATTTTAAATTCCAAAACTTGAGGACAAATTTTGAAACTTTTCCAAAATATTAGGGTTTAGAATTTAAATATTTAAAAATTAACTTTTAATCAAAAATTTAAATTCCAAAACTTGAGGACAAGTTTTTAAACTATTCAAAACTATCTAGATCAAATTACAAATAATTCAATTAACCAAATAATTGGTGATTATCTAAATATGACCTAATTCAATTTCTTGCAAGATAATCCATCAAATAATTCAAATAATCAAATTTTATCATATAAGGAAATAATTATTCAATTAAATGACAATTATCTTCTATTTTGGCAAGGATAATCACATAATATCAATAAAAATAGGATTTTATTAATAAAAAACATTTTTGGTAATTATCCCAAGCCAAAACAGCTCAAAAACCCGATAATTCCTCAGTCCGACCCTCAAACTCGTTGAGTACCCAGTGGACTCGGCGAGTCCAGGCATCAGAATGTGAATTTTCGCATTTTTCATCCTTGAATGATCATTAAAGCATCAAATACATCAAACAAATAGCCTAGACTCTGATACCACTAATGGGTTTTAAGCAAAACATCAATCCTATGGTGTGCATGCAAACCCTAAAGCTTTGGATCTAGTTTGTCTAATGAACATGCAATAATCATGCAAAACTCATAAACCCTAGATCTAGCATACAATAATCGAATTAACATATGAATTAGGGTTTAGATCTTACCTTGATTGTTATGTAGCAATAACAATCACAAATCTCCTTGATCTTGACTCTTGAAAGCTTAGTATCTCAAATGTTGCACCTCTAATGGAATCACAAACACCATGAGCAACAAGATGACTTAGGAGAAGGAGGAGGAGCACCAAAAACGTCTAAGAAACCTTAGGGATTACTTCCACACGTTTTTGGGGCCTTAGGGGCTCCTTATATAGTTAGGCTATTAGGGATATCAAACAAGGAAACCCTAATTTGACTGCTTAAGCTGTAAGCAGCCCATGGACTCCCTCCTAAGAGGCCTTGGACGAATTCTTATGGGTTTCCCCATAGATTTCGTCCACTCCAACCTCTATGGAGTCCATTAGCCCATTTATGCAATTATCTTATAATTACAATATCAGTCCCCTTTATTTAATTACTCTCTTTTGGTCACAAAACTAATTCTTAATTAACTCTTGACTAATATTATTTAAACAATATGATTTCTCCTTTAATATATTATTCTTATAATATATTAATAAATCATAGTTAATCCTTTTTCTCCTTAATTCATCCTATCAATTGCTATGGTGAAGGAAACTCAAAAGGACCATGCTCGCAATCGGGTCAAGTACATACCAAAATAGTTATGGGCTTAGACACCTAATCCAACAATATCTATATGAAAATCCCTGAAGGATTTAAAATTCCCGAAGCATTAAGTGCAAAACCCAAAGAAATGTATTCTTTAAAATTACAAAGATCTTTGTATGGGCTAAAGCAATCTGGATGCATGTGGTACAATCGTTTGAGCGATTATTTGACAAGTAAAGGTTATAAAAATAACACTATTTGTCCATGTGTATTTATTAAGAAAACAACATCTGGGTATGTGATCATAGCAGTCTATGTTGATGATCTAAACATCATTGGAACGAATAAAGAAATCCTTGAAGTGATTGAACTTTTAAAGAAGAGTTTGAAATGAAAGATCTTGGAAAAACAAATATTATCTTGGTTTACAGATTGAGCATATGCTTAACGACATCAATCAAATTACACAGAAAGAGTCTTGAAACGTTTCAGTATGGATAATGCTAATCCTTTAAGCACTCCAATGGTTGTTAGATCATTAAATATTGATAATGATCCATTTCGTCCATGCGAAGAAAATGAAGAAGTCCTTGGTCCAGAAGTACCATACCTTAATGCAATTGGAGCTCTTATGTATCTTACCAATTGTACTAGACCTAACATTTCTTTTGCTGTAAACTTGCTAGCAAGATTTAGTTCAGCCCCAACAAAAAGACATTGGAATGGAATCAAACATATTTTTCAATACCTTTGAGGAACTAGTGATCTAGGATTAATTTTTCCTAACAATTCAAAACAAGGCTTGATTGGTTATGCAGATGCAGGTTATTTGTTTGATCCTCATAAAGCTAGATCTCAAACTACATACGTATTCATGAATGGAGGTACTGCAATTTCTTGGCGCTCTCAAAATAAAACACTTGTTGCCACATCCTCAAATCATGCTGAAGTAGTTGCACTAAATGAAGCTAGTAGAGAATGTACATGGTTGAGATCGATGACACAACTAGTTTTAACTTCATGTGGACTTGAAAAAGATATAGGTCCAACTTTAATATATGAAGATAACTCAGCATGTGTCACTCAAATGAAAGAAGGATATATCAAGAGCGACACGACAAAACATATACCTCCAAAGTTTTTTTGAGTACACTCAAGAGCTTATAAAGAATCATCAAGTTGAAATAAAATATTTTCAATCCATCAACAATGCAGCAGACCTTTTTACGAAGGCACTTCCTCCTAGAATCTTCAGGAAACATGTACATGGCATTGGAATGCGATATGTGCATAGAAAATGTCACATCCCCATTTTCACGGCCAGAAAAGACCGATTTTGTTTATGCTTTATAAAAATCAGAGTACTTCTTTTAATAAAAATGTTGCGGAATTTGTTCCCAGTAAAACATGATAAATACGTTATCAAAGCATTTACGAAGAAATGTTTTTTATTCATTTTAAAACATTTGGGATGTCACTGTCAATACATAAACATAAGAATAAACAAAACTTACATTCATTTACACTAGTGATCTACACCTCTTTAATCTCTCAGTGTAATGTAACTTCGTATCGACACCTGTGATTCAAATAAGCTTGAGTGGGTCAGGTTGGGAAACCTGGTGAGTACATAGGGTTTTCAACCCACAATAATATAATTATTATGTTTAAACATCAACAATCAACCCAACTAGGCATCCCCATTATCTTCCTTACTCTTAAGGATCTACCCTAAGAATCATCTATCCTGCATTCGTTCATTTCGAAGCCTATTGCTTCCAGGGTTTATATGATAGACACTAAGTCCATAGATGCCAATGCTTGTTCGTAAAGCACTAATTCCATAGCTGCTAAAGTTCATTCATCGGGTATTAAATCCATAGCTACCAACGTTTATCTAACAGTTACTAAGTCCATAGCTACCAGCGTTTATTCAATTGACACTAAGTCCATAGCTACCGATGTTATTTATTAGGCACTAAGTCTATAGCTGCCTATGTTCACTCATATCATCCTTCATCTCTCATTTTTCATCTACCCATGTTTTACCCAACATATTCGTAGATATAAAATACATATACGGTTTAAATCATTTAAAAATTATATAAAATCGTTCATCCAGCATACATAGCAAGTATACAGATAATATGCACACATAGCACATAGTTTATATAAAATATTTCATATCTATGTGTAAGATGGAAGTAATTATGCACTTAGTTGTTAAAGTGATGTTTCCAAACTCGGATAGCGCTTCGCTTCTTAACAATATAATTTCCTTCGACGAAACCTAGTATTATTACCACTAGATTTTAGTCTAATATTTACCGTGACTGATTATTAGTCTTAGCATTATTATTATTATATAAATGTTTTAACAATATTTTCCAACCACTATGTACAGACAGGGGTCAAACATAAAACACCGTAGGGCAGGACCATTTTGGCATATAGCACTTTTGAAATCCAACAACCCTATGCGACCCTTTAAACCAGATTCCCCGTACCACGAGTAGTTAAAAAGATATTATAACGACACTTATATAAGTCATAATAATAGCCCAAATATTTATTAAAAGTTCATAATAACAATACTAATTTTAAATATAATCTATATTAAAATAGGGTAAGCATAACTTACTTACAAGAGGGTTTTAGCTAGGAGTTGGGCTCTGCAGGGGCAGAACTTCGTTGCTGAATGTTCTCTAAGAAAGATTCGTGCAGCGCTTCAGCGCTCACCTTACTATGCTAAAACTACAGAAAGAGAAGTCGAATCACAAGAGATCGAAATGCTCGGGGGATAAGAAGAGAGGCTCTCGAATTAAGAGAATGGTGCAAGAAATATGAGAGCCTAATGCTTTTATTTATAGTAATTGAATTTTCAAAAACTACTCTCATAGTTACTTAATTACCTTATAGTTATATAAACAACTAAACACCCCTTTATAATACTATTTTTAATAGATTTAACGATATTTATACTAAACTAATGTCGAAAGTATTCAACATTTGTCTTATAATGACCGTATCATCGATACCTTTCTAATGATATATACATATGTATATATATGTGTACGTATATATGATTTATATTTTATTTTAATACATAGATATGCAATTATAATTTGTATCTCGTTCATACGAACTCTGTTTTTGACGCTCTTTATATCCACGCTTAGGCGGAGACGTACTCTACAAATTTCATTTAGATTCCGTTGGCTAATTTTGACTTTATTTTTAAAGTTATATTTTTAACAGGCCGAGACAAGAAAAGTTCGTTAAAAATTCATAACTTCTTCATTCGACGTCCGTTTTCGCCTGTCTTTTTACCGTTGCGCTACTATTAATGAGATCTTCAATTCTCATTTGGTTGCGTTGTCCAAAAATCGATCGATCTAAAATTAGCATTTCGGGTTGTGCATTTTTATGTCAAATCTTAGAAAAATCATAACTTCCTTATATGAAGTCAGATTTTGACGTTCTTTTTATGCACACTCTTGGTTTAACGTATATTAAAACTTTCATTTAGATATCTAAGGCTAAAAATTAGTTTATCAAAAATTCACTTTTTACGTTACGTGGTGTCGTGCCGGATTCGCCGTAAAAACTTCGACGAGCCATAACTTTTTCGTTATAACTCGGATTTCGGCGTTTTTTATATGTACAGAACCCTTGTAACATATATTATAACTTGGTTAAGATTAATCCTTCTAAATAATCTTCCATCAAAAACTTATTTTTGATGCTCATTGTCTCTAAATTGACTAGCCCAGATCTGCGGTCACAGAATATAATGTAACAAATGTCTAAATAAGGGGGAGTCAACTATACATTGCACTCTTTTTCCCTTCGCTAAAGTTTTTTCCCATTGGGTTTTCTATTTTTTCCTTCGCTAAAGTTTTTTTCCATTGGGTTTTCTTTAGCAAGGTTTTTAATGAGGTAATACTTCAAAACTGAACTCTAGATCAGAAATGATGTCATCCAAGGGGGAGTATTGTAAATTATTATGAATGACACCAATAATTGGTGAATTGGTGAAAGCTATCATATCATACTATTTACATGACATATGATAGGTAATTTTTATAGTATAAATAAAATGTTCTTGCAAAGATATGACGATACAATTTCACAAGATATAAAATATCTCATATCGTTTCTCAATCTTCTTCTCCATCAAATTTCTTTATCTATGCTGTTAGTTTAGTTTGTTTTAAATTATCTTAATAACGTTGAATTTTATTATATATATATATATATATATATATATATATATATATATATATATATATATATATATATATATACATATGGGGAATTAAACTATTTAAATCCTATGTAGGGATGAGCGTGGGACGGAACCGGTACCGACCCGTACCGTTCCCGATTCCCGAAAACTGAATTTGGTCGAAAATCAATCCCGAGTACCGAACCGAATTAACATCATCGGTACCCGTACCGGGAATGGTACCGGTTTTCGGTACTAGTACCGATAACGACGGTACCGATTCCCGAATTTCATATATTTGGAGTACCAAGTACCGTCCCATATTTTTAAATTCGGTATGGTTCGGTACCGGTTCCGGTACGGGATCGGGATTTGGGACAAAATGCTTATCCCTAATTCTATGGCTTTTAATTCAATTTGACTTTTAATTAATTAATTAGACATTAATCAAGTAATTAAACCAATTAGAATTATTTTCAACTTTAGTAAAATTGACAAGTTTGTATATGCACGACATCGAGGCAGACATATAAGAGGCAAATATTATTTTTCTAGGAACGAAGGCTACACCTTAGTTGGCTGCCGAGAAGTCAAGAAGTGGTGTGGGGTGTGACTAATAGGTTGAACTTACTAAGCTTTTTACAGGTGGTAACTTTTTCACACCATCTAGACATATGGAGTTGGGAGTTAGATTCCAGTGGCAAGTAATCGACTAGTTTGGCTGGATAGTGGATTAATGTGAACATGGTTTCGGTAGATGATAAGAAGACGAGAATGAATAAAGTTGTATGTATTGATGTTAACGTTTTGGTTTGGAATATCATGTTAGATAAACTTCAAGTCAAATGGTTTCGGTAGATGATAAGAAGACGAGAATGAATTAAGTTGTACGTATTGATGTTAACGTTTTGGTATGGAATATCATGTTAGATAAACTTCAAGTCAAATGTAACCTTAATAAAAAGAGGTTTCTTCTCATGATTCAAAGACATTTAATCATACTTTTGCATGTGTGAGTTAGCAAGAGATATTTGGTCTCAACCCATGTGGTCATTGATGTTTGTCTGCAGTGACTACAAGACATGAGACATAACCTATGTTTGCAGCAGGGGATTACTCGGTGTGTGAAAGCCGGTCCGAAACCTCATTGGGGAAATTCCTTTCCAAAAAAAATGTACTGTCTAATTCGTACCCTAAAGAGGTGGAAGAGCCTTAAAATATTTAGAAGGTTGATATTTACAATTTTATCTGGCTGGGCTATGGCTTTGTTAGGCACACTTTGTGCTAATTGCTAACTTCGGCTAAGCCCAATGTTGGCACTTCAAAAGCCTGCATTCCATAACAACTTAATGCCCTTCTAGCAATTAATCATATTTTCTATTATATATCTAATAAATTACATTTATACAACCAAGTTATAGGATTCGGTATATAAAATTAGGGTTGGCTAAAAAGACATTCTATTTTATCATATAGACATCATAATTAATTTTTGAAATATTATAATTGGTTAAAATTTCATTGTTTTTCGAAAAAACTAATTATAGGTTTATTTTTTTTTTTTATAAAAATGATAATAGGACATAAAATTTTGAAAAAAAAAAACTATTACTTAAAGAGTAAATTACATGAATGGTCCCTATGGTTTAGGGTAATTTGTATGTTTGATCCATAACTTATTTTTTTAACTCAGAAGGTCCCTACTGTTTGTTTTTGTTACGCGTTTGGTCCCTGTCTTACCTAAAAAGACTATTTTGCCCTTGATTTTTTTTATTTATTTAAATAAATATATCCCCAACCCCACCTCCCATCATCTTACATTACATACCCTACAATTTTCCCTATTTAAATAATAGTCTATTTAAGTAAGACAGGGACGAAACCCGTAACAAATACAAATAGTATGGACCAAACACGTAACAAAAACAAACAATAAGAACTTTCCGAGTTAAAGAAATAAGTTAGGGACCAAATGAAAATTACCCAAAACAAAGGATCATTGGTGTAATTTAGTCTTACTTAAATAAAACCTGTATATAAAAATAGTTTAAATTAAAATTAATGACCCGATGATGGTTACTTTTGTAACATTGAAGTTTCAATCTTTGAATTATTTAATCTGTTGAAAAAAGACGACACGTTGACTTTTAGTGGTTGATTTTTCGACCACCGTCTCCGATACGCAAATCGGAAGACCGCCGTCGTCAAATGGGAACTTGAAAACGCGGGGAATCTTCAAGTCTTTATTATTCACATTTTAGAAATCGTCAATTTCGTTGTCTCATTTACTCCAATCGTTTTCCCAATTCCCAAAATTCATCATCCACTCTCAACCCATAATGCTGTTATGGTGGTGGTCGTCTGTGTTCTTGCTCTGCATCCATGGATTCCGAGCTCAGCAGACGTACGTAGACAACAGACAACTCGCCTGCGAACAAAACTTCACCGAGGCCCTCGGCTACACCTGCAATTCCAGTCCGGCCTGTCAATCTTACCTCACTTTCCGGTCACAACCACCTCTCTACAACACCCCTTCCTCTATCGCCGCTCTCCTTCGGTCCAACCCTAATGACATCGCCGCTATCAATAACTTCAATTCCACCTCCGATATCATCCCCGCTAACACAATCATCATCGTCCCTATCCGTAACTGTTCTTGCTCCGGCGGATTCTACCAGCACAACGCCAGCTATGTACTTCAAAGCACCAACGAGACTTACTTCAGTCTGGCTAATAATACCTACGAGGGTCTCACCACTTGCCAAGCTATGATCTCCCAAAATACCTACAACTACCGGAATCTGCTAGTCGGTAATAATATCACGATTCCTCTCAGATGCGCGTGTCCCACGGCCAACCAGACGGCTGCCGGAATTAGGTATTTGCTCACTTACCTGATTACATGGGGCGATACTTATACGTCTATGGCGGACACTTTCGGGGTCGATGATATTCAGAGCATTTTAGACGCAAACGAGCTCTCGCCTACTCATATCGTCTTCCCGTTTACGCCGATTTTAATTCCTCTGACAACACTACCCACCGGAATCAACAACTCTGCAACTCCAGCAACACCGCCCGCTCCACCGGTAATCCCAGTAGCGCCTAGCCCCGGCGGCGGCTCCTCAAGCAAGTTGGTTTTCGTCGGCGTTGGAATCGGTGTGGGTTTGCTTCTAATCGTTTCCCTTTCTGGATTTCTCGTTTGGTTCTTTAGGAGGAGGAAGAATCAAAACCAGCATAATCTCCCTCCACCCAAACACTTTCCTCCTAAAGTGATGATCCCGTCGGAGAGCAAATCATGGTCCATTTCATCAGAAGGAATTCGATTCGCGATTGAATCATTAACAGTATACAAATATGAGGAACTACAAAAGGCTACCGGAGATTTCAGGGAAGAAAACAGAGTGAACGGATCTGTTTACAGAGGGATCTTCAATGGAGATTTTGCAGCAGTGAAGATCATGAAAGGTGATGTCTCCGGTGAGATCAATATCCTGAAACAAATCAATCATTCAAACACAATCAGACTCTCTGGCTTCTGCTTACATCAAGGCAACACATATCTCGTTTACGAATTCGCTGAAAACGGATCACTCAGTGACTGGCTTCACTCCACAAAGAACACAAAAAACAGAAAGAACGGAAATGATTCAGTTTTGGGATGGAAACAGAGAGTTCAAATCGCACACGATATAGCAGATGCATTGAACTACCTTCACAATTTCATCACTCCACCATACATTCACAAGAACTTGAAATGCAGCAACGTGTTATTAGACAGTAACATGAGAGCAAAGATTACAAATTTTGGGCTTGCAAGAAGTGTAGATGACAATGAAGATGGAGAACTTCAATTGACAAGACACGTGGTTGGAACATACGGTTACATGCCTCCAGAATACATTGAAAACGGTTTGATCACTCCTAAAATGGATGTGTTTGCTTTGGGAGTTTTGATTTCAGAGCTCTTGTCCGGAAAAGAAGCCACCACCACCACCGGAGCACCGGAGAAGGAAGAAGACAAGGATGCGGTGGTTGTAAACCGGGCACAGCTGTCGGAGATGATAAAGGAGGTGGTTGGAGGTGAAAATGTGAGGGAAAAACTGGTGGCGTTTATGGATGGTGATTTGAAGGGGGAGTATCCATTGGAGTTGGCGTATTCCATGGCGGAGGTTGCTAGTAAATGTGTAGCGGCTGATTTAAACGACCGCCCATATGTGGCGGAGGTGTTTGTGGTTCTGTCAAAGATATTGTCGTCTTCTGAAGATTGGGACCCATCTGATGAACTTGAACACTCGAGATCCCTCAGCATTGGCAGATAAATAAGATGCTATAAATCATTGTAATAATTTAAAATGTATTTTTTTTTTTTGATATGGTGTAGAGTATGTATTGTATATTAGAGAATAAAAGATACCATTAATTATTATACTTAATGGCTTAATGGGTTAAAACACTTAATCTTGATTGCAATACATGGCTGTTTCTTTTTTACTTAACTTGGACAGAATGACTTAATGGGTTAAGCCAAAAAACATTAATTTCATAAGAACAACAACCAACTGAATAAAAGATGCCATCATTTATCGTAATGTAATGTCTGTTTTTGATATTACAAAGGTAATGAAAAAAACCAAATCAAAATTTTCTAAACTTTACGAGCCAAAGTTCTCTGTTTTGTAGCATATTGAACAACTTTTTCCTCAACGGGTAACCCCTTACGCCTCCTAACACCATCAATCAACTTTCTTGCTGTATTCTGTAAAACACTCGACCCATCTCCAAATTCTTCTTTTTCTTCTTCTGTTTTTGGTACAAAAAAAGGATCTTCAGGAACTGCTTCCCAATGACTAAGAACAAGAAGAGCACTCGAAGCACCAGAAGTCCATCTTCTCAACTCATCAGCAAAACCAAAACTCTCTGCAACTGGAACATAAGCATGAACTGTAAACAATGGAGATCCTTCCTGCATTTCCTCCTTCAAGATTCTAGCACGCCTACGTGCAAGAACAGCATACATAGGTCCTAAATACTCTGTTGGTGTGTTTAATTCACAGAAATACATCCCTTCAACGATTCTAGGGTTTTTCTGAAGTAAAGCTGCTTTACAAGCTTCTTTTACAGCAGTCATAACTTGCCCTGAAAACACCCCGTATTGATCTGATTGAGATTGCTGATGAATGGCTTCGGTTTCACTTTCAAATGGGAGAATTGAAGCTTCTATCATGAATGCTAAACCCCACATTGGTTCATCACACAGTGGGCCCGCTGCAGTGGCTACTTGGAACCCGGATAACACACTGCTTCTCAGACTCTTTGCTTCCTCAATCAGTGATTGGTTCTCGATTTCAACTTCATCAAAATTAGAAACCTCTGTGAAGCCTAATCTTTCAGATACATAAGGAGAGCTTCTTATCAGAACAGAAGAACCTGTTTCTTTTGTGGTTGAATCTGGAAGAAGCAGCATGTTGGGACCCACTTGTCTCGGACCTAATGCCCAGATTCTTTTTAAAAGATTCTCCCATAAAGTTTTATTCTTTTCAGCATTCTCATCTGAAACTTCACTCTCTATTGCATCCCAAATGCGTTTCCTAAGTGCTTCAACTGGATGATCATCATCTTGACCTCCCATTGTTTTAACCTGTATTGCTTTACCTGCTATGATAGCTTCTAGAAGGTCTGAACTTTCGTCCAGTAACTTAGTAAGTGCATCCGGAAGTTTCAAAATATGGACACGAACTGTACACCTCCCATTTGGTGTGGCTCTTTCGATAAAATTAGAACTCAAACTTAAAGATTTTAGTTTCTCAAAAGGGTTTAAAGATTCCCCTTCAATGGTTTCTCTAAAAGATACAAGAGGAGGTGAAATTTCAAGATTTACCTTTGCGAACCTCTCTTTCAAATCTTTAATGCATCTTTCAAGATGAACTTCACCTGCAGCAGCAAGGACATGTTCCCCTCTAGCAGACACACTCACCTCTACAAAAGGGTCTGCTCGGTTTAAAAGCCTAAGCCCTTTCATAAGTGCAGCCATGTCAGCAGGATCAGAAGGCTCGATTGCAACTTTTAGAGTAGGTGAAACCTGGAATGTCATACTTGAAAAAGGCCAACAGTTCTTTGTTGATGAAAGAGTAGCACTTTTTAATATATGTTGACCTAATCCTCTAATGGCAATCACATTCCCTGCTCTAGCAGATGCCACTGGTATTAAGCCTTGACCCATCATCAGATACAGTGAATGCAACTCAGCTTCTTGAATATGCTTCTGCATTGAATCTGCACCTTTAAGTGGATCATACAAAGCTGATAGCACGAAAACCTTCTGACCTGAATGAAGAACCCCACTAAAGATCCTGGCAAATGCCAGGAAGCACTCATCAGAGTCTCCACTTCCACTTTCTTCTGTATAATTACTCAAGAGATCACCATTTACGTCTCTCTGAGGTAACATCTTCATAGGAACTGCAAACATTTTAGATACAAAAGCAACACAAGGAGAATCAGGTTGTGAATTGCAAGCCTCAACTGATTTCCTCACGAGTTCAGCCTCTGCAACCACTTCAGAATCACCAATAGAATAATCCAAGATTTCTCTTTTAGGGAGGAGGCGGGAGACACGAAAGGACTGTGCAGCAATGGGGTCTGGCATATGTTTAACCACCATTGATAAAATAGCATCAGCCAAAGGAAGCCACCTGCTCATAACAGATTGAAGAACATATTTAGGATCTTTGTGCTGCAGTTCACGAGGAGGTACAGATAAATGAAACGATTTGATTAGCTTCTCAAGTATTCCTTTATCCCCATTTGTATCCAAGGCTGCTTCATAGACTTGCCATAGTGGCTCAAGCACAAACTGCACAAACATAGGGCGAGCTTTACTTCCAGCAGACAGTCCCTTCTTACCCACAATCATCTTTGTTTTTGGAATGAAGTATTTAGGACCCCATAAAGCCTTTTGCAAAATGGAAGAACTAGCACCGAGTTTAGAAGCATAAAACTCTGCGAATTCACAAATGCTAAACCCCCACCCATCCAATGCACAAGCAAACACAACATTTCCCTTTTGAGGTTGAAACGCGTCTTCTTCATCATCCTCTATGAACTCCTGATTTTCATCACTTACCTCACCAGCAGGGCCAGCAAGAATTGAATCGACATCTGATAAGTACTTTTCAGATTTGTAAGTACTAACTATGCTGTTAACTTCATGAACGATTCTTTGGAGACGATTATAAGCCTCCAAGGGACTCAACTTCAGCTCAACAATCAATCTATCAATCTTATTCAAAACCAAACAGGGTGTAAGTTTTTCGATCCATGCCTGGCGCAAAACAGCATGTGTCTGAATGTGAACTCCTTCAACAGCATCTACCAAAACCAAACCGCCATCGCTCAAACGTGAAGCAGTAGAAACCTCACTACAAAAGTCCATATGGCCAGGCGAATCAATAAGGTTTATCGCATAACCTTTGTATTGAAGACCAATTGAGGAGCTCTTCATCGTTATCGCGCGCCTTTGTTCTTCGTCTAGATAATCCATAAACCGAAGGCGACCAGCTTGTTTGGGATGGAGAACCCCACCTCCAGACGAGGCAATCAGGTGATCAGCAAGAGTAGTCTTTCCATGATCAACATGGGCAAGAATGCATATATTCCGGATGTTCCGACAATCATAAGAATCATCCATCGAAAGTGTAATAACAAATTAACTACGCCTCTATCTGGAATGACCAAATTGAATAGCCCAATTGCAAAGAAAACGATGATGGGGATGAGAGGGTTTTTGCCGAAAGTAAGGTTTTGAGGGGTAGAGTTGATTAAAAGACAAAAGTGTTTTCTGGGGGTTTTGACTGAAATGAAGCGGCGACGAGAAATCTAATGAGAGTCTGTGGTGCTGAAAGCCTCTAAGGACATAAATTAGGGTTAATATTCAACGCAAGATCAAGGGGGATTTGATTTCACATTTGGGATCGGCGTCTGATTTTCGATTTGGACAATAACATGGTGTATAGGGATTGTTTTCTAAAATAGTTTGTTTATTAGTAATGGTAACATTCTTGTCACGTTCACATATATGATTTTTTAGTTTCTTTTATGACATATAGACTTAACAATTTTAGCACACAAAAAATAAAGAATAAAAGTGTGACAATTTAATAGGATTAATTTTGAAAACAAAAATTAAAATGTATAAAGAAATACAAATTAACCAATCACAACACACCTTCATGCTTTCTCTCTCCTCTCTCCTCTCGCCACACACATAGCACCTCTTTCTTAGCACCTTCTTTGACATAAGAGCACTTCCCTAGACACCTCCCTTAACACCTTTACTCCCTTTAGCCTTAGTTTCTTAAAAAAATCAATAAGTCATTTTTTACTATTATATAAGTGTTTTTCAAAATGATTTTTTGGAGAGGAAGTGGTCTTTTTGAGGACTCTACCGAGTAGGGATGAGCAAAGGAACTGATCCGGCTGGAACCGGTTTGAACCGGACTCGACCCGGGAACCGAAGTCGGCCGAATTTAAGTATCGAACTAGACCGCCGGTTCTACTGCTTTCCGATTCCTACCGGTTATTGTTGTGGTTCCCGGTTCCAAAAATCCACAAGAATATCGTCCCGGTCTTGGCCCAATCAGTTCTATCTGGTTCCGGTTCCGGCCGGTTCTCCGGTCCAAATGTTCATCCATACTACCGAGCATTGAGGATCCGCAAGAGGAATTAATGTCGACGAAATAGAGGGGAAGATGGTTGGAGATTTGAACGGAGGATAAGGGGTGCAGTATCAAATGTCAGTGACAGCAAAGGAGGTGATAGATGTCGGTGGTGACGGACAGGAAAACCTTTGGTTCTTTGGGTGTGCTTTGTAGGAGATAAAGGTAGCATAAAATAGATAAGAGGTATGTGATGTGTGTGTGTGTTTTTTAACTAATAAAAAAGATCATTGAAAAATATTTAAAGGCATATTCATCATTTCAAGTATGGTATGGGCCAAAACACACAATGTATCAAAAATTGGACCATTAATATGGTATATCCTTTACCGCTATTGCTCAATGGGAATTACCAAATGATGTATTCGTTGTGTACCCCTCTAGAACTTATATATTTACATATCTTTCTTACGTATATGTTTAATATTTATATTATCCATTAATATAATATCTAATTAATGTGATCTACATAAAACATGTTTCTAAACATCCTAAGTTATTCTAACTTAGAGCTTACAAAATACAAATTCTCGATATCCAAATATCAAGTATGATATGCCTATGGATAACCTTTGTTAGATAGAGCACAATGAAAAAAATATTCACCTCAAATGAAATTCATATGAAAAAAATTGTAAATGTTCAAAGTTGGTTCATTTTCTATAATATTTTTCTTCAAGTATTCATTTTATTTTGGAGCTAAAAATGTATTTTTGATCTCCAAATTAAGGGTGTGATATGTCCATAGATAGAACTTCTTACAAAAAACACAATGAAAATGTAACACCTGTAAATTTAAAAGGTTAAATATGGAAATAAAACCTTATTTCAAAAGACCAACTCGTCGAGTTTAAGGAATAAACTCGATGTGTTGGAAAGTTGGGACACACATTTTGGAAGACCAACTCGACGAGTTGGGGAGGATCAAGTCGACGAGTTGGACATGGTTTGGGAAACCCTAAATCCGGGACTTTGCACCCTATTTAAACACCTTATGCTTTAGGGTTTGGCCTTATTTCCAGCCTCCATTGTCCTAACCTTAGTTCTCGAAATCCTAATGCTATTATGAGTGATTGTGAACCTTTTTGAGTGTTCTTGTGGGTGGTTGAAGCTCTTAGAAGGAAGGAAAGTTTGAAGGAACAAGGAAGAGTTGCTAGATCCAGAAACCTCACTCCATTTTCGTCACTTTCTGGTAATCAAGTCTCAAACTTGAGTAATAGTTGATTAGATCTCATTCTCAGCATCTTTTGCTTGTTTTTGGTCCAAATGATTTGGTTCTTGAGAGTTGGATGTCCCAAATGGAAAGCACTTCAGATTTAGAGTCTTGAACGACTTTCATGGCATAAAGGTGCCAACTTTATGGCCATGGAAGTCCCATGCAACTTCTAAGTCACCATTTTGGTCTTTGGAGCTTCTTATGGCCATGCATGAGGAAAAAGTTGGGGCTTTACGTGACCATTTAGTCCCTAGAGTCCAAATCTATGATCTGACATATTTTCTTGTAGTTTGAGGTGATGTTGGGATTTAGACTTTGGCCTTTGGGTTAGGGTTTGGACCTAATTCATTTAGGAAAACGGTATTAAGGTGTAAAATTGGAAACTTTACCCTTCTAGAGGCATTTTCAGTTGAGATCTAAAGTTTAGGGTTCAGAACCGAAGGATAATGACTTAATGAGTTAAGAAAGGGCTATCAGACAGAGGAACTCGACGAGTTCAAGGATGGACTCGCCGAGTTGAAGTGGAGTGTCCCGATTCTATTATAATAGAAGAACTCGACGAGTTTGGGGAAAACTCGATGAGTTGATACGCGATATCGCGACTTGTGATTTACGGAAACTCGTCGAGTTGAAGGATAACTCGACGAGTTAAGTCAACTCAGAAAGTTGACTTTGACTTTGACCTAGATATTGACTTTGACTTTGACTTGACCTTGACCAAGGTTGACCCGAGATGATTATGAAGTATGGAATGGCTACTAAGGGTGGTTCTATGAAGGGTTGGGCCCAATTTAGAAAATTGGGCCATTAGTGAGCTTAAGAAGTCTACCTAGTGTTGGGCCTTTCATGTATGGTTTTGGGCCTTAGGCATGGAATGGGGCGAAGGCACCAATGCATGCCCGTATATGTATGTTAGTATGTTCCGGACTACGGTTCGATGTCGGGTGGTACCCGAGGAATATATGCATGCTTAGTTATACTTGTTGTCTGTATGATACTTGCATGTGCTTGGTTAGGAAAGTGAGTGTGGGCAGGGGATCGTATCTCACAACTAGCTGAGTATGGACGGGGTTCCATATCTCATCATTGGCAGAGTAAGGGCGGGGCCCATAATAGACAAGGCCTTAGGACTAGAACATGTAGTATTGTGTACGAATCTTTATGTGCTTGCATGTTTATGTGATTTGATTGTATATGTATAGCGGGCGAGGCTCAGTGACAGGCGGGGCCTAGGATAGACAAATATGTATACCGAGCGGGGCCTGGTGCCGAACATTTTCCGATACCGAGCGGGGCCCGATGCAGGGGTGGGGGCCCAGTCAACTATATTTGGTATGTACTTGACCCGGTTGTTGCATGGTCCTTTTGGGTTGCCTTCACCAAAACAACTTGACTGGATGAATAATAGAGAAAGAGGTTATTATGTTTGATTAATATATTATATGAATAATATATTAAATGATAAATCATATTTTTTAATTAATATTGGTCAAGAATTAATTAGGAATTAATTTTGTGATCAAAAGATATTAATTAAAACCCAGGGGACTGATATTGTAATTATTGGATAGTTGCAACGTAGGGTAAGGAAACCCTAGAGATAGGGTGGACGAATTCTTGGGGATAAGGCCTTAAGAGTTCATCCAAGGTAGGGATTCCAAAAGATTCTTATGGGCTGCTTAGAGCCTAAGCAACCGGATAAGTGTTTGATTGAAACCCTAACTCCTCACCTATATAAGGACCCTCCTGGCTACCAAAATCGGCTACACATAACCCTATGAGTTCTAAGAGCCGTTTTTTAGCCTTCCCTTCTCTCTCTTGCCTTCTCCAGTTATTTTGGTATTTGTGATCTATTAGAGGCACAACATTTGAGGTGCTAAGGTTCTCAAAGGCTCAAGCTCTTCAAGCAACAATCAAAGGTAATGTTCTATCTAGTTTATTATATATGTTTTCGATTTTTATGATATGCTACATTAGGGTTTATGCAAGTCTTGGACAATTATGCATATACAGTTAGAAAAACATAGATCCAAACATTAGGGTTTGCATGAACACCATAGGAATGTTGTTTTGCTCAAAACCCATCAGTGGTATCAGAGTTTAAACCGTTTTTCTTTTGTATTTTATGCATATCTTAATCGTTCAAAGCAAAAGGTTTTTCGTTTTTTTTTGCTTCTGCTTGGTGACTGCGACGTGGCAAAGATTGCCACAACGTGGTAGCAGGTCTTAGTGCAAAATCTCAGGATTTTGGCCTATTTTGGATTGGGATAATTACCAAAAATGTTTTTGATTAATAAAATCCGATTTTTATTAAACTTAAATGATTATCCTTATCAAAATAATAGATAATTGCAAATTAATTAGATAATTATTGTCTTTATATGATAACCCTAATTATTTGAATTATTTGTTTTGCATTATCTTGCCTTGTAATTGGATTAAGTCAAAATTTAGATAATCACTAATTAATTGTTTAATTAAATTATTTGTAATTTGATCTAGTTAGTTTTGAAAAATTTCAAAACTTGCCCTCAAGTTTTGGAATTGAATTTTTTGATTAAAAGTTTAATTTTGAAATATTTAAATTCTAAACCCTAGAATTTTACAAGTTTAAAATTCAACCTTATACTATTATAACATTAAAAGATTAATAATATATGTATGTATAAGATTAAGCTAGTCTTACCGTTAGTAGACTTCATTCACGAAGTCGATCTATAAGGGGAGTATAAGGTTGCTGCTTATAAAATGGTAGTTTAATAAGTGTCCACTCTTACCCACCGCTTCCTTGATTGGTGGAGGGTCGTTAGCCGAACGGGTAGGATAAGGCAACTAATTCCTCATTAAAAGTATAATGATATATAAAGTAACTAAATGTTTTTATAAAAATTCACAATCTTAGTTACTTTAGGAAGAATGTGAAATGATGCTATTCCATGAAATTACACTTTGTATCCTTGCCAAGTCGTTAGTGGAGCGTGCGTGGATAACCGACACACTATATATGGACTAGCAATGGTGGTAAAGGGTGACTTGATGTTTATCATAGATTAATTGAGCGTGTGTGGTTAACTGACACATTGATTAGGTGGTAAATGACATCGAGGGTACCAAGTAATTTGCTTGGTTATTCACACCTTGTTTATGATCCTCGGTATCACAGTCACAAACTTGAAGGGCATATCGAGATTTAAACACGTCATTGAAAATTTCAATGAATCTCAAAAGATCTAGGAGTTTCAATACATTTAAAACTTAATTTCTTTTACATTTTTTTATGGTGGAAATTAGTGAATCGTCATTCACTTACCTTCAAATTATTTGCGATTTAGGTTACGACATCCCTTCTTCTAAGTTGTAAATAATGTTCATGGATCCTAGCCCTAATTTCTCATTTTGGGTGTTTAATTGGGGATTCTTATCTAATTAAACTTTGTCTCTTTTCTATTTCAGATGTCTACTTTTGAACAACAACGCTTCAAGCTCATTCTCACTCATGAACTTGTGTGGGAGGGTGATTTTCGATGGGACCAATTTCAATGATTGGATCCGCAACATCCACATGGTCACCCGCTACGAGGACAAGGAGTATGTTCTCGATAAGCAACTAAAAGAGGTAAATGCCAACACTGCTACTCCCGAAGAAATCGCTGCTTTCAAGGCTCACGAGCGAGATGCTACAAAAGTCCATTGCATCATGCTCGCGACCATGACCGCCGAACTCCAAAATTCCTACGAGGACTACTACCCCTACGAGATGCATCAATATTTGATGGATAGGTGCCATCAAAGCGCGAGACAGGAAAGGTACGAGATCATCGCTGCGATGATCACTACCAAAATAAAGGACGGAGAGTGTCACGGCCCACCTGTAGAAAATGCAGAGATACGTGGACCGCTTGTTGATGTTAAATGTTAACTTCGATGAGGAGCTGGCCATAGATATCATTCTTCACTCCTTACCTCCTTATTACAACTAGTTCCGCGTGAACTACCACATGAACAAGGAGGAGGTCACTCTAAGGAAGCTTCAAGGCCTGTTAAGGACTGCTGAGAGTAGTATGAAAGACAAATCCGTTGCATTAACTCCTACTACCGCCCCCGTCTTGGCAATTGGGCAAGGGAAGGGCAAGAAGAGGAAAGCTCCTTCTAAGAGCCACAAGGGAAAGTCCCATGATGACACCTCTTCTAGTTGAACCAAGGATGGTCCCGCTGCACCCTCCTCTAACTCGAAGGATGCAGGGTTCTACTACTGCTACGAGAAAGGGCATTGGAAACGAAGTTGCCCGAAGTACTTGCAAGATATCAAGGATAGGAAGATAAAGTCATCCTTCACAGGTATGTATATTATTAATTCTAACAACTCATCATATGCTATGTCTTGGGTCCTTGATACAGGGTGCGGTTGTCACATTTGTTCTGATTTGCAGGGCCTAAGAAGAAGTAGGGATGTGGAACATGGGAAGATAAACTTGATCATGTGGAATAGGAAAGCGTCACCTGTCACCAAGATTGGAGTTTACTCTTTAGTGCTTAGTAGTGAGTTAGGTTTAGATTTGAATAATTGTTGTTACTCGTCAGAAATGACACGAAACATTTTTTCTTTTCATGGTTTGTATAAACAATGTTTTAGATTTTCGTTTGATAATGAAAAAGGTTCTATTAATGCTTTCTTGAATGGTTCTTTCTATTTTGAATCATTGCCTTGTAATGAAATATATGAAACTGTGATGGTTGTAGACAACTTAGGAAATGATGTGTTGCATATCGATTCTTCCAATAGTTTGGAAAAAGCATGCTTGTGACATTGTCGTCTTGGACATGTCAACAAGAAGCGTATAGCCCAACTCCAAAAGGATGGAGTGTTGGAGTCATTCGACCTTAGGGATGATGACGTATGCGAGTCTTGTTTACTTGGAAAGATGACCAAGTCACCCTTCACTGGTACTTGTGAAAGGTGTGAGGGTTTATTGGATCTCATACACACCGATGTGTGTGGGCCCTTTAGATCCACCACAAGGGATGCAAGCCACTTCTATGTGACTTTTACCTATGATTATAATAGATATGGATATGTCTACTTAATCAAGCACAAGTCAGAAACCTTTGAAAAGTTCAAAGAGTTTAAGAATGAAGTGGAGAATCAGCTGGGCAGGAAAATCAAGATGCTTCGGTCAGACCAAGGAGGAGAGTACCTAAGTCTTGAGTTTCACGACTATCTAAAGGAACCTTATTGGATATGGTTCGTTCCATGATGAGTTGTGCTTCGTTACCTATCTCATTTTGGGGGTATGCCTTAGAGACTGCCGCCCATATGCTTAATCTAGTCCCGACTAAGAAGGTTACCAAAGCATCTCACGAGATGTGGACAGGGAAAGCTCCCTCGTTGGCACATATCAAGGTTTGGGGTTGCTAGAATTTCGTAAGACAAGAGAGTCACGACAAACTCGAATTTTGTTATGAGCGGTGTATTTTCATCGGCTACCCACATAAGTCCTTTGGATATCTCTTCTATAGAACGAGCGACAATGTTGTCTTTATTGCGAGGATAAGGGTTTTCCGAGAGCGAAAACTCATAAGCCAAGAGGACAGTGGGAGGCAAATTGATCTTGAAGAGCTTCAAGAATCAAGCGATGAAGGAACCTCTAATGTTGGCGCTCAACCCGAGGAGGAAACTCCGATTGAACCGATTGACGAGTCCCTACCTCTTAGACGTTCCAGTAGAGTTAGTGTTCCACCAGTGTTGTATGGTTTTCATATAAAAAGTGAGGGTGATACATTTATTAGTGATATTACACTAGTAAATTTGGATGAACCTAACAGCTACAAGGAAGCCATGGCAGACCTAGAGTCTGCGAAATGGAAAGAGGCTATGGACAACGAGATTCAGTCCATGTATGACAATCAAGTTTGGAACTTGGTTGACAATGTACCGGGTCATAAGATGGTCGGGTGCAAATGAATCTTCAAGAAGAAGACCGACATGGATGGAAAGTACACACTTATAAAGCACGATTGGTTGCGAAGGGCTTTACTCAAACTCCCTGAGTTGACTATGATGAGACCTTCTCACCAATAGCAAAGAAAAAGTCTATAAGGGTTATGCTAGCCATAGTTGCGCTTCATGATTATGAAATATGGAATATGGATGTTAAAACCGTTTTCCTTAATGGAAAGTTGGCTGAAGATGTTTACATGAGTCAGCCAGAGGGTTTTGTTGATGCAAAACACCCTAATAGAGTGTGTAAGCTTGAGAAATCCATTTATAGATTGAAATAGGCATCTCGCAGATGGAATCTTTGTTTCAATGAGAATGTCAAAGAGTTTGGTTTCATGTGAAGCGAGGATGAGTCCTATGTGTATGTCAAAGCCATTGGGAGTATAGTTAGCTTTCTCGTCTTGTATGTTGATGACATACTACTCATAGAAAACGACGTCCCAACCTTGCAGGAAGTTAAGTCCTGGCTTGGGAAGTGCTACGCTATGAAGGACCTCGGAGAAGCTGCCTATATTCTTAGGATAAGGATAGTGAGAAACAAGAGTAAAAGACTAATATGACTTAGTCAAAGTACTTACTTGGATAAAGTACTAAAGCTTTTTAGTATGGAGAATTCCAAGAAATGGGAGTTACCAATCCAAAGCTATACCAAATTGTGTAAGACTCAAAGTCCAAGTACCGAAGCCGAGATAGCAGAGATGAGCCGAGTACCTTATGCTTCCGTAGTTGGCTCGATCATGTATGCTATGACTTGTACTCGCCATGATGTGGCCTTCACTTTGAGTATGGTCAACAGATATCAAGGGAACCCTGGTAGAGCACATTGGACCGCAGTCAAGAATATTCTTAAGTACCTTCGGAGGACTAAGGAATGGTTTCTTATCCTCGGTGGGAGTGATGACTTGAGAGTGCGAGGGTATAGTGACGCTAGTTTTCAGACCGACCGAGACAACTTCCTCTCTCAGTTGGGCTGGGTCTTTACCCTCAATGGGGGAGTAGTGATTTGGAAAAGTTCCAAGAAGGAGACCGTAGCTGATTCAATGTGCGAATCAGAATGTATAGCAGCGAGCGAAGCGTCCAAGGATGCAATATGGTTGAAGAACTTCATTGGAGACCTTGGAGTTGTGCCAGCCATAAAGGAGCCTATGGAGATTTTCTGCGATAACGAAGGTGTGGTTGCCTTAACCAAGGAACCGAGGGATCATGGCAGATCCAAGCATATCGACATGAAATATCATTTCATTAGACATCGGGTAGAAGAGGGACTCCTCATAGTAAAGAGGGTATCGTCAGAAGAGAACCCAATAGATCCCCTTATGAAGGGACTGAGTAGAATTAAGCACTTGCAGTACACTAGGAGCATTGGGATGAAAGACGATATTAGTTTTAGTGATTAGATAGCCATAGAAACTTGTAATAGATAAATAGTAATTGACATTTTGATGATTATTACTATTATTTCATTTTGCGTGTTTTGACTTCCTAAATAATAAGATTATTTAAACTATCCACAGTCGCTCATACTTTGGAAGTAGGTATGAAAGAAGACCGTCATGAATTGGTTTGTAGATTGTATAAGTGTTTAGACATAGAAAAAGTTTGCTGCAACATTCATGAGTGCTCTTGAAATAAGATTTGAGTATTGGATTAAACCCGTGCTCACTTGAATTACTTCATGGAATTAATCACAAGTGATTGTGAGCATAATATCATATAGTCTTTAAACCTAGATATATGGTTTATTTTTTGCGAGTTGGTTGTGCATTGATAATGCGTAAACGCATCAGTAACTTGATGTTATAAAACGCATTGTTGTGTATGATTTGATGAGTAAATAGTAAATACATATAAGTCGAAGTTTATCTGTTCCTTTTATACTATGAGGGTAAAAGGGATATCTTGGGCCCCTTGATGATTTGGTTTGACTTATGTGTCGGACCCAATCAAGACTGAGTTGATGTGTTCAATTAAGTTCTATGTCAGATAAATTAGAGATCGAGAAACAAACTGCTGGACAATAACTATGACTATGTTCCATGTGATTGTCCACACGATATCTTGAGAACGGAGGACTATACGATCCCTTATCTAAAGGACGTGTCAGAGTTCGACAGCGGCTTTTGAGAGCAACGATTGCTAATCGAATTTTGAAGTCATACTTGCATCTATAGTTATTAGACTTATCCAAGTGGGAGACTGTTGGATTAGGTGTCTGAGCCCATAACTATATTTGGTATGTACTTGACTCGGTTGTAGCATGGTCCTTTTGGGTTGTCTTCACCAAAGCAACTTGACTGGATGAATAATAGAGAAAGAGGTTTTTATGGTTTATTAATATATTATATGAATAATATATTAAAGGAGAAATCATATTGTTTAATTAGTATTGATCAAGAATTAATTAGGAATTAATTTTGTGATCAAAAGATATTAATTAAAACCTAGGGGACTGATATTGTAATTATTGGATAGTTGCAACGTAGGGTACGGAAACTCTAGAGATAGGGTGGACGAATTCTTGGGGATAAGGCCTTAAGAATTCGTCCAAGGTATAGATTCCAGAAGATTTTTATGGGCTGCTTAGAGCCTAAGCAACCGGATAAGTGTTTGACTGAAACCCTAACTCCTCACACATATAAGGACCCTCCTGGCTACCACAGTTGGCTACACATAACCCTAAGAGTTCTAGGAGTCGTTTATTAGCCTTCCTCTCTCTCTTTTGCCTTCTCCAATTGTTTTGGTGTTTGTGATCTATTAGAGGCACAACATTTGAGGTGCTAAGGTTCTCAAAGGCTCAAGTTTTTCAAGAAACAATCAAAGGTAATGTTCTATCTGGTTTATTATATATGTTTTCGAATTTTATGATATGCTAGATTAGGGTTTATGCAAGTCTTGGACAATTATGCACATACAATTAGAAAAACATAGATCTAAGCATTAGGGTTTGCATGTACACCATATGAATGTTGTTTTGCTCAAAACCCATCAGTCGATGCTCACGATCATGATAGTTAGTACCCCAAAAGTATCATAACGGATTGCCATTGAACCAAAAACATGAGACTAGATTGCCCCTCTCGGCCCACAACTGATGACAGGTTTGCTCTTAAACCCACATCATAAGACTGGATTGCCCGTCCCGATCATTATCTTATGAATGGATTGCTCCCGGGGTTTTTTGGCTTACAACATAAAGCAATATCGCCTCAACTCCAGCATACTATGTCGACATATAAAAACAGATAAACAATAACCAGTAATACATGTAATCATACAGATTTACTAATCTATCAGGTCACTACAGTATACCAACATCCTACACACAAGGGTACATACTACAGTATAAAGTATAGTGAGAAAACTCACCTTGCAGTCTATAGGATATCAACACTGACCACAGATCCAATAATCAACACTACAGGTCACCTATACAGCAACCAGAGACCAAATCTCAAACCACTGCCCCAAACCCTAAATTGGACCAAAAGTCAAACTTGGTCGAAAGTCAATGGTCAATGGTCAAAGTCACTCAGCATGTCGCCACGACACGAACAAGCTTATGCCACATCGTGGGAACTGTAGGACAAAATAGTCGAGAATCTGCTAAACGCCACGACATGGAGACTAAACCTCCACGTTGTGGGAAGTGCCCATACCAACTTAATCCATTAAGCTCTTAATCCTATTCCCCACCCATTCATACTTTCCAAAACGCTTTCATACTCCCAAAAGATCATAAAAATCGCAACTTTATAGACATTCATGTCCAATGCATGTCTTTAGCTTAAGCTAGGTCAAAATGGTGTAAAATGGTGTCAAGGTCTCTCATGCAAGAGTTCAAAACTCTATCAAACTTCAGATCCAACACTTCCAACTACAAAGGGACTCTAGGGATCCATAAAGTTGGCAACTTTATGGAACCCCAACACGCCAACTAGCCTAAACATGGAGAAAAGCACAAGAAAACCTAGATCTAAGCACAAAGGATCATAAAGCATGGAACTTGAATACTTATAATGGTCAAGAGAGTGTGAGAGAAGATGGTGGTGAGGCTTGCAAGCTGAGATGATGCACTAATACTCTTTTTCTTCTTCTTCTTGGCTAGAAATCACCCAATAGGCTGCCACGCTGTAGCACCCACTTAACCTCTATGAATTCTTTAGCCAAGGCTACGTCATGGGAACTCATTCACCACATCGTGGGCACCAAAAATCCAAAACTTATATAATAAAACTTTTAAGAGGTACATACAAGAAACTTGGCGTTATACCCGATCTATGGTTCCCGGCTACTGATCTGGTTTTCGGTCTGTGCTTCTCGGTATGGAAAATTCAGAACCAGTGGAAAAGGATCTTGGTGGGGGTGAAGTTGATTTTCAATCACCATGAACAAAATCCAGATCTATTTCTCTAACATCAATAATGTTGGGTTAGGGATCCTCTCTCTCTCCCTCTCTGTGTTCTTTTTTTCCAATTTTTTTACTGATCATGCGATGGCAGTTGATGGAAAATGTGGTGGCAGTCGATGGAAATGGAGGTAGTTGATGGAAGTGGTGGTTAATGACGATTTTTTTGGTGGTCATGGTGATGGATTTGATGATTTTAGGATTTTTCGGGTTTGTATTAGGTTTGATTTTTCTAGAGTTCATTTTATGGTTTTTGATGGCTAGGTGGTTGTGACGAGTGGTGATTGACAGTGACTTGATGGTGGTAGTGATTAGATCGTGGGTTCCATGTGTCTATAAATCGCTTAATTTTTTTTAGTATCAATTAAAAATAATTAAATAAAGGGCAATATGGTTTTTTTAATGTAAGGACAAAAAGGTCACCAAATTAATCTTTTATTACTTGTAACATCAACATGCATGTGCTTGCACGAGAATTTTATTATGAAATGTTAGTTCATGCACCCAAATAATTAACATACATTAAATGATTAAATTCACGGTAGAATTTTATTATGAAATGTTAGTTCATTTCACTTCTTTTAGTTAACTTCACCTTGAGACCATGCTTCATCGAAAGTACCATAGAACCTGCAGGCAACACAGTATGATCTTCCACCAACTCAAAGTGGTAATGGTAAATGATTATGCTCGACACTATCTGTAGCTGAGTTAAAGCCATCTTCTTACCCACACAAGTTCTCGGACCAGAACTAAATGTAGTGAACTTGTAGGATGGTTCATGTTTGATTCCTCCTTTATGAGAAATCCACCTTTCTGGCTTAAACTCCATGCAGTCCTCACCCCATACTGATTTCATCCTTCCCATGCTATAGAAAGATATAATAATCTTGGTGTTTAGATCAACTTGGTGTCCACTTGGAAGGATGTCTTGTCGCAATGGAGATTTGTAGTTAAATGGAACAGGAGAAAATAGCCTTAAGGATTCACATAAAGCTCCATGAAGGTAAACCATTTTACCTAACTCTTCTGTGTTCCATCTTTGGCCCACTTTTCCCTCAAAATGTGTGTGAATCTCTTTAAGAATCTTACCCTCTACAGTTGGGTTTCTCGCAACGTTATAAAAGAACCAAGATAGAGCGCTGGCAGTGCTGTCTTTTCCAGCAGTCATCAGAGTGATTAATACGTCCCTTATAAATTTTGTGGGATGCACCGATGTGTCACTCTGAATATCTTTTAACTCTCTCATGAGAGCTGTAAAAAATTTGAATTTTCCTTCTTGTTGTTCGCCATTGATCATGTTATCGTAATCATTTTGATTTTGAGCTATGCACTTGTATACAAAATTATTAAGAGTATAACCTGCGCTGTTCAACTTACTTTCTTTCCCCACCCTCAGAATTAGTTGTTGCAGTTTCCAAAGGCTTTGGGGTATAACAACCCTTCGAATTAAAGCTTCTTCACCTTTTGTGAAGGCCTTCAGACATGGGTTGTAAGGAAAATCAAGAGACAAGTATTCGGGGTCGTTATCAAGTAGTACCTTGGACATGGTGTCGAAAGTGAACCTCTGAAATATATCTTGCAAATCCACCTCGGTATGATGTTCAGAAATGGATTCAAGTATCGGTAGAAGCCCGTTTTCCACTTTATTCCAGACAACTGTTTCTAACATACCCTGAAAACAGGCATGCTTTAGTGCGGAAATGGTGACCTTGTGGTTGATCTCCCATAACTTGCCATCAGAAGTGATGAGTCCATCTCCCAGGAATCTAAAGATGTTGCGAAATGTGTCACCTCTGGGATAATTACTGAAGTTTTTGGTTAGAACATGGTGGACGTCTAAAGGATTGGTGATTAAGAGAGGGTTCATGTTGGCAAACCAAGGGCCTTTCCCCTTGAAGGTACCACCACTGTGTAGCAACAATTCGGTGGCATAATCATAGATTCGGTGGGAGTTTATAAGCATACTTGGAGTCATACCAAGAATTGGCCAATTTGTAGGAATACCACTTCTCTGGTTTTGATATTGTCTGTATAGAAGAATTAATATTAGAAGTGGCATCATGAGAATAAAAAATATAGAGAAAATTGTCGAGTATTTAAGGATACTGATAGCCATGGGGAGGAAATTAGAGGAGAGTGAGTGATAAGTTTAATTTTGTAATTGCGGTTTATGCTAGTTGATCCCATAAATAGGCTCACAAATTTACTTTGGGTATGACGAATTTACTATACATAATTACATATCCGTCCTTAACATCTATGCTATCTCATCCTTTTTATTTATTTATTTATTTATTATTTATTATTATTATTATTAGTATAATATATATAATATTAATTATAATAATATTTTTATTAATCAATTTTTTGAACAGCAATTTTAACATGTTATATTTATAACAATAAAGTTTTATATGACATATACTTCCTTTATATGTTTTTTCCAAACAGAAATAATTAAAACAATTGTCTTTTATTATTTTCTTAAACACAAATTAATAAAAATTAATTTTTATTCTTTTAGTTGAAAACTTAAATTGCAAGGAAGACAAAGCCGTTCCAAAAGAATTGAAAAGAAAGTTAAGAGAATTTAAGTTGTAAAACCATAAAAATCAGAAGACAAAATCATGTCAAACAAAAATAATTAAAAGTGTATTATGTACAACACGTACATAAAACTAAGTAAGTTTTTTATTATTAACAAATGGATATTCAAATAATCAAAAACGTATTACACATGACCTGAATCACACGTAGAAAACGTGGATAAAAATAAACACGGAAACGTAAAAAAATTACCTAGATACGTAGACAAACTCTATTTCGTACCGACACGTACATAAAATAGCAAATATACTTTTAAATTAAATAACAAAAGTTCTAAATTTTCGTAGAAACGTTAATCACCTCCGATTTGTACACACACACACACACACACACACACACATATATATATATATATATATATATATATATATATATATATATATATATTAAAATTCTCCTACCCTTAGCTACATTAACTTTGCTAAGGATTTGGCAAAAATGGTATTTCCTTTATATTTAATTGTGTCTCATTCTAGCTTTGCTAAGGATTTGACAAAAATGGTCCTTCCTTTATATATACATACTTTTTGTCAAATTTGTCCCTTATTCTTTAGTCATTTTGACATCTTTTGTCTTTGCAATCAAAATTTTTACATTTTTTAGAAACCTTTTAACATTCAAAGTTTGGCCACAAAACTTTAAGGAATTGACAACTTTGGCCACTTTTCTAATTTCAACCCTTTAATTCTTTAGTCATTTTGACATTTTTGGTCATTACAGTCTAAACTTTTATATTTTTTCATAAAAAACACAAAAAACGGTCCGGGGCAAAGTCCGGATTTGTCATCATATTTAACTTTTTTTGTTTTTTCCTGTCCGTTGCACTTTCTATCGGCTCTTATTTTCTTCTTTTGGTATATTTTTATATATTGGTCCGCATATTTATTTTTTTGTTTTTTTTCCTGCCTCTATCTATACGTCTTCGTCTGTGAAAATTAGGGGTCAAATTATCCCACCTGCATCTTTTAACAAAAACAACACTCAAATCAGACGCACACGACCCATGCGGAGCATGGGCAACATATCTAGTTATAATTATTACGAGGGTAAACACGAAAGTTTAAAAATATGAGGGGCACTACAAGAAATGTTAGCATTTATGACGACACCTTTAGTGGCAACAACACCATTAGCGGTGATATGTAAACGTTGTGTCTACATGTTGTCACTAATGGTAGTACTGCCACTAAAGGTGTCGTCGTTGAAGGTTATACATGGAAAACCCTGTGACCATTCGGTTGAAGACCCTAATCGTTGATTAGATTCATCAATCCAACGACTAGAATCTTGTCTCGTATGTTGGATTTTTTTGGCGACTACAATAACGGCGACATTGTAGCCGCTAATACTCTGAAAATAAATCCCGTCATAAATTCCCTCAAAGATCATTAACATGTCACCGCAAGCACCAACTTGACGCCGCTAAAGGTATAAGCCATTTAGGTTGTCGTCTTCCTAGAACTGGGTATACCCCATCTCCGGTGATTTCATTTGATAATCAACCCTTAACATTGCGGAATTTGTTCGAGGGTCACCAATATTAGCCACTGGCGTCACCAGCCTCCAACCCCAATTACCGTCGATGACTCTTTTATTTACTGCCACTTACCATCGATTACCTAGGAGATGCCTAGGGATGAGCAAAAGGACGAAACCGTCCGGAACCGGCCCGAACCGGACCCGACCCAGGAACCGGCTTCGGCCAAAATCAAGAACCGAACTGGCCCGGCGGTTCTACCGGTTCCCGGTTCCTACTGGTTCTTGTCGTGTCTTCAAATATTGGAACCGGTCCTCGAAAAATAGCATCATACGGTTCCGGTTTTTGCCGGTGCTACCGGTTCCGGTTATATCGGTTCCAGTTCCTACCGGTTCTCGGTTCCAAAAATCCACAAAAATAACGTCCTGGTCCCGGCCTGACCGATTCCAACGGGTTCCGGTTTCGGTGCCGGTACCGGTTTCGGCCGGTTCCCCGGTCCATATGCTCATCCCTAGAGATGTCATTGCCACCTGTGTTCTCCTTCAACCAAGCCTACGAACACCACTAGCATCAACTGCCTCCCACCTGCTTGCTGTCATCTCCGATTTCTACAGCCTCTCCATGAACAACCTCCGATCACCCCTGCCACTGCCATAAACCACCTCCGGCCACGGTCTGCCACCTGCAACCTCCTTCTCCGGTTCTGATTTTTCCTTAAAATCTACTGATATGTCTTAATATGCTTAATTGGAAAGTGCATAACCAAGAGACGCTTCTAGTGCTAAATGATTTGTTAAGAACTTAATTGATAAGTTTAGTTAATTGTTAAATTATATATATATATATATATATATATATATATATATATATATATATATTATATATATATATATATATATATATATATATATATATATATATATATATATATATATATCCTTCTCCGGTTCTGATTTTTCCTTAAAATCTACTGATATGTCTTAATATGCTTAATTGGAAAGTGCATAACCAAGAGACGCTTCTAGTGCTAAATGATTTGTTAAGAACTTAATTGATAAGTTTAGTTAATTGTTAAATTATATATATATATATATATATATATATATATATATATATATATATATATATATATATATTTATATATATATATATATATATATATATATATATATATATGTGGTAAGAATTTTTTTTTTGTAGGAAGGTAAGAAGTTTTTTTCTACATATTTTTTTGACGAACAAAACAAATGAATCACTAGATGAATCAAAAGTAACATTATTCACAAAAAAAAAATTCTCAAAAAAACATCTCGATGATTCATTTATACAATGATTTTGTTGTTATTCACTAAAATTGTTATAAAAGTGAATTTTTTCTTAATTTACTTAAAAATAAATTATGAATTTTTTTTTTGGAATTTTTTTCTTGTGAATCATCTAAATTTTGAATCATCTAATGATTCATTTTGTTTGTTCGCTAAAATATTATGTAGAAAAAAAACTTATTTATCTTCCTACAAAAAAATTTCTTCTTATTTGATATATATATATATATATATATATATATATATATATATATATATATATATATATATATATATGATGTGTTTGGAAAATGATTAATGAGAAATTGTTATGGATTTGATTTGTTAGTATGCTTATAAACGACTTGTTAAGAACTAGTGCTTCATCCCAGTTACAATCACAGTCACAAGTACCGTAATAAACTCAGGTACTTATTAAATTGTTAAGGGCTTAATACATTTGTTATGAAATTGGTATTTTGAAACCTTGCTATATTGTTAAGGACTTAATGCATTTTATTGTGAATTATGGTAGTTTGGTACTTTGTTAATCTGTTAAGGACTTAATGCATTTGTTATGAATTCGATAGTTTTGGTGCTTTTTTAAATTATTAAGGACTTAATTGATTTGTTATGATGAAAATACCACTTTCCCCACTCTCGAACAACAATGTATCTTACTTCTATATGAAGAACCCTCTCCCTGAAATCCCAAATATCGTATTTTCTCCTGTCTTCTCTCCTTGTATGTGAGTTTTGATCGATCATGTTTATTTTCCCTTATGCTTATAAATCACCATGGTTGCAGAAGTCGAGATTAATCGGCGATTAATCGTGGATTAATCGCTTGGCGTTCTCCAACCGTCGAGGATTAGGGCATTAATCGGAAATTTAGGATTAATCGGATTTGACGAGATTAATCGGCCTTGGCGGGATTAATCGGTCAAAAAAAGTCAACAAAAGTCAAAAAGTAAAAAAAAAAGGTCAAAAAAATTTTAAAAAATTCAAAAAAGCAACTTTTTTTACTCCAAAATTTTCAAATTTTCAAAATTTAAAATATTATAACAAAATGTTCATGTTTTCCTATTTCCAAATTTCCCAATTACACTTATTTTCTAATTTTGAAATACTTGTTTTTCTTAAGATATATTAATATTTAATTAATTTTAATATTTTATTAATAATCTATGGTCTCCGATTAATCCTCGATTAATCCCTGTCAAGACCGATTAATCCCTTAACACCAGTCGACCGTCGAGCTACCGTCAAACGATTTTTACAACCTTGCAAATCACATGTCTATGTATATAATTATTAAACAAAGACGCCTGATTATGTGTTCATTCTTTAGTTTTGGTTTGACTAATCTTGAGTTGCTAAGCTTCCTTTAATTGTTTCCTTATGGTTTGCTTTACCCCTATGTTGACTTTCATGATAGATTTTGTGAAAATCTCATCATAGTTATTGGCTATTTACCTTGTACTTTGCTCAGATGTGAAAGTTATAGTATTTGGGGAACATGTTTTTCCTTTTTGTCAATTAGATAACGTTTATAGTGCAAAATTTTAGATTGATACTGAAATTTTTGATCTTTTAGATTTTTTTTTCACTTTGCTGCTAGTTGTATAAGAACCAGCCATTTGATCATCAATATCATAGGTTCTTGCTTGTGTGAACATTTGTTTTATAAAGGCAAACATGTAAATACTAATGTATTTACGCAAATTATTATTATTACTTTCTTGTTTTGCTATAGGTATAATGATTAAATTGTTTGAAGGTAAGGAGAAACAAAGGGAACTTGCAGAAAATTCTAATGGCACACCACCTGTTAAGAAGCAAAGTGCAAGCGACTTGCATCTTCACATTTTAATGTTTGATTTGGATTTGTGTTTATTTTGGGATTTATATGATGTTTATATTTTTTTGGATAAATTACATTAATGGCCCCTGTGGTTTAGGTTAATTTGTGCGTTTGGTCCCTAATTAATTGTTTAACTCGTATCGTCCATATAGTTTGATTTTGTTACGTTGTTGGTCCCTTATGGACTTAAAATGACTAATATACCCTTATTTTATTACTTTAATTGTTTATTTAATGTGAACTTATTACAATAAATTGTTTAATATATGTGGGTCCCATTCACCCACCCATACCTTCCATCAGTCTCCTCTCAACCCCTCTTTACCTTACATATCTGATGTTTATTTCTCTTATAACGGGTTCAAGAAAGTACACCAACAAACTTGAAATTTTCGGTATCCTCTACCACCACCGGCCCTTAAATTTTCAATGTCCTCCACCACCACCACCACCTTACCTTACCTTACCTGCTATTAGTTACCAGAGCCAAAACCAAACCTTTATCCTACCTTGACCTCGCCTCTTTCCCTCCATTACCGTCTAGTCATCGTTGGTGAGCCCTCCGATAAAGCCCACAGTTTACCACCATAACCACATCCCTTAAATCCGTAAAAGGAAATGTGGAAGCATCGTTGGTTTGCATCTAAATGTAGATCATCATCTACAGTCGTTGATTGCATCTGACACATCGGAGCGCCACTAATCTACATCTAAAGGTGTGATCCATGGCCGATATGCATATAAACTCACATTTTAGGTTGTATTTCTCTCTTATTCACCTATTATCATCGACCCTCTAAAAGGCTAACCACCATCATCGGGAATGACAACGATGATGTCTTTGATCCCTTGCTTCCACTACCTACGACGTTTTCGTGAAAGGGTGGTGGCGTCGGCGACCATCTTCTTACCCACCGCTAGTTCTCGAGTCTCCTTCCGACGGACTTGATTTCTTGCATCTTACACTTTAATTTCTTACCTTATCGTTCTTCATGATATGGTAGGTTTAGGTTGCAGGGAAGCGATTTGATTGTTTGATGATGGTGATTTATGAGTTTCGATCTATTTTTTAAGCAAAGAATCAGATACAGATTTTGTTTATTTCCATTCTCATAATTGATTTTGAGTTTTGGATTTCAGAACTAAGGTTAGTAATTGTTTTCTTTTTAGGTAAATCGATATAATTTTGAAGTTTGTATTGGTGGTGGGTGGTTGCAGGAGTTGAGTCGATACAAGAAAAAAATTAGGTGCTCTTTAGCGTTTGAACTCTAATAGAATAAAAATAGTAGGACCAACAACGCAACAACATTAAACTATAAGGATGATCCGAGTTAAAAAATAAGTTAGGGACCGAATGCACAAACTACTCTAAACTATAGAGACCATTGGTGTAATTTATTCTATTCTTTTATAATTATTTAAAAAATTGGTTTAGTTATTTTCCAATTCATAAACCTTTAATTCAGTAGAAAAATACATAATGATAAAGTGGGGTCACTTTATCATTCAACACAATAATTAAAATGTCTAATAAAAAATTATATTTTCATTCATAGGCAGATGAATCCATAGCTTCTTAAAAACCAGATTTTAATAATTAAGATCTTACCAATCAATCTCTAAGAACTAATATGTTAATTTTAAAGGCATAAGGACCAAAGTTGTTGCACATCGTAACCATAAGGACTAGTAGTACCAACTTTCGAAAAATTGCATTGTAACTAAAAAAATGTATTAATGACCGGTTCAATTCTATAATTTATTCTTATTTAAATTATTATATATATTAAAAAAACAAAAGTTCTTAGCAACAGTACACATTATATTTTTCACGTATTTATCACAAAAGTTTTTATTTGAGATTTTGGCCACAAAATGGCTTGGAATAGTATAGTTTTTTTTGTTTCATACTTTTGGCATAAGAGTTTTCTATTTTAGATTTTGGCTATAATATTTTCCTATGTTGGCACTTTTCACCCCGACTTTGTATAAGGACATTTTCAACCCTTTTATTTTGTATAATATCACGTTCACCCCGTCAAAATTAGACAATAACATTTTTCACAATTTTACCTTTCGTATATCATTTTGTAAGAACTAACACTGCTCCTCTACCGTATATTTTCTTTTTAAAACATGCGTACATGTATAAAATAAAATTAACAATAAATCATATTACACCCCGTGCAAACCGTACACATAGTAAACAAGCAAAACCTCACATGCGTCCCCCGAAGCGAGGATGGAGAAATTTCTAGTTATTATTATAAATAATTTTAATAAAATATTAAATAATAATATATAATTAACAAGACATAAAAATATAATATGTAAATAAATCAAAACAAAAATAAATAAAAAGGTAATCAAGGAGTGATAAACAAGACGTGATATCAAATGAAGTGATTAATGATAAAAAAAGAATGTCTTGCATCGTTCGAGTATTATTTGTACTTGTACTTCTTTAATTTGATAGTTTGTCCTATTTGATTGCCTTTTTTATAAATACATCTCCTCATCCCACGATTTGTCATTTTATGAGTACATCTCATAAAGAATGATAAAAGAATATGTGATATCACATGATCATTTAATGCTTACGTCTCGTCATCCTATAATTTATATATGTATTTTTTTATATAAAACTAAAAGGAGTGAGAGGTGCTAAGCTAGGCTACAACCCTCGTTATTAGGGTTGTAAACGAACCAAACGAACGAGAACAAGGTCTTGTTCATGTTCGTCCGTTTAAGTTAACCAAACAATAAATAAACACGAACAGATAAACGAACGATATTTTCTTGTTCATGTTCGTTCGTTTAACAAATTACTTTGTTCATGTTTGGTCGTTTATGTTCGTGAACATGCTAAAGGAACATAAACGAACAAACATAAATGAACAAAGATAAAAAAAAACACAATTAAACATATATGAACATAAACGAACATATAATATAGCAATATTATTAAAAAAACTGAATATAAATGAATTTAAATAAACTTACACGAACGAACATAAACAAACGTAAACGAACATTATAAACGAATGCTTACGAACATAAATGAACGAACGAGACCATTGTTCATATTTGTTCATATAACTAAATGAACGATAATTTTTGTTCATGTTCGTTCATTTATTAAATAAATGAACATAACTGAACTTCCCGCCGAACAGTTCATGAACGGTTCATCAAACGTTCAGTTCGTTTACAACCCTACTCGCTATGAACGCATTGGCTCTAGCCACCCTGACTTATCGACCCACCAACGAAAAGAGAGAAGAAGAGAAACTGGGTGCAACTTCGACGAGTCGTTTGACCATGCATTCAAACCACTTTGACCACAATCTTTTTTATAAAATCTATCCCATTTTTAAGAAAAAAACTAGATGTTTATTTATTTATTTATAAAATTTAATTTTTCAAACCTTCATTCAACCATTATAAATACACACATAAACCTTTACATTTCACCATACACAATCTTGTTATTTCTCTCAAAACATTCATCAATCTTTCAAACATAACATGTATTCACCTAGTCAAACCAAAACCCCAAAAGAAACAAGAAAAAAATCTTCAAACCCCAACAACACGTCTTCACCAAACCCTTAACCACTGATGTGTTATGATGTGTTATTGACCATTATTCGATTAACCTATCTTGTCACCTGCAATTTTATGTATCTTTTAGGGTAGTTTTTATTAGCATTTTGCATCATATTTTACACATTCGCATAATGTTCAACTCGTGTTTATTGTAACATCCCAAGTCAGAATCAAGGGTTCAGGGGGTAAAGTGTAAGTTTGGAAAAGAGGAACTCGACGAGTGGGAGCTTCAACTCGTCGAGTCTAAGCATGTGTCGGGCACATGTTAAGTGACCGGACTCGCCGAGTCGGAGGCTGGACTCGACGAGTCCGTACTGGAATGAGAAACCCTAATTCCTAGGGTTTGCACCCTATTTAAGGAGCCTTAAGCCCCCATTTCTACCCCTTATTACTCCCCTGAGAATCAGCAGCCCTAAAATCATAAGTGAGAGCCTTGGGAGCATTTTGGAGCTTAGATAAGTGGATTTAGGAAGGAAGTCTTGAAGATTAAGAAGCTTGGATCAAGGAGGCTTGCGGAGATTTGGTTTACTCTTCAGTTGGAGGTTGTTTTGAGGTAAGGATTCGTCAGCTTGGCTTTATTCCTTCTAGATCCACCTTTCATGGAGCTTTAGGGTTTGTTTGGAGGAATTTATGATGAGATCTTGATGCATGAGCTAGATCTGGAGTTGAAACTCCAGATCTGAGTTCTATATGGATTCTATGTGAAGAAAGCCCTTTGTTTAGCTATGCAAAAGCCAACCATAATGAGTTAAGTTCCATTATAGCTTGGTTTTTGGTTAATGGGTTATGGAAGCATGTAAAGGTAGCAACTTTATGTTGCTAATGAACCATAGGGACCCTGATCTATTGTTTGGAGCAAAGGAGAAGCTCTATAATTTTAGATTATGGAATAACCCGTGTGAACTCGACGAGTCTGGGAGAGGACTCGGCGAGTCAGATAGGGTTTGGTCTGATTAGTCCCGTGTGGACTCGGCGAGTTGGAAGAACAACTCGTCGAGTATGTTGATGATTGCCTTGGACTCGGCGAGTCTGGTCGTGGAACCCTAGCCTTTTATGGTTGAGTTGTGAATCGGTGAGTCGAGGGATGACTCGGTGAGTTGAGCAGGATGGGACTCAAAGATTGTTGGACTCGGCAAGTTGGGTCGTGATTGGGAGTTTATGAGAAAAGGAACTCGACGAGTCGATGGGTTGACTCGGCGAGTAGGGTCAACCAGGAAGGTTGACTTTGACTGAGGACTTTGACTTTGACCAAGGGTTGACCAGTTGACTTCCGGGGGTATTTTGGTATTTATTGGTATTTATTGGTTTTGGTTATTTGGTAATGTTCAGTGGTGTAGTTCATGTCGGTGGTCGAAGCAGCGTGATCTTATTCTTCAGTCGGCAGTTGCAGGTGAGTTATCCTCACTATACTGACAGGGTCTACGACACCAAGGCCGGCCCTCTATCGGATGGAAATCCGGGTATTACTGTTATGTTATTGCTTTGCTATGTTTGCATCCTGATAGTTATGATGGTATATGTTAGAGACCTGGTTAATGTCGGTCTCCTGATAGTTAGGGTGGTATATGTGTGACCGGAAGGTCTTATGTGCTATGAAGAGTATGAGACATGTTGTTAGATGTTATGAGAGTTGTATGTGTTATGTTACGATATGAGCAGTATGTTATGGACCGGAAGGTCATCATGTTATGAAGGTCTTATGTGCTATGAATAGTATGAGATATATGTTGTTAGATGATATGAGAGTTGTATGTGTTATGTTACGATATGAGCAGTATGTTATGGACCGGAAGGTCATCATGTTATATGTGGTTATGTAATATGTATGTGCTATGTATGTTATGTATGATAAGGACCGGAAGGTTAATATGATATTTATGTATGTGCTATGTATGCTACGTATGGTAAGGACCGGAAGGTCAAGATGATATGGACTGGAAGGTCAACAGAGTATGGACCGGAAGGTCAACAGAGTTATGGGATGGAAATCCCCTAAGACATTCGGATCGGAAGATCCCATGGATTTATGGCCTGGAAGGGCGTATGTGCTGTTATGGTCTGGAAGGGTGTATGTGTTGTTATGGCATGGAAGGGCGTATGTGCTGTATGTAGTATTTTGGGGGTAACTCACTAAGCTTTCGGGCTTACAGTTTCAGTGTATTGTTTCAGGTACTTCAGGAGATCATGGCAAGGCGAAGGCGTGATCGTACCGCTCCTCAATTTTATGTTGATGTTTCTGGGATACTTTGATAATAAATGAATTGAAAAGCTTTTTCTAAAACTTAATGAATATGGTTGTTTTTCAAAAGTTTAAATTGGTTGTAAATTTTTCGGTGTTACATTTATCATAAGAATTCCCGTACTGCTCATGTTTTTGTGTCATTTTCATAGAATTTAAGTGGGGCAGTACTTTGGGAGTAGATTTAATGCATATGTGGAGCTTAAATAGAGTTGGAACCGAAGAAAGATGCTGAGAAATGACTTTGATTGCTTAAAATGAAGAATATGAGTGAATCACGCTGAAAAGCTAAAAATGCGATCACATTTTATCAAATCTGCGATTGCATAAATGTGTCGAGGTTTGGTATGGTCAAAAAATACAATATGAAGAAAAAAAATGGAATAATGTGATCGCATTTTCATGTTGAAGTCTCCAAATGATCAAAAATAGCATCATACTTCATTAAACGACAATCCGAGAAAAAATGGCCAAAAATGCGATCACACTTTTGGATATATGCGATCATGGAATTGTTTTTCTTCATCTGGAAGCTTCTGCTTTGCATATAAATACAACTCCTCTTATCAGATTGAAGCCGAGCCGATACCTGAAACTCCAGGCGATGGAAAATACGATTTATGAGGCAATTTCTCTATGATTTTAGGAATTTCTTAATGATTGTGTATTTTTAATGCACTATTTTTTTATTTATAAAGTCTTATCTAATCTCAACTAGTCTTAAACACAAATAGGCAGTGTACATAATTGTGAAGTAATATAGTTTAAGGTAAGAAGGGAACTGATGGCTTAGACCAAATAATTCAAATGTGAATTAAATTAATAACAGTAAAGTAAAAGTTGGTTTTTGTGTAAGCTAAATTAAACTAATGCTCAATTAATCAACGAAACTAAAGAACTAAATGGAAACAATAAATAAGAAGCACTTCTACTAGAATACGAACCCCCCATGTTTTTATGTTTGATTTATTAGAATTGCAATAGATTAATGAATTGATTACCGAATTATAATATGACTAGTTATCTTGATCAGATTTCCTAGTACTAATAATTAATGAACAACTAACACAATGATCATGCAATTAGTGGCACATAATTAATTAAATATATTCAAACTATGAACGATATGATCTAGTGATTTCTTGTCAGTGATCATGAAAATCAATCTAAGCATAGCATGGATACCTAATACTCTCTAAGACAATCAAAGTCACTGATTAATATTATCTAACCTTAGGCTTATGATCAAAGTCCTAGTCATACAAACCTAATGATCATAGATTCATATGATTCAAGTACATCAAGATAGAATGATCATCTAATCCTAATAATACTCATCAATAAACAACAAAAATAATAACTTTAACATGAAAGGTAAAGCAATCAATTGAACACAAGTAAAAACCAGATTCAATTAATCCTACTAATGAAATCAAAACATATTAACAAAGGTTCATCAATATCTAATGAAAGTAAAGGTTTTTACACCATATTCAGTAAACTAAAGACAGAAAAACATCACTAAACGATTGCGAGATACAATCATCAAGAAAACCCGAAGTGAAATCTCGATGTAATAACACTTTAATCTTCAAATCCTTGCTCCTATTAGCTCTCGAGCTTGGAATCCAACCCCAATGGATTCTTGGAAGGGTTTTTCTTCGTCAATAATCGCAACCCTAAGGCCTCTACCTTTTGGAATCGACCTAATGTCCGAAATATTTATAATTACCAAAATCTGGTCACTATGTCGTGATTGACATCCATCATGTTGTGGTCCTCAATTTTATCCCATATTCTCCAAGTCAGCGTCAACGATCGCGAAGATTCTATTCACCACGTCGTGGCGGTGATCACCACGTCGTGGTCTTTGGGAATCCGCATTTTCTCAAAACACTAAAGTCGTCCGAAATTTTGTTTAGTTTTTAGATCATTTTGAATCTCTTCAATCAGAGTTATGAGTCATGAGATATGGCCAAAACATTGATGAGAGGTCAAGCTGCCAGCAACATCCTTTTTTGTGTCTTTTTCAACTCAGTTCTCTTCCTTTTGCATCCCAACTCCCGTTTTAACTGTAATTGAACATTTTCAAGTATATTAAGTATCATATATCTAAAAATATAATATTCTAATCAAATATATTAAGATAATGTCCTAAAATATATAGTTAAATATTATCATATCACTTAAGATCTAAAGACTATGGATTGTATCTCTCCGTTAGTTTAGTAAGAATTAGTATTTTAATTTCTCTTTTTACTGTTCTAGACTTTGATTCTAGCCATGTCTAGATAAATCCCTAGTTTTCATTTATGCAATAGATTAGTACTTTTCATGTAATCGGTTATCAGATTTGGTTTTCATTGTGTGTTTCTATCTAGTTGTTTCAGTTTTGAGCTTAATGAATGTTTGATTTTAATTCTTGTTAGTCTAATCACCTATATAGGGTTTAATCATTCTAGTTAATAAGTTAATAGAATCCATAATTGTTCTTGTCAACTGGTAGTAAGTAACAAGTATCAGATTGGTACCATGTTAGAGATTTAACTCTAATATAAACTGAAATTTCATACCTTTAAGCTTCCGAGCTTGTGAGAAGTATTGGTGTAACACCTTAAATTTCAATCCAAAATTTTCAGTTAAAAATTTAAGTGCTTATTCAAATCACAACCACAAAATCTTAGATAAGACTATTTAATCTTAAAACATTTATCAAAGTATCGTCAAAATTTATCACGTACACAAGTCTCCCACTGATGTGATGCAATCGAGTCGTGCCCCTCCTTTAATATAAGAAAACCTAAAATCATTAAACCACAAATTGTAAGCACAAAGATTAGTGAGTTCGCCAAAATACCACACACAACTCATCACAAATAAACAACTATGGGTTGTCAGCAACCCTGGAGACTACCCGAAGTCTCAGTGGGCAAACAGCACGCCCTATGGGTTATCAGCAACCCTGGAGACTACCTGAAGTCTCAACACATATAATATCACACATCATAGTAACAACAATAAGACACAACTGGTCAACACGAATATACTACCACACATGCAAGCATATATGAGTCATAAGGACAGTAAGCATCCTACACACACAATTTAGTGGGCCGACATTGGTGCCTTCGACCCACAAACACAGTGAGAAGACTCACCTTAATCAAAGAACTCTGAAACACTATGATCCGATACCTTTTATGCACTTTTTGCACCCGCGAATCCACTAACTCTAGAACCAGATAAAATCTTAATTAATAGCCCCAAATCCTCAAGTTTGACCCAAGGTCAAACTTAGTCAAAAAGTCAACGGTCAATGGAAGTCAAAGTCTACAAGTCAAGAAGTCGAACTTCAGGTTGAGTATTCCCAATGTACTCAGCTCGTACGCATGGTATACTCACCATCTAGAAGCGGGACTCCACACGAGTATGCGCAACGTACTCAAAGGTACGTCCAACGTACTCGGTCATATGGCATTTTTCCATTAAGGGCTTATTCTCTTAAGTCCTTCCATCCAACCCTCAAATCTAGACCTATAACATCATTCTAAGTCGTAAAGTTCCCACCTTTATGACTTCCCATGCCTAGAAAAGGTCCAAAAGCCAAAACCCTAACTTATTAATCCATTTAGACATCATAACTCTTGCATGGAAGGGATAAATGGACCAAAATCACATTTTTATGGTTCCTTATAGCTCCATAATGGATAAAGTTTCCAACTTTATCCATTAGAATGGTCCAAACCACCAAGATCTAGTTTTTAGGTCTCAAAGGGACCAAAAGTGCATCCTTTTCAGCTTAATCCATTAAGTCTAAGCCTCCAACCTTTAGATCTGAACCAATATGATGTTTAGATGGATAAAGTTTCTAACTTTATACATTACAAGGTTACAAACTTCCAAGACCTAAAATTTATGCACTAAAGTGACCAAAAGCTCATAACATCCAAAACTAGCTAGATCTAACAAATGCATCATCAACATTCAAGCTTTATACCTCCAGAAGAAAGATCAATGTGAACAATGTTTGGATCTGCAAGCTCCAAAGCAACCAACACTTCTCCAATGAGTTAAGATGCACCAAGCACACTTCGAAGCACTAAAAAACATCTTATTTGGCTCACAAGGCTCAAACTAGAGTTAGGGTTTCATGGGAGGACGTTGGAGAGGTGGAAGTTGAGAATGGTAAGGGTTTGGGTTCTGATCGCGTATGCCCAACATACTCCTAGTACACCCATCGTACCAAGTTGATCCCCTGCGATCCTCCTTGCCTAATATACCCAACGTATGTGGCTTAACCCAAAACCTTCCTAACTTCAAATGATCATAACTTCTTCGTTTTAGCTCCGATTTCAACGATCTTTATATCCACGGAAAGGTATTGAAGAGCTCCACAATATTATATAGATTAGGGATAAGCGTAGGCGGGTACCTGCCCTAATTATCTGGAACCGGAACCAGCAGTTCCTAAAAGTTCGGAACCAGAACCGAAACCGACGGGTAGCGGTTCAATACTGGGTACCCGGTTCATTAAATTTGTTGAATTTTTAAAACTTATAAAAGTATATATATTCTAAACTTACAAGAAATTATCGATAACATCAATATGTAATTCGCAACGTGTTAAACTTGACGAAAAAATGTGTGAATGTTTGTTAAAACCTTTAAAGGTCAAAACAATTTATTCAAAATTCTACAATTTAAAATGATGTTATTCAAGATACCATATAAATTATGTGATTGTGATATTGAATGCTTCAATTCTCATGTAAAGGGTTTGAAAATGTTGTCTATATTTTAATGATGATATCTTAACTACCTAATTGTTCACTACAATCAAGAATTAGATAGTTATATACTATTAAGACATTAACTTGGAAATGGATTCAAGCAATACTAATGTAGGCATTGGAAATCACAAAAATATTAATATGGCAAGATTTCCATACATGAGATGATAACTAGTTTAGATTTAATATGATGATGGACTCATGGTTTACATATATAAGATGAAATGGAAATTTTGGGCAAGCTATTTGATACATTTTCCTCCAAAATGATATGGTATTTTGGATTCTAGATTTAAGCTTCTATACTCATCAACCATATATATATATATATATATATATATATATATATATATATATATATATATATATATATATATATATATATATATATATATATAGAAGTAAGTTTAAATAAAAACAGTAAAAAGTGTGAGAACGTAAAAACACTATGTTTATGTTATTATTCTGTAATGAATATTGTATATGTATATTGTTGAAGTAATTCTAATATGAATATTAACGTTTGATTATTCATATATTCATTGAAATGTTATTATTCTATTATATATTTATGTATATGCAATTTTGTATTAAATTTTAATTTTAATTTTAACCTATGACTATTCATTTATTCATTGTTGAATAATAACATAAACATGTGGATACAACATTCATTGCAGAATAATAACATAAAAATAATGTTTTTACGTTCTCACATTATTTACTCTTTTTATTTGAACTGTCCCATATATATATATATATATATATATATATATATATATATATATATATATATATATATATATATTTCGGCAGTTACCAAGTGAGTAGCGATTCAGTAAAAATAAGAACTGGAACCGGAAATGCTTAAAGCGGTTCCGATTCCGGAACCGGCATTTTCGAGGCTGTTTCGGTTTCGAAAGCGGGTACCCTGTTATGCTGCTCATCCTGATGCTTCATCGGACGTCTCCAATGTTTAGAAAGTTATGTCTGCTTCGACTTGACCACCAGGTTGTAGCTAGCAACCGTAGGTGGGGGTGTCAACCTCGTATAAATCTATACATATCATTTCTGCTCACTTAAAATTTAACGATTATAGGTCGGGGATTGATAAAGGTCATTTTGCTATGGATGAATAATGTCTCATCTAACCATTGTGTTGTCATCATTTGTTGCCGTTGTTATTAGTTATACTTGATATATATATATATATATATATATATATATATATATATATATAAGTTATGAATATTTTTTGTTGGATATTATGGGCATAGTAACCGCTAAGTATTACGTTATCCAATAGTTTGGCCAGGGCAAAAGCTAGCTATGATGTTCCCTAAAAGTTTGGCCAGCATAACGACTAGGTATATATGTTTTAAAGGTGGGTAAGTTAGTGTGATAACTTTGCTTAATATTATCCATAAAAGTTGGGTAGTATACTTTCATGGCATAATAATACCCTAATGTACTATGCATAATTATATAACTAATGCTACAAAGTTAATAATAATTATTAAATTAGTAGTAGTTTGACATGTATCCCCCCTGAAAAGGTTTGAAAACTATAAAAGTGGGGCCATGTACTCACCCTTGAAGCGTGAACCGTTGATGTAGGATAGAATCGAGAAGTCGGAACTCGAAAATTGCTCGGGAGGTAGGGGCACATAAATCAATAAAGAAAGAGAATGATAGTTGTATGGAAGTGTGAGAACTGGACTATCGAAGCTTGCTATTTATAGCAAGTTTTTGTGGTGTACGATGTACGTCACGTCGTGCAGTGTAACGCCCGCAGATTCAGGCTAGTTAATTTAGGTAGTTAGCATCAAAATGACTTTTTGATAGAAGATTAATAAATAATATTAATCAAGTTATAATATATGTCACAAGGGTTACGTACATATAAAGAACATTGAAATCCGAGTTATAACGAAGAAGTTATGACATGTCGAAATTTCAGGACAAAACTGACGCGACACTGTGTGACGTAAAAGTGATTTTGCGATAAAATACTTTTTAGCCTTATAGATCTAAATGAAAGTTGTAGTATACGTTAAACCGAGAGCGCGCATAAAAAAAACGTCCAAATCTGACTTCGTATGAGGAAGTTATGATTTTTCTAAGGTTTAGCATAAAAGTGCACATTCCGGAATTCGAATTTTAGATCGACCGACTTTAGCCGAAATAATCTAAACGAAAATTTAGGATCTCGTTAATAAGAACTCAACGATATAAAGACAGACGAAAACAGACGTCGGATGACAAAGTTATGAATTTTTAACGGGCTTTACCTGTCCAGGTCTATTAAAATATAACTTTAAAAATAAATTAAAAATTAGCAGACAGAGTCTACACGAAAGTTGTAGAATACGTCTCCACCTACGTGTGGATATAAAGAACGTAAAAAATGGAGATCGTATGCGAAAGTTACGGGATTTAGAAGTTTGAGAGTTTGGATACGAGGGTGACACGTGGCTCAAGTACACCCCACGGTCTTGCATACGCGGCCCAGTAGACTCCGCGTCATCCCATTCGAAGTTCGAAACGTGGTCCTCATACGCATAGCGTAAGCTTGTATGCACAACGTACTCCGAGGAGTATGCCCAACGTAACCGAAGGCCAACGCCTATTAATAGCATGAGAGGGTGACAAGTGGCACGAGTACGCCCCGCATAGCCAAGCTGTACGCCCCGCGGTCTCGCATACGCGGCCTAGTAGACTTCGCGTCGCCCCATTCGAAGTGAGTTATGCTTACCCTACTTTAAGTATAACTTATGTTAAGTTCAATATTGTTATTATGAACTTATAAAAAATAAATATATTATAAAATATAATATACAAAGTGTTATTATAATATCTTTAAACTACTTGCGGTATGGAGAATCTGGTTTGAAGGGTCGCATAGGGTTGTTGGATATCAGAAGTGCTATAATGCCAAAATGGTCATGCCCTCTTATGTTTCATGTTTGGCCCTTATCTATGCACAATGGTTGAAAAGTATTGTTTAACACTTATAAAACAGTATCGCTCGTAAATAGTCGTAATAAATATTAGACTAAAATCTAGCGGTAATGATACTAGGTTTCGTCAAAGGAAAATAGAATTGTTAGAAACGAAGCGCTACCCGAGTTTGGAATCATCACTTTAACAAGTGAGTTCATAGTCCTTTTCATGAACACAATTTTAATACAATTATTGATTAAAGTATTAAATATATGTTTGTGTGTGAAATATTTGTTATTGCCTGAAATACGTGTTAAGAGCATATCTGATAATATATGATGATTTAGGATACAGAACAAACCTAAATTAATTCAGATGGATATTGGGTAGTATCTACTTATGAGTGTGGTTGAGATATACACGGAGAGTCAAACTTTAAGGTTTGTCATTGATCCAATAGCATGGTTTAGACATTGTCATTTGTTCTTAGTCTGACAGTATGGAGAGGACATAGTTATTTGTCATTAATCCGGGAGCATGGATTAGACATAGTCAATTGTTCCTAGTCCGAGAGTATGGAATGGGCATAATTATTGATACGAGAGCATGGATTAGACATACATGATCCGACAGTATGGATTAGGTAAACAGGTATATTTTAGATCCAAGAGTATAGATCGTGTCATTATGAGGATCAACGGGGTGGGGTAAAATGACTTATATGATGTGAAATTATATATATTATGAGTTCTAAAACACACACACACACACACACACACACATATATATATATATATATATATATATATATATATATATATATATATATATAATATATATATATATAATTGTGGGATTGAAATCCCTATGCACTCAATAGGTTTCCCAACCTGACCTACTCAGTTTATTTGTATCATAGGTGTCGATACGGAGCTACATTACACTGGGAGATTAAAGGAGATGTAAATCACTAGTGTAAATGAATGTAAGATTTGTTTATGCTTATGTTTTTGTATTGACGATGACATCCCGAAGTTTTAATATAAACAAAATACATTTCTTCATAAATGTTTTGATAATATATTTATCATGTTTTCTGGGAACAAATTCCTCAATATTATTCTTTAAAATGAATACTCTGATTTTTGAATAAGCATAAATAGAATTTTAAAATGACCGTGTTGGGGATGTCACATGCAGGCTATGTGTGTGGCTCCGTTAGGGAGCTACCATGTGTCCTCCATATATTGTGCCACGCCACCTCTATCCTGATGGATCTTAGATGTCAAAACGCGCGCTGTGCGTAACACGCGATAGTGTACGTATACAAGAGCTTAGTTTTCTAAATTCCATAACTCTTGCGTGTGAGCTTCGATTTCAACGATTCTTATATCCATGTGTAGGTCTTGATGTATCCTACAACTTTCCTTTAGGTCGCTTTGGTTAATTTTTACATTCATTTTTAGCATGTATTTTATAACCGTTATGATTTTACAAAAATCATAACTCTCTCGGCCGGGTTCTGTTTTAGGCATTCTTTGTCTCGAAATTCCTACTTTGAGAATTACTACAATTTTACTTTTGGTGACCATTGCTAAAAGGCGACCGTTCTCTTCATAGGTTTCGTCGTTGTAACTTTTTTATGTACAGTAGATTTTTATATACTATATAAATCCTCCCTCTCCCACAAAAAGTCGGATTTTTACAAAGTTTATATTTTCGGAATCCCGTTGACATGTACATTCTAAAAATGTTAACTTGCTCATATGGTGTTTTGCGCACTTATTTTTTAGCCAAATTTCTGACGTAATTGTACGAGTTATGGACAAAAATCAAATATATTCCTTCATATGTCGAAATATTACATTGTCATTCTGTTACATGACTCTGAGATGTTAAATTATAACCACGGTTGGTGACATATTTTCTGAATTGCCACACTCATAAATAAATCTCTTTTATTTAATCACGAAAAACAATTACAATTTATTTTGGAGTAAATTACACGAATGTTCCCTATGGTTTGGGGTAATTTGCGTGTTTGGTCCCAAACTTTTTTTCTAACTCGGACTGTCCCTATGGTTTAATTTTATTGCATCATTGGTCCCTTATGGACTTAAAATGACCAATATAACCTTATTTATTACTTTAATTAATTATTTATTTTTAACTAACTAGAAGAAATTGTTTAATATTTATGGGTCCCACCCAAATCCCTTCGTCCGTCTTTTGAATCTGTAGGCGTATTCATCTACCTTCTTCTATGCTCAAATCTCACCTGATAACACCAAACCAGATTCTCTCATCTCTCTCTCTCTCTCTCTCTCTCAACTCCGACGAATTCAGACCACCATCACCTACCAAATTTCGAACACCATCGTCGTCGCTGCCCTGTCGAGTGCTACGATTTGGGGGAAAAGGTGAAAGTGGAAGGTGGTGGAGCCACCGACTCGTTATCCAAAAATAGAGCGACTCTCCATCTCCGAACTGGCGTCCTCATCTTCGCCTCTAACCTCCGATGTAACCATCTCATCCAAGGCATCAATGTAGGAAAACTAGCCGGATATGGGTCCTCCAAACTGGAACACTCGTCTCCGCCAATCACATGAACGATTGGGTTAGTGAAGAACTTGTTTTGTTAATGTTGATGATATTCGCTGATGATTCTTAAATAACAATTGATGAAATGATGGAGAACAAGATGATTTTGTTTTGTTGATTATCATGATTTTTCTTTGAGACGAACTGGTCAAGAACAAATAAGAACTGATGAAGAATAGGACAGTTTTGGGTAATTTGGGTGTTTTGATCTGAAAAAATAGTTGGAGTCAATGGGTTGATGTTTGTTGAATCCGATGGTAGTGATGAACATGATTTAGGTTCCAACTGATTGAAATGTCCAAAAATTTCTTTGGGTAAATTGATGTTCTATTAAATTTATGATTCTTGGTAAAAGTTTTGTTGAATGATTTAGGTAGTTTTAATCATTTGTAACTTAATAACTAATGCAAATTTGTTCAATGGAAATAGTTTATGGATTTGATTTAGATCAGAAATAGATGGAGACTGGTTTTGGTTTTTTGCAAATTTGGTTTTTCAGGATTCGATTTTCAGGTAGGGTTTATTTTTTATTTTGGTTTTGTTTTGATCTTTTAACATGCAGGGGAGGAAAAGGTTGAAGGTTTTAAATGCACGGATACATACCTAAAATAGTGACCGGAGATATTTTTCAGTGACAGTAGTCGGAGATTCGTGTCGGAGATGGTGGTTGGGTATTGGGGAAGGAAGATTGATGAGAATTGAGAAGGATGAAGGGATTTGGGTGGGACCCATACATATTAAACAATTTCTTTTAATCAATTAAAAATAATTAAAATAATTCAAATAAGAAATAAGGGTATATTAGTCATTTTAAGTCCATCAGGGACCAACGATGCTATAAAATTAAACCTTAGGGATGATCCGAGTTAAAAAAAAAAGTTAGAGACCAAACGCACAAAGTAACACAAACCATAGGGATCATTCGTGTAATTTACTCTTTATTTTGTTATATTGTTTCATACTATCAACTAACTACTAAAACTAACATCATCTTTTTATCCTACGCTCCTAGCATGCTCGATGTGCTTGACCTTGCTCAACGCCTTTGTGAACGGACCAGCCAGATTATCCTCTAACGATACTCAATTCACCACGAGGTCACCATCTTCTACTATGTGTTGGACATAATGGTATTTCTCAGAATGTGCATTGACCTCTGATGTGAATATTTAATGCACTAGTTTTTTATTTATAATTTCAAATTTATCGCATCTAAACCACACCTTACAAGCAGTGAACCCGATCGAGTATAGTATAGCTTTGATAAGCAAGGTGTCGAACACAAGGGGAACGGTAGTGAATTAATTTAAAATATTTGATTATAGGTTACAAAACACACGAAAGGAATAAAGAAATGTATTATTAAATCTCAAATAAATAACTAAATAGCAAATCTCGATAGACTGACAGGAAGACAAATCTCTTTAGGTACTTCGGTTTAGACAAATTGCACCTTAAAATCATAGACAATTGCACACACAGATTTATTTATTCATGTTCACCGATTTCTAAAATGATTAGATTCACGTTCACTATTACTAATCCTTTAGCAAACAAGGCAATTCAAGCAGTGATCAGTTGATTAAACTAACAGGTTTCCTAGTGTTCAGTTCGTATCAAGCAAGACTTTAAATAATAGTTAATCAAATTACTAATTCAATTGACCTCTTGTTGATGGTTCATCACACAAGGCACACACATTAACTTACTTATTTCCTAGTTAACCCTAGTTTCACGTTCGCTATTCCTAGGTATATAATCTTGATGGTCATCAAAATCATAAGAGACAAGCAATCAAGTAGATGGTCATACAACTCAATATACTTAATAATTAACAAAAAATAATTGTAATTAACACATAAGGATCTTTTAACAAGATTGACAAGATAAATTAAACATAAATAAACAATCCAATATAACAATTAATCCACAAATCAAGGTTTTAGCTAATCATAAACTCAAGCAAATGGTTTTGAAACCAAAATCAGAAAGTAAAACATAGTAGTATCACAGCGGAATGCTAAGCATGGTCACATTAACAAACCACATGATTACCGACACAAATTCGCTCTCTAATCCTTCAGATCTTCGCTCCTGTCAGCTTAACGGCCTTCCGGCTGCCTTCTAGACCCTCAAAACGGCCAAATATATGTTACTTGTCGATTAAGGATTGATGGTAGTCGAATTTCCCCTTCTAGTTGGCCGATATTCGCTTTTTACAACCTTTGGAACCGACTTACGTACGCTGGGCGTAAGTCGGTGTACGCTGGGTGTAGTGAGAATCCCATCGCAGTTAGGAAGTCCGGACACCAAGCCTAGTACGCTGGGCGTAAGTGAAACTACGCGGGGCATATTCCTTGTTTCACCGGTACGCTTAGTGTAACTTATATTACGTTGGGCGTAATGGCAGCCTTCAACATATTTTCTTTCTTCTAGCTTCTAAGCCCGATTTCCGCTCCAATCTTTTCTTTTCCGCTCTATCGACAACTAATAGCTCTAAATTATAATTCAAAGCATTATAAGTACTTTTTAGTTCTAAATAAGAATAATAAAGGCTAAAATATTAAGATATAATGTATAAAAATACACATATCAAAATACCCCACACTTAGCCTTTGCTTGCCCCCAAGCAAATTTACTTTTAATTTACCAATATCGCATAAAACAATCCATTTTAAACACAGTCATTATGCCAAGACCGCAATGCGTGCATTTGTGTCTAAATTTTTTCCTAACGACCCCCCTAATTCTAAATACTCACAATCCTCATAAACACTCACCCACTTCTTTTGAACAACGCTCATTTTATGCATCCCTCCGAATCCATCCGTAGAAAACTTTCTAACCTCAAAGTATTTTTTGTCAAGCAACCCAAGCATACATAATCTAAAAAATTACAACTTTTCGATACCAATATGGAACTCTTTGGAATTCTTCACTTCTTTAATAATTTGATATTTACTTCTTTGAATTCACCACCATTTTGATTTTTGGTATCTTTAACTTTTGAACTTCTTTAGAATTTTGATCTTTTAATCTTCATACTTTGACTGCTCTAACTTCTTACAACTTTTCTTGTAATATATATATATATATATATATATATATATATATATATATATATATATTTCACATGTATCTCATTTTTTTTCACTTAAAACCTACATGCTTAAGCATAGGCGCTCAACTTCAACCTTTATTGGTTAAAGATATTATTTTTCCTGGATACATTTCAAGTACACGATGCTAAACATATTTCGATCGTCAAACTAAGCGAGATTGTGTTTTTGTCCCATGATTTCACGAGAATAAAGGGGTTACAAATGCACTATAATGTATATTGGCTCAACTAAACATTTGGGTTCTCATTGGATCATTCCATACAATATTAGCAAAATTTCAAATTATTACTACATTTTCCTGTTTTAAACTATTTTCTCATGTTTATAAATTTTTAAATTTAAAATTTTTCTAATCTAGCAATTTTAAATTTTCCAATATAAATTCCTTTAAATTCCTTTTTCGACCCCCTACCCCACACTTATTTCATACAATGCCCTCATTGTATGCTAAAACTAATTAAAGAACATAAAAATAGTAAAAATGGAGAAAAAGGAACAGACTCCCCTGGGTTAGTTGTGGTGAGATCGAATGGGGTTGCTAAAACTTGCTCCATAAATTGCTGGAAGTCTGGAAGCTGGAACTGTTGCTTCTGAATATGCCGGAAAAATGAAATCAAGAATGCCAACCTCTAAAATGTGGTGCAAAAGATTGCAAATAAATGTAATATATAGTAACCATGACGTGAGAAAGTGTTGACCACGTCGTGTCGTCGAGTGAGGTGACGTGGTAATTGGTGGCCACGTCGTGATATCGAGAATGGCAGCCTCCTCTCGCGATGAAAAACTCCCCCACGACATAGGAAAGTGTCAACCATGTCGTGGTAGTCGGGATGATACTTGTACCTCACGTCGAAATAAAAATTTATGGTGTGGGAACAACTCATCTATACCACAGGAATCAAAATATGGTAGAAACGTCACTCTTCTAAATAATATACTCTCACAATATCGACTCGCACCCCACACATATTAGAAGTTGTGGGTCTTGACTATAAACTTCCAACTCTCACACGACTTTCTCTCTTGTGGTAAAATAACAGTTGGACCTAGCTGCTGAACTTACTGCCACCTTTCTAAGGGAAAAAATTATGCAAAGATCTAAAACAATCAAAGAGCATCAACATGGAAAGCAAAAATACATAAACCAAAAATAAAACATCCTAATTTAAACTAAATACATACGAAAATAAAAATAAAAACGAATAAGTCTAACAAAATAAAATAAAATAACATAAAAGGATAACTAGGTCACTCTCCCAAGTTACCGCTCCACCATTTAAAAGGAATACCCAGCCAAATTGTGACAAAAATTTATCTCTATTTGTTTGAAATCTAGCATCACTATAACTTCTCACTCTTAACATGTCTTTGCCAACAATAACTAGGATCATTTCTTTGGTTCTCTGCAAATACTTAAGAATGTTCTTAACCGTTGTTAAATGGGTTCTTCCTGGATTATCTTGAAAACGACTTACCATGCTCAAAGCATAAGACACATCAGGACAAATACAAGTTATAACATACATGATCGATCCTATAACTGAAGCATTTGGGACTCGACTCATGTCATCTATCTATTTATCACTACCGGGACATTAATTCTTACTCAACTTAACAATATTATAAATGGACAAATCCCCTTTCTTGGAATTCTCTATACTGAAATGTTTCAATGTTTTATCCAAGTATATACTCTGACTAAGTCCAGTTAGACATTTCTTATATCCTTATAAATCCTTATTCCAAGAATGTATGTCTCCTCTCCTAGATCCTTCATAGAAAAACATTTTCCAAGCCAAGACTTTACTTCTTGCAAAGTTGGAATGTCATTTCCAATAAGGAGTATGTCGTTAACATACAACACTACAAAAGTCATGACACTCCCACTAGCATTGACATACACGCAAGACTCATCTTCATTTCTATAGAATCCAAAATCTTTGAACTTCTCATGGAAGTAAAGATTCCAGCTATGAGATATGGCATATTCAAAACCTTCCGTCTAACTCATGTAGACATCCTCAATAATCTTCCAATTTAGGAAAATCATTTTAACATCCATTTATCATATGTCATAATCAAAAAAGGCAACTAAGGCAAGCATTATCCTAATTAATTTGATCTTAAATACTGGTGAGAAAGTTTCATCATAGTCAACTCTTTAGGTTTGAGTAAAGCCCCTCACAACCAACCTAGCTTTGAATGTGTGTACATTCCCATCCATGTTGGTCTTCTTCTTGAATATCCATTTGCAACCCACAATCTTTCGACCGGGTACATGATCAACCAAGTTCCACACTTGGTGATCATATACATGGAATAAATCTCACTGTCCATTTCTTCTTTCCATTTTGTAGCCTCAGGTCCTGCCATCGTTTCCTTATAGTTAGCTGGTTCATCCAAATTTACTAGTGTTCTATCACTAATAATTGTGTCTTCATCTGAAGTTATGAAAAATCCATAAGAGTCGGGTGGCATGCTAACTCTACTGGATCAACGAAGAGGTAATGAATTGTCAATGGGCACAACATGTGTATCACCCTCATGTTGAGCGCTAATGTCATCTAAAGTTTCCTCATTGGTTGACTCTTGAATTTCTTCAAGATCAATTTCACTCCCACTGTCCTCTCTGAATATGAGATCTCTCTTACGAAAGACTCCCCTTCGAGCTACAAAGACCACGTTCTCACTTGGTATGTAGAACAAGTATCCAAAGGACTTTTGTGGGTAACCAATGAATATGAACCTCTCGACTTTGGGTTCCATTTTATTTTGGGTTTCATGCCTAACAAGAGGCTCACAACCCTATACCTTGATGTGTATAAGTGATGGAGGTTTCCCGCTCCATATAGCATGAGGTGTTTTGGAAACTTTCTTGGTAGGAACAAGATTAAGGATTTGGGTGCCTGTCTCCAAGGCATACTCCTAAAACAATATAGGAAGCAAAGCTCAAATCATCATGGAACGAACCATGTTCAAAAAGGTTTGATTTCTTCTCCCGTCTACACCATTAAGTTGTGGTATCCTAGGAATGGTTAATTGTGAAAGTATTACCCATTCCTTAAAATACTCGTTGAACTCAATACTAAGATACTCTCCACCCCTATCGGATCAAATAATCTTTATTTTTATGCCCAGTTCGTTCTCTACTTTGTACTTAAACTCTTTGAAACTTTCAAAGGTTTCCGATTTAGGTTTGATTAACTAAATATAACCATATCTACTATAATCATACATAAACATCACATAAGAATGCTCAACATCCATTGTGGCATGTCTGAAGGGTCCACACACATCAATATTAATGAGGTCCAACAAACTTTTAGCTCTTTCATAAGTTCTTGTGAAAGGCGACTTGGTCATCTTTCCTTACAAATAAGGTTCACATTCATCATATGTCCTAAGGTCAAATGATTCCAACACTCCATCCTTTTGGAGTTGGGCGATACACTTCTTGTTTATATGGCCAAGACGAAAATGCCATAAGCATGCCTTGTCTAAAGCATTATAAGAATTAATGTTATACACATCATTTTCATCATTCTCAACATACACAACAATTTCATACACACCTTTACAAGGATAACCTTTGAAAATGAAAATACCATTCTTATAAACATAAAGAGAACCATTTTCATTATCAAAAAAGTAACGGTATCCTTGTCTAAATAAATCATGAAATAAAATTATATTTCTAGTCATATCACAAGAATAATGACAATAAAGTAAATCAACGCTAACACCACTATGAAAAACACGCTCATTAATCATGATCCTAGTATCAGGCAAAATTGTCTATTCCTCATGACTAGTTCAGCTTCCTATGCCTGATCTCTTCAATTTCCTTTAGACCATGCATATCAAAACAAATGTGAAAGCCACATTTTGTATCAAGGATACAAGAATTAGAAGTTTTGACATTATTGATTTCGATAGTGTAAATACTGAGTGAAGAACCAAACACCTTGCCCTTTCCTTTTCTCATTTCTTGAAGGTATTTTGGGCAGCTTCTCTTCCAATTCTCGTTTTGGCTATAGTGAAAACAAATGGCCTCTTTCGAATCACTGACAGGAGGGACACCATAGTTAGTTTTCCCTATTGACGCACCACTAGACTCTCTAATGTGAGATTCCCTGTTCCACTTGGGTTGGGCCACAACTTTTCTTTTCTTCCCTTATCCTTGATGAATGGTAAGGACACGAGCACTTGCAACACTAGTAAGATGAGATTTCTTCATTCTTGCTTCAGCTGTTTACAACAAGTTATGGAGTTGCATCAGTGTTGTTTTTGTGTTGTTCAAATGATAATCATAATGAACTTATCATAACAACTAGGCAAGGAGTTGAGAACCATATCAATGGACAAGTCCTTGTCGAAATTCACATTCTTCTTCTCCAATCTTTCCACATGTCTTTATATTTTTGCACATGACTACACATATATTTTCTTTTCTTAAGCTTACATGCCATTAGAGTTTTGATGACCTCGTAGAGTTCTTGCCTAGATTTCTTGTGAAACATTTCACCAAGAGCTTGATCCATCTTGTATGGCCAATAGTACTCATAGGATTTTTGAAGATATGGTGCCATGGTAGAAATCATGATTCAAGCAACTTTGGTAACATCGTTGACATGTTTGAAATTAGAAGCTATTTCTTCTAGAGTAACAATTTACATGTCAATATCAAGAATAGTAGTATTGAGAACATACTATTTGTTCTCATACCGAAGAGTCATCTTCAAGTTGCTCTTCCAGTCCAAGTAGTTTGGACGAGTGAGATTTTCCTTAAACAAAATCGACAGTAGAGTGAAGTTTGAACTTGGAGGGTTAGGAGGAGGGGGAAGAGGAAGATCACCATTTCTAGACATCTATTATAAGGGAGAAAGTTTTAGTTAGTTGATTTTAATCCTTAATATTTTAACCCAAATTTAATATGTAAGGCTAGGATCCATATTTTAATTCGAAAATTTGAAGATGGATGCCGTAATCAAATTGCGTATTTATTTTAGGTAGGAAAGACTTTTACCAATTTCAATCTCATATGAAATCCCTAGATCTCTTGAATTTCATTGAATCTTATCATTGGGTTATTTAATCTTAGATTATTCTCTAACTTTTGTGACTGGGATACCGGGAATCACAAATGAGATGTGAATAACCATGTAAATCCGCATAACACCCTCGATGTCATTTATGATCTCACATTGATGTGCCGGTTAACAACAAATGCTTCATCAACAATCATAAAGTCGAGTTTATACCATCATTTCTACTTTGTAGTCCCAAATTAGTGTGTCGGTTAACCACACACTGACACACACTCCACTAATTACTCACAAATAAAAAATGTGCCCTTTCATGGATTAGCATACAATTTCACATTTTTCCTAGGTAAGTAGAGTGGGATTTTATGTATTTTCTAGCACTTATATGTTATAATTTTAACGTGATTAATGTCCTATCATAAC